>NC_047070.1:2157053-3457053 GCF_902459465.1 Asterias rubens
GTTTCTCACAATGTTTTATACCATCAACCTCTCCCCATTTCTCGTTACCAAGTAAGTTTTTATGCTAATAATTATTTTGAGTAATTACCAATAGTGTCCACTGCCTTTAAGAACAATCTTCAATAGAAAGAAAAATATTTAGGACGATGAAGCATATTTTTAAGAAAACCCAATTGCAAAAAAATGCCCGAATTCGGGTTACTGTCATGCGATAACATAAACGTCAGTTAGGCATAATTCCTAATTGCTTAAAACTAACCGGAAACTGACGTCACGGAGTCTTTAATTTCTTAGGCCGTGTACGAACGGGTGGATACCGCTACGGCTCCGGCTAGATGTCTGCGTCATCGTGCGTTGTACATAGACCGTTATCACGGTGTGGTCATCTTGATTTAACTCCATTCCAACTCAATGGCCTTTTTCGAAACCACGGCTTCGGCTTTGGATTCGGCTTCAGGCCCCGTCCTAACATCTGAAACCCTGGGCGCGTATACGCAAACCACGCGGGTCCAAGCTAGCCTGAGCCGAATCCAAAGCCAAATCCAGTCATTTCAAAAAGGGCCTATGTATTAAACCAAACTGAGGCTGGACACAATATTAGTCTGGTGCCATACGCAATGAATGTTAGCATTCATTTCTGTAATTGGAAACAGGGAACATGACCAAGATGGTGACAGCGTAATAAAGGTTTATAGGATGTCCTTAGCTGTGTACGCCAATGCGGGTACGGCCTTATTCACAGGTTTTCTTTGTTGATTTGTTAAAACAATTTCTTTTTTCATGGCTAACCTTTGCTTTCAGATGCATATAAAAAGGTTCAGTAGGCCTGCAGTCTTTTATTATTCGAGTGACAAATTAGGCCTACCTCTTTCTCAAAAACTACGTTACTTCAGAGGGAGTTGTTTCTCACAACGTTTTATACTTTCAACAGCTCTCTATTGCTCATTATACCAAGTAAATTGTTATGCTAACAATTAATTTCAGTAATTACCTCTAGTGAATAGAAATAGAATCGCGCTCGTTACACTCCATGGTGGTTGGTGACCAACTTGGTGTCGGAAGTTCATAATACGCGCAATCTATGCAGGGTATTAGTTCAAATATTGACAACTACTGGTTGATTTTGTTTTCATATCCCCATCATTTGACGGGTATAATTGCCCCAAAGACCTCGTTGCCTTACGCTGCCTGGTCTACACATACTGTGAATCATCACTTTATGCACATTAGGCATTGTCAAAATGCAGTCCTTTGCTTCTCAGGGTAATAAATATACCGTTATTTTAAGATCATTTTACTCTCTAACATGCAGTACTCCAGTACGGAAATTCGAATCCTGTTACACAGGCATTATCAGATTTCAGCAAGTTTTGGATAGAATTTCCCGCTTTTTCTCTCTTCTTCTCCTTCTAGTTGTCTGTCAAGCAGGCGGCACAGGCAATTAATTCTGATTGCACGGACTCAAGATGGGGGGCAAAACCCCTAACTGTAGAAGCTCTTACGCATTATGATTCGAGGACTGTGAAAACATGCTGTGTGGATGTTTTTAGCATCGACGCAAAGGGAGATATAAAGGAAAGACAAGTGAATATCATTGCTTATGGTTTAGCGATGATACTTGTAGTATACTATAAGGAACACGGATCTAGCATTAAGGGGGTAGGGGAGGGAAAGTGCGTACCCCCGGGGTCCCGGTTCCTGAGTTGACTCCAGCTAGCTCCTAGCGCGTGCATTAGAAATTACTTTTTTCTTTTACGGTTTCCTAAATAACAATCTACAGAGAAGAGAAGAGGGCCTAGAGGGATATTATCCTATGAGACAATGTTGATTTTCAATGGGGAGGCTGATTTATTAAGTCCACTATTCAGAGTTTACCTCAGCACAGGGATTGGACGGTTGAAGGGGGAAATAACGGGCTTTTCTTTCCTCGTTAGAATCTTCTCTGAATCCAAAACATAAGTAACCGGATCGCTTTGTCAACGCACTTGTCACCCTCATTCTAGGCCTATCTGTTTCATGACATGGGGGGCCTTAGCGGGGTACGGTGGCTCCACGCAGCCACTACACATGTTGAATAGCTGGTTATGCAGTATCGATTACAGTGCCTTGCCACAAGAAACAGAAAGGGGATAATGTGTGGGTTTTAAATGGCGACCCGACACCAGACTACCTGCCAGGGTTCCGCTCTCCTCGCGTGTCCCTAGCTAGTGCCTCTCTTCACACCGGGGCCGCTGCCGACTCAGACACACCGGGGTATGTCTCTGTCCCCACTTCACCTGCATTTAGGTCTTGTTTTGCCACAAGCAACAGCGTTGAGTAGAGCCGAGATGGGCTATTTAATTCTCCATCGGCAGTTAAGTGCCGTGGTCGAACCACCGTCTCTCTCTCGGTCCCAGCCCTCTATGCATCTTCCACTTGTAGACTTAACATCCTGGTCAATGCCTGTGTTATAACACGTGGCCATAACCAACACACACGCGACCACCAGCCCCCGTTTTGTTTATTCCTTCTCAATCCCTTTTCCCCAGCAGCAAATTCATTTCTTGATTTTTTTTTCTCCATGATTGCAAAGAATTGTCCCCTCTTTTTTTTTACAACAAAAATAGACCAGAACAGGGAGGAAATAAAACACGAAAAGGACATCTGAAGTGGTGAGAGCGTGATATCCTTTTTCGACTCTCTCTTCGTTTTGCCCGTTTGTGGCCTAAGGGTTTGGTGAACACATTAACATCAGAGTTTAACGCAGTGAGGGTTCGCCGTGCTGCAGGCGCCAAATAGACCCCTAAATATGGAGTATGGAGCGCCGAGATGTCCCGGTTTAAACCCAATGTGCCGATTTAATAGAGTCTGATCAATCGCAATGATCGATAATGGAGGTTGTTACGGCTGACTCGAGGTGAACCACCCGAGAACAAAATGACTTAACTTTGAATCGATCGTGGGAATATCTCGCTCAATGGGTGTTTTAAAAGCTTCAGCTTGGGGCACGGTTGCCTCCCTCTGGGAACGATACGCTGTATAATGACTCACCGAGAGAGGGCGTGCCATATTATGCTGCTAGCGCGCCTCTTCAAAAAGATATTTGAAAACGCAAGCCATTGGTCAATAAGCCATTTTGAAGTATGGTGGACAGAGTATTGTGACACTGTTTGGTTTGGGTTAATTTGTCTGTAAAAACCAAAACCAAACAATGCACTTCTAAAGTGTCCACCATCCTCAAAAAAAGGCTAATTCTTTGGTTTTGAATCATGGGTGATTACCGAAATTTGCCTCTATAAAGAAAAATAGAAAACATCAAATGCCTCCGAACGATAGATTAATAAACAGCGAGTTTGCTGTTTGTTTTATTAGCTGTGAGCTTACTTTCAACAGACATCGCGCTTAAAACAACAAAATGCAAACCTTTGTTACACAAAATGATTATGATTTATGCCAAAAAAGCGTGACTTGGTTGAACATGAAACAGATTGGTCAGACTTTATAGGAATTTTAATGGCAGCTGAAATAAAGGAGTATTCTCGCCTGGGTGGTTCTGTCTCATTGCAGAAAGCACAACCCCCTTCAAAAACTGGAAAAATGTCACTAAACAACAAACAAAATAACGCCACTTTATGCCCATTATCCACTGAAAAACACCGGTGCGAGAATATGGCCCTCTAGGGATCTCTCAGTGCCAGGTTTACCTCATTGGTGAACGATACGAGAGTTCAATATGCCGGGTGGGGATAGTTTAGAAGCGTAGAAACACTGAACATCTATGCCGAGACTAAGGCTTGGGTGTCCCCACTAATATGTGGTCCCGCGTGGCTACTCGTGATGTGTGGTTTGGCCAGCCCGCTCTATAAGATGACCCCGTGAGAGCCTACTGCATTTTTATATTGACAGAGAAATAAAGTCATAACTAAGAAATCAGTGGCTGTGTGAAGCAACGTTAAGTACTTCTTGAAGAGAAAGCCCCTTTTCGAGTCGTTACAGGGAAGGGCGGTGTAAATAATGACATAGAATTGGGAAGATAGAAACAGATCTTCGTAAATGATCGAGCTCCCCCATGTACGTTGCTCTCGGGACTCAATGATGAAAAGGCACGAAACTAGTTCTTCCGCCCCGGTGCGAATAGTAGTAAAAAAAGACAGAGAGAAAAGCCCCGGACCCGCAACTTGCCGCAACACTATTTAATATAGTCTGGGCAAATCCATTAAACACTTGAAGCTATCACGGTATAGGCATCCGGCTAGAGTTAGGTTCGCTCACTGGTATCGGTTTAGGTTGTTCAGTCGACAGTTTTCTCGTATAACCCACTTGGCATGTCATTGTGGCCGGCAAGAACGAGCGTCGTTCATGGCCAGGAATATCAATGAGTTATCGGGGGTTGTAGGTGGGACTGAATACACCGACCAGCTCGGGCATTGCACACCGACCGCCAAACGGCTCGCTCAACTTGCTTTTAACACTCATTTTTTTCTTCTTCGTCATGAAAAAAAACCCACCTACCCTGACTTCTAAAGCCTGAGTCTTTTTCCCCCTCATTCCTGGGTATTTACAAGATGTTGCATGCATCGCGTTTCACGAAATGCCTCACATTAGAGCGTTTTCCGAGTGCTTGACTGTACATGATGCCGCAGTTCCGACTAAGATCAAGTTTCACATGATAGTCCGTTTCACTCCACGCTAGACTAAAATGCTCGTCCCATGCTACGCTGATCGGCACCTCCCCAGTTAATGGATGGGATGCTCAGAACGCCCTGTTCTTGATACGTTTTGGAGGATTTCGCTCTAGGAGGGAAAACGCATTTAGCCCAGGGCTTAAAATGCTGGTTGTACTTGGGGTATAAGAGCGGGTAAGCGAGGGGGAAATTGAATAGCTAGAGGCCCGCAGGCTCAAAGAGGGCGAAGGTTTCAAGCACATCTACTGTCGATGCTGGAATCTAAACCCGTCTACTCCTCCTACTTCTTCTTTCTCCTTCTCCAACTTCTTGGCTCTCCATCTCGGCCGCTTTTCTTCTTCCCCAAGAACAACATGGCGGGAGTCTCTTAGTGTGATCCAGATATTATTATGGATAGGCAATTGATTTTTGATTGGGAGAAGAATGTGCGTTTTTATTGCATTGAAATTGGTTTGATTGGTGAGATATTTTTGGGTTAGCACGACGTTTTTAAATATGGATTGAAGTCGGTTATAATGATGACTTTAATTACGATGGGGTTGAAAAGTTGGAGGGTGGGGAGGGAAGGGGGACGGGGAAGGGGTGTGGTGAAGGTAACATAATACAAAATGTAGTGATGGGAGCATTGGTAGATAGATGACAATGACGATTGGTGGATGGTGTAATTCACTGTGATGATAGAAACGATTATGATATTCAGTGGTGATACAAATTATACTGCATGACTTTCAATCACACGGCTGTGGGCTCGAATCCCCAAGCTAATCGCTGATTTCCACTGACTTTAAATAACCATTGTCGTCTAGTTACTGAACCATAATTTATTGATTTGTGCATGTACAAATCATAGACATTAAACCTATGTTTGTATGGAAGAGATGGGCCAGCTTGGCGTTTATATCCCCTAGTGGGAGTTTGCCGAGTTCCCTTGATGGGAAGATCATCTAAATAAACACCCACCATGGTAACAATGTTGATGATTAAACGCAATGGGCCTATATTAATAGATTTTAAACGAGCAACACCTTAAGAAAACCAGAAACGATTCCAACATCTTAATTTCAGATGGTTTATTTACACAACAACAAATCTCAGCGGGTAGGGTAATCATAGCACTATTCTTCAGTCTGTATACAACACAAAGTATCCCGATAGGGTAAAAGTGACAAAGACCAAAAAAGCAAGCTGCAATTTGTCGGCATTGAGGACCAATTTACCCTCATCTGGTCCCTGATCAGAACACCTTCTTATCCAAACATTATTTACCCAGCCTTGTTAATCGGAAAGACAGTTTAAATTAATAACCTTTTCGCTTTCACAGCTTTCAGTGTCCCCCGGGGGCCTCCGTACAGGTGGGTCTCGTCTTGCGAGAGGCGACGGTTCAAGGCGAATGTCTCACTCCCTCTGGAATCGGCGTTAAAACATTGCTGTTTGTTGTGTGGACTGGAGGGAACATAATGACATTTAATGTCTGCGGACTCAACACGGTCATAAACTGTTGATATCTGACTTGACAGATATTAAACACTTGCTTTGCAAATATAAAACTCGAACACTTATAAATCTAGCATATATAGAACTGGCAGTTTAATACTACTGAATGCGTTTACTGAACACGGATAATGTTAGGTCTAACGTACAACATTCAGTACTTCGCGGTTTCCCAAAAATATATCTTATAAATGCACTGGGTCGATTTCACAAAGAGATAGGTTAGGACTAGTCCTATAGGGTATTATGACAAACTTAAGGCTAATCCTAAGTTAGGATGAGTTAACTTGAGACAAGACTAGTCTTAACGTTTTGTGAAATCCAACCCTGGACACGTTTGGTGATTGTGAAAGACCAGTCTTCTCACTTGGTGTATCTCAACATATGCATAATCAATAACAAATCTGTGAATTTTTTTTATCAATTGGTCATCGAAGATGCAAAAAAAAAAAAAAAAAAAAAAAACCTCAAAACAACAACAACAAAAGTGTGTTTAAAGGAGCCTTAAAGATTCTGAAGTATTTCCATATTTGAGTGGGAAATTACCTCTTTCAAAAACTACGTTTTTTCTTCGTTTACCAAGTAAGTTTAAAAAACTGAAAAATTACATACAGCATTTGTAATGTTGCTAGAACTGTTGCTACTGTTCCAATTTGTTTTTTGTACGCATGAGCATTAACATTACGTGTCCAATATAAAAGAACAGAGATGGCTGAATCGTAGATCGTAACGAAACACACTGAACGTGATGATGCTGTTTTATGAATCCTTCAAAACAGAACAAGTCGCAAGAAACTGACGGCAGATGCATGCCCAATTTTTATGCGACCGCCTTTGTATCCAAAATGTGAAAGCAATCATACACGAAACAGCAGTTGTGTTCATCGTCGCCTGTCTCTAAACACTAGAAAAGCGAGCAGTACGGCAGTTTAAGTACAATTACGACATACTTTACAGAGTGAACACCAGTCTTATAATTCATGTCAATAACTTAAACCTGCATTGCACTCAAGGTGCAATATTGTTTTATTGCTTTATTGTTTCTGTTTAATCAATCTGTCTGTTTACCGTTCTTAATTGTTTAGTGTTTTTGTCTGTACTGTTTGAATGAATGCCCGTTTTAATTTCATTAGTGTGGGATAATAAAGTTATTTTCTTACTTCATCTTTTATAAACGTTAAATTTGCATCGGGAATCAAGAATATTCTTTATCTTTTATTATATTATCGTATGTATAAAGAAATCAAGCATGCTGTCTACAAAGCTTTGTAGGATGAACTTATCTAACAAAAGACAAACCAGTCTTTACTTAATTCTCATAAAATCTTGAAATCAGTGGTATTGTAAGAAACCATTCCTGGCGGCTTGTTTTCAGTGGTCCTTATCTCACGCATCCACTTCCGTGATTTTGTCCAGAGGCACCATACCATCTCGAATGAGATAGGCTTTCCAACGAGTAGGAAAACCCGTATCAAACAACCCATCCGAGCATCCTGACTGCGGGGCGCGTTACCAGACCGCATCAGGGTGAGAAAAAAACACATCAAAGTCCAGTGAAAGAATGCAGTGTTATGGTGTGGAATCGCGGGTACCGGGGTTAGGGTTTCGAAGAGCCCGATGTACCCGTCGGGGAGGCCCAGGACACCCGGCATGGTGTTTCAGGAAAGACATGACGTTGAGTACAGACCACGGTGTTTGGTTCGGTACCAAAGCTGATTATGGACATTCGAGCAGGAAGGGAGATAACATGGTGAAGAAGAAAATGGAATCCAGACGGATTTTGGTTTTTTTGTTCAAGCAAGAGTTTGAGATGAAAGTAGAAAGTGTTAAAGGTAACAGTGCCAGAGGGCGTACTGTGACGTCACTCAAGTCTCAATCGAATACAAAGACCAATCAGACTAACTTTTACATGGGTGACAGAAATAATACTTCTAACGGTGTTTCACTGATTTGCAGAACAGTTCAACTTTGACCTGAATCATTAATGCATTACATTGACTCATGATGGGCCACTTTATGGTTCAGTTCTGACCCCAGCTGGTTCAGCCGTGACCATTCGTGGGTCAAACAGGAACCTTTGAAATGAGGTGTCTATGATGAAGAGGTGATCAATTAATCTCGATATTTACCGAAAAGTAGAATTGGTCAAATTAAATCGCTACTTAAAGTCAGTGGACACTATTGGTAATTACTATAAATAATTATTAGCATAAAACCTTTCTTGGTGACGAGTAATGGGGAGAGGTTGATGGTATAAAACATTGTGCAAAACGGCTCCCTCTGAAGTGCCATAGTTTTCGAGAAAGAAGTAATTTTCCACGAGTTTGATTTCGAGACCTCAGATTTAGAATTTGAGGTCTCGAAATCAAGCATCTGAAAGCACACCACTTCTTGTGACCATGGTGCGACAAGGGTGTTTTTTCTTTCATTAGTATCTCGCAACTTCCACGACCGATTGAGCTCAAATGTTCACAGGTTTGTTATTTTATGCATATGTTGAGATTCACCAACTGTGAAGACTAGTCTTTGACAATTACCAATAGTGTCCACTGCCTTTAACGTGAAAATACATAAATGTTTAGCATTCTTAAATGGGAGGTTTGCGGTGGTTGACAACTGAACGTTTGGTTCAGTACCCTCTGATCGTCTACTCGAAATATATTTGCACAAGTTGCCGCAAACCTTACTGATATTTCTATCATGCAAATTGTTTTTCACTCATTGTAAAATGGCATACTGTTTTTATTGCCGGTATATTCTTGTGGCATCAGAAGCCAAAATGTTGCCAGGGGAACTCACACTTTGACATTTGGCGCGCGCCGTGAAACTGCAAGTATAATGTAGTACTCGACTGTAGAAATAAACATTTACAAACGTTGACCCGTTTTAAAAACAAACCAATGGCAATCGGTCACGCGCTTCCAAAAGCTGGAATGACGGAACGGGTTTCGCATCTAGGAATTTTAAACCGACATGGCCGCTGGTTTGTTTTTTCTGATGTACATTTGCAAGACCAAGGTTAATTGAGGAAAGTCAAAGAGTAAGTCAAACTTATTGGCCTACTCGCAATCTTTGGGTTGTCTCAAAAAATTAGTATTAGAGATCAATTCACAACGGACAGCCGCGTGGACGAAACACGTGTGCCGCTTTGCGAGTTTGAATGGCAATCTTCGCCAACCGTTTTGCGGTGACTTTTGTCCGGAGCTCTTTGTCTATTTGCCGTGCTCTGCTTTCGGTTCACGTACCATTTAGTGTACACACTCGTTGTTCCAAATGCTCTCTCTCTTCGTCTCGGCGAAGTATCTCGCATTAGGATGTAGTAGGGGGAGACACGATGGGGCTGAGAATGTTTGGATATGCAAGGCGAGTACTTCGACAGTATTGACAATTCCACCTGCGCCGTACACCTGACTATAAAAACGACTACAACTGGATGGGGTCTAAGCAGTCAATTGAGTTCTATATTTTCCAAGAGGCATGTATAAAAAAAAAACTCCCATCTTTTTGTAGAGGAAAGCTGTCGCCGCGTTGAAAGGGACTTGAAGGGTCTACGACGCGTGCAGGGGGTGCTTTGAGAGATGCTATTTACCGTCGTCTTGATGCACGAGACACGGTACTAAAAAAGAGCCGACTGGATCGCTAAACATCTCTTAATGTTTTCATCGTATGACTATAGATCGAACCCAATGACTTCTAATGACACAGAGCTTGCATGCATATGCGCAATCAAACAGCGGTAAAGAACACACAGTTTGTGTGGTTATATACTGCAAATCTATTACAATTAGTCATCTGTCAAACCCTGTGAGCTATAACTAACATCAACTGTATAGTATTTGATACTTACAAAATTGATTTGGTGGTAGTTTATATACAGATAATTTCTAAAGTTAACTTCAAAAGCACGTGCAAGGTAATGCTCGTTATTTATACACTGCATTTATTTTTTTAAATAATTGCCCCTACATGCCGCAAGTTCTTTATCGTGCTCATAATGTCCTCCTGTCAAATGTTTCACAAACCGGACCATTTTGACATCGATGTTTTAGAAATAATAATCAATATAAAGATATGGTCCCAACCCTTTACGCGTTACCATAATAGCAATACGCAATGCAAATCCAGCATCAGTTATAAATAGTAGATTTATTTGTTATCAGAATTTACAGATGAATGTTTCCAAGTCAATGTGGTGACAGGAATATTGAGTTCAGTTCCTTAGCGACATTGATGGATATGATCAATAAGGATTGTCTCTGCGTCATGGGCGTGGCTTTCCCATTTACTCTTCTCACGCTCGCCATTTTCTTCATCCCTCAGTATGACGTGGGTTGTCATTACCTTCGCGTCCGCATCGTCATCGCTATCCGTTGGTATCTCGGTGATTTGAGTTTGCAATGTGAACGGCATTGGTGTCGTGGGGATAACCGAGTCATTGTCCCCTGAGAGTCGACCGTGACCTCTCACTAAATCCTGGGGTACTCCTCGTTCCGTGTCATCGTCGTTTCGTCCGACCATCTCGATGTCGCTACCACACAGTGTAGCCGCAATGACAGCATTGTCATCTCCCTCCTGACATGGTGAGTCGCATTCGTCATCGTCATCGTCATCATCATCGTCGTCACCAGCTGTCGCAATGTGTCCCTCGTGTGTGACAGCTTTGTCAGCGACCGTCCCCTGGACATTGACCGTGTTCTCACTGCTTTGTTTCTGCCGTATAGTGTCAATATGCTTCGGTCCACCAATCTTATGCTCGGCCGCTTCCGCGTTGGAAATCCCTTCCATTTTCTTCCATTTTGTTCTCCGATTCTGAAACCAAATTTTCACCTGAGGACAGAAAACAGAAGAACAAAAACCTCATCAATAAACATTTTATTTATTTATAACAATAGTGGCTCTTATATAGCTGTCATATCCTTCACTCAGTGACGCTCAGAGCGCTTCAACATTTTGTAGTTGTCTGCATGCAATATATGTGGAACTACGCTTGAAAATCTTCCTAAACATAGCACTATGAAATGATTTACAAGGTGCTGTGGCGCAATATGCTGCCAATGAGTTGAATTGAATTGAATGGAATGGTTTATCGTCAAGTATAAAAACATACATGAAATTTACAGTCTTATTGTACATGCAATATAAAAAATAGTAAAATGTAAAATTGCAGAAGTTTTACCACAATACCACAGAAAAAAATAACCTTAATAAAAAAAATCCTTAAAATTTATATTAAAAACAACAACAACAAAAACAAACAAACAATCAAACAAACAAACAAACAAACAAACAAACAAACAAACAAACATTAAAACAAACAAACAAACAAACAAACATTAAAACAAACAAACAAACATTAAAACAAAAACATGAAAGAGTAGTAAACCCCCTTCCCAAACTAAAAGAGGACAAATTGCACAGGAGATGCCAGACAAAAAATAAGACCAAGAACAATCAGACCAAGAACACCGGGCGGACCCCTTCTCTTTTGGATAAGTGCCTGCAATGGGTTATTTTACTTGCGTTACACAACACACGGGACCAACGGTTTACGTCCCATCCGAAGGATGCAACAATGGTTATGTGTATTGCTTAAGGACATAAGTGTCTTGATCGGGACTCGAACCCACACTCTGCTGATCAGAAACATCAGAGCTTGATACCGGTGCTTTTCATTCATTCAAACTTATATTTATTTCCATACTTCATGAAAACAGAATACAAACAATGTTTTTTTAAGGAATAACCAATAAACAAAGCTATTTAATGAGGCCGAGAACAAATTAATAGAGTATGGAGGCATCATCTGGAAGCCGAGGCTTATGTAGGGATGCCTGTGGACAGACAATAAACGGGGACAAGAACGAACGGACAGACAATTAGAAAAAAGACGGACATGATGAAGACAACAATGATGAGAATAATAATTGATGCGAATAAAAATAAATAACCGCTAGGCCACGACACCCCACATTAAGGATGTTAAAATACTAATCTAAGGTATTGGGAAGTACGGTATTGGTAAGCTAGGTCCAATTAGCATAATTGAGTAGACACAGGATTCGACAGACCGTGCGTGCTAATTGTATTCGGTTGTTTTAACAATAAACGTCAATCCACTTACACAAAATAGATCAAACGATTTCTGATTGTATAAGAAATAAAAACGTAGTATTGACTTTTTATATTTGGAGAACATTATCAATCGGTCAAAGCTAGATCAAAAGTATGAAATGTTTGAATCTGTAAACAGCTTAATCGTCCCACTAACTGGCTTCTCCCGATAAACTCTTGACCAATGAAAAGTGCTGTACTATAGCCCAAATCATGGTACCCATCCGCCCTTGCTAGTTAGAGCACGCTCTGAACAAGCTGGCCAATCACCACTGGCGTTATAAAGACTCAAAATGATGACCAAACACTCTCCACCAATCACGAACAACGATCGAAACCTTACTTATCTGTCAATAAAGAGATTTAACGGTGATACTATTAAAATAAACCAAACACACATCCAACCAATCACGAAAGACGATAGAAGACTCACGCTGACCAATCAGAGAATCCGTACCATAACCATGTCATCATGGCGGTATCTACCTGCCTTAATGGTCCAATCTGAATCCTTTATACCATTAGGCCTCCATTACGACTAAATGATGGAAATGAATATAGACGATGGCAAAGTGTACACGTGTATCTCATTGTTAAATGGATGGACGATACCGATATTACTAACCATCAATGTATTAAAATTAATGACGGTGTATATGTAGATATTTATACATTTTGTTTTTGAATGAGCGGGAGTCGTTTTGGAGCCCATAGAGAATTTCAGCTTATGCACCTGATCAAACCACCTGTACTTTTATGGCTCGTCCGTTGGAAACACTCATACATTTAAATTTAAAGGGCTACATAAAAACCTAGCAGTTTTGTGTTGTTTCTTAAAGACACTGGACACTCTTGGTAATTGTCAAAGACCAGTCTTCTCACTTAGTGTATCTCAACATATACATAAAACAACAAACCTGTGAAAATTTGAGCTCAATTGGTCGTCGAAGTTGCGAGACAATCATGAAAGAAAAAACACCCTTGTCACACGAAGTTGTGTGCGTTTATTTCTTTCTCGAAAACTACGTTACTTTAGAGGGAGCCGTTTCTCACAATGTTTTATACCACCAAGCTCTCCCTATACCTCGTCACCAAGTAAGGTTTTATGCTAATAATTATTTTGCGAAATTACCAATAGTGTCCACTGCCTTTAAAACAGGTACATATTCTTAAACAGGTGTCACACATTTACGATTAACTAGTCAGGATTCCCTTGTGTTGCCTTCCGATCAATAAAAGCCCCAATGCTAAGGGCACTGGACACCTTTTGTAATTTTGTCAAAGATCAGTATTATCACTTGGTGTATCCATAGAGTACTCTATGGTGTATCCCAACATATGCATCAATAACAAACCTGTGAACATTTTAGCTCACTTGGTCATCGAAGTTGCGAGATAATAATGAAAGAAGAAAACAACTTTGTTGCACAAATTTGTTTGCTTTCAGATGCCTAATCAAAGGCTTCAGACATGAAGTATTTAAACATTTGAGTGAGGAATTACCTCTTTCTCAAAAACTACGTTACTTCACAGGAAGCCGTTCTCACAATTTGTTATAATATCAACAGATCTCCATTGCTCGTTACCAAGTACGTTTTGTATGCTAACAAGTAATTACATAGTTTCCTGTGCCTGTAAGATCCACACGTCCCAAAACTATAAAACAAGAGCAAAGTTCATGAAACTTACTTGGTGGAAAGTTAAATATAGGAATTGAATTTTTTGATCGCATTCTTTTTTTCTTCTTTCATGATGTCAGAGCGACACTGCTTCATCCCATGCATGACGAACACAGCGCCACGGAGGGTGGTGCGAAACAAGATTACAGAGCACGCGGACTTCTGAGTGTTACTTTAATAGTGATAATGGTTAAACTGCTTCCTGTCCAAGGCAAAAAGCACAGTCTCCAATGTTTGTCTCGTCTCTTCTCGCTTGCTCAGCCCGTGATTTCTAGACTGAACGACGGCAGGATGAGGGCAAGAAGTCACGCTCAAAACTCCACGGTTTCGTGTGTTTTCCAGAGCCGACACAACATCCCCATTACATGGTTTTATTTTTTATAAAAGGAGTAATACTTGTATAGTATTTAGCGGTTAGGTTGAGGAAGTATTCAATGCAAAAGAAACATAGCTATGGGACGAAATGGTAACTGTTACCGCCACTCGTTAACGTTGAGCCGCGGGGAACCAGTGTGTCGTGACACCGACCTGATGGGGCTTTTCGAGAGCCGAGTTTCAGGGTGCTTGTTGAAGCGAGTAGATTATCTGTCTCCTCTGTATGGCTGGAAGGGTGAGGTGAGTACCGGTCTCTCTACCCTGAACCGACAAACTGGATCAAGCCGAACCCCGGAGAAGTTTCTCCACCTTCATCTTGTTTCCACTTGTACGGAGTCTCCTTGCACGAGTACCACACTTACGTGGGTATCTTACCTGAGGCATAGACGGCAGAGGGCCGGCCCGACCCTCAACTCAAAAAAGACCCCAATAAACTAACGGCCGATGTCGGGGCAAAACAAAGAAACGGCTAAACTTTCTTAGCTTACACACACTTGATCACTACAACTGAATCCTGCCCAGAGCAGCCAGCGAGTCTCACTGTTTCTGTGTGTCTGTTTATTTTCCTCCAAAACTGACAAAAATACTGCAATGTCGAGTCAAAGAACGTGCTGATAATTGTGTGCTGGGTTTTGTTACACTTGTTAGACCACATTCCACCAATAAGAGCCGACTATAGACTATTCCATCCAATCAAATGATTGCATGCATACCGAAAAGTATAACCAAAATGTTGATACACCTTTTTAACATTCTTTTTCCTGTGGACCGATCTTTTGAAATAATCTTTGAAGAATAGTCAAGTTTAAACACACGTGATTTATCCTCCATTGCAAAGAGAATTAACCCACCGAACAATTAAGTTAAATGTCAAACTCGATAAAAATTTAGGTGTCTAAAGTAGGCTGAATGAATGAAGAATAGCCTTCTTGATGAAGTCACCTTTATCTCTTCATGCCATTTATTGTTAAAATCCAACACAAAACCCCCCAATGTTTTCGTAATCATTTTGAAAACTGGTTTTAAACAGTGATCTTGGTAAGATATTTCAACAAATAAAAATTAAATTGCTTTTTGGGGGACACACGGAGGGTGGCGAACTCTGACGATAGAGACTAAGCCATATCCATGAGAGAATCAGCCAAAAGGAATAACACTTTACGGATATTGACAAGACTCGATCAACTCTGCCAAAATGTACACTGGATTTGGCGCGCAATTTGATGAGAGCAATCAGCAGACGCATTGTGGTGAAGTTCGTGGTAGACATCACTAAAATGCCCACTTAAAAACGATCAGTTCAAACTGCCGCATTCTGCTCAACAGAGAGGCTCCTACTACCCGTATAGTCAGACAATACACGTCATGAATTAATGTACTAACATAAGCCAAAACAGCGTCTCTTTTAACCAATCACAATGCAAATTGCTTCCCCCCCATTTACTCCAATCAAGCATACCGTAATGGCATTTTATCTTGCCCTCAGCAAAGCCTGCTCAGTAGTCCCTTTTATCTATTATTTTCCGATTACAGTGCCTCCGTGTATTACCCTTAAATGCTTGTGAAAACGACGGCCTCATTGAGACAAATTAAGTACATGGAGAGAAAAAAAATCAGAAAAATAAATGCAGAGACTGAGAGAGAAAAAAAAAACCTTCTGATGGTTGATTGTGAGAAATGGGCGCGTGTGGTCAATTCGACGAGTTAAAAAACGCACCGGCAAAGTATACGTTAATGGACTTGTTTTATGGCGGGAGATTCAGGGGGAGCTAAATCGCGCTTTGTAATACTAATAGGTTGTCTGATCACAGCATAGATTACCACCACGGAGTTCTTGCGCTGAATGGGGAAGGTTTTCAAACATCAAACGACTATAAACTTATTATCATAGCCTCAGATTGAAGGCAATTTACCTGGCACTGCGAGGCTCACTGGTAATCGCTGCTGAGTTAAAGTATGAGTGAGGGGTGAATTGATTAAGATTGAACTCCTCTCTGACTACAGGATACCAGTGTCTGAGCTGCACAAGAGAAAAATGTAAGGTTCTGTAGCTCAACAAGCAAGGTTTGATGTAATTTTTAAAGCTTAGAAAATTCACAACATGGCTGCTGAAAATGATGTTTTGTATGGTGGGGATCCGGGAGGATAGGCTAAGAATAAACTACAAATAAAACTTGCGGGTACAACCATGTAACAAGTCTCTTTTGAGGGAAGGTTGGCTCTGAAAAAGAGCCGGTTTGGTCTCGACGTTTCGAACAGTATACCCTGCTCGTCTTCAGGAGAACAAAAACAGAAGAAAAGAAGATGGCTGCTGAAATTTCAAATAACACGAAACCGAGGAAGGCAATAAAACTGATGATCTAATGACCCTGACATAGTTTTAAAATAACAAAATATCAGTCACAATAATAACTTATGAATTGTTGGTTTTAGTGGGTCTGTTTTTCTGCTTACATATTTGTATATCATTGGTTTGTGACAATATACATTCAGCTATAATCAGTACAATAATACACAAATCTTAAAGTTGTAACAGTTTCGAGAATTTCAAAAGACACAAACTCTGGTGAGGCAACATAGTGTGTCAAGCATGGTAAATTTATTAATATTTATATATTATAATAATAACGACGTTTAACGCGCACATTTTGATTGTTACAATAAGAAACTCGTGTGAAGACAATGTCAGAGCTTATGGTCCATTCGCAACAAGAGAACTGGAATGACACATAGGCCCAAGTCAACAGACCTTTATCATGCAACCACCATCTGATAATGCTATCCCTAACTCTAACCCAAACAAATTGTGTTTCTTAAAGGCAGTGGACACTATTGGTAACTACTCAAAATAGATATTAGCATAAAACCTATCTTGGTGACGAGTAATGGGGAGAGGTTGATGGTATAACACATTGTGAGAAACGGCTCCCTTTGAAGTGCCATAGTTTTCGAGAAAGAAGTAATTTTCCATGAATTTGATTTCGAGACCTCAGATTTAGAACTTGAGGTCTCGAAATGAACCATCTAAATGCACACAACTTCGTGTGACAAGGTTTTTTTCTTCTTTCATTGTTATCTTGCAACTTCGACGACCGATTGAGCTCAAATTTTCATAGGTAAGTTATTTTGTGCATATGTTTCCAATATGCATTCAATTTAGCTTTTGGCTGCGAAGTTTGAATGTTTTTTTTTTAAAACAAATAATAATAGTAATAATGAATGTTAAAATCCACTGCTACGAAAAGAAAACAGACTTTTTTTTCTTCCGGACTCAGTTAGGTTTACAAAGGTTCGAAATCGAGTAACATCAAAATGGCCAAATCATAATAAAGGTCTATAATGAACACTTTCCTAAAGATATTTCAAATTAACACTATGTCCTCACTAAAGACTCACTTATTTAGGGAGGCTTTTTACGATCTGTAATTACACTTGTATTGCAATTGTGTGGGTGACAGCTTTTATGATCTTTGTGCAATTTGCTTCTGTGTGTGTTTTAAGTCTGTTTTGTAAATGTTTTATGTAATTTTTACTGATTGTTTTTTGCTATCATTTTTTAATGGGTCTTTGTTATTTGCTGTTACTTTTTAATGGATTTTTGCTGTAACTACGCATTTGATTGTTTTCGGATGGATTAATTTTCATATATATATATTTTTTTTACTGGAATCGTGTTAAATTGATATGCATTCTCGAACAGGCTGGTCCTGGAGAGAGCGCAATATAAGTTCAATAAATTATAAATTACTTAATCTGTCCTTACCTGTGTATCTGTAACGTTTAGAAGTGTTGCCAACTCAGCCCTCTCACTCGCTGATAAATACTTCTTGGCTTCAAATTGTTTCTCCAGTTCGAAGATCTGTCGCCCACTAAACGTTGTTCGTGCCTTCTTCTTCTTCTCTTTGCTCTCGGGTGATTCTCCGTCTCCTTTTCGCTTGCGGTCCGCTTTCTCGCTACAACTCTCGTCATCTGTCAGAAGAAATATAGTTAAAGAGAAAATCAATCGTCAAATTGTCAAGCTTTGTCTGTATATTTCGGGACAGACCTTCGAGCAAAGACCATTAATTATTGTTTGCATTTCGATTTCATAAGGGAAAATAAGATGGCTTTTAAATCCGCTTAGTTTTTTTCTTCAAAATACTGTTAGACAAAACGGACCAACCTGTAAAAGTTTCCCACACAGAGGCTCGAAATTTCCTGCACAATTAGTTTCTGTGTTAGTGTCCTTTGTTTACAAACACAAGTGGTTTAAAGGCAGTGGACACTATTGGTAATTACTCAAAATAATTTTTAGCATAAAACCTTACTTGGTAACAAGTAACGGGGGAGAGGTTGATAGTATAAAACATTGTCAGAAATGACTCCCTCTAAATAATGGAGTTCTCGAGACCGAAGGTATTTTCAACAAATTTGATTTCGAGACCTCAGATTTAGAATTTGAGGTCTCGAAATCAAGCATCTGAAAGCACACAACTGTGTTTTTTCTTTCATTATTATCTCGCAACTTCGACGGTCGATTGGGCTCAAATTTTCACAGGTTTGTTATTTTATGCATATGCTGAGATACACTAACTGTGAAGGCTAGCCTTGGACAATTACCAATAGTGTCCAGTGTCTTTAACAAGAATATTTTCTTTCACAATCTCTACGTCTTCCAAAACAGAAAACCAATTTCAGCAAGAGTCATTAAAACATTTTTATTTTGTATTCATTTATTTGTTGTTCTGATGACAATCATAGAATTCCCCGCAGATAGTTAGGGACTAACAAATAACTAATTAGGCTTGATGGGAGGGTTAGTGGATTAGGGTAGGTGGGAGATGGAATGTTTAGAATGTGGATTTACATCTAGGTTGAGGGTTCACTTAAACATTTAAATTATTTTCTCCTAAATGCAGTTGAATCAGCGTCAATAGCGAATGACGGCATGAAACAATATTGCATTGAATGCGACCCCTGCAGGTATACGACTTCACGACGTCTTGGAAAAATTTCCGAACATAAAAAACCAACAGAAAACTATTACAAAGGGTAGGTTTCGTCCAAATGCGAATAATTATAGCATTTTTTTCTTTGCCTAAACAACAGTCCAAATTTCAAGTTAGCGCGTTTATGAGATTATGTGAGACTGTTTGTTTGTTCGTGTGTTTGTATGATCTTCCCATCAAAGGGAACTCGGCAAACGCCACAGGGGTGGATTTCACAAAGGTAGTCCTAACTTAGGACTAGTCCTAGGCAATGCAAGAGATAGGACCAGTCCTAAGTTAGGATGAGTTACTGGTCCTAACTTAGGACCAGTCCTATCTCTTAGCATTGCCTATAGGACTAGTCCTAAGTTAGGACTAGTCCTAAGTTAGGACTAGTCCTAAGTTAGGACTACCTTTGTGAAATCCACCCCTGGCAGGGCTATAAACACCATGCTGGCAGAAACTCTCGTACAAACATTGGTTTAACGTATATATGATGATTATGAATTGCACAAACTAAGAAATTGTGATTCAGTTATTGTGATGCAGTTTGCTGGGTAGGGTTCGAACCCACAACCTTGTCCTGCACTCAAACCACTGGATTACGGTGACAATAGGTATGGCACATAATGTTTTCCCATCGTCAGGTTTGGTCCTATCGAAATTACAACTGAATGTTGGGTGACATGTTTCCTAAATATTGGAGTAATTAAGATGGAAATGTTAATCTCGGAAAGTATACTATAAGCCTCTGAGATTTTATCAAGGATTCCCATATTGTTCCTGGTGCTCGCCGTTCGCTGTTCTTTGTTTGTGTGTCTACGTGGTTTTGTAGTGGTTGTTGTCGCTATTTTGGGGTTGAAGTGACACAACTCTGAATGAAGGTAGCGTTTTAAATCACGTTTTTCTTACCCCTGTAGGCAGCACAGTTTTTGTTTTGGTTGTTGCTCCCTAGTTTGTTGTTGTCTAATTTACATTTCCTTCTGTTTTCCTCTCTTTTTGTGGGATTGTTTTTGAACATCTCTGTTCACCCAATTTACAGATTTTGATCCGTCAATAAACTATCATTCAAGAGATCTGCAAATCCAGTTTCCCCGTGCCTTATTAAACAGTGTCTTCTAACAACATCTCTATGGTCACACTTCAAGTTTTTTAATAATCTTTACCAATTATGTACCGATGAAGCGTCAAAAGTCAAGACATTGCTCATAATTACTTGCTTAACAAAAAATAACATCCATATCAAATGAGTTGTTAAAAATATGTCTCAAATTACCGCACCATCCTTTGCTAATTATTGACCTAACCTTAAGGAATGTTCTAATCACCTACTGAGAATAACTGTTTCATAATAGAGTTCAATGGTTATTAAATATCAGGGTTTAACAGTGTATTGAAGCCATTCAAATTGATACTTCAATTAAAAACAAACACATCAATCAATCAAATTATGTAAATGAATGCGCACTTGGGTGACCGAATATTGAAAAGTAATAGTTTGTGTTTACCCTTACACCGTTGTGTATTAAAGACAGTGGACACTTTTGGTAATTGTCAATGACCAGTCTTCTCACTTGGTGTATCTCAACATATACATAAAATAACCAACCTGAAAAAATTTGAGCTCAATCGGTCGTCGAAGTTGCGAGATAATAATCAAAGAAAAAAAAAACACCCTTGTCACACGAAGCAAATTCTAAACTTGAGGTCTCGAAATCAAATTCGTGGAAAATTACTTCTTTCTCGAAAACTACGTCACTTCAGAGGGAGCCATTTCTCACAATGTTTTATACCATCAACCTCTCCCCATTACTCGTTACCAAGTAAGGTTTTATGCTAATAATTATTTTGAGTAATAAGCAATAGTGTCCACTGCCTTAAAGCACTGTACATGTAGTCAGTACTTTCCCAAGTTTTGTTAAAAAAATCCACTGGCAAATCACGCGGTGGGATTCAAACCCGCGACCTTTGCATTACTAGAGCAGATGTATAACCACCCACGGTCAGCAAAATACTTATTGACAAGTCAAAATTGAAGTTTTGAATTATTAACGTATGTTTATGCATACGTAGATGCATACAATCAGTTAATAGTCAATTGTGTTTAGTTTTCTACGCCCCATATTTCAAGTGTTTTGAGCATATTATTTCAATTGAGGGTTGACATGCGAAGTGACTTTTTAAAACTTAGTTGCTGAAGACAACGGTTAAAATATTCGAAATCATACGTATGAGGCTCGCATGTCTTTCGAAAAATACATTCAAAAGCACATCACCTTTTTAGAAAATAGACCGAGTCAGTTTGATAGACCAACACGAAGCTTTCCACAGAATTAACTCAGTGAATTCAAACCACGAACGTTAACTTGTCTTTAAAGGCACTGGACACCTTCGGTAATTGACAGAGACGAGTAATCTCAACATACGCATAAAATAACAAAATTTGAGCTCAATTAGTCGTCGACACTGCGAGATAAAAATGGAAGAAAAAAAACACCCTTGTCATACGAAGTTGTGTGCTTTCAGACGCTTGAATTCGAGACCTCAAAATCAAATTCAAATATTTTATTTTAGTGGGAAAAGAATTAACTTCTTTCTCGAAAACGACGTTTCCTCAGAGGGAGCCGATTCTCACATGTTGTATACTATCAACAGCTCTCCATTGATCGCTAGCAAGCAAGTTTGTATGCTTATAACAATTATTTTGAGCAATTACCAATAGTATCCAGTGAAGTTAAAAATTACTGTGTAAATTCTAATCGGCCGATCTGACTCGAAGAAGGAAGAGTTGAAAAGATAAAAGTCATGAACTGAATCTCTTCTCTGAAGCATCAGTGTTAATGTTGACAACGTGGGTATAAATAAGCTAATGTAGGAAAATATTATTTTCTTCGAGTAAGACAAAGGAAAAACAATCGAATTATATATCTGATGTATATTGGAAAACCTTGTCTGTGATACTTATGGACAAGAGTATCATTTTCCAAAGAAGGTACGAACCGAATTTACATTTTACATCATAACAAAGAAAGTGCGGTAAATCTCCTTTTGAAAGATTATACATAAACATTTTGGGCAACCCACTTCAAAAAGGCCAAGTGGTTCACGACCCCTGACGAAGCTACACTTCTAAACGGATTTAAAAAACAGAATTCCACTTTTACAGAATTCCTTCAAATAAAAGAGCGAAGATTCTAAACTGAGGCTTGAAATCCATCCTGGTTGTGACTCGCAAACCCACTTGTCAAAAATAGTTAGCTTTTTCTCCCCCCCCCCCCCCCCCCCGCAGAAAAAAACCCGGCAAAGAATCGTTTGCTCATAAGTGGATATTTTCCTCCCTGGAAACCTTTTAGCGGAATAAAAGAAATTGATGGTCATTTTGGAGCAGCGAGGCCGCAGCAAATCGTAAGCCCTCTGGACGTATTCATGGAGGTCCTGCCTGATGGGCAGTGAAAAAAAGGGTCCTTTCCTTCAAAGCATTTTGTCTGGTATTAAGATTGTATCCCAACACAATGAGGGAAGCTGAATACCCACTGCCTCTGGGTGTTTCTAGTGGGGACTTTTGCCTCAATTGCTCAGATACGGGATAATGAGAGAGAGGGAGAGAGAGAGAGTGTGTGAGCCGTACGACAGAAAAGATGATGGGGGGATTTTTTATTTAAACACCTCTCAATTGCTTCTTGGTGGTCCATGGTGTGCCGTTATAAAGTGGTCGATAGACGGGCGTGGAGGGGTTGAACAAGAGGGTTAAATCGACCTCGTCAGCTCAAAAGAAGGTGACATTGTAGAAGGGGTTTTATTTAATGGTAGGCTAACCAGTTTTGTTTTCTTTAACACCGGGTACAGGAACAGTGTGTAGCGATACTTTACGTTTAGAGTAGTTAAGGAATTTATAGTATGTTTAAATTTGTTATGCCTAATTTTTATGGATGTTTTATCGGTTACCTTATTACAAGAGAAAGGAATGTAAACAAATAGGCCTGGGCCAGTAGAGAGATCTCCACGATTTGATGAATAAGTAGTGCTCATTTAACTCAAGAACAAATGGTTATTACTCAATCAAATTATTTTATCATTAGAGATCTTGAGATAAATTAAAGTAAAAACCTTCAAGTCTTCGAGAAAAACTCCGCTAGGGTTGAAACGTCAGGACATTAACTATTTTGGCATTTAGACCATCGGTCCTTTTGGTTCAAAAATTATTTGCAACATTCAATTTTTTTCTTCAAAAAACAAAGTTTTGACCTACCATTACTGTCTGTGCTATCTCTGCTTTCCATCCGCTCAGCAACAATCTCTACATCAATCTGTGATTTAGCATGAGCGTCTTTTGCTAGTTTCCTCGCCTGGCGTTTCTCCATCTCTCCGGCCAGGTTTATCGGTGATGTCTGCTTGCCGCGCGGCTTCAGGTACCCGTGGTTTACCGCTAGGCTACCGGCGTCGAGCACAGCGGCTGCCCGGTGTTCTCCGAGGAGGCCGAGTTTCCTCTGTGTTTCCTCGCGCTCCCACAGACCCAGGATATCGGCGATGTAGTACGGCGTAGGTCGCTTAGCTCTCGGTCGGTAGTTATGAGGATGCCAGGTTCCAATCGCAACCACTGGTGGGAAGAAAGTCGACGCTGATACCGGTACAGGATGAAACTTTGATGAGGCAAGACCGACCGCTAAAAACTCTGTTCTATATTGGGGAAACATCTTGGTGTATCAGCTGAGAAAATCTTCAGAGATTTTGTTTTTTTCAGTCGACGATTATAGTAAACTTGATGTATGATGGCTCTAAAACGATACTATATTGGCCTGGCAGTTTATATCCACGCATCAGCCAGCACTGACTGCTATCTCAGTGTGTTGCTCCAACAACGTCAAATTGCTTATAATAGATTGTTAACGACCCGCCACATTAAACAAATGGCTACATCGGCTGAGCGGTGAGTCGACAGGTAATTAAAAGCATTTTACTGATCGACGACGCGAAATCAGCTCCAATCTCCGGTTTGAAGTTCTTCCTCGGAGTCCTTTTAAAGACCAAAGTCAGCAGAATTCCATCTTGTGTGAGCTGGATTTGCTGTGTAGGACGACGGCCTCAACAAACTTGCAGTGATTTTTTGTTCTGCTGTTTTTGTTTTACGCAGTCACTTCTCTTGCGATTATTTTTTGATGGAACCATTGACTTGTGTGGGAAGTGATAATGCCACAAACTGTGGCTGCGGTTTGCGCGCGTGGTGCGTGTGTAGTGGAGCAGACTGGATGGGGCAGTAGCCACCCACTAATGACTGTTAAACACTGCCCTGTGATTTAACACACCACTGTTGCATTGTGTTTTTGTCAAGTAGTCAGTGTGTGTGGTGGACATCTGACTGGGTAACTGCTACCGTGGCTCTCCAAGTATCCAATCCACAATGGCTTTAAATGGATGATGGGTTGGGGGGGGGGGCACAGTCAGCCAATCGATTTGAGGGTATTATTATTGAGAGAGTGAGCCCAAATAGCGCGTCTGAAATGACTCGTGCGATCGCTGCGTTGACATCATCAGAATGATGATGATGACAACATGAAAACAATTTTCTAGGGCTTGGAGATTTTTTCCCCCCGCTCTGACAAGTTAAAATACAAAACAGAGAACTCTTTATGTAAAAACAGGTTAAAACTTGGCTAACATTTCATCGCTGGTTTATCATTTCGACTTCTATCATCTGGGACCGTATGGAAGGTTGTGACCTCACTGCGCACGCGTACTATTTATTCGGTGACGGGCACTGTTACTTGTCAGCAATATAACTGAGCAAATCCCTTCATCGCTGAACCCATTAAAAACGAAAGGTTCGAATGGAATGTAGAATACGGGACTTGTGTCACCACGTGACCTATCACCTGATGATGTAATTCATAAGCGATGTTTTTAAGATTGTGAGAAATTGTTTTTCCCGCTTCATATTTCTCTTGGAAACCCAATCGTAGACAATCAAGCCAGCGTTTATCGAAACAAGAAGTTCATTAATGGATAAATCTTGAAACAAAATAACACTTTCCTTTTTGTCCAGGGAGCCCGCGTGTCACTCAGCACGACCCCGCAATAAGCAGCTTGATATAAACAAACACAAGAATGGAACGAGGTTGGTATTGACAATTAACCGCCTGGAGGCCCAAGTTTGACTGGCAGAGAGGCCAGTGTTAACCGTCAATCGGATCAAATCAACGGCGAAGCAAACATTCCAGCACCGCTATAAAATTACATCTCCGTAATATTTATTTTTACACATTGGGGGATACACTAACTAAACTTGGAAGTCGGTCTCAATCTGTGATAATGAATTTATTCCCCTTGCTTCATATAAAAACACAACAGTGAGTACCCACGCGACCCTAGAGTACATGCCGTTAAATTGGCTAAGTCGACCCGCTAATTGATGGCTTCGTGTCTCGTCTACTCACGGTCTACTTGAGGGCCGCTCTGATTTAATTACCCCGTGTTAATCTCGATCTGTTATCAAAGTCAGAAACAGATTACCCAATTTCCTCTATTCATCGGGCTACCCTGTTTAACCAGAGGTTACTAATTGTAACACTTTCTTGTCTTGAGTTTCAGGAAGATGTCCCTGTGTCTCGAGAAGTCTGGTTCTTTGTATATATTTGATGGCCGTGGTGTGAGATGTGAGACAACAGAAATGCAAGTTGTTACGGTCAATAGTGCACGTGGGTCGGTCACGATGTCATATCCAATTTATTGTTGACGTTTTCAAAGCGCCCTCTCCGGTGGAGAGTGGTCTTACAGAATACGTAAGCATGTTTGTCATTCTTTATTCGTCTGGTGAAGTACAAAATCTTGTTAAAAATTATTTAAAAATCACTACAAACTAAGTTTGAACTATAGATACAAGTACTGTCTGTAGCCCCTGCAACTTAGAATATTTAACTTATCAACCAAAGTTTACAACTTTGCCGTTTCTTCATGTTTTGGAGACAATAGTAGTCAATACCTTGAACATACAAAGTTGTGAGATAATAATAAAAAAAAAACACCCTTGTCACACGAAGATTTGTGCTTTCAGATGCTTGATTTCGAGACCTCCTAATTCTGAGGTCTCGAAATCAAATTCGTGGAAAATAACTTATTTCTCGAAATAAGTCACTTCAGAGGAAGCCGTTTCTCACAATGTTTTATTTTATCAACCTGTCCCCATTACTCGTTACCAAGTAAGGTTTTATGCTAATAATTATTTTGAGTAATAACCAATAGTGTCCACTGCATTCAAGCATGAGCCCTTTGCACTGGGTTGAACATTTATTGATTTGGTTTTAGGTAAGACCATGAAGGAAGGAAAATTTCCATCCTCAAATTGTTCGATAGTCAAGGTTGAGGGTATAGAATTTTCCTTTAATAATAATAGTGGATTCTTACAGCGCGCATATCCGTCACTCAGTGACGCTCAGGGCGCTTTAACATCAGTATTTTTCTTCAAGGTGCGACTGCGTTGGAATTATGAGACATAGTCCTGTTATATTGGTTTACAAGGTGCTGTAGTGCAATATGCTGCCAATCAAACCAAGAACACCTGGGCTAACCCCTTTCTCTTTTCGATAAAGTGCACCGGGTTATTTTACGTGCGTTACACAACACACGAGACCATTGGCTTTACGTCCCCTCCGAAGGACGAAGCATCATGGTTAAGTGTCTTGCTTAAGGAGTCACGACTGTGACTCGAACCCCCCACTCTGCTGATCAGAAACACCAGAGCTTGAATCCGGTGCTTGACATGCAACTTTTTCCCCCAATTCAATTTTAGTAATGGCAATCTGCCTACCGAAAGGTCTGACGAAAATAAACCTCAAACTGCACAATGAGACACTATTGTTGGTAATTACTCAAAATATATTTTAGCATAAAACCTTACTTGGTAGCGTAAAATGGGGAGCTGTTGATAGTATAAACATCGTGAGAAACGGCTCCCTCTGAAGTAACGTAGTTTTCGAGAAAGAAGTAGTTTTCCACGAGTTTGATTTCGAGACCTTAGAATTAGATTTTGAGGTCTCGAAATCAAGCATCTGAAAGCACACAACCTTCGTGTGACATTCTTGCATTATTGTCTCGCAACTTCGATGACCAATTGAGCTAAAATTTTCACAGGTTTGTAATTTTATGCATATGTTGAGATACACCAAGTGAGAAGACGGGTCTTTGACATTTACAAACTTATCACATGTTCACCTAATATTTCTTTTTGTATCTAGTCAATTGATTGTGACCCATATTATCAATACGTAAGCCAAGTTAATTACTCTGTTCAGAACGATGAGGATTCCTCTTGCATTACCTACAACTAAACCAATCACTCTACCTGTTACAACTCAAAGATCAGTGTTTCAAATCATTAACAAGTAGAACAGCGACCCTTTAGTCCAGTAAAAAGACTGTCATCAATAGTCCTCCACTCACAGCAGTCACACATTCTTTTCTCGGTAAACCTTATTTATCTAAACCCGTTTCAGATGGAGCTATCCACCCCCCCCCCCCTCCTTCCATGGTACCGTTGTGTTCTAATTATCGGCGATTCGGAAGGTCCGGGTATCGGGAGGAGAATTCCTGGTGGGGAGACAGCAGGCTTTTAACGGTACATACTTCAAATGAGATCGTGCGTAACCCCAGCTCGTTTAATGCTCTCCATGAAGGGTCGAAACCCACAACCTTATAGTTTGACCTTAAAGGCATAAAATGCCTTTTTTCGTAAACGGCAGTTTGCAGTTTTAAAGGCACTGGACACTATCGGTTACTCAACTTAGCCTAATGTATAAAAACTTACTTTAACGAGCAATGGAGAGCTGTTGATTAGTATAATTTATAAAACATTGTGAGAAACGGCCGCCCCTCCGAAGTAACGTAGTTTTGGAAAAAGAGGTTATTTCTCACTCAAATATTAAATATTTCTGACCTCAAGCCTTTGTCCAAATTTGTTGAAATTTGTTCAAACAAGGGTGGTTTTCTTTCACTTTTCTTTTGCAACTTCATGCCCATTTGAGTCTAAATTTTCACACGTTTGTTATTATAGCCTATGTTGGGATACACCAAGTGAGAAGACTGGTCTTTGACAATTACCAATAGTGTACAGTGTCTTTAAGTCTCATCATGAAATTGTGCTAGAGTAGGCCTAAGTGTTCATCTTGCAGCCAAATAATAAAGCAACATTTGTTGTTTTGAGCATTTTTGAGATTAGAAAGTTTATAATATTTTAATCTGAAACCTAAAATGTTTTGCTGTTTTTTTTAAGTATAATTTACTGACAGACAGAAGTTTTGCCAGACATGCGCAAGGTGAATTATGCGCCGTTAAAAGTTCATCTAGCCTTTGAGCTTTGAGTAAACTGTTCCTCATGAAGACAGGATGATTAGCATTCACTTTCCATACACACGGGTCAGATTAGAGTCGTACACCTTGAATACGTCCCGCTTCTTAAACATTGAAAACAAATACCCAAGCCGCACACACATTAAGACAATTTAAGAGGGGAGCTTTATAACCCTAAACAGACTCCAAGGAACAGTCTTTGTGTTGTCCTTAAAGTCAAGACTGACACGTTTGATTCTTAATGACCACTTTGGAACAATAAAGGTAAATCACATTAGCCTAATAATGGGGGGGGGGGGGGTAAGGATTGGCAATTTACGGCCTCATTAATTGTGACTATAGAGGGAAGCACATTGGAGACCCTTTTTCAACTGTCAAAGGAATGGGGGAGGAGTTGATTTAAACTAACAGGGTGAGTTTTATATGAGGCTACCTCCAAGCATCTTTATATCTCTCCACACCTCAATGCCTCATTGCTCCCTAGGGAGGTATCCTGTAGGGTTTACCCTCAAACGAGCCATGTAGGTATCCAAAGTGAGAGGGTCCACGAATGCGGTAATTATGACTCAAGTTCTTTCGGAAGAAAAGAAAACAATGTTTAGCGTCATGCCTTTTTGAATAAGAAAGAGTTTTTTGTTTTTGTTTTTTTCTTTCAAAATGGCCGACATTAAAGACAGCCGGCTTGGTTTTTTCGTCTATAAGATCGTGATAATGTAAAAAAATATCAAAGGCCGCTTGACATAATTTTGTTTAAGGACAACCGGCTATAGGCTTGTTTTGTCTGAGATCGTTAAAATGTATCAATTTTTAATGAAAAAGAAGATTTGCAAAACAAAAAGAGAAAAAAAAGGAGACGGCCTCTCAAAATGAAGCGAGCAAGGTACGCTCTACATAAGTATGTTTTTATTTGGCCTTAGGAGCTGAGACCATATTGAAATAATCGGTGTTTCTTCTCACCTCTAAGAGCCTCTTACGACACCCCCGAGATTTGACCTCTACTTTGACCTCACACGATGTCAACCATTCTCATCTTTACGCACCCCACTGAACGAACTTGAAGTCCATGCCATCGTTACAGTAAAACTTTATGTTATCGAAAGAATTTTGACATGGTGCTTTGTGTCTAAAAGTTCCAGGTGTACGTGAGCAATACCTATGGGTAAAAAAGAATTGTAAACCTAGCTATCAGTTGTTTAAAACAAGGCATGAATAATCACAGTTTGACATAAAACTTACTGAGTCTTCTAAAAGTAAATGGGTGATTAAAACGTCCATTGAAATATTATGGATTCTTTATTATCTTTTTCAATGATGAAGTTGTTTTTTATTGTACATCAGAAAGTCTGAGTTGATGTGGATTGTTCGTCTGGGAATTACGTTTGAGACATCTTTGTGGTATGTTTGAGACATCTTTGTGGTATCTGAACACTGGTCAGTGTTGCATGTTCACGGTGCCATTGGATTTTAGGGTAAACTAAAGAGATCTCTCGAGAGAGGTTTGCAGTAACGGCGTGTGATTTGAGTAGGTGTGGTTCTGAAAGGACCGGGGGTTAACAACTCAACGTTTCGATCAGTATGCTCTGATCGTCTTCCGGAGATCGTCTTCATGCTCTGATCGTCTTCGGATCAGAGCATATCTCATCGAAACGTAGAGTTGTCAACCACCGGTTCTCTTTAAAGGCAGTGGACACTATTGGTAATTACTCAAAATAATTATCATCATAAAACATTTCTTTCTTACGAGTAATGGGGAGATGTTGATAGTATAAAACATTGTGAGAAACAGCTCCCTCTGAAGTGAGGTAGTTTTCGAGAAAGAAGTAATTTTCCACGAATTTGATTTCGAGACCTCAAGCTTAGAATTTCAGGTCTCGAAATCAAGCAGCAGAAAGCACACAACTTCGTGTGACAATGGTGTTTTTCTTTCATTATTATCTCGCAACTTTGACGACCAATTGAGCTCAAATTTTCACAGGTTTGTTATTTTATGCATATGTTGAGATACACCAACTGAGAAGACTATAGTCTTTGAAAATTACCAATAGTGTCCACTGTCTTTAAAACCACCACTTTACCCGAAAAGAGATTTACACACGGTGTTGCCGTGAACCTCTCATTAGTTATACTTCCACCATGCAAAGTTTCAAAACCTACTTATTAAGGTAACAAATAAACTTATCAGTGTCATGGAGGATTCCTCCATGCCAGTGTAAATCGGGTGTAATACAGGTGTAATTCCTAAGGGGGCGGGCAATAGGATTCGACACCCAATCTTTGATCATGTAATGTCTGGTTCGTGTGTTTTGCATCAACGACACATCTCCAGACTCATCCCTACCGGAAATAGAACTGTCTTTGCCCATCCAGGTTTGATTACGACACCCTAATGATGGGGTGGAAAACATAACAAGCCCAGGGTGCAACAGAGGCGCGATACTAACCCAAATTACTTCAAGATAAGACGAAGAAGGTGTTAGGTGGTTACCCTTAAGAGATAAGAGGTGCAAGATGCAACAGAAGTCACTCAAAAAGGGAAGGGACACTGAGGGTGGTAGATAAGACAAAGGAAACACCAAACATCCAGGGTACAAGGGAGAGAGATCTGCCATTAGGAAAATGCCTTTTCATTTCCGTTTGCTCATCTTAAATTTGCTTTGGTTGTTCTGTTGTTTACATCAGTCACCAATCATTATTTTGCAATTACACTACAGCAATCTTCTGAACACATAAATCACAATTGCAAGTTGTATTGTTCTCATTTCTGGTTTAAAAGGAACACGTTGCCTTGGATCGGTCGAGTTGGTCTTTGAAAAGCGTTTGTAACCGTTTTTTTTTTATAAAATGCATATGGGTAGAAAGATAATGTAAAAGTAGAATACACACACAAACATGCCTCGAAGTTGCACAATTTTCCTTTTACCTCGTAGACTAACACGGTCGGCCTTTTATGGGATTCAACTTTTTGACTCCCATAAATGGCCAACTGTGTTAGTTCGAAAAGTAAAAGGAAAACAACGCAATTTCGAGGCAAACTTGTGTGGGTCATTTTATTCTACTTTTAAAACATCTTTCCAACCATTTGATTTTATAAAAAAGGGTTACAAACGCGTTTTATAGACCAACTCGTCCGATCCAAGGCAACGTGTTCCTTTAATTGTAGATACATTATTGGTGCATTTCTGCCAGGCCTTTGTTTTGGGTTTTCATATTTTCATAATTTTCACAGTTTTCGTATTTTCTATTGCAATGTTTTTAACTATTGTAATATTTTTAACGATTGTGAATTATGTCGCAATTCAACAGTATGCTGCGATGACATTTTTAAAGTAATAATCCACTAAACCATTCAATAAGGGAATAATACAATGGTAGCGACTATAGTTCTTTCACGGCCGTTTTACACCCCACGCGATGCGCTCTCCACCAATAGGAATAGCGAAACTGTCTGAGGTATTTATGAATTCACTTTTATGTAACACTTTATGTCAAGTTGTTTTGTTAAAGGGTTTTACTGTTCACAGAACATTAAACTGCCCCCATGTCACCCCTTTTTCATTTACCTTACTCCTCGAAGTGCAAAATGTTCATTTTTTTTGTTCTGTGTGTTAGTACTGTATAAATATACTCATTACTTTCCCGAAGTCTGTAATCAAAAGTCACAATCATAATTACTCGGCTGGTATTCGAACCCACGACCTTTGTAGTTTTAGCAGTGTCTTACCAACTATATATTCGATCTTTATCCCTGATGCAAAATTCAACATTTTGTTTGTACACAGTGTGCCTGTTGACCGTTCACCTAATGAGCCACACTTCTGCTACAAATGACCATGCTGATGATACCCCACAACGGAACAACCCCTCCGTCCACAACTCCACAAATCATTTTAATTTCCATCGGGTAATTTACCTTTAACCCACAGTCATTAAAACCATAATACCACCACCATTCAACAATATTGTTTGTCTTTACAAACCAATAGTCAACTATTCCGTGAAATAATGGGATATGATCCGTAGAGGAAGTCACAACACCCGCCGTCTATGCCGCCAAAAACACGGCGTAGATTTGCTATCTCTAGCTAGCCTTGACCGGGGATCAACCACAACTTGGCAAAAATGTCTCAATAGTTTCCAATAATTACATGTTTACCTCTATATCTTGATTTGTACAACGAGTATTAAAAAACACCGTCACAACATGAGTCATCAGTTGACCGGGATTGACCAACTTTCTCGGTCGAATCACGTCATTGTGGCTTGGACTTGATTCCTATAAATAAACTTCTCCATCAGACATCTCAGATTACTGTTATTAACAAAACCAATAAATGTAGACCTAAACCTATCTTTATTTTAAGGTCATCAACCGGACATGGCCTTTGTCTATTAAAGTGATAAAGTGTTGTAATTGTTTTACACCTACAAGTAAGCATCAAAACTTATTTGTTTTGCGAGCAATGGGGAGCTGTTTATGGAACAACAAACATTGTGAGAAACGGCTCCCTCTTAAGTAAGGTAGATTTTGAGAAGGAGGTATCACTCGAATAAGCATCTGAAAGCACACATTATTATCTTTCATTATTTTCTGGTAACTTCGATGAACAATTGTGTAAAAATGTTCACGAATGTGTTACTTTTTATTCATACGTTGGGATACACGATGTGAGAACAAAGGTCTTTGACAATTACAAAACGTATCAAGTGCCATACATGAATGTCACTGTTGCAGTTAACGCGATACAATGTTTGGAAAATCCGCGGTCGAACCCAAGTAAAGATTAAAAATGAAAGGGGTTGTGCTACACATGAAGCCTCATTCTTCGAAGCGAGGCTCGGAGAGCCTCATTCTTCGAAGCGAGGCTTTAAGAGAAAATAGTCGGGTGCCTTGGTATGATGAACAGCGGTAGTAATGCACGACGAAGATGGAACAAGATGTCTCGATGCTTTTTTTGCCACATTATCAAGGGAGAGATTTCTCGTTCAGCTGGAGACGGGGAGCTTCTCCTATTGGATACCGGGGAAGCCAGATAATTTTTGGAACTTAAGTGAAAATCCCAGATGTATTTTATCGCCCGATTGTATAACATGTAAACCGTAGCTCATAACTGTGGTTTGCGTGGTTGAGAAATTTCCTTTTCTAAAGTATTCGGTCGTTTGTTTGATTAGTCCTTCAATGAGTTTCAGGTTTCTCCGACTGCCAAGCAAAAGTGACGTTGAGTTTTTAACCCATCGGTTCATGTGTCCAAAAAATGAAATGAAATATTAAGGTTTGGGTTATTATTTTGTTTGCAATTTGATAATAGGTGGATGGTTGCTGTTATAATTGAGGGGTTTCGGGTACATTATGTTTTCGTTAAAAACCTTTTTGTGCAATTCGAGAACGGCAAAACAAAACACTTACACTCTTGTGGTTATAGTAGATTGCTGTAGTAAGATAGATTGCATTTCAGCTCTACATGTAGAGTTTACTAGGGGTCAGCGATGTAGGCGTGGTGTGGGTGTAAGGATACCAGCCATCTATCCAGATATAAGGATATGAAAGACACTGGACACTATTGGTAATTACTCAAAGTAATAGTTAGCATGAGAACTTTGCACGAGCAATGGAGAGCTGTTGATTGAGTGAACCATTGTGAGAAATGGCTGCCTCAACTCAAAGAGTTAATTTCTCACTCAGGTAAAACCCGACTTCATGCGCGAATCCTTTTATTGGCCATGTAAAAGCACATAAATTTATGCAACAAGGTTTTTTTCTTTCATTATTCTCTTGCACCTTCAATGACCAATTGAGTCCAAATTTTCACAGATTTGTTATTTTATGCATATGTTGAGATACACCAAGTGAGAATACTGGTCTTTGACATTTACCAAATGTGTCCAGGGCCTTTAATGGACAATTGTTCACTGCCTGAAATTGTCTGGCCATTTCTGGAAGGTAAACTTTGCCTGAAATTGTCTGGCCACTTCTGGAAGGTAAACTCTGCCTGAAATTGTCTGGCCACTTCTGGAAGGTAAACTCTGCCTGAAATTGTGTGGCCACTTCTGGAAGGTAAACTCTGCCTGAAATTGTCTGGCCACTTCTGGAAGGTAAACTCTGCCTGAAATTGTCTGGCCACTTCTGGAAGGTAAACTCTGCCTGAAATTGTCTGGCCACTTCTGGAAGGTAAACTTTGCCTGAAATTGTCTGGCCACTTCTGGAAGGTAAACTCTGCCTGAAATTGTCTGGCCACTTCTGGAAGGTAAACTCTGCCTGAAATTGTCTGGCCACTTCTGGAAGGTAAACTTTGCCTGAAATTGTCTGGCCACTTCTGGAAGGTAAACTCTGCCTGAAATTGTCTGGCCACTTCTGGAAGGTAAACTCTGCCTGAAATTGTCTGGCCACTTCTGGAAGGTAAACTCTGCCTGAAATTGTCTGGCCACTTCTGGAAGGTAAACTTTGCCTGAAATTGTCTGGCCACTTCTGGAAGGTAAACTCTGCCTGAAATTGTCTGGCCACTTCTGGAAGGTAAACTCTGCCTGAAATTGTCTGGCCACTTCTGGAAGGTAAACTCTGCCTGAAATTGTCTGGCCACTTCTGGAAGGTAAACTCTGCCTGAAATTGTCTGGCCACTTCTGGAAGGTAAACTTTGCCTGAAATTGTCTGGCCACTTCTGGAAGGTAAACTCTGCCTGAAATTGTCTGGCCACTTCTGGAAGGTAAACTCTGCCTGAAATTGTCTGGCCACTTCTGGAAGGTAAACTCTGCCTGAAATTGTCTGGCCACTTCTGGAAGGTAAACTCTGCCTGAAATTGTCTGGCCACTTCTGGAAGGTAAACTCTGCCTGAAATTGTCTGGCCACTTCTGGAAGGTAAACTTTGCCTGAAATTGTCTGGCCACTTCTGGAAGGTAAACTTTGCCTGAAATTGTCTGGCCACTTCTGGAAGGTAAACTTTGCCTGAAATTGTCTGGCCACTTCTGGTGGGTAAACTTTGCCTGAAATTGTCTGGCCACTTCTGGAAGGTAAACTCTGCCTGAAATTGTCTGGCCACTTCTGGAAGGTAAACTCTGCCTGAAATTGTCTGGCCACTTCTGTGAGGTAAACTTTGCCTGAAATTGTCTGGCCACTTCTGGAAGGTAAACTCTGCCTGAAATTGTCTGGCCACTTCTGGAAGGTAAACTTTGCCTGAAATTGTCTGGCCACTTCTGGAAGGTAAACTCTGCCTGAAATTGTCTGGCCACTTCTGGAAGGTAAACTCTGCCTGAAATTGTCTGGCCACTTCTGGAAGGTAAACTCTGCCTGAAATTGTCTGGCCACTTCTGGAAGGTAAACTCTGCCTGAAATTGTCTGGCCACTTCTGGAAGGTAAACTTTGCCTGAAATTGTCTGGCCACTTCTGGAAGGTAAACTTTGCCTGAAATTGTCTGGCCACTTCTGGAAGGTAAACCTAATCGAATGATAAATACTATTCGTTTTTAAAAAGCTGGAACATTTCTGAAAGGTCACTAGAGAGCAATTTGTGTAGAGTCATCACAAGAAACAGGCATTTAATGTCACTTCATCAATGCGACTTTAATTTGTACAAATGACTCGATGGCAGATGTGATTCAGATATCGAAATGAAACTCAGAAGCGAAGTCATTGGACAGAATAGTATAACTCAATACCGGCTAAGGGACCGTTCACTGTAATTAACAGTGGGGGTGGGGGGGGGGGGCACATCAACTCTTCGTACACTTTTATGGGGTGGGAGGGGGTATTGCAAAAGTGATTGTTTTACGCTCGTGAACGAACATATACTGTTACATTTATTCTTAATACATATCTGGAAAAGGTTAACCGAAAACACAAGTAGCACAACTTTAAAGACAGTGGACACTATTGGTAATTGTCAAAGATCAGTCTTCTCACTTGGTGTAACTCAAAATATGCATAAAATAACAAACCTGTGAAAATTTTAGCTCGATTGGTCGTCGAAGTTGCGAGGTAACTATGAAAGGTGTCACACGAACTTGTGTGCTTTCAGATGCTTGATTTCGAGACCTCAAATTCTAAACTTAAGGTCTCGAAATCAAATTCGTGGAAAATTACTTCTTTCTCGAAAACTACGTCACTTCAGAGGGAGCCGTTTCTCACAATGTTTTATATTATAACACCCCTTACTAATATTCTCCCTGCTCATTGGTTTAGAGCGCGTCACATGACATGTCTTAGTTTTGCTGGACGACGGCCGTGTGATAGTGCGTCGGTTTGCCGTGCTCTAGTCCGAAGACTAGCACATGGCGTGCATTACCCAGACGCCCGTTGCGTGTACGAGGATGATAAATTAATAGTCTGTAACCATTTCGGATTGCACGACACTACATGCAGCACAGTAACAGTTTTTTTCAGTCTGTATTCGCGTCGTCCGTGGATTGTAGCATGCAGGTCTGTAACTTAATAATAATAGTACAGTATTAAGGAATGTTTGGGGTGTTATAAAACAAATATTGACTGCTTTTACTCGTGCAATGGTTAAAACGATGACACCCGAGGCGATCCCCGGAGCGTTCTATTTTCCCGAGGCGAAGCCGAGGGAAAATAGAATGCTACGGGGATCACCGAGGATCGCCTCGGGAAAATAGAACGCTCCGGGGATCGCCTCGGCAGTCATAGTTTTAACCATAGCACTCGAAGCAGTCAATATTTGTATACTATCAACCTCTCCCCATTACTTTGTAAGGTTTTATGCTAATAATAGTGTCCACTGCCTTTAATGTTGAATATGGTTTCGAAAATGTTGCTTTTGGTGATAGTTATTGGGTAAAGGTATAGCAAACATGAGAAGCACAGTTTGTTATGTTCAACATGAAAAGTTGTTGGCCATGGTGATATTAACAGTATACGATAATGAATGAAAGGAAAGAAGCTTTATGCGCAATTGTTTTTGAGACATTGTCGGCAGTGAATCCAGACTGTCTGTGGACAGTGACCCCCCATCGCCTCTCATCACCCCTTGTAATTCTCACCGAAGGTTAATCTTTACATCATAATATCATATCAACAGTCAATGTGTGAAAATCACACAAGGACATAAGGCCACCCCCCAAAAAATAGTTGATCGTCCCCTTCCTCATCCCTTTTTTTAAGAGCCGCATATTTTTTTATTCTCCCCCTTGTATTTCTTCTGAAAGACTATTTTTCTTCATTCAAACTAACATTTATTTCCATACTTCATTAAAACATTACAAACAAGTTTTTTTTAAGGAATAACCAATAAACAAAGTTATTTAATGAGGCAGAGAAAAATGATTTTCTTTTAAGAACTTGTTCCTACACAAAGTAAGTGGTGATGTTAAACTGAAGAATTGGCGGAAAGCTTGAATTAAAAATGCTTGGCTGCCGCCTTTGAAAGAAATAACAAATAAAAAGGCCCTCAAATTGCTCTTTTTTTTTATAAAACCGGACGCTTAACTTGTATTTTGTTTGTACATGGCCTTTAAGATAACAAAAAAGACACAACCTGGAAGAGGGTGTCTGATGACCCCCACGGTGGGGGGGGGGGGGTAACAAACTGACCCATTAGATTTATAGGAAGGTGTTGAAACCGAAAGGGGAAGGGGGGGGGGCTAGTGAGGGACATCGGACATCGAAGCTGTTGTACTAAATGTTTGTCTGTCTATAGGTTAGGGAACACGAAAGCATCTCGCTTAAAAAATGTTGTCACTAAATTGCTGGTTATTATTGAATCATTGTGTTCTGAGTCATTGTGTACTTGTGGTTTTTAAACTGCCGTTTCTATATTTACTGAAGATTTTTTTAAATATTGTTTTTATTTTAGTGGTAAGCGCCTTGAGGCCTGGCATAAAGCGCTATATAAACTATCTTTTATTTATTATTTATGATAATAATATCATACGTCATGCTATTAGTGTTTTAATTTCGACATATTAATGTGCATCGTTGTTGTATAGAATGAAGAGCATTAAAATAATAAATGAATTAACTAATGAATTAACCATCTAGATAAGCAGCTTATTTTCTTGAAGTCTAAGTATGCATTTGTTGCACAGTGCCCAATTTCATAGAGCTGCTTAAGCACAAACAAAGATGCCAAGCACAATAAAATTATGCTTACGAATAAGGTTGCAATCCAAACTCCTACGTCACTATAGTTGTGACAGATGTCAGTGTTAATTTCTGCTTAAAGGGAAGGTACACTCAAACAAATATTAACTTAAGACTTCTTCTAGCTTCTACACTGTAAAAAAATGGGTAAAAAAATGCCCCCAACTTTTTACCCAATTAAGGGCGAGTAGTGAACTCCTCCAACTTTTGGGCAAAATATTACCCATCAAAGTTAGGCACTCTGATTGCCAAATAATTAATAATAATAATAATTGGGTAATCAATAGTTGGGTATATTTTGGTAACCAACAGTTGGGTAATTTTTTTGTTTACCCATTTTCTCGGGTATTTAATACATTATCAATAACCCACTTATTGGGCGATGATTTTATTAATGATTTAACCTTTTTCGGTGTTATCCAACAAATGGTGAATATATTTAACCCTTTGATTTACAGTTTCTTTTGTGATACGTCATACAACCAGGCATAGAAAATATCTTTTCCACGATGGCAAACGGTAGTGAGATGTGACCTTGGCATCTCTCTCAAAATCGAGAGGGTGCTCAGTGGTTTGTAGATGCTATGGAAGGTTGGTTTTTAACTAAATACAGTGTGTTTCCTGTTCAGTTGTTGTACACAGTCGTGACAGTTGCAGCGCAAGCACACGCATACATGCCACAACCGGCGTTGCACATAATGGCATGATAAAACTGAAACTAAAAACTGAAACTAATTCAACAGTAGTGTCACTTTGTTGCTCCCTCTGCAACTGCGACTATGTACGACTGAATAGAAAACACAACTTCATATTTAGTTAAAAACTAACCTTCAAATTTGAGCTATATCTACTGGAAACCCCGCTCGTCAGAGCCACTCCGCCACTCGCCATGTTGGAAAATATCGTTATGTTTTTTTTTATACCTTGCCCAACTTTTGGGCAACTCTTTGATCGTAGTGCGCATGATCGGATGATTTTGACCAACTAATGTGCATCACTTTTACCAAAAATCGCATTTAATTAAAATTACCAAAAAAGTTGCCCAATAAATGAGCAAAAGTGTAACCAACAGTTATGATAAATTCAGATTACGAATTATTTGCCCAACACTTGCCCAACTTTTGTTCCACTTTAAAAAAAAATAATTGGCAAACAAAATGTTTGCCCAACAACACAAATTATTGGTTTTGTTGGGCAATTATCGACCAATAATTGTTGAAGTTACTTTGCCCAACAAATGATTTGACCAACGTTTTTGCAGTGTAGAAGTCCTATCCGATGATAGCACACAAAATCGTCCAACAATGGTGTGTTTTCTTTCATCATTTTCTCGCAACTTCGTTGACCGATCTATCCTAAAATTTCACAGGCTTGTTGTTTTATGCTTATGATGGGATACACCAAGTGAGAACACCGGTCTTTGACAATTGCCAAACATGTACATTGCCTTTAAGCAGCTCTATGAAATTGTGCCCCGTTGAGAAGATGTGGGATTAGGGGATGTGGATTTTGTTTCTCAGTGTCTTGATTGATGGATGTAAAAGTTACAAGACATCCCTGTTTCAGAGATGACAAAAGAGCTATTGTCTGATGTGGAAATAACTGATGAGTAATGGGGAATAGTTAATTCCCTTGGTAGGTTACTCACATTGTGAATTGAGCCGCTGTGTAAGCAAGAGGGGTGGGGAGGACTTCGGGGTGATTGAGTGATATAGTCTGAAACATGTTTATTTATGGCATTTTTTCGTGTTTTTTACCCTTAAAGCCACTGGACACTAATGGTAATTGTCAAAGACCAGTCTTCTCACTTGGTGTATCTCAACATATGCATAAAATAACAAACCTGTGAACTTGATACTCCCATATCGCTCCACGATATTTCTATAAGTAGATACAAGGGTTCGTCGTGAGACCTTTTTTCTTCGTAAAATGTCAGAAAATGTGCCCACCTACCCCACTTGGTGGATCTCAACATATGCATAAAATAACAAACCTGTGAAAATTTGAGCTCAATTGGTCGTCGAAGTTGCGAGATAATAATTAAAGAAAAACACCCTTGTCCCACCACACGAAGTTGTCAGATGCTTGATTTCGAGACCTCAAATTCTAAATCTGAGGTCTCGAAATCAAATGCGTGAACAATTACTTCTTTCTCGAAAATACATTTTAAAAAGCTACATGAGCAATCAACACCTTTATCAGAATTGATGTAAGTCAATGCAGCTCCTGATGGGCGGAGTTTGTGGGTGGGGGTTCACACAGCCATGAAAGCTAGGGCGTTACTGACGTCACTTAATGAAAAGGGCATAACAATGACAGTGCAGAAAAGACGATTTACACCGGAGATCTGCACCGGACTAGAAGGGGTTCAAACAATTAATTTAAATTGTTAAGACGTTTAAGTTTGTTAACACACAGAGAATGTAAGAAAGCTATGTCTGAGTGGGCTTAGAAATCATTCGATTTACCAACTCAAATTTATCGCTGTAGATGCTGGCGTTATGTTAAAGGCAGTCGACACTATTTGTAATTACTCAAAATAATTGATAGCATAAAAACTTACATGGTAACGAGTAAAGGAGAGCTGTTGATAGTCACATTGTGAGAAACGGCTCCCTCTGAAGTAACGTAGTTTCGAGGGTCTCGAAATCAAGCATCTGAAAGCACACAACTTCGTGTGACGAAGGTGTTATTTATTTCGTTCATATCTCACAACTTCGACGACCAATTGAGCTCAAATGTTCACAGGTTTGTTATTGTATGCATATGTTGAGATACACCAAGTGAGAAGACTGGTCTTTGAAAATTACCAAAGGTGTCCAGTGTTTTTAAGGAGAATGGACGGAGAAAATGTAGATTCACATGTTAGTTTTATTGTTACTGGGAACAAAATCGAGCGTTGTTCTTGTTAATAATAATACCAAAACTTGTATAGCGCCCTAATCATGTGTAAACATGCTCTAGGACGCTGAACACGGAAAAATAGACAAACTAAAACATAAGAAAATACGGAATTATAACAACGGGAGTAAACTTAATCAATAAAAATCCTTGTTGTTGTCGTTTTTGTTTTTGAGGGTGGTTTTTTTCGGGGGGGGGGGGGTTGCTGTTGTAACTACAGTGCTGCTTATGTTTTTGGTGGTGCTCTTGGTCTTTTTTCTCTCTCGTTGTTTTGGTATGAATAATGTATATGTTAAAAAGGATCTTATGTATTAGCCATGAGAAGAGTCAAGTGTTGAATAAAAAATTCCTAAAAGCATTCAGCAGCACCAAGCAGCTTTGCCAGTCGGTGCATCTTCCACCTGGATACAACACCAAATAACATCAACAATTGCAACACAAATCGGCAATGTAGAAACCCATTAATTTACCCAAATGGTCGTAAGTTTGCATTATTATTCAAGTCTTGTATCGTGGTGCATATAGCTATAAGAAGAAGAAAAAAAGGCTTATAAACAGAGAAGAGTAATTGATGGTCGTAATTTCCTCTTACAGAGACGGACAATTGTACAACAAACGCGCCATTAGCACAAACAGGCGTTATTTCGTGATGAATAGGTGATCGAGGCTTGAGTCTGATCAGTGGACGGTGTGGTTGCATTTCGGGGGTATGAAACCACTCCAAGTCCCCCGCCGGATCAGGACGTTACGGGCGCCATCTTACGGGCTCGCTGTGTTTGTAAAGATCTCCAAATCCCATCTCATCAATCGTGTAAAATCCGTTTGGAAAATCTGTCTTAATGGTCACTACGTCAACAGGTAGAGTTTGATTCATAGAGGCTAAGGGTATAGGGTAGGAATCGTGCTTGTCTTCTTTAACAGGTAATAAATGACACTTTAGTTCCTCTATTGCTTCGGCAAGGCGTGCACTTAATTTGTTAAGCTGTAGCGGCGTGATACATTAGGCTGTGTGGATCAGTGAGCACAACGTCGGTTTAAATTTAAGGAGTTTGGACGATGTGGGTGCAAAATGGGCAACATGAAATCAGTGAGATGATGATTTCAAAGTCAAATATCAGTTAAGATATAAAGGGTTAGATGAGTGAGTTGAGATGACAAGAGTGGTGCACACGATGAGAGAAGATGTAAGAATGACAATAAATTGATGTGGAGGTTGTTTTATTTTGAGCCATTTTGATTTTTCCCTTCGGTCAGACAGGCAACAGTCGTCAACCTTCCACAAAGAATAAAATAACCTGACATTTGAATGAAATCATTCTTTTTAGCGATGCAAAACAACAATAGGGTCAAATAAATTAGCAAAAATAAATAAAACAAGTACTAAAACTAAATAATAACAATGCAACCTCTGATAAAATGTGTATTTGGTTTACTTGAGATAAAGCATCCAGTGAAGAAGTGTAATCATATAATCTGTATGTTTTATCTAAGAAACCACCACCCGTAAACACGAAACACGTTATATGTAAATTTATTTAAAATTCACCTTTTCTGTTTTTATTAGTGTTGATCAACATTGTAAGCCGATACAAAATAAACCGTTCGTATTCATAAAAAACCCTCATATATCCACAGATTTGCCCTTGCAGTGTTAAATGACAACGTCCTTCAAAAATGAATCGTAAATGATTAATCAAAACCATAATATGAAAATCAGTACACCACGATTTCGCTTAGCCCCACTTTACTGAGCATTTGCTCAATATTTATATCTACTAAATTTGTCCGACAAGACAGATATTGCCCGAGGCGTGGGTCATTAAGGTGCACAAGCCTCGAGGCAAACATTCTAATTAAATAAGAAAACTACTTGGAATAACCACTTGTCGGCAATCCACTTGGTGAATCAGACCTCCATCACTGCACAAGACCGTCGAGAAAACAGTAAACAGTGAGAACCGAAGCGAGCTGATGTAAAAAATGCGCGCCGTGAGTGATGCACCTCACCACGGCAACGAATCGACAGTGAAGAGGGACAGCCACGGCAAAGTTTTCGTTGGCTGAGCGGAAAACACGATCCCAGTTGAATTGCAGATCAGCAACTGCAGGAAACCATGATATCTTTAGGTCAAGTACGGAGTGGGTTTCACTTGCTAATGAGTACCGGTGAAACAGCGCATCAAGACGGCGATGCCACTGTTTTGATAATAGGAACATCGCCGTACCGAGGGGGAGAGTTTAGGAAGAAAAAAAAAATGATTAAGTGAAAGACAGAACTTCAGTCTTTAATCCCCGGGTAAATGATATGAAGTAATACATCTTGAAAGCTTGTTCAGTTGCAGTCTCACTGGCAAATATACATTCAAATCACTGTGAATGTGGCCCATTGTATATGATTAGCACAAATAACAGACAAAGCTGCAGTGTGCTGGACACAGACAAGGAAAAGAATGCACCAAAACTTGGAACCGGCGTCAAGTATAAAACATATCAATACTCCACACGTTATATATCGGCCCCAAGGAGTAATTTTAAGAAATGCTTGAGACCGTTCTTTCTCATGCACTGCTCATGCACTCTGGAACTCAGTACCTCGTGCAAACAGCCAATGTGACTTTTTCAGCTCATAAAAAAAAAACATCTTAAAACTCACTTCTTTGTTTAATATGTTTCTTCTGTGGTTTTTCATTTATTTTTTGTTTTGCAACCGCTGGAAAAGGCGCTTTAATACTGGATGCTCGGGAATTGGGTTTCTCTCTAATATGTCTAATCTAGACTATGCAGTTTTTGTTGGAAAGATCACAGGCAAGTCATCGCTCTGTTGACAGTAAACGCCATTCAAGTAAGATGGCGCATTGATAATGAGGTACTTTATTATTAGTGGAGTAAAGTTTCTTCAACAACAAGTTTGACTTCCTATTCTTGCGTTCGTGGTGCTTTCGAAACCAGAATGATTCATGAAAGAGAGAGCGAGGCCCTAGGCCTTATGGCTGCCGTGCTCTCTCTCTGACAATTGACTTGGACAACCCTTTAGTGAGACATTAACTTTAATAATATTGATCTTAAATTGAAACAACTTGCAGCCACGGCACAAGGGAAGGAGGCCATACGTTGCCGGCTCATCCAATCACCAGCCCCGTTGCATATCCCTGGAGAGACACGCTACCAGCTTGTCCAATCACAACTGCTGTTACGTATCGGAGTCAAGAGGCAAAGCGTGGTCTCCTCTCGGGTGGATGTTAATGGTAGCGAGTGACAGGCCAAGTGGAAGGGGAGGCAACGCTTCGTAAAGCTAGACTGACTTTTCGAGTAGCCCGCGCTGACATTTGCAACAAATCACTTAAGGCTGATGTAAGTGGCTCGCACACAGTCCTTGCTCGGTCTAAACATTCGATACCGGCGCTCAAACAAAACCAATGGGGAGTGGGGAAACCTGACTGAAAAGTGTGGTGAATGGCGGGTATCCCATCAGGCCCATCCGTCCTTTTGCAGTGACAGAGTAAATAAACAGTATTCTCCCAATAATGCGGTAATGATAAGGGCTCACTCAGCGATTTGGCACAATTTGCTGCTTTGCCAATATCAAACGGCAAACCCCCTTTCGTAGATTGGACCCGACGACTGTTCAAAGCAGAAAACATTAACTCGTCGATGTCTCGATTACCGTTCGTGTTGTCATGGCAGTTATGGGGTCATTTTTGCAGAGGAAAGAAACACAATATTCCCTCCGTCCTTCGGATGGGACGTAAAATTCGCGTAAAAGAACCCAGTGCACTTATCAAAAGGAGAAGAGGTTTGCCTCGGTGTTCCTGGTTTGATTAAACATCATATTGCACCACAGCACCTTGTAAACCATTACATGGTGCTATTGTATTATAGGTCTCATAATTCAAAACGTAGTTCCACAAAAAAATATCTTGCAGGAAAATACTGTATATTACAGCGCCAGTAACGGATATGCGCGCTATATAAGAATCCACTATTATCCCCTGTGAATTTTATAAAACTATGAAATAAAAACAGAAACAAATCCAAGTGAGAAGTAAAGAGACATTCCGAATGATATCAGCAGACGCAGCATTGATCCTATAGAGTGATGTTACGGGCCACTTCCCTCACACTCTGGTGATTCACACAGCATCAGTTGGGGCAGACTCATACAGCATGACACATCTTCCGCTCACTATGACGTCACTTCCGTCTTGCCAATTTGTGCAGCAAGGTGGCGCTGTTAATGGAAAAACCGTTGCCACATACAAGAGCAACGGTACAGGTGCGACTAGACTTGACTCCACCGACTAGACTCGCCAGAAACCATAGAGCATAGAGGTATATTGATTATATCGAACCATGCACACTGGAGCATGGAGAGGTATATTGATTATATCGAACCATGCACACTGGAGCATGGAGAGGTATATTGATTATATCGAACCATGCACACTGGAGCATGGAGAGGTATATTGATTATATCGAACCATGCACTGGAGCATGGAGAGGTATATTGATTATATCGAACCATGCACACTGGAGCATGGAGAGGTATATTGATTATATCGAACATGCACACTGGAGCATGGAGAGGAATATTGATTATATCGAACCATGCACACTGGAGCATGGAGAGGTATATTGATTATATCGAACCATGCAAACTGGAGCATGGAGAGGTATATTGATTATATCGAACCATGCACACTGGAGCATGGAGAGGTATATTGATTATATCGAACCATGCACACTGGAGCATGGAGAGGTATATTGATTATATCGAACCATGCACACTGGAGCATGGAGAGGTATATTGATTATATCGAACCATGCACACTGGAGCATGGAGAGGTATATTGATTATATCGAACCATGCACACTGGAGCATGGAGAGGTATATTGATTATATCGAACCATGCACACTGGAGCATGGAGAGGTATATTGATTATATCGAACCATGCACACTGGAGCATGGAGAGGTATATTGATTATATCGAACCATGCACACTGGAGCATGGAGAGGTATATTGATTATATCGAACCATGCAAACTGGAGCATGGTCGATACGGTAGCAACCTGTATAACTTGTAAACCCTTATAAGGTGCTAATTAATTTGGTCTCCGAATTCATCACTGCAATAACCTATCTTTCTGAAAGTTTGTATATACTCAGCGCCTTGGGTACCTTGTTTTGTAGATACGTGCGCTATATAAGACCTCGATATTATTTTATTATATTCAATTCGAGATCTACGTCACAGCTTCTGGTCAAGTGAAGTTGCTCGTAGCCATTACTCACAGCAACACTCATCCGTCTTTAGCAAAACCATGAGCAAAACGGATTGAAAGCTTTCAAAAAATAATAACTACGGTAACTCTATGGTATAACCATAGAGTAAGGTATAACAAACTATTACCGTAAAACAATCGTCTTTTGATGTGTTGCTCCACGATTTTAAATGCATGATTAACACATAATCAAAGATTCTCCAGATACAGCAAACAGCCGTTGGTGATTGCCTCATTCTTTCCCAGTCCTCCCTGCCAATTCCCTTCCCGAGCTCTCGGCACTTAAAGACATTCAACGAATAATCGTGTCACAGCAACCCATGGTGTTTCTTGTTATCTTTGCTCAGGCTCGATGCATAAAAATTCGCTAATCTTTTTTCTTGTGTAGACCGATGACACGTTGGCCGAGGCTAATGGTCCATGTTGGACGATGGTGGCGGTGTTGGGTTTCTTTTTAGGGTCACTGGACCCCCTTCTACAGTTGACCCCATATGTCATTCCACGCAATGGTCGGATACTGGGCACTTAAACTTGTCAGCACAGTATGGCAGCCATTTCACACGGGGTTATTTTTCGGATTATTAGGTCAATCATGAACTTAATGACAATATCGAATGCCGGTAATTGGCCATTTTTGAAATGAGTGATGGGTCACTTGAAAACCTCACTGGTGCCGGTTCATTGAGGGCGCTATCTTTAAAGCACGCACAGAGATGTGGCGAAAACTTTTAAATGCACTGGCACTATTGGTATCTCAAATAACTATTAGCACACAAACTTGTATCTGAAGTAACGTAGTTTTTGAGAAAGAGATAATTTCTCACTCTACTAATAAAAGACTTCTGAAAGCACAGAAACTTGCGCAACAAGGGCGTTTTCTTTCATAGACCTTATCCCAAATACTCGGTACGCGCACAATAGACGTGGAATGAGGTGCATGCTGGTCTAGCTTGCTATCAAATTTGATCACTAGCTAGACCAGCATGCACCTCATTCGACAGTTTGCGCTTGCGCATATAAGTTTAAATGTTTACAGGTTTGTTATACCTAATGTTGGGATACACGAAGTGAGAATGCTGCTCTTAGACAATATTATTACCAAATGTGTTCAGTTCTATGTACCTCTTCTGAATCACAGCCTGGGCCCAATTTTATAGAGCTGCTAAGCACAAAAATTTGTTTAGCATGACATTTTCGCCTTGATAAAAACAGGATTACCAACCAAATTTCCACATGATTTTCAGGATAAGCAAACAACAGCTTAATACCAGTAACAAGCAATATCCAACAAATGGATGGTATGGTTGGTTGTTAATCCTGTTTTTATCAAGGAAGAAATTTCACGCTAAGCAAATGTTTGTGCTTAGCAGCTCTATGAAATTGGGCCCTGGGCTCTGGGTGAAGGTCTGTCCGCTTGAAGTCAGGTAAGAAAGTACATTTCTCAATTTAAGGAGCCTATATATATGCCTACGATTAATCCTAAGCGAAGCCTAAGCCTAGGATCAAGCTTAATCCTAGCCTCTAGCCCAAGTCGTTGTTCCGAAAAGTGGCCTATCTTGATTATGTTTTATATACTTCTCTGGTTTGTGCACCATGCAACCTAAAGCCACGAAACACTGTTCAACAAATAAATTTATATAAATAACAAATAGGGAAGTACAATTGGAATGTTAACCAAGTCTGTTCAAGTCCCCTTAAAGGCAATGGACACTATTGGTAATGACTCAAAACAATTAGGCATAAAACCTTACTTGGCAACGAGTAATGGGGAGAGGTTCATAGTGTGAAACATTGTGAGAAACGGCTCCCTCTGAAGTAACGTAGTAAAAAAAGTAATTTTCCACAAATTTGATTTCGAAACCTCAGATTTAGAATTTGAGGTCTCGAAATCAAGCATCTGAAAGCACACACTATTTCGTGTGACAAGGGTGTTTTTTATTTCATTATTATCTCGCAACTTCGATGACCGATTGAGCTCAAATTTGTACAGGTTTTTTATTTTATGTATATGTGGAGATACACAAAGTGAGAGGACTGGTCTTTGATAATTAGTAATAGTGTCCAGTGTCTTTAATAAACATATAAATTTGCGGGAATACAACAATTATGAAAAGCATTTAGATGCATGAATGTTTCCTTTTTTTGTTTTAGTGTTGTGCACCTTTACGTTCACACTCTATAGCCAACATCAACACCGACCAATCAGCCATAATAACCTACAGATTTATCTCATTTAAAATTTAATGACAGCCTGTCATTGTGCCAGTCATTAAAACGATGATGGCTTTAAAGTTAACAGGCACACAACAGCACGTGACTTTTTTGTAACTTTCGGTGTAAGAGAAATCATGCCACGCGATCCGTAATTGGTTCCAGATCGCCACCAACACGCCTGCCGTGTGCTGGCTAATTTCAACCCATCACGTTCTCACTTCGGTCGCGGTCTGCTGTCAATCATCAGAGTATTGTACAATCTTTAATCCCGCAGTGCAACATTACTGTGAAACATTAAACACCCCGATTAACCTAAATTCTTCCAACATTTTGTTCAAAGTGTAATGTGGTTTTGAGTTGCGAAGGCAAACTTTAAATCTGAAGTGTATTGTTTTTCCTCACAATTCTTCTCTCTCCTATGTTGTCAGGCTTAAAGAAACACGTTGCCTTGGATCGGACGAGCTGGTCTATAAAAAGCGTTTGAAACCGTTTGTTATGAAATGTATATGGTTAGAAAGATTTTTTAAAAGAAGAATATAATGATCCACACAAGTATCACTCGAAATTGCACGGTTTTCTTTTTACGTCGCGAACTATCACGGTCGGCAATTTATGGGAGTCAACATTTTGACTCCCATAAATGGCCGACCGTGTTATTGGACGAGGTAAAAAGAAAACCACGCAATTTCGAAGCATATTTGTGTATATCATTGTATTCTACTTTTATAACATCTTTCTAACCACAAGCATTTTATAACAAACGGTCACAAAACGCCTTTCAAAGACCAACTCGACCGATCCAAGGCAACGTGTTCCTTTAACGCCATTGGACAGTCTTTCGGAACAGAACAAACAAAGTTCAAAGATTTACAAATAACTTACAGGGTTTACAGAAGGTAATGGTGAAAGACTTCTCTTGAAATATTATTCCATGAAATGCTCTACTTTTTGAGAAAACATTAAAACAATTATCAATTCTCGATATCGAGAATTACGGATTTATTTTAAACACATGTCATGACACGGCGAAACGTGCTTAAACAAGGGTGGGTTTTCCCGTTATTTTCTTCCGACTCCGATGACCGATTGAGCCTAATTTTTCACAGGTTTGTTATTTTATATATGTGATACACGAAGTGTGGGCATTTGGGAAAATACTGTTTACCAAAAGTGTCCAATGGCTTTAATCTGAAACTGCTTTTTTTTATTGACAATGATTGTTGTTATTGACAAACTCCTGAAACTAAAGTGCCATTCACACGACATCAATTTAACTGGGATCCCTTGCTTAATTTTAGCATGGTTGTAAAATGTAGCAATCTTTGACAGGATTTGGCAAGAGACCTTGGACAATAGAAACAATGGACACTAGAAACAAATGTTGTCCTTCACACGAGGTACAGTTTGTAAACTAATTAATGTACAACCATGCTACAATTTTAGCAAGGGACACTTGCTAAAATTCTCTCATGTAAAACGGGGCTTACGACGTCAGCATTTACGAAACCAAGGCATGGGCTTGGGCTCCTTCCATTTATTTGAATCCGCATAAGGAAAGCACACATTTTCTAAGTAACTGACAGGGCCTCTTACCCAAGCCCAATCTCGAGCCGTGGCCATGGTTTCGAAAACGGTCGTAGTTTGAAGAGTTGGTCGTTACAAGGCTTTGTATAGTGCGCCCTCTCTTGAGTCTTGCGTGGAGGATTCTGGCTTGGACATACGTTGTCAACTCGATTGCTAGCTTAATTAATTAAATAACCGCTTATTTAAAAAGCCGTTTGTTTATTTATTTTTTAAAAGCCGCTTTTATAATCAAAGACTTGGTCCGGTGTGACCGGAGATTATGCCCCGGAGGCATTTCTTTTATTATCTTCTGTAGTGTAGAACTATTTTTGAATCTAAACTATTTTTGTACACAAAATAATGTAATTTTTGCTGTACTTTGGCCTTTGGCCACGAGTGTGAAAAGCAATAAATCGATCTAAATCTATCTAGTTGTCATCCTCAAAGGTGTTCCTGATTTTTTTTTTTTAAAGTATGGATTCCTTTTTTTTTTTCTATTCAGAAAGTAACAAATTTCCCCATTGAAAAGCACTTCGACAGTGGGAAATTGTATGTACATAAACCAAAATTGCCCCCCCCCCTGGCGCAGTGTGTATACCTGTTTTGATAGCGCCCTCCTTTGAATCACCATCCTCCATCCCATTTTTTAAAATACCTTAAACAAATACCCCATAAATATCTACAAAATATCTCACCAGCATCTTAAACCCACATCAAATATTAAATTCTGCTATCAAATAACAGCCTATTTTTTTCGTTCAATTTGGTTAATAATTATACCCGTTGAATTAATTGAGCTGTCCTCATCTAGTGTGACGTCAGATGTTCAGGCTTTTCTCATCCTAGACTGGGCCCCTGTCTGTATCCGTTATTCACGAGCCTCGAAGTGTGACGTCAGGTGTTCTGGCTACCCTCATCCCAATGAAAAAAACCCATTAGTTTCGATCGTACTACTAATCGACCTGAGTCAGGGGGTGGCGCCCTTTACACAGACCGTTCGGAGGATAGGGTTGCATTGCCACATAATTTTATTGTCAACTTCTCAGGTTTTGTATGTTATAGTTTACCTTTACTTAGTGTATGAATGTTTAAGACAATAAACTATGTGAACTATATTATTTTATTGACAAACAAAATAATTTGACTTTCTAAATGTTGTTATGGAAAACCAGAAAGCCTTTTGGAAAAGTCGTCATGTTGCTTATAGGATGATCATTGTTATTTCATTTGATTATTTGTTTGTTTTGGGGGGTTATTTGATCACACTTAACTAGCAATACTTAATGCTGATACTAGTGTGACTGGTGTTAATCGAATGGTAGGGGGGGGGGGTTCGCATCGCACCCGTCACATTCGCCTTGAAGAGCGATCAAGTCAACCAGTATCAGCTGTAAGGCTTACTATGACGGAAATGGCAGCAGGTTTGTCGAAACTACAATACAAATAAAACATTCCTCTTCTGAAGCTTAAAGTAGGCCTATTTTTTAGGTCAGATTCCAGGGCATTCTTGCGTGATTTAGGATTATGTAATGGTGTTAACGAGTCAAAGCTCAGTGGTGCGTGACTTAGGCCTTTCTAGCTTGGAGTAGAGCGAGGAGTTTCTTGCACCATGTTTGGATCGTAGAGCAACTTGAGCAGCATAATAGAAGTCAAACCGACTGTTCCGACCACCCATGAGGTCCGAGCAGCATGCAGTTGTTAGGTCATATTAGTGAGGACAACGGCAGTACATTTACGATACGTTTAAAGACAGTTTGTGTTCTAATGAAAGTTGGCCCCAAACAAGACGAAACGCCTATTATTATGGTAAGGGCTATAATATGACAAACTATGACTAACTCAGGAGCTGAAGAATGGGAATTTTCATTCCTCTTAAAACAGTCTAGATTGTAGGATGGAGGGAAACATCTACCAGGCAATGAGTTCCAAAGAGATGCAGTACGTGGTAAGGCTTTTTGAAAGGCTCCTTATTCTACATCTCATCAGCAAATCAAGAGTGTATTGGTGAGAAAAAGTCTGATTTCACGCTCAAACATTCTTAAAAGGAGGAACTTTTCATTTGACCCTATGGAGGAGCAGCTTTGTCATTATATACAGCTTGGTAAGAAACTTTCACTACTATCTTAACTATAAATTATATTTCAATTTTTAGGCCTATTTGTTTTGTGAAATCAATTTGAAAGGATGTAGACAGATCAAGCATCCCTCCCGGATGGCAGTTTTTTTCTTCTATAGTATAGAATTGCCATCCTAAAAAACTAAATATTATTCCCTTTTTGAATCGATTCAGAAAAAATAAAAAAACCTGGAAAGCACCTGGCAATTTTATGTACAGAAAAAATGTTCTCCGATTAGTTTGACCACGCGCATCCTATACAGCGCCCTCAACCGTGAATAGTCGCCCAAGGTTGCGCCTGAACGCGAATTATTCACAACAGTGAGATTGGATACTTAGTTGTTGATACCCCCACAGTGATTTATAGTGCGACACCACTATTCGCTTAAATATTTTTAAAGATTGACACACAGCTTAAAGGCACTGTACACGTTTGGTAATTGTCAAAGACCAGTGTTCTCACTTGGTGTATCCCATCATAAGCATAAATTAACAAGCCTGTGAAAATTTGGGCTAAATAATTGGTCATCGAAGTTGCGAGAAAATGATGAAAGAAAAAACACCCTTGTTGGGCGGATTTGTGTGCTTTCAGACAGGAATAAAAGACTTCTAGCTAGAAGTAACCGTATATAAATAACACCGTATTAAAGCAATCGCACAACATCGGTAAACAGTATTTTCCACAGGCCCACACTTCGTGTATTATTGTTATAAAATAACAAACCTGTGAAAATTTAGGCTCAATCGGTCATCGGAGTCGGGAGAAAATAACGGAAAACCCCACCCTTGTTTCCGCATGTTTCGCCGTGTCATGACATGTGTTTAAAATAAGTCCGTAATTCTCGCTTTCGAGAATTGATATTGTTTTAATGTTTTCTCAAAAAGTAAAGCATTTCATGGAATAATATTTCAAGAGAAGTCTTTCACCATTACCTTCTGTAAACCCTGTGAGTTATTTGTAAATCTGTTGAAAAAAAAAAATTCTGTTCCGAAAGTGTCCAATGGCTTTAATGAAGCTGAAACTTCTACATCATCATTCCAGTGAGTAAAAATAAAAACTATCAAAACCAAAAGTTAAAGTACACACAGTAGAGTGGTCTGTATGTTTGTCATTTAAAATGTCAAAACTTATAACTGGCAGTTGGTTAAACCTTTTCAATGTAAACTGATTGCGCGCCAAGAATGGTTAATGAAAATTTGATGACCGTAAATTTTATCGTCTGGCAGAATAAAATGAAACCCTAAATAAAAAGATATCCTGCATCAATCCCCGTTTGTCCACTAAGTATAGAGTGGCGCCCTCTATCGACCTCTGTTTATCTACACTTATATCGCAGGTAGTTGGTAATTTTGTGCGATAGTATGGGTTTCATTTCAAATTAAAAACTTGAATACTATTTCTTCTGTTGCAAAACAATAATAAGATTTATGAATAATGTCAAGAATGCTGTACCGAGATGAAGAAATAAGATGACGAGATTGCTTTAACAAAGCATCTTCAATCAATCCAGTTATCATACGAATATCATCTCAAAGTATTATTAAGAAAAATATCTACAAGATTAAGAGGAACCTCAACTCCTTTGTAATTTATTCATCATGTAGTAGGTGATTAGTAAGCTCCCATGGTTGTATTTGCTACATTGTAAAGCATAGCAATTACCCTTCATTATAACCGGTGCATCATCCTTAAGTATTGCTTGTCGAACAATACATCAATGGAGATAATTCTTACAGTCAATGGTAGATGGGTAGTACCGGATTCCTTTGGCAAACTTGTCCAAATTCGATTCCAGCACCGCTTTATAGAATTATCCCCCATTTGGATGGTGAGTCCAACCCGCGCAGTCAAGCCCCAACAATAGACTAAATTCCAGGCTGCAATTGTTTCCAGAAGGATGGGAGTTCTCAAATTTAATTAGGGTTCGGTAATTTACCGAAGTATGTTGTGTGGTTCTGAAAGGAAATCATACTGCATACTTCCATCAATAGTCCCCTTGATGGTAAATGATAGGTCTGTGGGGAAGGGCATTTTACCCGCAAACAATACCCTCCTTTACAAATTACTGTTACGTTCCCCAAAGCGAAGACGTTAGTAATAATACAACTATACATTTCATGATTTCAAACGAATTTAGGATTGGAAAAAGTGTCTACTCACTGGAATGCAAACGCATTTGCATAATTGATGTAATGCTTGTCACGAGAACTCTTTAACAAATCGTCATAATAAAGGATATTAGAAATCGTAGTCTTGCTATAGGGAAAGATATACTACAGGTTTTTAAGGTTTTTATAGATAGAATGTGATGAAAGACATTCCATTGATTGTTAGTTAAACCGCTTCTCCCAATTCCCTTTCCTAATCCAAGTCGTGTTTCTTTAGAAACAGTCTAGTTTCAAATTAAGGGAAAATAGAATTAGCTGTTGCAAACAACTTGCCAACCCAATGGACCGATGGTATAAATGCAAAAATAAGTTAATGGCCTGACGTTTCGACCCTATCAGAGTCAAGACTCTGCTAGGGTCGAAACATCAGGCCATTAACTTTCGACCCTAGCAGAGTCAAGACTCTGCTAGGATCGAAACATCAGGCCATTAACTTTCGACCCTATCAGAGTCAAGACTCTGCTAGGGTCGAAATATCAGGCCATTAACTTATTTTTGCTTTTAGTTTAAAAGTAATAAGATAAACCAACACGTAAGGCCAGTCAGGTTGGATGGGCTAAGAATCATCGGAAGTTCCTATTTTCTTTCCTATTTTACATGATTTCGTTTTATGAATTTGAATTTTATTGAAACTGACAATCTTCGTGACCCGATGGTCAGTTATAAAGTCATTACAATAGTTAAAAATAGATATGACTGACAAAATATTTTTAAAAATACATCATATTATGGAGTTGTTTTTTAGATTGATCATCGAGGCATTTTGGTTTAATGGTCTGTTTTTATTAAATATGTCTTATTTCTTAAGGCGATGTAATGCATTTTATTGGACCTGACATAGATACAAACAATTATCAGAACATCTAATAACTTATCTCAAAATCAAAAACCTAAGCATGGCGCCAGTGCAGAACTCAGATCAAACTTCACGGTAAATTTGTTAAATAAAAGCAAACAATACAATTTTAATTAAAATTCATTCTTCAAGCCTCTTCCTAACGAATTTGAAAACAGAATTATGATTACATGCATGTAACAAGCCGTTAAAACCTCGTTACGTCGATGTGGTCCCCCTTCCAATTACCTCATTTATGGCTATACCTACATCGTCTCTCTAGAGAAGGGCCATTAAAATGGATAATTTCCAATAATCCGCTCGAAATCCGAGCGGAATAATAGATGGGACGTGGCGTTTCTTACCATTTATTCTGAGTGCATTATTTTAATGTCTCGTTTATTCGATCTCCCGCCCGTAACGAGATATTACCACGAGTTTCAGTAATGGAGAAAATGGCGCGGTTCTCAAGGCGCGCTGACGTCGGCTAGTTTAGATCAACCAATCACAATAGAGTATTTACGATGACTAAACACGCGCGGTGTAATACTCTCGGGCATTTAACGACACTCTGAAGACAATTGCGCCGAAATTAAATCCGCTCACAAAAAGTAACACTATTCCAGAATCATTGAATTGAATGCCACTCGATGATTGTCAAAATTTCCATGCTGTGCATATTAACTATGTGAATAATGAAACGGAGAAAATGTCCTTATCATCCGGAACGTTAATTGTGTTGATTTAGTGATATTGCGCTTAGTTGTCATCACAGTTTTTGGGCGGGAAGTACGGGGTTCAAATTGTTGGACTCGGTTGCATTGGTAACTCCAGCCCTCGTTCCCAGGGGTGTGATTGACGTTTTTACAAAGCGTGGTTGTCCGTGCGTGTATGCCTGCTTGGCCGGGAGGGAAAGAGGATGGTTGGGACAGAGGGAGGATGTGTGAATCTATGTAAATAGTTACTGTACTTTTCTTAAGAGGCATGGTTGGGTAATTCACGTCACGAAGGGACCACAGTGTTGGGCCTGACCTCTTTATTTACAACCGCCAAGATGACATGACCAAACTTTTCACGTCTTCGTAAAGGGAAGTTTGTAGGAGTGGCTTTTTGAAGCGCGCACATCCTTCACTTAGTGACGCTCAAGGGGCTTCGAACATACATTGTTTTCCTGCAAGGTATGTGGGACCACGTTTGAATAATGAGACATACTCCTTTTACATAGCAACATGAATGGTTTGAAAGGTGATGTGGCGCAAAGTGCTGCCAATCATGTGTATTAACCTACAACAGAAACGGTTGCGTTTCAAGTACTGATTTCGATCTGATTTATTTGAAAATTACAGAAGCTTTGTGTTTTGTTTTGTTTTGAATTGACAGTAATTTTTATGAGTATGGTTGGCTATTTAGTTTTGCTGGAATTATAGGGTACCAGCGTACGAGTTCCATACAGATCTGTCTTTAATCCCCTTCAATTATCTTTAATTTTCTTTAATCCAAACCATTTCTCGATCAGTCCAAAAACGTCTGCTTCACTATTAACATCATTCAAAATGGCGGCCACTTTATATTATTTTGAGCGCGGGAGGTTTTTATTTATTTCATATACACACGTTGCCCGTGTGTGCTATACGCGCACTTCGACTAGCTATAATCATATTAACGACACCGATGCCCCATTTGAGCAGATTAAAATGGTAAGTCAAACCATAAAAGTAATTACTTTTTCTTGTAAGGGAGCCTACCTGTGTTCTTGTTTAGATCAAATAGCCCTCTGGGGTCCCCGTTGAGCAAGACTGCGCATGCGCTAACTGTGTCTCTCGAGTCCTTACCGATAGAAGTCAAAAGTGGCGAGTTTTGAGATGGCGCCAAAAATTATGAAGGGAAACCTGAGTCCGGGTAGGGATATTGCCCTCGTATATTCGATCGAAACAAAATAATATAAAAAACAGGTTCGGGGGAGGAGACAAGATGAACAAAAAAAAATCATGCCTGGAACTTTCTGCTGTGATAAGCCAAAGCAATCTTAAACAGGCCCTCCAGCATAACGCCTGACGACACATTGTCCTTCGCATCTAGCCTTGTATTGGAGGGTGTGAACAACACTAGACCCTACTGCCTTTGAACTTGCCCCTTTTGACTCATTGTGTTACCGATATCACCCGCCATGTTGTCATCTTAGTCTTCTCTTTTTTCCTCTCAAGTTGAAAATAGCTTCCGTTTTGTGCCCACTCCCCTTTAGTGATGGTGATGCATCGTTCATAACTTTATGCACCATGTAGGCCTTTTGCATTGGCCCTTTCTTCTAAGTCAACATTGAACATTTTGGTGTTGTTGGGGCACTTGGCATCTTTGGTAATTGTCAAAGACCATCTCGCTTGGTGTATCCCAATATGCATACAATAACAAACCTTTTGACCCAAATAGTAATCGAAGTTTCAAGAGAATAATGAAAGTAAAAACACCCTTGTTGCACACATAATGTTATGCTTTCAGATGCCTAAAAAATATACTTAGCCTGGAGCATTTCAAACAAAAATAATTGAAGGCCAATTTCCACAATATACCATGTTATTTTAGTTGTAATACTAATGTCAACAGTTACATGTTCAATCTCACCAAAGTTTTACACACTCAGTATAAGTACCATAATCGAATCTTTATGTAAACTGATTTGGTATCTTCACTTTGTAAATCCCATAAAACAGAAATGATAGTGCCTTCACTGAAACACCTCAACTTATGATGTAATTTATATTATTATAGGTGGAAAATATGGGACTATTTATAATAAAAACAAAACAACTGGAATAATATCTTGAGTCGGGGCATGTATGAATTAAATAGGGCAATTCATCAAACATCAAACTCGTTAAAACATCCACATATCGCTCGTGCCTTCAAATTTATTGGCGGCAACAAAATAAACTCGACAGAGTGTCCTGAATAAATTCAACCCAGTTTCGAATGGCACGTTTTGTATTCTATTATTAATAGCAGTCGCATGCGAAATTTAACATCACAATTTTTAATGGGTTGGCTGTTTAAACATGGCACGGTACGGTGCAACACTGGCCTGAGGGTGACACAAGACTTGTTAACGGCATCACAACGTTCGATTATCCGCTAACCTCAATGACTTCGGCTGGATTACGCAGCAATGTTTGTACGGCTTTTCTCTGCGGACAGATTCCCGCTCTTTCCCGCCAGATGTGAACCACTTTTGCGCGCCAATAATCAAGAGAGATCTGACCGTGCGTGACGGTGAGCAGCCATCAGGAAAATCAGCAGCGGGTAGGGTAGTTTGACGCACCGTTGCCTGCCACAAGGATACCGTGATAAGCAACTACATGCTTCACCGAGCTCTATTCTTTATTATATATTCAATAATCTGATAAATTTAATCTGAACAATACATGGAAACTATAACGGTCTACTAAATGGAGATGTCAAGCAAATTATACTGTGGTGAAAGCTTTGTACATTGATATTTGACTTCTCTGTGGGCTTTATTTTTCAAAGTCGGTTTTGATGACACCAACAAAAAGTGCAACATCGTTTGACTAAGTGGCAGGACCCTGGTTCAGCGGTCGTGCATTGTAATCAAGTTTAGTAAATAATCATTAATTTAATTTTCATTGCAATACTATATATTTACAGCTATATAATTGTAAACAAATACTTTGACTTAAAGGCAAAGTATATTTATTTTATTAACCGTTCGATTTTAAATACTTTTTTTTTGGCAGTTTTATGCAAAAAAGGAATTGTGAAAGTTTCATTGCAAGAGGTGGTGGCGTTTTTTTTTTATTTTTTTATTTTTTATTTATAGATTTAGCCAACTATCATGATCAGTTATAATATGTCCACAATACACAATCTGAGAACATTTCACGCAGACTCGTTTCTCAAATTGAAATGTTTTGGATTCCCCCACTCTTAAACCAAATTCCCGTAAAGGGAATTGTTTCTCAGAATGTTATAAAGTTCAATATCAACAGCTGCAGTGCTACTGACCAAAAATCTGTATGGTTATTAATTTGTTGAATACTCACCTACGTTTAATGCTTTATTGTCACGTGATATCGTAAAATAATTTGAAAACAAAAACGTATGCGTAAATCTTATTTTAGACAATTATATAAATACAATAGTTAAAGACACTGGACACTATTGGTAATTGTCAAAGACCAGTCTTCTCACTTGGTACATCTCAACATATGCATAAAATAACCAACCTGTGAAAATTTGAGCTCAATCGGTCGTCAAAGTTGCGAGATAATAATGAAAGAAAAAACACCCTTGTCACACGAAGTTGTGTGCTTTCAGATGCTGGATTTCGAGACCTCAAGTTCTTAATCGGAGGTCTCGAAATCAAATTCCGCCATTTACGGGTCATGGCGGATTGGATTTTGTTACTTCAGCCGACTCGATGAATCCTGGCCGCTTTACTGTGTAAGACTCAACAAACAATTTACACAGATGTTTTGTTCGGAGCAATACATAACCTGTTATTTATTCTGAACAGTAGATTCTCTGTCAATTTAAATCCAGCCGAATTATGTTTTGAACAATGAAAATCAGACTTCTCCCCCCGCAGAGGCGAATCCGGTGCAACAGCACTTTGTTATTCAGCCACGTCACTATCCCTGAATGAGCAATACCTAGAGTCCCATGGGTTCTCCTGTTCTCATTTTGCCCTGTATATCCCATTCAACTCAGGGAGGCAACAAATAGTCCCCCGTAATTGCCATATAGTTCTCGATTAAGGCCCCGTCTTTAATGGAAAGTTACTTGCGAGTCTCAGCTCTAGGCGGTGTGGACACGATACGCCAACTTGCAAAAAAATACTGACATCTTTACTCCACAAAAAAAAATCTCCCTACTCGACATGTGAGAAATCGCCAACCAGGGAGTCGAAGAAAATGGAAATTTTCAGGGGCGATGTTGCTGCCTAATCTATAGTTCTTCCCGCGAAGGGAGTGGACTGAATTTCAGATAAAAAAAAAGAAAAGACAGTAAAGCGAGAATTGTAACTCCCCCTAGCAGAAAGTCAATCTCCTGCGACGGGAAGTAAAAGTATCTGGACACTATTTAAGTGAGAATAAACGCCGTTGTTCGTAGATTGGATTGTTGGCCCCTTCGCGACCTGCAACATAGGAGCGTCTTAGTGAAGTTTGCCGCTGGTGCTGTGCTTTAATGATCTCATTTCCCTTATTCTTGTGTGACTTGCACGTTGGAGTTGAAACCTTAGAGCGGCTGTCTATCATGCCGGTTGATATTGCTTCGAACACACTACTTACTTGCCCTAATGCTGTGGTTATTATATTACATAGAAACCAATTAGCCACTTCCTGCTTCATTGCCGGGATTCGAACCTTGGCCTTTGAATTCGATGGATTTCACTTCATAAATAAAACTTCAATTCAGTTCAATTCAAGTCAACATTGATTTCATACATACTCTTCATAAGATAAAATGTGTACAAAACATTACACGGACGAGCAACATAATAAGCACAGAGGATGGAGGGAAAATAGGTAATCTATGTAAACCAACTTAATGAGATGAGGCTGTCAGATTAAATGCAACGAACACTATTGGTAATTACTCAAAATAATTATTAGCATAAAACCTTTCTTGGTAATGATCTATAGAGGGCTGTTGATAGCATAACACATTGTGAGAAACGGCTCCCTCTGAAGTAACGTAGTTTTCGAGAAAGAAGTAATTTTTCACGAATTTGATTTCGAGACATCATAATTAGATTTTGAGGTCTCGAAGTCAAGCATCTGAAAGCATTCTTTCACTATTATCTCGCAACTTCGACGACCAATTGAGCTCAAATTTTCACAGGTTTGTTATTTTATGCATATGTTGAGATTCACAAAGTGAGAAGACTGGTCTTTGACAATTACCAATAGTGTGAAAGCTCGAGTAGAAAGCCTAGCCAGACAAACTACAAACAAGGAGACTCGACAAACGGATAACAAGAAAACACCGAATAACACGTCTTGTTACGCAGGACTAGCCCTCAGCGATATAAAAGGCCATAAGTTCAATTCAATTCAAAATGGCATTCCATACTCTTTTCAGGAAACTAGTTCAGTATGAGAACTTATCAGTGCATAGAAAAAAACAAATTCAAAAGCGCATATAATAAGTATACAAAATTAAAATAATGTTAATGCAAATAACGAATAAATATTAGGAGTAAACTATGTACAAGAGAGGAATAACGACAGTTCTAATGACTTACTTCACAATTTGTATCTTTGTTTGAAGGAATTCTAACCCAACACCCTTTATGTTTAAATCCAGAAGCTGGACTATATAACCAGATGCTTTTTAAATTCAAGTAGTCAATGGGTCATAACGAAGTTGTGAAAATACATGACTTCCAAAGCCAAACAAAACACACTCTTATACAAAACCACCGGCATATTGTGGCATATTTATGGCGGTATAAAATTGTCCGACTGTCTTCAAATTTATGGGCACGTTACCTCCCGTTTCCAATCAAAATGTAGAAGACCCATCACAACCTTCATGCCGAATGAACCTCAATCAAAGTTAAATCCTTGTAAGGCGAATCTAACCCAATCACAAATTGTCAACCTATCCAATTAAACACTGTCTCGCCTTAGACTTGCTCGTCTGTGGCCACCACGCACAGAGCGCCGTTTTTATAAGCCCGCCAATTTTCTCCCTAAAACACTCGACACTTTGTTCCTTCTCTTGTCTTCAAGTAACACTACTTTTGTGTTTGTGTGTGGTTTTTCCTTGCGGAACTTTATTGGAATTGATATGATTACGTGATTTGTCTCCCAGAGCCTGAAACCATAACATACATCCACTGATCTTTTGAAGATGGACGGGTCCAAGCAGTTGCTTTATCGGCAAGTGATAACCGGCGTATTGCCCGCCGAGTGCTATCGCAATCACGGGTAACAACTAAATCAAAAAAAACTAAAAGAATGTCATCTCCTAGCCTGCTACCTTGATTAGATCCAGTTGAAAGCTATCCCATTTCGATTACTTTTTATGGGGCTTCATTTCCTTCTTCTCTTGCTGAAGTGATTGGCTTCATTTCTCAATATAATTAAATTTAATACTATGGATATAAGAAAGGCATGCGATGACTCTGTCTTCGAGAGTGCGCTCATCGCATCCGTGAGAGAGATATTGTATATTTGTGCTGGAATTATCCTCACGGGTGGATGTGGTCACACCCGGACTGCCGTACCGTACAGCGACGCAGCAGGCAGGGCTGATTGAAAGCTCGACGCTCGCTCAGAAATAAAAACATCGAGACGACCTTTAACGCCCCTTCAATTACATTAATTAGCGGCGTGTGACTTGCAGGGCTATTCTCTTAATCAAATCTTAGAGAGGTTGTTTGGTAGTGAGTGAGATGATGTGTCAGACGCTTGTGTGTTCCTTCGTGTGTTATGGTGATGTTGAAATAAAACATACCATGTAAGGATCAAGAGGCAGTCTAAGAAAGTACACGCTTTAGACAAAACCACTTTGTTGTGAAAATTATTCTTTCTCCACAAATTCTATGTTATACTTAACAGGCAGTGGACACTCAAAATAATGATTAGCATAAAACCCTACTTGGTAACGAGTAATGGGGAGCTGTTGATAGTATAAAACATTATGAGAAACGGCTTCCTCTGAAGTAACGCAGTTTTCGAGGAAGAAGTAATTTTCCAAGAATTTTATTTCGAGACCTCAGAATTAGATTTTGAGGTCACGAAATCAAGCATCTGAAAGCACATAACTTCGTGTGACCATGGTGCGACAATGGTGTTTTTTTCTTTCATTATTATCTCGCAACTTCGACGACCATTGGAGCTCACATTTTCACAGGTTTGTTATGTTATGCTTATGTTGAGACACACCAAGTGAGAAGACTGGTCTTTGACAATTATCAATAGTGTATAGAGTCTTTAAATACCTGTCATTTTTTGTTGTGTTGTCATATTCAGCCTTCGAGAAAGACTCTGCTAGCGGGTCGAAACGCCAGGCCATTAACTATTTTTTGCATGAGGTCCTTTTGGTTGGTAAGAGGTTTGCAACAGCTACTTCTTTTTTTCTTATTTAAAAATTCTCATCACCACAATATTATACTCGCCATTATGCATCCATGTAACCATTTCACTATCACCACAATAATCAAACGGTTTTGAATAGGGGTATTGCGTCTTATAAATTAATGTATTGTTACTGTCTGCTGTTAGTGCGGGTTAGACCAAAAGGTTTTAAAATGTGGAAGTGTAGTAAGATGTATGGACAAACCATTACGAAAGGGAAATTGTGAAGAATACGATGAAGTAAAGATAAATCAATACAAACACAATCACTTTTATATTAAATAAATACATCTTCTGATAAAAGTCTAAAACACTCGGCAGCGTGACTCGGAACTACGGTGTCCAAGAAGAGTCTTTGTAAAATAAAAACCACTGGGGTGTTGAAAGATGAAATGTTTATTTTGGTGCTTCATCGAGTAATAATCTTGGCCGAGGCACGGTGGTTGCTAATCAGCGGAAATCAACGATAATCAGATTATGTTCCCAACTTGTTAATTACATTAATGAGACTTTTGGTTTGCTTGTAAAAGCAATCCGATGTAATCAATGGGTGATGTATTTGACAGCCAAATGTTATTATAGTTAACTATTATTATAGTTCATGTTCACAGAGGGAGTAACAGTGGATGGTGTAATGTATTAGATGACGTCACACGACGAAGGAAATACTTTTGTCTTTTTTAAATTGAAGTGGTGCTAGGAAAAATACCCAATTTAAACAAAGACTAATGAGTTTGTGTCACCAACAGAGGGCGTTACATTGTTCAACAAAAAATGTAGGGCAACATGGTACACTGCACATTAATAATAATCCATATTTCTCGATTGCGTTTGCTTAAACCAAGATCCATGTCAGGGCTTTATTTGTATGCCTTTTTTATATCAGTTATTTGATGAACTCGGCGAGGATCTGGCGTGAATTTGATAACATTGCACTTAAATCTTTGCTCATTAATAACATGAAATCTAAACTGGAACATGACATCAATGAGTGGTGCCGAGTGTTGACTACATGAGTTATGACTAAATCGATTTAATAAATGACGCCGCCATCTGTTAAAATAAACCCACTATAATTCCTCTCAAATTTCAGCTACCTAGCGACATACTCTCCTGAAATTAATATAAGCCGCTAAATACTGTTTGATAACTTCACCTGTCCGTTTGACGGTAGATTAAAGGCTCTGGACAGTTGGTAGTTGTCAGAGACCGTTATTCTCACAATAGTGTATCCCAACGTATGCATACCATAGGAAATCTGTGAAAATTTGGGCTCAGTTGGTCTTTGAATTTGCAAGAGAATAATGAAAGGTAACACAATTGTAGCATTTCTTTGTGTGCTTTCAGATGCATAAAAAAGGCTTCAGCCGAAGTCTTTTAATTGAGTGAGAAATAACCTCCTCTCAAAAAACTACGCTCCCTCACAATGTTTTATACTATCAGCAGCTTTCCATTGCTCGTTACCGAGTAAGTTGTTATTCTAACAGTTATGTTTTTTTTAAATATAGCCATTAGTGTCCAGTGCCTTTAAAAGATTTATTCGGTGATTATTTGTAAGATTTGTCTCTGTGTAGTGCCGGCTGCATTCATGGCTGATTAGGCGGCGGGCGACTGGTCACTTTACTCCCCACGAGTGTGTGCTTCGTTGTTTTGTGGAGTCTGCATGCAGTTCGGAAACTGAACTATAAAACTTTTTGTTTCGGATGGTTGTTTCTGGTTTTTTTTATGAGATTATAAAGGTGTGTTTTGATGGACAAAATGACTCTTTTTTAATTTAAAAAACTCATAGCAGCTTGCGTTACTGATTCGGTCACCAATTAATTTTCAAATGATTACCATTGATCGATCTTATGATACAAAATAAAGTGGCAAATTGTTCCAAACAAAAGTTATATGGGGATACGGGAAAACAATATCCCTTATTGTTGAGGGATATTTAGTGTAGCCTTGTAACCCCCCCCCCCCCCCCACAACACAAAAAAAGGCCATCACACACAAATAAAATAGATGTATGAGGGCGCCCTTCATGTAGTCCTTTATTGATGGCACAGATCGAGTCAATGCGTTAGATCATAAGCCCTTTTCGAATCCGCGGCTTCGGCTCAGGCTAGCTATAGGCCCCTCAGTTGTTTTGACTATACGCATTCAAGGATTCAGAAAAGAGAATAACACCATTTGCCTCATTTCCCTTAAAAACAGCCCAAACAGACAAAAGATACAACAAATGGAAAATATATTTTCCGTCCAACCTACCATGTTGATTTGTTTGATTAATGTTTTAAATAGCAAAACCAACACTTAGCAAAAAAGCAAGCCAAGAACAAAAACAGGCAAAGAAACGATTTCAATAGTTCGATTTAAAAATCGTACATCTAAATCTAACGGCATGTTCACAGAAAATAGATTAATATTCGCGGATCAGTCAATTGCTTAAAGGCACTGGACACTAATTGTAATTACTCAAAATAGTTCTTAGCATAAAAACTTACTTGGTAATGAGCGATGAAGAGCTGTTTAATAGTAGTTTTTGAGAAAGAGGTAATTTCTCATTCAAATCACAAAGGACTTCAGCCCTGAAGCTTTTGATTTGGCATCCCAAATCACACAAAGTAATGCAACAAGTGTGTTTTTCTTTCATTATTCTCTTGCAACTTCCATGACCAATTGAGTCATTTTTGTTTCTTTTCTGGATGGCACAGACAAATTTCTAACATGGAAAACAAAAAACCGTGGTCACAACGTCCCGAGCCGAGTTCGGCCCGAGTTGCGTCAACTATTTTTTTTTATATAATTTTTTTGTTACAGATTTGTTTCTTTATGCATATGTTGAGATACACCAAGTGAGAATACTGGTCTATGACAATTACCAAAGGTGTATAGTGCCTTTAAGTACCATGGGATAGGTTGTTGGGTAAAGAGGGGCATGACTCCTTGCTTGTGATCCGCTGTGACAGACTTTGTTACTTCGACAGAAAACGGTGGCAGAGTGATGGGGTCAAACTTGCTTCTTTTTTTTTCTCTCCCTGAACCCACGCTATTATCACTGCATAAGTTACAAGCTTCTACTATCCCAAACAGACCAGACTAACACACAAGTTATAATCATTTAATCTGGTATACAATAATGTTTTAATATGTATTTGGCAAACTTCACTGTTTATTTACAATATGTACATAAAAATTACAAAGAGACACGGGTCTAAGTCTATATTTACTGGCAGGCCTATAAGGTAGATTAAATACAGAGATTACAAAATGAACTTTTAACTGATAGAGACGAGATTGAATAGCTTTTTGTAACCAGTTAAGTCAACCATACAAGGGCCTTCAAAATACACAAGTTGTAGATAGGTGCTCGTGATTTTTTTCTTTCTCCAAACTTGTGACATGTTGTAGATTCTTATCGGTTGAAACCATGAATACTAGCTGGTTAAACATAATCAGAAAAGCTTCCAATCCTGGCTTCTATGATTAGGTCATGACACCATTACACTGGTGTACGAAGAATCTTTGTTTTAAATTATTATTAAATATATGCCATGACGAGTGTTCGTTACATGCGTCGGCAACTACAATAGGAATAATGTATTTGGCACTGGACGCCTTTGATAATTATCAAAGACCAGTATTCTCACTTGGTGTATTCCAACATATGCATAAAATAACAAACCTGTGGAAATTTACTAAATTTGTCATCGAAGTTGCGAGATAATAATGAAAGAAAAAACACCTTTGTTGCACAGATTTGTGTGCTTTCATATGCCTGATAAACGGTTTCAGACCTGAAGTCTCATTATAATATTATTTGAGTGAGAAATTACTTCTTTCTCAATAACTACGTCACTTCAGAGGGAGCCGTTTCTCACAATGTTTTATACTAAGAACGGCTTTTTATGCTGAGTATAATTTGAGATATTTTGAGTAGTTACCAATAGTGTCCAGTGCCTTGAAATCCTATTATTTGTAAAAAATATTTTCTGGGAACTTATAACTTATTATATTTAATAAATAAAAATCTGTTTATGTTACAGGAGGAGCAATGAGTTAGATAACTGTCAGTAATGTGGTAATAAATATTTAAAAGTAATTAAGTTATGAGTTCCTTTCTAACGATGTTAAAAATGTACTCTAGGAAAGCTGATATTGACGACCAGTCTTTGACCCATTTGTATTAATATCAATAATAACAAAAGTATTTGATACAATCGAAGAGATTGAAATTATATCATGACAATTATACAGTCACACGGGGGAAATATCAGCGACCAATTAAAAATACAAATCAATTATTTACATAACGTGAAAACTCCTTACAATTAAATTATGACATTTTGTTTCTGAAAAGAATTCAAAGTTATTGTATTTAAAAAAAAAAAAATTAAAATAAAAGCCACATCTTGCAAGTTTGATGCAAAATGTCTCACCTTCATTCGCGTCACTAGACGTGGGGGAAAGTCTTGAATTTACTTTAATAAATGGTTATTTTTTATAATAACTCTCTCTCTCAATTGGCAAGTTAGTTTGAAGCATTCACACGTCCCGTCCTATTGGAACGCTCCTTCTCAAAGCATTTTAGTCTAAAGCTTTTGTTATAAAACAACAACCACAAAACAACAACACAGGCAGCTGTTGTTGTTGTTTTCCTTTTCTATGGAATACATAGCAGAAACATAAATCTTGACAGTGGATCAAATGTTGCAGATGATATTAACGATGATCTGTTTGTCTCTTTGTTAAACCCAAGTTCATACTTTCTGTGAATGCGAATGGAATACAAATAATGACGTCACACAGTTGACATGTTTTAAACTTCTGCAAAATATTCGCAGCCAAATCAAATTTGTGACGTCAAAATTTGTATCGCATTCGCAGGAAGTATGAACCGGGCTTTAGGTGAAGTTTACGGTAGCACAATGTCACATTCTCTATCGAGTAACTACTAGAAAGAGATTTACACATGATTTACACATGGTGCTACTGCAAACCTCACCTAATTATAGTCCCACCATGCAAACTTTCAAATCTATTGTTTAGTATATACATTCTTTCAACAACTTAACCAATCTTCATTTGTAACATTTTCAGGCCGTATCAAAATTAGCAGATGCTGCTCTACGGCTACGGATATGGCCGTTGCTAAGGGTGTTGCTAAGGACCTCCCATGCTTCTACGCTTGTTCACCAATCCGCAGCCACAGCGCCTAATTCAGACAAAGCCATGGTCATAGCTCTTGTCAAGGTTTATTAATTATAAATTTAGAAAGCACGAACTCTTGCTCAGCTCAGGAAAATATTGGTTAGCGAAAACAGGTTACCAGTCACGATGCCATATATTGATGCTCTATTTGTTTTCGCTGTGGAGATATGGGCCCGATTGCATAGAGCTGCTTAAGCACACAAAGTAGATCAGCATAAAACAACTTACCTGAAATATATTACCCGCCAAAATATCATTTCAAATGCACAACTTTTGACTGGTTTCCTGCTAAATGGCGACCAGAAGAAATTGTTTAAGCAATAGCTTTTGCTTACGCTGCTCTATGAAATTGGGTTATGGTCTATGCAAATGTCTGCTTAAAGATAAAGAGAAGCTGTTTTTGCTTAGCATAATGGTTAGCAAAACGTGGACCAGTCATGTACATTACACGTGTCTTAGCTGGATTACTGCTAAGCACAGTTTATGCGATAAGCAGGTCTATGACAGTGATACAAGCCAGACAACAGTTAACACCTTGTGTTAAATAAACTTATTTCAGATTGTTAAAACAACACAGGCCTAATTATTGGCAGGGCCACTTCATAGTATAAAAAAAATCAGTACTAAACTAAACTAGTGAGCATTCTATAATTTGTGTAACTGTTATTTACGATTACTGTTTCTCCTGTTGGCAGATTAATCCCTCTTTTCGCAAAACCCCTGTGTGACTCTTTTGCAGCCTAAAATAACGACTCTTGCATTAACATCTAATTTGCAGCCCACAATGCTAACCCATGTGTGAATCCAATTGCTGCCCCAAATGTGCGACTCTTGTCGGACCCGTTGCGGCCCTAGACCAACCGACCCCAGTGTGACTCTTGCACGTCTTGTTGTGCAGCCCCTGAGCAACCATTCTAACCCCATTATGACTCCCCTGCAACCGCTATATGTGACTCTTGGATTTAAAGGGCCCGTTGCGGCCCCTAGACCAACCCCAGTGTGACCGTCCTTTTAGACCGTCGGTTTGGACCGTCGGTTTGGACCGTCTTTTTGGACCGTCTGTTTGGACCGTCTTTTTGGACCGTCCTTTTGGACCGTCCTTTTGGACCGTCCTTTTGGACCGTCTTTTTGGACCGTCCTCTTGGACGGTCCTTTGTAGCCCCTAAACCACCCTGTTAGCCACGACTTCATGTAAACCAAAACAAACGCTCATGAACAAAATAGTTACATCACTTTTTGCTGTACACCCTTCTTCAGTTCTCCGGTCACATGACCGGTCACATGACTCGAATTGCCAGTATAGTTCCTAAACTCATGTATATGATTGAACTGGTATCATTCTGGTGGCAGAGTCCATGCTTTTGATTGGTTACCAGCTTATGAAACAACATACAGAATCCTGACTATTTTGCCAGATGAAGAGTTCCATGGACTAACGTCATGATCTACGACTTATGTACTGGTAGAAGTAAATACTCCAGAACGTGTAGTTCGTCCAAGCCATAGCAATCCACAGCACGGTTTGTTCCCTCGGGTGTTTAAGACTTCATCTTTAGTTAGAGCGATTGAGCTATAAACTTGATGTGCTATTCGAAGAGTCCAATGTAGCAGCAAACCCCAACTCTTCCCGCCTTCTTTTGACGTCTCCTGGCCCGGTGGTGTGGTCTACCGTGACCCTGCTGATACCGCGTCCGTGGTGACCTTGCACGCCGTCATCTAGATCGGATCCCTCAGCAGCGAGATGCTCGGTCTCCGAGTCATGTTTTCTCTTAGCGCTTGCCATTTCTGCTGCGTGTTTCTTGCGCCATTTCGTTCGTCGATTCTGAAACCATACCTGGAAATAAAATATAAATGCAGGTTTTTAATTGTTATAGTCCAGAAAAGTAAAGAGAGTGATACGTCACAAACTTTTATAATACATTTTTAAGTAATTTGTTTCATTATTCTCATCTTTTAGACACGGGATCATGATGTAAAACAGCTGACGTGCGGATTATTGTATCCTGCATAAAGACCTTGAAATAAATAAATCAATTATTTATACTGGTTCAGAACTAAAGATAGTCGTTCACCGTTTTACTTAATCGGTATTCCTTTCCACTCGCAGATTTGTTGGAATTAAAGTATCAATGATTGAGATAATTGGTTGAGGGAATTTCCTTTTTTAGTACAGATATTGCATTCTCCACCAAAGCTGATACGACACCAATTTCAGTTGTGTCCACACTTTAATGTCTTTAATGTATTCATTGGAAAAACCGAACTCATTACAAGAGAACCTAATGACCAACGTGATGATCAAAGCAAAAAGCTGTATCAATAAAGCGCCGCCAACGACCAACCACGCCCACAAAATCGTCTGAGAAACCAAGTGCCAAAAAGATTAAGTGTAATTTACAGTCATTTACCGACGGCCAAGTTCAAGCCTGCTGCCTCGTAATACCGTCTGTCTCATCTATAGATTACAACTACATGTACAACCAATTAAAACCGAGTAAAACCCCTTCCAATTTATCCATGATGGCCAAGTAATTTGTAGCTGACATACAAAGCCAGATTAGGATTTTTAAACGTGACAAATGAATAGCGTAATGGATGTTTCTTTCTGCACTGAACTTAAGTCCGGGTAGCTGGACCCACGTTAGCTACTGCTAGTCAAAGCGTTGCCGTATAATGGTCCAAATCACCGGGCCGGGTTGTTTCAAAGTGACCCGGTGGTACTTGATTTACCCCCGTTAGTTGTACAGGCGTTGTCTATTCAAACAGAGCTCACTGCGTGGGTTGTGTGATGGGAGAGGACGGGGGTTTTGTGCGGCTATAAAGCTAACCGGGTATGAGAACAGATGCTTAACGACCGGTTGGTGAAGTACGAGAATGGTACGAGCAGCGTGTCTGACATCATTGACGATGCCGTAGAATCGTTAGTAACTTCCGGCAACCTGCTGCGATGGCAGGTAACTTAAGAGTGTTTTCTCGGAGCTTGCTAGATTGCTGTCCAGATTAACAGAATCTCGTGTCTTGTTTTCTGAATCATTTATTCGGTTTTATGACTTTGATGTCGCATTGTTTGGTTCACCATGGAGCGGTTAAAGTGCTTGATAATAATAAACACAATTGATAATACACCTGAAACAATGATATAAATCATTTATCACGACGAATGTCAGAAATATGTTTCTAAGCATCGCCGACTTAGCTAATCAGGATAGACAAAGCATGAGTAATTTTTCAACTTCAAAATGAACCTACACTTTTCTAATCTGAATATCTCCGTAGAGACACGGCGTAGACAGTAGAAAAAAAATATCAACAATTATTTAGTATTACTATTAGTAAAATGGCAAACAATTATTTAGTATTAATAATGGCAAATGCTCAATCCGTTATTAATTATAGAGGACCGGTTTCCTTAACGTGTCTCTACATATCTAAGTTGAAAAACATTTGTACAATGACAGACAAGTTTTGAGTTGTGTGCCGATTTTGTCGGTTTTTTTCTCCTTTCGATTTTACAGATATAGATCGAGTGAATAAATTATAACTTAGTTTAAAGCCATTGGACCCTTTCGGTAAACAGTATTGTCCAAGGCCCACACTTTGTGTATCACAACTTCTATATCTGTGAAAACTTAGGCTCAGTCGGTCATCGGAGTCGGGAGAAAATAACCGGCAAAACCCACCCTTGTATCCGCGCGTTTCGCCGTGTCATGACATGTCTTTAAAATAAATCCATGATAGTGTTTCACTGTTTTTCTCAAAAAATAAAGCATTTCATGGAATAATATTTCAAGAGAAGTCTTTCACCACTACCTTCTGTAAACCCTGTAAGTTATTTGTAAATCTGTGACTTCTTTTTTCCTGTACCAAAAGGGTCCAATGGCTTTAAGCGGGAAAAACGGCAAACTCCTAAAGTGTTGAATTATTTCATAAGTTATTCCCGTACACACTCTGTAAATCAATCCTTCGATATTATATTACACGAAACGAGGCCTTGAGGTTTTAGTCACTGGATATTTATACACGTCTTGTTGTATCCAGTACAAATAATATGACATTGCATTTACGAGAGGAAAAAATAGATTGTTTTGAAAATAGATTTATTAATGAAATACGTTGAAGAGACCGAATTGTCATCATGGATGTCTCGATACCGAGCCAACACCCTCCCCCACTGGTGTAATGATCCACGCCTAAATAACTATTGCTGACCGTTTAAGTATAATTGCCCTGGTGCACGTGTCTACGCAGACGATCGGAGTAAAATTCTCTCGCCTTTTTTCGACTTCGCAAACATCGTGCATATTTGGTAGACTGATCTTTTATAGGAGTCTCCACATTAGTCACAATAAATTTGTATACTTTCTGAACGCTTGTGTGTGTGTAAGAAAGTGATAAATGACTCTTAACAATGTATGCACACTAGTCGAAAATGTTTTTTTCTTCTCTCGGATTGTGTTTTGTGTTGGTCATGAAGTGGACAGTTCGTACCAGTCGTGTAAACGAGTGTTCAACAAACACCAATTAAATAGATCAATTACGTCATTATCACGTATTTTCCTTGGAGTTTGTTTGATAGTTTACGCTGACTGATGTCATTCAATATACAGCAATTTATTAGCAAAGAGTCTCGTGAAAACCCAAAACATCACTCCCTTTTCCTACTTTGTGATGGCAATTAAACTTAACTATTTTAGACCCACTGAAAAGTCCACTTTTGAAATGACCACCACAAAGAGCCCATTGCCAATACGTCCACTTTTTGGAAGTAAAATGTGAATTGTCTGCATTAAGTGTTTTTGCTTTTAAACGAAACACAAATCACATAATCACCAAAACAAGTGCCATATGCAGTCCGTGTTTGATAGATAGCTAAACAAAACTGTCCTGGCAGCAAAAAGGCTGAATTACAACATTCACAAAAAAAATACAAATTTAAATTAAATATGAAGGCTGATTAGTACACTATTAATTGAGCAACAATTTTACATTTGTATTGATTTATGACCAACAAATGAATTAATCGGTTCTCTGTCGCCTACAACCGGAAACTTGTCTGTACTCGGTTCTGTGTTTGTACTCGGTTCGGTGTCTGTTCTCAGTTCTGTGTCTGTTCTCGGTTCTGTGTCTGTTCTCGGTTCTGTGTCTGTACTCAGATTAGTGTCTGTTCTCGGTTCCGTGTCTATCCCGGGTTCTGTTTTGTGTGTCTGGTCTCAGTTCTGTGTCTGTCTTTGGTTCTGTGTGTGTCTAGTTCTGTGTCTGGTCTCGGTTCTGTGTCTGTACTCGGTTTCGTGTCTATCCTTTGTTCTGTTTTGTGTGTCTGGTCTCAGTTCTGTGTCTGTCTTTGGTTCTGTGTGTGTCTAGTTCTGTGTCTGTTCTCGACTCCGCTCGGTTCTGTGTCTTTCCTTTTTTCTGTGTGTGTGTCTAGTTTTGTGTCTGGTCTCGGTTCCGTGTGTTCTCAGTTCTGTGTCTGTTCTTTGTTCTTATGCCTTTTAATTGTCTGACAATCTTATCCGGGACATGTTTGTCATCACAAGAAACAAAAGGGAGAACAAGTGAGTTTTTCGGTTACCACAAAGAGGCGTTTCAGTTCATGTTGTTTGCTTCATCAATGTTTATTTGGTTGTTGTTATACAACGGCAACATGTACATTGCCTCAATGCAGCCGCCTGTCCGCCATGGGATACAACCTCGACCTCATAATATCCCTGCACATTGCTCACATTAGTCCAGCCAAATCAACCACTACATGACTAAAAGCGCTAATGAGTAAAGCACGCAGAAAGTGCAACCACTTAACAAAGTGTGTTCCTTCAGTGCACCGGAATCCCATCACATCAGTAGCGCTGCATTCACCACGGCTTGTTGACCGCGTTTACATCACCGTGCACCACCAAGGTGTAAATGACGCCGTTGCCAAGCTCATCGCTCCCCCTTTGTGGGACGGTGCCGCTCGCCCCGCGGCCCCTGACACCATACTCTACACCTGTCCGGATAATTTCAATTTGATAGAGGGGCTTTCAGGCATGATGACCACCTACGATGATTTGTTGGGGGTCCCGAAGATATTTTTTGTTTTAACTCTGAATGAAGGGTTCTTTCTTGGGAATGGATAAGGGCAATTTGCTTCAATCGCTTAGTAATCATCCTTGGGTTAAAGATTGACAAACCCTTGAAGGGAATATTGGTTATTGGTGAAGGAAGAATGAATTTTGATTGAGACTATTCTATAACAAGAGTTTGATTAAGATTTTTCGAATCCACGGGATACCCCATTTGCTTTGGAAGGCTCAGCCTCACTCGAAACAAATTCGAGACATTTATAGGTTGAACAAAAATAAAATAATACAGTTTAGAAAAAATAAAACAGGCAAGATTCAACCTCAACTATCTTGGGAATCAGTCATGCGCATATTAGATACTTGTGGACAAGATCTGGCGCTCACATAGTCAGTGTTTGGTCCCAAGACGTTCTTGCGATTAGTTGAATGCAAGTTTGGAGACACGACCAAACCTTCATGACACTACCGCAAGTAAAATACATTAACCAACGTAATATTATTATCCACCGCTGAGAAAGTTTGACATCTAAATTATTTTTATGCAACGGTTAATTGGTTTGTAGTGCCATATGTTTGAAGTTGTTGTTTTTTGCGAAGAATTAGAATATTTAGGGAAATGTTGTCATCATCATCAACTGAACATCAAGAAAACACAAGTGTGACTTCCAAAGTTCAAAACAGCAGTTTTGCAAGAGCAAGAACAGACCTTTCATTCATTTAAACGATTTGTGGAAAACCCCATCGTGTAAAGCCGACACAGTAGCTTTCCATTGGTACCCTGTACTGTCGATGGTATCCCTACGGGACATATAGTGATGGAGACTCCGTCGTCTCTGTTATTGCACAAAGTGTCGGCCTCATTGGGTCTTCTGTCGTCACTTAGCGCCACTTGCTCACAAGCAGCGCGCGGTGATGACGACACATCCGTAAGAGCCAATAGGCGACCCGTGTTGACCTGGCTTAACTTTGCGCTGCGGCTGTGTGAGACTTCGCTTCAAGAGTGTTGTGCGTGAACTTGTGGTAGGAAGGAAATAGGGGGGGGGGGGGTGGGGGAGTTGTTCCATACACCTGGGCGCAGTACATCAGTCAATGATGTCTTGCTACTGATCCCCTTTGAAGATGTAATACAGGAACCAGACCATTGTGTATGTATCCAGACCCGAGAGTCGCCTCAAACCTCAGCTGGGATGTTATTGCGGTGGCATTTCTATCATTCTAAACACACTGAAGTAATAAAGACTGATCCAAGCAAATTATGCCTAAGCCCCCATTGCCTTCAGGCTGGCCAAACCAGTAATCCCTCATCATTTTATTTACTCGCAATACCTCATAACGACATTTTAGTCGAGTTTTCTTTGGCATTTGCTGCTGAGCTGCGCCCAGATATCCAATTAGATTTTCGTCGTTGGTGGCGTTTGTCACGTGTTTGTTTTTGGGTTCCCAAACAAACGATGACGACATTTTGGAATAAACAAAATACTAGAAGAAATAAAAGGGAAGGTTTTGAACTGATAATGACATTTATGTCTCTAATGTTTTGAAGATATTCTCAAGGTATATCTATTTATCAATACTTAAAGAACTTCTTCACTACATAACCTTTTGACTTCTTGAGGAATGTGGCAAAGAAAAATTCCTGTTTCTACCAAGGAAGGAATTCACATTAAAGGTATCAGTTGAAATCACCTGAGGGTACTAGAACACCTTGCTACTTAAACGAGATTATGATAGAACTTCCATATATCCCAATCCATTGGAATTAATACACTCTCTGTGACTCTCATACTTTTTTTTGTTTTGGTCTTTCCTCATGGTCCAACTTCAAACGTTGCCGACAAACAACAGGAACGTTTCTTATTCCGCGATGGATCGCCCACGGGGAAATAAGGCGTATCTATCGGCCAGAGTTTCTACTTGACACACGGCGGTGTGATGAAACCAAGGGAGCCCACGGACTTGATCGCAGGTGTGGGCGCCGCGGCCGCCGTGCACAGCCCAATCATCGACGGGGCTAATCGCTCAATTTCACCCGTGCCTTGTTTACCGCAAGCTGGTCGGTCTGCACTTTGGGTTAGGGTTGTATTTTGATGAGGTGTGTGGTTTAGTAACACGTGTGATATACTAATGGCTTGACGAATGAGGATGGGAATTGAGTATTACGCTCAACTCGGTCAATTGCAAGGAAACTGTTCAGGGCATTAAGTCTGTGTTAAGTTCACCACATATTGCGCTGGTCTTGGGGCCCTTTTCACAGAGCTCATTAAGCACAAAAAGTAGCTAAGCATAACAAATTTAAGCTTAAACAGTATGATTGTTGGTTTGTATTCTTCTTTTTTTGTTTTTGTTTTTTTCATTGCTGTCATTGTCTATGTTGTTGTATCGTGTTGATGTGGTTACTGGTGATGATGCTGCTGTTGATATTGGTGCTGTTGTTTTATGCATTTGCTTATGTAAGCCTACAGAAAATTGAAACTAAATTAAATTAAAAATAAACTGTATAGGCCTAACCATCATCAAAACCATCAATCGGAATTCCTTTAAAAATGTGTCAGTAATTTCAGCTTTCCAACACCATTGTATTAATATCTGAGTAAATATGATGGCATTTTGATTCAGGCAATCAAACTTGTCCCTTACGGTAAACCGATTTGCAATTATACCGGAAACTGACACGCTGGGCCCCGGGGCTACACCGCAAATTACACGGTACACACTTCGGACATTATCTCCTCAAGTCGTTTAGTGACCCATTGTAGAGTTGTGAAATTATTTGAGATCTCAGCTTCTTCGGGTTACGATGAAACACTTTATTATACAGACGGGATAGATAAGTGTTTACTCAGTTTGCTGCAGGGATCCATCCTCATTGGAATTAAATTTTCAGTTTTTAGTCAGTTTGTTTTGTTTTATTTGTTTGGTTTTTTTTTATACTGTGGAAGCAAATTGAGACGACGGATTTCGGCGAATAATTTTGGGGGTGTTGCCCAATACTATTGTGAAGTCTCTCTGGAAGGAAATCGAAGAAAAGACTGCACCTTCAGGACAATGAATCCTTCTTTCCTGAGAAGGTATTCTCCTCAATTGGGTCTGATCAAATACACGCTAGCTTCCATTCTTACATACTCGCATATTTTCTCAGAAAGCAAACAGTCAGCCGTTTTAAAGCAATCGCACCACATCGGTAAACAGTGTATCACAACTTATGTATAAAATAACAAACCTGTGAAAATTTAGGCTCAGTCGGCCATCGGAGTAGGGAGAAAATGACGGGGGAAATCCACCCTTGTATCTGCACGTTTCGCCGTTTCATGTTAAATCCGTTATTCTCGATATCGAGCATTGATAATTGTTTTAATGTTTTCTCAAAAACTAAAGTATTTCATGGAATAATATTTCAAGGGAAGTCTTTCACCATTACCTTCTGTAAACCCTGTAAGTTATTTGTAAATCTGTGAACTTTTAATGTTTGTTCTGATGGTCAGTACTTGAACCGTCTGATACTTTCCGGACAGGAGACGTAACTGTATTTTAAAAGCCGTTTTCCTTGTTTCAAAGAGAGGTATGCTGTAACACAATGTACACATCTCTTTTTGAGTAGTGTTGGTTCTAAAAAGAACCGATGGCATAGTTATACTTCCACTGGAAAGTTTCAAATCCTACTCATTAATTTTACTCATGAAGAGTACAATATATTTTACAGAGCAAAGAAAAAAAGGATACTATTTTGAACAAAATAAGTAATAATCATTGACTTTGGCATCAATAAGAAAATTGATTGTTGGTTTTGGTTATTGAAAAATGGACAGAGAAAAGGGATACTATTTTTGAACAAAGGAATAATATTAACTGACTTTGAACATCAATAAGAATCTTACCTTGACTTGGCTTTCTGTCATGCCGAGTGCATAAGCTAATCTAGCTCTCTCAGGTCCGGCAAGGTATTTGGTCTGCTCGAATGTCTTCTCTAAAGCAAAGATTTGTTGGCCCGAGAAGGTGGGCCTGGTGTGTTTCTTCTTGCCGTCTTTGTCGACGGGGCTACAGCTCTGTGAGGCCGACTGAACTGTATGGGCCAGAACAGGACAGACAATATAAATAATACTGTTTGTTTTTCTTCATTCGTTTTATTTATTTATTTCACAGATAAAAACAAATTACAAAAATATATATGCAATACAAAAGGCAAGAGACACAAAAAGAACCGTAGATAACACAATACATTCCGAAGTCAGGATCAAGGCACGCCTGAAGGATTGCACAAACAAAAAGTAAACTTAATTATTGTCTATTGTTTAATTATCGTTGTTTGATTATTGTCTATTGTTCTACCATTGTGTTGTTGACATGCAATTGGTTGACTTGGCAAATCGAATTTCCATGAAGTTTATTTTACCAAGTAATTAACCACACGGGAAACTGACTAGATAGTGCACATTTTAAAATATTTGTGGTTGATCAAAGACAAATTAAACAAAGAGACTTGAACCCACGACCTCCGGATTAAAGTGCCGGCGCTCTACTAACTTGGGAAGTTTATTAACTGTCATGTATTTCTTTTAAATCATTGGAGTTGAGTGATAAACAAAATATATAAACATAAACAAAAACTGCCATAACTGAGAATCGATCCATTGTTTCCATCGGTATTTTACGATCACCCAAACCAATCGACGTTTCGATCATTGCGTCTTCGAGAATTGACTCCATAGGGAACAAGTGGTACACACATCCCTCTCATTTAGATGCGAGAAATAATTGATATATGGATTGGCTTTAGAGCTTGATTTAAACGCTTTCCATTGGACCATTTTACGTCCTTGGGGGAAGACTACCTAACTCCATCGGGAAATGGGAACTCATGAAACTCCCTAGCAGTTTCACAAAGAAATGTCATCACTATTTTATGTAATAAATTGTTCATTGAAGGCACTGGACATGTTTGGTTAAAGCTCAGTTTTATCACTTGGTTTTATCCCAACATATGCATAAATAACAAATCTGTGAAAATTTTGACTCAATTGGTTATTGAAGTTGCAAGAGAATAATGATAGAAAAAGCACAACTTTGTGTGTTTTAAGTGAGAAATTACCTCTTTCTCAAAAACTACATTAGAGGGAGCCGTTTCTCACTTTGTTTTATGCTACCAACCTCTCCCTGATACTCGTACTCAAGAAACGTTTTATGCTAACATTTATTTTGAGTAATTAACAATAGTGCCTTAAATGTCTTTAGTTTCGACGAATTTACTCAGAAACCATTATCTTTTATCCGGAATTCACCGTGTGCGTCACAAAAGCATTAACAGCTACTTACACACCACAAACTTGTTCTGCTATCTAATATAGTGGTAAAATATTTGATAAATATAGCGATATGATTGTTTACCAGCATACCACAATCCTAGTGGTATGTTATCAACAACAACAACATGTTCATGGGTAAGAACTTCATCGATTTGTCATCATCAAATATTCTGACTTAATATTTGGAATTTCCCTCACATTATTTTACTGATTGTTTGTTTGTTGTCTTTATTACGATCTTTTTGCGTCAGAAAGGAAGATGAATATTACGGACAACTAATAAAGTCACGATCCGAAAAAGACATCAATGTATTAAAAGCAGTGGACACCATTGGTGATTTTTACTCAAAATATTTATTAGCATAAACCTTACTTGGTAACGAGTAATGGGGACAGATTGATAGTATAAAACATTGTGCGAAACGGCTTCCTCTGAAGTAACGTAGTTTTTCCAGAAAGAATTTGTTTATACAATCTATTAGTCGCGTGTAACTTGAATCAATAATCAATTTTCCTTGAATTTAAAATAAATATATTAGTTGTAGGGTCGTCATCAATAATGCCAACAAGTACTCAAATATTAAATCGTTTGTTATACTTTGTATATCTTCCATATTTCCAAATAGGTACCAAGACACCAATGTTATTTCCAATCAATACAAAAATTAAATTCTGCGAATTTCCAATAATCACTTCCGTCCATTAAGCGAAGCCGTTTCTAAACGACTCGAAACACAAACGTTCTGTTGAAAACTCCACTCCTAACCCGTTGTAAATTCGACATAAATCATCTAACACTCTGACATTTATGACACTTTTCCTTAATTGGAAGTTTTTGAGATTATTACATGTCTCTATTTGATTATCCAAAATCCCTGGCTAAGTGCGGAAAAGCAGACACGACATATAGACGCTTCCTCAAGCCGCGATTGTATTCTTGGCGTTTTTTATTGGCGCTCTCGCTAATGAAATCAAATGAGTGCCTATTGGGTTTTATTCTCATTTGGAGATTTATTGACTGGTTTGCTTCCCTTGAAACGGTAATCAACTGACTTTTGTCTATCCTTGTCTTGATTAACGGGGAATACAAGTTTATAAAAATAACTTTTACGAGGGAAGATTGCAGTTCTTATTTGGAATTCTAATTAAGTCGTTGAAGTGTATTACAGTTTGGATTGCTGTTGATTCTTGTGGGACGTATTAAACAATACTGCCGGGAAATCAAACTTGTTATTAAATTAAAATTTTGTAATTCATAGTTTTTACTTTGCTTTGTACTTTAAAAAAGCGGGCATCTAAAAAAGTTCTATAATCGTAATAATTCCTAATAAAAAATAATAATAAAATGCATTTTTCTTACAATTATTTTGTTTTTGTTTTCCTGGCAGAGATGGTCGACAATTATGATTACACGAATAATAAACATACATTTTAGCATAAATAGAGAAGTCAATTTATGATATCACTGAATATTCATACAAATTTTCGAATGGCACTACAACTCAAAGATTTGTTATTGAAACTTAGCAAAACTGTAAGTTCAACAGCTAATTGCGCTACAGCACCTTGTAAAGCATTACATGGTGCTATAAGAATTAGATCTCATAATTCAAACGTAGTCCCACATCTTGCAGGAAATACTGTATGTTACAGCGCCAGGAGCGTCATTGAGTGACGGACATGTGCGCTATATAAGAAGCCACTTGTATTATTATTATTAACACGATTTTTAATTCAAACATTTTGTACTTCCTTAATGAGTTTTGATTCCTGTCAAAACATAATAAGTAAAATATGGCAAAAGCTGTTTTAAACTACAACAACGTAGAACAATAAGTTTACTTATCTTGGTGTCATAGTCAAATACTCCATTTTTTCATTAATTTGTCTATTAATGTTATTATTGCTTTATTTATTTGCTCTCATTTTTTTTTTAAAGACGCAATGCTTTTCATATGAATTTCTATAAATTTATGTAAATTGGTATGTGGGAATTAACAAGTGTTAAAGTCTGTCTGCCACCTTTAGAGGTGTAATTTGGGCTTTGGCTTGGACTTATAAAACTTAGGCTTCTGGCTTGTTCTCACGCTAAAAGCCATTAGTGCTGGTCCGGCACCCTTTCTCCACATGCTGCAATTCTATCAATTGAAATTCTTTGTGCATGCGTCTTCTTTTCATCTTATACTCTAGTCTATAATTCTAGACGAACGAATTTCAAAAAACTATTTTCCTTTGTCTTTTCGACTTGTTTTTCTGTTGTACTCTGTGTTGAGTGACCCGGAGGGACCTTTTCGGTTCGAATTTGCATTGAAAAAAAGTAATGCCCGATTCTTTTTTCGTTGTTGAAAACAACAACTCTGAAGAATTGAGTTTTTGACTAAATTAATATTGATGGTTCCCAAACCAAAGTATCCCCTTAGAAGATCTGTGCTATGCTTACGGGATTAGTTTTCAATTAACATTAAAGACACTGGACACTATTAGTAGTTGTCAAAGACCAGTCTTCTCACTTGGTGCATCTCAACATGCACAAAATAAAAAACCTGTGAAAATTTGAGCTCAATTGGTCGTCGAAGTTGAGAGATAATAATGAAAGAAAAAACACCCTTTTCACACGAAGTTGTGTGCTTTTAGATGCTTGATTTCGAGACCTCAAAATCTAATTCTGAGGTCTCGGAATCGAATTCGTGGAAAATTACTTCTCTCTCGAAAACTACGTTACTTCAGAGGGAGTCGTTTCTCACAGTGTTTTATGCAATCACCCTCTCCCCATTACTCGTTACCAAGTAAGGTTTTATGCTAATAATTATTTTGAGTAATTACCAATAGTGTCCACTGCCTTTAATTAACAAAGTTAAGAATGGTCTATTCTCCTGAAGACGACCAGGGTTTACTGGTCGAAACATCGAGACCAAACTGCTCTTTCCAAGGCCTCAAAAAGAATGTCTACACGTGTTTGTAGCCGGAAGTTTACTAAGTTATATTTGGCCTACTTTCATTTCAAGACATTTATTTTCATGTTAACAGATAATAACAATAACAAAGAACAGTATTGAGGTGAATTCGAACTATAAGGGCATAATTAATAACGATCAACGAAACAGGCGTCATTATTGAGTCGTAGTAAGTTTTTAAAAATCTGATGAGCAAAGGAAAACGAGAAACATTTTTAATGCAGAATGAAAATTAGTAAAATTCTCGAGAACAAAAAGCATTGTGACAGTATTCACACTATAAGCCTATTTTGTTTAAACAAATGGGAATTGTTAACCAATGTTGACTGATATCAACAAGTTATAAAACTGTTCAATATAATTTCATATAACTGGGAAACTACATTTATTTCCCATCGAATATTTGTAAATACCCTTTGTTGAATTTTGAGTAATAGTTTTTATGTATATCAAAAAACATGTTTTAAAGCCAACCAGGCCCAGTTTGATGGCTCAGCCGCGAAACGATGCATTTAAACGGCACCCTATACGCACAGATGAAGTTGGGTCCTGGGCCCAATGTCATAAAGCCTGTAACCACAAAAATGTGCTTAGCATGAAATTTCTTCCTTAATGAAAACCGGATTACCAACCAAATTTCCACGTGATTTTATATATATATATATATAATATATATGCAACATATGCAACAAATTAAAATTTGGTTGGTAATCTTGTTTTGATCAAGGAAGAAATTTCATGCTAAGCAAATGTTTGTGGTTACAGGCTTTATGAAATTTGGGCCCTGTTGTTAATGCTTTGCCCATCCTGCACCGAACCTGGTTAACAAGTCCACTTTGTTTGGAAGTGTTTGTCATTTGTTATTTTCACTACCTGCGGTTGCCCGATCAAAGATCACATTTTTACCTATATACAAAAAGTATAACAGGCAAGTAAATTGTTGGAAACGGTTTGTTCAAACTGAAAATTTAAGAAATCAAACAGAGTGTCTTGATTCCAGTTTAGCCCCCCCCCCCCCCCCCCCCCCCCCCCCCCATCCCCCCGTCTGGCTAACGATGTGACAGGCACACAGCTACCCAAGTAATTTAAAACCACAAACTCTGTCATATTAATTTGGAAGTGTAGTTCTTATTTTGGAAGTGTAGTTTTGATATTGGTACAGTATTACAACTTGTCACTGAGCAGAGCTGGGTGATAGTGGTTATAAGAAATCTGCTAAAAATTGACGGGTCGGTTCAAGTCCCACCGAATACATGAATGTGTAGTTTGTTCTTAGAGGTCTCGGGAAAGCACAAATTATTCAATATGTATCCATCACACATCGGTGTAGGGTATAACATTCACAAATAACATCAACAATTAAGTGTTCTTTTTTAGTAAAGTAAAGATTGCACAACTTATAACATCTCCGATTCTAAACTGTCTTAAACTACGACAGAACCGGCTCTTAGGAAATTTTAATCACTAATAAAAAAACAAAAAAATTAGACCTAAAAAGGTTCGCTTGTGAACGTGGCGCATACAAATCATGCTTCCTTTGTTAAATATTTGTATACGCAAACAATTTATTTGCAAACACACTGTAAAGAACAGAACAGTATAAAAAAATGTTGGCTGTCACTATTAAGCGTATAAAAATCATACAAAGTTGAACGGTTGTTTACTTTGAATTGTTTTAAATAAAACCTTCCTGAGTGTTGTAAAGGAGGAAAACGCATGGTTAGTAATGTGTGACAGTTCTAAATAGAGAAATTTTAAGATTAATTTCATTATGAAACAGTTCACTTACATTATTTAATATACTGATCCCATTATAGTTTCTTTGTCAATGTCTTTGTGAATGTTGTCTGGTTTTTTTCCAGCATTGTTTACTCAAAGTTTCTCTTTTGTTCTTTTGTTCGACAAGGGATTTCCATTCATGAGATATTTTCCTAATAAGACGAAGACCCAAATCCACACCCCAAACTTTCTGTGTTTAATTCCACCATTTTAAATACAACAAACTGACATTATTTGGCGCATTTTGCTTGGTTTTTATTTCATGATTTCGTTGTTTTTAACTTACCTGGCGGACACGGTAGTCTTGGATCCCTCCATGCTGCCGGGGAATGTAAGAGATTTGCCGGCCAATATAAAGCCGCCGGTCCGGTTGTCGGTACATGCAAGTCTGTCACTGGTTTACCGAGCCGACTTAAGTACATATTAGCTGCCGTGCTAAACGGCGAACCGAACCGGGAGACACCCGTCAAAAAGCCCGCAGCCGCGGCAGCATTATAGTTCTCTGGCCTGCTCAGAATGTCCGAGATACCGTGCGGGGTGGCGTTCGCTAGGCTCACCGGGTGGTACGCCATAGCCATAGGTTTGTAGGTTCCCGTAGACGTGAAACAAGGCTGAGTTGGGTACGGGAAAGCCGGTGTTTTCTCCGTCATACTGTGGAGTGCTGCTAACGGTGGATTGCTCATGATGAATGCACTGGATCTTGTAGCCTCCATCAGGTTTTGAAGGGATAGCATGGAATCTGCCATGCTTGGTGATACGTTCATCCGAAGATAAACCGGACTCGCTAGAAAGTCACCGTTTCACACCAGCAAAATAAAACGTAAAATCACAACTTGGTTTTCTGCTCACCTATTTAAACTAAAACTGACAGCTCACCGGTTTCTCAACGCATGGTGTGGTTACTCTTCCAGCACTTACTGTACACCCCGATGCAAAATATGGAATAATATTAAGATGCGGGCGGTTGTGTGACACTCCGTAAGCTTTTGGTATCACTTATCTGACTACCGTCCAAGTGTACACCAATTGGTTGTGTGTCCAAACCAGCCTTGTTTATCTGTTTAACTAGGCCCTATTCCAACGGTGGTGCACTGGCAGTGATGCTGCATGCGTAGTTGGGCGGGCGCAATTTAACAATACATCAATCATGCACTAGAGATTGAGCTGTTAATTCATATCGGCGTAATACCTACAAGTTGATAGTACTCACCGATCGCGCTCTGATTGGTTGGGTGTGAGGGAAGGGGTGGTACACGTGACCTATTAAAACCTCTTTCATTGGTTAACTCACGAGTCTGGGACCACCCTGTGAGTTGATACTTGATCAATGGTTGATGCTATTAAGGGGGAAAAACACACACAAAATGTAACACTTGTAATCTAAATGACTGATCAAAAGACCAACTTTATCTAAGCTATTTTTTTTTTCGGTTCAGTAATTGCAATTTTGTTCTACTTGAATGCGAGTTGCAGTGAGGTGTGTTTAATATTGAAATAAAATTCATTTTATATGGACACGTGCTTTCTTTCCTCTGAGCGTTGTCGGTAAATCTCTGAATGGTGACCTCAGAAATGAATCACTGGATCAGATGTTTACAGTTTGATACTGTGCATAAATTACGCTGGCATTGTTTATAGGGCAGTGGACACTATTGGTAATTACTCAAAATAATTTTTAGCATGAAAACATCGACCTCTCCCCATTACTCGTTACCAAGTAAGGTTTTATGTTAAACATTATTTTGAGTAATTACCAATAGTGTCCACTGCCTTTAAGCGGAAAATAATGCTTAACGATTGTCTTCTAAGCAGAAGCATGATGTCAGTTACAAATTGTGCATGTGATATGATAGTTTGGTTGGCAACCTTGTTCTGGCAAGCGTTGTTGTGCTAAGCTTCTTTCTGTGTTAAGCAGCTCCATGAAACTGGACCCGGCTGTTAGCAACTACTAAAATTATTGTGTTTATTTGGAAATACAGTTGTGTAGATGCATACTCAAGCAAGTTGTATTGCCAAACAGAACATGACAGGACTACTTGTCCCCAGCCGTGACACTTGTGTCCTTAAGCAAGACACTTAACCACTGCTTCGTCCTTCGGATGGGACGTAAAGCCGTTGGTCCCATGTGTTGTGCAACGCATGTAAAAGAACCCAGTGCACTTATCGAAGAGAAGAGGTTCGCCCCGTGTTCCTGGCAGTGGCTGCTGTATCTGCCGTAGCACCTTGTAAAAAACCTTTATAAGGTGCTAAATAATTGGGTCTCAGAATTCATCACTGCAATAACATACCTTTCTGAAAGTTTGTATATACTCAGCGCCTTGAGTACCTTGTTTGGTAGATACGTGAGTACCTTGTTTGGTAGACATGAGCTATATATTATTATATCAAAGGGCTTACATTTGAAATGGTTTTATGCTGTGTTTTGAAACTTGTTTGATGACTCAGCAGACAATAATATTATAATAATTTTGTGTTTGACGAGTTACAATGAATTGGGATTATGATTTAGCAATAAGAGGCATTCCCTTTTATTTTATAGTTGAAGTGAATTTAAAGATGGCACTATTGAGAGCGCCCTCCACCGTCTTGCTCACCGGGTTTGAAAGACTTAACGCAGACAGAATAGAAGTAAAAAAAAAAATATATATATATATTTTAATTCTTTGTAAATAAGTAAGGGTGTCTCAATATAAAATACAATTAAAACCTCATACTTTACAAAATAATATCATTTATATCAGTCAAAAACAAACAAACTCAAGGTTTATTATGTCTTGTTCCTTTCTCTTTGGTTTGGGGCATTTCCTCTTCTGATCATTTAAGACCCCCCCCCCCCCTTCAAGCTATCCTGAGTTTAGACTTTCCTGACCCATAGCCTGTTATGGAAGCCCACCCGGTGGCCTCAACATCGCCTCCTATCAGCTAACTTGATACCGTGGATAATGGTTTCTTTAACATGGTGAGCTCAGGGCTTAACCAGGGTGCGAGCAAGGCCCTTGTTGTTCGCACCACACCAATGGGGGAGCATAGCACTCTTAGACGGCATCCCTTAGGCGGCGGTACACGGTAAAAAGTTGCTTTTCCAGTTGGACTTCCTGATCCAGCCATGATGACAGGAGTAACCACAAACAGTGCAACATCGAGACAGGAAGCTTTCATTTTTTATGCTGTTACAAAACACCGTAAAATTTTACTTGTGTTAGAGAGTACGGCCTTTTGATATTGAATATTCGCCGCATGGCTGGCTTGGCTGGAGTGCAACTTGTTTATTTTACATCAAAAAAACTGACAAAACAAACAAACTGGGAAAACAAACAAAAATAGCTTTGTGTTTAATCATGGAGCAATAAACTAGCATGGTTTAATTTGAGTCTCTTGTATTTCGGAATCGATTCAGAACTGATTATAAAGACACAATGATGTAGACCTATAAGAACTGTAAGCTTTTGAAAGTTCCGTAAATATAAATATCAAGAGTCGAAAACAATGTAGTCCTGAAAAGGCGCAACTTGTTTTTACAGAATGTCGTTTAAATAGTCCTAAATAAAAATTCCTACATCCTGCAACATTTTGAATTATTTTTTCGCCGTATTTCGGTATATTGTAACTAGTAAAAAAGATGTCTTGTTTGTTAGTACTAAACAGCTTAAAGACATGGACACTATTGGTAAATGACCAGTCTTCACACTTGGTGTATCTCCACATATGCATAAAAAACAAACCTGTGAAAATTTGAGCTCCATCGGTCGTCAAAGTTACGAGATAATAATGAAAGAAAAAACACCCTTAAAACACGAAGTTGTGTGCTTTCAGATGCTTGATTTCGAGGTCTCAATTTCTAAATCTGAGGTCTAATAATCAAATTTGTGGAAAATTACTCCTTTCTCGAAAACTACGTCACTTCAGAGGGAGCCGTTTATCACAATGTTTGATACTATCGACCTCTCCCCATTACTCGTTACCAAGTAAGTTTTTATGCTAAACATTATTTTGAGTAATTACCAATAGTGTACACTGCCTTTAATGGTTAAACAATTGCATTTTTAGACTAAAATGTTAAACAACGTGCAATGCAGTCTCTTTTGACACTTTTTAATGGCAGTCACTGTTTACTCATGTGCACAAGGATAAACTAGTTATTAATTATTAATAATCAACAATTACTTAGTCACTTTCCTTTGTGGTTGTATGACTTGACAATTCATATTAATTGCAGTTACTTTTTAAAATGTCTGGCCATAACTTACAGGCAGTGGATACTATTGGTGATTACTCTAAAAAAATTATTAGCATAAAACCTTTGGGAACGAGTAATAGGGAGCTGTTGATAGTATGTGAGAAACGGCTCCCTCTGCAGTAACGTAGTTTAAGAAAAAGAAGTATTTCCATGAATTGATTTCGAGACCTCAGATTTAGAATTTGAGGTCTCGAAATCAAGCATCTGAAAGCACACAATTTTGTGTGACAAGGGTGTTTTTTCTTTCATTATTATCTCGCAACTTCGACGACCGATTGAGCTAAATTTTCACAAGTTTGATATTTTATGCGTATGTTGAGATACGCCAAGTGAGAAGACCAGTCTTTGACAATTACCAAAGGTGTCCAGTGTCTTTAAATGAAAGGTATTACGTTTGGTGATCAATCTAAGTTCCAATGGCAATAACAACTTTCGGTTAGAAGTCTACAGCAGCTTTCGAATGAATCAAACATTTTGAGAAACATTTCACCTTGAAGAAGTGGGGTAATGCAAAATCTATAAGTTTTTATCCATACAATTTGAATCTTAGAAGCGTTACCGCATATTCCTACAGGGAATTTTTCCTGCGTGTTTCATCATTCCGGATTTTCGGCGATATCTCAAAATGCTACCACCTTTTGAACTGAAATGTGCACATTCGGGGTTAGTTTTATTGCATCTACATTTAAATAAGATTAGAAAAATCGAACGGATCCAAACACTAAAGGCTTTCATTTAATACCATACGTGACTTTAGATAACAATAGCCATCTCTTAATTATTTCTTTAACAGTGCGCTGTAAAAGACACGAATGACCTGATGAAGACGAGTATTGGACTTAACCACAGGTGAGATATTAACAATTTATTGATTTTAAGAACTTCGGGGAAAAAACAGTTAACTTAGCACAAAACAAATTGTGCTTACCAGAAAATGCTTTCAGGCAAAGTATTTTGTTATAACTGTTGGTAACAGTTTCCCACTTATATTCACAGAAATGTGTTAAAGGCAGTGGACACTATTGGTAATTACTCAAAATAATTAATAGCATAAAACCTTACTTGGGTAACGAGTAATGGGGAGTTGATTGTATAAAACATTGTGAGAAACGGCTCCCTCTGAAGTGACGTAGTTTTCGAGAAAGAAGTAATTTTCCACGAATTTGATTTCGAGACCTCAGAATTAGATGAGGTCTCGAAGTCAACTTGCATCCGAAAGCATCACGCAACTTCGACGACCAATTGAGCTGAAGTTTTCACAGGTTTGTTATTTTATGCATTGTGTTGAGATACACCAAGTGAGAAGACTGGTCTTTGACAATTACCAATAATGTCCAGTGTATTTAAGTAAAAATGATTTGTAATTTAATACGAAATGGATCCCGATTAATATTTGTTGTTTAAATGTCCCCTAGAACTTTGCCAAGTTGCAGATTCACTATTTGTATTTGTCATGGTATTTGTCCACCTCGACCAAACTGAGTCGAGTTTAAATAGTCTGGCTCCTTTTATTATGTCAACGCTATAACTCCTATTATGTGAGGGAAACTGAACCAACATGGCCGCAGATGGTGACTAAATAGTCTGGTTCCTTTTATTATATCAACGTTATAACTCCTATTTGGTGTGTGAAACTTAACCAAAATGGCCGCGGATGCACTAATAGTCTGGCTCCTTTTATTATATCAACGCTGTAACCCCTATTAGGTATGGGAAACTTAACAAATATGGCCGCGAAAATGGTTTCTATTAAAGATTGTGACAGGACACCATTGGGTAGTTTGGAATACAAATATTATGGGTGTAAAACCTACATTTTTCAGTCCGTCACACTTCAACAATAGTTGACTTTCAACATGATGAATTGTAGTACATTTTCCCTCCTAAATGTAAGAGTATAACACCATCAAAGGGCCATTATGGAAGAAGCTGAGTATGATATCAGCAGCGGTGACAAACAAAATTGCTTTGACGATGATTGAAGTGCAATCCTAACGCCATGGAATTCCTTTAGACAAAATTACTTCTTTTCAGCCGGGGCCTGAAGCTGCGTTCTAGCTCAGTGTTCATTTTCATCTAATAGCTTGAGATGCTCATCCCGAACCGAATTAGTGTCCCAAGAAAGAATTGAGACGGGTAGAAACTGTGAAATCCACCCCCTAACAAAAGCCGAATTTGTCGAGCTGGTTTCTGTTTGATGTTGTTGGTGAATTCTTATGTTGTTATGGGTTTTTGGTTGTGTACGCGGCGTTATGTGTGCACGGAGGGTCCCGGGGGCTTTATTGAAAATCTGCCCGAGGGACCACAGGCCTGAGAAAGAGATAGCGGCTGGTTGTATTCACGTCGAGCCCAACCAATTTCATTGAGTGATTTTATAATGGTACGGGGTAGCGACGTGAAAGGGATGGGCGAAGGATGGTGTGTCTCGGTGGGGGACACTAATCGAATCACTGTGGAAGTAAAGTGGATTTTGGCGTTGATATACCGTCATGAAAACGCATCATTCGTAGATTATCAATCCTACTAGCTGTCTTGCCTCGTGCCATAGACCTAGAGCAGTATCACTCCTCACTGTTACACCCTCCTTAAAGAAAACAGTCTACTTGGTCATGAGCAGGTTTCTTCCCCTCCTCCATTCCTACCCTTTCTTCTCCTTCTTTTCATCGTCTACCCTCCCAGTATCTTGGCTTTCTTCCTCCACTTCAAGGACTCAACACAATTATCTGAGCTGCGAGATATAACGGTCACTAGCGGTGGGGGTAGTTGAATTGACCAATCCCACTGTTCGGCGACACTGATGAGAAACGGCACTTAAGGACGTGCTGCAGATTATCAAGGTGTGAAATTCATATTTCCTTTGTCCCTTTACACTCCCTAAAGTGTGCTACTTTTGTGTTATACATAATGCATGAGTTCGGGTTACCAGTTGTCCGGGTATTGTCAGCCTGTCAACGCTACTCTGTAACAACCCTCTACCATGAATTGAAGATTTATTCTTAAAAATGCCAGAGTGTGAGGGAACAATCCAGAGGAAGGCCGGGCGAGGCTGTGGGCGAACAAACTCAACATCTTATAGTTATTTTTTCCACTCAAATGAAATTGTAAATGGTTTTCGAAATATTAGTTTTGGGTAGAGGAAATATTTTTAGAAGCGCAAATGGTTATTATTATGGCTGAGCATTTCAATAGAAACGCTTCACACGTTGAGAAGGTCACATTTCAAAAGCAATATCTTAAGTTGAACGAAATGACACGCGCGTGTTTTTCATCGCAACAAAACTTCGCTCAGAGATGATGAAATTAATCAGATGATGGTGGGAAGTTGGAGAATTTGAAGTATAAACTGAAGTAATTGTTTGGGAGACTTAAAGGGGCACGTTGCCTTCGGATTTTGGCTGTTTGTGCTATAAAAGCGTTAGTGCTGAATGTTGGAAGATTATGTAATGATTTACATAATATCCCTCTGATTTTTTTGTTTTTGATTTTTTTGTAGTGTCATTGTCATGACAACACATACCGCTTTTTTTTTTTTTTTAACCAAATTGTTGACTGCACAAGATGATGAACCATGTGGTTCCGCCAAGAGGCTTGATGTTGAGTTGTTTTCATCACTGCTCACCATGCACTATACACTGCAGGTGTTTTTGGTGCATGAACGACTCTTCAAGAAGGATGAAGGAGCAATTCCAAACTACAACATGTTGAGATAATTGAGGGGAAATGTGCCCCTTTAAAGGCACTTGGCACGTTCGGTAATTGTCAAAAACCAGTATTTTCACTTGGTGTATCCAAATGTAAAATAACAAATCTGTGAATATTTTGCAATCAATTCGTCATCGAAGTTGCAAGAAAATAATATTGAAAGAAAAACACCGTTGTTACACAAATTTGTGTGCTTAATAAAACAAAATAAGGCCTGCAGTCTTTTAAAAATTTAACAGAGGAATAACCTTTTTCTCGAAAACTACGTTACTTTAGAGGAGCCATTTTTTCCATCGTATGAAATCCTGCAGATATTGTGCAAAAAGTTCGTAATTGTGACGGCTTCTTTTGGCTTCACCATGTTTGCTTCTCTGCCCCTAGGTTTATAAAAAAAGTTACAACAGCTCATAGTACGATGTCCGTTTTACAAAATGGACTTGGTAGTGTGCATGCATTGAATTAGAGTAATACTGTAGGAAATAAACAAACAAACAATTCTGTTGAGTCAATTTTTTTGTTCATTTTCTCTTTGAAATAAAAGACTAATAATAATTTCATCTTCACATTGTTTACTTATTCTTTAATATTTATACAGTATGATAATCGGCACTTAGTACAGCGCGCTACGAGGCAAAACGAAACCTTGGTAATAATATTCATACTTCATATTGGCGAACTGATGAACTCCAAAATTGCAAACTTTTTTTAATTATGGGCTCAACGTTCAATCATGGATAAAGATCCTGTGGTCCTTTATCTATGATTTAACTTAGTATTTGTTCGTCTGCTAGCAAAACAAGAACACCATGTTGTTGCGTGCAACAGTTTACAACATTTTAACGACATTTCTAACATTATTTTGCGTCTGTCATCAGAAATAATTTCACTGATTAATACTTGTCCTAAAAACAAATTAATTTAGAAAACGATTAACTTTAGAGCAATTTGACTAAATTGAAGATTAAAATCAGCGCCTAAACCAGAAACTGGTGACAGTTCAATAAATAATATGCCGTATTGATGTATCGTGCACAATACTAGGTTCCTCAATTTCAGGTAATGTATCTATGCCCAATGTCTGTGCATTTAGCTGAATGTTCATAAATTTTCTTTATGATTTGTTTAAAAAAATGAGTGGAAACCTGCCGAAATAGCTCTGCCATTGCGGCAAATTGTTCTTTGAAAAAAAAAAATCCGACACAAAAAGCCCGTGAGTCTGTTCTTATTGTTTTCAAATAAAGCCAAAATTCCCTCGCTTCGGACCGTCAAAAGCGTAACCGAATACTATAATAGAACAGTTTCAAGGATACGAGAAAATTACCAGACTGTATGAATCAAAACAACAGCCGAGAATATCTGAATACTATTCTGATTGAAGCTTGATGACTTGAGAAGGAACAATAGACCGAGAAGCGCTGGCTTTCACTGCGGTCAACTCCCCCGTGTATTGGAGCAATCTCACGGGGGGGGGGGGGGGAGCTCGTGTGTGTATTTGCGCTCATCGGGCCCCTTTGCTTTCTTAAACCTACCCTTATGACCTGTGCCCGTTGCGCACTGGTACCCACGTGTGTCGGTGTCCAAAATGACACGATATGCACTTGGAGCGTTAATCAAATTATATAGACGTGTGTCGAGCAGTGATTTGTCATTGTACCGGTTTGTAGTTGGTATTAAACATACTGCCTCGAGCGGTCATCATTGATTAAAGCTCCTCCAATCACAATCATAATAATTGGTTGGACGCGCGAGATTCTCACAAAGGTTGCTTGTGATTAGGGTTTGTTCACACATTGCTTGTGGATTACACCAAGATGTAGTTATAATATCAGATATGATGATCAGCAACTTAAGAAACCAAATAAATATATGTATAAGGATCTGGTGCTGAACATGAACACAAATCATGGAGAGACAAAAAATATTTCTTTTCAAATAAGCTAAAGATGCTATGTCAGATTTTTGGACCCAGACATTAAAAAATAGATTTTTTGAGTGAATGGTATTTCAAAAAGTATCACCCGCTCTAACGAAAAAAAGTTTAACTTTTACTTTTAAAGGTCAGGAACCATGACAAAAATTTAAAACGTTTCTTAATTTTGAGCACTTTATTTCACTGCTACTAATAATTGGCGGACTTTTTCGAGCAATGGCTCAAATGAAAGCTTGTAACTTTCTCGACCCCCATCAAAATACCTATTGAATTTTAAATCAAAATTTTGGGGTCAAATCGGCCAAAAATCTGACATAGCATCTTTAATTTTATTGGTTTTATAGTTATGTGATGCAATTTTTGATGGAGTTTATAACGAATCCAATCAGATTTGCGATCCTTATCCATGGTCGTAAATGGCAAGATGAAAACCATAGCTAAGGTTTTCATTTTACCTTTTAAGGATCTTGATTTCACTCTGCATAGTGAAATCAAGGAAAACCTGTAATAGATGGATGGATGGGTGTGTGTGTGTGGGGGGGGGGGGGGGTAGAGTATAAGGAACCCAGGAAAAGACGATGAAATACTGCAGAAGAGGGTCGTGAACGGTAGGGGTGCGCTTCACGGCTTTAAAGCAATAACTGTTTCATTTATTTGCCAGTGATTAACCAATGACCAACTCAACCGAAACAGTCATCCGTTACGACCGCGAAAACCCACCACATGTAATGAATTATCACTAATACACGAAGGCAACGACGTCCATGGACAAACCAACAGATAGAAAGGGATTTTGTGATATCCATGTAACGTCAGTTCCAGCCCGGACCAAATTTCAAAATTGAAAGAAATGCTTATTAAAAGCAAACTTTTATTGCAAACATATTGCTTAAAAATAATGAGTAGGAAACCAGCGATAAATTGTACTTGAAAGAGCCTGGCTGGTAACTGTATTCCGGTAAGCGCAGTTTTGTTATGCGTATAGCTAGTTTATGTGCTTAAAGACACTGGACACTATTGGTAATTGTCAAAGACTAGCCTTAGCAATTAGTGTATCTCAACAACTGCATAAAACAACAAACCTGTGAAAATTTGAGCTCAATCGGTCGTCGAAGTTGCGAGATAATAATGAAAGAAAAAAACACCCTTGTCACACGAAGATGTGTGCTTTCAGATGCTTGATTTCGAGACCTTTGAGGTCTCGAAATCAAATTCGTGGAAAGTTACTTCTTTCTCGAAAACTACATTACTTCAGAAGGAGCTGTTTCTCACAATGTTTTATACTATCAACCTCTTCAATGTTAATAATTATTTTGAGCAATTACCAATATTGTCCACAGCCTTTAAGCAGCTCTGTTGGGTCGGGCCTTTATGAGAAGTACACGCCACTCATTTTGTACAACAACTTTCCAGTTAGCGCGTGTGTATGGTCGACCTTTATAATGATGACATCATTTTCCATGTATCTCCGATCTTGTACTCGGGGGGGGGGGGGGGGGGGGGCGGGAGGGGTGGGGGCTGGATTTGCTTCCCCCTCGAGCCTCGATTTGCTAACACTGCGTAAATAGAAGAAAACAACATGGCTACCTTTCCCTCTATATACAAATCCACGCATTATAACTTAGGTCAAAATACAGTCGCTCTCGAGATATTTCTTTCCCTGTGATTTCTTGTTTGTTTTGAAGCGCGTCTGACACGACAAGCCACGCGGGCAATTTGATTTAGTCTCCGGCTGATTTTCTTCTTGAATGGATTGTAGCCACAATATTCAAAAATATAAAAATACCCTTGATCAAACGCGGTTTTTCTCTCTAAGACTTTCTTCATTTTGTTGAGATGGTCATGAAAGGAAAGTTGCCATGGGCCAAATTAGAACCAGTTAGTTCGCGACTCATTTCGGTATCTGATGCCGAATACGGCTTCAAACTAACGCCGTAATGAGAGCCAAAGCTCAGGCGGGAGTTGTGAGTATAAAAGAACCCAATTCCCATGGAGTTTTAGTACACGCTGAAAATTAACCAGAGTCAAATTTGACATCGCTGAATCCATACGGCAGTTTGTAGCGGCAGATTAAAAAACGGCTACAGAGAATGAAAATGAAGAAAAAAAAATGAGAAAGAAACACGCTAGAGAGTTGCAGCAACTTGATCAAAAATGCTTCATGATATCGTCTCGAATTGAGTCCGTTCGAAATAAAGACGGGATATCCACAGGCGGAAAGTGAAGATACCACAAGAGAACAGAATGTTGTACCGCAGAAGTGTTTTGCTTCTATTTATTGAAGTGTTTTGGGCTTTTATAAATGGAGAGAACTAATCTAAGATGTGTATACTAGCCTACCGGCGGACTGAGAATTGATTATTTTGGAATAAAAGCCGAATTGTAAAGACGAGGAAAAACTTTCGCGTCGGTTTGAAAGCCGGGTTGGAAATGACATGTACTTGAAAACCTTATAAAAATCTTCATATAGGATTTGGTTGTGAATTAAGGACCAAACAGACTGTGTGATATCGCATGTGAGAAGCATTTGAGCTTACGAGGTTTTTGCTATTGGTAATATATACGTGAAGATGAGCCGTGTATATAGGGGGTAGGTAGATTTGTATATTGGTTTCATTGCAAAGGACACTTTGTCTTATCAAACCCAGGAATAAGTAATAACAAAACATTAATTGTACAACAAATAAATATATTAATTAGTAATTTTATATATTAATGTTTTTTAAAGTACATCTTGCTCTGTTTTGTTTTGAATAGAACAACGAGTTATCACAAGTCTCGATGCAGCTTGAGTTAAAGTTTAAAAACAATAGAATCAATTGTATTGAACAACACTCAAACATAACAATAGAAACCAAAAATGCTCCCATTGAATTCATTCACATAAATTATTTAAAATTTGTTTCAAAACATACAAATGATATCTTGTTCTGTGTTATATTAAATAAAACAACGAATTATCCCTAGTCTTGATACATCTTAAATTGAACTTTAAAAACAAAAGAATCCATTGTGTTCAACAACAATCAACATAACAAAAGAACACAACAAGCATTGTGAGATACCGCTATACTCTAGCCCGCCCCATGTTACGGTATCATTTTACAACGTAGGCCTACTCTAGGTAGTTTGTAATCACAAATCGCCAATATCGGAATTAACCAAGCTGAATCAAGTCTCACATTACAAAACTAATATTAGGATAACGTGTATGCCTGACAGTCCGTGCGCTGAAATTGACCCAAGTCATTATATACTGCATTTTTGTTTCCACGGTGTGCTTTAATACATGGGCTTAGCATCCCTTATCTTGTACATGGGGCGACCGCGTTCCGAACAGACCCTCTTTGATCTCAACCCAAACCCCGTCAATTTGTTTGAACAAAACTGATCCGCAATGATAGTCGTCTCTTTTATAACCCTTCATGTTCCATCCTTTTTTGATTTCAAGATAAATTGCTGTTGCTTTAATAGCGATGGGTCAACATCATTTAACAGTTAAAATCTAGTCTACTAAGCCAATGTTCCGTTGTTCGGGAACAAATCTATCCCTCAAGCATTAAAACAAATTGATCCGAGATATGAAATAACTGTATTGATATCTATTTTATGACCCTATACTGATTATAAGGATGTCGCTATTGGGTTATTGGTTATGATAAGGAAGCGGTGTGTTTGTGCGTTAATTATGCTCTATTGTGGTTTAGGGTCATTATTATTGTTGATAGCATCATCATTGGATTGTTCAAACATACTTTACCAAAATTGTGACGTAGTTGGAAATTGAAGTAAGTGGTAGTTCAAAGTATAGTCAGACTTTGTCATACTAATTTCATCATGAATAATTATTTTGGATTGAACAAAGACAAAGTGACTATAGAGTTGGGATTGAACCTGTCACCTCCGGGTAACGAACCTAGTCAGGTCCCCGTGTAGTTTATTACTTGATGTTGTACTTTTGTTTTATAGTATAATGAAAGCATTCTTAAAGCCAGTGGACACTATTGGTAAATGTCAAAGACCAGTCTTCTCACTTGCTGTATCTCAACATATGCATAAAATAACAAACCTGTGAAAATTTGAGCTCGATTGGTCGTCGGAGTTGCGAGATAACTATGAAAGAAAAACACACCCTTGTCACACGAAGTTGTGTGCTTTCAGATGCTTGATTTCGAGACCTAAAATTCTAAAATGTCGTTTACAGCATTGTTCTCTTGTCGTTGTCAACGCAATACCCGTAGACTGCCGTCATCGTTGCAATCGACGTTGTTTTCACCCTCTCAGCGTCTTGGTCGTTGTCGTTTTTGTTGTCGTGGTCGTTGCTGTCATTGTCATCGTCGTGCTACCAAATGATCGCAATTGCCACCGTTGTCATTACTTTGGCCTGTCTGTGTAATTGTCCTCATCCTCCCTTCATTCGTCATTACGTGACTGAGCAAATAATAAGTCAAGCTGTACAGTTAATAAATCATCTCAACCATCAACATTATCAAAAGCACAATGTGCTCAACATGCAGCTCGAACAACGCCAACAATACCCGGTCTATAATTGTCCATCCTAACGATTAGTTTGCTATTTTACTACCTTTCAAATTTCAAGTAAAGGAAGCTTTCACGAATCATGAGATATATTACAGTTGTATTCCTTCCTTGATATAATTGACCAAATCCTTGAATAAACATCTTAAGTAGTTGAGATGTTTATTCAAGAGAGATAATCGTGACGATGCGGGGCTTTGTGAACCAAAGGTACCGACCGGAGTACATCACAATAAAGACATTTATAGTAATTACATGGGACTCGGCCTCATTACACACGGAGCATCAACTCCAGCTCTCGGATGCCTCCAGTGATTAAACCTCAGGTTTTATATGATTAGCTTTATAGTTTCACGACTTGTATAGTAACGAGATGACAGAGCGAGATGCAGTCAGGCCAGACGGGCCCGTTAGATCGCGCTCAGGTACCCGTAGTCAACCACAGTCACGAGAGCCGAAAAGACCGACAGCCTCAGTGCGTGATTATGACGCCGGGACCCCTTTTTTATTGTTCACAATCATCTCTCCTCTCCCCTCCTCAGCAAGTCTATCCTTGTAAGTTAATTTTCCGAGAGCGATAAATCAAGCCGTCGTTTTTCGCGAAGAGATATTTTCGATTCATCGGCGATAAAGTTGATTAAAAGTCGGTGATTTATCGTAGGTTAGCTGGGGAGGTATTTCGACACTGGGTGGCCTGATTGGATAGGCATCACTTTGCGACCAACTCATCAAGTCATTTCTTTAAGCTACCGGTAGAACTGCGATCGGACCTCATCGCTCAAACCTTTTTTTTCTCTTCTTTTTTAGTCTCAGTGTTGATTTCATATCATGCGAATCAGATATTAGCCAGATGATTGAATTTCAAATGAATTCATTTTATGGCTGTATTAAGTAGCTACTTGTCTATCCCTTAAATCGCTCAGCGTCCAGACACCTGAGCATTCTCAGAGAGGGCAGGGTTTTGTGAACAACATCCGGGTCAAGGGTCAAGGGTCATGTAGTCTGGTTGCGGACTATGTTATTGACATGCTACATTATTTTAATGCATTAAAAAGAAACGCTCAATGGATTGAACCCCTGTATCCTACTGATGACGTCATGGTTTGTTTGCTGCAATGCTTAAAGGCAGTGGACACTATTGGTAATACTCAAAATAATTATTAGCATAAAACCTTACTAGGTAACGAGTAATAGGGAGAGGTTGATAGTTTAAAAACATTGTGAGAAATAGCTCCCTCTGAAGTGAAGTAGTTTTCGAGAAAGAAGAAATTTTCCACGAATTTGATTTTGAGACCTCAAGTTTAGAACTTGAGGTCTCGAAATCAAGCATCTGAAAGCACACAACTTCGTGTGACAAGGGTGTTTTTTCTTTCATAGTTATCTCGCAACTCCGACGACCAGTCGAGCTCAAATTATCACAGGTTTGTTACTTTATAGGCATATGTTGATATACACCAAGTGAGAAGGCTGGTCTTTGACACTTACCAATAGTGTCCAGGGTCTTTAAGTGCTGTAACCGGGTTTCTTCATTTCCGACAGTTGTCAAGCAGAGACGCAAAGTTTTTTAATTCTTCTGCAAAGTGGTAAACAAACTGTGACGTCATCAGTACTGCTGTTTATTGGTCTATATATAGTTCTGGAAGCACGGCAATATTATGTTTCAGTGTCTAGTGTGGATATTTTGTGTATAGAGATTTGATTATTCAAACTTCTATGACGTGTATGAATTTGAATGTTTAAAATTAAACTTGACTGTTGTTATTTTCAAAGAGTGAAACAAAGAATCATCTACTACTGTTACAGCCGGTTTTTGGATATTCTTACAGGATTTAAAGGAGGGGAATGGGCTAATTGGTAATTATTCCAAAGTAGTAACATAAACCTTAATAGATGTTAAATTTGCATTGGGGATAGAAAACTATTATCTAGTTTTACCCTCGCACCGATGTGTGTATTCACTTCATACTCAGTACTTTCCCAAGTACTGCAGCTGTTGACCTTATTGAAATGACGTCCTTCTAAAGACATGTGGTTTTAGAGAACGGGATTCAAAAACGTTTCAATCTGAGAAGCGTTTCTGCATGAAACGTTTTTCAGATTGTGTATTCCAGTTACGTTTTTTTCTTCATGCGTAAATATCCGCTTTCAATATTTTCGGCGGTATCTCAAAACCACCGTGGCTATACCGCCTCTTGAAATGAAATGTTCACAGGTAAGTTTTAATATAATAGCTACAAATGAGAACAACAATTAATGGTTCAAAAGTCAGAAGGTATAAGTTTCCCTGTAATCAACGCCCTTAGTCTTGTTATCCATTGAATTATCATCCTTGGTGGAGAGAGGTAATTATGGTTTAATTCGTTTTTATTTTTGTGATATGGTTGCACTCCTGACAATCCTCCCACGATAAAAAAAAACATGAATATATGGTGACATAGAGATAGTATACTGCACATTTTTCGCACATCTCTCCTATTTTACACAATCTCCACTGGTTACCCATTCATTCCAGAATTCAATACAAGATCATCCTTCTGACCTTCAAGGCTCTCCATGGACTATCCCCTACCTACATACAGGACATGATTCAGCCCCGTATAGTGTCAGGCCGGGGTCTGAGGTCATCTGGCAGCATGCTCTATGTTCCTCTGACCCGTTTATCCAGCTATGTAGACAGGGCATTCAGTAACATTTCACCCCGCCTCTGGAACTCTCTGCCTCAACATCTCAAGGACACACATGACATCTCTCGATTTCAACATTCTCTCAAAACCCATCTCTTCAGATTAGCCTTTGCAGATTATAGAGTGAAATTTTCTTTTTGTTCTTTGACCAGCGCCGTTGAATGTTTTACAGATTATGTGTTGTATTATTATTATTATTATTATTTTTATTTAAAACAAAATTAAATTCCGCCCAGGCATAGCAGTAGAATTCCGAAAAGTCTACTCCGTGTGAGTATAATTTCTCAAACGACCAAATCTACCCAGCAAGTAAATACACGCATGGTGTTACCGCTAACCAAATATACGTTAATACCTCACCATGCAATGCCTCAAATCCCATCATTTAAATTCAGTTGGCTTTCCTCATGTTCGGCTGAGTGTCTAGAAAGCAGTATAGAGAACAACAAAATGAGCGGGACAATCCAGCGACATGGTACGCTCCATTACAGTACATCGAGTGTCATTTGATAATTCTCCATTTCATATCAATGGAAGCTACAATCCATATAATAGGTCTACGTTATATGACGCTTAGGTTATTTCATATTATCGAGTGACTGGGGGCCGTTTTTAATATAATGAAGAATCACTGTCAATTGTTGCGTACGGACGAACGCACAATGTAATCTGCTCTGATGGTGCAGTATAGCTTTTGAAGGGCTTTTTAGTACAGGGTTCTTGTATATCGAATGTTTTCCGGTTGTAAAGGCTTCCCCTATTGTCCCAAATGACCGGCTCATCTTTTAGTGTTGGCGGATTTAATTCGAAAGAAAAGATGATACTGTTATTAAGGAAAGTGATGTAGTCTTAACAATAGATGTAGCGTGGATGTCTTGAGAGATGATCATCTGGAGTCCGTCTAATCGGGAAGAAAATGTCCCAATCACAGGTCGACTCCAGCCATTAGCTGGATTTGCTACTGACACTTTACGGTAATCATACGTTAACCATGGTCACAGCACTCAGAAATACCTTTTCATTGCTGGTAATAACAATACTGAGTCGCGTTTTGGATCCATCTACTAACTATCTATACATCGTTTCAATCATTATAGGTTCTTGAATACTGAAGCTTTTACAGCTACACATATTTATGAGCTTGTACTCTCTGATTGGTCAAAGCGCCGTAAACAGCCCATACGTCACTCGTGACATATGGATGAATTAAGGGAAGTCATTTTCGAAACCATGGTTAAGCTTCGGCCGCCGTGGCTCAGGCTCAAACACCAGCCCCCTGTTTGAAGTCCCGTTTGAAGTCACGTTTTGAATCCATCTATACATCGTTTCAATCATTGTGTTTTTTGAAGTGAAGCTTCACAGCCATACATTATTTATATGTACATGAAGGCAGTGGACACTATTGGTAATTACCCAAAATAATTATTAGCATAAAACCTTACTTGGTAACGAGTAATGGGGAGCTGTTGGTGGTATAAAACATTGTGAGAAACGGCTCGAAATCGAGCATCTGAAAGCACACAACTTCGTGTGACAAGGGTGTTTTTTCTTTTATTATTATCACGCAACTTCGACGACCGATTGAGCTCAATTTTCACAGGTTTGTTATTTTATGCATATGTTGAGATACACCAAGTAAGAAGACTGATCTTTGACAATTACCAATAGTGTCCAGTGTCTTTACAGGTACGTTTTCAAAAATGCCGAAGGAGCCAAAAACGCAATCCGTAGCCCCAGACAAACCTCAGCCGGAACCCAAGCAAGAGCCTAAGTAAGAGCCTAAGCCGGATACCAAGCCAGTGCCTAGCCGGATCCCAAGCCAGTGCCTAGCCAGAGCCCAAGCCAGTGCCTAGCCGGATCCCAAGCCAGTGCTAGCCGGATCCCAAGCCAGTGCCTAGCCGGATCCCAAGCCAAGGCTAGCCGGATCCCAAGCCGGAGTCCAAACCTGGTCCCAAACCCGAGCCTAACCCGCTTGAGCCTTAGTCGGAACCCAATAGCAAACAGGAGCCCAGACAGAAGCCCAAAGCGGAGCCAAAGCCAAACCCCCAAGCCGGATCCCAAGCTGGAACGCAAGCCGGAGCCAAAGCTTCAAACATGCCATGAATGCGTAACATTTTGTTGAATAAGAAAGCTTGAAAAGAAAACACGAGAATAAATGACGACTAGAGTTTGGTCAACGTTATAGCGAGAAACATTTTATGGATTTTCATGCTCCTTCGCTACGCTCATACGCATGAAATTGGTTTCATTCTATTGGACTCCATAATAAGGACACAAGAGATGAAATTTCGTTTCAGAGTATTATTATTATTATTATTATTATATCATGGGAAGGGGCCGGCATTGGACCGATGAGTTTTAATACATATTACTGAATAAATTTATTTGTTAATGTTAGTAAATAATGTTATTTTTTTAAATTGACACTCTCCTGATGGTTCATTGAACCATGGCCCTCTAGGCCCTTCGGGTATCTCCCGAAATCCCTATCACAATATTACAGCATTAAACAGTCAACACTATGCTTCAAACTATGTAAGCTCCAACTTATTTCAAATTACAATGTCATTTGTACACATTAATCTTGCCAATTATGATACAGTATTCGATGGTCAACAATAAGTACACTTTAAATGCATTTTTACTTCTAACTTATTTCAAAAACATTCTCATTTGTTTTTGGTTTTTTTTCGTGCTTGGTTTCAAAATAGGCTTATTGAACTCGCACCTTTCCTTATTTACAACAAAGTTGTATAATTTTCAAATAATTATAGGATTATCATTATTTTGTTGTTATAATTCATTCTGTGCTCAACAATCTAGAGACCACCAATCTCTGTTCTACCTCTCTTTTAGCATATCTATTTTTTGCGGTTGTGGTCTTCCACCTGCCATGTTGCATGACTAGTTCTTCGGGAATACCTTTATTTGTAAGATGCGTGGCCCCTCCCGAACTCATACTGTGTAAGCCGTACTGTTTGGGGTCTTTAATTCCCAATTTGTTTCATAGCATCCAGAAATAACTCTCTGCACCTTGTGTGGCTAGCTAAGTGGTCTATTCAAGAGTGGTGTGTAAGATTGGGAGCTAGAATGGAACGATAATGCAGTAAAAATGAACGCATCCTGACCAATCTGAATGTTACACTTTGACAAATAACTCTTCAAAATGGAGATTGGAGACATTCTGCTTTCCGTGCTTGAAATATAAGCATAACTACCATCTCTGAATATATCAGTCTTTGATTGGGGTATGAAAATGCTCATACCTTTGCCATCTTTTAATTCTGCTAAGTGACAGGCTTTAAGTTTGGACATTTCTTCATGTCTGAAAAGTAGCGAAAACTTAAGAGAGATGTAACAGGCTGTACGCAAGTCTATTAAGGTACGGTTTTCTCCGACCAGTTTGTCAACGATGCAATTTACTTGTTCCAAGGTTATGGGCTCTTTCTGGTTGGGTGGTTTGCGCAATTGGCGCCTTGCTCTTACTATGATTTGTTGAACTATAGGCGAATCAACGGGGTTGGGTTTTGTATTAACCAATGAGTGTAACCATTTTATTGCTGCTGTGGAAGTGATAAAGTTATCGGATTTAGCGGTTTCCATCTTATTAACCAGGTAAGCAGCGATTATTTGATCTCTAATTGGAAGAATTATCTCTAAACCGTTATCCTGCAACCAACTAAAGAATTGTCTGCATTTGTACATGTATGTGTTTATCGTGCCTTCCGCTTTGGCTAATATGACTTCGTTGAAGATGCGTTTCTTCTTACTTTCCAGACCTTGGGGGAACTCTGACCAAAACTGTTGCTTGAGTATAATCTAGTGCATCAAATGGGAATGGCAAAGTAGAGATGAAATGTTTTAATTTATCCTACATAAGTAAATGTAATTGTGAATTACTGAGAGGAGAAGGTATTAGTATGGGTTGTACAATCAATATAAACAGCACAAACATTGCCAGTGAATCGTGGGGACCCTAGAAGTGAGTTCTTATTTCTACCTAGCTGTAGTGCAACGTTTCCTTTCGTTGTGATAAAACCTTTTATCCATGACCTGTAATGTGACCAGAGGATTGGCCAAAATATGGACGAGGGCCATTGGGGAAATACCAACACGCCTTTTCCTCAGCAGAGGGGGATGTGCTCTAGCACCTTTGGAATGAGGACTACTGGTGGGACTATCAGACAATTCTCGTCTTGCCAGTTTTGAGTAAAGGCATCAACGCCTGACGTGCCAGGGTTCCAGAACCTGGAGTAAAAAACGAGTGAGCTTTGCATTATAGTAATTGGCAAAACAGTCGATACTGAGTGGGCCCCAAAGTGAATTCAATTCGTTGAAAAATTGTGAGGATAACTCCCAGTCGTCAGTGTCTATTAGACGACCGATGAAATCGGCTTGATCATTCAGAGTTCTTGGGATCCAGTCGACTTCTATTCTGATGTTATTACGTAAACATATGGTGAAAATATCAAGAGCTATATCTTGCAGATCGCTTTTCATACTTCCTATTTCTACAATTCTTGTGGCAGATTGACTATCTGAGAAAACTTTAAGTTGTGAACCACTTAACATTGGCAAAAAGGAATTAATGGCAAAACGAATAGTATTTAACTCTCTCCATGTGGAGCTTTTCTGGGCTTCTTGTTTGGTCCAGAGCTTATGAGCTACATGGATTTCATAACAAATGATTGACCCTGCACCCTGTGCGCTAGCATCACAACAAACAAGTGTAGTAAACATTCCTTGTTGCAAAGACATTACGTAGATTCAAAGAGGCTGCATTATTTTTCCAGAATTGGATTTCGGAATTGCAATGTACATTGAGCTCGATTACTTCGTCTTCATCGGCCGCTTGAGCAATTTTAATCTGACAATGTCTGGTCATGAGTCTTACAATATTTCCACACACTGGACTTAATGATATGATTTGTCCAACCAGAGAATGCAATTTTCTGACGGATAATGGAGCTGAATTGAGTAGGCTTATCTCGTTAATTGATCTAAGCAATTTGAAGTACTTTCAGTGTACCTCCTTTGGAATCCCATTGCATGCCTAGCCATTCAATCTTAGTAGTAGGATCCCACTTACTCTTTTCTATGTTATAGATAAAGCCAGCTCTAAGTAAATCAATCCTTACATGCATAGATATTTCTGGGAAAATGGTACTCGCCACGGTATGGCCCTGGTGAAGTTGCTGTATAACGGGGAAGCTCTACCCCTTGATTTGTGCTGAAGGGGCACTCTCTTGCCCGGTGGCCTGGCATTCGGCAGGTAAAACATATGTCAGCGCTTGGCATGCCTAAAGGTTTTGGGCAAAGAAGAGGGATGACAAAAAAGAGAAAAGACGAGAAAGAAATCTGCAAGATTTTAGTGAAAGCTAACCGAGTATTTTAAGGTGCAGTGTATAACTCAACGATGTAGTGTCGGCCTGAATGGCGTGCTCATGGCCAGTGGGCCGATTATATACGGCCATGCATCAGTGCTTCTAATTTGAATAAGCGCCCATCAAGGGTGGCGTAACACATTACGACCAACTGCATAAAACCCAATTATAGTTTCATTTGATAACAATGGAAAGCGTTCATAAATGCTTTACCACTTCCAACAAAATTGCAAACGATCGAAATAAATTTAAACCTATAGGTCAGTGTCTTTTTGTCAATTCTATTAGAGAAAAACAGAAATAAATTTGTTTAAAAAAGTAACTCGTCAAAGTCGTTCAGGATAAGACTTAAAGTAACGATTGAATTGCTTTGTATTCTGCTCATCAGTGAAGAAGCATCACCAGTCATTTAACCAGCCAGTCAAACTGGTTACCCATCACTCCGGCTCAGGTGCCCAACCCGAAGCGGGACTTTGCCAGTCCAAGCTTCCCCCGTCTAGTCCCCCTGGGTCTAAACGTCTCAAGTTCGCCTACCCCCAAGGCAAGAGGAGATTGCAATCAGCACACAAGGAAAAACAGGTCGAGAGTCGGCGCTGGAGTTAGCCCCTTACGGGTCCAAACCCTGCTTCCCCCCTCCGGCAACACAATCTGAATGCTTTAATACCAGTCGGACTTGACGGATTGAAACTACGCCATAATGAAATGATCGCATTAACGGTTTTAATATTGAGCTATTTTTTTGCCCCGTGTGGTGTTTATGATAACCCACCACCACTTGCAATACCGGCCAATCTTCGGCCAAGAATGTGTTAACAAATTGGAAACAAATTTAAGGTAGTCGGGCATACGGACGAACAAAGGATGCTCGCGAAAACACAGTAGCAAATTAAATTAAGTCCGATGTCTGAGCGGCTTTATCTGTGTAAGGGCTAGCCAATCATGCCGATTACTTGCCGCTGAAACCCCGGGAAATCCAGTCCCGACGCAACAAGGATTTTCTCGGTAACCGTCAACTCTCTAAACATTGATGGATGGCAAGCATTTTTTTTTGTAAGAAAAAGAAGCAGAACAAGTGATGGAGACTAAATTTGAAGTTAATACAATTCAGGCCTAATGTTAAATCTCACAGTGAAATTTCATCTCACCGAGAAAGATTCTAAAGAAACTTGAGCGAAAAGATTTAGAATTAAATTCTATTCCCATTTGACTTTTTCATTTGTTGTAGCTGATTGGATACTTCACTCATTTTTTTTTTTTTTTTAGAGAAAGTGTTATTAATTCATCATGTCTATTTCATATTTTGGCCAGAGTCGAAGAAGTTGTATCAATTGTGTTTCATCCAAAGCTCTCACGTCAACATTACATAATACAATCAATGAGTAAAAAAAATATCAAATACGAAAAACGGTATATTCCCTCAGCATTACTGTATCTTCTTGTTGACTCCCCCCCCCCCCTCTTTAATAATAATAGTAGCAGTGACTTCTTATACAGCGCACATATCCGTAACTACTTGTCACTACGTCCGTCACTCACTGACGCTCAGGGCGCTTTAACTCATTCAGTATTTTCATGCAAGGTATGTATAGACTACGTTGAATTATAAGACCTCCTTTTACATATAATAGTTTCCAATGTGCTTTAAAAAAAACAGCATTGGTTTCCAACTATAGCTCTCCTGCTATTACATCTCTAATATCTTTTTCACATTTTCATCTTTCTCCTGAAGACGAGCAGAGTATACAGTTCGAAACGTCGATACCACGTCGGGTCTTATCAGAGTCAACACTCCCCTAAATAAGATTTTACACATGGTTGTACCCGAAAGTGTTCTATTGATAGTTAATCTGTATCTTCTTCAAACCATTTTAGCCGACACATCGGCCACCATTCCTCCCACTAATCCCATAGGATCATACTCCCATTTTTCTCTCTCGACTAAACCATTGATTCGAACCCCCCTTTCAACCTCTTTCCAAATTATTTCTTTCTGATATATCCAACATGTTCAACCCACTCCCACTTTCAAATCCTCCGCCTCCTTTTTGACAACTGAACCCTTGATGTAAACCTCTATCACGTGGTCTTCTATTCCAATATGCATTTTTGACTGCTCATCTGCTAAAAGACATCTCTCGCTGTCTCACTCAAGATGTTACCCCCGTCTTATAGAACCCTTATTCCTAATCAACAGCCTGGATGTACGACCCTCCATCCTCTCATCTTGATATCCCTTCCTCCTGTCTTGTACCCCCACCCCACCCCTCTCGTCTTTAGACCTCTTCCTTGTTCCTAATCTCCAGCTTAGATGTTCGGCCCTTCATCCTCTCATCTTGAGATCTGTTCCTCCTGTCTTGTAGCCCCACCCCAACCCTCTCGTCTCTAGACCTCTTCCTAATCTGCATCCTCTCTCATCTTGAGATCGCTTCCTACTTCCCCGGTCCTCCGGCTTCCCCCGGATGTGCAATCTCATCTCAAGATTTCTTGACTCTTTCTTCCACTTCTAACCTGACTGACTCCACCAAACCATCCGTGCTTCTTTAACTGTTTCTTTTCACACTCTTTCTAAATTTTAAGGTCACTCACATCTCATCCGAGCTAACTTGTTGTGTGTTTCTTACACCAACAACAACGCCCCAAATTTAACAGCGTGGCCAGCCCTACAGGCATTTTTCTACGGGACAAACTTGCTTCTATTTGTACTAGACACTGTAACGAGGCCAGACCTATCCATTCGTGAAATTAATAGAATCACTATAGTGCTCGCGTAATGATGAGCGGTGCTAGTGGCTAGATTGTTCCGGGACCGCGCGGTACTCTCTGCCCCTCTGTCTCTCTCTCTCCGTGTGTGTAAGGAACCCCGGACCCCGGTCACATCTCCATCGAGCGGTCCAGGGCGGCCCGACGCATCATCAATCAACCGGGAGATGTCAACGGGCTGAGCACGGACGTGTAACGGCCCGGGCGACGAACAGATTGCGCTCTGGTCCGGGAGCAAGCATTCTCCGAGGGGCTTGTGCCTGATAAACACGTATAGCTTTGCATCAAGCGATCTCGAGGGATTACCTACATTAATCAGACAGAAATTAAAATGTCAACCTGGGCTCTTTTTTATCGTTATGATAAAGTGAGAAGGGAGAGAAATCATATAAGTTGATTTCCTGTATTGGTTGATAAAGCCTTCAGGCTTAGTATTGAGACGAGCTGAGTACTGATTCAAAAGCTCTCCCCATAACCAGTTGGGAATGCTCGACATGTAAAAGCTGCTGATTGTGTTAACCAGCTAGTCTAAATTCAACTACTGTGATTTTGGATTGGGCACCTCTCACTGCCTACCAGTAATAATTGTGTGTAATGTTTCAATTAAATTGGAAACGCCCTCTCCAACCCCCCCCCCCCCCACGAAACCAATTTATTAAATTAGTTAGCAACAAGTTAAGCAAATAAAGCTTTTCACTTACAGGGATAATGAACTCACCCCCCCCCCCCCCTCCTGCCACCCCGCCCCACGTCTGCGGGAAAACAACTTCAATAAATTTATAAATCGCCAACAAGTTCTTATGGTCAGAACATCATCACACAAGTTTTGTGTCATGTTGGAGAGTTGGACCATGGCTGGTTTTTACCAACAACCTGAACTTAATGGCAGTGGACACTATTGGTAATTACTCAACAAAATTATTAGTATAAAATCTTACTTGGTAACGAGTAATGGGGAGAGATTGATAGTATAAAACATTGTGAGAAACGGCTCCTTCTGAAGTGACATAGTTTTCGAGAAAAAAAGTAATTTTCCACGAATTTGATTTCGAGACCTCATATTTAGAATTTGAGGTCTCGAACTCAAGCATCCAAAATTGTAATTGTCAAAGACCAGTCTTCTCACTTGGTGTATCCCAACATAAGCATAAAACAACAAGCCTGTGAACATTTGAGCTCAATTGGTCATCGAAGTTGCGAACAAAATTGATGAGAGAAAAAACACACTTGTTAATTAAAGGGAAGGTACACGTTTTGTAATTGTCAAAGACCAGTCTTCTAACTTGGTGTATCCCAACATAAGCATAAAACAACAAACCTGTGAAAATGTGAGCTCAATTGGTCATCTAAGTTGCGAACAAAATTGATGAGAGAAAAAACACCCTTGTTGGACGAATTTGTGTGCTTTCAGATAGGAATAAAAGACTTCTGGCTAGAAGTCTTTATTATTCAATAGTGAGAAATTACCTCTTTCTCAAAATCTATGCTACTTCAGAGGGAGCCGTTTCTCACAATGTTTTATGCTACCACTACTCTCCAATGCCATGACTATTACCAAACGTGTACCTTCCCTTTAAACACATGAAATTCCATACAGTGTGCTATAAAAAATAACTACACCATTCAAAAGTACATGAATTTAAGAAACAATAAGTGAACAAGGCTACAAACACATTTTCGTCTGTTCTTTCTGTGGTTTTATTTTTGAGGAATAGTCTTTCCCTTGGACTTTCCAATAGTTGCAAAAACTAGCCTAATAATTAACAGTCTCCTGGGATTTCATATCAAGTAAAACTCGTCTAAGAGTACGGACTAATGGTCCCTCTACTGGTCTAAACAGACAAAGAATTTGTATTTAAGTGTCTATAGATAAAATACGAAGAAAATACACCACATGTGGGACTAGATTAGGCTCTACTTTAACGACACACGCCTTGCTGTTGAAACTTCTCGGTCATTGACATTTGACGGTCACTTAGCTAATAACATATCCAGTCCTTTTCTAATTTTTTTACAAAGCCACTTTCACCGGACAGACCGAGCGGGAGATGGCGGTGGTCATCTGCCGGTCACTCGACACGATTCACGGGGGAACTCGTGCCAACTCGGGCCACAGTTCACGGTGAACAGATTCCTGATACGCCCTTGTTATTTTTGTAGGTATCATTTTTCGGTCCGGGCTCTCGCAAGTGATTTGACTTTTTTCCTTCTCTTTCAACAAAAGCGGTTTTGTAACAAATTTCATTTAAAGTTTGTTATAATGTGACAGGAAGCCGATGAAAACAAAGTTTGGGTAAATTTTGTCCTAATTTGACATTTGTAGATGGAAAGGGACGAATATAGAATTTATTTTTTACCCGTCTTGATGGCAAAATGTCTGTCAGTCGTCAAAACACTTTTGTCAAGACTTATTTCACATTAATTTCTTTCTAACAAATATCCCTGCGGCGTTTGCAGAGTCTCCCAGGGTATCTTAAGTAGGTATTTACAATTCTATAAGTACCCGACTATACACTAGAATAAATGTCCCACCAGAAAAGGACATCTATTCAAGTCAAGAGTTTTCGTCAATATCGTCTCGCGAATGGAAGCAATTCCCTCTCAAAACTGTGATTAAACCTTAAAGATGCTATGTTAGATTTTTGGCCCCAAACATTAAAAAATAGATTTTTTGGAGTAAATGGTACTTCAAAGAGTATCACCCGCTCTAACGGAAAAAAGTTTCACTTTTACTTTGAATGGTCAGGAACCATGACAAAAAAATTGAAACGTTTCTTATAATACACATAAGAATTGGTCACGTGATATAATATATTGTCGGGAGCACTTTATTTCACTGCTACTAATAATTGGCGGACTTTTTCGAGCAATGGCTCAAATGAAAGCTTGTAACTTTCTCGTCCCCCATCAAAATACCTATTGAATTTTAAATCAAAAAAATTTGGTCAAATCGGCCAAAAATCTGACATAGCATCTTTATTAAAGTCTCGGAGTACGTGTTATATTTGTGTGGGTGGGTCTAAGCGTTCCTATATTTATTTTCATGGCATTGGATGATTTGATAGAAAACAGTGTTCCGGATTCAGAAAATAAATTGAAACAACTTGCTCTAAAAAGATTAAGATTCAAACAATGCAAATCAATCTATAACAAGTTATTAACCTTGGTATAGTAGGCATATACCTTTTAAAGACGCTGTAATGGACACTATTGGTAATTGTCAAAGACCAGTCTTCACAATTGGTGTATCTCAACGTAATATGCCTAAAATAACAAACCTGTGAAAATTTGGCTCAACTGGTTGTCGAAGTTGCGAGTTAATAATGAACGAAAAAAAACACCCTTGTCATACGAAGTTGTGTGCTTTCTGATGCTTGATTTCGAGACCTCAAATTCTAAATCTTAGGCCTCGAAATCAAGTTCGTGGAAAATTACTTCTGTCTCGAAAATTACATCACGTCAGAGGGAGCGGTTTCTCACAATGTTTTATACTATCAACCTCTCCCCATTACTCGTTACCAAGTAAGGTTTTTAAGCAAATAAATAATACTTTGAGTAATTACCAATAGTGTCCACTGCCTTTCAATTCAGTGTAACTTTTTTGATATTTTTTCCCCTCACTAATGCTTGTAGAAGTTTTAATAGTAACACTGCGGAATGAATTTCCGGCGTGACTAGGCAAAACCACCCTAAGTAAAAGACATTATTATGAAGTTCGTCCGGCGTTTAAAAGCGAAAATGGTACTAAACTTGCAAAATATCCATGTCCAAAATAGGCCGGTGAAAGTATTGCTGACAAAATCGAAATTGAATTGTTCATTAACATGTCATTATTGTCTTGCAGCAAAAAAAGCAAATAATTAAATAACAGGTAAATATCATAATCAATATGCATACCAAAAACGAAAAGTGAAAGTTTGAATGACATGATGATCTGCTCAGAAAACGTGAAGGTTTCGTAGCTGAAAACGCAATTTTTGTATGATTTTATTCAGCCATTTTTGAGATCGTGTACACAATAGGAGTGCACCATTTTGTAAGGATAAAAAACATATAAATTTACCCAAACTATAGTCGTGATCGGGCAATGTATCCACCATGTCTCAAAATGGCCGAAATAGTAAGTGTATTTGTGCGGATGGGTCCAACCTTTTCAAGTTAATTCATGACATTTGCTGTTTTGATATTTAAACAGTATTTCTGATTCAGAACTGTTCAAAAACTAAAGCTCTGTTTGCCACAAACGATGTAAACAGTTCTCTGTTGAACATTTATTTTTATTTTCTGCATTTTTATAAACATGTATGTCTTTTGTTGGAGGGGTCTGGGAGGGCACATCGCTTCGATGAAAGTTTTTAAAAATTTTGCCTTACCCTCGACAGCCCCTGCCAACAAAGAATTATGTCCGAAGATTTAAAATAAAACAATGATATATTCTGTCCTTTTCTTTCAGTTGTTTAAGCCAGCAAAATAAAGGCAGGTTACAGCGAGGGCACAACGGTAGGGCAGTACTAAAGATGAAAGGCCATAGAGGTTAGTGAGTGATTTTCTTTCAACTCTTGTTGTAGTCCGGAAAATACTTATCTCTAAACTTTGTCGTGAGCTCTCTAACTATACGGAGAAGTTGGCCCGAGTGCCGATGGGTGTTTTGTGGTTTTAAAAATAGCTACTGGTCCAACAAATCAGTAGGGTACGATAGTGGTTATGTCCGAACAGCAAAAAAAACGGAAAAGGGTAAGACAAAATTATGAAACAGCACTCGCGGCACGGGAAACATTGGATAAACATTGGCCGCAATGATACGCGAGGTACAACCTAATGCTATGTAATTTCGCACTTTGCTTTTTCTTGGATATTACCACGTTAACAGCTTCTGAGATAGAATACGTGAAAACACCGGCTCGGGTTACAGGAGCCGGGAGCGTGCCAGCACTCTCCTGATGATCACCTTAAGGGGGAAAAGTGAAGAGATAACGGCAGAGGAAAGACGACTCGCGTTGGGTCATCGGGATTCACTCCAATTTATATGGGAATGATTATTTTGACGAGGGGGGTATTTCAGAAAACAAAGTATGGAATATTATCGTCCTTCCCTAGAGAGCTTTTGATCAGAAAATGACAAACTCTTTGATTTCTTGATATCGCGTATTTTATGCAAATCTTTTATTTCTGATTCGTGAAATGCACGGATGGAGTTTCTTGCATTCACAAGTCCTTAGTCGATATCCCGCGAGAAACAAATGCAGCCGTTTTGGTTTAATTACGGTAATTAAACGCTGTGCGTGGTGTAAGAAATCACGTGTTTTCTTAAACCGCTGAATTGACTTTGTGATATTTAAAAAGTAGATAGAGGGCGCTATTGATCATTGAGAGAGAGAGCGGGAAAGTTTGGCGTTTTTTTGTACACGTTGTACATTTCTCATAATACGAACACACAATGACTATGCTATTTTCAATCAAATGAAAGGCTTCCAGTTAAATTAAAATGGGGAAAAAAAATCACTTTTGACTGGATATTTTGTTCGTACTTGAACTTGAATCTCGTTCCAATTCAGTATGGAATGTCAGAGTAGCCTAATGCTGCCATTTTGCGATAAGGGAAATACCACATGTAACCACAGTTGCGATCTGCGCTCACATTGTAGGCCTTATACTCGTCGTCTAATTCTCATATTACTCAAAATTTGTCTCTCAAAAAGTGCTTCAATCGGGCTTCAAACATAAAAGCCAGCCCCCAGCGGTCCCAGTCGGTTGTTTAGGTTACGTGAGCGATACTTCGAGTCTGGTTATCTGTATCCTATAGACGAATAACTGTAATTTGAAATGACTTCATTGATTCACATAAATAACAGTCTCGCCAAGATCAAATTGACGTTTGTTTTGTGTTTGATCAAACAATATTTGCCTGAGCCAATTTACAGGCAACCAGTTTCAGGAAGAGAATCCATTTCCACTGAGTGTTCTCATACACTTAGGGACCGTAAGACATTGTTTGGAATATGACCCATGTGGCACCAAAGTGGTCCTGTTGCACTGTATATGTAACATGGTTGCCTCCAAGTTACCTGTACAAGTGAGGTAAGGCCCTCTGAAATACAGAGACCACTCAACATCCAATTTGGGAGGGGAGGAGGGGGGGGGTGGGGGGGGGTTCAATCAAAGACGAAGGAATCATTCCTGACAATTATGTAGTCTTTAATTCACCTTTAGTGAGGGTATTGCCACAAAATGAGAATAGCCACTCCTTTAGAACTGCCTCAAAATGGAAAAATACATCGTCTGAATTTGTTAAAACTACGCCCTGTGCACTGTCACTAAAACATAATAATAATAATTAGTAAATCTTTGTGGTCGATAATACATAAATAATACAAACATTTTGTATGTAATTTACAATAATAGCTAAGATCCAAATATGTATGTACAATAAAATAAGCTACATCTAAAATACACAATCTAGAGGGGTGGAAAAACACCAACCAACTCTATGGCTTTAAACCTATGGCTTTCTTTAAATATATATATTCCAAGTGAACGTATAATGACCGAATTAACCGATTAAATAGTGCACAAATTTTAAGTTAATGAGTAACTTAACTGGTTTATTCAAACCACAACGTAACTATGTAGTTTTGGTCAATCGATAAAGCGCAGCATCTTTCTTGGTTTAGGATTGTTTAGCGAGTTAACGAACATATCAAGACAGCACGATGTCTTCGTTTGCTGGGACAGTAAAACAGTTAACTCACAAAATACTGTTTGTTTGTTTTTAGGTTGAATTCCCTTCAATTTTTTGTTATGTAAGACGAACCATGGCGGTTTGTTTCCCTCCTTTACGCAAACTATTAGTAAAAAATTCGCAGTTCTGGGTTTTTCTTGCAAAAAAATGCAATCACGACAAAAATTCCTTAGGAAGTTGAACTTATCATCACGTTTACTTCCGAATTCCACTTTCTGACTTATGGTCAAAAAAGGAAGCGCTTAACAAACATCAAATCGCATATAGTTATTTCAGACTAACTTTTTTGTCTGCATTTACAAGTCAATGGTTATCCTTATACTGTTGACATTGCTGTGTCTTAATTACATAAAGACGACATTTTGAGGAATTTCTCAAAAGTACCCAAAGAGGGCGGTATTCGTTCACGTCACGGTAGTTTCTCAGATGAAAATCAAACTGTTGAAACTCTTTCCTCTGATTGGTTTATTTCAAATATATTATTTGAAATTAATAATCAATGCAAGCATTTATTGGAAAACCATGATGCGTACGTAACCTAAATGTCAAGCCATTAAAAATACAAGACTAAAAGAAAAATGGTTGTTAAACAAATTATTTTAGACGGGGGTAACATTATTTTTACAAAACAAAACTAAAGGGGTCTGAACCTTTAGGGCTATCTGAGTTCCAAATCGATAGCCCTTTAAAACAATAACACACAGTGTATAGCGTGGTGTCAATAATAAAATGTGCATGAGTTAAAGGTGCGTCAATATATCAATTACAAATATTAAAATGTGATAATGAAGCCCTGAGTTTAACAAAAATGACAACGTTTCATAATAGTGTCTTGGCATTCAACTATCAGAGGTGACATTTTTTGTTTGTGCTCTAAAAAAGAACATAATTATGAGATCTTTACATAATAACAATAATTCAAAATTAACTTGCCTTACGTTGTTAATAGTTTTGGTCCTTCAAAATGTCATATCTTTTTTGTAATTTCATGAGTAAAGTGATTTTACTATACTGTTTATTTTAAAAAGAATTTAGTAAACGCAGTGTAAACCATTAGCTTACATTATGTTGACTGCATTTATTCTTACACTCCTTGAAATTGGAAAATAAATCATGGTTTATTTCTAACAGCTTTGACTGCTGTAACCCAACGACCAATCAATAACAAAACCAATAACCAATCAAATTCGATTCAACTAAATTAATAAAAACAATAGTAATCACACTTGTTTCAATAAAATATAAATCTATACTATAAATCATCAACTATTTAATTAAGAATACAATATTGGAGCTGTTTTAATCCGAATGAAGAAAATTTTTAATTAAAAATGGGCAGTTGTAAATGTTGGTGGATAAAACGTCAATTGTAGCACTAATAAGAAACCATAAATTTCAATTTAAATAACTTAAGATGTAAAGTTTAGCCACAGGAGGGCCTAACACAAGTATGATGCGAATTCATAATAATTATCAATAATTTAAGTACAATTCATTTTATTGACTAAAAAACAACCAGCTAGAGTAAGACATCTTGGTTTTTCTTTATACACAACCTAGTGAGGCTTAAAGTGAGGTTGGATTCTACTTTAGACTTGGGTTTTTTTCTGAACTGTGCTAAGATACGGTGGTTTTGTGTAACTGGTGGATAGGAAACAACTTTCAATAATTTGCTAACTATTTTAGCCCACAAAAAGGTAGCCTAACAACTAGTGGAAAAGTAATAGATTATAATTAAGTCAATTAAAAAAATTAACAATTAAAAAAGCCAAAGCTTCATTGATGTAAATTATTGCATCAATGATAAAGAATATTTTTATTTAACCCCTATAGAACCAGGCTTGCTTTCCTCTGACATATTTTAATTTTGTACCCTTAACCCATGCCAGACTCTTGCAAAGTCGGCTCAATTTCAGAAAGTGGAACAACCCATTCGGTCCCCTTGCCCACCCCCCGCAAATGAGATAAATGAAAACACGAGTATGGTTGGATACATCAAAAGCCACCAAAATGTAGCCCCCATTTGCCCCACACATGAAAATGTCTAGTTGTCGCACTGCTCAATGTGGAATAAGGTATACATCAGGTGGAATTCAAAATTATTTGACTAATTTATCAATTGGCTGCATTTTGTATAATTGCTCAATGTCTCAGGCAGCTACATAAGCTTTCCAAATGGTGGAAGTCATTTTGGTTTACTGGTAACTTTTTATCTTTCAACGATGGTATCCGAAAATTGAAATAAAATCATGAAATCTACCACAGCATGCAGTTATTATATTAAGAAATGTATAGTTACACTCCCACTCAGAGTATATGGTTAATATTAATCATTAATGATGAATACATGAGATATTAATTTACATACTAAATGGCGAATGACAAAGAGAGTTTTGTTGCAAACTATTGTAGGCTTATCACAAACCATTGCAGAGAAACAAAATTCAAGCACGACTTGAAAAATATTGGTAAGGTAAAAAAAAGGCAGCCTCTTTGCTGTTCATTGCATAACAAGACAATTTTCATTCGATTGATGCACAATCTTAGAAGATCTTCAGAATCCAGAGACTACATTCGACATGCTCCCTGTATACTCAGTAATGAGTTTGAATACTTTATTTCATTTGAGTATAAGGGAACCAGACTATTTTCTCTTTCCATGTTCAAAACCATGGCTTCGGCTTTGGCTTAAGTACTGTCCCGCTGTTTGAAGTCCCTACAAACAAAATTACTAACAAAGCCAAAGACCAAGCCAGAGACCAAACCAGGGCCCAATTCGAAGAGCTGCTTAAGCACAAAACTCTGCTAATGCAAAACAATCCATGCTAAGTAAAATCAGAATACAGGCCACGACTCCACTCAATTGTTATGCTAAGTAAACAACAGCTAAATACAGTCACACGCAATGTATATGACATGAAATCTTGGCCTGTAAGATGTGTCAAATAAGCAAGCTATTTTCGTGCTTAACCAAAACATTTTGCTTAAGCAGCTCTATGAAATTAGGCCCAGATCTTAAGCCAGAGCTAAAGCTAAAGCACAAGCCAAAGCCAGAGCCCGCCTGCAAGCCAGATCCCAAGCCAGAACCAAAGCTATAGCCTAAGCTGGAGCCCTAGCCAGAGCTTATGTCATATCTTAAGACAAAGCCATGAGTCATTATATAATTATTACGTTGGACAGAAGAAAAAGAAGAATGACTGCACCATCAAAAAGGTCTAGCTAGAAAAGAATTCTGCATGAACAAGATTTTGTTTTCCTATGACATTATTAGATTTTAATTTACAAGAATTGAGAAGATCAGCAAAAAGGATGGGTAAAACCACAATTTAGTTAATAATACTTGTTAAAAACACAGACTTTTACAATAACTACAGGTAAGTGGATAAATAATCGAAACAGGAAAAAACTAAAATTTCTAAAAACATCTTTAATTAAAATCTCTTTTAAATAAAGGAAATTGCTTGGCAATATTGTTAATGCTCCATCTTGGACTACCAACGCCCAATCCTTCCTACTCAACCCGTAAACACATTAAAATTACATGTACAAAATAAAATTGATATACGACATGAAACTAGTCTAGGTCATATTAAAATGTAGTCACTGAGGTGCAAGCAACACCTTAACATCTTGTGTATATATTGCATCTGTGGTCAGGAAGGCAATAAGAGCATAAAGTATGGAAAAGGTGGAGGTGGTTCCTCAAGACACCATACTTGGCCCCTAAGTGTGATATTTATGGTGCTTACAAAAAACAGATTTGACTGTGCAGGAAAAATTGAAATTATGAATTCCAATGATTTGATGGTTGTAATTTAGGATATGATCCTGGAAGGGTGGCATAGTTGACTGTAATGCATTCTTCCTCGAGGAACAGTCCTTGGCCCATATACTCATACAATGACCCATCAGGATCTAAATTTAATGATTTATAATGCAAGTGTGGTTCCCACAGTCACTATTTTGGGGCATTAAAGAGGTTTTTTGTTTTCATTTGTACCATTTCCAGGTACTGTCATATACAAACCTATCAGCATGATGCTAGTATAAGCTTCAGTAAAGTTCAAGTTGAGGTTCCACAGGGCACACTTCTTCGCCCTCCATGAGAAAAAACAATAATGCTGAAAGAGTAGCACCTTGAAAGGAGTGTGACCTTGGCTAAATAATAATACCTCTTTATATAATATTGCATCTGAAGACTGGCCTTGCAGTGAGGTCATCGAACTTTATAGTCTGGTGCCCTGACTGTTGGCCTGTGCTATACTGATGTTTCTCGGTAGATGAGTGGGTAGTAGACTAATGCTCCTGCTGCCTTGTAGTATGGAGTGACTGGAGTGAAAAGATGTTGATAGAGTGGAAAGATGGCGTCGAGAAAGAAAGAGGATGGGGTGACAGTATGAGATGAGGGACAAACAGACAAAGGAACAGATATACAAAGTGGAAGGGTAAACAAAAAGCTAATTAGCTATTATATTTGACATGTTTGAAGCGCAATTATAATTCAACGGATGGAAATTTGCATCGGGGATAAAGAATACCGTAATTTTCGGATTATAGTAATTTTGGTTTTGCGATGTGTTAGCACTGTAAACTCGGTACTTTTCCCAAGCTCTGTTAAGTAAATCACAGGCTTACTTGGGTGGGATTCGAACCCACGACCCTTGCAATTGAAGAGCAGTGTCTTACCAACTAGACTACCGAATTTGCCTGGTAGCTAGAGGCAATTCGAGCCCACGACCCTTGCAATTCAAGAGCAGTGTCTTACCAACTAGACTACCGAATTTGCCTGGTAGCTAGAGGCAATTCGAACCCACGACCTTTGCAATTGAAGAGCAGTGTCTTACCAACTAGACTACCGAATTTGCCGGGTAGCTAGAGGCAATTCGAACCCACGACCCTTGCAATTGAAGAGCAGTGTCTTACCAACTAGACTACCGAATTTGCCGGGTAGCTAGAGGCAATTCGAGCCCACGACCTTTGCAATTCAAGAGCAGTGTCTTACCAACTAGACTACCGAATTTGCCTGGTAGCTAGAGGCAATTCGAGCCCACGACCTTTGCAATTCAAGAGCAGTGTCTTACCAACTAGACTACCGAATTTGCCTGGTAGCTAGAGGCAATTCGAGCCCACGACCTTTGCAATTGAAGAGCAGTGTCTTACCAACTAGACTACCGAATTTGCCTGGTAGCTAGAGGCAATTCGAACCCACGACCTTTGCAATTCAAGAGCAGTGTCTTACCAACTAGATCACGAAGATTGCCCGGTAGTTAGAAGCAGTTCAAATCACAATGCCAGAAAAAAGGTTGAGAATACAACCATATAAGTTCCTCTTCAATTCGTCTAAGACTTTGGTAGTTACTTCATCATTGCTTTACTCACGCTTGTTTTAAAAAACGCGATATAATTAGATGAAATATCTTTAGAGTTCAAATGTTAACTGGTTTTGAGTTGGCAAAATTGACCCCAATCCCAAATTTCAAGTTTCATTCCCGTTCAACCTATAGCCCAATGAACTCACCTCACGACTGTTGTGGTTCTGAAGGAGCTATTTGACCACTCCAAAACCCAACAATATAAAACCCCTAAATGCAGCCTATTACTATGATCAGACTGGTAATAATGACCATTGTACTCTCCAAATACTAACAAAACCCCATTATTTCATGATTCTAGTGTTGACAAGTCCAACTATTTACCATCCGTTCCACCATCGTCATAAAATCCACAACCCCCCTCGCTGTCAATCTACTACCCTGAAACTTTGCCCTCCTTGCCCCATAGCTTATCAGCCCAATGATCGCCTGGAATATTTTATTACCAACGATTAACCCACAATTAAACCCAGCCTGAAAAAAATTAGTATATGCCTTTGATAAAGAGTCATAAACGGTGGCCGAGCAATCGGACAAAATCGAGGGAGTAATGGCCTTGGTATCAGGGCCATTAATATTGAATTCTTGCGGGTCATTATCTTGGCATCATTAGGGCCATTATTGGATTGACTATCTAAACATCTCAGCATGGGGTTGTCTCAATTTTTGCTCTGAGCTACTTATCTAAATTGACAACTACCAAATGATTCAAATGTTGTTTTAGTCACCTGTTCTTTTATCAACATAAGGTTGTATAACTTAACAAGAGCTGACACAAACCCCCCAGCTCCCCCCCCCCCCCCAAAAAAAAAAAAAAAAAAAAAAAAAAAAACCTACCCAGCCCGCCAACATTTGCATCTTGCAATCAGGGAGACTTTGTATAACAACCAGGGAAATTTAGAATTGCATTTGGCATGACGGGGGAAAATCCGTTTTAGGGAGATTTACAAATTTGCTCATGGATTGATAGGTTTCATTATTAGGGAACTTTTAGCAGAATTAGGGGTAGCTGGCAGCTCTGCCAACACCATCATTTCCATTCCACTTTAACCTCTTTTGGAAATAATTTCTCAACCACAATAAACAAACAAAAACATAAAAATTTGCTGCATACATCATACATGTAGACCAGGGTGGATTTCACAAAGAGTTAGGACTAGTCCTAACTTAGGACTAGTCCTAACTAAGGATTAGTCCTAGAAGATATTAAAAACTTAGTCCTAAGTTAGGACAAGTAACTCGTCCTAACTCAAGATAAGACTAGTCTTAACTCTTTGTGAAATCTCCCCCTGCGTTAAAGGAGTTATTAAAATTTAGTGGAACGATAAACCAAAAGATACAAAAGTGAAGAAATGAGCGGGACAAACATCACACTGAGTGAGGGACTTACATGAACTGCACGTGGTGTACTGAGACTAAATCAGGGTCGTTGGGTGTCCTCATTCACTGTGCTTGGAAAGAAGAGAATGCTGTGTCTGATAGTGCATACATGGTGTGACAACCACAGTGACAATCACAGTGACAATAACAGTGACAATCATAGTGACAATCAGATTGACAATCACTTTGACAATCACCGTAACAATCACAGCGAAACACAGTGACAATCACACTGACAATTACACTGACAATTACACTGACAGAAACAGGGACATACATGTATTCTGTGACACGTATTGGTCCAAATTGACGGTAATTTGTGATTACATTGTTCACATACACAAACAGGCAAACAAACAACGGGACAAGCGGATAAAACAAATCGCGCACACAGCAAAACAAATTCAATAGTAGACAAACAAGGAACAATTATATTCAAAAACATCACAAAAATATGTAATAATTTGTAGGCCTACATTGTCCTTAAGGTAAAAAGATTCTTTTCAAACCTGGAATTGCTTATCAGATAGTTTTGATTGTGCAAAGTTGTGAAGCAAACTTTGCTTCAGGATCCTCAGTAAAGCAAACTTAAAAACACTGGACACTATTGGTAATTGTCAAAGACCAGTCTTCTCACTTGGTGTATCTCAACATATGCATAAAATAACAAACCTGTGAACATTTGAGCTCAATCGGTCGTCGAAGTTGCGAGATAATAATTAAAGAAACAAAAACACCCTTGTTACACCAAGTTGTGTGCTTTCAGATGCTAGATTTCGGGACCTCAAATTCTAAATCTGAGGTCTCGGAAATCAAAATTTGTGGAAAATTACTTCTTTCTCGAAAACTACATTACTTCAGAGGGAGCCGTTTCTCACAATGTTTTATACTACCAACCTCTCCCATATACTTGTAATCAAGTAAGGTTTTATGATAATAATTATTTTTAGTTACCAATAGTGTCCACTGCCTTTAATCACTGTACTAGCCAAGAGAATACTAAGAAGAAAGTTTTAGTTTTAGATTTAAGAGGAAACCCACAGAGAAATATTCCAGGGAAAACCCTGGCAGTTACATGTAGGTAGGGACTGAAAACCCAATTCACGTAGTGCCCTTGGTGTGATTCGAACCAGGGTCCTAGAGGTGGAAGGCGAGGAACGATGCCACTATGCCAACCCGACCACCACTTCAGTTTTAGATGTGGGAGGGTAACCCTAAAGAATGATATATTCCAGGGAAAACCCATGCAGTTAGGTAGGGACTGGAAACCCAATCCACATAGTGGTGTGATTCGAACCCGGGTCCCAGAGGTTGAAGGTGAAGAAAGATGCCACTTTGCCAACTCGACCACCACTTCAGTTTTAGATGTGGGAGGGAAACCCCAAAGAATTATATATACAACCGATGCAGTTAGGTAGGGACTGAAAAATCCAATCCACATACTGCCCCCGGTGTGATTCGAACCAGGGTCCTTAAGGTGGAAGGCGAGAACAGATACCACTACACCAACTCGACCCCCCCCCCCCCAATTTTACATGTAGGTAAAAAAAAAATGTAGAATAAGTGTATGTTACTGTAAATGTCAGTATAACACAGAAGCTGCACTGTTGTTAATAAATAACAAAACGACCGTCATAATGTAAAGTAATTCCTTAGTATCTAGAATGGGGACTAATTTGTTTAGTGAAATCAAGACCAGCCCAACATCCTCAAATCAAATGTCAGCCTGTCAATGATTGGCTAAACTACATGATGATCAACTCATGAAATAAACATGTCATTAACACATGAATAGAATGTAAATGAATACATGAATAATTAATTGCTTTGCCTATTAACATCGAGCGAGAGGTATTTGCAGTCAAGTTGTGACGAACACAGAACATAATATCAGCCACAACTACGTTTGTTTCACACATTCTTATTTGTAACTATTTATTTGTCCTGTAGGCCTTTCAAACTTAGAGATTTTACTGACAACAATTTTGTTTAGTTTTGTCGAGACCTGGACAATATTAACTGCATGTATATACTTATGTCTGAAGATTAAAACAACAATAAATAAATAAATAAAAAACAGAAAGGGCTTATTCAGTGGCCTTTGTGAGATGGTGAACGCCATTTGGGAGTAAAGACCTTTTTATTGCAAAGTTACAGCCTGAGTTTTAGCAATCAAAGTTTGAAAAGTATGGGAAGCTTTCAATGCAGAGCAAAAATAGATAGATTATTACAAATATTCAAAAAATAGTGATGAGTTTGTTTGAAACAAAGCAACCAATCATGGGATGTATTTTCTTTTAATTAAAATGATAGACTGAAATGAACCCAAACTGTACGCATGAAAACAGAATAAAAACCAGAAATTGAAAGACATGAAACTCTCAAAATTATAAAGAAAGGACCGAATGGAAAGAAGTCGCAAACTCTAGAGAAAATATAACAAAAGTGTAAGACTGACATAAACCTAAACAATACGAATAAAAAATAAAAAACAGAGATTAAAAAACATGAAACTCTATACAAAATTATAAAGAAGGAATAAAACCTATTCGCAGTGCACATACACGCATGTCTCCGTTCCGCACTTTTGTGTATAAAAACATGCACAAAAGGAATGAACTCACCCAAATGGAAGAAGACGGTAGATGTGCATTGTTCCGAGGTGCGTAAACTGGTGTACCATCCTTTTGTGCATGTTTTCATACACAAAATGGGGGACAGGAGACCACGCCTATGTGCGCTGCGCATTGTGAATTGAGTCTATAAAGCACGGTTCATTCTTCCTGCGAATGCGAATGCGATGCGAATTGGACGTGAATTTGACGTCACAACTCTGCGATATTCGCAAGAGAGTTGAGCACAGACTCAAGTTTCGCTTCGCTTCGACTTGCTTTGCATTCGCATTCGCAGGAAGTATGAACCGGGCTTAAGAGAGAAATTAGAAACTCAAGAGAAATTAAAAGAAAATGCATGCAATTGAAAGCATACCACTTACAGCAAACAGACATACAGTGCAGCAAGTTAGGTGAAGACACCCATGGGATGGAGGGGTGTTCCTACAGTATCACACAACACTTACGAGCAGGGGAACGTTTATAGGGAACTGGCATACCTTGAGATGTGGCTAATCTGAAGCTTAAAAAGATTGGCTGTAAAGAAGAGGAGGCGGGGGGGGGGGGGGGGGAGAAGTAGGCAAGAAGAATGGATTATGAAATATTCAACAAAGGGTCTGATTCAATGTGTTGGTAAACATTTTGTTTATTTGGTATTGAATTTTTTTAAGCAAGTCTCCTGAAGGCCACTTAACGGTGTGGACTACAGTCAACTTTTTTCTAGGGGACATTGCCATTACTTCCAGGGCTGCAACAGGGTTAGCCCCTTTACAGTCCAAACAGATCTAGGCTTGGGTATCATCCATCAGAAGCCTGGTCGGTAGAGCAGAAAGCGCACACCACCTTCCTAACATTTAGGAAGCAATCATGGTAAAGTGTCTTGCTATAAGTGTCACGACTGGGACTCCAACCCACACTCAGAAGCACAAGAGCTTGAATCCGGTGCTCTTAAACGCTAGGCCATGTCGACCCACAATGATAACAACAACAATGTAAAATCATATGAAGTTAATGTATGCAGGTGTTTAATAGACCTTCTTTATAATTACTTGTACATGTATGTACATTTCGCAGTACAAAAATAAACATCGAGTTGAACTGAATTGATAGAATAGATGCATTGACCGAGACAACCAGGGCTAGTGTTTGGTCCTTGGAGAAAAAGTCAGAAGATTATTCCATCTACCGGTACATTGTTGTTACCGATTGTATTCATTGTTCCCTTTTTGTTATTGATCCGTTGCTGCACCATGAGCATCTTAAGACAGATATCGGCGTATTATAAATGATTATTGTTATTATAAATATCTGCCACAAGATCTTTTTTTAAATTTATTTTGTTATCGTCATGGCATTATTTTAGTTTGGTACCCAGTATCCACATAGCACTCATGATAGGTTATTATGGGGTACCAGCCTATATCCCTGGTTGCCTTGATATCTATCACATGTTGTTTAGAAGAGAAACAGGGAACCAGTATTCTTACCTTATGGTCACCCATACATACGTCTTGCCCAATTACATTATACATTGCCTTGTGATACAGATCCTGTTAGGAAAAGACACAATCAAAATGGTTATTTAATAAACAGTGTATGGGGTTTGAGGCAATTGATGGTAAGGTATCAATATATATTTGGTTTGCAGTAACACCATGTGTGTATCTACTTTCTATGTAGACTTTTGTTCTTGGAGAACTTTCTCGCTAAATTTTCTACTACCGCGTATAGATTTTCAGGAGACTTCTCAGTTTTGAAAAGAACTGTTGCGCTTTTTAACTACTAACCGGGCGGAAGGTAGAAAATTAGCTTACAGTGGATTTTTATTAACTTCACTACCGCAGAGTGAGTTCTTAATTAAAAACAATGCTCAACAAAATTGGCGGATTTACTTGCAAAGTCAGGAATCAAACCCAACATCTGATGTAGCTGTTTGATTTTTTATGAGTACATAAACAATCGACTTTGACAATTCAATACTGAAGGATCTGAAACATTCTTTATCTACAAACCATGGACTAAAACTTTCCAAAGATTGTGGCCAATTTGCTTCTAAAAATACTCCAGCAGCTCTTTGTTACTATAGATTGATAATGAACGTCAATGTCAACAAATTCATCAGTTTTTTTTTTTTTAATCGAGTTGGATTTTAGAGTTACTTGTTTTTAACCAATATAAAAGGTAATTTTTTTTAAGTGTTTTTATTGTAACTATATTTATAAATTTGTTTAAATGCTGGGCACCTTCGAAAATCAGTGTTCTCACTAAAATGTTTCCTAGAGTAAAAAAATAAGAAAGAAATAAATAATAATAATTTGAGAGTCATTTTTACCTCCTTGATAAGAGGTTTGGCAGACGTTGAGAGTAGAATACGATCACACCACGCTGGGACTCGAGTCTTCATGTAGCTCCGCCCATCTGTAACATCTTCACTATAGGGGTAACTAAATTTCAAAGAGAGAAAGGGGGTTAATGACATTAATAGGTCAAGGGTGAGAGTTCAACTTAAGAAAATTAAACTAGTATTTGCAAGACCCTCATGGTTTTGTTTGTGACGTATTTATATGACAATGTTGAAGAAAATCCTGTTAATGATATAAAATATCCAAGGAAAAGCAACAATTGGTTCATTCTTTATCATCATTCCTTCAATAATATCCCAAAAACTAAACTAAGGCAAAGATGCCAAGTCCAATATCCTGTGAACAGACGTTAGTTATTATCTTGCAAGCTTCTCGAACACATTGTAGCCGCGTCAATCGCAACTCAGCTCTTAGCTTCGAGTAAGGATGATCAGCCTCCAAATCTTTTTTAGTTTTTTTTTGTGTGTAAAGTGCAGTGATCATTTTTTGGGGAATTGCGCTATAAACATTAATAAAAGAGCTGGTTTTATTTATTTATTTATTATTATTATTGTTGTTATTATTATTATTTGCGTTATTGTTATTGAAAGCTGAAGTGACCCACCTTGGTGGAAACTCTCTGTCGAATTCATGAAGCTGATTTGTGAAGCACAAGAGTTCCTTATCAAACTGAAGAAGCTGTTTAAGATAGGATAAAGATAGTCTTATTATAGTCACATATGAAGAAGTAATAATTATAAAAGTTGAACTGAAAACCCACATTAGACTCAAACGTTTGTTTGTACCTTTACACAAATGTGTATAAAGACCTGTAGACCGAGTTCTGTGGAGAAAAAAAAAACATGAGGTAAGTCACTCAGTTGGGATTCCAACCCATAACCTTTGCATTCCTTGAACAGGGCCCAATTTCATAGAGCTGCTAAGCACAAAAATATGCTTAGCATGAATTTTTTGCCTTTATAAAAACAGGATTACCAACCAAATTTCCACGTGATTTTCAGGACAAGCAAACAACATCATGCTAAGCAAATTTTCGTGCTTAGCAGCTCTATGAAATTGGGCCCAGATGTCTTACCACTAGACCACATAGCTAGCCCGGGGGCTAGAGGCAGTCTGAACCCTACATGTAAGCAGCAGGTCCCGCAACAATTTCACAAATCTTAATTTTGCATATAATTATAATTTGTTTTATTCTTTTACACCGATGTGTATTAAGCATGGTATACTCAGTACTTTCCTGAGTTTAGAAAAAAAAAAAAAAAAAAACATCTCACCCATTTGGGATTATCTCTGTGTAACCTGCTGGGATCGTCAATTTCAAATCTCTTCTTCTCCAGAATCAGTATTGCCTAAGACAGAAAATAAGACAAGATATACAAGTACATTTTATTAAATGCAGAAGTCTTTTCTCTACAGCCCAGTACATCTTAAGACTTTCCGCTAGTTCTTTACTGAAGCAAACCTTTCTTTATTAATTACCGAATGAACTGCGCTTATATACATGTAGTGTGATTCACTCAAATGGGAAACTGAGTGAAGTTACAATTGAAATCAAGCTGGCAAGATGAACGCCATGCTGTAGCTTAGAGAACCTATGCCAAGTTTTATAGTTGTGTACCGCATTGCTACAAAATCAATGGTTGCCAATTGCCGGTACTGCTTTGACTTTGGATTTCCCCAGGAATCCTTTGAGCACCAATCTTGTGCATTGGGACTAACACTGTCATTGGTATTTGTTGTCTGGAACTTTCTTTTATTTATTTATTTATTTATTTCCTTTATTTACCCAGGGTAAGCCAAATCAGTAAAAAATAACAGGTTTCCATTTGGGCCTTGCAAACAAAAAAACATATTAAAAGTAAACACAAAATCACGCGAAAAGAATTACGATATAAAAATTACGTAAATATTTAAGAATGTTGCGGAAAATTAAAAGCAATACAAACAAAAATAAGAGTAAAACAAAACAACAAAAACAAAATATCACAAGAGTAAATTTTATAAACTGTCACAGTAAGAGGAGGTTAAACAAATACTAATAATAATAACCCGTCCCTATATAGATATTCTAGTGGACTTTTTCAGTGTACATTATTTAACTTGAAACCCAAATCATTGAAGATTCAGAACCCTAAGGTTGGTTGTACAGTTCTAACAACAATCAGGCAAGACCAGGGAAAGGAATTTGGGGGATTCCCGGATGTGTCTACATACCTTCTTGCTTGCATCTCCATCTTTATACGTTATCCTCGTCACATTCTTATCTTCCTTTGTGTACTCGGGTGTTGCCTCGGCTACCAAAGACTAATGAAAGAATGGACATCATTCTTCAAATTAGTCTTGACCCAAGACGTCAGTGGATAGAGGATGGCATACATACTCTTAGTAAATCATTATAGCGTATAAAGGGCATGTTATTATGATAGACTACGAGCAGGCACAAATCCACTGAAGTCTTGGACAAAGACTAACTTTCAGTGTGTTAATATAACAAATATAGTTAACTTGTAGAAGCTAACTCTAATATCATGTAAATAAAAAATTCTACAACCACCCCTTCAAAATAATGGAGGATTCCTTAATTCGAGAGGTCATGGGTCGTATTACTCTATTGCCTAGTTACCTAGGCTACAGAAACTTGTTTAAATGGATTATCTAGGAAGATTACAACCACTTACAACCACTTACAACTTCTTCATATTTCTGGGTCGTTCTTAAAAAGTTGACAGGCAGATAACAAAAAATACAAAACATAAAATAAATTCTAGCCTGTAGTGAAGTAATCTGTTTTAACAATAACAAATATTTTCTAAGTGACCGACACAATTCAAGTTCAGAGATTTTACAGAATCCGAAAAGTATTTTAAAAACCTCAAAAACTTTGATAAAATAGTTTGTGATGAATAATAGTGGAAACTTCTTGTTCACCTGAATAACACCTTGGGCATCCAACCTGAAGTTAAAATCACCAAAGAGAAATAGTGGAACCTTGTCGTGCTTATCCTTTGATAATCTATCGGGATTAAAAAAAAATAGTTTACCAATAACAAGAATGTTTTGTAAAAAGTAATTGTTTAACATTTATTTAACAAATTAAAAGCTTTAAAACAAACAAATCTTTATAAACAAAACCCTTGCATTGAGAAAAAAAATAATCACAATTTGAAGTAATTAAAAATCCAATGTTTGGTATGGTTCAACTCACCTTTGTAAAACATACTCCAATGTTCTTCTCCTGTTTTTACTGTACGTTGATGGGAACTGTATTAACAAAATACACATAGTAAAATAACTATACTTCGATGACAGTTAAATGCACTGGACACCTTTGGTAGTTGTCAAAGACCAGTATTCTCACTTGCTGTATCCCAACATATGCATAAAATAACAAACATGTGAACATTTGAGCTCAATTGGTCGTCGAAGTAACAAGAGAATAATGAAAGAAGAAAAACCCTTGATGCAAAAATTTGTCTGCTTTTAGATGCCTAAAAAGGGCTTTAGGTCTGAAACCTTTTAATATTTGAGTGAGAAATTACCCCTTTCTCAAAACTATGTTATACTTAATAGGGAGCCATTTCTCACACTGTAAGAATTCATGCTGAAAAAAGGGAAACTTGAATTCAGATCTTAGCAAGTACGTAGAAATCACTTCCAGAGTTAACAATTTTAGGATCATTTGGAAACCTTCCTTAGTGCAAATGAAGTAGATCAAAGAGCATGATTTATTTATCTGGAGAAAGTTAAATTTCATTTTACCAGGCAAACGTAAAAACAAAATCTGATTTGGGAAAAAGTCTGAAAATTGTCATCCCTGTAACCTTTGACTATACATTCCACACACAGCGACTTTGCAAACATTAAAAACCTAGCAGCTCAAACTGTCAAGACTTGATCAATCCAATGAATTAAATTTGATAAAAAAGTCATAATTCTCAACGAAATATAACTCTACTCTTCTATTTTTCATCTGAAACAATTTCATTGCGGGGAAATTCAGTAAGTAATAGCAAACACAAATCCATCGTATGGAAACACAAACATGTTTAGTTTTGTGTAAACACGAGAGCCACGGAGCTGATCTCGGTAAAACTTTGACGGACTTTGGTGTGGGGCGCGCAAAACCAAACAAACACTTCACAAAAAAAAAACTCGGCGACTCACCGTTTCCATAGCGACCATGTTGCTTGCATCATGAAACAGATGTATATTAACTAAGTCAAATATCCTGTGGCAAATGAAGACGGAGAATTGAAACTGTTTGCTTTAGCCACCGGGCATTGCTACACAAATAAATTTTACATATGTAAGAAAACAAACGTACTAGGGACTACTGAAGAGCCGATAAGTATAACGGCTCGGATTCAGACGTTGGTTGGAAGTCTTTGTACTTTTTTAGTGTTGATTTAAGCCATTATATTTTGACATTTTGATAAAGGATATGAACTGGTCATTTGAACTTGAACAATACTAGAGTATAGCCATGTCAGCTTGTACACTACTTGGTTAAGTTAAGTTGATAATATTTTTGAGGGAGTTTGGTGGAAGCAGGCATGATATTTGGTCCTTTGGGAAACAAGCAGGAACATTTTATTGAGTATAAGGGCTGACCTACATGTACATGATGGTGTAGACGTTACTGGACTTTTCAGGCCTTATTAATAACAAAAGTTCTGATACATCCAAGGGCAAAAAAAGAAAGAATATCATGCCTGTAGAAGGGTGGGAAGGGTAAAGACACATGTAAATAAGGGAATCAATGTATGGTGAAGAGGTTTTCAACTAGTGGCTTAAACCCAATGAGGCCTGGTTCTTGATAATTTACCGAGACAAAGTCGAGGTCAATTATCAAGAACCAGGCCTCGGCGGGTTTAAACCACTAGTTGAAAACCGATTCAACACACTTTGATTCCCATTCATAAATACCTTTTCAGTCAAAAAACATCAACATTTATGGTCAAAGAGTAAAATAAATGAAATTTGTTTAATTGTTCAATGATTTCTTTCAACACAACACCCCTCCAGCTATGAAATGATAAGGCCCAGTCAAGGCCCTCGGGTAAACAACTCCTTATAAGGGAATGCTGTGCGCGTCGCGCGTATCGCGTGATGTGGCTAAACTGTTTCAGCCGTTGCTGTCCACCAATAGGAATGAAGAAACTGTCTTAAAAGCACAAGCTCGCGTGTCACGCCCATGTTTCAACACTTTTTACTGGTCATAAACAAAGGTTTATACACACCCACGTGATGCGCTCTCCACCAATAGGCATAGCGAAACTGTCTGAGGTATTTATGAATGTAATTATATTTAAATTTGTATAGTTAGTTTTGGTTTGAACAAAGACAAATTGAATAGAGTGGGACTTGAACCAATGAACTCCAGTATAAAATACCGGCGCTCTACCAACTCAACCATCAAGCTATAGACGATGTGACCTATGCTTACATTCAAACCGCCCTCTGTTGACAAAACACTAGATACGTCATGTTTCGCCGGGCACTGAGTTGCATAGTCATAGCAAGATTGCGTACACTTTCTAGCTGGCTGCCAAAACACAAAGGTTTTGCCCGGCGGTATGCGCGCGAATCGTGTTATGGTTTTCGTGTGACGTCAGAGGTCACATCGTCTATACGTTTGGCAGCCTCCCTGTTAGTCAATATCTTTATTCGTTATTTTTAACTAAAGATAATTTGAAATTTTAAACACCTTTATTCTAATTTTGTTATTACCTGTTTTCTATGTTCCATCTTGTTCTCAAGAAACCTTTCCTTGACCAAACTGTCTGTTGTCAAAAATAAGTTGAACAAATGTTTTGTTTATTTCTAAGACGTATCAAGGAGATCTTAATCTCAACAATAAAGTCTTTTCTTTAGAAGTGCTGATCAGTAAGCTATGTAGGGCCCAGTGGTATTAGGAACTAGACATTACTCCATATGGTTCAGTGTAGGTTTTAGTTTTAGTCAGTGTAAACCATTGCGGGTCACATAACCATAAATGCGTCTCTACACCTGTGTAGACAAAATATGTCTCAATGCAATTTCTCAGTTGAACTTCTACCTCTTTACAATTCACAAGATTGTCAGCCATAATGAATTCCCTCCACATAATTGTACAGGGGGATATATTTATAGTGAGAATAGTGAATGGTATCGTCCCCTCACAGGCTCCTTCACAGGAATTTACAGACATGGGAAAGAGGTTTTAGAGTAAACTTGTATAATGGTAAAGGCTCATGCTTGTACGCTTCGTTTTTAGGGCAAGGGCTTTTTGGCATTTGCTCCTCAGTAAAGGGCATCCTATGAAGAAACTATAAATTTCTACTGGAGCATTTCAAGGGCACCAAGGCAATGACCAGGGGGCATGGACGCAATCACCATCATTGCGTCCATGAAGTATCATGCCTGGCCGTAGAGGGTCTGAGTCTGATTTGAGAATACTTACTCCTGGGAAGAAGTTCTGAGGAAACTTTGCTTTTTCAAACATTGTTTTATTACTAATTAAGTCCATGTGTTTGCCTTGGAGTGTGCTGAATCTGCAAGCTGTGTGATCAAACCAAAAACAATCAAAGATATTATATATCAATTTACATCAACATGTTAAAATATTGTTGTTTCGGCATGAATGTTTTTTATTTCTTCTAGCGATGTTTTAGATCTTTGGCTGTTACTGGTTGTTTCATCAGTTGTATTTTATATGTATATTTGTTTTCAATATGCAACGTACAAAGACCACAAATCACAGAATTAACATCCTACAAAACCAAACAAAAAGGCCTCTAAGGGCAATAAGCGAGAAAACCTAAGACAGAAGACAAACGAAACAGGACAACAAGAAGACAAAGGAGTGAGTTGTATATTTACCTTTGAAATCGTACATCTGAACATTCTGAAGGGATTCATGAACGAAGTAAATATTCCCGAGTGCCTGCAAAATATCAAGAACAAGATGATGTTAACAGTTCTCAAACTTATCCATGACAATAACAACAACAACAACAACAACAACATACAAAACACAACATAGTAGTTGTTTATTAATACAAATTCCCCATTTGTATCCATTGTCCTGAAACTAAACCAAAAAGACACATTATGTTTTTGAGAGGATTCACAACTTTCATTCGTATTTAATTTATTAATAATTAAAGCAAAGTTGAACAAATTGTAACTAAAGGGTGATCAGGTAACTAAGTTTACCTTAGGGAAAACCCTGACGTCAAACAAAGTCCCTAACACAAAAGTATGACATGTTTAGTTTTGTATTCTTCTCTAACATTGACATGTAATGTACAAAAGTTTTAGTGAGTTAAAAAAGTGAGACAGAACTTCTGTAAATTAAACATTTTAAAGAGTCTGCTTCAGTTTGAACGTAATTTTATTTGTGTTTATACGTTCGGCCATTTTGGTTGGTAAGCAGTTTGCAACAGCCATTCTTCATATTTGTCACAAAAATGTGAAACAACAAAACACTTTGAAAAAAAAATTTGTTTTGGGGGGTGGCTTTTTTTGTTGTCGTTATCTAAAACACTTTTGAACAATGTCAAACGACTTTGGAGAATAACCGTAATCGGAAACATGACAGTGACTAATACTCCACATACAATGTTTCCCAGCATCGGCTGTCAAGGCGGATTGATATAAATTGCTCACCAAGCAACAATACTGAGACCAAATGCTCCTTATAGAAACAAATCCCCCTCTTGTTCGTGTCAACTTATCAAAAACAAAAACTGAAATGATAACTCGGTAGGTCAATCAATTGTTGCAATATCTCTCACTATTTATACCCAAAGACATATTTCTGATTCAGCTGGAGTCAACACTTAATAGCTCACTTCACACCTCTTGTGTCAATAATCTGCCAGGGTCTACGCCAATGAGCAAACGACCCATTAAACACAACCTATGATTGATCAGAAAGATAACTACGCCCGGTTGGCAATCATAATAATTGCCGATAAAATTTTTACCGAAAAGGACTACCGAAAACACTTCAATCGTATTGCTAGTGGGGAGTCCAAACAGCAGTAGTTTTTTTATAAATAAGTAAACAATTAAGAACTTGTTTGACACCCTGTTTTGTCAGAGTGTGCAAAGTCTGGCTGGTGTGTAATTGCTGTTTAAACGGCGGTGAGCGATTTGAAAAAGATTACATGGGGGGGACAAAGGGCTTGATGTGATTGCGATGTTCACCCTCCTGGCGTACCATGGTAAAGGACCTGTAGACACAGGTGTCGATGTGGATGTCATTAACACCTTTTTGATGACCTAACGAGGTTTTTAAAAAGTTAAGAATGAATGCGAAATGATCATCAACCTCTGCACTTATTCATCCAAATTTATTCAACGCTCACTTCAGATTTGTTTAATGTGTCTTTCTTATGTTTTGTTTCCCCTGTAAACTGGATCTATTAATGTACAAAACGAGCACTAACTAATCTGAATGGTTTACGATTTGCAAGCTCTTCATTTTTAGGCTAAAATCACTGAACTCACTTCAGATTTGCTTAATGTGTCTTTTTAATAACTTCCCCTACAGTATAGATTTATCAACAAAAAGAGCATTAACTAAATTTAAAAGCTCTTGATTTGTAGGCTAAAATCAATGCCCGACACAGACACCAAACTAATTGGTGTTGAGAATGCTTCTTCTTCTTATTTGATTTCTCTCCACAAGTTCAATAAATTACACAAAACATGGAGAAGGGAAGACTGAGGTAGAAAATGTAAATTTTCATATCAGTCTGCCGAAGCCTTCTTTATGAGATAAGATATTAATTTGGGTTTTTACCCATACACCGATGTGTGTTTAGCACTGTATACTCAGTACTTTCCTGAGTCCTGTGAAAAAAAGCACAGGCATATTACTCGGGCGAGATTCGAACCCCCGATCCTTGCAATTATAGAGCAGTGTCTTACCAACTAGACCACCAGGAGACCGGTAGCTAGAGGCAGTTTAAATCTAGTTTTGGCAGCGAGTACCGCAATGATATAATAGACGTTAAATTGGCATCGGGATAAAGAATATTAATTTTGGTTTTTCCCCTTACACCGATGTGTGTTAGCACTGTATACTCAGTACTTTCCTGAGTCCTGTGAAAAAATATCACAGGCATGTTACTCGGGTGGGATTCGAACCCACCACCCTTGCAATTATAGAGCAGTGTCTTACCAACTAGACTACCAAGATTGCCCGGTAGCTAGAGGCGATAAGAAAAGATAAGTTATTTGACTGTACCTGAATGTCAAAAATTACTGTGGTTTAGTATTCATGGCGTTGTGCTCATGTGCCCTAAGCTTAAATCACGGATAAATTGTTGTGCCATGAAGCGGAAATGCATGACTTTCACGGACGAGTGAACACCATAAAAGCATTTCATGAAAGTGTGAGATTAAGGATTCCAACTGAGTAAACATTCAATTAAAATGAACAAGGCTCGATTAAAACAAAGATGTATTCCTAATGTCTTACAAACATATATTCTGTTGAGCCTTTGTTTTGGGTTTTCATCATATTTTCACAATGTATTTTCTATAGTAATGTAATCAATAATTATTGTAACATTTTTAAAGATTGTGAATTATGTTGAAATTAAGCAGTATGCTGTGATGACGTTTTGAAATAAATAAACCAGAAACCATAAAATGCCCAAAACAGAGGAACACTTTTTTCAAACCTAAGTGACAACCTTGCACCTGTCTCAGAATAGCGCCCTCGGGTGATTGACAAAAAGAACATGATACTTCACCCTATTTATAAACACCCCACCTGAGAGGTTAAAGGTTATCATACACCTCGCAGTACCAATAAATGATTGCTAAGTAAAGAGTAAACTAAGATTCAAGAACCTGATTAAGTCATTGAAAATGTCATTTGAAAAATGATTAAGCATTCGGAATTGTGGCAACTTATCGGCCGGTACACTTTGTCACTTGAAGTCTTACTGTGAACTATCGACAGTGGAAATCACTCATTGAGCGCCTGTCATAAATGAAATGCGGCGTTTATCTTGAACAATGTTAAGTTAATGCGCTAATAGCGTCAAGTCCCTGTCATGTTGGTTGCCAAGAGAGATACCGAATGTGTAAATAATAGCACTAGAGGGCGCTATATCAAGTCAAAGGTCTACATCAAGTTGCACTGGCCACACTAATAGACTCCCATACATGTACATGTAGCAACCAATGCTAAATGCCAAAAAAATATTTTAAAATACACCAAAATATTAAAGTCTTTCAGACTCTTGAAAATCAATCAAACATATTAATTATCAGACAACTCAACTTTGATTTCTTTTCATTCTTTTGGCTGGTCAGTCAATCGGAATTTTTGCTAATTTTTTTTGAAGAAAAAACACCCCTGATAAAATGTGCTGTTGGCCGAACTGAATTGCTGCTCCACTTCCCAAGCCAAATAGGACCAACTTTAAAGCCTAAATTTATCAAGTCTCACAAATTAAGATAAAAACCAACTAGAAAACATTCTGAGGACCTTCCTTGTTTCAAATCAGTGAGGTTCAGCCAAACTTAAAATATTTTGGTCCAGAGTGCCCAACAGTTTTGATAAAACCTTGAGGGAGAACCCCGTTATACCTTGGAAACTGTAGCATTTCTACTTTCAAAAGAGGTTCAAATTCCTTTGAAAACACAATGATTTAACTTAAAACATAAAGCTGGGTTTTCAGAAGGGTTCATCTACTCTACCTTTTTAGGAAAAGCCCATTTTTTCCTGCTTAAATCTTAGTGGGTTTTTCATGATCTCCTGTGGAGAACAGCTAGTCTGGAGTGTCACGAAGGCCAGTCTTGGTCATTGTGTACATTCACATGGTTCTTGAAGTTGTGTGCATTTAGATGGTTGATTTCGAGACCTCAAATTCTAAATCTGAGGTCTCGAAATCAAATTCGCGGATAAATACTTCTTTCTCGAAAACTACGTCACTTCAGAGGGAGCCGTTTCTCACAATGTTTTATACTAGCAACCTCTCCCCATTACTTAGACCAAGTAAGGTTTTATGTTAATAATTATTTTGAGTAATTACCAAAAGTGTCCGGTGTCTTTAAGGTTATTGATGAAGGTGCAATCTTTTAAATGCATAATGGATGTCGGAATCAATCCCTATCATTTTCATATTCCAATGGACTGCCTCAAAGTCTGAAGGAAACTTGAAGGAACTCCAGGAAGGAAACTTGTTGCAATCTGTAGGTTTTTTATCCTTAATTATTATATTTTCATTTTAATAAATAAACTTAGTAAAGGCAACAGAATGTTTGATGTGTTTAATAACCATGCTGCCACAGTACGTATCTGCAACACGATTGCATGTGATACTTTAATATCAGGATAAAAATAAACTCGTTTGGATTATTATCAGATCAGAAAGGGATCCACTGCTAATGTGTCATACTGCCCTCTGTTGTTCATAAGAAGCCAACTACATGTACATGTACCACTTACCAGTAATTATTTTAGAGTTTTTAAACCTTAAACCAGTTGCAAACTGCAAAAGATTTCATGTAATTTATTTGGATTTTTTTGCAACTCTATGCTAAGACACATTTTGAAACTGTCTTGGAAATGGAGATTCAGCTTTCATATACGGTAAGAATTAAACATGATTATTTTGCAAAAAAAATATTTAATGACCTGACGTCAGACCATAACTTTTAGTTGCATAAATACCTTACTACTATTTTAAGGTCCTTTTAGGTTGGTGAGCCATTTGCGAGAGCTTTTTCTATTCACTCATTATTAAATATTGAAACCATAATGGCTTTTGGGGTAGAGTGCATTTGTATTATTGATACTAAACAAAAACGCGTTAAGGTTGTCCAACCTGCTGCCTAGGTTGTATCGTAAACTTGGTTGTGATCCCTGGCTACAAGGCAGTTAAAGACACTGAACACAATTGGTAAATTGTCAAAGACCAGTCTTCTCTGTTGGTGTATCTCATGCACAAAATAACAAACCTGTGAAAAATTGAACTCAATTGGTCTTTGAAGTTGCGAGATAACAGTGGAAGATAAAACACCCTTGTCACATGAAGTTGCGTACTTTCAGATGCTTGATTCTGAGACCTCAAATTCTAATTCTTAGGTCTCAAAATCAAATTCGTGGAAAATTACTGTTTTGTACTATCAACAGCGATCCGTTGCTCGCTACCAAGCAAGGTTTTATGCTAATAATTATTTTGAGTAATTACCAATAGTGTCCACTGCCTTTAAAGTTTGCATGACCTCGGACTGACACACGAAACAAAGGTATCGACAAAATACATATAGTGAGACCGTCAACAGGGGAGCCTGCATGTCAATCCGAAGGACACAGGTTCAACTCCCACTCTGGTCAATTTGTCTTTTTTCACCACAAAATTATTTGAAAACTCAAAACTAACAGACAAGTAAACATGTGGAAGCCTGAATCAATGTCACTAAAATGGCAATATCTGGATGTGCTGAAGCCTGGTTCATACTTCCTGCGAATGCTTTGTGCGAAGCGAATATCATTGCGTCACTATCGGAAAAGGGTGCGTGCCGATTATTGCGACACATAAATTTGCTTCGCATTCGCATTTGTAGGAAGTATGAACCAGGCTTAAGGGTGTTGCTAAGGAAACAATATACTTCAACACTATATAACCATAGCCGTAGCTTAAGCCACCGGTCACAGTCAGCCTAAATTTTTTGTTGAGAAATCTCAACATCTTCAGGCATTTCTCTCAAGGATGACATGGTCCTTGACTTCTCTTGTAAGATTATCACATTAAAATGAATTGTGTCTCAGGACTCATACTCCATGCCAATTAGCTCAATAGAAAAGCGAATGGAGTAATTGCAAACGTAAGCACCATTAATTGGTCAGTGCATGGAATAGTGGTCAGTGACTGGTCAGTGACTGGTCAGTGAATGGACGGGTGACCACTCTAAGTTATCATCTTTCAGATGACATGTAAAGGGGGTGTCATGGCCGGGCATTGAATTCAAGTTCTGGTGGCTTAGTCCTCATGCTGTGGGTTCAAATCCCGGTTATTACAATTGTACTAATAAAGGAACACGTTGCCTTGGATCGGACGAGTTGGTCTTTGAAAAACGTTGTAACCGTTATAAACAGTTATAAAATGCATGTGATTAGAAAGATGTTTAAAAAGTAGAATACAATGATCCACACACATTTGCCTCGAAATTGCGTGGTTTTCCTTTTACTTTGCGAACTAACACTGTCGGCGAGGTAAAAGGAAAAACAGTGCAATTTCGAGGCATGTTTGTGTGGATCATTGTATTCTACTTTTACAGCATCTTTCTACCCATGCATTTTATAACAAACGATTACAAACGCTTTTCAAAGACCAACTTGACCGATCGATCCAAAGCAACATGTTCTTTAACTGTAAACACTTCTCTTCGAATTGACTTTGTTTTTATTCACCCGATAATTAAGTTTTTACTACCCATTCATTTTCCCTTGGAGTTTATTACTTAAAATTAGAAATAAACCTTTCATCCCCTTCAAGGGTCAATGTTTTGTATTTTTGTAAATGTGCAACTTTGTGGACCATTTTGCCTTATTTTGTAACGGTATTTTTGTGCCAAAGTTTAGGCAAATGAAAACTGTCATATTCATGAGCTGAAGTGTGATATCATGTGGGGCCGAAGTCTCAATACTGCATTTAGTTCATGCACCAAAAGGGGACAGATTTTAGATTGCTTCGCCGTCATAACAGTTTTTTTCTCTAGTGATTTGTTAGTGTGTGTGTTAGTTCATTGGAGTAAGTCATACCACAAAATTTTCTCATTTGTTTTCCTTTTTTTCTCAAGCAAATTTTGGGATTCACATTTTTATTTTTTATTTTTACAGAAATTTAATTTACAATTGAATTAGTTTTCATACACATACAGGATAAGGAAGTAGTAACAAATATTTTCGTCAGAAGTTTTTAACTCGGGGTTCCCATGTAAACTGCTCACAAAAAGTAAGGAAACTTTTTTGAATCCAGTATATTTGTTACTATTTATTACTCTCTTTGTATATGGTATATATCAATGCAAAGCTGAACTGTTCCTCTTTAAAATGATACCACATTTGCAATGATTACATGTTGCTTAACTTGGCTATACGAATAACAAAGAGGCAAAGTCACAAATCAAATGTGCCAAAATTACCGTTGTCTGTGCTAAATGGTCAATAGGTGATGCTCAATAATCAAACCGATCAAGCTTTTCAGAACCATTAATGGTTTACACAAAGATTTGCAATAGTGAGCTCATCAGACACAGTTAACCGTTATCTCTTGAAAAACACCTTGTTTGATGGGTATTTGCAAGACGATATTCTACAGCCGATTGCAGTCCCATACTTGCAGACTCTTGGACCAAAATGCCATCTTTCAAGATGACAACGCTCGTCCCCCATCGAGCCCGACTGGTACCTGAACAATGTTGGGGTGCACCGGATGGATTGGCCCGCTAACAGTCCAGACCTGAATCCCATGGAACATCTGTGGGACCAGCTTGGCCTCGCTGTCCGCGCCAGAACCACCAACACATCAATTGTGGCTGACCTAACCAGGTTCCTTAATGAAGAATGGAACGCCATCCCTCATCATCAGCGCATCACAAGACTTTTGTGCAGCATGAGAAGAAGGTGCCAGGCTGTCATCAACACCTTCGGATCATCCACTCGTTACGAACTTCTTGTATCAATAAAGTGTATTAAGATCAGTAAGTTGTCTTGCTCTATACCAAACTTCTTGTCTCAATAAAGTGGATTAAGATCAGTAAGTTGTCTTGCTTGTTTGAATTACAGTGTCAATTTGATTGTTCACACGGTAACACAAAATTGCTAATTTTGGCACATTTGATTTGTGACTTTGTCTCATTCTCATTAACGTGGTCAAGTTCAGCAACATGTAATCATTGCAATTGTGGTATCATCTTAAAGAGGAACAGTTCAGCTTTGCAATGATATATACAATATACAAAGAGAGTAATAAATAGTAACAAATATACTGGATTGAAAAAAGTTTCCTTACTTTTTGTGAGCAGTTTACTTGGGCCATCTCATACTCTTGTTGTCTTGCACCCGAGTCAATTTGTACCCACGTTAATTGTCAGCCCGTACCAACAGTTGATTTGGTCCGTCAAATGTCTTTCTTTATTGGTTTCTTCGATTGTATACACATAATACACATTCCTTTCCTAAAAGTATTTCTTGCGCTGGAAGTCAAGTCAATACATGTAGGTGCAAAAAAAGGACAGATCATCAAACAAGGTTGATTAATTTACAGTATTTTTAGATCCAATTTTGTTTTCCCTTGAAGTAAATTTCCAGTCTATTCATGGATTTTTATTTTTCAATAGCAGAATATCTCAAATTGAATTTGTGTTTCTGTCAAAATAATAAATTGAATTTAGACTTCCTTTTTTAACTCATTCAAAACAATTCTTGGAGAGAGACTTATCAAAATATTTCTCTTTTCTGAAAATGTGTGGCTCTAAGAAGAGCAGTTTGTGGTGGATGGTTCAACTTGACGAGCGTACATGTACTTAGATGTTAGAGTAGAACTGGGTACGAGTTGACTCGGGTACAAGTTGACTCCGGTATGAGTTTACAAGGGTATGGATTGACTTGGGTATGGCAGGACTGTACATGTATGCCCTTTGAAAGCATAAGGGCACCAAGGCATTTTCTCCTTGGTAAACGGCATCCTATGAGGAAATTGTAAATTTCTACTGGGGCATTTCAAGGGCACCAAGGCATCGACCAGGGGGTATGGAGGCAATGGACTTCATTGCCTCCGTGAAGTATCACTCAGGACTGGTAAGAGATACATGTACATGAAACCTGGGTGGGAGTTAATTTGGTACCAGATTACTCGAGTATAAGTTGACTTGTGTACGAAATAAAATGGGTGTGAATTAACCCAGGTACCAGTTGAATTTGGTATGATTTGACCTAGGTATAAGTTAAAGGCAGTGGACACTATTGGTAATAACTCAAAATAATTATCAGCATAAAACCTCGTTTGGTAACGAGTAACGGGGAGAGGTTGATAGTATAAAACATTGTGAAAAACGGCTCCCTCTGAAGTAATGTAGTATTAAGAAAGAAGTAATTTTCCACATATTTGATTTTGAGACCTCAGATTTAGAATTTGAGGTCTCGAAATCAAGCATCTGAAAGCACACAAATTCGTGTGACAAGGGTGGGTTTTTTTTTCATAGCTAAATCGCAACTCTGACGACCAATCGAGCTCAAATTTTCACAGGTTATGTTATGCATCTGTTGAGATACACCAAGTGAGAAGACTGATCTTTGACAATTACCAATAGTGTCCAGTGTCTTTAACATGTTTCCATTCGCATGATGATCAAGCTGCAATTGTAGCCGCAGGCACTGATTTGGACACGGCCTAACACTGTCAACTATCTCCCAAAACAGCAAGGGTCAGTATTTTTATCCAACAAGCAACAATTTCCTACCTGAAAAGGCCATCTTTCCCCTGACGGAACCCATCTACTTTTGTCCTAAATATAAACACACCCTGGACAAGACTATTTTTATAGGAAAGTCAAACTTATATATTAGAATATGACCTTTGGGTGTTGTTAATTTGAACAAGGAATCGGTTTCAATGTCTTATCTACGATCTATAAGAGCATCTTGACCTCACCATTTATACATGAATAATTTGGCAAATATCTTAAAATTAGTTTTATGCAAAGGAAACACAAAAGTTGGAAATTAGAGGGGAAAAAACATCACATTCCCACTGATCTTACTTTGGGTTGTACCCTTACATTTTTTGTACAAGTAGAATTCTTGTGGATTTTGTTTCCCCTGCATGAGTTGTTCTACTCTCAATACAGTAAGACTAACCAGAGCCGGTACTTTATTGCTATCGTCCATACTGTTTGACCTCAAAATATTGCTCTAAACGTTCAACAATTACACTTTAAATCTCCACGGTGCCCTGCATCTTGAACTCTCACATTCATGTTGGATGTGAATCTGGAGCAAAAGATGGCACGGGGAACCGATGAATCTATCTAGAGAAAACCCGCATCTGGATTTTCGACGACCGTATGAGTTAACAGCTTCAAACGAAGACGGTGACGTGACTTCAGTGACTCCATTGCTTAGGAGTCCAGGAGTCGTTTGTTTACACTATAAACTGCAAGAGGTGATGTCTTCCTCTGTCTATTTCACTGACCTGAAAGTGCCATTTGAAGATGCATGGCCTGCAGTTAGAATTGCACTTGAAACATGAAAGCTTGTTTTATTAACGGACGTCGAGAGTCTTGGGTGAGAATGTGCAGCTGGATATCGCAGCCATTCATAGCTTCATTTCAGTCACTGTTTTCTACAATGCCTAGAAATGGTCCGTTTTTTTAAATGCTGTTTTTTTTTTTAATGATGATACTGAACAGAATTTTACGGTTAGTCACTTGTTGGTACTTTATTTAGAAATACCCAAAGGCAAGAAGAAAACAAATATACACCATGTTTGCAAGGCTTACTTAAAGGCAGTGGACACTATTGGCAATTACTCAAATAGTATAAAACATTGTGAGAAACAGCTTCCTCGGAAGTGACATAGTTTTCAAGAAAGAAGTATTTTTCCACGAATTTGATTTCAAGAGCTCAGCTTAAAAATTTGAGGTCTCAAAATCAATCATCTCAAAGCAAACAACTTCAATGCTTAGAATTATTTTGAGTAATTACCAATAGTGTCCACTACCTTTAAATCAAGATAAGACAGTCATTGTTTTCCACAATGCCTACATGTAGGGATGGTTCATTTTAAATAACCTTTCGAAATGAGTTTTTTTTTAAGAAACTGACAAATCACTTTTTGTTACTTTATTTAGAAATACGCAAAGGCAAGAGAGAAAAAAGACATCATGTTTGCAAATCAAGACATCTTCATACAGTATGAGATGACGCAGCGAAAAAAAATAATCAAATAACAACCATGGATTTGAACATAATTTTTTTTTTTTTTTTGGGGGGGGGGGGGTGGTTTCAAGTAATGTGATGGTTCTGAGAAGGGCCAGTGGTTGACAACTCAACGTTTCGATCAATATGCTCTGATGGTCTTCAGGATGCTGCAGATTATTTCAACAATTTAACTTGCAAATAATCTACCATATCTGTTGCTTATGAATTTTCACTATCAGATTCAGAATTGAAATGTACATTTTCTAGACGTTAAAATATAGGATTCCAACTGCCTCTCGCTACCGGGCAATCTTGGTGGTCTAGTGGTAAGACATCTGCTCTATAAAATGGCAAAGGTTGTGGGTTCGAATCCGACTCAAGTCATTTATCTGTGGATATTTTTCACAGGACACAAGAATCATGTACACAGTGCTTCACACATGTCACTTAATGGGTAGAACCAAATTATACATACACGTACATGCAATTTAATACTTGCAAGTAAAAAAAAATGTGCTTGAGTTATTTTACGATATGAAATTCTAAGACATACCTATAATTACTTTAGTAGAATCAATCCATAGTATGCCGCTCCAACCAGCTGTGGTCTCTTGATATGAGTTACCATAGCGTCAACCATTATTGAGTTACCATGGTGGTTTGGGTAGGATATATAATTACAAACGATTTAAAATCATATGGATAGCTTGATGATTAAATTATTTCTGACGGAATTTCAGAAATATTTTTGCTGTTTTTCTTCTGATGCGGTGGACAAACATAATGTTTAACATTATGTGTGTTGAGAGCTACATGTACATGTTACAGATCTTGTAATGTGTAGTGCCAAAAGTCGGATTCGTTCTTGTAAAGCTTATTTAAAGCCATTGGACACTTTCAGTACAGAAAAAAATAAAGTTCACAGATTTACAAATAACTTACAGGGTTTACATAAGGTAATGGTGAAAGACTTCTCTTGAAATATTATTTCATGAAATGCTTTACTTTTTGAAAAAACATTAAAACAATATCAATTCTCGATATCGAGAATTACGGATTTATTTTACACACATGTCATGACACGTGAAACGTGCGGAAACAAGGGTGGGTTTCCCCTGTTATTTTCTCCCGACTCCGATGACCGATTGAGCCTAAATTTTCACAGGTTTGTAATTTTATATATACAATGTAAGTTGTGATACACAAAGTGTGGGCCTTTGGACAATACTGTTTACCAAAAGTGTCAAATGGCTTTAAAGAAAGATACAATAAAAGTCACAACTAAACGTTTCAGCTGAACACTGCATCTGGTTGCCAAGAAAACAGCAAAAAATTGTCACAGTATTTTTTTTTCACAAGAACATTGATTCAGCGAGGTGATAGCAAGGAAGAACCACATCTCATGACCCAGCATTCGTGAGCGAACACTAACCCTTTGAAGTCTGAGAAATTATTCATGAATGATTTTTTTTTTTTTTTTCGGAACCAAATGTTTTGGGGTGAAAAATTATCCAAATTTTTTTATTTTGACAGGGCCGAAGGAATCCTTTCACAAAATAGTAAATACTTATCACCAGCTGCAGAGCTTCACACCGAGTTACTTTTTATGGTCATTAATTTTTGGAGTAACTACCAATCTATGACCCTACAAGTACCTTTAAGTGTCTTTTGCTTTAATAGCGTACATAAAGTACACATTGAATACTTAGGGCCAAGAGATATGATTTTTTTTTAATACACCAAAAACAACAAATGTTAGGCATTGCATGGTGAGGTATCAATATATATTTGGTTTGCGGTACCACCATGTGTATCTACCTGCCAGGTAGAGTTTGTTCTTAGAGAACTGTCTTTCTATATTCTACTAACCCGGAGTAGGTTTATAATATTGTTCAGGAGACTTCTCAGTTCTGAAAAGAACTGTCCTGCTTTTTAACTACTACCTGGGCGGAAGGTACAGAATAATACAACATGTACGCATAATTTGCAGCATTATGCATAACATGCACAGTGATGATTTAATGGACATGTACACATGTATACCCATTTATATAATGAATAGGGTAGGTGGCGTTAGCTTTCGATCCAATCCGACCTTCTTCAGAGGCATAAAACAAGTACAAACAAATACATATCCATTTATAGAAAAAGAGAGGGGGAAAGGGATTAAGGAAAGGATCCAGAAAGAAGCGGGAAAATAACAGCCAATCAAAGTTTATATTTCAAAAACAATATTGGTGGCTATATGAACCAATAGGAGTGAAGTGGCAAGGACAAATGATGTTTAGTATGAAAGGATGGATTACTGGACCATAAAAGTAGTAAATGCATTGTTCGATAACAATGCAGGGAAACATGAAAGGGTAGGATTAGAGAGCATTTACATATATGTAAACCTGATTAGATTTATTTATATGTAACCTGATACTACTCAACTCTGCTGAGATACAAATTACAATATAACTCATTTTGTCTGATCCACTTTTTTGTTTCCGATCCATAAAGCATCGGAATAAATTGAAAATCTCCCTCACAGTGTCTAGCAAGATTGTACGCGAATGGTTAACAACCAGCCGTGTATAAATATTGACTCAACTCTAAGGATCCAGCTCTTATCAATCCCAGCCAAGCCTAACGCCTATTTGACAAAACAAGCCACGACCGTAAACCGTAGCTTGACCAACTTACTTTATTACGCAGTCTGAAGCAAGACCGTAAATATGCACAAACAACTTTGTCTCTGTCAGATCCTTTGGAGAGGGGGGGGGGGGGGGGTTGAGAGAAGCATTCAACTTGAGTCTCGGATTCACTCTGAGTTGAACTCTTTAAGTGTCTGATTTCAGACAAACACGGAGGATAGTGTTTCTTGAGCTCCAAACGCCGATTTCAGAAGATGCGAGGCAAAGCTTGGGGCACTGAACCCTGGTTATGATGTATAGATGACGGTATGAGACATCTGTATTGTAAGTGATAAGTCATGTTTGTTTGTTTTTGAGCAAAAATACTCCCTGAGCTTCCAATCTTCTGCAATGCACATTGGCTGATGGACGTCACAATCATTACTAACATGGTGGGGTTTTTTTTTATGTGAATTTACAATTTAAGTACAGCAAAAATTAAAACTGTAGGCCTTTACATGTATACAGAACGCAACTAGAAACCAGAATGTGAAAAACATATAAATAAATTCCAGCATACATTAAAGGAACACGTTGCCTTGGATTAGTCGAGTTGGTCTTTGAAAAGCATTAGTAATTGTTTGTTATAAAATGTATATGGGTAGATAGATGTTGTAAAGTAGAAAACAATGATCCACACATTATATGCCTCGAAAATGCATGGTTTTCCTTTCACCTCGTCGACTAACAAATTTTTGACTCCCATAAATGGCTGAACGTGTTAGTTCGCAAAGTAAAAGTAAAACCACGCATTTTCGAGGCATATTTGTGTGGATCATTGTATTATACTTTTACAACATCTTTCTAACCATATGCATTTTATAACAAACGGTTCCAAACGCTTTTAGACCAACTCGTCCGATCCATGGCAACGTGTCCCTTTAATATGTTATGATAAAAACAAAATTGTATGACCACGTTATTTATCCACATAAACATTGTTGACAAACAATAATTCAACCAGTAAAATAATACAGCAATGCTGTAGTAAAAATAACAACAACTGGGTTTAAATGTAAAGGAGATGAACGTAACGTAAAAGGAAACAGATGTTTGAATCTACGCACATGTTGAGGGATTGCAGATGTCACAAGGCTATTAAAGTGCCTGGTCATACTATGAAGGAAGATATTATGCAGGCCTGATACTTCACAAAGGCAGCGAAGGCGATTGCCTCCATGATTGCCTCAATGCCCTTGAAATGCTCCCATAGAAATTTACACTTTCCTGATAGGGTGCTCTTTACTAAGGAGTAAATGCTTTGGTGCCCTTGCTCTTTTAAAAACGAAGCATACAGGCCTGATGTACAGTATAGGTGCCGATAGCCACAGCCATGCATACAAATCTTTTTGCGTCCATTTTTTTTAACAGTCAGTTTTAAAACCATTGATGTACATGTAGCAGCAAACAGTTAACATCTCAATTTTATTTATACCCGGGAATGATTTCATCAAGTAATTTTGCAAAGCAAAATATTTTGGCTGAACGGTTTTTGTGCTTAGTGAATGCTAACATTGAGAAGCACAGTGGAAGCTAATATTGAGTAGTAAATGACACATTTTGCGTATCATTTTGATCAATTATACAAGGGAAATTATTGACTGTGTACATGACATCAAAATAACAATCGGTGTGTCACGGGTGAAGATAAAGTTTGCACGCCTTATACTTGCTGTCTGATTGCCTCCATATCCCTGGTCATTGCCTTGGTGCCCTTGAAATGCTCCAGTATAAATTTACAATCCTCATACCCTTTACAAAGGAGAAAATGCCTTGGTGCCTTTGCCCTTTAAAAAACGAAGCACACAGGCCTGAGTTTGTCGAAGACAAGATCTGCAAAGAGTATCTCAATATTTAGCTGTTGTTCATTTGGGCATGTCTGTAACAAAAAATGTACCATGATTGTTGCTGTGCACAAAGGGCAGTCTAAACAAGTCTAAGAGCCAAATCATGTATATATAATTCAACTTTTATTACCACAAACCTAATTCCCTGATGAAATTATTTTCATGTATTTATTCCTTTTTTGATGAATTTTGAATATATTGTTAAAAAAAAAGAGATTTCCCACTTTGCAGCCTGTGAACTCAATCACAGCCTGTGTTTAAATCCAATCCATGATATAACCCAACAACTGGACAATGTCAAATTGCAACATCTTATAAATCTTATCAAATTAAATCTTATGAAATCTTTGGAACCTGAGTCCATTCCTCATTTTGGTCAAGAAGGTTCAGTTTCATACAAATCTCTCCACCAATCCGCACCTCACTATCTTCAAGAATTCCTTCATCCATATGTACCTCATAGTACCTTCTGCTCCAGCTCTACCTCTCAACTAGTCCCATACATCACTCGCACGAAGTCTTATGGCCACCGCTCGTTTTCATATTCTTCACCCTCACTCTGGAACAACTTGCCGCACAACATCAGAACTGCTCCGAACGAGAACATTTTCAAACATCTGCTGAAAACTTACCTGTTTACTCATTAATTTTTGTAAAGCGCTTCGGGACTGTTGTGTGAAGCGCTATATAAGTGTCGTTCATTATTATTGTTATTATTATTTCTGTCTTGATGAGACTGGAATGCCTGCACTTCATTTCAAAATTCATTTTTAAAGATAATCTTATTTTAAACATCTGAACTACCCATTTTCAATGTTCAACACAAAATATCAAACCAAAATCCGAAATAAATTTATTTCCCCAGGGAAGTAAACTAACCACTGTGCCAAACGCACATTGCCATCAAATTAATGAAAAAAGGGCAAGTTCAAAGCCTTCAATTTGCTCCAAACAAGTCTCGATCTACTCCCTAATGCCTTAAATTGAGTTTCCTTTTGCCGTCCTCAACGTTTATATTGATTCGATTCCCATCATGTTAAATTGAACGCCAATCTCCATAGGTTAGCCCAACAAAAACTCTCCGTATATAAATAAACATCCCAGTATAACCAGGGGGCTAAACATTCCTTCATCCCTCCAAGCAAAACAACATGATTCCATCCAAATTAAAAAATATGTCGCAGCACTGCAGCTGTCTCACAACAAGGAGCCTTCAATTGAATGTTAATTGTACGCAGGCCCCGCCAAATATTAAAAATGCATCCGTCTGTTTCGGCTCTCGCTTTTAATCAGGAAACCGGTGCCCTCTTAATCAATAACGTCATTCTCCATCATCGTTATGTCTCATTGAGAGTCGGTTACCAGTGAACAACGCCATAGGGTGAAGGGTAAACACAAACTGATATCGCGTCCTAGGAGGCAGCTTGACACTTCAGCACTAGAGGTCTGTGCTCCATTGGCCAAGTGTAGCATAGTTTAATAGGTCGACTAGTGTAAGGATCACACTCTACTAAGCCTACACCCGCCCTGCATAAAATTTAGATTGAAGCGAAAACCTTAAATGTAAGTGCTAAGCAGCGCCCAGATTATACAAACATTAAAGCCATCGGACACTTTCGGTAAACAATATTGTCCAAGGCTCACACTTCGTGTACCACAACTTCTATATAAAATAACAAACCTGTGAAAATTTAGGCTCAATCGGTCATCGAAGTCGGGAGAAAATAACGAGAAAACCCACCCTTGTTTCCGCACGTTTCGCCGTGTCATGACATGTGTTTAAAATAAATCCGTAATTCTCGCTATCGAGAATTGATATTGTTTTAAAGTTTTCTCAAAAAGTAAAGCATTTCATGGAATAATATTTCAAGTTAAGTCTTTCACCATTACCTTCTGTAAACCCTGTAAATTATTCTGTACCGAAAGTGTATAATGGCTTTAAGCGTGACAACCAAACAATTAGATTTATAAGACATTGTTCAAAATTTGTTATAATGCATCAGGAATAATTGTTCATAATTTTTCTGCACCTCGTCTATGGATTTCATTTCTGCTTGGCCTAAGAACACAGAATAATCCTTCAATCTTCAAACAACAATTCAAGACTCGTCTCATCAAACAAGCTTTAGCAATACTGGACTTTTCTCTTTGCAAACCAACGCCCTTGAATGGCATTTTTTTTTTTTTTTTTTTTTTTTTTTTTTCAGATACACTGTACTGTCACTTTTTAAGTGTCGTTTATAAATCATTATTTTTTTTATTACATTATGATAATTATTATTTTTCTGATTATCATAACTATTATTTTTTTTAACACAGTACACCAGGTGCTTTTTCCAAGTCCAGCCTGCTGGAAAAAATCCACAATGGGGTTCGTCAATCATGCTAAACTTAGCAGCACAACCAATAAACACTCTGCAACACACCATGACAACTACCATCAACAACAATAACATTGATGATCAACCAAAATCGCTCAAAAAATTGTAAAACAGTTCTCCGTAGACTTTGTACACAAATTTCCTTATGGAGAACCCCAGCTTCAGAATGAGCATGTGGAGACCTTTTCGTTTCCCTCTTTTGATTTGTCCTTGGTCTTCCTGCATTATCATTACATTAACTTGAATAAGAAATCTATAAAAGGACATCATAAGATAGTCTGACGTCATGGGGGAGTGCCTGACGCCCCCCCCCCCCTCCCCACCTCTGTGATTATCATAGAAGCATCTCAATGGCCAAAGTGTGAAATCATGTCTTATTTATTGATGGAATTATTCAAGCATGTAACAAGGACTCAAACGTTTTGCGCTGGACTGCAGGGCTGAGGTCAGTGGTTTGAGTGTTGGGACAGTAAACTCACGACCGGACAAGTCCAGCAGTCTTGTGTTTTTCTAACTATAATGTAATACCTCACACACACACACACACAAAATGAAATATCCCACAGTGACGTTGATCCAAAACCAATCATTTCGATGGAGGAATAATGAGTGAAGTAAATTTATCTTTCTGTGCTTGTTCTAATAAAAACACAAAAAATTATGGCCAATATCAGAATCAAAGACAGTACTTGAAAACATTTGTTTTTCATTGAACAGTATACAGTGAGGTATTATTATTCAAATGAAACACACAACATCAATTCAGTTGTGAATTTACTGACAGTCCAGCACTTAAAACACAAGCCTTGGGCCTTCAGTCCAGAATCAATTAGGAGCTCTGCAACTTAGCAGGCCTTTGTTTAATGATACATGGTTTCATTAATTAGTAACTGTAATTAGTATACCTTAATTTAATCATTAGTAAGAGTCAATATCATTAGTAAAGGTCGATATAATTAAGAGTCCGTGAATGGACGCATCTTGAATTCAACTACAAATAATCAGGACTTGTTGGTGATGTTGGGTCGGTTTCACAAAGAATTGGGGACTATTTCTGGGAGATATTAAAAAGTCAAGGCAAGTTCCAAGTTGGAACGAGTAGAACGAGTAACTCGGACGAGTAACTCATAAAAACCAATGGGTAAAAACCAAAAAAAAAAAAAAAAAAAATTAATACATATACATAGCAATAATAGTAATCACCCATATTGTGCCTTGTAAGCAATAAGAAACAAGTTTGATTAGGGTTGAAAAATTTAGTGTGGCCACTGAGAGCTGGCCAGAACTACGGTGGCAGTCTCCTTATTTTGTCAATATCTTCGTTCGGGGGGGGGGGTGCAAACAATAAAAATAACCCAACAAATGCACCTTCCTTATTTTGTAAAAGGTGTTTTTGGATCTACTGTATGTGATTGTAGCTGGACTCGTTTGATTCAAATCATCTCAACTGAAATCTTCAAGGTAGAGAGACATTGTCTACACACATTAATCACATTGCAGAATAACCAAGAAGAAGAAAAACCTTGTCACTAGAAATTGTGCATTCTCTATCATAATAAATTCAAAAATTCCATTCCATTTTCAAGCGCCAATTTGTATACTTCTACTGCGGACTAAAATAGAACGCCAAATTCTTGAAAGTATAAACAACATTCTTGGATCGGAAATTTGCCCACAAGTATTTTTTCCTGTGTGTTAAAATTGTTGTGTTTCCGAAGGCTCTTAGATACTATTGGACGTACTATATTAAATAGATCAATTCTGATAAATTTAGAGGGACAGTTCCTGGGCCAAATTTCATAGAACTGCTAAGCACGAAAATTTGCTTAGCATGAAATTTCTTCCTTGATAAAAACAGGAATACCAACCAAATTTCCATTTGTTGCATATTGCTTGTTACTGGTATTCAGCTGTTTACTTATCCTGAAAATCATGTGGAAATTTGGTTTGTAATGCTGTTTTTATCAAGGCAACAATTTCATGCTAAGCACATTTCTGTGCAAAACAATCCAACTACTTGTGCTACTGTATGTTTGTATTAAATGTATATCCAATGCAATGCTACGTACATGTGTATGAGTGATCAGCATTGAACATCACAAGGACATCAATCCCATCTCTCATTTATTATATAAAAGCCAAGCTGGGCTCCTTGGGGCGTCTGAGTCTGTCACTGAAGAATGAAGTCTTCAAAGACACCTTAAGATTTCCACCTTAAGAAACCTATGATTGGTAACAAAGAGGAAGGATGGCTGATGAACATTTCAATCCCATCAGGGTTTAAGGATGGGATAAAGGGGGAGGGGGTTAAGGGAGTCCCTTTGGGGGACTGAGAGGGAGGGCAGGAGTTAGCCCCAACAGAGCGAACCACAAAGTGACAGCTCACTGAAGGTTAACAAAGCCATTCAACCAGTACTGCTCAGGTCATTGCTATGACAACACACACGTCATGAAAACTGTAATGGCTGAGCCGGGCTAGTAATAAAGTCATGGGAACTGAGAACCCTTTGCTGGCACAGTTTATGGCACTGGACATATTTGGTAATATTGTCAAAGACCAGTTTATTCACTTGGTGTTTCCCAACAATATACATTATAAAACAACAAACCAGTGAAAATATTGACTCAATTGGTCTTTGCAATTGCAAGAGAATAAAAAAAGAAAAAACCCCTCTTGAACAAATTTGTGTGCTTTCAGATGCCTAAAAAAGGCTTCATTAAATATTTGAGTATGAAATTACCTCTTTCTCAAAAACTATGTTACTTCAGAGCGAGCCGTTTCTCACATTGTTTTATACATCATCAGCTCTCCATTGCTCGTTACCAAGTGAGGTTTTTATTTTGAGTTATTACCAATAGTTTCCAGTGCCTTTAAAGTAAATCCCACCCATTGGTGCACTGCTGGAAAACTACTATGGAATCAATTTGCAGGCCTGTATATTTCACTTTTGAAAGAGCAAGGGCACCAGGGCATTTTCTATTGGTAAAGGGCACCCTATGAGGAAATTGTAAATTTCTACTGGAGCATTTCAAGAGGACCAAGGCATTGACCAGGGGGCATGGAGGTAATAACCTTTGTTGCCTCCATTTAGTATCAGGCCTAAATTTGAGCTCTAAATACAAGGCTACGTGTAACCTTGCTCACTGGATTATAAAGGGGACATGCCAAAGCATATGATTTAACAATCACCAATTTATGCAATTCTGCTCCGCCTTGCCCCAGCTTCACAAATTAATCTCTTCCAAACACTCACGGCCAATTTGGCACACTTTTATTGTCCGAGGCCCAACATCACTAATTGAAATAGTTAATCATTTCCTAAGCACACTCTTCAATCACTTCTCAATTGGTTATTTCAGGCGAATGACCGAAACTGACGCTTTCAAGGCGTGGTAACAAGGATTGATTGTAAAGCCCCATTCTTTATCAGGCCCTGACATTATTAACCGACCAATCATGTGGACAGCTCAGAAAGGTCAGCTTTGAAAAGGTCATGACCTTTAACTGGGTGTCGGTTTACCCTTTAGGATATGACTTACTGGGTACCTTATGAAATAAATGGGTGAAAACTTAAAGAGTTTAACCGTGATTAGTGTGTCCAGTAAAACAATCTAAATAGATGTTTTAATAATGCTGAGATTAATCAAAGAAAATTCAGAGCTAATACTTCATGGAGGCAATGAAGACGCTTGCCTACATGCCCCTTGGGCATTGCCTTGGTGCCCTTGAAATGATCCAGTAGAAATTTACAATTTCCTTATAGGGTGCCCTTTACCAAGGAGCAAATGCCTTGATGCCCTTGCACTTTCAAAAATGAGTCAAAAAGCCCTACCTTTTATTGGTGAATAAGCACCAGGGATATATTCAAATGTAGAATCCGATTTGTTTTTAACCCATATATCCATAAGTGTCAAGCGCCATTTACTTTGTAATTCCCCCGAGTCCTTCGAAAATAAAAACCACAGGCATATCTCGGGTGCAATTCACCCGAGAGCTACAGGGCAATCTTGGTGGTCTAGTGGTAAAGCATCTGCTATTGAATCGCATAGATCATGGGTTCAAATCCCACCTAAGAAATTGTATGTTTAATTTGTTCACAGTACTCTGAAAAGTACTGAGTAAACAGTGCATCAGTGTAAGGGCTAAAAAGAAAATGAATAGCACCTGCCCTTTCATTCAATTAACCTACATTGTATTTGCAGGATAACTATAGGCCCATAATATTTCATTTGTACGGCGAAAACAAAGCTATAAACATTCAACATGCTACTCCTCTCAGAACTGTAGCAGACAGTAATGTCGTGCTTGTTTTATCCTTCTCATTTTGTGTTCTGGGTGTCGTGCGTGATTTGCATTTTGGACTACAACAAAACTAATTCCTTTCAACTTCTTGATGGTGTTGACGTCATTTGGCTCGTGTAAAGATTAGTCTGATGTAAGACTATCAGCGCGTCAATCCAATAAATCTGTTATTAAGAAAGCCACAAGTCAAGTCTCGTCTGGATATCAGTGTAAATATGTATCAAGTAAAACATTAAGTTCAGTAAATTTAAGTACATGTACAAGGCCCTGTTGTACAGTGGGAAACAATTCATTTTTTTGAAAGGGCAAGGGCACCGAGGCAATTTCTCCTTGATAAAGGACACCCTATGAGGATTGTAAATTTGTACTGGAGCATTTCAAGGGCACCAAGGCAATGACCATGGGGCCAGGAGGCAATTGCCGCTGTTGCCTCCGTGAAGTAACAGGCCTACTGGCATTCCATCTTTGAGCATGTTGAGGGAGAGGGCAAGGCCATTTTCATTTTGCAAAGGGCAAAAGGGGGCACCAAGGCAATGACCAGGGGCAATAGAGTTTCAATTTCCGGCCTATATTTAGGGTCTCATACAGGGCATCAAAAATGCTCAGTGGTGTCCGGTACATGTATACTTCATGAAATATAGTTGTAACATTTCAGAAATGGCAACCATGGGTCACATTTGCTACTGATCAAAAATGATACAAAATTAGATACTTTTCTCACGCCATCAGTTGCTATAACAACATTAAGATACATTTACCAAAAAACTCAAGCCTATTTTAAAGTTATATCCGTCCGATGACCATGGACACTAGACACAACGCCTGCAGATTCTAGATTACCAAGGGGTTGCATCAAACTATTAATCCCAGCCTTGTGTGACCTTTCCGAATGGTTAAGGCAAGGTCTGAAAACTAACAACCCCCTCCCTGATGCCCTTTGATGGGCTAATCACCCAGGGAAAAAAAACATAAAAGGGACGACAAATCCACTTGATTGCGAGTATGGGATACGATACCCAAGTTATTAAAGGGCAATTTGAATCCCAGCCCAAAGGAGCTTTCTCTAAACTGTGTCTTCCTTAAGGTCATCTTGAGGTTTTCAACATCAACTCTGGCCCTTCTTGTTCTTGGCTTCCTTATTAAAGTCACCTTATGACTCTGTGATGGCAAGTTGAGTTAACTTTGAGAAGCAATCCTTTCTGCTTACAAGCAGCTCCAAGCAGCCCAATTTCATAGAGCTGCTTAAGCAGAAAATATAGCTTAGCAATTTTCTGCTTGGCAAAAATGAGCAGTTCACCAGTCACAATTGTATTATGTGACATGGCAGTTAAGCTGGTAACTTATTCCAGTAAGCATTAATTTGTTATGCTTAGCTACTTTTTGTGCTTAAAGGCAGTGAACACTATTGGTAATTACTCAAAATAATTATTAGCATAAAACCTTACTTGGTAACTAGTAATAGGGAGAGGTTGATAGTATAATACATTGTGAGAAAGGGCTACCTCTGAAGTGATGTAGTTTTTGAAAAAAAAGTAATTTTCCACGAATTTGATTTCGAGACCTCAGATTTAGAATTTTGAGGTCTTGAAATCAAGCATCTGAAAGCACACAACTATGTGTTACAAGGGTGTTTTCTTTTCTTTCATTTTTATCGCGCAACTTCGACGACCAAATGAGCTCAAATTTTCACAGGTTTGTTATTTTATGCATATGTTGAGATACACCAAGTGAGAAGACTGATCTTTGGCAATTACCAATAGTGTCCAGTGTCTTTAAAGCCATTGGACACTTTCGGTAAACAGTATTGTCCAAAGGCCCACACTTCGTGTATCACAACTTATATATAAAATAACAAACCTGTGAATATTTAGGCTCAATCGGTCATCGGAGTCGGGAGAAAATAACGGGAAAACCCATCCTTGTTTCCGCACATGTGCTTACACGTAAAACAAATCTGTAATTGTTTTAATGTTTTCTCAAAAAGTAAAGCATTTCATGGAATAATATTTCAAGAGAAGTCTTTCACTATTACCTTCTGTAAACCCTGTAAGTTATTTGTAAATCTGTGAACTTTTTTTTTCTGTTCTGAAAGTGTCCAGTGTCTTTAAGCAGCTCTATGAAACTTGGCCCTGTTGTATCACAGCTATCAGCTTGAGAACAGTCTTATTGAAGTAAGCAATACCCAAGATTGGACGGAGTCAGTCTTAAGATAGCTTCCTTAGTAATGTCAGTTTACAGTGTATGGTAAACTTGCCGATCGGTGTGGAAGGAGTCAAATGATCTCATTTGCATTTGCAGAACCCTTTAACCTCAGTCAATGTTGTTAATAATATATTTTGATGTTTTTTACATTTTCAAGGAAGGATGTAAAGTACGTCGATTTTGAGATTGCAGGAATGAATTAAGTTTCAACCTCTCGATTTGGAAATACTTCCATTCCTCGAGTTACAAACTTAAAGGAACACGTTGCCTTGGATCGGTCGAGTTGGTCTTTGAAAAGCGTTTGTAACCGTTTTTTTTGTAAAATGCATATGGGTCCAAAGATGTTGTAAAAGTAGAATACAATGATCCACACAAACATGCCTCGAAATTGCACATTTTCTTTTTACCTCGTCGACTAACACGGTCGGCCATTTATGGCTGACCGTGTTAGTTCGCACAGTAAAAGGAAAACCATGCAATTTCGAGGCAAACTTGTGTGGATCATTGTATTCTACTTTTCCAACATCTTGCCAACCATATGCATTTTTTTTTTTAAAGGGTTACAACGCTTTTTATAGACCAACTCGTCCGATCCAAGGCAACGTGTTCCTTTAAATGAAACCAAGTTCCAGGGTTGATTGAAAGTAATTCATCACCACAGACTAGTCGCTAATTTGATCATGCTAAAACTGGCAACATTATTATATAGTGTCATCTAGCAATAACCGCACAAGAAAACAAAATTCTTTATTTGGTACTCACCGTGAACTGGTCCACAATTGTGAAATCTTTGTCAAGTAAGACGCATACTCTGTCGTAACCTTTCAGTGTGTCACTTTCAATAAGTTTCCTGAGGAGAAAAAAAAAATACAAAAAGTTCAAATTCTGACTTAAGTCGAATCATGTGCACCTCTCACTTGTGTAGTTCTTGAAGGGGCGCATCAATTTTCCTCTGGTGGTATGAGGCACTTCTATGAGGAGAATGTCAACTTTCCAAAGGGCACCACAGCAACAGCACACGGCACCAGGGCAATTGCTAAAGGTGCAGTGGGTCAACTCAAGACCTGCACTTGTTGTATGTTTTTTGGGTGTTCTTTTTATTAAGCACATGATCAACCTTTACAGGTATTAAACTGAATTGGTAAAGCTGACAAAATTGATTTTGTTTTAAGTAAAAAGAATATTTCTAAATGAGCAACGGAATTAGTTGTTTCAAACATACTCCCACCAAAAGGACCTTTGGTTATATATGCAAACAATATTTAAAGGACCATGGTCTAAATATCCTAGAAGAAGTTGGTTTACATTGTTTTGTCTTTGCAGTAAACCTTTTTCCATGGATGTCACCCTGTTTAGCCTGTCTCATTCACTAATTAATCACTATCCTTTTTTTCAGTATTCCACATTATTGTGGTCAAACCAGCCCCATCCCTCTACCCACATCCCTCTACCTCCTCCCCTGTCTCTGTTTACATCCCTCTACCCCCCTCTCCCCTGTCTCTGTTTACATCCCTCTACCCCCTCCCCATCCCTCTACCCCCCTCTCCCCTGTCTCTGTTTACATCCCTCTACCCTCTCCCCTGTCTCTGTTTACATCCCTCTACCCCCTCCCCATCCCTCTACCCCCCCTCTCCCTGTCTCTGTTTACATCCCTCTACCCCCTCCCCGATCCCTCTACCCCCCTCTCCCCTGTCTCTGTTTACATCCCTCTACCCCCTCCCCAATCCCTCTACCCCCCCTCTCCCCTGTCTCTGATTACATCCCTCTACCCCCCATCCCTCTACCCCCCCCCCCCTCTCCCCTGTCTCTGATTACATCCCTCTACCCCCCCCATCCCTCTACCCCCCCTCTCCCCTGTCTCTGTTTACATCCCTCTACCCCCTCCCCATCCCTCTACCCCCTCTCTCCCCTGTCTCTGTTTACATCCCTCTATCCCCCCCATCCCTCTACCCCCCCTCTCCCCTGTCTCTGTTTACATCCCTCCCCCCCCTCCCCATCCCTCTACCCCCCCTCTCCCCTGTCTCTGTTTACATCCCTCTACCCCCTCCCCCATCCCTCTACCCCCCCTCTCCCCTGTCTCTGATTACATCCCTCTACCCCCCATCCCTCTACCCCCCTCTCCCCTGTCTCTGATTACATCCCCCTACCCCCCCCATCCCTCTACCCCCCTCTCCCCTGTCTCTGTTTACATCCCTCTACCCCCTCCCCATCCCTCTACCCCCTCTCCCCTGTCTCTGTTTACATCCCTCTATCCCCATCCCTCTACCCCCCCCCCCTCTCCCCTGTCTCTTTTTACATCCCTCTACCCCCTCCCCATCCCTCTACCCCCCCCCCTCTCCCCTGTCTCTGTTTACATCCCTCTACCCCCTCCCCATCCCTCTACCCCCCCTCTCCCCTGTCTCTGTTTACATCCCTCTACCCCCCTCCCCATCCCTCTACCCCCCCTCTCCCCTGTCTCTGTTTACATCCCTCTACCCCCTCCCCATCCCTCTACCCCCCTCTCCCCTGTCTGTTTACATCCCTCTACCCCCTCCCCATCCCTCTACCCCCCTCTCCCCTGTCTCTGTTTACATCCCTCCACCCCCTCCCCCTACCCCCCCCTCTCCCCTGTCTCTGTTTACATCCCTATACCCCCTCCCCATCCCTCTACCCCCCCCTCTCCCCTGTCTCTGTTTACATCCCTCTACCCCCTCCCCCATCCCTCTACCCCCCTCTCCCCTGTCTCTGATTACATCCCTCTACCCCCCCTCTCCCCTGTCTCTGATTACATCCCTCTACCCCCCCCCCCATCCCTCTACCCCCCCATCCCTCTACCCCCCCTCTCCCCTGTCTCTGTTTACATCCCTCTACCCCCTCCCCATCCCTCTACCCCCTCTCTCCCCTGTCTCTGTTTACATCCCTCTATCCCCCCCATCCCTCTACCCCCCCCCCCCTCTCCCCTGTCTCTGTTTACATCCCTCTACCCCCTCCCCATCCCTCTACCCCCCTCTCCCCTGTCTGTTTACATCCCTCTACCCCCTCCCCCATCCCTCTACCCCCTCTCTCCCCTGTCTCTGTTTACATCCCTCTATCCCCCCATCCCTCTACCCCCTCTCCCCTGTCTCTGTTTACATCCCTCTACCCCCTCCCCCATCCCTCTACCCCCCTCTCCCCTGTCTCTGTTTACATCCCTCTACCCCCTCCCCCATCCCTCTACCCCCCTCTCCCCTGTCTCTGTTTACATCCCTCTACCCCTCCCCCATCCCTCTACCCACCCCCTCTCCCCTGTCTCTGTTTACATCCCTCTACCCCTCCCCCATCCCTCTACCCCCCCTCTCCCCTGTCTCTGTTTACATCCCTCTACCCCCCCCCCTCTCCCCTGTCTCTGTTTACATCCCTCTACCCCCCCTCTCCCCTGTCTCTGTTTACATTGTTCATCCTTTGCTTTATGCTTTCTGTCCCTCTCCCCCTCCTTCTCACTCTCTCCTTCTCACTCTCTCCTTCTCACTCTCTCTCTCTTCATCTCTTTCCACTCGATAGCTTCTGTTATACCCATTTAAGTGCTTTGTGTTGTCATTTAGTAGTCTTTAAAAGAATGGACTCTGCTATGGTCAAAGGGGCAGGCCTTTAACTTTTTTGTTTGCAAAACTATGCGTAGATAACACAAATGTGATTACAAATAGTTGGTTGCCCTTTGGGGTTTCAATTTATCAATAAAACACCAACCTTTTCTATGAATCTACGCTTGCAATTATATGTTAATGATTTGGTGCCCAGGTAGTTTCAGGGAAAACCAATTGAGACAACCTATTTTCAACAGCTGACAAGTACTTCATTCAGGTTGTTTGTATTACCCAATATTGTGAAAGGTGTGAACAACTTGAGGGCTTGGAATAACAACTCAAAAGTTTGCATTGATAAGTAATTTTATAATCAGGCTGTTCAAGCGAATTTGGCTAACAGTTTTGGTTTTGAATTAGAATTAGAATTAAAATTTGAATATTTTATTGTCCGCATTATAAACACACAAAAATATAGTTTCCATTGGCATTTTCAAGAATAAAACGATTATTAGTTATTAGTTAAAAACAATTACAAACGGAGCATGGAGTGCATGGAGGACGGATTTCCTTTCTCCATGGTTGTAGCCAAGTGGATGCCCTGTAAAACAGTCCATGGAAAGCCCTTTTCACACAACAGTAATTTAGCAGAAGTCCCTTGCTTAATTTTAGCATTTGTGAAGTTTTACAAATTGCACATCTTGTGAAAGGACATCAATGTTTCGACTGTCCAAGGTCCCTAGTAAAATCTTCTCAAATTTGCCGTCCTTTATGGCCAGTATAAACCTTGTTGTCCTTTCAAACGAGGTGCAATTTTACAACCATGCTAAGATTAAGCAAGGGACCCTTGCTAAATGGCTGTTGTGTGAAAAGGGTTAAAGACATTAAAGGTATAACTTGGTAGAAATTATTGGTTAATGAAGGAGTAATAACAGCTCCATTTATATATATTTGGCTTGCGGTAACATCATGAGTGTATCTACTTGCCAGGTAGAGTTTGTTCTTAGAGAACTGTCCTGCTTTATTCTACTATCGCGGAGTAGATGTTCGGGGCTTCACGAAACTTCTCAGTTCTGAGAAGAACTGTCCTGCTTTTTTAACTATTACCCAGGCGGATGCGCCATTCGGATGGTATACAAAATAGGCTGGGACTACTACTTTAGCTTTTAGGATCGTGATTAACTGTAATACCGCGGATTCAGTTCTTAAATTGGTCTCAACGTTTCGACTAGCTTGCTCTAGTCATCGTCAGGAGCTCCATGTATGTCATCAAAGATTATTTGACCATGGAGTCCCTCTTTAAACAATTCTGTTTTTTTGATGGGTTTAGTTTTGGACATGTCCCAACTCCTTCAAGTAGAGTCCTGAGGGCCTTGAGTTACACATCTCCCCATCTTCTGGCCATCAGATATCCACTTTATCTCTACGACTAATCTAACCTTGATGAACCAATCCCACGCAAAAAAAAAACAATCGCTCCGAAAATAAAAATCAATATCTGACTTCCAAGCGACGACGGACAGCATAACAAAGTGGATGCAAAAAAAAAACGCCTCGAGTCATTCGCATGAGTGCAAATATTAATTGTGATGTTGCTTGGCTGTCGCATCATTATTTAGAACCAGTTGCACCTGGCCGGTGACTGGTTTCCGTGCCTATTGTAACAGCATGTTCAGGTGAGAGCAGGATACCAGTTAATTTCCGAGGTATTGAATGTCAGACAGTGTATGTCTTCAAGGTGTGAGATTAATAATAAGAAAGTGACAGATTATCCGGGTAGTTCTTGGAACTGTCCCCTTCATCATGAGCCAGTCCTCCATTTTCCTACCGAAAACTATACCAGGCATTAAGGTAGACAAACCTTGTTGTGGCAATGGGTCAGATTCCCCATGGCATCCCCAAGCTAACTGCTGATTTTACAATGACTGGAATAAGTTTTCTTGTCTAGTTAATCACAACTGTGCCATTCATACTCATACACGTTTGTTTGTAAGAGAGAGATTGGCTGTTGCCAACTTGGCATTAATTATGTCACCTTGTTGGAATTTGCAAATTTACAAAGACGGGAAGATCTTCTGTAAACAAAAACTAAACAAATATTTTAAAGTAAATGTTCCAAGTTCCCTTGGAAAAAAAATGAAAAAATTAAGACAAGTGGCCTGCACTTTAAGAATAGGTTTAGGACTGCCGAGGTTTTACATTAAAAAAGAAGAAACATCCTTTTCCAAAGTAAATTTTTTATGAGAAGAACTCTTCAACATGAAAAAAACTTTACTCTCATGTTGAAAAACAAAATTGACGAGAGCTGTGACTTGAACCAATGACCTCAAGATTATCGTGTTGATGCTCTACCAACTAAGCTATCTAGCCCTTTATCTTCCAGTACGCGCTGATCCACCAATCAGAAGCTCGAAACTAATAGGGGGATAAAAACATATATGTTACGACCTCTGTTTTATATCCTACTTCCTCTGTATTTATTACACAGTGCATATTGTGAAATGTCATTTTGTGCAGTGCAAAAATTACATTCTAAACTTTGTGCGCCTGAAATAAAGCTCTGAAATTTTGAATCTTGGGCATTACAAGTGAGACTGGAAGATAAAAGCGTTTGGCCTCGTTGGATATGGGGCGCAGAAGCGCTACATTTTTTGTATTCCACTCGCGCTTGTGTGATAACTTATAATATTTGTGGTCTCCATTTTTGTCAATATCTTTGTTCAGGTGTGCCAGTCAGAAGCCCTACAACCGTTAACTGTCATGTAGCCAGGGATCACACCCAAGTTAAAGGAACACGTTGCCTTGGATCGGTCGAGTTGGTATCTGAAAAGCGTTTGTAACTGTTTTTATAAAATGCATATGGGTAGAATTATCTTGTAAAAGTAGAATACAATGATCCACACAAACATGCCTCTAAATTGCACGGTTTTCCTTTTACCTCGTCGACTAACACGGTCGGCCGTTTATGGGAGTCAAATTTTTGACTCCCATAAATGGCTGACCATGTTAGTTCGCACAGTAAAAGGAAAACCACGCAATTTCGAGGCAAACTGGTCTGGATCGTTGTATTCTACTTTTAAAACATCGCTCCAACCATATGCATTTAAAAAAACAAGGGTTACAGACACTTTTTAAAGACCAACTCGTCCGATCCAAGGCAACGTGTTCCTTTAACAATACAACCTGGGAAGTTCCAGTAGCAGTAACATTCACCCATTCAGTTTCCCTTGTGGTTTATATAATTTGATATTTGAAAAATACTTACTGTATAAAAATGTTGACATTACCCATGCAGAGTTCATAATCTTTACCGCCTACTTCTTGCATATGGAGAGCAATGAGCTGAGGTTTCAATGTCTGTACAGTCTGCAAACAGAACAAGAAAAAAAATGGAAAACAAGTAAATAATAACAGTAATAATAATAACAATAGTGGCTTGTTATATAGCGCTCATCTCCGTCACTCAGTGATGCTCAAGGCGCTTCAACAGTATGTATTTTTCTGCAAGGTATGTGGGACTAAGTTGAATTTGGTTTACAAGGTGCTGTGGCGCATCAAGGTGCTGTGGCGCATCAAGGTGCTGTGGCGCATATGCAGCCAATCAAACCAGGAACACCAAGAACCCAGAACACTAATCATAGAAAAGTATAGGGGTTAACCCTGATGTTTATGGTTTAGAATTTTCCTCCGTTGTGATGAAGTTCATGAGTGAGACAGTGAGGCGTCCTTTGTTTTACTAATTCCATAAATGTATAATATTTAATAATAGTATTTGTTCACCACCTACCGTACCCCTAACCATTGCCTTGGCGCCTCTTGAAATGTTGCATATTGCACACATTTACATTTCACCCATACCAGTTCCCTTTTATACTTTGAGCAAAAAAACCTTGCCCTTACAAGAGCAAACACACAGAGTTCCCAACATACATGAAAAACAAAAAAAATTCCCAATACATTCTGAAAGATAACATCGATAAAATCGATAGTCATGCTCAGAATACAGAGTTTGGATGACAATACAAGTAAGAAGGTCGAGGTGAAGCTAACCCTTATCCACAGTGGAATTGGGAAAGCTGAAAGGAAAAGTTCATTAATGAATTTCTGTATTTGATAATAATTTTTTAAATTATCTTAAAGGCAAAGTGAAATGTTCACAAAACATTCTGTTTACTATCGAAAGCCGGTGTACATACGCATCTAAACCAAAAATTATTAATTGCCAATTGCCATTATTTTTTAGAAATGATTACCAAAAGGATGTATGATGGACTTTATTCAGACCTTCCCTCTAAAGGCACTGGACACTTTTGGTAACTACTCAAAATAATTGTGAGCATAAAAACTTACTTAATAACGAGCAACTGAGAGCTGTTGATGTATAAAACAAGAAACGGATCACTCAGAAGTAACAACGTTTTTGGGAAAGAGATACTTTCTCCTACAATTATAAGAAAAGACTTCAGCTGAAGCCCTTTTTAGGCATCTGAAAATACACAAACTTGTGAAACAAGGGTGTTTTTCTTTCATTATTCTCTTGCAACTTTGATGACCAATCGAGTCCAAATTTTCACAGAGTTGTTATGCTGGTCTTTGACAATTACAAAATGTGTCCAGTGCTTTTAAAGATGTACAATGGACTTTATTCAGACTAATATTGATATTTCCACACTGTTTTGAAATGCCATTAAGAGCTATCAGGTACTTTCCCCATCAAACTAAGAGACAAAAATTCCACAGTTAATTATTTGCACACACGATGTACACGTACATGCACTTTAGACATGAGAGTAGTCTGAAATGAGCACAGCATCAAATTAATTACAGTACCATTCTTGACAGCCACATGAATAATATACAAGTAACAAAAACGCATCCTTTACAATCGTTGATTCTGTGCATGCACAAAACACAAAGCAGCCATTAGGGGCTCAGAGAACCACAAAAACACGCCATAATTTGTCCTTTATGCTGAAGGAAAATGCAGCGCACGATCACAGAGCTAACCAAAACATGGCAGAGATCTACTCGATTAAGACCAGTTAAAAGCCTCAATGGAAATCTAATAGCATCACAACTGCATGCAACTCTTTCCCCTTTATTAAATTGCTGATGAACGCTACTCGGTTTTTGTCCGGAAACGAACACTTTATGCAAGCGAGGCATACTCTAATTTGATTGGCAGTCTATAAGAAGTGCAAGCCGGTATAATTTACAAACCCTTCAAAAAAGAATGTTAGTAAAAAACAATGCATTCCATTCATTTCTAAGGTCTTGTATGTAACTGAATAGCATTGACTATCTTTTAAATTTCGAAGTTCAAAAATTATGTTTATGGGTTAAAGGGTCTATGTAACTTTTGTAGGACAAAAAACACAATGTCCACAGAGTTACACTAAACTTACACAGCTTGAAGATAATGATAGTAGAAAGCTTCCCTGAAAATACTATGTGCTGAGGTGCTGTAGTTTGGGGGAAATGAGTAAAACAACGTCATGAAAATATTTTTCGTCTCGTGAGACGAAAATTATTTTAATCATTAACAAACGTATTTTCGTGACATTGTCTCACTCATTTTTCAAAAACTACAGCACCTCAGTAAGTAAGATTTCAAGGGAAGCTTTCCACTATCATTATCTTCAAACCCTGTAAGTTTAATGTAAATCTATGGACATTTTGAAAAAGTACCCAAATCCTTTAAACAGCTAAAGCCTAAAAAACATTTTCCATTCTTTTGATTTTGTGTGCTGGCCTAAAAGTCAATATAAGGGTTAGTGTCAAGTTAAGTCTCAAGATATTAAAGAAAAGTCTCACAATCTTGAAAACAAGATTTTTAAGAGTCTGTCTTCAACTTAAAAAGTCATGTTTTAAAACCATAGTTTCTACATAATTCATCAAATTTCAAGAACCTGTAAAAACTTAACTACATCTTGGATATTATTTCAGACATTCACAAGTGAAAGACAGTGAGCAATTCAATTAAAACCAAAGATTTCTTGTCCTAAAATAATGCTTTACTTTTAACTTAAAAACCAGCTAAATATTAGTTTTCTAAACTGACCAATTTATCCGAAGTAGTGTCTAACTTAATTATTTACTTTATGAATTTTTTACAATCCTGTATTTATGTCAGTTGACTTCATGGACATATTTTTGACATGTGTCAACATAAAATTGTCACTACATTCAAGCTATATTTGCCACCTCACAGTTGCCATGACAACCTAACGAGGCCACAAGGAAATCACATTTCCCGTTATTTCAACTGGCTGAGATCCAAGGAGAAATAAATTGAGTGCAAATTTGGACAAAATGGAAACCCCAACAATGACAAATTGTACTCACAGATCATAAGAAAAACTAATGCATGAAATAAGTATGTTTTAAAGGCAGTGGACACTGTATTGGTAATGTTCAAAGACCAGTCTTCACACTTGGTGTATCTCAACATATGCATAAAATAACAAACCTGTGAAAATTTGAGCTCAATTGGTCATCGAAGTTGTGAGATAATAATGAAAGAAAAAACACCCTTGTCACACAAAGTTGTGTGCTTTCAGATGCGTGATTTCGAGACCTCAAAACCTAATTATGAGGTCTCAAAATCAAATGTGTGGAAAATTACTTCTTTCTCAAAAACTACATTACTTCAGAGGGAGCCATTTCTCACAATGTTTTATACTAGCAACATCTCCCCATTACTCATTACCAAGTAAGTTTTTGTGCTAACAATTATTCTGAGTAAATAACCAACAGTGTCCACTGCCTTTAACAGAGATTCATTGCTTGTCATTGATAGGAAAAATATTTCTTTTGTTTTCATTGACACAAACATAAGGCCTAATGAAAAAAGTAAGGACGAGGGCCTTTTTTCAAAAATGAGATCTTTTAAAATGTATCTTAGCCGACTAGTAAATTTCACTAGTCGCCCAGGCCTAACGGCAAAAACATAGGGCACCACAGCCATTGCTGTGGGGTGCCGTGGGCTATTCCGAGCCCTGTTCAATCCTTCGTTGAATCCAAGAGATTCAGTCCTCCCTTTATAGTCTCCTCTTATTGGATCAGCAGAGCCTAATACGGCTGTTTACTCCTGAAAATAATTCTATTAGTAACATTACCATCAATCATCTACTGCTGTTCCCAGACGGGTAAAGGCTACAGTCACAGTCCCAGAGAGAAGCAAATGATGCCCTCGCAGAACAGACCAGAAATTCTATCACGCGGACAGTGGAGTTATGATAATAAGATGTTTTACAGATTTTTTCCGTGTCAAACAAACACCCAGAAATGTGGCTTCCGCTACTCTATAAATTACCCTAAAAAGTAATAACTAGTAGTTACATGTAAGTACACGTACTAAGCTGAATACTAATATTTATTCATTTTAATACAGTAAAATTTACAATACAGACAGTGGAGTTATGATTATAGATGTTTTATTGTGTTCTCCGAATCAGAAATAAAACCCAGAAATGTGACTTCTGATGGCTATAAGTAAGACCCAAGTACACATACTAAGCTGACTACACTAATATTTACAATTAATACAATAACATTTACATTTCAGTCCGTGAAGTTATGAAAAAACAATGTTTTATTTCTCCTCATCCCAAAAATACAGAAATTTGGTTTCCAATGGCTATAAAATATATTGAAAAAAAAAGTAGACACACTATATTGCATTTGATGATGTAGTTTTTACTATGAAAGCTTGTGCAGTTTTTTATGTAATTAGTTAGTCTTTAAAGGCACTGGGCACTAATGGTACATACTCCAAATAATTTTTAGCATAACAAAATTAGTTTGTAATGAGCAATGGAGAGTTGTTGATAGTATACAACTTTATAACAGCTCCCTCTGAAGTAACATAGTTTTTGAGAAAGAGGAAATTTCTCACTGAAATATTAGCATCTGAAAGCACACAAATTCGTGCAACAAGGGTTGTTTTTTCTTTCATTATTCTCTTGCAACTTCGATGACCAATTTAGCCAAAATTTTCACATATTTTGAATTTTATGCTTATGTTGGTATACACCAAGGGAGAATACTGGTGTTTGACAATTTTAAAAGGTGTCCAGTGCCTTTAAGGAAATGAACAATAATATAACTTATAGGATAGTCTGGGCTTTTTGTGATGAATATACAAGGTGTCCAGTGCCTTTAAGGAAATGAACAATAATATAACTTATAGGATAGTCTGGGCTTTTTGTGATGAATATACAGACATGAATGTGCTTTTCTAAAATGCCATTATGAAAAAAAAAGTTGATTATAACTGTGAGTTGACGGATAGGTCTCCAAGGAGATACACAAAGGTAATATGAATAAAGGACTCATATTTATATTAAGTTTACTTTGGTATGTCCCTAGAGCCCTTTCTGTCTACTGTGTTTTTCTCTTCTATTCCTGAGTAATTTATATAATTCATGTTTTTTACCCTGGGTGACGTGTTGGCGAATATAGTGTGTTTTTTACAACCCATTTTATTATTTATGAAGTTTAATCCAATATGCATCCCACTTCACAAAATCAAACTCCTATCACAGTGTAGTCTTTAGCCAAGTGGGATTGGGCGACTTCGGCTACAGCTACGGCTGCATCTCCCACGTCTGTCTATTCTTCAACACTGGCAGATGCGCTGATCTAGCCGTAGCTGTAGCCAAAGTCCCCGTTTCTGACATGCCCTTACATAGTGTACATTCCATGTTGTTAATTTGTTTATTGGCAAACTTGATACTTTGGTGTTTTGTTGTGGAGAGGGCATATTGAGCCACAGCACCTTGTAAACAATAACATGGTGCTGCAAAGTAATCAAATGTAGCTTCACATACACGTGTACCTTGCAGGATAAAATACTGAGCAAATTTGAGTGCGCATATTATATAGGTCGACCAGCAACGTACCATACATGCGCAGTTATGCACTCACTCAAATAACTCGTTTGGAAGCCCTTCCACCTTTTCACTTTACATGTACATGTAGTGTCACTGGTTCCCCTCTGTGCTTTACTCATGTTAGCATGGAACAGGCTATCGAAACCACAGAAAAAGCCATGGTCAAATGGCTGATTTCAAATGGTCGACCAAAGTAGTCAACCAATGGGCGACCAGCCAATGGTTGACCAGGTTTGGGTAAAAATAGTCAGGGTGCGCACTCAAATTTGCTCTTTGAATCGCACCTAGGTTGTGATAAGGCGCTGTATAGGGTGCGTTCGTTTAGCTTCCCTGGGTTGACCCCGCAGTGCTCACTCAGGTGAGCCCCTGACAAGAGCTAATCGAACGATCACACTGGCCCTCTCGTGGTGACGGCATGCACCTCAGGTCATCCCCAAGTGACCCACTCCACAAGCAGGGTACTGGGGGCTGACCCGGGTGAGCCCGTCAAAGCTATTCGAACAGACGGGGCAGACCATGGTCGACCCAGGGAAGCTAAACGAACGCACCCATAAGAACCTAATGTTATTATAACTTCAAACTTTCCTTTTTCAAACAAAGTTTGTCCCCGCAAGCTCCATGTTAGTCTAGTACTCACCAATCTCATTACATGTTTGAATAGATAGCGATCTCTTGTTTGCCAGACTTTATCTTTGAATCTGCAACCCTTAAATTGCCTAACCAAGAAACCCTGAGCTTAAAGGGTTTTGATACCTTTTCTTTTTGGCTGTGACTGTGAATGAAGATGTAGTTAATATAATTTACCTGTAGAAGTTTCAGCCTAGCTTGTTTAGTAATTAAGTTTTTTGTGAAAAAAAAGGTGAAAATCATAGATAAATGTTTTCAGGAGAGTCGCGTAAATATGTTCTAAAGTAATTTTCGTCTCCTGAGACCAAAATTATTTTGTTACATTGTTTTACTCTTTTTTTCCCCAAAAACTACAGCACCCCAGCAAGTAATATTTTAAGGGAAGCTTTCTATCATCATTTCTTCAACACGTGTAAGTTCAATGTAAATCTGTAGACAATGTGTTTTGTGTCAAACACAAAAATACCCAAACCCTTTAAATTGCCTCCCCAAGAAACCCTGATTCTTAAGAGAGCTCAGCTGCGACGAGGCAATCAGTTCTTCTCATAGTTTACCCAGATTCTTTGTCAGACAATAGCCCCCATCTCTATCTTCATCATCAGCTTTTCTTACGTGCCTTCCGGCACAAACAGGGAAGAGTCTTATTGATGTACATTGCTTGGAATGAAGTTTTTAAGATGCTATCTCATATTGGTTATGGTTGCTAAGGAAGCAACCGACACACAGCGGGACATTTCAGTGTTATTTGTACACTACCATGGAAACGGTTTTCCAATCATGATAACTTGTTTTATATCATTTGAAGGAGTACATGTAGGGAGCCGTATTGACAATTCTATCTTTTGTGATGAGTTTTCTTCTACTCTAGTTCCCTTGAATTGCTTATAAGAGCCGAATGATGATAGATGTGTACAAATGTCACAAAGGGGGAATGTTTTTATTACTGTTTTTAAACATGGGTATAGTGATATTCACAATTCTTAAAAGTTATTACTTTTTATTACAAAGACTTTTAGAACAACTACTCACCCTTCAAGGATTTGGGTACTTTTTCAAAATGTCCACAGATTTACATTAAACTTACAGGGTTTGAAGATATTGATAGTGGAAAGCTTCCCTTCAAATATTACTAACTGAAGTTCTGTAGTTTTTGAGAAATGAGAAAATTAAGTCACAAAATAATTTTCGTCTCAGGAAGACGAAAATTAGTTTAGCATGTAAAATCCCATTAACCAGTTATGAACTTAAACCATAATCATAGCATAACTGGTTAATACGTTTTTACATGCTAAAACTGAGACGGAAATTATTTGTTTTAATCATTTCTCAAAAGCTACAGCACCTCAGAAAGTAAAATTTCAAGGGAAGCTTTCTAATAGACTATTATTATCTTCAAACTGTGTAACTTTAATGTAAATCTGTTGACATTGTGTATTGTGTTAGGAAAAAGTACATAGACCCTTTAATGGGCAGTTCCTATTATTTTTGTCATTCTGAATTTATCAACTTTGCAAGGCAATGTGTTACTAGCCGATAAATACTGGCAAGCAATAGTAAAGACACTAGCAATATATATAATAACAATAATTAATAATATGGCTTCAAGCAAAACAATTGTTTTCAATTAACCATATTGAATGATACCATCTTAAGACAAACTAATTTCTTTCGTCCCTCATTCAGCGAAGAAGAAAACACCACAAGGTTAAAAAAAATGTTATTTTAAGTTTAATATAAGAATGAGCTACATATTGTACATGTGTATGGGCAGCCTCGGTATAGTCTAGATTTTATACAATCTCATGTTGAGTCTTCGGAGCAGTTCTCAAACGCTGAGAGAAATTTACAAGGTTGATAGATGTTATTGCAAACCGAAAACTAGGTGAATCAATTCAGAAAGGCGGATAATCAAATTGAGAAATGCTTTCAGAGGGTTCTAGCGAATGATTTGTTTACGGAAAGATGCTCTACTTCTGAAATGCAAAGACCCAAGGATCCTACGCAGTTCTTAAAATCTGATTAAATGATCGTAGGAGGATCTAGATTTTATATAAGTGAAACTTTGAAATAAAATATATTGATCAGTTAACTTCTTCATATCTTCAAGGAGGTAGCTCATTGTGACATGTTATTCATCACAAAAACACGATCGTTTCAAAGGGAAGTTAATACGATTAGTAATCACTCTTAAATCAATTGCACTAAAAACTTATGGTTAGAAGGCTACACATCAACTTTAGATAAAAAGCATTTTGAGGAACATTTCACTTTGAAGTAAAGTGGTTAATATGACAAAATATATCAATAGGTTTCAAACAGAAAGTTTGTATTGCAATTAATTTTTTTTAAATAATAATAATAATAATAATAATAGTAGGTATTTGTAATGCGCCAAATCAATCTTTACAGATGTTCAAGTCGCAAGCAGAGACAATGTAAACACAACAATACATGTACATATCCAGTGAATGCTAAACAAACAATAATAATAACACCATTTAAAAACAAAAAACAATGGGAAGAAATCAGGGGAGGGAAACCACGACCAGACCTGCAGCATTGAGCCAAAGAAAGTCCTGCCAAAGCCGGTCTCTCTATGACAAGAACGTGCAGGCCAAGCCGAGCGGTTTCCAAGCGCATAATTTTTCTTTCAGGGTAAAAACAAGCTTTAAAAACTCTTAGATAAGATTCACATAAATTTCATTACCAGTTTTTTAAATTAACAAAATTGATCATGTAAAAATATTGTGAACAAAATAAGTTATTTATCCATACTATATGCCTTGCCTAGAAACTCTGTTAAGTATTTTCTGTGGTTGTTATGGAGATGAAGCATATGTCCAGACTCTACAACATAGCAACGGTTCTGCATGATTGAACCATCTTTGTACATTGCTTAATAATTGCAAAAGCACTTAGACAATCGCAGGTCTGTCAATCATACAAATTAACTAGAGGGTTAGTCAATCATATTAACTACTGCAGGTAAGGTTGACAAGACTGGTAATTATCGTAATTAATGTTTGATTATTACGTAGTTATAATTTTTCAATCTCAATATCTTTCTTTTTCCCCCACAGAACAGTTGCATTGCCCTTTTTTCTTTTATAATTAACCTGTTCTCTTAAAATATATGACAGATAATGCTGTTTCAAAATAATTTAAAAAAACTTTTGATATTCTGCATGATGGATAGTGAGATAATGTCGGTCTACGGACAATAATTCATTTTTAGTTTGGCAGGGTTTTCTTTTAAAAACTTATCCAATCTTGAATCTGTAAAAAAAAAAAAAATTAAATCCAAATTTTAGGAATAAATCAGCCAAAATCAGGACCTAGCATTAAAGGCAATGGACACTATTGGTAATTACTCAACATAATTATTATCATAAAACCTCACTTGGTAACGAGTAATTGGGAGAGGTTGATAGTATACAACATTGTGAGAAACGGCTCCCTCTGAAGTGACGTAGAAAGAAGTAATTTTCCACAAATTTGATTTCGAGACCTCAAGTTTAGAATTTGAGGTCTCGAAATCAAGCATCTGAAAGCACACAACTTTGTGTGACAAGGGTTTTTTTTATTTCATTCATATCTCGCAACTTCGACGACCAATTGAGCTAAAATTTAAACACAGGTTTGTTATTTTATGCATATATGTTTAGATACACCAAATGAGAAGACTGGTCTTTGACAATTACCAATGTCCACTGTCTTTAATAGACTTTGTATTATAATTGTATCCTAGTTACCCAAACAACCAACATTGACATGAATAGTTAAGCCCCTTTCGAACAAAATTGTAGCAAGGTTGTAAATGTTTTACAAAATGTACCTGTGTGAAAAGACAACATTTTTTGTTGTGTCCAAGGTCCCTTGGAAAATCTTGTCCATCAATGTACATCTAAAAGCACTTAAAATGGAAGTGTTTATGAGAACTCTCTACACAATGGCTTCTAGCATTAACAATACATTAATTAAAGTGTATTCGCTTTACAAGACACACATCCGTTCACACATTTAGTGCAGCTCCTGTTCATTTATAAGCCCTTTTCGAGTCCACGGCTTCCGCTTTGGATTCGAATTCAGGCCAGGTCCTATCATCTAAAGCCCTGAGTGCGTACGCAAAGTATGCGCAATTGTCAAAATAACGGCAGGGCCAAGCTAGCCTGGGCCGAATGTTGGCCGAAGCCGTGGTTTCGAAGAGGGGCATGTATTCATCAGGCTTATAACATTAAAATACATGGTCAAACTGCCACTATTTTGTTTAATGATGGATGTATAGTTACCCGAAGTAAACGTTTTTGTTTTTACCAACTGCTGGCTGATTAATGAAAAAACAGAATGTGACAACCCACACCCGAGTTAACATGTACACGCCCTCTTTATGGCTTCAAAAAGAGCCATAAGAAGTGTTCAAATGTAGAGGTCGCTGCCCTTTATTGTTCAGAGGCAGCACTGTGAAAGAGTAAATCACTCGATCACGAGTTTCAAAAGTACAATTCTGTTGAGAATTCCAATAAATTTCTACAAATTCTCTGCAGATGCTTAGTTTAAGCATCTGTTAATCCATAAATTTACTATAAATACAGTAGCCCTATAGAACTCTTTCTCTGTACACAGATACAGAGTCCTAACTATTAAGGCCTGTTTCTGGGGCGGAAAATTTTCAAAGCTTCATAACTCAAATCTTACCTGCAACGCCAATAATTTCAACAGATTCACATTCTATGGCGTCATACATTTTTCTGCGGTGGGTTTTGGTCGTCATATATTCTTCACAAATCCGTCATTTTCGTGAAATATTGAAAGTTTGTATATACTCAGCGCCTTGATTACCTTGTTTGGTAGATATGTGCGCTTAATAAGACTTTGATATTATTATTATTATTATTGTGGGAATATACTGACAGCACAGGTCATAGGGACCTCACAGTGATGTGAGCTATATAAGAATGATTTATTATAATTTATTCTTAAGTACATCTCTCGTCTTATTTTTTTTAATTTCTTGAGAGAATGCATGGTCACTGCTTTTCAACTCCATTGCTAAACATAACTGAGAAAAAAAACAATGGCATACCAATTTCACTAATGGACACAAAGCATTGAACAGTCATAGTAGTGAGGTGGATTAAGGACAAAAAACACGAAGATCGTGACACGGCGGACAAAAGCACCAAAGTTTCACCAAAGCATCAGTTTGACCCGTAGATTTCAAAAAAGTCATGCTCCAAAAAATCTGAGCATGGGATGACCTTGAATTACGTCATTATGACGTCATTACGTCTTTTAAATGTAATAAAGCAAACACAAATACCATGGTTGGATTTCTACATGCCAAAATTATGTTTCTGAGGCCAAGGAATTTAACGAGGGTGGTATTAGTTTGTAACAAATTAATATCCTTTATGGTGACTATGTTGATGACCTTGACTTTATTATGACGTAATATATTCAAAATGGCAGTCATTTCCTTAAAACAGCATAACTTTAGTTATGTAATGCCGATGCAAGTGATTTTAGTAGCGAATTATATGTATCCCCCTCACTATAGGATGTACATATAAAACAAACCAGGAAAAAAACCTAACATTCAGGACTAAAAGCATTTGCGATAAATTGGGTCCGAAGCTGAGAGAGGCAAACTGCACACAGCGGAAGGAAGAGTCAACGCTCAACAACCACTCAGTGTTTCCTTTTTGGATACTTAGGTTTGATTAAACTCAAGAGGTGCGCCTTTAATGGGCAACTGTAATGGCTGCCTTTCTTAAAGATTGCGCAGGTTTTAAATGGAATGTAGAAATGGTCAGGTAAAATAAATGAGAGGTTTTATTTTAAATTTGACGGATAGAATGCTAATGAGATCCTTTGCTCACCTAAAATTGAATGAATTTCAATTTCACTATATTTTGTTTACGTTGTAATGAATTGTATTGAAGAACATTTTTCTCCATTGTAAATCTTTCCAAATGTAAATCTGTATTTTAGTTCAATCTTTGGACTGCGACAAACATATGATTTTTTTTTACAATAAACCAGTAATAATAATAACTATGATTGTAAATCCAATAAACTGAATAAATTTAACTTTTATTGAAGTATACAGTATCTATGAACCGCATGTCTGTATGTGTATATATACAATAGGTTCACAAATATTTCAGGACATAGACATAACAATAAAAAGGCAATTAGGGGTAAATTCATCAGTAGATTACGAATGAACATAAAAGGGCAATCAGTGGTTATTTTATTTTAAAATGGTAGCAAAAAACAAAGAACCTCATTAGAGAAAACCAAACAAACTGAGATGCGCTCAAGAGGCGCCACACCATAGTAAATCTTATATACACAAGCAATAAAAGTACTCCATTCTCATCATCTTGATGTTAATGCATAGTGGCTCGACTGTCAAATAGCGTGCCATATAAACCTATCCACAGATTAACCATGCTAGTCTCTCCCTTCTATGTGTGAGTATTATAATAATTCATAATAGCTAGGGCTTGCCTGGCAGTCAGTCATTACAATACAAAAGGGAATTCGACAGCAGTCTGTAAGTTTTTTTTTACATAAAAAGCTAGTGGCGAGGCATTCCCATATGTACATCTTATACACGCAATAGTAGCTACATCAGTCATCCATGCTTTTGGAATATACTGATTACTGGGAACGCCCGAATCAACTCAGGCCTGATCACGGAGGCAACGAAGGCGATTGCCTCCATGCCCCACGATCATTGCCTTGGTGCCCTTGAAATGCTCCAGTAGACATTTACAACTTCCTCATAGGGTGCCCTTTCCAAGGAGAAAATGCCTTGGTGCCTTTGCCCTTTCAAAAACGAAGCATACTATGCCTGCAACACATGTATCAATGGATACAGCCTTGGTTGTTTTCTGTTCTACATGAAAAATTGCATGATGCTGCACTTAAAGACAGTGGACACTATTGGTAAATGTCAAAGACCAGTCTTCTCACTTGGTGTATCTCAACATATGCATAAAATAACAAACCTGTGAAAATTTGAGCTCAATCGGTCATCGAAGTTGCGAGATAATAATGAAAGAAAAAACACCCTTGTCGCACGAAGTTGTGTGCGTTAAGATGCTTGATTTCGAGACCTCAAGTTCTAAACTTGAGGTCTCGAAATCAAATTCGTAGAAAATTACTTCTCTCTCGAAAACTACGTCACTTCAGAGGGAGCTGTTTCTCACAATGTTTTATACTATCAACCTCTCCCCATTACTCGTTACCAAGAAAGGTTTTATGATGATAATTATTTTGAGTAATTACCAATAGTGTCCACTGCCTTTAAGAGCTGCATCAAGAGAATCTTGGCTCGAATTTGGTGGTAAAAACCACAAGACTGTAGGGCTTGTATCTCAAAATCTTTACAACAAGACCAACATTTATTTGACAAGAACAGAATCAAAATGAGTTGAAATAGCACTAACTAAGAGAAGATCTTGATCTACATGTTTACCACATTTTTCTTACGTGTATGTGTTCGGACTCTTTGATACTCAAGGGAATTAAAAGATATTATGAGATCTTGTTTACAAATATACCACACAATGAGGTAGCCTAATATTATTCAATTGAAAAACATTAAGACCACTGGGCTAGCCCGGTCAGGAGTTTACTGGCCCGATGCTACATGTCAAATCACAGGCCTCATCCTGCGGTCCAGTGTCAACTTTGAGACCTGAGAATTGTATTCTTTACTGTCTTAGAGACACTTGATGTGCACATTTAGTTTGTGTGCACTAAATGGAAATTTTGCTTTTGCTCAAAGACACTGGACACTATTGGTAAATGTCAAAGACCAGTCTTCTCACTTGGTGTATCTCAACATATGCATAAAATAACAAACCTGTGAAAATTTGAGCTCAATCAGTCGTCTAAGTTGGGAGATATCATGAAAGAAAAAACACCCTTGTCACATGAAGTTGTGTGCTTTCAGATGCTTGATTTCGAGACCTCAAATTCTAAATCTGAGGTCTCGAAATCAAATTCGTGGAAAATTACTTCTTTCTTGAAAACTACATTACTTCAGAGGGAGCCGTTTCACACAATGTTTTATACTAACAACCTCTCCCCATTACTCGTTACCAAGTAAGGTTTTATGCTGATAATTATTTTGAGTAATTACCAATAGTGTCCACTGCCTTTAAAGGGGAAATTTACTTTTAAAATTATTGTTATCCTTATTTTTTCCTATATTTATAACTATATTTAAAAATAAATTAAATGTAATTTGTATTGTTGTTGATGTTTCAATTTGTGTATCTGTTGTTTTAATTTTAAGCCGATCAATCAAAAATACAAAAAAATACAAAAAAAGTCTGCATATTTCTTGTTCTGTACCCTTCTTGGTTTATTCATGAATGCAATTAAAATGCTTCTATCTATTCAGAATTGTTCCATTCTTAATTGTTTTGTTCAGTCAAGCATGACTTCTACATCAGTGCAATTTTATGCTTGAATAGGTTTCAATGAGCCTAACATAAGGGGTAACAAGATAAACTAATGGTAACGATTTAACATCAAAAGTGCACAGTACCCTTGATTAGTATAATACAATCTAATACTAATCATTTGATATTTCCTTGTAGTAATTAAATAAAATTTGGAGGGATTACGGAAACAATCAGCGAGATACAAAACGGATGGATAATGACCCTATTGATGATAAGGATAATGGTTTTGATAATTATTATGTAATTTTGGTAATGAAATCAAGGATGCCTAATGAGTGAACTTCATCACTGTAGCTCTCAAGCCTGAGGAAAACTTTGTAAACGAGAGTGCTTGCTATATGAACCAGAAACACAGAGGTTAACACACTCTTCCTTGATAAGTGTTTTCGGGTGGATTTCACAAAGAGTTAGGACTAGTCTTATCTCGAGTTAGGACCAGTTACTCCTCCTAACTTAGGACTATCCATGTAATTTGTATATTTGAAATCGACCCATGGGTTGTTATACGTCCACTACCGATCCAAGTACATAGAATCGATGGCTTGATGTCCCATCTGAAGGAAAAATCTTGCTTAAAGGCTGGACACTATTGGTAATTACTCACAATAATTGTTAGAATAAAATCTTACAGCGTAACAATCAATGGAGAGCTGTTGATAGAATAAAACATTGTGAGAAACTACTCCCTCTGAAGTAACGTAGTTAAAAAAAGAAAAACAATAATTTTGGACTGAAATAATATTTGATTTTGATTTCGAGACCTCAGAATAAGATTTTGAGGTCCCAAAATCAAGCATCTGAAAGCACACAACTTTGTGTGTCAATGGCGTTTTTTCTTCCATTTTTACCTTGCAACTTCGACGACCAATTGAGTTCAAATTTTCACAGGTTATTTTTTGCATATGTTGAGATACACCAAGTGAGAAGACTGGTCTTTGACAAATACCAATAGTGTCCACACACTGCTGATCTGAAACAACAGAGCTCGAGTCCGGTGCGCGTAACCGCTCGGCCACAACAGACAATGAACAGTATGAGGCAGGGGTCACTTCTACTGACTATCAAAATATTCTTAATCTTGAAAAATTGTGAGGTGAAAATATTAATTTTAAACTTAGTATCAAATTGTTTTTGTACTCACCTCAAAAAACTTGTGGAGCCATCCTTGTAACATATTCTCAGGCTGTAAGAGGAAGAGAGTAAAATAATCACACTTGTATTAAAATGTCTTAATTATTAATTACATGAACTGAAGATAATATAATAAAAACAAACTTGATCATTCTTATCAAGCGCACACATTAAAGTCGTTTAACTTTAAATCAATACAATTTTAAAATGTCTTAATTCTGTTTCTACTCTTAGATTGGAATGAATCAACCGTAGTACAAAATCTTGAAGAAAAAAAAATGTTTCTCAAATATTCAAGCTGATGAATATCCAATGCGTGCAATTTATTTCACAATAAAATAAGTTTTACCCGACATGAATTCTAATATTGAGAAAAACATATAATTTCAAAAACTACTTACATCTTCAAATATTGATCCTACATTTGCAGTGATCAGCATGACGGATGGCAAGCTCTCAGACGCCATGACGACGCCTTGTTCTTCCCCGTTCAAGAAAAGGAAACTCCAGAAGACGGTGCAATTAGTGAGAAGATGCCCGAATGATACCCCGGTACGAACTCAGTCTTCACCAACCAAGTCCACACTCCACACAACACTTCAGTTCTCAAATACTGCGATAGCCGGTAACAATCTCAAAATCAGAGGTAGACTTGCCAACCAGACTGGGCTCCGGTGGCAAATGGGAGTCACTGGCACTGGTGACCAAGTCAAGAGCAGGGTACCAAGGAAGTCTGGGTGAGAATCAGAGTAGATGATGAACTCATAAGAAGTAGGTTAACCGTTGTCCAATCATCTTGCCCCGAGGATGAGATTTTCCGTATTAGTCTTGCATCTTACTAAACATGACTTCACACAGTCTGTAGATCACCAACAAGTCTAGTGGAAATAAAAAGACAAAATAAAGGAAACATGAAGTGACTTCTTCAGAAATATTCGGAACCGTTGGGCAACCAGATATTTTCATTTTGGGGTGGCATAATCTGAGGGGCTATTTACTGTATCGAACCACTCATCTGTGCATTGTTGCGGGGCGAGGGCGGGCGAGGGCGGGGCGAGGGCAGGGCGAGGGCGGGGCGAGGGCGGGGCAAGGTTTATGAGAGGTTTATCACTGGTTATGCCACTGTGTAAAACTTATTCTAACCAGCACTTGTGCTAAATTTATGTCTATCTAGTGGGTAGAAGGAATGAACACGACAAGGAGAGTAAGCATTCTACATCCCATCTGCATAGAATGTACTTTCAAATTTTTTAATTCCAATAATCTATGACAATTTTTCTAAACCTACAGTATGAGAAATCATTTTTATGACAAAAAGTTTGAATCTTAAAGGTATCTCAAGAGTTGGTACTGGAAGTGAAACCAACTCTCCGGGAAAAAAAATCCAATCATTCTGTTTGAATAGAAATGTGTCCCCCACCCCTAAATTAAATAAGGGGGAGCATGACTTTCAATACAACAACCATTACTGGCCATTTTCTCCAAAACGTGATCACCTGATCTGATGAAATGTCCACAGGTTGGTTGTAACGCCCTTCCAGCCCAAGCTGTAAATTGCCTAATACATCAAATACATCAATTTGCCCTCGGTGCCCTTTACGCTAACCCTGTTGCCCTTTGTTAAGAAATATACAACTTTGTAATAGGAAGGGATAAATCCATCATAGTCATTGAGGTGACCTGGGGGTCAAATAAACCCTCTTGCAACTTCAGGAACAAACCTGAAGGACTTCCCTTTCTAAAACCAATAATTATAGACCTCTCAAAGTAGCGGTGATTAAATATCAACCTTTGGTTTTTTGAAGCGTTTTTTTTTTCCTGTAATGTGTAGAATAAAACTAACCTTTTGAAAGTTTCATTCCAAAAAGTAGTTGAAATTTATCCACTGCACATGATTACAAACTGGGTGTAACTGGTTTATTATTTTCATTTTTTATTTATTTATTAATAATATTTTGTGCAGACATTCTTCAACTAAATGCCTTTCAAACAAATGCACAAAATGCTTTTTGTTTGACTAGACTAAAAGGCTGTCGGTGATCACACTTACGGCTCACTCTTAATGCACTTTGATGTCAGTGATTTATCAATGAAGACATTATTAAATTCAATATTTACAGATGGGATTAAATCAATGCTGCAAGGTCTGAATATTGTCATTTCATACAGAAGAGGATGTCAATCAAAACATGAAGATATCAATTATTTTTTTAGTATAATGTTGTGGCTCATTACAAAATGAACTAAGGTTTTTGTTCTGTTTTTGCATATATTTGTATAATTGCTTTACTGATCATGCAACTTTTACAATGAAAGTAACAGTCCAGGGCAGGGCCTGATTTCATAGAGCTGCCTCAGAAGAAAATATTGTTAAAACCAATGGGAGACTTTCTGGGACGATAGAGGGCAGCAGACTTACCGGGTAAATCCATTGTTCTCAGAATTATGCGCATGTTCAGAACTACGTAAACAATGGAAATTTACCCGGTATGTCTGCTGCCACCTAGCGTTGGAAAGTCTCCTATTGTCAGCTAAGCAACAAAAAACAGTATACCAGTCACATTTTGTTGATATGAAATGGTATTTTAGCTGGTAACCTTTTTCTGGTAAGCATTATTTTGTTGTGCTTAGCTAGTTTTTGTGCCTAGGCAGCTGTATGAAATTGGGTCCAGGATAGAGGGTTGTAAACAATGCTTTATGTAAAAAATGTAAATAAAAGATTTATGAGGTTGACGAAGAATTGACAAGAGTGGGATTCAAACCCAAGACCTCCGGATTAACGTGCCGGCGCTCTACCAACTGAGCTATCTAGCCCTATATTGGCGGTGTCCCTATTTTGTCAGTATCTTTGTTTTGGGTACCAGTCAGAAGCCATACAACCGTTAACTGCCGTGTAGCCAGGGATCACACCCTAATTACGATACAACCTGGGAAGTGGCAGCCAGAGGATTACCTTAGTCAATTCTTTGTTCAACCGTCCAAAATCATTTAAAAATTTACCCAGTAAGTTTCCCTTGTGGTTTTATACATTGATGCTAAAAGATTTAAGTGATTCAATGACATGCAGAAATAGCAAAATCAGGTACCGGAATTCAGACAGAGTCAGCAGGTGGCAGTCAATACACAGGACATTGATACCTTAATAGTCGGACTAAATGGATTTGATTCAATTGGTCCTTGACTAAAATTGCTCACTGTAATCTGACCAAGGAAGTAGAATGACTCTTCATTGATGGTATTACTGACACTGACGGAATAGCCACTCACACACATACACACACACACACAATAATTATATACTCAGATGGAATTACAGGAATGTCCATTGGATTATTGCATAAAAAGCTTAATGTTTACTACCTGTGTACACCCTACATGTAGTAAATGACCTGGAGTGGATGACTAGTCTTATCTCGAGTTAGGACGAATTACTCGTCCTAACTTAGGACAAGCCATACGATTTAATATCCTAGGACAAGTCCAAACAACCCCTGCGCCAATTACAGAAAGGTATACATGTAAAATAGTGCTTAACAATTTCCTGCCGACATATGACATGAGGGTTTGGCAAGTAATCTAATTTTGGTAAGCAAAATTGTGTTATCTTTTGTGCTTTTAGAAAAGCTCAGCTAAATCAAATTGTATTGGGCCTGGTTAAAACATAAATACAGCATGCAGTACATTGTATACAGATTTCTCTACTTTGCAAACAAATGACTTGATAGCCACTGGCAGTATGTGAACTCTCATGAAATTTTGGCAGTTAACCTGTTTACAGCTAAGCAATATTCTAATGCGCTTCGCAAGTTTTAGCACTTGAAATTGCACTGACTGAAATTAGGCTACATATTACACAAATCATGCAAAAACATGTAGGCCTACACTTCCTAAAATGAACCATGTGACCTGTGACATCACATACATTTGTGAGAATCACAGCATCTTGACTTTCCGCGGCACAAATAGTGCAAGACTCAGTGAGTAAAAGCTTGTTTTATGGAGATTGTACTACTACTAGTGATTTTTATGAAACTTTGAATACTATTTGAATAATAAGAAGATAATTTGAATGATGCAATAACTTGATGTATGTGCAGCTCAAAATGTGTTTTTTGCATTGTAAAGAACACAAAAAATTTAATAAAAAAATTTAGGTAATTTTTTATTTGTGTGCAAACCGTTTAAAAGGGGGATTAATTTACAAAATGTGTTTTTTGCATTCTAAAGAACACAACAAATTAAATAAAAAAATTTAGGTAATTTTTTATTTGTGTGCAAACCGTTTAAAAGGGGGATTAATTTACAAAGGGCAGGCCCTATGAATTTTGCCCATGGAATGTACAAAATAGAAGGTCACTTTTTTGTCAACAAGGGTGAACCAACGTACATTGTACTTGGTGAACAAAACTTGAGGATTTGCAATGGCATGGCATTATAATAGTATGAAGCAATTAAGATTTAACAACACTTGCAACTGTACAACACTGACACATCATAAATATAAATAAATACAGATATTTTGTACACTTGAATGGAACTGGAAAACTGCTGCATGGAATTTCCACATAATGCAAACAGTGAACTGCAATTTACGTAAACAAGTTTGTTTTTGTATAATTAGTGTGAAAAACGCAGGATGTATTTTGTGCCGGTAGATTCATGACGTACACGATTATCCTGGTGGTACACACGTATGCAAACAAGTTCTATAGAAGAAATGTTCAATTAAAAAAATGAACTGGTAGGTCTTATCCATTTATTAGCAAACAACAAACCAAAATAACCATAGACTGACATATCCCCACCCATCCCTCCCTCATCAACTTTGAAAACCAGCATTCTGAAAACTGCAGGCCAAACCCCGGTTAAAGGGAAGGTATACGTTTGGTTATCACTCTAAAAATAAATGACAATGAAAACTTTTGGTTAGATGCCTATAGCAGCTTCGGATAGCATAGACCAGTAGACCTAAAGTATTTTGAAAAACATTTCACTTTGAAGTAATGTGGTTACGCTTAAATTCATATGTTTTTATACCTAAATGTTTGAATCTGAGAAACGTTACCGACTACGTTCTCAGATTTGTAATTAGAGACTGCCTACATGGACATATTCGCTGCAACAGTCTGCAATCTCAAAAGAAGTTGACAGGTTTATTTTATTAAAGCCATTGGACCCTTTCGGTTCAGAAAAAAAAATAAAAGTTCACAGATTTACAAATAACTTACAGGGTTTACAGAAGGCAATGGTGAAAGACTTCTCTTGAAATATTAGTCCATGAAATGCTTTACTTTTTGAGAAAACAGCAAAACAATATAAATTCTCGTTAACGAGAATTACGGATTTATTTTAAACACATGTCATGACACGGCGAAAAGCGCGGAAAAAAAGGTGGGATTTTCCGTTGTTTTCTCCCAACTCCGATGACCGATTGAGCCTAAATTTTCACAGGTTTGTTATTTGATATAGAAGTTGTGGTACACAAAGTGTGGGCCTTGGACAACACTGTTTACCGAAAGGGTCCAATGGCTTTAAACAACTACTTTGTTAGGCCTGTAACATGATTAAAATGATTGAACGGTTCCAAAAAGGCAAAAACCATTGCAGGTTTAACTTTTCCTTTGACACCCAAGGACCCGTCATAACTCAATCCAAGTGGTCAGGCTGGCTAGTTCAGTGTTGAAAAGCATACCCTATTCAATATTGAAGGTGGACCGGTGGAAAAACCTGACGGATTAGTCATAGTAAAATGACAATAAATTAACTGGTCCAGATGGCTAGTCAAAAAATAATTTAAAGGCAGTGGACACTATTGGTTATTACTCAAAATAATTATTAGCGTAAAACCTCACTTGGTAACGAGTAATGGGGAGAGGTTGATGGTATAAAACATTGTGAGAAATGGCTCCCTCTGAAGTGTCATAGTTTTCCACAAATTTGATTTCGAGACCTCAGATTTAGAACTTGAGGTCTCAAAATCAAGCATCTGAAAGCACACAACTTCGTGTGACAAGGATGTTTTTTCTTTCATTATTATCTCGCAACTTTGACTACCCATTGAGCTCAAATTTTCACAGGTTTGTTATTTTATGCATATGTTGAAATACACCAAGTGAGAAGACTGGTCTTAGACAATTAACAATAGTGTCCAGTGTCTTTAAGGGCAAACCCTGAAAACCATCACAGATTATGATACAAAACAGTACAATTTAATTCAAAGGAATATTGCAAGTGGGAGGAATGCGCTTATAGAATTTCGTTCTGTACGCCCACAAGTGTATGTCATGCTTCAGTGAACAAACATGTCACCACTATCACACCACCACAGGTAGTTCTATGAAATGTCCATTGTGTGTTGGTAGCAAATTTGAAAGGTAATATTGTCGGATGGTGCTTGGAAAAACATTTAACAGTTCCGGTTTAAAAGTGGGATGATTTCAAACATCTGCACGATTAACCTCACATCCCACATTGATTGTCATTATTGGTTATAAAAATTAAATTGAAACAATTTTATGAATCACCTTTTTATTAAACATAAGGACTTCCAAGAACGAAGGATGGATTTTCTTTATTTTCATTGTTTAGAGAAAATTTTCCCAATTCTGGCCAAACATTTCAAGAGCAGATGATGGACACAAGAAAATTGTAGTCAAAAATATAATGAAAATTTTAATTTATTTATATAATGTGGTTTTATTGTGAAATTGTCTCAGATGTGAACTTTTGAACCTTGTGACTTTGGATGGTTAAGGGATTTTTTATTAAATTTCTTTTCAAAGAGTGACTGAAGAATTATGGGATTTGTACAAAACCAGGTTGCTTTTTTGAGCATAGCATACAAGTTAATCATCCCCTCCCGCATTCTTTTGAGGTTGCACCCTTTTTAAAAATTTTGTTATTATTTTAAAATTAAAAAAAAAAAAATTCTGTGTATTTCTCATTTAACTTACTTATCTTTTAAGAACTTGTAATTTACTACATAGTACAAAAAAGTAAGCAGGTGACCTTAAAGGAACACGTTGCCTTGGATCGGTCGAGTTGGTCTTTGAAAAGTGTTTGTAACCGTCTGTTATAAAATGCAAATAAGTAGAAAGATGTTGTAAAAGTAGAATACAATTGATCCACACAAACATGCCTCGAAATTGCACGGTTTTCCTTTTACCTCGTCGACTAACACGGTCGGCCATTTATGGGAGTCAAATTTTTGACTCCCATAAATGGCCGACCGTGTTAGTTCGCACAGTAAAGGGAAAAACACGCAATTTCGGGGCAAATTTGTGTGGATCATTGTATTCTACTTTTAAAACATGTTTCCAACCATATATGCATTTTGAAAAAAAACGGTTACAAACGCTTTTTATAGACCAACTCATCCGATCCAAGGCAACGTGTTCCTTTAAACTGAAGAATTAGTGGCCAATTTGAATAAAAAGCCACCTTTGAAAGAAACAAAAAATAAAAAGGCCCTCATCCTCCTCTTTTTTGGAAACACCCGGTCATCAACTGGTGTTTGTTTTTACTTGGCCAAAAAGCACTGAGGAACACACGAAATACAGTGCACAAGGCCCAGATATAAGGCCAAGTATAAAAAGAAACATGTTTAGCATCCCCGCCCCCTTCCTTTTTACAGGCCGCCTCCTTTTTTATATTATTTTTTATTTTATTTTTTGATGCCCTTTTATTTTTTTATTTTTTTTAAATAGGGTTATTTTAAATGATCTCAGCAAAAACAATCTGAATGTCTTGTCTGAATGCCTCGACTAAATTGTTTCATTTATGTTTTGTGTATTTCAGCAGTAGAAAAAACAATGGATATTTGACATTTTAACAAAGAATGGCAGCCATCTTGAAATAAAAAATAAAAAAACCCTCTTCCTCCTTTTTTTGAAAAACCCAGACGTGAAACATGTTTTTTTTTTACTCGGCCTAATGCATTAAGTGCAGAAACCCAACAAACCCTACATAAGCTCACACACACAGCAGAGTCCACTAACGCTGCAAGAAACTTTGCGTGTATGATTTTGACGACGGTGAATTTGGATTCAAGTGACATTGAAGTTTTACAAGTAAATATTTTGCCACCATCTACTATATTTTGTGATATTTAAAGCTTCAAAATTTGAAAGATTAAAGACGGTGTTTTCCATCTTTGATTTTAATGAATAAAAGTTACCGTCGCCGTTGTGTAGTTTGTTGTCATGGTTGTACGTTCATCGTAAAAACAAAGTCTTGGGATGTCATGTCCATAATCTTATGTTTGTAATAAACATGCTAGATTAGTTTTATCATCCACAAAACATGTTTCTTCCCCCTAAATTATACCAATGTCACAATGTGTAGTTATTTCAAGAATCACCAGAAAACACAAATGTGATTAATAAATAGTGCAATTTTGAATGATGTAATAATGAGGGGTTTTGAACACAATTTTTTTTTTCACAATCTCATACTTTTCTCTTCACATGTCGACACTAAAAGCCATAATGATAAGCAATCATTTTTTTTAAATTTTCTCATTTACTGTATACAATTGCCGTTGAAAACATTTACAAAATCCTCAACCAATTGCAAGGTCAAGTATCGAAAAGCATAAAAAGCTGATGAGGAAAAACATTAAGCATCACCATGCAGGAATGTTGCAAATCATTATCGTTTTCCAAAAATATTGGAAACTCAAGAGGTCAAAGGTCAATTATGGGAGGTCAAATTGAGAAAAATTCCTGTGAGTAGAAGTATCTTATGGTCTACCAAATAAATAAAACTTGCAACACAAGATTGTTCACAGATGATAAACAAATATATCGAGATGTTTGTTGAGAGTGGTTTCCAAGTATATTATATAGGATTCCATCAGTGAGTAAATGACCATTGTACATTATAATACGTGCAGTTGCTATTGGGTTAACGCAGAGAAATTTGTTTTTTAAAAGCAATATTTTCTGCTAAACAGCTTCGTGACATTGGGACAGCTTCATGACATTGGCTCTGAGTCTACTGTGTGTCATACTTCAGCTTACTGTCCCAGGTGCATCACCCCTACTGCCCAAAATAAGGTGACAACACTCCCTTAAAGGGAATGTACACGTTTGGTAATTACTCAAATCAAATATTAACTTAAAAACTGACTTGGTAACGAGCATTGGAGAGCTGTTGATAGTATAAACCATTGTGGGAAACAACTCCCTCTAAAGTAACGTAGTTTTTGAGAAAGAGGTAATTTCTCACTAAAATTACAAAAGACTTTTATTCCTATTCTGAAAGCACACAAATTTGTCCAACAAGAGGGTGTTTTTTCTTTCATAATTTTCTCGCAACTTTGATGACCGATTGGGCCCAAATTTTCACAGGCTTGTTATTTTATGCTTATGATGGGATACACCAAGTGAGAAGACTGGTCGTTGACAATTCCCAAGCGTGTACCTTCCCTTTAACTTACAAGGTAGGGTCATACATTTGTAAATACTCAAAAAATTCACAGACTATAAAAACTTACTCTATAAAAAGCACTGCAGCTGTAGATAGTATAAACCTTTCTGAGAAACTATTCCCTTTTGGTTTGGATCATTTTTTAACTCGAAACATTTCATTTTGAGAAACGATTAATGCAAAATTTTGCATTCAACCTTTCCCAGAATTCTGCTGAGGTTCAACAGAAAATATTCATTGGAATTGGAATTGAAGGCCTTCGGGCTACAGTTTTTAGGTAAACTTTTTTAATTCCAGGCATATATCCCTGGCTTTTGTTTTGTTTTGATTATGTTTGTATTTTGTTTGTGTTTTTATGCCGAATAAATAATAATAATAATAATAAATAACATTCCCATTGGTGCCTGTAGCGTATAATGCTGCGGCCAGAGATGCAGTTGGTACCCGCTGTCACTCGCTAAACGTGGATGGATTCAAGGTTCTTGCTGAAAATACTGTGACAGTTTTTTGCCTTTTTTTTTTTTTTTTTTTTTTCTCGACAAGTGGGATACTGTAGGCCTACTAGGCTGAACCTTTCACAGGTGACATACATGTAGTTGTGTCTTTCTTTATACTTTCTTTGGCCTATAAATTAGCATTGCGTTGTCAAAAACCGATCTATGACTCCTTTAAGTCTCCCTGAAGTTAATGGCTTAAAATTAAACCAACCAGTTCTTGCTGTTCTTTGATGACCTATGAGGCTCTACATGATCTCAGCCAGATCAATCCAGCAGGTGCCATCCAGCCTGCTATCATTCAACCACTCCTGTGATGAGCACTCAGAGCAACTAACTAAATCCGGAACGTAGGCCCTTTTCAAAACCACGGCTTCGGCTTTGGATTCGGCTTGAGGCTCCGTTCTCTCGTCTGAAGCCCCGAGCGCGTATAAGCAAAGCACGCGCAATTGTCAAATCAACCGGCGGGGCCAAGCTAGCCTGAGCCGATTCCAAAGCCGAAGCCGTCAGTTAGAAAAGGGCCATAGAGACAAAGAAGGAGATGGCCTCTATGACACCCCCTGGTCGTTGCCTTCGTACCCTTAAAATGCCGCAGGAGAAATTGACAATTTGCTCATTTGAGTAGTATAGTCAGTACCCTTTTACCAAGAATAAAATGCCTTGCCCTTGCCCTTTCAAAAACAGAGCATACAGGCCTGTAAACTACTAGCCTCGTTTGTTAAAGGGGCTGTTGTCATGATCAGTACAAGCCTGTAGCTGAACGGGTTTAACGTTGCGAACTCTCAACCCAGTTAATGCATGTGTGGGCGCGCCCTCCCATATCATATCTATGGAGAGCACGAAAGGAGGTGCAGTACCTGATTGAGAGTTCATCATTCCATGTACAGCCACAGGCCCGCTTGGCTGATGACAACACAGCCCCTTTAAACTGTATTTATTTGCAAGAAAATTATAAAAATGTAATGAAAACAGCTGTGTTAGTCTGATATTTTGAACAACAAGATAAAACTGCACGAGCTTTCTTAGCAACAATTACTTCATGATGCAGCCAGTAGTTGTTGCTACGAAAGCTCATGTACTTTGTTGACAATGTAATTAGAAAAGGATTGTCATTAAAGTGTAACCACTTTATTTGCAAGAAGAAAGTACAACTTCAATTTTTCTACACTCCAAAAACAGTAACATAACATTGAATTTCAGTTATAAACTAACATTAATTAATACAATATTTTAGTATTGACAGCCAAGTATTATAATTGACAACAACAAAAAACAATCAAACAGCGGCAATATGTACCTGGCAAAACCAACATGTAAATATTTAGGGCAGGGTGTGTACTGTATGGATGTTGTGCACTCACATAGAGTCACACACAGCAGGCAGCACCCCCTTTTTGATGAGGGTCGCGCACGTAAACAGTATCGAAATTCCAATGACACTCGACAAAATCGCCAATCATGTTTCGCATTCTTTTCCCACTCAGTCACCAAAAAAACATAATTTGAAGATTTACATCTAAATTAAGACCATGAATCAATCAATTAAGTGCATACCTTTTTCCGGGGTAAACAGTGAATGTCAGAAACAACCCAGCGATGTAAACTGCTAGCACTTTAGCAGGCTTACCCAGTCAGCTGAAGTTAGAATCCGTTCCGTATTGTTGACTGTACACAAACCGCACACATTCAACGCACACACAGGGATAGATTGGTGCCCTCACCATTCAAGCTGCTTTACCTTGTAGTATGTGACTTTTCTGCAGGTGGGACGGGGTATATGTCTTGCGCATTCACTACGTGTTTTTTTTATAGGACAGGATTATGACGTCAATACGTCCGTTTTAGGCACCTTCGACAACTGTTTTATGAAATTAAATAGGTTATTTACTGAACGGCTGTTTATTGTTTATATCTACCGGTTAGCTTGAACGGCGCCCTCTCTTGACTAGGTTTTCTTTTTTTCTTGTCCCATTTTTTGGTTTACAAGGTGGGAGACTATGAATCAAAGGAATCAAATGAAAATCGAAATTAAATATTTAGACAAAATGGAAGAAGACAAATACCAAGCTGGCCAAGATCATCAATTTCATTAGTGATTTAACTACAAAGTTGTTTATTTCAGTCATAAAAAACCCATAACAATTTGGGGCCGGGTGGGTGTGTGTTTAATCCTACTTTATGGTGAATAAAACAAATTAATATATATATTTTTTTGTTAACACTGACTTTTCTTAATGGCCCCTAAGCACAGCAACATTTTCAGAACATAGTGACTATGTCCGTCCGGTGTGTCATAGTCGGCTCATTTTTCTGAGCAGAGCACATAATAATTGCTAAAGCAAACATTTCTTATTAAAGGGAATAAAGGTACACGTTTGGTAATTACTCAAAACAAATATTAACTTAAAAACTGACTTGGTATTAAAACGAGCATTGGAGAGCTGTTGATATACCATTGTGAGAAACGGCTCCCACTGAGGTAGCATAGATTTGAAATAGAGGTAATACCCCCCCCCCCCCCCCCCCCCACCAGCTTCAATGAATTGTTTTGATAAGAGAAAAACAAAAACAAAACTGCTGGAAAAGTATGGATGCAGTCCTAAAGCAAAAGCACATGTTACATTTAAAGGGCTGAAATGAAAAAAGTTTCTTGAAAGTGTGGTGAAGAAATAAAGACGATATATTTGTGTCATGGGTTTATCTTATTATGGGACCCCTCACCACCGGTCACCACCCCAGCCACCATACCAAGCCTCACCCAAAATCTAACTTAGATGTCTTTAAAATGAATTAATTTCTAATGTTTTGTTTTTTTAAACACTTGGAGAGATGGAAATGTAAATAAAATAGCCGGGGAAGGAAAAAAGGTGACTCCTTTGTGCCAGAATGTAGTTGCATAAATCTGTTTCATAGTGTGTTTATTAACCCTCTAGTCCCTGCACCGCCCGAGTTTGCTGAAAACTAATACTTCAAGATTCTTGCAGTTAATTACTGGAATCGTAGTTCAAATTTTAAAAGATAGCCACAGCTTAATTTGTATGCACAATTTGAACCTTGATATTTGTATAAAAGTTCGCATGAGGACAATACATGTCTCTCGTTAAACGGCTACGGTAATTTTTATGCCGAATTTGTTTGTAAGGATAAAATGGACACAATAGCTTTTCAAGGCTTTTATCTGACTCAATGGTTATACTGATTAAATGCGAAGGCGTGAGTTTTCGACAATTATTATCATGAATGATGAATACATACAGTTTCCTTTGTGTTTACTATTGAGCGTCTTGTTGGGGTAAGAGCTAAATTAGTTCACCATCATTATAGCTTCATTAGCTTAATAATGACTATCGAGGATTCTTTTGATGTTCCTTTTTTTATACAAACACAAGCTAGCAAGGTTTCCTCCTACCACTACAGTATATCGATAGGCGGCTGGGCGGTCCAGTGGCTAAAAGGTTAAATAAAATACCGCTTGATTCTCACTGTGGTAAATCAAAATGTGAACAATGAGTGTGGACTACCGTGCGCTATGGAATACACTGCAGTCATTCTTTGTCGATAGCTTTGCAGCAAGTTAAATTCCTACATCTAAGTTCTATTGCACTTCCCTATTTCCGCCACTAGAACCTGTGAACTCAAAGTTTCTCATTTTCTACTATGTAAAAATAGGCGACTTCATATTCTTGTTCACGATTCAGATTTTTATTAAAGTCAAAAACGTGGTTTTTGTGTTTTTTCCCTCTCAAAACTTAATAATTAATACAAATGCAGTTTACCTTTAAAACTGTTGTTACTATTAAATTATTGTTATTGGTCTCCCGAGAACACCGTATATTATTGGGTGGGGGGGGGGGGGGGGGGGCTGGATCAGCGCTGGTTCTCTTTCAAGATAATGATCTTTTGGAATGAATGCAGCCGGGTGCCATCGATACACTATTGATCGTCGTGTGGTTGGCATCGCGAGCTAGAGCCGCCTGTTTATCACACAGGCAAGAAAGTTGTACACAAACAAATGAGATAATAACACAATACTACTAATAGCATCAGACGTCTGCTACCGGATGACCTATTTCAAGTCACCAAAATGATTTTATAAACCAGTTAAAATGCAACATTTCTCAACAATGTAATCGACACCAGCATAGGTAACCAATTCATGGCTGCCCTCAGGCCCATGGCTGGCCAAATTTGTGCTTCATGTCAAGCGCCAATATCTCAGGGATTGCAGAGCCAGCGAGCGACTTGTCCGTCTTGTGCCCGGAATTTTACTGGAGTGTCTCGGCGGTCGTCCGGGGCTGCCGCTCCGTTGGCCCCCAGTGACTTTACGGAGGAGCAGTCAGGTGGAGATATGAACGAGGAAGATGTCAACCGGTTGCCTTCTTTGCAGACACCATCTGCCGGGGGAAATGTAAGGATTATATAGTGTATAGCTTAATAGCACGACTGTCAACATTTATTTGGATAACTTTCCGCATGGCGCCACCACTTTTTCAATAATTTTTACAAAAAGGGATATAATATATCAATCAGGTAAATTAGATACTATATTATTTTATTTCGAATGAAAAAGTGGTGGCGCCATACGGAAACTTTTCCCAAGACTGACTAAAAAATGCTTACTTCTCCAAAACGATTCGCTGCCATCTTTTTGTTTATTTGTGGCGAAAAACAATTTTATAATATTACCTCAGAAAAATTAATTTGGAGGAAAAGTGTCCCGTATCCTGCCACCACTTTTATATTCGTTATGAAACAAAATGGTATCATTTTTTACCAAAAAGTTAGTAAAAAAGTGGTTGCAGGATACAGAAAGTTTTTCCGGAAACACAAAATGTCACCTAATTGATTGATTTAAATTAAATATTTTATTATTAACATAATTTGTATACAATTGTGAATGCAAATCTGTAAAAAGAAATAATAATATATAAGGCTATAAGTTAATTTGTTTATCATATCCTCCACTTACTAGTTTTCACGGTGTTATGCCTTTTTCTTTGAATTGGGAAAAAAATAAAGATGCGATATATCAACTGATGCCCTAATTATCTTATTTGTTTATATTAAGTATGCAAACATAAATTAAAACTTGATGGACATTGAATTTTCACACCACACACCGATCTTCAATGACTTCAACTGGTCCCATTTGTTTCAAGTTTTTCCTGTTTTCAAGGCAAACGAGAAAGAATGGTTTCCCGGTGAAGCCATACGTGGGAGAAATATATGCAGTGACTGCAAGTGTTCTGTGAGACTCTGTGTATGACTCTATAGCCAGCAGTTGTCTTCATTTTATTCACAATATTGTTTATGACAATTGTCCCAATGTTAATTCGTGTACAAAAAGTGTGCTTCGCCAGTCTCGCTCATACAGTACATACATGTACATATTCAAACATTATCGGGACCACTTTGGTTCACCATACATTGCTTTACAGAATGAAGGAAACAAAAGTGCGCATTCCAATTCTATATTCTTAGCACTGTTCCTATGAAATGAACTGATGCCTATCAAATGATTTTTCTACAAAACACAGCCAATACTCATATAATTTTTGTTTCGACTAGTACATGAGTATTGGCTGAGTTTTGCAGAAAATTCATTTGATTAGTTGATATTTTACCAGCCTGATGAATTTCTTTTAAGATGAACTGATGCCCTTTTGTATCATTGATTACCGATGAACGAGTGAAGGCTGTTCAGCCAAGTACCAACACAATTATTTGTCATCTCCCCTGGAGTGCATCGCAGAATTGTGTTTACCCAGCCCAGTTTAATATAAAGCGTACATTTTAGAGCGCTCGTAACTATGGTTACACAGCGCTGAACAGAGAGTCTAGAGATTAATTAAGTCAAAGAATACAGGACATAGTGAAAACACACAAAATTTCAGAACATTTTTAAAGGGTCTGGACAACTTTGACAATTGTCAAAGACCACTATTTTTGTGTATCCCAACATGCATATAAACATACCTGTGAAAATTTCGGTCTGAATTGGTCATCGAAGTTGCAAGAGAATAGTGAAAATGCTTCAGGCAGCCCTGAAGTCTTTTATTATTTGAGTAAGAAATTACCTCTTTCTCAAAAACTACATGTTTTTTTATACAAATCGACAACAGCTCGGTACTGCTCGTTACCATGTAAGATTTTATGTTTATTTTTGTTGGAGTAATTACCAATAGTGTTACTTGTAAGGTTCTGTTTACACATGTATGTTTCGTATTGACTCTTAAAATTAATGGCAATAAAAATGTACTCAAGGGCGAGCGCAGAGCACGAAGCCTTTACTGCAAAGGGTACGGGGCCTGCTTAAGTGCCTGAAACGTTTTCTAGATGCTATGTGGTGCAATTTTAGGCCAAATAAAGGCAATAGTGAAGGAAAAGAACGAAAAGTGTTCAAAATTTGAGCTGTGGAATTTGGGCCTTTTGGATTAGGGCAATAGTTAAATTTGCATTAATTTATAATCGACAAAGTCAAGTATCAAGTATCAAGAAATATGCATCACAGACAGTGATTCTTGCAAGATTCTTGCAAAATGCAAATCTATTTACACCAGGAAAACAAAACTTTGAGTTTTTTACTAAAACAATAAAACATGACTAAAATCAATACAAGGTGCAATACAATTAAGTTTGAGTAATAACCAATTTTGAATAAATCCTTAGGATAAACCTGAAGGCATATTTCAGATGTTTGCATCACAACTGATTAACTTTGTGTGTCATTTATAATGTCATGAATTGAGGTCAACCAATAACATCACAAATTAATAAGCAGGGATCAATCTCCTCCCCAGCAATTTTTCTCAGCAAAATATTAGTTTGTGGACTGAATGTTTTTTTGTGCACACTGAATACTACATACCTAGCATTTATTGTGATTTTTGTATAGCAAATTGATACGATTAGTGTAGCATTTTGTGATGCAGATACAAGGGAAATTATTCACTGATCAGGGTAATAAGCAAAATTGGAATTTAACATTTAGCGATGCTATGTCAGATTTTTGGCCGATTTGACCCAAATATTTTGATTTAAAGTTCAATAGGTATTTTGATGGGGGTCGAGAAAGTTACAAGCTTTCATTTGACCCATTGCTCGAAAAAGTCGGCCAATTATTAGTAGCAGTGAAATAAAGTACTCAAAATTAGTTTTTGTCGAGATCCCGACAATATATCCCGTGACCAATTCTTATGTGTTTTATGAGAAACGTTTTAAATTTTTGTCATGGTTCCTGGACATTAAAAGTAAAAGTTAAACCTTTTTTCGTTAGAGCGGGTGATACTCTTTGAAATACCATTCACTTAAAAAAATATATTTTTTAATGTTTGGGGCCAAACATCTGACATAGCATCTTTAATCACGGATCAGATTTTTTAAATGACACTCATTGTAAACTAATTACTTTATTACATGTAGGGCCTACTGTACTTCACAATCATTTGCACAAATTAAAGTTTGTAAAAAACATACAGCTCACCACTGCGTCAAAAATAGCTCACACAAAACCAACGACAGGGTATGAATTTTGGGGAGGGGGGGATTCACAAGACCACAGGAGTTGTTGCTCAGAATCTTTACTGGATCAGGATTTTATTTTACAAGACCTGAATCAAAATGAGAAGAGACCAGAATCAACATGACCACACAATTTCATCATGAATCTAAACTGCTTTTTAAAGGAACGTTTCAGAATTGGGAAGAAACAAAAACCGTGAAGATCACAGATTTACATAAAACTTACACGGTCTAATGATGATGATAGTTGAAAACATCCCTTGAAATATTTCAGTCTGAAATGTCATATTTGATGAGAAATAAATAATGTCACTTCGCATTTGGAGTTTATCGCTCAGTGAGCGTTTTATTCATTTTTATTTTGGCATCGATGCAATGCAAAATTTGTAATCGGTTTTTCACTATTATCTTGTGACCCAGATGTCCGATCGATCTCAAACTTCTACAGATTTGTCATTTTATGGAGGATTACATAAAGTGCTTACACTGCCAGCAACTGTTTTTTAGCAAAACACAATTCTGTAATGTTCCTTTAACTTAACAAAACCTGCGGCCGACATGTACAACAGATTTCTCTCTTCTGTTTTATGGATGATACTGAAAGATATTGAAAGATATTTATGAGACCCAAACTCACATTTGTTTATTTTTTATTTTTATAAAACAAAGATATTGCATTAGAAAACAGAAAGAACACCGGACTTGTCAGTTCTTAAGTTTACTGGCCTGATGCTAAAATTACTGTCCTCACACTATAAAATTACTGGCCTGCGGTCCAGTGTGAAATTTGAGCCCTGAATGAATTGCGTTAAAATGTGTTTATAACCCTAAGTGCTCCTTTAAATAGATCCCATATCCAGCATTCTGTATGTAAGTAGTAATTATTGACAAGACTCCATTATTGATCGTTCATTGTTGGAGGTCTCTCATTGTCTGCATCAAAAGATTTGGGCTACAAAGATCGTTCCGTTGCAGAAAAGAGCTGATCAATATTTAAGTGTGTTACCAAAGACATGGTTCCTTTGTAAATATGCAATGTGTGGGCAGACTTCTTTTAAAGATTATATTCTGGACTCAATATTTTGTGACCCCATAACAACATCCTGATGTTTATAAACTGTAGAGAAACTACAAATGAACGTGCATTTTTTGACAGGAATGTAAATTCCAGCCAATTTTCTTTTAGTCTTAATAATAATAATAAACAGCATTAATATAAGGCGCATTCTGAATCACACATTCCTCAATTCGCCTAACAATAAAGACTAAACAAGACCAATTAAAACTTGGGCTAAAAAGTAAACCGAAAATAACCTGACATAAAAAGATTCAACAATACAATCAAAAGTAGATACAAATTTCAATCATTATAAACAACAGACCTACATATAAACACATAAAAATGGAAATATTAAAAATACAAACAAAATTTACAATATAAATTGAACCAGGAGCAATTAGCATTGTAAAAATGCGTTTAGTGACTAAAATCTTGGTTTAAAAAAATGTTTTTTCCAGCTGTTTCTGACAGTGTTTTGTTTTGTTTTTGTGGGGGGGGGGGGTCTTTTCTCACAGTTGCAGTCTTTAGTTTCTCTTTTAGAAGCTTGTCTTGTCTTCCTATTTGTCTATAAATTACTGAGTATTTAATACAGACTGCATGCTTGACTGCTGATAAACTTTTCATCCATAATATATTTGTCATCTATTTTGTAATTTTCTGGTAGATGATTTTGTACAATGAATGGAAATTTTACGTTTTTATCGCATGTTATTGTTCTATAAATTAATTTGCATTTTAATACAGACTACACGCATGATTGCTTACTGTTTTCATTTATTTGTCAAATCCATTTTTGTAATTTTCTGGTACATGGTTTTATTATAATGAATAGAAATTTAATTTTTTTAAATACACCAGGGAAAATAATTAGGGGATTGCAAACTGCTTACCAACCAAAAGGATAATGTATGGTATAATTTATAAATGCAAAATATAGTTAATGGCCTGAAGTTTCAACCATAGCAGAGTCTTTTTCGACCCTAGCAGAGTCTTTTCGACCCTAGCAGAGTCTTTTTCGACCCTAGCAGAGTCTTTTCGACCCTAGCAGAGTCTTTTTCGACCCTAGCAGAGTCTTTTTCGACCCTAGCAGAGTCTTTTTCGACCCTAGCAGAGTCTTTTCGACCCTAGCAGAGTCTTTTTCGACCCTAGCAGAGTCTATCCAAGAAAGACTCTGCTTTCTGCTAGAGTCGAAAAGCAGGCCATTAACTATTTACTTACACCAAATAATAAACCACAAGGGAAATTGACTTCATGGTGTTGAACACCAAATCATTTAATACAACACAATAATTTGGGGGGAGGCCCAACACCAAATCAATTAATACAACACAATATTTTTGGGGGAGGCCAGCAAACACAAATAAATGCTCAAGTTAATTCAACTTAATTAACATTGCAAGCTTTGATGTACTTGTCACTCTGAACTGTACTGTAGAGTAAGGTTACGAAAAACCAAATCAAAGGATCCTATACAAGTTGATGTTTGATTGTTTGTTTTGAGCCAGGTACATGATGTAAGTATATTTGTAATGGATAAATTGGGTGTATGAATTGTAGACTTGTCTGTAATTAACTGGTAGGTGGGGATGTAGCATTTCGAGAGAGAAAACATGATTGGTTTGAGCTGGAGTGACTGCTCAGTGTTAATTAATTACAAGTTTCTCTCTGACCAAATTGCATAGAGCTTCTTATTAAAGCAGAAAATATTGCGTTCACATTTTGTTTCTGCTAAGCACAACTATGTAAGCAAATAACCAGTTACATGTACATTTTTAAATGTGAAATTGTGGTATTTTAGTTGGTACCTTATTCTGGCAAGCGAAATTTTTTGGTTTTTAGTTCGCAATTTTGTTTATGAAATATGGTCCAGGCCCCAACTAATTAATGTCTTCATTCAAACTTAATTTAAAAAACACTATATCGAACAAGCTCGAAAACACATTTCGACTCAATTGGTCATCGAAGTTGCAAGTGAATGACAAAAGAAAAAACATCCTTGTTGCACATTTTTGTGTGCTTTCAGATGCGTAATAAACGGCTTTAGGCCTCAAGTATTTTATTTCAATATTTGAGTGAGAAGTTACCTCTTTCACAAACATGTTGTAACATGTACTTCAGACGTTTCTCACATACACAATTTTGTAATCTATATCAACAGCTCTCCATTGCTCGTTACCAAGTAATTTTTTATGCTGCAAATTATTTTGAGTAATTATCAATAGTCTTAGTGTCCAGTGCCTTTAAACATTAGCCCCCTTTCACTCTACAATTTAGCTGCATACCTTTGCTATGTGCAGTAAGTGCGCTATGCTGTTTTCATGGCCATTTCTATTAGCAAGGAAACTGTTGCTATGGTTACATTTCATCACACAAAGACAATTCCGTACACCTTGACACTGTGTGTACCATTTAAGTCAGCTCAGGTCAGTGGTCATGGTGTCATGCTTGCAGATGGATTGTGTAATGAATAAACCAATGATCTTAAAGTTCACGGTTTTTTGTAGATAATTAATGTAGTATGACAAAGAGTATAATTCAGTTTTGTTGGTACAATTTAATTTATAGAAACAGCAGACTCTTGCAACCGACCTCCGGCTGGTGATCTCTCCATTTGTTTTTCCCATTATTTAAACCACTTTTGATTTGAATTGGAAGTTTATCTCTATCATTCTCTCCTTGCTTGCAGGACAAAACGAGCAAAGGGGGCCGTTTCTCCGGAATAACAACATTTTTCAGTTCACTCGGAGGCGGTAAGAACAAAGGAGGGAAGGGCAATGAACAAGAAATGAACACCAAAGGTAGACCGTCCTCCGAGCAGGGCCTGCCTCCAATCAACGCTGGCCAAGGCATGGTGTCTCAGAGTGCTCCTAGTCAAAGTGGCAATGGGAACCAGAGGAGAAAGGAGAAGCTACCGACCGGGTATACACCCATGCAGTTAAAGCATTTTAAGTAAGTACCTCGTTATAGTAATAATAATAACTAGTTCTTATATAGCCGTTTCACAATAACCGTTTCAATGCCCTTTACATTAGGACCCTGGTCATTGGGCCAATAACTTTCCTTTATAATCTTTCTCAGCTCTCTTGGGAGTCAACCCGGGCAACCGTAGTGCTACAAAGGCTTTGTCATACATAAGACCAACCTCTGCCGGTACTCATTTACATCCCCCCCCCCTCCCCCCTCAGTAAAGAGAAGCAATTATAGTAAAGCATCTTGCTCAGGGACATAAGGGTCACGCCCGGGATTCGAACCCACACTCCGATGACGTAACCACCAGAACTTGAATTCGATGCTCTTAACCACTCGGCCATGACACCCTATCTGCACAAAACTCCTGGGCCCAATTTCGTTAAAAAAAATTCTTGGCTAGAAGCAAGAAATGACCGAAGTACCAGTTGCGGCAATTGTAACTGTTTGTATTCTATTTTCGATTTTTGTTGTGCTAAGCGAGTTTTTGTCTTTACAGGCCCAATATCGAAAACACAAAAACTTTCTTGCTTAGCAGTATAAGCTTACCAGCCAGCCGTCCATAAAGTTTACATTGATGCCACCGGTGCCAACTCGTTTTGCTGAGCTGCTGAGTGGCTTTTTGAAATTGGTCCCTTCAAATGTTTACAAGTATAGTACATGTACGACAGCTCAATTATACCTGTGAACTGAAGTACATTTTGCAAGCACCATTTCAGGGACTTGCTGTTATTGTTCTAGTATTCCCTAGAAAAACCGTGGCTCAAATATCTGACCTACAAGATGGCGTCTGTGCGTGTGCGTGCGTTTGTGCGTGCATGTGCCGTAGAAATCAAACCAGGAATGTTGCGTGCTGTGTGCTTCGATGATGTACGCGTTTGGACCCGCATACGGTTTGAACTACAAGATGGCGACTTTTCATAGCAAAAAGGGGTTATTCAATACGGTCTATTGTGTAAAAGTCCCCACAACTCTGTGGCTACCATTGCTCTAGAATTGCAAAGGTCGTGGGTTCAAATCCTACATGTACCTGAGTATATGCCTGTGTTTTTTAATGGAGCTTGGGAAAGTGCCGAGTGTACAATGCTGTTACACACATCGGTGTATGGGTAAAACCAAAAAGAATATTTGTATGTTTACAATGTGTTGTTACACTGTGTATAAACTACAATGACATGCTGTACAGAGGAGCCACATCTTGGTGTACACAGGTCAATGGTTGGGACTTGCACAAACTGCAACAGCGGAGCGGTTAATAATTAATGGGTTCGATGAGTTGCTGCTTTTTAATCAAACAAGAGTCTTGAAGTGAATTAAAGGGAAATTGCATGAGAAAATTTAGCATTATTTTACTCTTCAGGGTTTGAGCTTCATACTGGACCGCTGGTCTTTATCTTATTTAGTGTGGCAGACTATGGGTGGGTTCGTTTAGCTTCACTGGGTCAACCCCCGGTGTACCCTGGTAAGTTCGAATAGCTTTGACGTCGTTCCAGGGGCTCGTCCGGGTCAGCGCCCAGTGCCCTGCTTGTGGAACTGGTCACTTGGGGGCTGGCCCCAGGTGCATGACGTCACCACGAGAGGGCGCGGGCGAGTGTGATCGTTCGATTAGCTCTTGTCAGGGGCTCACCCGAACGCACCAATTGAATTACCACTGCTCGGGAAAGACAGGTTTTATACAAGATTGGAGGCAAAAAAAAGGATGGATGCTAATGAAACTTTGGGTAATGGTTGTTGGCCTTGGTTATCTGCAAGATAGTTTCATTGAAATGTTTTGATTATTTCCAGAGAGTGCATGAGTAAAGCCAAAGCTTCAGAGAACTATAAACAGGTTCAAAGTTTCTACGAGATAGTTTTCAGTTCCTTCGCTCACATCAATGCAACGTTCATGGTAAGATAATCTGAGATCCTAAGCTCAATAACAGGCTTGGGGTGGTTTTCCACTTTTGGATCCACGATATATCTCTCTCTCTCTCTCTCTAGCCATAAGCCTACAATACTAAAAATCCCATCAAACTTTCATTGTATGTGTAGTCGACTGAGGTCGTAATCATGTTGAGCCCTGCCCATCCACGATATACTGTCGCCAAATGACCTCGGTATTCGGTATTACCTGGAACTTTCCTCGAAGGGGCAAGGTAATTTGCCTGTGGTAAGAGGCACTTCTCGGAGGGAAATTTTAATTTGTACTGGAAATGTTCAAAGGGCACCATAGCAAGAGCACAGGGCACCATGGTAATTGCTGTAATTAGTGGGTTATTTTCGGGCCTGAAATCATATTGGTTCAAACAGTAGTTATTTACTATCACTCAACTATCGCAATCCCCCTCTCCACTTCTCCTCGCCATGCGACTTACTATCAAACGATGGCGGGCGCTGTTGGAAAATATCCAGAATATCCCACCACCCCACACTCTTGCTGGCGGGATCACAGCTTACAGAAACGCTCTTTATCGGTGGAATAATCACGACATGTGTAGCATTGAGTGTATGTGCATTGCATTACGAAGGGCCAACGATTTTACCATATAGGTTTTACCAACTCAACAAAAACTTCTTGAACCAAGACTACATGTACCTGAAACCATGAACCTGTACACTGTACATGGCTGTTACTTTAATCTTGGTTTTTATTTCTATACTGACAGGAGGCAGGTAAAGACCCACGCAGTACTGAGGAATCGGGGTTATCTCAGGGGTATATCCAAGAAGCACTTAATTCTCTACTAGAAGTACCAGAAGATATTCAGAAGACTACACTTAAAGCGATCATCAATAGTTTACTCAAAGACATGAAGAGGTAGTCAATTTAGGCTGTAGTATCTTGTTTTTTCTTTTCTTTTTTCTTCTCTTTTTCGCCACCTACACCTGGAACTGAAACAGGGTTACCCCCTTTTACAGTCCATACGGATGTAGGCTTGTACCATTCATCATAATTATGTGCAAATGATGTAAATAAACTTCTGTTAAAATAAATATGTTTACTCTGTCTGGTGAAGAGGAAAACAACTAAAGAAATTAATTTTTTCCCTAAATTTTTATTTATACATTTTTAAATTTTTTATTGCAGACCTAGAGACAAGAATGATTTGAGGGCATACTTGGTATTGATACAGGTAAGTTATAACAAAAAAAATTTAGTCATCTGGGTTCGGGTTCCGTTCGTGACACTTGTGTCCTTGAGCAATATACTTTATCCTACTTGCTTTTCTTCACCCAGGGTATAGAAATGGGCGTTTTGTGATAATTATACGGAAATGAATGGTCTCTAACCCATAACTGTTTCAGAGAAAATAAAACTCCTTAAAGTGTTACCAAGCTACTCCTACAAACTATCCTTAAATTACACCAATTACTTATTTACACCAAGTTCTAAATCCGGACCACCAAGATAAACATTGTTAGTTAGTGGCCTACATTTCGACCCAAGCAGAGTCTGTTTGTGTGTGTTGTCATTTAGGCTTAAAGGCAGTGGACACTATTGGTAATTACTCAAAATAATTATCAGCATAAAAACTCACTTGGTAACGAGTAATGGGGAGAGGTTGATAGTATAAAACATTGTGAGAAACGGCTCCATCTGAAGTGACATAGTTTTCGAGAAAGAAGTGATTTTCCACGAATTTGATTTCGAGACCTCAAGTTTAGAATTTGAGGTCTCGAAATCAAGCATCTGAAAGCACACAACTTCGTGTGACAAGGGTGTTTTTTTCTTTCATTATTATCTCGCAACTTCGACGACCGATTGAGTTCAAATTTGCACAGGTTTGTTATTTTATGCATACGTTGAGATACACCATGTGAGAAGACTGGTCTTTGACAATTACCAATAGTGTACACTGCCTTTAAAGAAAGACTCTACGATCAAAACATCAGGCCATTAACTATCTTTTGCATTTACACAAGAGGTCTTTTTGGTTGAAGCAGTGTGCAACAACTAATTATATTTTCTCAATCTTCTAGAAATTGACATTTGAGTTTTACTTGTCTGTTTATTTGAGTATTTGTTTTGATCGCCAGAATCCCCAGTTTAATCAGACCTCCACCTACGTCATCTTTGCTCATCTTCTACGTCAGATGTCAGGACTCTGTGATCAAGATCATCATTATCTTGTCCACTGGTTTAAAAGGTCAGTGGCAAGTTTTTCTTTTACCATCCCATAAAGACAAAGTTGTAACTTCTCTGTTTTGGGCCAGGACTCACAAAGCACTCATTCATGGTTATTAAATGAATAGTAGCACTTAACAGAGTCTATAGCAGGAGATGTGTTATGCCTCCCTAGTGGAAAGTGGACTCAAAGCCTGGTTGTGGTGCAATCCTTGGCCCAACTTCATGGCTCTGTTTACCTCTGAATTCTGTGCTTTCGATCACCATTCTCCGCTTGCACTTAGTGTCGAAGTTCTACACTAGCCTTTTAACTGTAGCATACCTAGTAACCTGGAGTAAGCCTGCGCATGAGCCAAAATTCCCTGCTTACCCGTGAAATACGCTTGACGTTACCGCAGAGTTCCCTGCTTTTGTAAGCGTTGATTCTTTGCTTACGGTAAACAGAGCCATGACCGTGGGCTATCCGTATCCTGTCCATGCAGTTCATCTATGCCAAATTGAACTTGAACACTTCCAAGGTCATATTAGGGGATTCTTCTGCAGATTGACCAAGCCTTCAACACTTCGGTTAAGCTACACTGTTGTTTCGCTGTCATTATTTATAATTGCGTCAACTTCTTATGTCAGAGATGCTCATGGTACAAATATGTCATAAAAATTAACGCTGTGCATATCTGGGTACCAGTAATGGCAGCAAAGTACATCCCCAATGGATTTGTTTATACTTCAAATACAAAGTATGGTCAATGAAAGAGTATTATGTACAAATCACAACAATGACATTTAATCTTATCATAAAGAGAAGGGGTTCGCCCAGTATTCCTGGTTTGATTGGCTGCTTATTGCAGCACCTTGTAAACCATTACATGGTGCTATAAAGGAATAGGTTTCATACTTCAATACTCAGCTCCACATAACTTTCAGGAAAATACTGAATGTCAAAGCGCTTTGAGCGTCACTGAGTGATATATATTAGGGCTATATAAGAAGCCACTATTATTTTTATTATCTGTTCTCTATTCCAGACTTCCCAAGGATTCCTTCAAAGACATTGTAAATCGACTTCTGCAGTTTGTATCCATCCGTTTGTTCCCTCCGGAGCCAGCTGACCTCCCACCCATCGGCAAATGTTCCTGGTGGATTCCATCTGTAGCCAAAGTCTTGGCTCTTCTTAGTAAGATTTACCTCCTCTCTCTGAAACATTCCTTCCAAAGACAGTTTCAGAAATACTCTTTCTTCTGGGGTCGATTTCACAAAGGTAGTCCTAACATAGGACTAGTCCTAGGACTTTTTAGGAGCTATTAAAAACTTAAGGCTAATCCTAAAATAGGATTAGTAACTCGAGATAAGACAAGTCTTAACTCTTTTTGAAATCCGCTCTTGGACACGTTTGGTAATTACTCAAAATATATTTTAGCATATAAACTTACTTGGTAACGAGCAGCGGAGAAGTGTTGATGGTATAAAACATTGTCAGAAACAACTCCCTCTGAAGTAGCATAGTTTTTGAGAAAGAGGTCATTTCTTACTCAAAAATTTGAATCTGAGAAAGACTTAAGGCCTGAAGCATTTCTCAGGCAACTTTTTTCTTTCAATATTTTCTTTGCAACTTCAAGTACCAATTGAACCCAAGTTTTCACAGGTTTGTTATTTATGCATACATGTATGTTGGGATACACCAAGTAAGAATACTGGTCTTTGACATTTTCAAAATGTGTCCAGTGCTTTTGAATGTTCTTTCTAAAGACAGCTTCGGTAATACTTTGAAGACATTTGGGAAATACAAAAAAAATAAAATTAAGCACATTAAACCTCCCAAGTTTCAGAACAGAATACAAAATACATGCTGTTGTCAACATGGCATGATGATCTTCCTGCTTTAAGGCCCGCTCACACAGGTCTCGATAACGAGAAAGAAAACGAGAACGATAAAAATGCACGCCCTCGATTGGTTGAATTGCTCCACGCAGAATATGCCCACGCTTATTCAACCAATCGAGGGCGTGCATTTTTATCGTTTACGTTTTTATTCTCGTTATCGGGGCCTGTGTGACCGGGCCTTTAGTCTTGTAATTTTTTAGGCATTGCATGGTGAGGCATCAATGTCTATTTGGTTTGCAGGTACTACCATGTGTAAATCTATTTTGCTCTTATTTGTGTATAACTACATTAGTTTTATTCACAATTTTGTTGCCTCTTGAAAACCAGATTTTTTTTTTTTTTTAAATAGCCTTAAAAGTCTATTAGAGCCTACTACACCATTGTGTCCATGTAGGTCAACCCTTGCCCTTGTACTCAATTAAGCTTTCCTACTTTACTCCAAGGACAACTTATCATGTCTGTAATTTGATTTTTTACTGATTTTGTAAAAATAAAACGAACATGGTAATTGTCCAACGACTATTAAAGGAAGTTACTTAATTCTTATTGATTTTTTCTTCTTCCTGTTTTAGATGCAGCTAACTCATTGGTAACTCCAAACAAGATTGTATATACAAGCTTCTATAACAACACCTTGGATCATGTGGATCTAATGAAGGAATATTATGCATGGCAGAACCCGAACAACTATCAAACGTAAGATCAAATTATTTATATACCCCTTGCAATACGCGCAGCGTACTCACATGTGCATTTCCTGGGTGTCATTTTGGGTGTCAAAAATCGTATAGAAACATGCATAAAGGAGAGTTGACACCCAAAATTATGCGCATTGTTCAAAGGCGCGTTCTGTATTGTGTAAGAAATCAATAGCTCCCCCTTGCATAACGCAAAACGCTACAGGTACGCTGAGGTCACAAGCACATTTTACGCACAGAGAACAGCTATTGTTTAAAGATTTGCGAGCGTGATGTCATATGCAATAGGTCTATACATGGAAATTTGAATCGGGGATAAAGAATATTAATTTTGGTTTTGTTTATGGTTATACACATAGATCCTTGTCATTTGAATGTGAAACACGGGTCACGTGTCATATTTAATTTTACCATGTATTACTGCCGCAACACGTGGCGCTCTGGAATTTATGGTACACATGTATGAACGAATGAAAATGTTTTCTCCGATATCCACAAGTTGTGCATATATTAGTAAAAAATAACAAGCTCACTCCATCACAAGTTGAATGGCTTCCGACTGGCAGCCCTAACCAATGTTTTTAAAGCAAAATAGCAACACAGGGCTAGATAGCTCAGTTTGTAGATCGCCAGGTAGCAGGTACAAGTCCAGCTCCAGGCAATTTTCTTTGTTCAACCCAAAATTTAAAAACAAACCCAATGAAAACAAGAACCTACAAACTGAACAGCAGTCTGCATCTCTTATCTTGTCATTTCTTATTTTGTGTTCTAGGTTCACATTCTGCCAGAACCCATTCATTCTCAGTCTACAAGCCAAGCGTACAATCATTTTCTGTCATTCCTTATTTTGTGTTCTAGGTTCACATTCTGCCAGTACCCATTCATTCTCAGTCTACAAGCCAAGCAGACAATCATTTTCTGTCATTCCTTTTTTGTGTTCTAGGTTCACATTCTGCCAGTACCCATTCATTCTCAGTCTACAAGCCAAGCAGACAATCATTTTCTGTCATTCCTTTTTTGTGTTCTAGGTTCACATTCTGCCAGTACCCATTCATTCTCAGTCTACAAGCCAAACGTACAATCATGCAGAAAGATTCTGAACAGCAGATGATAATGACCGCTAGGGTAAGTCAAACAAATAGATAATATACCTCATCAGTGTTGTAGCCATGGTGGACGGTGCTGGGTGGGCCTGCCTGCCATGGGCCTAGAGGATATACAAAACGTGTGGCTAGTCCTAAGTTAGTGTTAACTCTTTGTGAAATCCAACCCAGGACTCACAACTTTTGACCAGCACTCTTGGCAAAATACATTGTGCTGCCCTGCACAGATTTCTAAATAATGTCCACTATGCATTGGTCTGAGACACAGCTAATGATAAGGGGTGTCAAATGTCACAGAGAAAGAACACAGTCAAAAGGCCATTCAACTTATTATTGAATGGCCCCATAACATGAACAGTTTGGAAACCTGGCACCACCTTAGCAATAACGGCCCCATAGTTAAACATGAATAATTTTGTTGATCCGCTCACCCCTTGGTGGGCTTCGAATTTTTTTTATTTATTGCCCACCACTAAAATTGGTCTAGCTACAACCCTGTACCTCATATTGGCTATATCACCTAGGCCTAATTTCATAGAGCTGCTTAAGCTTAGCATGTTGCTTAACAATATTCTGTTAAGCAAAAATAAGCAGGGCCCAATGTCATGGCTCTGGTTACAGTAAGAAAAGAATCGGCACTTACGAAAGCAGGGAATTCTGCGCTTACATTAAGTGTATTTCATGGGTTTGCATGGAGTTGTTGCTTGTGCGCATGTTACTAGGCATTCTTCACTTACACCGCTTTATAGCCATTATACACTTTCGGAACAGAAAAAAAAAAAAAATCACAGATTTACAAATAATTTACAGGGTTTACAGAAGGTAATGGTGAAAGACTTCTCCTAAAATGTTTGAGAAAACATTAAAGCCATTGGACCCTTTCGGTTCAGAAAAAAAAAAAAAAAGTTCACAGATTTACAAATAACTTACAGGGTTTACAGAAGGCAATGGTGAAAGACTTCTCTTGAAATATTATTCCATGAAATGCTTTACCTTTTGAGAAAACAGCAAAGCAATATAAATTCCCGTTAACGAGAATTACGGATTTATTTTAAACACATGTCATGACACGGCGAAACGTGCGGAAACAAGGGTGGGTTTTTCCGTTGTTTTCTCCCGACTCCGATGACCGATTGAGCCTTAATTTTCACAGGTTTGTTATTTGATATAGAAGTTGTGGTACACAAAGTGTGGGCCTTGGACAACACTGTTTACCGAAAGGGTTCAATGGCTTTAAAACAATATCAATTCTCGATAGCGAGAATTACGGATTTATTTTAAACACATGTCATGATGCGGCGAAACGTGCGGAAACAAGAGTGGGTTTTCCCTTTATTTTCTCCTGACTCCGATGACCGATTGAGCCTAAATTTTCACAGGTTTATTAATTTATATATAAGTTGTGATACACGAAGTGTGGACTTGGACAATAATGTTTACCGAAAGTGTATAATGGCTTTAAAGGAAGTGGACACTATTGGTAATTACTCAAAATATTTATTAGCATAAAACCTTTCTTGGTAACAAGTAATGGGGAGAGGTTGATAGTATAAAACACTGGAGAAACGGCTCCCTCTGAAGTAATGAAGTTTTCGAGAAAGAAGTAATTTTCAATGAATTTGATTTAAAGACCTCAGATTTAGAATTTGAGGTCCCGAAATCAAGCATCTGAAAGCACAGGGTTTTTTTTCTTTCATAATATTTCACAACTTCAATGACCAATTGAGCTCAAACTTTCACAGGTTTGTTATTTTATGCATATGATGAGATACACCAACTGTAAAGACTAGTTTTCGACAATTACCATGAATAGTGTCCAGTGTCTTTAACACAGAAACTCAGCCTTCATACTGGCCTCTCATACAGTAACAATGGTCAATATCAATAAAACATATTAATACAACCTTGCTCAGTTATCCGCTATTATTATAATTATGATGATAATTTCTTTCTTATAGAGGAGTCTGGTAGCCAAGGTTCAACAGAGGCAGATGCCAAACATGAATATGTTATTCCTCAACCTTAAAGTACGCCGATCTCATCTGGTCTCGGACTCATTACATGAGGTATGTAAATACAAAATCAAACTAAAATCAGACAAAAGGAAAAAATACTATTTTTATTTCTAAACTGCCTGTTACTTCTGAGTCAGACTGTTTTGAAAAGGACTAAGGTATTTTTAAAGAATCTAAAGTAATGATGTCAAAAAACATTGTATTGACTCTTAGCGCGCCCTCTTTTGAAACATCTTCATTCAGCTTATGTTAACTTTTTCATGGACACAGAATCTCCGGTGGACAGATTTTCCCTTGGACCCTTGGACACCGGCACCCATCACCGGGGTCCAGGCGCGATAAACTTGGACACAATTTGTCTGAATTTGGGCTTGTATTTACACTGGATTGTAGGCCAAAACCAGTGATTTTAGCATCAGACCAGGAAACTTACATTCAGACAAGTCCAGCAGTTTTTTATTTTTTCAATTGAACAATAATACTTAATTGAAATAAATGATAAACATAATTACTCTTATCAATAATACAAAATGAAAAACCCTCTTAGTGTTTATTCAAATCATTGTTTATAGATTAAACTTGAAAGTACTGTTTAAACAGTACTAACACACATCGATGTTCAAGTATGAAAAAAAAATTGAAAAAAAATATTCTTCACCCCCGAAGCAAATTTAACATCTATTATAGATTAAACTTTGTTGATATTTGTTTTTGAATTTGATCTGGTCTTGACAAATATTTTCTTGTCCCAGTAAAAACTTTGAGCTAAAAAGCCCTTCAGTCTTGTGAAGTCTGCCACGATGTTCGAGCCTGGCATTGTGTACATAGTCATTACAACTTTGGTTTTTCTTCTTCTCAGGTTGCAAGAAAGAAAGCTGATCTGAAGAAGAAGTTGCGAGTACAGTTTCACAATGAGCCTGGTTTGGATATGGGAGGCCTGACCAAAGAATGGTTTCTTCTGCTGCTCAGAAAAATATTCAAGGAAGAATACGGTCAGTTTATTTTAAAATAGTAACTTTTAACTTTTAAAACAATTTAATCTTGCAAAAGTGTGAAATTTTAGGACATGACTGCAATAGTAAAAAGGCTTGGTCACACCAAACTAGTTCTCAAAATGTCTGAACTCGTCTTTCACAAATCGTATAACTGGTTTGGTCTGGACAGAATGTATTCCTGAAAATGTGACCTTAGTCAGTTAAATTAATAATATGGTAATAGTATGGGTCTGTCTGTGTACACAGACATCCAAATGACGCCCGACCGCACCTCGCCAAGGCTGTCCCAAGTATGACAATTCTGTTCGTACTGCATCCTTCTCGTTTTAAGTACGTTGCAACTCTGTCTAATTGCAGGACGGGATGGTCACCCAAAATGTTTTAGCAGGCTCAAAGTATTTGACCATCATTTCTGATCAAACTAGTTCGAACCCGTCCATGAAGTTCAAAAACAGACTGTAAAAAGTCACTACTACGCCCACTCCGTTTGCGCACGGTTTAAGCCCATAGTGAGAATGAGTTGGGTGTGATGGGGGCTTTACTGAAGTTGTTGAATTTTGTGCTCTGTGTTTTTTTCTACAGGTATGTTCACATACAATGAAAAGTCAAGGTGCTTCTGGTTTAACCCTGCATGCGTGGACTGCAATCAAGAATTCAACCTGGTTGGAGTTGTATCCTTAATAAATTATTTCAGCTGGACAAGCATGGTGAAGTGTTTGGGAGAGAGTGGGTTCGGTTGGGGTAAGGTGTACTAGGCGATGGGTTAGATAGGCCAGGTAGGAAGTGATGGAGTGTAGAGGGATGAACTGGGGGTTGAGAGGGGTTGGTTAGGGTCTAAGAGCTTTTCAGCTGGACAAGCGTGGTGAAGTGGTTGGGAGAGAGTGGGTTTGGTTGGGTTAAGGTGTACTAGGGGATTGGTAAGGTGGGCCAGGTTGGAAGTGATGGAGTGTAGAGGGTTGAACTGGGGGTTGAGAGGGGTGGGTGAGAGTCTAAGAGGACTTCTGCTGGACAAGCGTGGTGAAGTGGTTGGGAGAGAGTGGGTTCGGCTGGGGTAGGGTGTACTACATAGGCGATGGGTTAGATAGGCCAGGTAGGAAGTGATGGAGTGTCGAGGGTTGAACTGGAGGTTGAGAGGCGTTGAGAGACCCATCCATGAAGTTCAAAAACTGACTGTTAAAAGGTTAGACAAAAAGTAGTTAAACACAACAGAATTATGCTTACCAGAACAGGGTTACCAGCCAAAATACCATGTCCCTCGTATAATTGTTGACTTGTATCGTGCTCATTTCTGCTAAGCTGAAAATTGTTGAGCAATACTTTCTGCTTAAGCAGCTGTATGAAATTGGGCCCTGACATAATTGTGTTTTTAGGAAATATTGTAGTAGATGGGGAATGCTAGTGGGAATGGGTTGGCGTGTTGAGGATTTGTTCAGTAGGTTTAGGAAATATTGTAGTAGATAGGGAATGCTAGTGGGAATGGGTTGGCGTGTTGAGGATTTGTTCAGTAGGTTTTCAGCATTTCATATTTTTAGTCTCCTTGACTTGGCATCGTACCTTCAGCTTATGGGCCTAGCTGTTTACAACAGCATCATCTTAGATATTCATTTCCCAGCAAGTACATACAAGAAGCTTCTTAGCCCAGCCGTGGTGCCTTATAACAACCCAGGAGCAGAGGTTGGACGTGCCCCAGTCTCGCACGATGATCTTGCCCAGGTCAATCCTGTAAGTCATTCTTAATGATCCGTAACTTAGAAGTATTAGACACGGACAGAATATTGTGGTTCAACTGGTTTAATCTCGGACAAAGGTCCGACAACTTCAGAATCCGAATGAGAACTAACTATCATAATGTTCAGCTGTCTTTTATATACATACAGCATGTTATTACTAATAATACAGAACAAAACATTCTATAAAATGCATCCATATAAAACCATTAATAAAGGTAGCGTTTAGCGTGGAACCTGGCAAAACAACCTGCCGTATTCCACCAACAGAGACGCTAGCATGGCCAAACGAGCTCCCCCTGTTTACACATGCGATTCTATTTCACGCACAGCAGATGTGATCAAGTGTTAAATGCACGAGCGTTCATTGTGGCGCAGATCGTGCGGATTGCAGAGCGTATTATCAGCAGGTAATGATTAACCAGATTAAAGTAATCAATAACTAATAACTAATAGTCAATAAGCAACAAGTGTCATGTAATTTCACAACACTATTTATTGTTGTTAAGTAATACATTACTTTAATAGGAATTGATTATAGATTTATCCTGTACATGTATACCTGATCATTGGTTATTTTTGACAATACATGAGGAATTTTATTCGTTGTTTTGGACTGCGGCCTCAATAAGGCGAGTGCTGTGATTTCCGAGGGGGGGGTTCATCTTCGGAGATTACTTTTCGTTTAATTGTTTACTCATTTATTTTTTTATTGCTGCCCTACATTTGCATTAGGCATGCCATGATGTGCTCACGTTTGCAATGCATTTCACAAGCACCTTCTGCGCTAACGCCCTCTCTAAAAATACCAATCTGTGATTTTCACTTTTTTTTCTCAAAAACTTGACGACTATTGAAGCTCAAACTTCTACAGGTAAATCATCTTACAAACATCTTCATTCACAGTGGGTAGGGATTTATGTCATGGGCAAAAACTTGATCTACAAATGGTATCAAAACCCTTTAACTCTAATGAATGATTTATATTCTAGCTTGTGACCTTCGTGATATTTCTGTTGTTATTCTTTACAGGAGTTAGCCCATGGTTTAGATGAACTCCTTGCCTATGATGGCAATGTAGAGGACGATCTGTGTACAAGTTTCCAGGTACGTAAATCTTTAAAGACATTGGACACTATTGGTAATTGTCAAAGACCAGTCTTCTCACTTGGTGTATCTCGACATAGGCATAAAATAACAAACCTGTGAAAATTTGAGCTCAATTGGTCGTCAAAGTTGCGAGATAATAATGAAAGAAAAAACACCCTTGTCACACAAAGTTGTGTGCTTTTAGATGGTTGATTTCGAGACCTCAAATTCTAAATCTGAGGTCTCTAAATCAAATTTGTGGAAAATTACTTCTTTCTCGAAAACTATGACACTTCAGAGGGAGCCATTTCTCACAATGTTTCATACCATCAACCTCTCCCCATTACTCGTTACCAAGTGAGGTTTTATGCTAATAATTATTTTGAGTAATTACCAATAGTGTCCACTGCCTTTAAAGGCAGTGGACACTATTGGTAATTACTCAAAATAATTTTCATCATAAAACCTTTCTTGATTACGAGTAATGGGAAGAGGTTGATAGTATAAGACATTGTGAGAAACAGCTCCCTCTGAAGTGGCGTAGTTTTTCGAGAAAGAAGCAATTTTCCACAAATTTGATTTCGAGACCTCAATCAAGCATCAGAAAGCACACAACTTTGTGTGACAAGGGTGTTTTTTCTTTCATTATTATCTTGCAAATTTCTACGACCGATTGAGCTCAAATTTTCACAGGTGTGTTATTTTGTGCATATGTTGAGATGCACCAAGTGAGAAGACTGGTCTTTGACATTTACCAATAGTGTCCACTTTCTTAAGTCTGGTTTAGGGTGAACCCGCATTTATATTTTTTATTTTAAAGTCACATTATACCAAAAGTGAAGTGTTTTAGACCCGAAACCCACTAATGCCAGAGAATTTTGTAAAAAGGATTTCTTTATCCTACGAAATACTCTATGCTACGGGTAACTCTAACACACAAATGTCGGAACTGTTTTAAGATTGCCAATGATAAGCAATTGTTATTTGGTCCTGCATTACCTAAAGCCTACAATGGCAGACAATTTCCTCAATGAGATCTTAGAGAAAATGCTATTTTAGGAACCTTACGGTTTATATTTTTTAAAGCATCATCTTCAAACCCTTTCTTTGAATTTATTTCTCACATATTTTGTTTTGTTTTGACATTTAGGTGTCGCTACCGGTGTATGGTACGGTCCACACAGTTGACTTGAAGGCTGATGGGGCCAATATACCAGTCACTAATGACAATAGACAAGGTAAATTAATGCTCCCCATACCAGTCACTAATTAAATTCAATTAAAACTTGCGTTGACAACAGAAAAGTTAATTCATAAATACCTGAGACAGTTTCCCTATCCCTGTTGGTGGATAGCGTGCACGCGGGGGTGTTTAAACCTTTGAAAATGACCAGTGTTTATAACCGGTTGTGAGTGGATACTCCGCGCTAGTCTTTGTGCAAGACGTTTCTTGTGCCGAGCGATGCGGGTGCTGTCGTTGAGTTGGCCGCACTGTGTGTGAAAGGAAAACTAGAACGTGTTGCACCAAGACTATACGCGCACTAGCGGAACCGGAAACTGTCGGAAATAGGCGTCTCAGTCATAACGATGCAACACAGACGTCGTACATGTACATACAGAGCTCAAGGACGTCGGAAACGGATAAGTTTGACAGAGTTTCTTACTTTATTCCGCCTTTTAACCAAAAAGGCATATATGAATGGGAATAAAAGAATAGTGACTCGTTCTTTAACGGCCGTTTAAAACCTTTGCAGCCTGGTCGTTGCAGTGTGATAAAGGCCGTCGCTTTCGGCTCGGGCCTTTATCACACGGCAACCACCCTGCCTGTTTTAAACGGCCATGAAAGAAATCGACGCTACCCTTTCATTTCCTTAATTAATGCCCCCTATACCAGTTACTCATTTTTTATATACTTTTTTTCAAAATTCTGTTTATTTTTTTATTTTTTTATTATTTTTTTCAAGACAATTGTATTTCTTGAGTGGTAATGCCCTCTCGTGATAACATGAATGTTGTTAGTAGTACATGAACAGGTTGATTGATGACACTTTTTGAGTGCATGAAAAGATCATACATGAATACATAAAGTAGATTGACATGTACAAAAAATGGCACTTTCAGAACACATAAAGTATATCGTACATGTACAATCTTGGCACTGAAAGAGTTTAAAACATTCAGATTTCACGGAGTATTGACCAAACCTTCCATGTTTTGTTATTTTCAGAGTACGTTGATCTTTACAAGAACTACCTTCTGAATGAGTCCATCTACCAGCAGTTTGCAGCCTTCTACCACGGCTTCCACAGCGTCTGTGCCTCTAACGCTCTCATTATGCTGAGACCTGAGGAGGTTGAGATGCTGGTGTGTGGGAGTCCCAATCTAGACCTTGATGCATTGGAGAAGGTGACTACGTATGATGGATTTACAAAAAATGACCAGACTATCAGGTGAGTTGTCAAGTTTAAAACAAAAAATTATGCAAGTCGCCAGACACTCAGCCGCTTCAAGGTGTGGGCTACAATTATTTTATTCCAGAGGCCGTTGCCGCCTACTCCTAGGGCTGAAACAGGGTTACCCCCTTTTACAGTCCATATGGATGTAGGCATGGGTATCATCAATGCACTAAAACTGTTCATGATAGGAACATATTTTTTTTGTTATCTCACTTTTCAGGTTTCCTGTTTAAATTGTTTAAATTTTTTACTTTTGTAATTTCTAACAATGTAAACACGTCAATATAAGTCTTTTTCACTTCTGTCGTGAAATTTTTGAGATGTTTATAATAAACCTAATTGAATTTAATTTTAAAAAATATTATTCTGGAGTATCGTGGACTAGCGGGTAAGAGCACCGGGCTTGAGCCTTTTGAGCGCAACGACAGCCCTTGGTTCTATACTCCTCAGGGAGCTGAGAAGGTTCAAGCCATTGCACTCTTTCAGTTAAAAAAAAAAAAAAAAAACTCACAGATTTACAAATAACTTACAGGGTTTACAGAAGGTAGTGGTGAAAGGGTTCTCTTGAAATATTATTCCATGAAATGCTTTACTTTTTGAGAAAACAGTAAAACAATATAAATTCTCGATATCGAGAATTACGGATTTATTTTAAACACATGTCATGACACGGCGAAACGTGTGGAAACATTAGGGTGGGTTTTCCCGTTATTTTCTCCCGACTCCGACGTCTGATTGAGCCTAAATTTTCACAGGTTTGTTATTTTATATAGAAGTTGTGATACACAAAGTGTGGCCCTTGGACAGTACTGTTTATCGAAAGGGTCCAATGGCTTTAAAGGAATGTTATTGGCCCCTAGACGAGGGCGCTAATGTGAAGTGCTGTAAGAAGCAGTTATTATTAATGTTTCTTTGTGTCTATGCATTTAAAATATATGTCTCTGACCCGTGATTCAAGATCGTAACAATTTGCTGTTTCTTTGTCTGTAATTTTTAGATACTTTTGGGAGGTTGTGAAGGCATTCCCAATCCCTCTTCAGAAGAAGGTCTTATTATTTGCAACTGGAAGTGATCGCATCCCAATCGGAGGAATGGGAGAGATGACATTCAAGATTGTTAAAGTCAACGCCTCAACTAGCATGTAAGTAAAATGCACTCTTGAAATTTCTTTCATTCCTTTTTGGTTTGATGGATGAGAGAGGTTAACAACGTTTTTTTTTTTCGAAAAATGAGTTACCCCATTTTTGCACTGATGCACGTTGTTACCTATTCTAACGGCGTAACAAACAAACTGTTTTGTGACTCTCTTAGTTGAAGTAAAAGGAAATCCACTTTTCCTCATGTTGATCTTGACAGGTTGCCGATGTCTCATACATGCTTCAATCAGCTCATTCTACCACCTTACAAGAGTAGACGACAGTTAAAACATAAAGTCACCATCGCTATCTCCAACGCTGAAGGTTTTGGGTTAGAATGAAACCCCTGTCGCCATCGCGAAGTTGCTTCAAAGACAACTTTCCTTCTCTAGTTTCCAGTAAGTCTAAATAATCCACTTTCCTCTAAAGGTTTTATACTTGTACATCATTGAGCTTCACCATGTTGTGACCTTTAGGGTCAGTGGGTGGTTGACCTCAGTTGGTGGTTGACCTCAGTGAGGTCAGTAAGTTGACCTCAGTGAGGTCGGTCAGTTGACCTCAGTGAGGTCGGTCAGTTGACCTTGATGAGGTCGATGGGTCAGCAGGATCAAGTTATTAGAATGAGTGGTAGAAAGTACAGTGTCATTGCCAAAACAAAGTGTGGTGTGAATAAGGTAAGAAGACTAAATGGTGTGCTATGTAAGGTTGCCCAACAGTGAGGAAGGGCCATTCATACAAAAACTGACAATGAAGTGAAAAGTACAAATAAAGCTTGGAATGTGAGTCTGGAAATTAATACGTAAGAAGGCTGTCTTAAACATGTAAAAAGTGTACACAAGAAACAGAACTGGCCCCAAATTCATACAGATGCTTAAACAGAAAGTTGGGAAGTAGTGCATGCATTCTGCTCTGCCAGCCAGGCTCCTAGTGGATGACCATGCCTACATCCTTACGAACTGTGAAGGGGTAAACCCTGTTTCAGCCCAAGAGTAGGTGGCAAAGTGCCCCTGGTGACAGTTGATTTGGGTCGACAGCCCAAATTGGGTTATGGTATCCCTCACCTTGAAGTGGCTGTCCGGCCTTGTGATGTTAGGCGATATTTCATTCAAAAAATATAAAATAAAAATAAATAAAATAGCTCAGCACAAAAAAAGGTGCTAACCAGAATGAGGTTATCAGCCAAAATACCATGTCAAATGTACTATTTGTGACCGGTATCCTGCTAATGTTTGCTCAGCAGCTCTTTGAAAATGGTCCTTGGAGAAAGAATGAAAGATGATTTGAGTAGAATGGTCCTTCCGACAAAAAGTTATATTATTCCTGTTTTAAAAAAGCAATAAGTTGTAAAATTTGTTCAATAATATTGATATATAAATGTGTAAATATACGGTTTTATTTTATTACTTTGTTTTTGCAGAGTTTTTATTTGTACATGAGTGCTGTGTGAATATGTATTCAAATCTGTCTATTTTCTTACGGGATCTGCCTTGATTTTATAGCCACCTAGGAGAAACTATTTATTTTTTACAGCATTCCAATTTGAGACTAAGATGTACCATTTCTATGAGAAGAACAATTTTGGCCAGGTGAATAGAAAGTGTTGTTTGTTCAACTGATCAACCACAGGTTGCTTTTGTACTTAAATGTAATTTATTTTTCCAAAGAATACTAAATATGCTATCATCAAGTGCCTTTTATTTGCTGTGCCTTCATTTCGTGGTGAGTCTTACCAAATCTTGTAGCATTATAAGGTTTAAGTTCCCCTGGAACAGAATTGGTAAGACACTGCTCTAGAATGTCAAAGGTCGTGGGTTCGAATTCTACCCAAGTAATATGCCTGTGATTTTTTTCACAGAGCTCGGGAAAGTACAGAGGTTACAGTGCTTACACACATCAGTTTATTTGGGTAAAACCAAAATTAAAATTCAAACAAGTCATGGCATCTTTATTTTACAAATTTGTTCTTTCTTTCATTGGCTCATCAGGTTTTTGCTTTGACCATTTCTGAAGTTCTGTTTAATGAAATACTGTACATGTATTCTGAGATTATAATATGTCTTGGTTTGTCTTGCCTGTTTTTGTTGTACATTTTAAAAGCAATAATTATTTGTTTAATCCAAAAACCCTTGCTCTATCGCTTTCAGCATTTCTATTCTTTCCATGTTCCGTCTGAATATCTGCAATTGTTCCTTAAATTCCAGAACTGTTTAATTTGTGCTTGCCTTAGATATTCAAAAATTGATATATTTGTGTATTGTATATATTTATTTGTTTGAAGCCTCCGAGTTCAACCAAAACATCAAAGTATTTTCCAAACCGTAATACATTCCAAAATGTGCCTGTTGAAAATTCAGTGTAAAAAGTGCCTTTAGTTTGTTAAAATTCTACATTGTTGTCAAGGTAAAGAGTAGTAGGCAGTGGACACTATTGGTATTCACTCAAAATAATTATTAGCATAAAAACATACTTGGTAACGAGTAATGGGGAGAGGTTGATAGTATAAAAACATTGTCAGAACCGGCTCTCTCTGAAGTAACGTAGTTTTTGAGAAAGAAGTAATTTTCCATGAATTTGATTTTGAGACCTCAGATTTAGAATTTGAGGTCTCAAAATCAAGCATCTGAAAGCACACAACTTTGTGTAACAAGCGTGTTTTTTCTTTAATTATTTTCTCGCAACTTTGCCAACCAATTGAGCTCAAATTTTCACAGGTTTGTTACTTCATGCTTTTGTTGAGATACATCAAGTGAGAAGACTGGTCTTTGACAATTACCAATAGTGTCCAGTGCCTTTAAACTACAGGTTAATTTTTCATCGATGGGAAGAGAATGTTAATTGGTTGTAACCAATTAACATCTATGGCTCTTTTCAAAACCACGGGGCCACGCGGTTGTTTTAACAGCGCGTTGCTTTGTGCAAGTGCTCTGGGATTCAGACCAGAGAACTGAACCTAAAGGGCCTATGACATCATTGCGATACCTGTTGATTAAACATAGGGTTTCAAACTGCCTCAAGCCACCGGGCTAGCTCAAGTGCTAGTGCAGAGCTATGTATGAAGAGAGTTGCGACATGGAGGGACCTGGGCCCAATTTCATGGCTCTGTTTATCGCCGAATTCTGCGCTTACGATCGCGATTCCCCGCTTACGTGCAAGCGCCGAAATTCTACGCTAGCCTTGTAAGCGTAGAATGCCTAGTAACAGGAAGTACGCACGCGCAGAAGCCCAAATTCGCCGCTAACCCGTGAAATACGCTTGCCGTAAGCACACAATTCCCTGCTTCCGTAAGCGCCGATTCTGTGCTTACGGTAAGCAGAGCCATGAAATTGGGCCCTGGTTTCTTTGGTCGCGTGGTTGCTGGACGCCATTTGCAGTCCAAATGCAGCACAACACAATGGGCAGACTAGTCTGGCACCGTGTTTTCGCCAATGCATTTTGGGGGGATTGAAATAGATTTTTATATAAAGTTATTCCAAATCTCCTTATATGAGTCTGGTCCAGTGGTGAAGACATCTGAACCCAATTTCATGGCTCTGCTTACCGTAAGCACAGAATCGGCGCTTACGGAAGCAGGGAATTCTGTGGTTACGGCAAGCGTATTTCATGGGTTAGCGGCAAATTTTGGCTTGTGCGCGTGCGTATTCCACGTTCCTAGGCATTCTGCGCTTACAAGGCTAGCGCAGAAATTCGGCGCTAGCATGTCAAGCAGGGAATCGTGATCGTCAGCACATAATTCGGCGGTAAGCAGAGCCATGAAATTGGACCCTGCTCTATAGCTATGCAAAGGGTCGAATCCCACCCAATTGGATTTTTTTCACAGAACTCGGGCAAAGTAGCGTGTAAACAAGGCCTAATAAAAACTGGTGAAAGAGCTAAACCCAAATAAAAGCCTTTGCATGGTGGAAGTATCACTAAGACCGTGGTTTTGTGTAGATTTGATTCTGAAAAGAACTGGTTGTTGACAACTCAACATTTCAGTATGCTCTGATCGTCTTCAGGAGAGAGACTGATTGAAATGCTGAGTTATCAACCACCGGTTCTGTTCAGAACCAACCTTACTCAAAGACTTACACATTTAGTTTGGTGAATGACATCAGATGAATTGGGTCAATATTTCACATTAACTTAATGTAAAAAAGTAAGGTAGACTGGGAGCCAGACCCTTGCTTCAGGTACAGCCTTTATTTATGACTGTGTGACAGAATATTTTATTAAATAAAAGTGTGTCGCTTAAAAATAAGTTTAAAGGCTGTGTTTTTTTTAATGGCTTGTGTTCTGTTTTGTTACTTTAAGTTGAAGGAATAATTGATTTATAATATACAATTGAAAACACAAGGGGTTAGTCCAGCATTTTGTTCAAATTTGGGTCAAAAATTAAAAATATCACAAGGGGTAAGTCCACCATTTTGTTCAAATTTCGGTAAAAATTAGAAAATATCACAAGGGGTAAGTCCAGCATTTTGTTCAAATTTTGGCAAAAAATTAAAAAAAAACACAAGGGGTAAGTCCAGCATTTTGTTCAAATTTTGGCAAAAAAATTAAAATATCACAAGGGGTAAGTCCAGCATTTTGTTCAAATTACGGTAAAAATAAGAAAATATCACAAGGGGTAAGTCCAGCATTTTGTTCAAACTTTGGCAAAAAATTAAAAATATCACAAGGGTAAGTCCAGCATTTTGTTCAAATTTCGGTAAATTTAAAAATATCACAAGGGGTAAGTCCAGCATTTTGTTCAAATTTGGTCAAAAATTAAAATATCACAAGGGGTAAATCCAGCATTTTGTTCAAATTGGGTCAAAAAATGAAAAAATCACGAGGGGTAAGTCCAGCATTTTGTTCAAATTTGGGTCAAAAATTAAAAATATCACAAGGGGCATTTTGTTCAAATTTTTGTAAAAAATTAAAAATATCACAAGGGGTAAGACCAGCATTTTGTTCAAATTTCGGCAAAAATTAAAAATATCACAAAGGGCAAGTCCAGCATTTTGTTCAAATTTGGTCAAAATTAAAAAAAATCACAAGGGGTTAGTCTAGCATTTTGTTCAAATTTGGGTCAAAAATTGAAAATATCACAAGAGGTAAGTTCAGCATTTTGTTCAAATTTTGGCAAAAAAATTTAAAATATAACAAGGGGTAAATCCAGCATTTTGTTCAAATTGGGTCAAAAAATGAAAAAATCCAAGGGGGAAGTCCAGCATTTTGTTCAAATTTTGGCAAAAAATATAAAAAATCACAAGGGGGTAAGTCCAGCATTTTGTTCAAATTTGGTCAAAAATTAAAAATATCACAAGGGGTAAATCCAGCATTTTGTTCAAATTGGGTCAAAAAATGAAAAAATCACGAGGGGTAAGTCCAGCATTTTGTTCAAATTTGGGTCAAAAATAAAAATATCACAAGGGGCATTTTGTTCAAATTTTTGTAAAAAATTAAAAATATCACAAGGGGTAAGACCAGCATTTTGTTCAAATTTCGGCAAAAATTAAAAATATCACAAAGGGCAAGTCCAGCATTTTGTTCAAATTTGGTCAAAATTAAAAAAAATCACAAGGGGTTAGTCCAGCATTTTGTTCAAATTTGGGTCAAAAATTGAAAATATCACAAGAGGTAAGTTCAGCATTTTGTTCAAATTTTGGCAAAAAAATTTAAAATATAACAAGGGGTAAATCCAGCATTTTGTTCAAATTGGGTCAAAAAATGAAAAAATCCAAGGGGGAAGTCCAGCATTTTGTTCAAATTTTGGCAAAAAATATAAAAAATCACAAGGGGGTAAGTCCAGCATTTTGTTCAAATTTGGTCAAAAATTAAAATATCACAAGGGGTAAATCCAGCATTTTGTTCAAATTGGGTCAAAAAATGAAAAAATCACGAGGGGTAAGTCCAGCATTTTGTTCAAATTTGGGTCAAAAATTAAAAATATCACAAGGGGCATTTTGTTCAAATTTTTGTAAAAAATTAAAAATATCACAAGGGGTAAGACCAGCATTTTGTTCAAATTTCGGCAAAAATTAAAAATATCACAAAGGGCAAGTCCAGCATTTTGTTCAAATTTGGTCAAAATTAAAAAAAATCACAAGGGGTTAGTCCAGCATTTTGTTCAAATTTGGGTCAAAAATTGAAAATATCACAAGAGGTAAGTTCAGCATTTTGTTCAAATTTTGGCAAAAAAATTTAAAATATAACAAGGGGTAAATCCAGCATTTTGTTCAAATTGGGTCAAAAAATGAAAAAATCCAAGGGGGAAGTCCAGCATTTTGTTCAAATTTGGGTCAAAAATTCAAAATATCACAAGGTGCATTTTGTTCAAATTTTGGCGAAAAATTCAAAATATCACAAGGGGTAAGTCCAGCATTTTGGTCAAATTTGGGTCAAAAGTTGAAAATATCACAAGGGGTAAGTCCAGCATTATTTTTTAAGTTCAGGCAAAAAATTAAAATATCACAAGGGGTAAGTCTAGCATTTTGTTCAAAATTGGGTTAAAAAATTTAAAAAATCACAAGTCAAGCATTTTGTTCAAATTTTTTTCCAAATTTTTTAAAATCACAAGGGTTGAAAAAAAAAAACACAATGAGCAAGTCAAACATTCTGATAAAGTTTGAATCACAATTGAGTTGGCCCCTAATCCGGCCATACCCTAACCATCAGCCCAACGCAGACTTCCAATCCCAACCATAAAACCAAACCCATCTCCCAAACCCCCCAATCTTACCCATCAACGAACATTTATCCTCAACCCACGTCCAATTCCTATAACCCCCCACCCAACCATGAAAGATCACAGATCTCATACATTGACTTCGACTATAATAACAAAATCACAAGATACTGCTCTCTTGCCCTCTACTAAATGTTTAATTTGATCCTTGATCACCGAGTAAAAAGCTCATCTGTAATATATAGCTTATCATGAGCCAATTCAAAGGAGAATCTAAACTATTGTTTCAGTAAAGTCTACTTAATTATTGGCAACTCTCTCAGATTGTTGAATTGACGTCTAGGACTGTCGGTCCCTTAAAAACTTAAATGACACCATAAAGACAACAAACATCTGTTAGTTCAGATTATTTTTGACATTTGACAAAACACAAATACATTCAGTCCAATATTTGAAACTATAAAAGGATATTTTCCAAAAAGCATCTGCAACAGGATTAAGACCTTGCATATAATTCAGAAAGGAGAATTGCACTACGCTGTTATTACCAATTGGGAAATTCTTTTCAAAAAAACTTATAACAAGGAGTTGCTAATTTTCAATTTGGCTTCTTTAAAGTGTTCAAGAAGTGGGGTAGGGTCTCAAAGGAGCCCTTCTACACACAGGCCTGATACTTCACGAAGGCAACGAAGGGCAAGTGCCTTGGTGCCCTTGAAATCCTCCAGTAGAAATTTACAATTGCCTTGGTGCCCTTGCCCTTTCAAAAACAAAGCATACAGGCCTGTACACAAGTTTCCACTTTAAGTAAACTAGCAAACCCACTGCCAGATGTCCCGTTAACATGCCGACTTTCTGAAAATAATTCTCATAAATATCTTTATCCGAACTATCATTTGCAATATTGATAACTTTAAAACATTTCTATCAACAAAAAAACACAAAACTGGTAGAAAAACCTGTTTATAAATACATATTAAATATTAGCTATTAGCTCTAATCATTAACTTCTGTTGACCATCTTGCACATAGACTACTTATCAAAGCACACACATTATCTTGCTACAGTACTGACAAATATTCAGAGTCCGATACCTAAAAGACATGATACAGTACATCAACTGAAATTGTCCAAAAATCCTTCAGAAAGCTCACTCATGCCACCTCGACTCATGTTTCAAACAACTTCAGATTTATATTTCTGATGAGATGCTTTTATTTGAAGGGAAAACAACCAAAAAGTTTGACCACTTTCAAGAATAAATCATGATCCAGCATTCTGGTGAAAAGTTCACAGATTAGTTGAAAGGATTGAAGTGGGATTATCCTCGATTTATAATATCCGGATTTCTATCTTGATTTTAAACTTTTAGTTTCCGCCACAAGTACTTCCAAGTATTCAACAAACTTTCACATTACCAATGTCGTATCGTCGTTTATATTTTTACAGTACGTACTGCAGAGACAACTGGCTACCTGCACTAGCTTGCTAATTCTGTTTCGCTATCGTAAATTTGATAGTTGAGTTGTGACTCCACCATTCTTTTCTAATATTTCTAAAAACTGCTTTAAAAAAGAATATCACCATTTCACCTTGGATGACATGTTTCCCGCCCAACTTTTCCAAACAGGATTACGATGAACATATTTTATAAGCGCACAGAACCATTTTGGAGCATCATTTCTTGGTTGGGAGACAGTTGACCGGCTAACGTCCAATACTTGTAGGTATCATGCTTGTAGCCACAGCCACTGAATCACACACAGCCTTAGACGACAGTGACACAAAAATACTGGAGAAAAATCACTCCATGATGATTCAATTTACTCCACGTCTGTAAGATTATTGATTTCGAGTTGAACAACTGACCAGAGCAGGATTTGAACCAACGGCCTCCTTGTTCAACCATAAATCATTTAAAATTGAACGAGTCAGTTTCTCTTGTGGTTATATAGCGGACATATCCGTCATTCAGTGACGCTCAAGGCGCTTTAACATATAGTATTTCCTGCAAGGTATGTAGGACTACGATTGAATTATGAGACCTACTCCTTTTACATAGCACTATGTAATAGTTGAAAGGTGCTGTGGCGCAATATTCAGCCAATCAAACCAGGAACACCGGGGCAAGTAAGATTTTTGAGTAGACAATCTTGAGTCAGTAGGTAGTTTGAGAGGCTCTTAATGCGAGTATGAGGGCTCAAATTAAATTAAAAATCATGACGCTACAACGTTTAAGACAGATGGGAGATGTTTTCCTCAAATTCTATGGGGAAGCAACCTCCACAGCAAACAATGCACTAAAAACAAGCAACAACTTTTTAACTAAAATTAATCAATTTCTTGGATAATAACCTCTATTTTTTAAATGTTTTTAAGAAACTTCATAGAAAAACAATGGAAGAATGAACCTGAAAAAATGAGTTGATTTGTTTTTTTGAAAACTTTTTTTTTTTTTACAACTGTTTCTTATATTAATCTAGAAGTTTTCCTTAAATGCTTCTGAACAGCCTGTGAGATTTGGTCAAGTGATGAAATGACCAAGGTTGCGTGGCGACATATTTGCCATTGACACTCATTCCTTGCTTAATGCTCATACTGGTTGAATGATGGGAGTTGTACCTCAAGTCTACGTTGTATATGACATTCCATCCAAAAGATGGGGTGTGTTTGACAGTAGACATGGTTTATAGTAGGTGTGGTCAATAGACAGCACGTTTGCTATGGCAGCTGTTCAGGAGTTCCTCCAAACCTGTCGTCCTTATGATGGTTGCGATATTCAATGGTAGTTTCTTGTATACAGGCCATACCTTTAATGGTTTCTTCGACAGCGGGTGTAGTTGATAGCGGGCGTGGTTTACAGAGGGTGTGGTTATTGTGATAGGCCGTTAATGAATTTCTCTTTACATCTGTCGTCCTCATGCTTGTCGCGGTATTCACATGTAGATTCTTGTATACAGGCCATACCTTTTAAGGTTTCTTTGACAGCAGGTGTGGTTGATAGCGGGCGTGGTTTACCTAGGGTGTGGTTATTGTGATGGGCTGTCGTTGACTTCCTCTTCACACCAGTCTTCAATCAGCCTGATTGCGATGTAAGAGACATTCAAACGTAGAATCCTCTACATAGGCCGGTTGGTGTAGGTGTCTTGCCTCGCCTTCAACCTCTAGGACCCCGGTTCGAATTCCAACGGGGTTCACTATGTGGATTGGGTTTTCAGTCCCTACTTGACCGTGTGGGTTTTTCTCTTGAATAATTCTCTGGGATTTTCCTCCAACATCTAAAACTGAAATTTCTTCATCATCTTCTCTACTCGTTTGGCTCTAATTAGAACATTGAGAATATATATCCAGATCCAGCTTCTAAGGTTTTTTTTTTAGCGGGTGTGGTCACTAGTAGGGTGTGGCTACTGGGATAGTCTATCATTGACTTCAAGCTCACACCCATCTTCCATAAGCCTGATGGCAATGTTAGCAATATTCATAGCGTCATCAATCCCCCGATGTGGCCGACCATCGAACCCCATCTCCAATGCTCCAAGCATATTCCTGTCAAGTTAAAAGACGGACATCTCAATAATTATTATCAACCATCAGAAGTAAAAGGTAATCAGTCACATGAACCATCTCTGCCCTCACAGGTATCCATTTTACCCCTGGGTGGAGAGAAACTTATGGTTAAGTGTCTTGCTCATGGACACAAGTGTCATGACCGGACAGAAACACCAGAAACACCAGAACTTGAGCTCGGTACTCTTATCCGCTCGGCCATGAAGCCCCAACTCACCCCAACTCATGACCAACTCATCAAAGATGTATTTAAAACAAATTACTGGAGTTTCTAATACAATCAATCAATCAATCAATCAATCAATCAATCAGAAGACATTTATAGAGTGCCAAAATCAAACACAAATTGTTCAAAGGCACAACACACAGGAAAGACAAGGACATTGCTTAACAGATTTGTTGAGGTATCTTTTCAATAATTATGAAATTGGGCCCTGATCAGTAAATTGAGTCCCTAATAATTGAGTTTTTAAACCATAATTGCTTCTCTGCAATGTGATAAAAACAGATGCTGTAATCACACACTACCCTGAGTTTCTGAGGCGTTCCACTCTTTAAGAAAACACCTCTTAAAATGTCATCAAAACAACTTTTATCCCATGCTCCCATAAAGTGAGTGAGCAGCAGATAACCAAAACATTGTGTTAACAACAAGTCCCCTCACTCCACTAAGGCTTAAGTAGTAGTAGTCCCAACTGATTTTCTACCTTCCGCCCGGGGCCCAATTTCATAGCACTGCTTAACGGTAAGCAAATTTGCGTGCTTACTGTAGCAGAAAAATTTGCTTAAGCATTAGCGTATTTCACAGGTCAGCAGAAAAAATGGGCGGCCATATTGCGTGTTTACCGTGGATTTGCATTGTGACGTCATTTATTTTCGTTTGGTAAGCACCGGAAGGTTAGCATGCCTTTTCGTGTACTTACGGTTAGCAGCGCTATGAAATAGAAATTGCACAGTAAGCACAAAATCGGCCGCTAAGCAGCGCTATGATATTGGGCCCAGGTAGTACATGTAGTAGAAAACGGGACAGTTCTTTACAGAATTGAGAAGTCTCCCGAATTTCAGAAAATCCACTCCGCAGTAGTAGAATATAAAGTGACAAGCATCTTTTAAAAGAACATAAACTACCTGGCAAGTAGACACACATGGTGTTACCGCAAACAAAATATTATACAAATATAACATGGTGCGAGGGTGACTAGTCGATATTACCTCCCCGAGGTATTGGAAGTTGACAAACTAGTTCCTGAGGCGAAGTGTGTATACAAAACAGTACCACGATCAATAGCGCCCGGGGATGACGTCGCGCAATGGTAGTGCTCATGACAAGTAGAATAGCTCCCGGGGAGCAATTACTTGTCATGCGCATTAACCACTTGCCTGAATACTCACGTGAGCGCTATAATTAGCAAAATTAACACCTGGCCCGGGGTAATGAATGGACCAATGAGAACTCGACTCTCGGTCATGAATATGTATGAGCTATAGTAAATATTGATACCTCACCATGCAATGCCTCAAATCCCACATAAGGTTGTTATTCTATAACTTTTGGAAATTAACTATTTTGATTTTGAATGGTGATATTTACCTGAGGCACATGCGTTTGGTCTTGTAGAAATTACTGAACGTCTTGCAAAGGTTGATCCACTGACGTGCATAGGATGGATATCGCACTTGGCTTAATTTGCACTGAACATTGAGGTACATGTTCATATCCCACGGCCTGAAATGAAAATCAGGGGAAAAACATTCAAAATTGCACAAACTAAAAACTGATTTCAAATCGTTGATGATGACGATTCACAGCATTTGCATGGCGCCATATATGGATTTCAAAAACATTCAAAGGCGCAAGCTCCTCCAATAAAGTAAGCATATAAATATCTGATGGAAAATGTGAGTCTTGAGAAAAGCTTTGAAGTGGTCAATTTCGGCAAAGAAATGAATGGAGGGATTTCCATGGGCAAGGAGCAATAGAGGAAAATGACCAGTCCCCATACTTGAGAGCCCTGGGCCCAATTTCATAAAGCCTGTAAGCACACAAATTTGCTTAGCATGAAACTTCTTCCTTGATAAAAACAGGAGATTACAAACCAAATTGCCACGTGATTTTTCGGGATAAGCAAAAAACAACAACTGAATACCAGTATCAAGCAGTATACAACAAATTGAAATTTCATGCTAAGCAAATTTGTGTGCTTACAGGCTTTATGAAATTGGGCCCAGATGAGCGAAGACCAGAGTGAAGATGATGCTGCTCAATAGGAGACTTTCCAACGCTAGGCGGCAGCAGACATACCGGGTAAATTTCCATTGTTTACGTAGTTCTGAACATGCGCATAACTCTGAGAACAATGGATTTACCCGGTAAGTCTGCTGCCCTCTATCGTCCCAGAAAGTCTCCCATTAATCATGACACATAACCCCTGGCCAGAACATGCTATTTTTTTTGGCAAGTTTGCCCCCAAAATAAAGTTAAAACCGTTCTTGGTATGTGGAAAGAACTCAAGGAAACAGCCTAGAATGTGGACGGAGGGGAACATGCACCAGGCAAGGAGTTTCGAAGAGATGCAGTATGTGGGATAAAGCTGTTGGAATGGCTCACTGTTCTACATATTAGCAAATCAAAAGCGTATGGGTGAGAAGAAGCAGAAAGTCTGGTTTCAGGCTCAAAACCTCTGATAGGTGGAACTAGGTCGGACACACTGGTGGCACATTTACCACGAACAAATCTGTAGAAATGACAGAGGCTGGCTACAGACCTACAGAGGGAAAGAGGTTGTAGCGTTCATCCCAACACTTCACCTGCAAGATTAACAATACGCTTCTGCACCCTATCTAATAAAGATTAAGTGCAAATTGACTCTGTGTTTTGTTCAGTGGAACACTTACCCGTCTGTTACTATGATGAAACTGTGCTCTTTACCCAACGCTTTAGTCTTCATCCATTCATGGACTCGGCTTAAGACTACCGGGAAGAGGTCAGCTCGGTCCACTTGTTTCTGAGAAGGAAAAGCAAGTCATTTTGAGAAATTACATCCAATTCGTTTGAAATACATAAAAATAAAGATTGCCAAAGTAAAGTTCGGTGTACGGGTGGTAAAAAAAAAATTGAAAAATTAATATTCTTTATCCCCGATGCAAATTTAACATGTATTACAAAGTAAAGTTGTTTGACAACTATGCTGAATTTGTATTTATTTTGGTTTGACCTATATGCACACCCATGTTTGTTAGCACTGTATACTCAGTGCTTTCCCAAGCTATGTGAACAAAAATACATTGGCATGTTACTCAGGTGAGATTCCAACCCACAACTTTTGCAATTCTATGCACAATTTCTTATCACTGACAGTGGTTTGAATCTAGGGCTAATTGGTCAAAAAGTTAGGTGCTTCAGAAAACAATAATTGCTTCCCTTCATCCAGGAGTGAGATGGGTACCTAAGAGAGTGGATTTTCTTTGTGTTTGGTTAAGACTGCGAGACTGCATATGAGTGGTAACTTGGTTTCGTACTGCACTACTGCCATGCGTACTGAAAATTTATTCGTTTTTAGTCAAGAAAGTCTTAAAGGCAGTGGACACTATTGGTTATTACTTCAAATAACTATTAGCACAAAACCTTTCTTGGTAACAAGTAATGGGGAGATAGTTGATAGTATAAAACATTGTGAGAAAAGGCTCCCTCTGAAGTAATGTAGTTTTCGAGAAAAAAGTAATTTTCCACAAATTTGATTTCGAGACCTTATAATTTGAGGTCTCGAAATCAAGCATCTGAAAGCACACAACTTTGTGTGACAATGGTGTTTTTTTCTTTCATTATTATCTCGCAACTTCTGCGACCGCTTGAGCTCAAATTTTCACAGGTTTGTTACTTTATGCATATGTTGAGATACACCAACTGTGAAGGCTAGTCTTTGACAACCAATAGTGTCCAGTGTCTTTAAAGATAAAAAACAATGAATATTATGTTATAGTCATTCTGAGCTTGATTTCAAAAAGCACTTGAATGAGTTGCCATTACTGCCATAGTGAGTTGTATCTCGACATTGAAATTTGCTTAGCAATTAAGTCACATCTTAAGATCAATCTTAGCTCGTTATGTAAATCGAACCCTGGTGCTTTATCAATCTGAAAAATTACAAATACAAAAAAAATGTAGTGTGGAATACCTGAGTAATACTTGTAAGGTCTTTACAGAACGTAGAAAGCCTTGGGTTTAATTCTGGCCTGATGAAGGAATCAAACTTATCCTCCTGTGAGAATAAAAAGGAAACTAATATCAATAATAGAAAGATATAATAACAAATACAGGACAAGCACCTGTTACTTTATGAGTTTCAGTTTGATGACAAACCTAATTTTGTCCGATATAGTTGGACTTAAAAAAATACAAATACGACACGGCAATTCAAAATAACCCAATGGAATAATAAAAGAAAATGTGATCTTTTGTTTGCATGCTGTGATAAAATGAAATAATATAATAATAATACCAAAGTCTTAAACAGTGCACTTGTACCAACAAGATACTCATGGCACTTGAACAAAAAGATGCATTTTAAAACAGATTTTTTAACAACTCTGTTCCAGCTAAGATTCCCTGTACAAGGATTCTCACCAAACCTGAAACCAAATACTCCTCCTCTTCCAATTTTTTTTATGTAGCTCTTCCAAATCTTTGGAACAATCTTCCTTATCAAAAACGTCATGCCATTTGTTCACTTACTGAATTCTAAACATTGCTTAAAACTCACCTTTTCCAGATTCATTTTGTTTAGGCAATCTATTTCATTCTCATTCTTTTATTGTTTGTTGTTGTATCACAATGCTTGTTACTTATTAATTAAAATTTGTTGTCAAGCATTGTGATACCTTTCTTGTGAAACAACGCTTTATAAGTGCTTGGATTTTCATTTTTATTATTATTATCAAATGATAATATAATGAATAGGGTAGATGGCCTTAGCTTTCGATCCAATCCGGACCTTCTTCAGAGGCATAAAACAAGTACAAACAAATACATATCCATTTAAAGAAAAAGAGAGGGGGAAAGGGATTAAGGAAAGGATCCAGAAAGAAGCGGGAAAATAACAGCCAATCAAAGTTCCTATTTCAGAAACAATATTGGTGGCTATGAACCAATAGCAGTGAAGTGGCGAGGACAAAGGATGTTTAGAATGAAAGGAAGGGTTACTGGACCATAAAAGTGGTAAATGTATTGTTCGACAATAATGCAGAGAGACATGAAAGGGTAGGATTAGAGAGCAAGTTGCATCATGATGCAACTAACAATGGTCAATTAATAAGAATAGCAAGATCAAAGGTATGATGATTTTAAAAATAGGTATGAGAGACCTGTGGAAAAAAAAGGGGGGGGGTTACTTACATCAGATAGTTACAGTGATGAATTTATAAAAACAACTTTAAACTAGGTTAATTTATACTTTATGTACAGAATATATACAACATATAATTATTATTATCAGATATAAAATCTAAAATATCTGATTGATACCAACTCACAATTTTCATGGTTTTTGTGTTGACCAGTACGATTGGAAACTCTATTATCTCCTGGATGTAATCTATTGGAGTTGGTTCTTCACACGTCGCTTCAAAGTCGATCACACATAGATAGTCGTAGTTTCGCTGAGTGCAAGGCGTCTCCAAACCATCCTGACCCATTAGATGGTTCTTATAATGAGTCTTTAATCTTGTGCGCAGGATTTCACCGATACCACTGCAGTTTGGAGAAGAAATACATAGGTGAATACAAACACTTGCCACCGAGCTTATCAGAGTCTTGAATCGAGCGATGAGTGACCTTTGGGTGATCGAGTGACTTTTGACATTAGTGATGAGTGACCTTGAGTTGAGGATTTTAAAGGATTCAGGTGGGTATGTAGCCAAAGACACCAGCATGGTTCTCTCCAGGTGTTTTTTTTTTCCTTCAATTTTTTGGTTGTTGGCCGAAGCCTGCTGAATTGAAACAAGATCTTTGGACATTTTTCTGTTTGGTTTTAAAAAGCCTTCCTGTGCAATATAGAGCATTCTATAAGGTTTTCTGTTATTTTTTGTGAAATTAGTTAAAAACAGAAATTTGTTGTAAACATGTTTTGTTTTGCTTTTTCTTGTGAGGCGCTGTGTTAATTGTAGAGCGCCATAGAAATGTTTATTATTGTTATTAATTTATTATTATTTATTTTGGCAATTCACATTATTATTAAATGCTTTAAAACAGGACGTCTTCTCCTACTTTATACCACTCTTCAATAGAGGTCGCTGAGACATTAAACATAATAGTTAAGCCCGGTTCATACTTCCTGCGAATGCGAATGGATGCGAATGTTGACATCACAAATTCGCAACGAATAATTCACAGCAGTTCAACTTTGTTCAACTCACTTGCGAATAACGGTTCGAAAGGAGGGTTGTGACGTCAAATTCGCTTCGCACTCGCAGGAAGTATGAACGGGCTTTTTGTCACAGCAGGTCTTATTATTACCTTGTATTGAGGCTTAGCTCGGCCAACTTGGCCTTCATCTGTTCTTTGCTCATTCTGTTGATTTCACCGTTCTGTCTGGAGATGGCTCGGTAGATTGGGTTCCTCAGATCCTTCACATACTTTGTGTCTGGATAAGTCAGGGAATTATTCTGTAGGGAGATAAATAATATTAGATTATAATTTCGGAGGTTGTTGGTTCAAATCCTGCTCTATGAATTTTATTATTCAATATAATTTTATGGCGATACCCCACCCCCCCCCCAAAAAAAAAAAAAATATATATATAAAAAAATAAGAAATTAAAAAATAAGAATTAACAAAATTGTTACTCCATTGTGGGCTTGTAAAGTCAGGAATTCTTTGAGAATTTTTGAGATGGGGGGGGGGGTTCTTCTGTAATAAATAGTGCGTTAAAGTAAGGAACATTGCCTGGGGGGCATATTATTATTTGTGTGGGATTCGAACTCACAACCTTTGCAATTCGAGCAAAAGTAATTCTCTAGTCTTACCAATAAGTGTAGACTACCGAGATTGGCCAGTAACTAGGGGTAAGTATAAACCTCTAGCCAGTTAATCTAAGTAGTCTAGTGCAAGATACTGCTTAGGGCTTTTTTAGGCCACCTTGTTGAGCTGTAAATGGCTCCGCTTTTAACATCGGTCTCATCACTGCTTATATTATCAGTGGTAACTTTCTGTATGGCGGCACCACCACTTTTTGACTAATTTTTACAAATAGGGATATCTCATTGAGGTAAATTAGATACTACATTATTTCATATCGAATGAAAAAGCATAATACGGAAACTTTTCCGATACTGCTCTAGAATTGCAAAGATTTGGATTGTGGGTTTGAATCCCACCACCCGTGTAATAATAAGCCAGTGATTTTTTTCACACAGGAGTCACGGGAAAGTACTTATCCTCGATATGCAACCAAATTCCATCCAGTTTGTTTTAACTTTTACTTAGTAAACCATCGAGCTATAACATAATTTAAGGAAAAGTTTCCGTATGGCAGTGGCACCACCAGTTTTTCATTCGATATGAAATAATATAGTATCTAATTTACCTCAATGAGATATCCCTTTTTGTAAAAACGAGTGAAAAAGTGGTGGCGCCATATGGAAAGTTATCCTAATTTAATAAATTAAAGCCTTGGTAAAACAAATAAAAAAATTAATAATTAACTATTGTAAAATATTAAATAACTTCAGAAACAAATTAACCAAGTATTTCCTCTTCGAAAACCTACTCTCATGTCTGGTGCACTGACGTATCCCTTCCCTTGACCTTGTATTTCAGTAGGAAGTTCTGGTTTTCTTTGCCAATCTGCCATCGCCATACTGCCGAATGTTCCTAGCGATTGTCCACCACCAAAAATTGCTTGCAAATATTGGGAACCCAACAACGTTGAGTTATCCCCTGAAGAATGTTTCCGCATGAACAAAAGCTTATACACGACGAAAATCACTGCAAATCCCACGAAAAGACTTCCACACAGAATACATAAGTTGTTGTTGAACATTGTCCGTTAAAAATTTCTAAAGACATTGACAACATTTCGAGTAATGTTGAAAAAGGAAAACCATTCACACTTCTTTCACTTTCGGAATGTTCGCCATGTTTCTTTTTTCAAGCTCATTTATTGAAAGCGCGCTAGAGGGCGCTGTTCATTTGTTTTCTTCTTCCAGAGACAGACAAGATGGCAGCCGACATAACGTCACTTTTTAAAGCTTCTGTAAAAACAGTTCGAACTCGGAAGAAGGGCCTTGGTGGAACTAAAGAGACGGGGAATAACTCAATATTGGGTCATGCGAAGAACAGAACAGAGTTTGCTATCAAGGCCAGGGAAGTGGTAAGTTGATGTGGTGGCCCAAAACAACGCCTTTTCTCTCCATCTCATGACCAGCCAATCTTTACCACGCAGGGTCGGCCACGTTGGCAATCTCATCATTGATAATATCTGGCAATATTGGCATTTTAAATTACTAATTTTGTTACTTGCATGCATTGCAGGAAACGTTGGGTTGATTTTCCTTTGCTTTAAAGGGAAAAGATGTTCACTTCATTGCGAAAACATTTGATTGAATCTTTAGTTTAGTTCAGTTGATTCATTGAATGAGATTATAAATTATTCCCATTTCCCAAACTGTATTGATTGAAATATGATTTCATTTAGAAATTTAAATTGTATTATTTTTGTTCGAGAAAATGTAATGTTATCCAAGTAGCAAGAGGGCACTCGAGCTGTGTAGTTCGCTCTGAAAAGGGCTCTGATTTTTGAGTAGTTTTTCACCCTTTTTGCATTTTCCTGTCCAATTTTCATTTAATGCATCCAGTTTAATTAGTTTTTTGTCCTCTTGTGGGAGAGGTTTTTGAGCTAATATTTGCAATGGTGAGCTCGAAGTCAAAATCTTCAAATAATTCTGCTAACAATCGTGGCCTCTACACAACCTCTAAACAACTTCTTATTTAGTTTCTCTAAATCTCCTTTAAAGTATCTCAAAGTCACACTCCACATTTTAACAAGAAATATTTTGTTAAAAAACTTTCTTCTTACGCCTACCTCTTTTTTGTATTTTTCCCTCCCCAGGCTACCACGATAAGCAAATTGAAAGATTTCTTGTTGGAGCATCGCAAGGATTACATCAATGAAGCCAGGTAGATGTATGAATGTAGCTCTACCCTCCTGTCACCCTAGTATCCCTTGTTTATCTATAGTCCCAATTACAAGCCTACGTTCTTTCATCCATAGGTTCCAACACACCTACAGTCCGACCTCCCAAATGTATTTTCCTATTCCTAACCCTAACTAACCCTAACCCTAATGGTCCAGTGGTTAGACTGCAGGACTCGCAATCACTAGAATCCCCCCAGCTAACCGAGATTTCACCATGACTAAGAATAAATATTGTCATCTAGTTACTGAATCACAATTTCTTGATCTTTGCAATTCATAATCATTTGACGTTTAACCAATGTTTGTATGAGAGAGATTGGCTGTTGCCAGCTTGGCGTTTATATCCCCTTGTGGGAGTTTGACAAGTTCCCTTGACGGGAATATCATCTTTGAAGAAGAAAAAATGAATTTATTTTTTATCTTCAGTCACTTGATATCCGATGTGGGTGGAATGTCCGATGCAGAGAGGGATCAAATCGACACTGACGCTCAGGAATTTATGAGAACCTGTTCAGATACCATCAGAGTCTTCAAGAATGAAGGTACAATACATGTTCCTCCTCAGTCACCCCTTTAAGTATTGATAAATCCTCTCATTCTTAAAGACACTGGACACCTTTGGTGATTGTCAAAGACCAGTGTTCTCACTTGGTGTATCCCAACATTTAGGCCTATATGCATAAAATAACAACTCTGCAAAAGTTTAGACTCAATTGGTTATCGAAGTTGCAAGAGAATAATGAAAGAAAAAACACCCTTGTTGCACAAATGTGTGTGCTTTCAGATGCCTAATAAAATAAGTGAGACAAGGCTCTAATTTTTTAGACTTATTTTTAAAGATTTATTTGTCATTTTTTTTTCAGTTTTCAAGCAGACGATGGTTGCTCAAGTAAAGCTACACAGAGAAGCTGTTTTCGATCTGTTACAGGAATATCTTAAAGGTGACATTGACAGAATAGTTTAATGAACTGACTCTTGGGGTCTACTCACTGAGCAAGTTTATTAAGTCATTGTGCCAGTCCAAAATCTTTGTATCTCCTAGTCTAGCACTACATCATGCACAAGTTTGAAACGGTGAAAATGTTGTTTCTCGCATAAAATAGATGTACACATAAAACAGTACAATGTTTTTGCACAGAGCATTTCGTATGGATACAACTTTTTTGCCAAATTGAGGTACTACATTTTTGCAAAATTGAGATACAACATTTTTGCACTGACGCGGCACGGCGTAAAAACATGTGCAAAATGCATTCTTCATAGCTGGACTTCTGCAAAAAAAAACATGATAATGACTCAACTCATATGAACAAATAATAGATTTGATATACCGGTACTAGGCTTTTGTAAAAGAACCTGTTTTATATATTATTTGTTAATTTGATGTTTGTTTTTTCTTACAGCTGTGTGTAAGTTATACAGCGACCAGATAGCAGTCAGAGTCAAACGAGTTGTAGACAAGAAGAGAATGTGAGTGAAATAATAGTAATAATAATAACCCATTTTTATAAAGCGCTTTTCACACCCGGAGGGCGTCCCAAAGCGCTTCACATTATTACCCCTGGTCACTGGGCCTTAAATCACTCCTTAAACCATCTCAGCTCCCTGGTGGGGAGTATACAGCCTTGTGCAACATTAATATGCGCTACTCGGCTAAATCAATTACAAGAACCATCTCTGCCCTCACAGGTACCCATTTACCCTTGGGTGGAGAGAAGCAATTATAGTTAAGTGTCTTGCTCAGGGACACAAGTGTCACGACCGGGATTCAAACCCACACTCTGCTGAACAGAAACACCAGAGCTTGAGTTCGGTGTTCTTATCCACTCGGCCACGACACCCTATCAGAATGTGGGTTCAAATCCCTACCAGGCAAAATCCCTCCCTGGCTAAATACTAAAGACACTGGACACCTTTGGTAATTGTCAAACACCAGTCTTCTCACTTAGTGTATATCAACATATGCATAAAATAACAAACCTGTGAAAATTTGAGCTCAATTGGTCGTCGTAGTTGTGAGATAATAATCAAAGAAAAAACACCCTTGTCACACGGAGTTGTTGCTTTCAGATGCTTGATTTCGAGACATCAAAATTTAATTCTGAGGTCTCAAAATCAAATTCGTGGAAAATTACTTCCTTCTGGAAAACTACATTACTTCACAGGGAGCCGTTTCTCACAATGTTTTATACTACCAACAGCGCTCCATTACTAGTTACCAAGTAAGTTTTTATGCTAACAATTATTTTGAGTAATTACCAATAGTGTCCGCTGCCTTTAAATCACAGGAGTTGTAGCATATAGTCCCCCAGTCAACCTTGTTTGATTCTAGTTAGTTTGATTGTATGTGTATACATCTACTTTAATGTAGGATTTAATCGAATTATTCCAAAAACCAAAGATACTATTGGTAATTGTCAAAGACAAATATTCTCACTTGGTGTGTCTCAACATTATGCATAAAATGAAAATTCTGTAAAAACAAGAGAATAATGAAAGGATACACCTTGGTTGCAGAAATTTGTGAGTAAGATGCATAATAAAAGGCTTCAGGTCTGAATTCTTTTAATATGTGAATGAAAAATTACCTCTTTTTCAAAAACTACGTCACTTCAGAGGGAGTCGTTTCTCACAACGATTTATACAATCAACAGCTCTCAGTAAGTTTTTATGCTAACCGTATTTTTCGGTAATTACGCCAATGTTTTATTAATCCCAGGAATATAAGAATAATCAAAGAGTTCTTTTTTCTTTACTACAGATCGAGACTCCAGCCTAGCCAGACGCGTCTTGCCACGAGGCTACATCCTCCTCCCACAGCCACCAGCACTCCAGCAAAACAACAAGGTTTGTGCATTATATTCCTGTACAGGGATGGAATTTGGGAGAAAAGTCCACAAGACAGTAGCTCAACATGTTTACTGGACCAGAATATATTTAACAAGAACAGAATCAAAATTAGAAAAACCGTCTTGACCCCTGACCATTTTTTATCTGAACAATATTTGCACTTGATTTATCTCTATGTGACTTGAGGCATTGCATGGTGAGGTATCAATATTTATTTGATTTGCAGTAACCCCATGTGTGTCTCTACTTGCCAGGTAGATTTTGTGCTTTAGAGAACTGTCTGGCTTTATGGCGGAGTAGATTTTTAGAATACGAGAGACTTCTTAAGGTCTGAAAAAGAACTGTCCTGCTTTTTAACTACTACCTGGGCGGAAGGTAGAAATATTGGCCGGGAATACTACTTTAGCTTTTAGTGGATCATTATTAAGGTTCATCTCAATGGCTCCTTGTTTACTTATACTTCATGACTTTAAGTCAACATTCATAATTTGTTTCTTTTCAAGATAGTGAGTATAGTGAGGGAAAAGTTCAAAATATTTCCAGTCCTCTACTTTTTAAAAACTTGCTTTTCATTTAATTTTCAGATCCCTTGTCACATGACCTAGAATCGTCCAATCAGCAGATAGAAGAACAAGAGGAGTTTTCACCTGAAGAAATGCAAATGGTACTAAATTTCATTAGATTTTTTTTTTTTTTTTTTGTTTGTTTTGTTAAAATGTAGCCAAATATCCCCCCCTCCCCCACAAAAAAATTGTCACTGCAAGGAGAGCATTTGACCGGATAAACTAAACAGCGCCCTCTATTGTCATGGAGTCAAACTTTAGTGCTATTGCCTAGCTTGACAATTGACAATCCTCATTCCTCTGAATTGCAATCTATTTCATAAACGGCTGTAACTTTTAAATGTTTTAATTTTGTTTCAGTTTGAAGAGGAAAACAAGCGACTATTCAATGAAATGAACTGCTTGGTAGATGAAGTGAGGTAAGACGAAGTCTGATTGTTAGAGCTAAAAATCTACTTCTATCAAATCTTAGAATGACCCAACCCTTTATAAGAGTTCAATTCTGGTGTAATAATAATAGTGGAAATTTGTAAAGATACAAAAATTGGGTTGAACAAGGAAAAATTTACTTGGGCGGGATTTGAACCAACAACCTGCTAGCTAGCCCTATGTTGTCCGTCTCACTATTTTAGATATCTTTGTTCGTGGGTGCCAGTCAGAAGCTGCAGAAAGGGGTTCACTTTACATCTTTATATCGCTGGGTGTGAACCCTGGCTTTATGGCAGTTACAGGTTGAATGGCTTCCGACTGGCACCAACGAACATTGCAAAAATTATCTACATAGCCAAGTTTTTGTGTATGAAAATTCTATGGTGAGAAAATTAATTGTATCTCTTTTTGATGTACATTTTCTTTTATTGTTATCCGATTAATAGTAGTAGTGTCATGACCGGGACACAAACCCACACTCTGATCAGGAACACCAGAACCTGACCCCAGTGCTCTTATCTACTCAGCCATGACACCCAATTCTCCTTTAATCTTAACTAATCTGATTGAATCCCATTTGATCCCAGGCAGATAGAGGGCAAAGTGGTTGAAATCACCAAACTACAGGAGATATTTGCCGACAAAGTTCTCCAACAGGTAAAAAACAATCTTGTTTATCTTGTTTATTGGGTTTGTACCCCAACGGATCCAAGCTCTCGACAGAAAACTTCCTAATAACTTGATTAAGCTTTTCTTTTTGTTATCTTCGGATAGTGTTGGTTATCAGTCATCTATGAGCCCACCCACGTCACTTTTTCACCATCTATAAGTTCCTTTCACCATCTACAAATTCCTTTCACCATCTACAAATTCCTTTCACCATTTCCCTTTCACCATCTACAATGTTGGTTAAACATCTACAAATTCCTTTCCCTATCTACAAATTCATTTCACCATCTACAAGTCCCTTTCACCATCTACAAGTTTGTTTCACCATCTCCCTTTCACCATAAAAAATTCCTTTCACCATCTACAAATTCCTTTCACCATTTCCCTTTCACCATCTACAAGTTCCTTTCACCATCTACAAGTTCCTTTCACCATCTACAAGTTCCTTTCACCATCTACAATTCCCTTTCACCATCTACAAGTTCCTTTCACCATCTACAAGTTCCTTTCACCATCTACAAGTTCCTTTCACCATCTACAATTCCCTTTCACCATCTACAAGTTCCTTTCACCATCTACAAGTTCCTTTCACCATCTACAATTCCCTTTCACCATCTACAAGTTCCTTTCACCATCTACAAGTTCCTTTCACCATCTACAATTCCCTTTCACCATACAATTCCCTTTCACCATCTACAATTCCCTTTCACCATACAATTCCCTTTCACCATCTACAAATCCCTTTCACCATCTACAAGTTCCTTTCACCATCTACAATTCCCTTTCACCATCTACAATTCCCTTTCACCATCGACCAATCCCTTTCACAACCCATCTTCAAAGTTTGATTTGTTTGATTAATTCCTCCAGGAAGGTGAAATAGACATGATAGCGGACACCGTCGTCGCGACAACAGAGAATATCATCGAAGGAAATGAAGACATCCGAGCGGTAAGAAAGAAAACCATGAAAGGTTGCATCCAAGTCAATCTGCCTTGGCTAGGGATATGGTAGTGACTGCAGCGATACACTGTTTGTTTGTTTGTTTGTTTGTTTGTTTGTTTGTTTGTTTGTTTGTTGAGATGATCTTCCCATCAAGGGCACTAAGCAAAGGGGATATATAGCACGCAACAGCCAATCTCTCTCATACAAACATTAGTTTAATGCCTATGATTGTGAATTGCACAAACCAAGAAATTGTGATTAAGTAACTAGACAACAATACTTATTCTGACTCCGCGGCAGTACAGTTAATTACGATCCTATAAGCTAAATTAGTAGTCAAGTCTATTTCTATACCATCCGCTCTGGTAATAGTTAAAAAAAGCAGGACAGTTCTTTTCAGAACTGAGAAGTCTCCCGAACCTTCGATTATCTACTCCGTGCGGTAGAATAAAGCAAGACAGTTCTCTAAGAACAACTCTACCTGCGAGTAGATACACACATGGTGTTACCGCAAACCAAATACACATTGATACCTCACCATGTAATGCCTCAAATCCTAAATACTTATTCAAGTCATTGTGAAACCAGTGGTGAGCTATGGGATTCGAACCTACAACCTTGTGATTGCAAGTCCTGAAGAATAGGACTTTTCAGTGACCCAGCCATAGCCACTACTGAAGCCCTTAACTCAGACCTGGCTATACACCAATCCGGGCAGGCATAGTGCTGGGCACCGCGCGCCACTGCTGCCGTGTACCTGTGCTTAGTTTTGTGCACAAAGACATGGAAATTGCATAAAGTCGCTAGTTCAATGCGTACATCGGCAAGGTATTTTATCAGAATTTTAGTATTTACCTTCTTAATAATTTTAAATATTTTATCAAGAATGTAGTAAATTGCATATCATGCAGCCATGTCAGGGAAATCGCATAGATTGTCGAAGAAGACATTGAATTTCCATAAAAAGTGAAAAGGAAAACGATTTTCTTGTGTCCATGTGCACAAAACTAGGCACAGGTACACCGCAGCGCCTGGATTGGTGTACAGTTTTGTAACATTTAAAAACAAATTCTGAATCTCTTGAAGTATTTTTATCCCTAATTCTTGGGTAATTATTCTTTTTTCTTCCAGGCGATCAAGAATAACGCTGGCTTCCGAGTTTGGATCTTGTTTTTTCTCGTCATGTGTTCCTTCTCATTGCTCTTCTTGGATTGGTACAGCTAAGGAAAGAGCCAAAAGAAAACCAAGAAACACTAACTAACATTAATGAACTATTTTAGTACCCGCTTTCTTTGGCGACATTTATCATCATTCTGTGTAAAAAAAGTATATCAATTAGTCTTTCTCACCAAACAAAACCTTGCTTATTTTTGTTGCCTCAGTACATCCCAAAGTCAATAGTGTATCTTGAGTGATAATGCCCTCAATGGATCATATATATATGACAATTTTTGAGTACATGAAAATTATCGTACATATACGGCACTTTCGGAATACATAAAACAGATCAAACATGTACGACCTAGACATTGAATGAGTTAATCAGTGCAACCAATGTTAACTCATTGCTTCTGCCATTCAATTCAAAACAACACCACTTATATTTAGATATATATGATTGTAGACCAATCCAAATTGGCTTTTCATTTTAGTAAAGCGCCCTCTTAGGGTGATATATTGCCATGCCAAGCACATTGAGTTAATCATGAAAGCTTGAAAAAAACAGTTAACCTAACCAGGTTCTTCTTCCTTATTGCACAAGAGGCAAATGAAGTTATCCACTCCCACAGTTGCCCTGTCTTTTTATGAAAGTATTCCTTGTGTTATTATTTTGTTTTCCTCTGCAAGTAAACAAAGGAGGACAATTATAACTATTTAGCAGGCAGTATTTCATCCTTCTTTTTTTGCCCTCAGAAAAATCACTTTTTTTTGTGTTATAATTGTCTATTCATTAAAACCTACATCATGTAGGTCAACCCTTGTACTCTGTAATATGTGCCTACTTTTCCCCAAGGACCAAATATCACGCCAGATATAAAGACCCAAATAACTTGCTAGTAACTATTTCATCATCTCATAAATAAGATTTGAAAAGGGAGAAACTGTACTTTGTACTTAAATTGTGTACTTTCATTTATTCTGGTTGTGAAGTCAGAAAAGTGAATTAAATCACTGTACTAGCCAAGAACCCAATGGAGAGAAAACAAGGAATGAAGTTTTTGGTTTTGAAGGGAGGGTACATGTTTGGTAATTGTCAAAGACCAGTCTTCTCACTAGGTGTATCCCATCATAACCATAAAATAACAAGCCTGTGAAAATTTGGGCTCAATTGGTCATCGAAGTTGGGAGAAAATGATGAAAGAAAAAACACCCTTGTTTGACCAATTTGTGTGCTTTCAGATAGAAATAAAAGACTTCTAGCTAGAAGTCTTTTAATATTTTAGTGAGAAATAACCTCTTTCTCAAAAACTACGTAACTTCAGAGGGAGTCGTTTCTCACAATGTTTTATACTATCAACAGCTCTCCAATGCTCGTTACCAAGTCAGTTTTTAAGTTAATATATGTTTTGAGTAATTACCAAAAGGGAATGCAACTTTTTATTTCAGCTATCACATAATAAACCACAAGGGTGTATTACATGATCGTATACCGTATGGAGTATTAAATAAAAAGAATCTTCCAAGCAGAGTTATTGAAAAATTAGAACATTTTAATAATTTATTTCTGCATTGAATTTATTAATACAAAATACTGTTTGTTATCTATTATTTTACAAAATATAATTGATTGCATCATACAAAACTTGTAAAAATAACTGCTATGTTTAATAAAGCAAATATTATTCAATAATTATACCTGAAAGAAGTTTGGCTTTAAATGTAATATGTTTCAATTTTCAACTCCCTTTTACTTGTAAGAGATGTTAAATTTGCATCGGGGATAAAGAATATTAATTTTTGTTTGTATTCTCAGTACTTTCCCAGAGTCCTGTGAAAAAATATCACAGGCATATTACTTGGGTGGGATTCGAACCCATGACCCTTGCAATTCTAGAGCAGTGTCTTACTAACTAGACTACCGAGGTTGCCCGGTAGCTAGAGGCAGTTCGAATCCTATGTTTTGGCAGCGGCTACCGCAACGATATAATAGATGTTAAATTTGCATCGGGGATAAAGAATATTAATTTTGGTTTTTACCCATACACCGATGTGTGTTAGCACTGTATACTCAGTACTTTCCCGAGTCCTGTGAAAAAATATCACAGGCATGTTACTCGGGTGGGATTCGAACCCATGACCCTTACAATTCTAGAGCAGTGTCTTACTAACTAGACTACCGAGGTTGCCCGGCAGCTAGAGGCAGTTTAAAGCCTATGAAAGTACAGAGAATACAATGCTAAAACACATCTGGGTATGGGTAAAAAAAAAAAATTAAAAATTAATATTCTTCTATCCGGATGCAAATTTAACTTTCAAAGGAACAGAAATGGAAATCAAGTATGTACAAAATATATAGGTTTAGGACCTGGGCCCATTTTCATAGAGCTGCTTTAAGCAGACAATATTGCTTAACATTTTTCTGCTTAGCAGAAACTAGCAGGCAACCAGTTACAAATTGTACATGTGACATGGTAGTTTGGCTGGTAACCCTATTCTGGTGAACAAAATTTGATTGTGCTTAGCAACTTATTGTGCTTTTAACAACTCTATGAAATTGGGCCCTAAAGCTCACAAAAGCTACAATGGAAACACAAAACCGTGGTTACACAACTTTCTTGTGGGTCAGAGGTAACGTTAACCCGTAAACAATAGAAGCAAAGACAAAGAATTTCCTTGAAATCTACAAGTCGTCGGAGACTAGTCATTCTTAAAATAACAGTGCAATAATTTTAAGTCTGATATTTTTTACGACCCACTTGCAGCCTAAACAATCCATGGACTCATTGGGCAACAAGTATAGGTCAGTGCCCCCTCATCTTTTAACTCCAACACCGATTGAAGACAAAAATAAATCTCCCACTCTCTGACTAAGATATACCAAGAAAACCCAGTAGGTTTCTTTACTCAAGTAACTCCTCATCAGCACGTGGGCATTAACCACTTTCCCTTTTCCCATACAATACTTTCCAACAATGTTTTTAACCTGCCTAGTTCTATTTGTTACCACCAGACATTGAAATATATTCCGAGAAGTCTCAATATTAGTTATCGGAAACCCAGCCAGAAATCCAGCTCGCCCTGCGGGATGCTAATTCCTTACTCCAAGATTAACGTTACCTCATGCTAACCCTTTCCGTTGTGTCATACAACATACTGAGCCTCAGGTACTCTTGGCATTAGAGTACAATTCAAACACTACTTAACCTAGACTCGGGCCTTTGTTGTAGTCTGAATGCACCCCGTCGATAGTGTCAACATTGCCGCAAGGTGAACCTGGAGGAGGTTCGGGTCTCAATATCAGAGGAAGTTGACAGCTCAAGAGCCCACAACAAACGGAGTATTAGGCTCGGAATAAGAAATTGTAATATACGCTCCGATCGCGCCCACTCCCTTGTCTGTGATCCCCATGAAGGTAGGGTGGAGGGGGGTGCCTAAGACTCCGCTTAGACATAACCTCACAGCTGGGGTTAGCAGACTCCAATTGATCATCTCGTACCCCTCAAGCAAACTCTGACCAACTTCTTCTCACGATGACCTCATCTCGACCTCCTACCCATGCCTCCACAATTATGATAGGGTTGGGTTTGAGAAACATCAGGGTAGGGTCCGATGACCCACAAAACACAAGGAGTCTCTTGAACATGACAGTGCCGTAAGGCATTACACCCAACACCATGACCTTGTGTTGAATGGTACCTTTATCCAAGACGCAGCAGGGTGGGTAGTTTACACCAAATGGTTACAATTAGGTTTCATCTACACCTAACCAAACCTCGGCACTTCAAAAGACTCTAAAACTCCCATAATCGGATGGAGTCACACAGGTAAAACACACCCTTGATGTAGTGCCACATACACCCTTCACCGATTGTGGTTTAGACTCGAGATGATAAAAACCATATTGCGAGGAGTAAACTTGTACCCAACCGATTACAATCACCCTATTCAAGTGCTTGGCTTTAAAACCGAGACGCCCAGCTTTGGTAGACTTGCAGCCCCCAGGCAAGAAAACTGACCAAATCTATAAAATTGTCATTGGCAATAAACCTGGCACTCCTACTAAAAGTCTGCCAAGAAAAGCTCTACCAATTAACTGTTCATATCACACAGCCTAAATATCCATGGGCTTGGCCATTTAAACTGATTGAAACAGGTGGATTACTTTACATCATGATCAGTTTTTTATCGGCTTGACCTCTTGGGTATGATACCTTCTTAGTCATTGACTTCTTTAACCATCTACAAGACAGAGACGCTAACGTCTGAGGTGTGTGTTGAGGTCAGACCTCCTTACGAGGCACTGCTTCAACAATTTAAACTTCTATTTCCGCTCTTGTCTGGCAATAAACTACCCCGACGAAACCTCAGACCAAAAACCAATGAGAACTTGTTGACAATAATCACGTTTCTTCTGAGATGATGTGTTTGTGGTTACAAGACAAGTCAACGATTGAAAACATCAATCAGACTGTCAAGAACTTTAAATTATAAAAGGTTCCAAAACAAAATGTTGTGTTAAAAGTAACAACTGTTTGTCCAAGTGGTCTTTCTAACAAAATGTCTCTTTCAGGTTTTTGTATCATACTTATTTCATTCCAATTGAAATGGTACCAATTTAAAATAGTCAGGTATCTGTCTGGTTTAACAGACATGACTGTTAATTCACATCAGTGTGCAAAGGGAAACAATAAAAGAAACAAATCTGTTTCAAAAACCAATTGTATCAAGTAATATCACAAGGGAAACTGACTTGAGTAATTTTTAAAATAGTTTTGGGGTTTGAACCGAAAAAGAAAAATCTACTAGAACCGGACTTGAACCAACGACCTCCGGTACTTAAAATCCAGAACCCTCTCCAGTCAATTTGTCTTTGTTCAAACCCAAAACTATTTAAAAACCAATAGTAAAACAACTTTCTCATAAAAATATAACATGATAAATAATTATAATTTGATGTAAAAGCAATACCTTTCAATAAACAGTGTTCTCTTATGTCAATTTATCGTTAATGGGAATGTATACATTTGGTGATCAGAATCACTCTTAAATAAAAGGAACACGTTGCCTTGGATCGGTCGAGTTGGTCTATAAAAAGCGTTTATAACCGTTTGTTATAAAATGCATATGGTTGGAAAGATGTTTTAAAAGTAGAAAACGATGATCCACACAAACTTGCCTTGAAATTTCGTGGTTTTCCTTTTACTTTGCGAACTAAACCGTGCAATTACGAGGCGTTTTTGTGTGGATCATTGTATTCTACTTTTACAACATCTTTCTACCAATATGCATTTTATTAAAACCGGTTACAGAAGCTTTTCAAAGTACTACTCGTCCGATCCAAGGCAATGTGTTCCTTTAAAGGCAATACAAACTTTCTTGGTATTACAGCAGAATTTGATAGTAAAAAAACATTTTAAGAATCATTTCACTTGGAAGTACTGTGGTCATGGAAAAAGATGTCAGTTTTTGATCCCCCAAATTTGAATCTGAGTAAAAGTTAAAGTCTCAATTCCTGTCTTCCAATTACGAATCACTCCCCTACGTGGACATAACCGCTCTCAATTTTCAGCGATATTTCAAAAGCGCGACCACCTTTTGAAATGAAATATACACAATTAAGTATCCACATTTATTTAAAAAAAAAAAGAAAATGAAATGAATAGATGTTAAATTTGAAGTTAAAAAAAAAAATAATAATAATAATAATAATAATAATAATAATAATAATAATAATAATAATAATAATAATAATAATAATAATAATAATATGAATATGAATAACTGAATAGTTCCAAGGTGTATGGCCCCTTTAAACACCAATTGTATGTAGTTCTATCCTGATCTTTTGATTTTGTAACGAATCTGCATTGTATATCAAATTCATATCTCTACGGACCCGGTCGTGGATTACTTACAGCTTGTCCTACAAGCTAATGTGACATGCCACAAACCACCACAAGAGGTATCGACTCTGTCATTAAATAGTCCCCAAGTGTAAAGGTTAAGGAATCACTGACCGGAGGATATCACTCCTTTCTTCAAGATGAGGTTTCCGTAGAGTGCCTTCTCCCTGTGAATGCAAGAAATGGATCAAGAACCTGATATGTTGTTTGTAGACCACACTTTAAATATTGAGGGTGTAAAACAGGCATGATGACCTTTGACAAGGCAGAAAAAAACATTTACAAAGGCTGACCTACATTCAATGGGGAACTTTTGGGACGCTCGGTGGCAGCAGACTTACCAGGTAAAATCCATTGTTCTTGGCAATGTGCGCATGCTCAGGACTGCATAAAGAATTTTTACCTGGTAAGTCTGCTGCCACCTAGCGTTCCTAAGTCTCCCATTCAATTCAAACGCACTTTTATTTCCATACTTCCTTGAAGACAAAAAAACCTTTTGAACAATGCAAATGCAGAAATTTGATATAAATAATAACAAATTGTAGTAAGAGTGAAAATTGTAAATAAGTATGGAGGCATCTTCAAGAAGCCAAGGCTCGTAGTGAAGCACCTTACAAAACCAGAACAAACTTGATAGTAAACGGACAGACAGGTTGAACAAAGACATGTATGCAAACGACAATAATAAATGAAAAATGTATCATTATCTTTGACCAAAAAACACTTTTGTTGAGAATTTGAGAATAAGCTATGCTAAATACTGGTAGAAAAAGACCTCTTTTATATGTACCTTTAAATCTACCCACATAATAATAACAATAATACCAAAACTTATATATAGTCATGCTAAATACTATGGTAGAAAAGAGCTTTCTACCTTTAAATCGACCCACATAATACCAACAATAATACCAAAACTTATATAGCGCCTTAATCATGTTGACATGCTCTAGGGCGCTGAAAAAAGGGCACTAGTCTAAAACTAAGCAGGTAAAATTGTATGAACAAATTAAAAAACAAGAAAGTGAAATCTTATAACAATAGGAGTAAAAAGTCTTAAAAACATTCAACCTGTTAGTAATACATTTACATGTCACATAATGTGATGCGATCAACCAAATTTAGTCGTTTGTTGAATATGGTCATTTAAAAAATATACATACATTTGAAAAGAACCCAATCTATTGTTATTAAAACCCCAAGTTGCTACCACCTTTGGTTCAAAAGTTGTGGAAGTAGAAACATCAAGAGATGAGAGAAAATGAAATTGAAAAAATATAATTAAAAGTCAAGTTGTTTTATTTAAAAAAAATACATCGCCACCTTTGTTTTCAATGCTAATCAGAGTCACTGTTTTTTTTTTTACTCATATCCATTTGTCAAAAAACCAATAGCATTTAAGGCAAATACATGTACATTTCAAGTGAAGTTTTCCCTCATGACCATCTTTATACCATCTTTAAGTTATGAGCACATCTGTGAACAAAATCTTCAATCTTAACAACCTTGTGCCCAAGGTTGGTTGTACACACCCTTGAAAAGACCAACGTATCAACCATAAAGTCAAAGTTAGGGCTTATAAATAAAAACTTATTTGTACTTTTTGTAAGTGTGTTCAAGCCAAACTAAGTGATATTGGTTACTCTGAAACATAAATTATTAGTCGGGTATTATTCCTCTAAACAAATTGTGCATTATCATGGGAATAAAAGAGTATTGTAATACTCCAAAATAGTAAAATCCAGCTTGTTATCAACTTCTTTTGTCCCTATTTCCTGACAACACTTTTATACCAATTATTTCATTGTGGTCCTTCAAAAGAAGGAAGGCAATAACGCATACCATATCAACAAGTCAAAATAGGACCAGTACCCAACCGCCCCTTCTCTATTCTAATCCGACAATGCCAGCATACCTGGAATACCAGGGGTTTATTATGATACAAAATTGATGGCTACTCCACTTCAACTTCTCACAATGTTAAGTGGGACCACTAAACCAACTTGTCTATTGTTAAACATCAATGACCACCAATTAGCTCCCTCAGAAAGCATAAAAAAATCCAACCCATGATACAATGTAACTTTAACCTTTTCCCCTTTCGGTACCACAACGACTCACTGAAAAACATACGCCAAGGAAAACTCTGTCAACATGTTTATTTGATTTGGAGGTGCAGGCAGAATAACAAACAATTTCCCCAAACTGTTTGATTTTCTGGGCCGAGTTTTAATAGTTCCCACACACTCATTGTCAGGTGTAATAAACCTCAACAACTCAGCGTCTGTCTGTCACCAATACATTAAGCAGTGTGACAACTTAACTCCAGTTCCGTTTTTGGGACCTCTGCCCGGCAGGGGAGACTTATTTGTGGGTCCCCGTAAACCGCAAATAAGAAAAGAAAAAGAAAAAAGAAAGGAAAAAAAAACATGTTTGTATCAATCAACATTTTCATTCCCTGCAATCGAAAGTATTTTTGTGATTCGATTTCAGTGTTGACAAGATATTATTTGTAAGGAGACTAAATGTTTACTCCCCGTTACTTTTTTTTATCCCAGTGACCCTAACACAAGCCTCCCCACGGGTGATTTAGGGGTCTTTGATTTACATATAATACTTGTTTGTGACTACTGTATTCAGATACACGGTCTGGTACCACAATCAATAGATCACTGCTCATAAAACCTCTCAAACAGGTTACCAGACACTCCCATCGTCCCTGCCCCATGATTTTCTCCCAACAGGTTCAAATTGGGGGCATAGACTGTTCCTCTAAAGTCTCTGATCTATATTTCTTTTTTATACTCCAGTGTGTTTGTTTGTAAGGAGGATTTCCTAACCGATAAAAGCTGGCATGGATGGGTTACTTTTACTGGGCCCTACTGTCTCACAAACAAGACCTATTATCTGGACAAATCTGACAAGAATGTCAACTATTGTGGCATTGTTTTTTTAATATGATTTTTTTGTTTTGATGTATGTAGTTTTTTTGTTTTTTATCGTTCCGTTCATTCTCAACGACTGATTGAAGTATCCTTTGTATGTTTATGGTTAGACTTGACAAACACGGAGATAGACTAGTTGCTTTACCCTCAGGTAAATGTGACATAGTTAGCAATGACCCCCGAAGGTACAAAGTCTAACAATCAAAAGGGCAAATATGTATTTCAAATCGGACTAGCATGATTGTGTACATGTATAACTTTCTGGGTGTTTAATTTTTGAATCACTTCAAAGTTATTTTTTCATCTCTACTTATTATCAACAAACCCCACATTTGTCTACCCATATTGATGTAGATCACATGGACAGCACGCCATGGCGATATTTCTCCTCCCAGGGATGTACCAAAAAAGACCGCTACCAAAAGTGACTGCTCTGCGCGCAGCCTCGCTAAAAACTTTCAAGCACTTAATGATGCTTTGTAAGATGCTTAGTACGCGCATTTCAAACTGCAAATATTTTGATGCGGTTCAAAAAAAATAATTATGTTTTACACGGCCACCTTACAATGAGTTGCACATGTCACATGATCAAAGAATAATGAGGGGGGACCAGTTGCTCTTTGACATTTTGCCTCTTTTGCGGGCTACTAGTACTATACTTGAGCATGTGCATAGAGTGGATGGCTTAATAAAAAATGTGCCATACACTGACGCATTCTAATTATCCAATGCCAGGGGTTGTAAGTGAGCATTGTGTGCTGGGAATAATGGCAGAGGCAAGATCACCCCTGGGAACAAGGTTGGTATGGTTGACAGTATAAGGTTCACAGATTTGCACATTACTTTAACGTCGTACAAAGACTGTCATGTTGGGACAAGTTAGCCAGAACTAGTTTTGACTTAAATGCTTTAGTTTTTAAGAAATTAATAAGAGAATTAATGTTGATCTCAAGAGTCCAAAACCTTCTGTTTGAAAATGCGAAAAACATGTTTTTTTATTTCACTATTTTCTTTTGATTCCGATGACCGATTGAGCAGTTTTTTTTTTATGACATCATGTTGGGGTCTTTAAAGCACAGATACTGGTCTCTGACATTATTCAATCCTTGGCATCATTCACTTCATATTCACGGAGAACATGTTTAAGAAAAGTAGGAATGAAGTGACAGGGTTTGCCCTTAACATTTTAGTAACTAGCCAGCAGGACCAGTTTGTTTTCACTGGTCCGTCAGCTTTTGCACTTAGTACAAAAACCATACCAAATACAGATGCTTTTCAAAACTGAACTGGCCAGTAGGACCACTGGAAAGAATAAAAACAGGTCCTAGGGTCCAATTTCATAAAGCTGTTTTAGTGTTTAAAAGCAGAACAACTCTGCTAAGCAAGAAATGAGTGGGGCACCAGTCTCAGCAATGGTGAATGTATGGTATTGTGGCTGGTAATCTATTTTTGCTTAGCAAGATATGTTTGTGCTTAGCAAGTATTCGTGCTTACAGGCTTTATGAAATTTGGCCCAGGTGCTTGAATGGACGAGCATTTGACCACTGTTACGAGAGAGCGCTAAGCGACTGTTTGTTACCCTGTTGCCACGACAGCGAAAGCTTTCTTGGCTCTTTCATAGAACGCAAATCTTTCAATCTTCTCGATACTGACCTGAATAAATCAAAAGTGAAAAGACAAAAAATTTATTATTTTATTCTTCATTTAAAAAAAAAAAACAGTTGCATGGCAAGATTTTTCAGTGAAAGAAATATTTGTAGAAATATTTGTAAAAATATTGTTGTCTCCGAAAACAAATTTACAGATAAAAAAATTCAAGTGAAAAACAGTAGGTAGAAACAGACTTAATAACTCAAGTTCTGTACATTCACGCACTTCCAGAAAAAAAGGAAACCAGGCAAGTCTGCTGCCAACTAGTGTCCTTACAAAGTTATCATTGGTAACAGTTACTATTAGGCAGGTAAAAACAACAAATTCCCTGAAAAAGAATAAACAATAAAAAATAATGTTATGCTTCTCTGGGGATATTTCACCTGAAATGGTCTGGGTATTTTTTGTAGGACACAAAACACATTGTCCACAATAACTATTACTAGCCCATTGAATCGGTCATGCAAGTTGCGAGATAATAATGTTCATTATTATCTCTCAAAAGCAAAAAACACCCTTGTCACGAAGTTGTGTGCATTTAGATGATTGATTCGAGACCTCAAGTTCTAAATCTGAGGTCTCGAAATCAAATTCGTGGAAAATTACTTCTTTCTCGAAAACTATGGCACTTTAGAGGGAGCCGTTTCTCACAATGTTTTATATTATCAACATCTCCTCATTACTCATCACCAAGAAAAGTTTTAAGCTAGTGATTATTATGAGTAATTGCCAATAGTGTCCACTGCCTTTAGTATCTGTTTTGGGTACGAATGAACATACCCCCGGAAGTGATTGAGAGCGCCCTCACGCGGTCAAAAATATGGCCCATTGAATTGTATACAAATACAGCCATCACTACCTACACATCTAGGTATTTGAGGTTTGGAGTATTTAGAAAGTTTGACAAACGTCTTGACTGAAGCATAACACTTCCTATTCAGTTACCCGGCGGTAACCACAATAACTTCCCCCATAACAGTTTCAAATGTCAATGCGATGGACCAATCAATTATCTTACTAAATGGGTTTTATATTCATTCATTGATGTGACTTTTCCACCATCGGACTTTCCATGGAATCGAAAGTAATTTTTATATGATACAAAGTTTTTGTTAGGACATACATGTAACTAGAACAACTGAGTACATGTGTTGTGTGCTGAAAATTGTGAATGGTTTTTCACTATCTTCTCCTGACTCACACGTCGGATTCAGCCCGAATTTCACAAGTTCGTTATTTCATGTATTTTATTGATCACACGAAGCATGAACACTGTCTGCGACTATTTTGTCAGCTCTAGCTAATTTTCCTGCACTGGACACTATTGGTAATTACTCAAAAAAGTTGTTTAGCATAAAAACTTACTTTGTAACGAGCAATGTAGAGCTGTTGACAGTATTGTAGGTTTTGAGAAGGAGGTTATTTCTCACCTAAATATTAAAGATGCTATGTCAGATTTTTGGCCCCAAACATTAAAAAATATATTTTTTTGAGTGAATGGTATTTTAAAGAGTATCACCCGCTCTAACGAAAAAAAGTTTAACTTTTACTTTTAATGGTCAGGAACCATGACAAAAATTTAAAACGTTTCTTATAAAACACATAAGAATTGGTCACGTGATATATTGTCGTGATCCCGACAAAAACTAATTTTGAGCACTTTACTTCACTGCTACTAATAATTGCAGACTTTTTCGGGGAATGGCTCAAATGAAAGCTTGTAACTTTCTGGACCCCCATCAAAATACCTATTGAATTTTAAATCAAAATTTTGGGGTCAAATCGGCCAAAAATCTGACATAGCATCTTTAAAAGACTTCAGGTCTAAAACCTGTCATTGGGTATCCCGAAGCACACAAATTAAGCAAAAAGGGTGTTTATACTTTCATTATTCTCATGCAACTTCGATGACCAATTGAGTCAAAAATTTACAGATTTTTTATTTTACGCATATGTTGGGATACACCGAGTAAAAATACTGGTCTTTGACAATCACCAAAGGTGTCCAGTGCCTTTAAAATCATTGTGGAAATCTCACAAGTGTACAAATTGCATAATTGATACAGTGGAGTGCGTTTGTGATTGGAGAGCAGGTGTTACAACATGAAGGATCTACAAAGTTCCCAACACCCCATGTGAAGTTCGGAACAACAAAACCACACTCAATAAATATCAACAGTCTCCCCCCATTTGTAGCGGCCAAAAGGAGACCCAATGGAATGTTCTTTAGTCAATTCAAACTTCTAGTTACCCCCTCCTGTTGTTCTGTTCCTCTACTCTTTAACGGATTTATAATGTCAGAGGACTGTATTCTTTCCTATTCATTGTCAACTGACAGCCGTAACGCACAACTATAAATATGGAAGTGCCACATAATGGGCATGGTGCCAACCTAAAGTTGTGGAATTTTAATTTTAGGATAAAAAAAGAGAAGGCAACCACAGGAATGTAGTGGTGTCTGTGCTAGGCCTATGGAAGTCAATGATATCATGAAGTAAGGTTAGAATACCACCTGGGAGGGAGGTTACAATTCTGGGCAGTCAACTGAAGAATTCAAAAAGTGGCGGGCACACAAGTCCTTTCTTCTCTATTCTCTCCTCAAAAACCACAAGTCACAAAAGAGAACATGAAATGCGATGCGGGTACTGCCTTTGCAGAGTGGTTGGTGATAAAATAACAAAAATCACGGATTTTCTTTATCTTTACGTTCAATCTTATTCATAGAGGTTTTTTTTTTTTAAGGACTTGTCATTAAGAGCAAAAAAAGAATGAAGTTACCGCCTTTATTTCAAAAATAATTCCATTGTTTGTTAAGTTGATATACGTAATAATATTCTAACGACCTATGGGGTAATTGTTGTTTAACAATGTCCGTACTATTTTCAAGTTAGGTTTGAAGTGAGATAAACACAAAGTCTGCTGACCGGTTTTGTCAAAACTTTCTCATTTCCTATTCTGAATAAGTTTTTATGATCTGTACAATTCCTGTTGTTGTACAAAACAGCTTTGTTGTGCATAATTGTGGGTGTATCCATATATTTGTTATTACCCTTTAAAAGGTTGTTATAAAAAGACAAACAATTGTCTACAAACAATTGTCTTTTAAGTGTTTTTTTTTGTCCTGTGATCTGATGTGTTTTTGTGGGTGGTCTTTTATTTTGCCCTGTTTTGCAGCTATAATATTCCATTGTAAAAATTTTCGGTGGAACACAGCTCTTAACAATAGCTTAACAATAAAACTGCTTTCCTCAAATGACCCTAAAATCACCAGAAAATACAAAACAGAATCCAAGGCACAACAGATATTAAAACGAACGGAGCGTGCCATTATCAAGAATAAAAAGACGAACAAAATTATTATCCCACAAACTCGAAAAAATATTGTATTACGAGCATAAATCATCTTTATGTATGCAATTCTTGTAAACAAGTCAATTGACGGAGGAAATTATGGACATACAATGAACCTGTTTTGAATCAAACAATAAATGAAACAATTATTTCATAACCAACAACAGGTGATTTTGGGGGCTATAACCAAATATAGCTACACAACCTTTGTACACAAATCAGCTTGACTCTTTCACCACACAAACATATGAACCTAAATTACTTCTAGACTTTTGATCCAATGAAATATTTCTCTTATAAAGCAGAGAAAATAATGCACAAAATGTTTCAATTACTTCCCTAATGAACAAGATTTTCTACTCAACATTAGCAGTTTGTGTGCACAAAAAGTTCAGTCTAAATTTGTTGCTATGCAAATTTGCTGGATGAATTTTATCCCTGTGATCTGAGAATTTGAGGCTCAGGAATGATATTTGGTCCTTTGAAATAGTATGTTACGGAGCCACAAGGGATGATCTTAGGCTCTAACAAACACCTCAGGCTATAAAATCAAATTTTGTCAGGTTTTTCCAGGGGCAAAAAAAAATCAGAAAACAGACAAAAGTAGGAATAATGTACGGCCTGAAACAAAAACCTGAGACAACTTTCAAACAGAACTATTGCTTAACACAAGCGGGAGACCAACCAAGGCTGGTTACTGCTATGAGTAGATACTAATTTAGCTAATTAAGGAAATGGTTTATGATGATTAGTAATATATGTATTCGTTTAGTTAATATAAGAGTTTAGTTAAGAAATAGGTAAGTCAAGTTTAAAAATTATCCAGTTAAATTAGGCCGTTTTGAACAAAAAACAAGTTTTACCAAAATACTTATTTTTCTTAGCTTCTATTTGATCCAAATCTATTTAATATTTGAATAAAAGCTGAACGGTAACAAGTTACCCATCCACAGATTGGTCATACACATATGTTTTTTATCAGGGGATTTGAATATTTGGTTCCATTGAAACTTTTAATGGCTATTTTTTTGTTGAGGACTAAGCCCAGAGATTGGAAACTTTACCGTGGGTGGTTGTTAAATACCGGGCAACAAGAGAAGGGGGCAATTCCAAATTCCTATCACAAGTTTCAATTACTTGTAAACGTCAAGTGTGCAATACAAATCCTGGATTTCTTGTTTGTGTGGGTGCATAATTTTCTAATGGAAATAGTTTGTTCGAACCAAGTAAACCAACCAAACATGGTTAAAGGAACACGTTGCCTTGGATCGGACGAGTTGGTCTATGAAAAGCTTTGAAACCGTTTGTTATGAAATGCATATGGTTAAAAAGATGTTTTAAAAGTAGAATATAATGATCCACACAAGTATCACTCAAAATTGCAAGGTTTTCATTTTACGTCGCGAACTAACACGGTCGGCCATTTATGAGAGTCAAAGTTTTGACGAGGTAAAACAAAAGCCACCCAATTTCGAGGCATATTTCGAGATCATTGTATTCTACTTTTACAACATCTTTCTAACCATATCGATTTTATAACAAACGGTTACAGGACGCTTTTCAAAGACCAACTCGACCGATCCAAGGCAACGTGTTCCTTTAAGTTTGAAAAAAAAATAATAATAATAATACAACTGACATCACATGAGGATACTGTCTGCCATTTAGGGGGTCAAATTTTGTGTTAAGAAACACAATACTTTTGGCTAAATGCGCATGGCACTCTACAACACTCTGGGAAATTGACACCCAAAATAGCGCCACCAACAGTTCTTGCGGTGAAGAAGTCATCCAGGGCCTATGTTAAGCAGGAGGTTGCAGGTTCAAGTTCTGCTCAAATTTTTTGTCTAACCCCAAAATAAGTGGAAATTAAATATATTTTCCCCCTTTGTAAAGTCAACAGCAGAAGAGCCAATATAAATGAACTTGATGTATGGGAAAGACACTTACTTTTTGTTCTTCTGAAGCATCTAGAAGACATTGATATTTGTCCCAGACAGGAGTCGGTAGTTTTTCCTCCTTGTGCTTCTCTACAAGTTCCATCACCATGGCCTTGAGGTAATAACACAACAAAATAAACAGTTACAGATAATCGTTTTGTGCTGTCAGTGCAAAAACGTTGTATCTCCTTAAAGGCAGCGGACACTATTGGTAATAACTCAAAATAATTATCATCATAAAACCTTTCTTGATTATGCGTAATGAAGAGAGGTTGATGGTATAAAACATTGTGAGAAACAGCTCCCTCTAAAGTGACGTAGTTTTCGAGATAGAAGTAATTTTCCACGAATTTGATCAAGCATCAGAAAGCACACAACTTCGTGTGACAACGATGTTTTTTCTTTCATTATTATCTCGCAACTTCGACAACCAATTGAGCTCAAATTTTCACAGGTTTGTTATTTTATGCATATGTTGAGATACACCAAGTGAGAAGACTGGTCTTTGACAATTACCAACAGTGTCCAGAGTTTTTTTGAAAGACACTAAAGCACTTACGTCAAGGCCAAATGTGAATATCAAGAGCAAAGAAGTACATGTAATGGGGGCATTGATTTAAGAAGAGTTATTGAAATACCCAATTTGAAAACATTGAGAAGCACATTTAAGCAGAGAAAGTGAAAAGATGAATTGGGCAGGGCTTGAACCCCCCCCCCCCTAAAAAAAAGGAATTATAAATAATTAACAAATTAGAAAAAAGAATTATTTAAAAAAAGCCTACATCAAAAATACGATTGACAACAAATAGTCCAGCTAATCAACGGTTAGAGAATAACCACTCTCACAGGAAACAATCTGAAGTATGCCATTTTAATTCAACCATTACCTTTTTAATTATCTCATCCCATTTTACTTAATTGTTTTCAGGTATTTACTCCTTCCTGTTCTGGTAGAAGCCACACTGTTCACTCTTTTCATTATAGTGCTACCTTAATCCCCCTGTTTGTTAAATTAAAAGTGTCAAATTTTAAACGATGTCAAACTTGAATGAATTCATTTGTACTAGAATACTGATTCACTCCTGATGAAATGTGTACGTGCATTCCGTCCGTGAGGTGGTGAGTCTATCGGGGGAGGTTACAGCTAAGATCTTTAAAATGACAAGTATTGTCCTTAACAAATATTGGCTTTGAATCCTTACAAACTTAAGTACTAGGCAATACCTGTACAATTCTTAAACAGGACTTACATTATTGCATCAGAAGAAAGAAATGAACATTTTAAGGATTCAAGCTGTTGTTCTTTACACAATTACCGGACAAAACTCAGATTATAAGAAGTGAAGTGCTTTTTGAGAAGCCCTTAGTTTATTGAATAGGATATGAATGGCTTACTTGTCTGGGGCTGGACAATGCTTTAAACCCCTCTTGACTCAACTTGTTCTTCTTTTATTGCTTAAGCTTTGCTTTATTACGCCACATGTCACCTTTTGTGAACCCTACACAAACACTAGAAAGTTTCTGTTTGAAAAGTAGCCATGCGCTTCACAACCATCTCCATTGTCCAGGAATTTCATCATAAGGCCGCTATTCATCTCTTAATTAATAGACCGTATTTAATGTCCATTCATCCTATGACATCAAGTTACTTCCGTTTAGCTGTGGTGCTTTACTGACTCCCCGATGATACGAAGACGGTTTGCTTAAACCTCAGTGAATCAGTTCCTTACAATATGACTAGAGATCATTTGTCCATTAGCCCTCCTCTCAACCAGCGATAAACCAAAGCCTAAGGCATGTTTATTTATTCCGTCGCTTCCGGGCTGTGGTTAGGAACTGGCGGCAGGGAGGGTCCAACTTTCCAATGAGGTTTCAAATTGGGAGGTCACCTGTCCAAAGGAAAATGCCGAACAAAAAAGAGACGGCACGCGCTTCAAACACTGGCGCATTCCGATTGATAAGGTTCTCTTTCATTCATAAAAATATGAAGTGCAAACAGAAGGCGTGTCTGCGCACAATAGAAGCACCTGGCAAAAGATCCCAAATCTGGCTCCATTCCAAGTCCTACTATCAAATGTTTGTAATGTAAACAAGAGCAGTAACCACAGAGCTTGTTTGTTGTTTATCACTGTGGTAATAGACAAGGATATTATTGTAAATTTTTTAATGAAGATTCTGGCGCAAGTACAGGTTATGTTATCGAAGCAATACTTGGTAATCATTGTTTACAAGTGGAACCTATCAGTGCCCTAAAGGAAGGAAATCTTCATCCACGCTACAGGCTAGTAGCCTCGAACTTACACTAGGTACTAGAATATCAATTCCTTCCGTTGGAAGTCCAAACATGGGCACACAATAACAAGACTCTATTCCGAAAAATTTTGGCAGAATGATTTGACAACTTGGTAGATTCTTCACTGACAAGTCCCTGATAATAGTTGTCCACAAACTTAGTTTTACATCAGTGGTTTTCAATGCCTTAACCATAATAGAAAGTGAAAAACGGGCGTATCCACAAACCTTGATTTTGGAGCGGGTGTTCATAATGGAGACTTACACACAGATTTAAAACATTGTTAACAGCATTTATCGGTAGAACTATTTATGCAATGCTGCAGTGTACCCTTTATATGTTTGTCGTCTAAAATAAGCCTTTGAGAACAACTCTGCTAGGGTCACCAACTAATTTTTTGCATTGATACCATAGTTCCTTTTGGTTGGAAAGCAGTTTGCAAGAACTAAAAACACTGTTTTTGAATCTATAAAAGTACAATTTTATCAAGGTTCTGTATACTGACAATCGGTCAAGCGTTACAAAAACTAGAATGATATTTAAACCTTGTACATTCCATTCCCTGACACCTTTTGGATAAAGCGCTACAATACAAAGGGAAAAAGCACTGACATCAGCTAATAAAGGAACTATTTTTGACCCCCCCTTAGGGGGCGACCTAAAACTAAAAGAATGTAGGTGGGCAGGTCAGAAATCTTCTTTTGACGTCAACGACCTTTTGTTTTCTGCTCATTTTAAAAAACCTCACCACACAAAAAAAAAAACTTTGTGTACCCATGGATTTAATCTGCACGGATTCTTGTTGGAATTTATCCTTCTAATTGTCCAAGCACGATCCCGGCACTTTGGTGGGTGTCGTGCCTTAAGTCTATACTCAAACTTAGCCCACAGGGCGTCCTCTCCTAGGTTTCCCCCCAAAAGGGGTGAAGCTATTTGGGTACGAATGGAAAGTTCTACACCCACTGAATAAAATAAACAGAAGCTTCATAACTGCGCATCCATGGCTACAAACTATGCGTCGTAACCAGTTCAAACAGATTCCTTGCATTCCGATTGAGGCTAAAAATACCTGTCCTCTTTGTGACGCGTTTAAAATTAAATTCTGATGTGTCTTTTCCAAACAATGACAGAGGAGCCATTTTAGGCTGAGAAGGTTTCCAGTATTGTTTTGATTAATTCTTCTATTGAACGAATTTCTGGTCGTCAAGGTAAATCAAACACTTTAAATGATGAATCACATTCTTACAAAAGTACCAATGACCTTTGACCTTGTAATTTCCTTTTAATAAGGAAGTAAATGAAAGCGACGTGTTCTCAAATGGGCCGTTTAAAACCAGCAGGGTCGATTGTAGACCATGTGTAAATGGGCCGTTTAAAACCAGCATGGTCGATTGTAGACCATGTGAAATAGGACGAAGCGGAAGGTTTGAAATGGCTGTTTACCACGGAGTCTGAGAGTCACTTTATTCCCATTCATAAATGCCTTTCCATTAAAAACCCTTCAAAAAGACTTTGAAAAATGATAACCAATCTGACAGTTTACAGACTGTGCGTTGAATTTCAGTCAATGTTGAGCACTACCTACATGTTGTTCCTCACATCAGGTTAAGCTTAGCACTCGCACAACCAAAATATGCAACCTACCAACTTAAACTGGGCCATGTCTCCCCCCGGCCTTGTTAAACACTTCTCATGCGTTTACACATTATCTCAAGTTTAACCATGGCGGTGTGACCTCCTCTCAACCAATTAGAATAGATGAACTGTCCCAGGATTTTATGAATGCAAATTTTAAAAAAACTATTTGAACCTCCGCTTGAATTATGATTTGTATCCATTTAAAAGATGAAATCAAGTGGAAAATACTGTCTAGAAAGGTACAAAGAAAATGCAAGAAAGCAGTTAAAACTAAACTTTAAGTACAAATTACACAAATACCAGACATTTTTTCTCCCAAGACTGGTGGACTACAAATTGTGACAAAATGTTTCAGTTAAAAAGTGCATACCTTCAAGTAGAGACCAGGAATTATGGGTGGAGGTTTTTGTACCATGGTGTACCCTAGCAAACACAACTACCCCCCCCCTAATTAACTCGAAAATATGAATAAAATTCCAGAAAATAAGAACACAATTCCAGGTCAAAATTTTAACCTCACACTCAACAAAAACAACATTTTCCTAGGGAGGTAAATAAGTACACACGGATGTTGTAACGCTAATGTGCACAATACAAACTGACGGGTTGAAGTTCCTGATCTGTGCGATTGATTCTGAATGGCAAATTAGGCCTAATAGTTTTTGACCTGGCTTCGACTTATTTAATGTGAAAAAGTTAACTTTACAATACTTTTGTGAATGCTTTAATAGATGGACAATCCACAGAAAGGATTCAAAGACTCAAAACGCTGCCCAGGGACAGTATTAATTACGGACCTAAAAACAGGATTGTTTTTCAAATTGTGACAAAAAGTGCACGTCAAAAAATGCATACCTTCAAGTAGAGACCAGGAATTATGGGTGGAGGTTTTTGTACCATGGTGTACCTTAGCAAACACAACTACCCCCCCCCCCTAACCAACTCAAAAATATGAATAAAATTCCAGGTAAAAAATTTAACCCCACACCGAATAAAAACAACATTTTCAACCTAATTAAATGATAGGGGGGAACCACAGATATTTGCCCCACAAACAGCATTCTCCGAAATAAATTCCTGACCCAAGAAAAGCTCCAACCAAACCCTTCAACGAGGAAGGAGGGAGGAATTGTTATGAGCATACTTTACATTCTTCTGTTTACTTTATTGAATATTTTTATTAGAGGAGGGATTACTTCCGACAAGTCCAAAAGTTCCAGACAGCCGTCTATCCGCAAAGTTTAGACCCACTGGTTGATTGATGGACTTCAAACTTGTTCTCAAAAGTGCTAAAGATAAAACGTCAACATTTGCATAACACAATTCTTCAGGGGTGTCACAGTGTCCTTGAAGTGGCTGCTTGATTGCAGGTTATTCCAGGTACTTGATAATAAACATCATAAATCAAGATTCATATTACACTTGGGTCATTCACTTGTATGGATCTAATCCATCGAGAGGTAAATAAATACCGACAAGGTAACATCATTTGAGTTTCTAAAAAATGAGAGGTGAGACAAAAATGTGTTATACTACTTTTCTTTTGAAATGGGATTGTCAGGTCCCTATAGGCCAGCACCGCCCTCCTTTCTCTGCCTACCCTTACCCCCCCCCCCCCCCCCCCCACCACCGAAGCATTAGGTCAATACCCATACGTTCATGGCTTTATACGTCAGCTTTATTTAAGTTTTAAAGCGGAGGTGTTATCCATCTTTCCTGAAACACAATCCAGGCTGAGGATCATCACAATCAAACTTAAAGTGTTCTGCACTATCGAAATGTCCAAAACAAAACCTACATTACGATTACTTACAATCAGAGACAATTACAACAACAAATGGTAGTGTGTGAAGTGTCACGTACACATGGATCAAAATAGGAAACGTCAAACTTTTACACTGCAAAAATACAATATTTCAAAGACATTTAAAGTGTTTCCTGATGCGTTACGTACTTCGCTGTAGATGCCGCCTTGAATTCAAGGTTTTGGGAGGCCATGGCCAAGGTCGTAGCTGGACCAATTTTAATAGTGGACTCTAAATCCAATTTAGTCCACCAAGGGCAAGCGGGTCAACAAAATTATTCAAGTTTAGATACATGTACGGAGCCATCCTTGCTGAAGTGCAATCTGGGGGAAATCTGTACTGGGCGGGAGTGCTGGGCGAAATTTGTTAGTTTTGGGAGGCCCACCCGCATCGCCCACCAACTGGCTACAACACTGGCCATAACCTCTGTTGCCCTGGCTCCCGGCCTTGCCCTTTCAAAGATGAAATTCCAGGCCTTGAAATCTGCTTGAACTGATGGTGGAAGTATGACGAGTAAGCTTTGATAAAATTCAATTTGCAACCTGAATTTGAATGATAGTACTTCTCTTGATTTCTGAAAAAGTTCAAGAAACCTCCATGGAGTTGAGCCCCCTCTGTTGTAAAAAACAAATGGATCAGTCCAATAAGTAGGGGAACTTTTAAAAACTGTTTACTTGAATTCTAGCCCTCTCTTTGAAATCTTATCAGTCTGGGCCAATTTATTTTAATAGAGCTTCTAAGATGGAACTTTACAGCCAATCTTTCTTGCTAAGCAAATCTTGTTATATTTCTTCTTCTAAATTTCTGAAAGAGATCACATCCAAAAGGCTTGATGTACCCAGATACAATATTATTTCTATTGCCAAATAAAGACAAACTAAGGAAAGTTGTTAGTTGCCAAGCAAAGTGTGATGTCACTATACAAATCTGGACGACAATACTGACAACTCATCTTATCTCTTTGTGAAATTTCATCTTTGAGAGGGCAAGGCCATATTATAAATTGTGCAAGGGGCAAATCTTCAAGTATTTGGGAAACTTTTGAAGGGCACCGAGGCCATGACCAGTGGCAACAAAGGTTATTGCCCCCATGTAATTCCAGGCCTGCAGTCACCTGGATTTACTGAAGGAATACTGAAGCTGTTTTTCCTTCTTCTAACTTTCCGGATGGGATCACATCCAAAAGGAAAACAATGAATGTATCCAGATACGTTATTATTTCTGTCATCAAATAAAAAACCCATTCACTAACACTTAAAGATGGAAAAACTAATAAAAATAGCACTTCCACTTTCCATAAACTGGAAAGTATTCCCCAGTGACCCATTGAAGGGTCCTCCTATTCAAAAAGTATGTAAAAACATTCCTCAATTCCAAACCTAAACTATTACGATAGCAGACCCTGGGTGGCCTTCTATACACACCCAAGTGTCTGGACAAATTTGTCTTTGAAATTAGTCTCGCATTTCTAAATACCAAATTTATCAGCAGAAATATAAAAAGGTTGTGGTTTTGGGGGGAAGTGGGGGTGGTGGCTACAAGTGCCACATTGTAGGAAGCTTATTAAACTAACATTAAAATTGGAACATGTGTGCATTTTTTACATACCAAGCATATTTAGAATTGAGAGAAAATGAACAGTTTCACAAACCGAGCTAAAGTTGAAAATACATCTCTAAGCTTGTGGCTATTTTATGGACAATTTTATAGATTTAAACGACTGGGGGTGGATGGGGGTGTTGGATGGGGTGTAGGGTTGGGGTGTAGGGTTGGAGTGTATGTAAGGTTGAGGAGTTGGTGTGCAAGCTTGGATCCTTGGGGTGGGCGTGGGGTTCAGACTGGGCCCACCTAAGAGCCCATTTATTTTCATTGTAAGCTTTGTGACCATGGTGATGCACTATGAGGTGATTTCCGAATGGTCACCTCCTCCTGACATCTTTTGGCAAAGGTTTTAAAGTTTGCATTTAAACTCTGAAATACATGAACTTGAAAAAAACGTTGGGACAAATTTGGCACACAAATTGTTAAACCTTAGGCAGTTCCAATGCCAGTAAGTCAACATTAAAACTTTGCAACCCTAGACAAGTTTATAGATTTAATCAAAAAATTGTGATTTATAACAGTGTGACAAAAAGGTTAGTATGTGATGGCAATTACACAGTGAACTTGGGCCCTGGGGGTTTCATAATAACCTCATAACACACAGAGGTCTGTCATGATAACATTAGACCATGCTGGCAGATGAAATCACCTGGTTTCAAACCACCCAACACGCTGAGTGTCAAGGGTGGCCATTGGCACTGAAGACAAACACTAACGTCTCAATTCACTGAGTAGCAATGAAGCCTTTAGCTTTGGTTGACTAAGACTAAGTTACCCGACTCTGCGAGTTATGATAAATGATGGCCTGACCTTTTGGGTGACAGAGCCAGCCTAACAGCTCCCCTAATCACACATCAATGGAGTCAAGATTGCCTGGCGTCTTCATTCATAATTCAAAGGAAATATTATTCACAAATGGTAATAGCCTCAAACTGAAAAAAAAACATGATCAATATTTTATTCGGACACCTAACCGAGATGACAAAAGTCAAATAAAACTCAAAACTCAAATTTACTTCAGTTCAAAAACTCCAACTTAAAAACTCATAAAATGAAAACCTCTGCACTGAAAGAGTCAAATATTAAAATCTTAAAAATCAAAAAGTTCTAAAAGTGTAACTCAAAATGTCTTAACTCATTACTCAACAACCTCCAAACTCAGTACAGAAAACTCAAAACTCATCAAAGGCCTAACCGAAACCCTAACGAATGATGTCATAATCAAGAAAAACCTCAAGACCATTTACAGACATGCGCTTCACTCTTCAAGACTGCCTGCCCTGATAACCCAATCTGTTGAACTCCCATTCATTCACCTCACGGATCCCTCCCTAATTCAATGCAACACTTGGTTGGTTAACAACGCACATGTCTCCGAAAGGGGATCCCAACAACTCTCATTCAAAGGAACTTGCCGACAATGAAGGCACTTGTCACCACCTCCGAGAAGCCGAAAAGGAAAGCTTATATCAAAGTCTGTCGGCGGCCCATGTGTACACAACACACAATGGGAGAAGAAAGTCCCCCTATGTTGATAGGAGAAATGGTGTAAGCTGCTCACAATTAGCGTCAAGCTAAGACAGCCACAGGGAGTGTTCTAAAGAGCAGACTTTTTCCAAGACTTTTTTTTTCAAGCATTGTGGACTTGTGCCAGGATGATATTTGATGTATCCCATGACTCAATGACCATTACCATGCTAAAATTACAACCAGGGCCCAATTTCATAGAGCTGCTAAGCACAAACAACTTGCTTAGAATAAAATTTCTTCCTCGATAAAAACAGGATTACACACCAAATTTCCTCCTGATTTTCAGGATAAGCAAACAACAGCTGAATACTCATAACAAACAATATGCAACAAATGGAAGTTTTGTTGTTAATCCTTATTTTATCAAGGAAGAAACGTCATTCTTTGCATATTTTTGTGCTTAGCAGCTCTTTGAAACTTGGCCCTGATCATATACTAAGAAAAGAAACTCATCAGTGAATAGGTAAAATCCCTTCTGCCTCCAAACAAGCAGTGAGTTGGGGGAAGAACACCTCTAAATTGCATTAAAGACACTGGACACTATTGGTAATTGTCAAAGACTAGTCTTCACAGTTGGTGTATCTCAACATGCATAAAATAACAAACCTGTGAAAATTTAAGCTCAATCGGTCGTCCAAGTTGCAAGATATTAATGAAAGAAAAAAACACCCTTGTCGCACCATGGTCACACGAAGTTGTGTGCTTTCAGATGCTTGATTTTTAGACCTCAAATTCTAAATCTGAGGTCTCGAAACCAAATTTGCGGAAAATTACTTATTTCTCGAAAACTACGTCACTTCAGAGGGAGCTGTTTCTCACAATGTTTTATACTATCAACCTCTCCCAATTACTCGTAATCAAGAAAAGTTTTATGATAATAATTATTTTGAGTAATGACCAATAGTGTCCACTGCCTTTAACAGATAAATTTTATTTATAGATCTAATAATTCCCATCCTTGTTCTAGTATTTTGTATCTACTGGGAACAAAACAACTTTTCTACAAGAAGTGAAAGGAAATCAGAGCAACTTTTGGGCGAATCCGGCTGTGTAGGGAAGTCCCAATTGTCCAATTTCATTCACAGAAAAACCAAACAAGATAGCAGTATTCCTGCCTTCCTAAAGATCCAGTGAAAGTAACTTGACTAAATACATACAAACCAAAGCTACTGTTACAGTAGTAAGAGTTAATTGGTGAACATTTTTTCCTGCTTCCAAGACCACACATTGATTTGCAACTTCTCAGGTAACCTTAACGGTACAAGGAAACGACTTACCGGTGATTCCACAAAAGCATCGAGCGGTAATAGTTGTAATATCGCCTCTAACAGTTCTGGTATACCGTGACCTGTAGGAGGAAAAAATACAAACTTTACTAGAACCTTTTGTCCTTCCTGTTGGAGAGAACACAATTAAAGATCGATTGCGCATGACGTCATTGACCACCATAATTGAAACATGTACACACTGCGCGTGTGTCTCAACCAATCATCGCCTTTCTGCATGCACATTTCATCAACGGCGGCCAATGCAAGGGGAAAATCCCTACTCAAAATTTCTTATTAACTTGTCATGAAGTATCAGTGTTGAATACTTTACATGTACAAATTTATGTAGATGAAAACAAACACAAGTTTTATACCGTTCATGAAAATTTGTAAAGCCTTAGAAAAATGTATCTATTACTGAAGCTGAGTTACCAAAACAAATATTTTTTTCACTGCCCTAGGGGTTGCGGTCCAATGTAAGTTTTAATCCCTGAATGTATATTAAAGACAGTGGACACCTTTGGTAGTTGTCAAAGAGCAATCTCCTCACTTGGTGTATCTCAACATATGCACAAAATAACGAACCTGTGAAAACTTGAACCCAATTGGTTGTCAAAGTTGCGAGATAATAATGGAAGAAAAAACACCCTTGTCACACAAAGTTTTGTGCTTTCAGATGCTTGATTCTGAGGTCTCGAAATCGAATTCAAATATTTTAGTGGAAAATTACTTCTTTCTCCAAAACCTAAGTTACTTCAGAGGGTACATTTTCTCAAAATGCTTTATACTATCAACAGCTCTCTATTGCTCGTTACCGAGTAAGTTTTTATGCTAAAATTATTTTGAGTAATTACCAATAGTGTCCAGTGCTTTTAAGGCAGTGTTTCCATGGTACTATTTCTTTAATAAGTCAAGGAATTCCTGTTACATAATACAAATATTTTGAAAATCTTTTATTTAGTTTGATATCTTACCATCTGCCCGTATTTCTCGTGGCCCAGCAGCACATACTGAACTTGATGGGAAATTAGCATCAGCTAGAACTGTGAGAGAAGAAAGTAAAGTATGCAGATTTAAAATTTATCATTCATCAACATGATTTCCAATCTTTTAGATTAAGATTAAAGATTAAAAATATTTATTACTGTGAGGAGTTGTTCCTTTATTATTGGAGCAATTGTTTAATTGTTATAGTATAAAGTTATTCTCTCTCCGCTGAGGATGCGGGGTGGCGCCCTTTGAAGTTTAGAGACCCCCCACGCTCCTCACTGCCTGCACAATCTTCATCAGGTGAGGATGCCAAACTTTATCCGTAGTTTTACACCTTTTATTTAATCATTATAATGCAATGTTATTGACTCATGCTTATTTCCATTATATCCACAAATATCCATAGATTCATATTCTGTTGTAGATTTTGGGAGTTTCATTGACTAAAAAGAGTAATTTTACAGTTAGAAAACTTGTGTGGGTCACAGATTTGGAGGTGACGCTTTAGGATATACATGTGCGTTGGTTAGCGTTATAAGCTATGCTGTGTTGCGGTACATACACGCGCAGTCAGGTACATGTAGAAGTTAATGTTAACGTTGCTATGTATGGACGGATGTATGTATGGCAATGGCTCTGTTGGACATTGGGGGAATGGGTGTTTATTTCTGTGTGAAAATGGTGTAAGTGAAGTTGGGCGCTCAACGATGTATGTTTGTGTCTCATATCCCCATTGCCCAGTACTGCTGTGCCATTATTATATCCCAGTTAACTGAGTCTAGTGTCTATTGAGATTTTAAGAGATGAATTGATATTGAGAGGTCCTAAGTATTGTCGTACTAAAGCAGGAGTTTAATTAATGTATCTTTGTGTATTTTATCATCCGCCTGCACAATCTTCATCAGATATCAATTGTGCAGGTTAGGTCCTTCAACAATTCAATAAAGGGTCAACTACATTGGCGGAGAGAAAACAGAACCTGTGTGTCTTTAAAACTTCATTTCCAGTATTTACATGTAGCAGCCGCTTTGGACCCCCACACTACATTAGTCTTCGGACCCCAACACATATCTTAGATTACCATGATATAAAACATGAAATTTGTATTCCCTGTGTAAAGGAGACTACATAGAGATTAAGATTAAAGACAGTGGACTCTATTGGTAATTGTCAAAGACCAGTCTTTTCACTTGGTGTATCTCAACGTATACATAGAATAACCAACCTATCAATATTTGAGCTCAATCGGTCATCGAAGTTGCGAGATAATAATGAAAGAAAAAACACCCTTGTCACACGAAGTTGTGTGCTTTCAGATGCTTGATTTTGAGACCTCAAATTCTAAACTTAACCCTCAAAATCAAATTCGTGGAAAATTACTTCTTTCTCGAAAACTATGTCACTTCTTCAGAGGGAGCTGTTTCTCACAATGTTTTATACTATCAACCTCTCTCCATTACTCGTAATCAAGAAAGGTTTTATGATAATAATTATTTTGAGTAATTACCAATAGTGTCCACTGCCTTTAAAGATAAGAGATTTTCTGTAGGATTTGAAACTTTGCATGTTGGAAGTTACACGAAGGGGAGGTTTGCGATAGCATCGCGTGTAAAATCTCTCTTGAGTAGTGTTGGTTCAACCACCAATTCTTTTCAGAACCAACACTATTCAAAGGAGATTTACACATGGTGCTACCACAAAGATTTTCTGGTCACATTCCCTACACAGTACTTCAGTAACTATGCATAGTAAATTTTACACATTAAGACGCCAGACTATCTCCACCCCTTTTGCATCCCTCTTCCTTCAGCTGTGTCCCAATTGGCGACTACAGCTATGGCTGCGGCTAGATTTCCGCATCAACATGCATTGAAGTTTAGGAAATCCCTAGCAACACCCTTAGCATTAACTGAAGCCATAGCCACAGTTACCAATTTGGATACAAATAAACTCCAACCACCCATGGGGTAAATTGCAACAAGTCCTCCATGTTGCAACTTAGTGTCCGATGAGTAACAAAAACTCTACTGTTAATTATACCTAGTGGTTTCTCAAATACTTGACTTGAACTAATCCATAGCGAGCATATTTGTGGTCAACCCCCATACCCCGATAATTACATCATAATTTAAGAACGTCTTGAGATTGCCTCAGGATTGGGGAACACACACATGGTTTATGAATGAGTTAATCCATTACACATTGCACAATCTGCTTTCACCAACACCTTATTGTAGGTGAATTCTTACAAGTATAAAGAATGGAATAATATGTACAAGGATGTCTTGAATCTCAACAAAAGGCAAAAAGGCAAGTTATGTCCGTCTCCTAACCGATGAATTGACAAACAATAAGTATGAACAATTGAAAAGATTTACAAGACGGATGACAAGATCCGTCCTTAAGAGGATGTTTATTTCTGAGGAATAATTGGAGTATTGCAAGTAAACCCCCACCCTTCCCTTTTGCAATGAGCAGTGTTTGTAGCTAAGACCAATTTTAATGGTGGACTCTAAATCAAATTTAGTCCACCAAGGGCGAGCGGTTAAACACAGTGTATTCATGTTCAGATATGGGGCCATCATTACTGAAGTGCAATCTGGGGGAAATCTGTGCTTGGCGGCATAGTGTATTATTCTCAGAGTGCTGGGCGAAATTTGTAAGTCCTGCACAATCCACCGTGGCTACAACACTGGCAAAAAGTATACTCAAAATACTTTGTAGTTGCAGTATGCTTGGAAATTAGAAAATGTTTCAATGTACACGTAAGCATTTGATTTACCTTTTGGGGAATCTCAGGCCTTGAATTGCACGCTGGCACGCATGCAACGGAGGCCATGCCCATGACCTCCATTGCCCCTTGTCTTGGCCTTGGTGCCCCTTCAAAGGTTTCCCACTGAAATAAAACTTAAGATTTTCCAATGTAAGTGCCCTTTGCAAACTGAAAATGGCCTTGCCCTTTCGCGAATGAAATTCCACGCCTGGAATCTAATAAAGAGTGATTGAATTGAATTAAATTGAATTAAATTGAAAAGGGGCAAGCAGTAACTCAAAAAGCCAAATAAAGTCGAAAAGGGTTCATTTTTTTCACAGAATTTCGGGGGAAAAACGCTGATCATTTTAGGTTCAAGACACAAAACAAAAAATGGGCCCTGAAAGTGTTATTTAACAAATGAATGAAAGATTATGTCATTTTTTTTTATCTCCAAAGATCCATCACCCTAAAAGTAGGGAAGGTGATCCCGAGGTGGCAAATTTGTGCTCAAATAACAACACCTTGTAACCATATTAGGTGTCCAAAAATAAACTACAGCAAAGAATCAAATGTAAACCTTTCAAGTATCTAGACAGAAGTACATCGAATAATCTCACTCTAAATTCCTGGACCCTTTACAAAGAAAAACATGAAACCAGTAGAATATACAAACTATCAAACAGTGATACTTGATGTGTTGGTTTAGAGGATACCACAAACCACAACATACAGTATGCCGCAGGATTGCATAAACGGTACAACAGTAGGGTTCTTCAGCTTTCTAAATATACAGCTTTCCCACTAAACTAGTGGCTTTTTCATTAAATGACTTAATTAGGCCCAATCAGGACGTGGTCAATTTCTCTATGGTCAGACCAGACTCATAGTGTAGGCCTACTTATTATGACCCAGATACGACTCCAGAACAATCAAACAAGTTCATTGTCCTGCATGTTTGATAAAGTGCACCACCGGTCCCAAGCATTCTACTTACAAGTAGGTTGTGCAAGGGCATGTAGTGGTAAACAGTGCTTGCACAATTAATACAGAAAAAATGTACTGCGCATGAGTACCGTGTACCTCACAGACTTTCAAACAGGGTGTCTAACACACATCGGTATACGGGTAAAAACCAAAAGTTAGTATTCTTTATCCAGATGCAAATTCAACATCTATTAATAGTGTACATGTCATTGCCAAGTACCAGCAGTTGAGTGCACTAAACTTTCTGTGGCCCTCACTCATCTAAAAGGAGGGGGGGGGACACGGGTGGGCTCCCAGTCATTGCATTTGTGTCCATCATCGCTTCTCAAAACATAATGAAAAATGAGTACATGCTTTAAAAAATATCTAATTTGAAACATCAACAAACAATTTCATCCGAGCTTCATTATTATGTAGAACCCTAGCAGGTGGGACCAATTTAGGGAAATCCCCCACTAGTCTGTCTACATGACACCTGGTGCTGCATGGTACAGCCTGTGAAAACAAAAACTTGTTGGAAACTTAAAACAAAAAACTTTTTAAAAGAAAACTGCAAACATCTGACACCGATACTTGATAAAATTACAACTTTTCCCTGTTACCAGGATCTGTTTTTTAGGTTTCAAGTTTATTTCCATAAGCCAGGTTCATACTTCCTGCAAATGCGAATGAGATCTGAATTTTGACGTCACAACATCAACAAATACTTTGCATCAGTTGATTTGCTGCAAAAAACAGCCATGTGACGTCAAAATTCCCTTCGCATTCGCATTCGCATTTGCAAGTTCGAGTATGAACCAGTTTAGGAAAATCCATGAAAGCCGCCATATTTACATTTGTGCAATCTGATTCGGTATGCTCTACAGATTCCAAAAATGTATAGTTTTGCTAATCCCCAAAAAACTTGACAAACTTTAAAATCTATGCATTGTGAACAAGGGAAAACTTTATTGGAACTTAATAACATTATCTAGACCGTATCGATTAACCCCTTTTTGTTGCTATGAAAGTCGCCATCTTGTAGGGCAGGCCGTATGCATGTCTCAATTAAATAAGCACGCAGCATTCCCAGTTTGATTTCTCTGGCACACGCATGCATACGAACACGTACAAGCTCACAGACGCCATGTTGTAGGGCAGGTATTTGAATGGTGACGTCATATTCAATACAGTCTTGAGGAAGTTCAGACCATAGCTTGCACGTACACGGTCTGCCCAGGCAGTGTACTGTTATATGTATTAGAAATATAGCAATTCCTGAGTTTCCAGTAGGGACCACCTGTTTGATTACACTGTTGGTTTATGTGGCTTTGTGGTTTGCTTATTACCTAACCACTGGCGGGTTTCACAATAGCTACATCATTGTGGACTACAAGTGATGATTTAACAAATGGGTCAATGATCTAGAGGATGGATACAGCATGGTTGGATACAGTAACCCAATAAAAAGAATATTGCTCTATCCAAGAGCATATGATACTGGGGCTTGCACTTTTAACACCAGCCTGGCATAGGTTGTCTAGTAATAACAACTGTGGTGGGCTAGTAAATACCACTTCCAAACTTGTGGGCTATGTGAAAAAGACAGATCTGTGTTTTACAATGTTCATTTTTATTTTACATCTGTTTTATTTTGATTGCGTGAATGATTTTCTTTTCCTTTCCAGCGCTTTGCATCCTCTTGTTTAATAAGTTTTTTTTTTAAATATCTCATTTGGGGACAAGGGAAGCTGAGTGGTGATGTGTGTGTGCGTGTGTGGGGTGGGGGGGGGGGGGGTTATAGCCTTTACCCTCTAGATTATGCCACTGAAACTTTGGAATGATAATACACAAAACCAGATGTATTGAAATGTTATTATTTTAAGCTTTGATCTTCTTTCTTGTTGAAGGGGCAATTTTTCTCTGGTAAGGGCACTTCTATGTGGAAAATGTAAATCTGTTTTGGGAATGGAATTTTTCAAAGGGCATCACAGCAATAGACCGATCAATTAGGCTCCGCCCACGACGCACGTGTGAGTAAAAACACGTGAGCCTCTCCAATGCCTTTCTGCACAATCTGCCGCACGCGCCAAGCATACGCACACGCATGTCGGACCTTATTTGTCGGACCTTCGTTCCATTGTGATTGGTCAAAACGCAATGGGGCGGAGCTTAATGGATCGGTCTATAGAACGGGGCGCCGCGGCGTTAATTTAAAGCTTCACCCCCTCTAGATATGCCACTGGATTTTGGATTGTGGTAATATTATACATTTACAAGTCCAGATGATAGGGTTCGATTATTTCAGGCCTTGAAAATTTCACTCTTGAAAGGGCAAAGCCCCTTGTATTGGGAATGGCACTTTTCAAAGGGCACCACAGCAAAGGAACAGGGCACCATGGCAATTGCTATTGGCGCTGTGGGTTAAACAGAGGCTTATTATTTGCTTTAGAAATATCACTAGTGTTTTGCGATGTTTTCCACATCACTACGTATTGTCAATATGGTCTTTAATACCCAGACCAGGGAACCAGATCCGTATCGAGCTTGTTACGACTGCAGATGATATTTATTCTAAAACACAGAGACCTATTCTTCTGAACTATTCATGGCATTTAAAGCACTCCTTGATCTAATGGATGAGCCAGAGACATGGGTGGGGTGACAGGTGAGGTATGCTTCCAGACAATGGCAGACAAAAGAACCCAACAAATCTATGTCTATTTACAAAAGGGGGTCACATTCTTGCTTGGAGTCTTTGAAAAAGTGAAAGTATGTTGATATCTATTTTTAGTTTTGAGTTGATAGCAAACTAGTAGTCCAGCATTTGCACAATGTAAGGCCAAATAAATAAAAATACTAGTTGATCGTCCCCGCCCGCATCCTTTTTTGGGGCTGCATCCTTTTTTTTATACTATTTTTTTATTTTTCGATTTTTGTAAAAAAAAAAAAAAAAAAAAAAAAATATTTTACAAAGAGACTGGACTAGAAGTTTTTCCCGAATCTAACCTGATGCTTTCGAACACATGAACCGTCTGTTTCCTAAAACATTATTAGTGAATGCCTACCAGCCAATCTTTTTAGTGTAATCCGACCCTGTTAATAGTGTTAACAGATCATCATGCATTAAATAGACCGTATAAAATAAGTTTGCGATGAGTTCAAACTGAAGAATTGGTGGCCTGTTTGATTTGAAATACTATTAGCGGCCATCTTGAATTTTTTTAATAAATAATAAATAAAAAGGCCCTCATCCTCCTCTTTTTTAAAAAAAACTGGACGATCAACTGGTATTTTTTTTCTGGCCTAATGTACAGGCATGCAACTGCAACTTCACCAAAAAAGAGGAAATTGGAAAATTTCAAGGATTTCTTAAACAGAGGGAATCAGCTGATCCGTGGAAAAGTAGCACGCCTGAATGTATTTATATAAAGGTGTTTAGTTTACATTATGAAATAAAGGCAACTTTTGTCTGGGAAAGATATTTGCAGGACTGAAATTTCACCTTGTAGTGGGCAAGGTTATTTTCTGTTTTGCAAAGGGCACTTTCCATTGCAAAACCTACAAGTCATGGGGAAACATTTAAAGGGCACCAAGGCCAAGACTAGGGACGGCCATGGCCTTCGTGGGCTCTGTGTAGGTCCAAGCCAGTTTGGCAAAAAAGGGCCATCACAGATTTGAGTTTTAAAAAAATATTTCTACACGAACAAGCAATTTTAAAAATGGCTGCTCATTCACTCACTGATTTGTTCAAATCTGCCACATTCCTTGCTTGTTTAGTAGAGGCAGAATCCCATCACATATCAGCCCTATTATCAGCAGACCCTAATAAGTCATCCCCCAAATACAGGGCTCAAAATTGACACTGGACTACAGGGCAGTGGCCAGTGATTTTAGACATCGGGCCAGTAAATTTACGACCAATACAAGTCAGGTTATCTTGTGCTCTATTAATAATGACACCTCACAGTATTTTTAATTTAAAAACTACTAAATAAAAAATTTCTTTTACTTCTGTTGAGTAGGTATTGAATTGCTACAGTATACCCATAAATTTTTTCTCAAAGGCACTGGACACTATTGGTAATTACTCAAAATAATTGTTAGCATAAAAACTTACTTGGTAACAAGCAATGGAGAGCTGTTGATGGTATAAAACATCTTTGAGAAACGCCTCCCTCTGAAGTAACGTAGTTTTCAAGAAAGAACTAACTTTCCACTAACATATTTGAATTTGATTTCAAGACCTCAGAATTAGACCTCAGAACACAACTTTGTGTGACAAGGTTGTTTTTTCTTCCATTATTATCTCAAAACTTCGACGACCAGTTGAGTTCAAATTTCCACAGGTTTGTTATTTTGTGCATATGTTGAGATTTACACCAACTGAGAAGACTGGTCTTTGACAAATACCAAAGATGTCCAGTGTTTGTATTGTTGCTTGTTCCAAAAACAGCTCAAATGTGAAACTTTGTAGATAGTGTTCTAACTTGTGGAATATCTTCTCAAATTCGAGCCCTGACATATGTACTGACCTAATAAAAACAAGAAATATCATAACATGCGCTCTAAACAATTCAAAAGGCAGAATCTTTTTAAGGGGTGCTATATTATTGTTATATTATACCGAAGAAAAATTTTAACAAGAGTGAACTTTAAAAAATTAGGCATTAATTAGCAGTCACTCTAAAAAATGTACTGCAGGTAGAACCAGGGTGCGGTTCAGACTCTTAATACAAAATAAAAAAATTCTTTGAGGGATAAAATTTGCGGAGATGAAAGGGAAAAAAAGGAGTTCCTGTCTGACTCTCTTGGAATGTCAACGCAGACAAATAAACAAGAGCATATTGAATTTAGACAATAACAAAAATATTCAAGTCAAACAAAATATTCAATTTGATTAGATTTGTGTGTTGTGGATACACATTGTACAATGGATGTGGGAGGCTCTTTTATGATATCAGTTGGTCCATCAAAACTCCCCCACACTAGGAATTTTGTTTCAAAGGGAAAGTTCAAATAACTTCAATCCCAACTGGTATACATTTACAACTGTTCTAAATAGCCCTAGGCACCCCACAGCAATTTTTTTGGTGCCCTGTGCTTTTTGCTGTGGTGCCCTTTGCAAAGTTCCAATAGGCCTACACATTTGAAGGAACATTACAGAATTGGTTTTTGCTAACAAAACAGTTGCTGACAGTGTAAGCACTTTATGTAATCCACCATAGGCATAAACCGAAAAACCTGTAGAAGTTCCAGATCGATCAGCCATCTGGGTCACGAGAGAATAGTAAAAAAACGATTACAAATTTTGAATTGCATGCCAAATAAAAATGAATAAACGCTCACTGAGCGATAAACTCCAAACACAAAGTTACATTATTTATTTCTCATCAAATATGACATTTCAGACAGAAACATTTCAAGGGATGTTTTCAACTATCATCATCGTTAGACTGTGTAACTTTTATGTAAATCTGTGATCTTTACGATTTTCTTACCAATTCGGTAACGTTCCTTTAAATATCCCTTCAAAACTTTGCCCCTTTCCAGAGGAGAACTGATGTGCCCCTTCAACCATGAATTCAAGGCCTGTAACCAGATATATTAATTATTATACGTTGTACTTGGAAGTAGTTTTTTTAGTGAGTATGGAAAAATAAGAAGGAATAATATTTGCACCATGTAAATTCCAGTGCCCCACTGCCCAACCCACATTAACCATTGAGAAGTATGTAATAAAGGCTTACATTACATATAACAATCACAAAGAGTAGGCTTGCAGTGGTTTATTGTACATTCAGTGACTGTATAGACACCCATACCATGCAAGTGGACCGCATAGCTATCAATGAAGGATCTTTCCAAAAACAGTTTCATGTCTAGCTAGCGTTTAACCCAAACCAATCATTAATGGACTTTGGAAAATTACTGCACCAGGGTTCACACTTGACAGTGGTCTGCTGGCCAAATGCCCTTTTTAAAGCAAAAGGACCAGTTAAATTCACTCCTAGTGGTCCTGCTGACTAGTTCAGTGCTGAAAAGCATTCCTAGTTTCATTTGAAATAGAGACAAGTGAAAATCCTGGCGGACAAGTGAAATGATACCGTATGCTAACTGGCCCTGCTGGCGTGCAACTAAAAATAAAATAATAAATAGGGACACCGCCAACATAGGGCTAGATAGCTCAGTTGGTAGAGCGCCGGCACATTAATCCGGAGGTCGTTGGTTCAAATCCCACTTTAGTCAATTCTTTGTTCAACCCCAAAAACTTTTTTAAAATAAAACAGTTAAGAACAAAACCTGTGCCAATCACATTAAGGTAGTAATCCAGGCAAATGTGTTGGTTCTTTAATGATAGACATTTTTGGAACTGAACGTTTTTTTCCCTGATTATTTTGCAGGCCTGGAAGTACACGCAGGCCCCTGGTCTTGGCCTTGGTGCCCCTTTCAAAAGTTTTCACTTGACTTGTAAGATTTCCCATTGGAAGTGCCCTTTGCAAAATGGAAATGGCCTTGCCCTTATAAAGATGAAATTCCAGGCCCTTTTTTGCCTCGAAAGGATGATCATTGAACTTTGCTGCATAAAAAATGAAGGGGGCTACGCTATAGACCAAGTGGATACCCCAAGGGTATACATGCACTTCCAAAAATGCTTTTGTTAAAGATGTCTGGTACTGGCATTGACAGACATTTTTAGTATTGTCATTTATTAATTGTTAGAATTTTAAGAATGCTCATCCTAAATATCAAAACTATTGCGGGGGAGGGTGGGGGACCACAGTTTCCGTTGGTGCTTCATTTGGGTATGACACACCTCGTCAAATTCCAATAGAATCATGGAAGTCACAATCATGGAAGTCACATTCATTGGGGGGGGGGGTAACTTGGGGGGAGGGGGTTGAAGTCGCTTTTAAAGAGCAGAGTTCAAACCCTCCATGGTTCAAAGTATGCCCTAATTTCATATTGCCTCTGATAACATATTTCCCAAAGTGCTTTTGGCAGATTGTATTACCTACTTGGAAGTTCCAGTCCGAGTCCCGTTTGAACATAAACATCCTGTACAAACCTTACCCTATTTTAAAACCACAACATTGTAGACAAGAAGGGTATACAACACTATGTAATCCACTTTGACCCAAAACAATGTCATCCAGTTGCCTAATGTAATGGTTTTGGTCGGAAGTCCGACTCGATGCTGAATGACATCAAAGGTTCATGATTCCATGAACTTAAACCATTAAATGTGACACCAACAATCCAGGTGAATTATAATTTATTCCCCAATTCGATAGAATTCAACTGGTGACGACAAATCTAAAACTGATCACACTGTAATAGTCAAACCGACCTGGACCCAATTTCATGCTTTTCAAGCACAATGTCACATACAAATTTGATTGGTATCCTGCTAATTTCTGCTAAGCAGAAAAATTGTTAAGCAATATTTTCTGCTTTTAAAAGCAACTCTATGAAATTGGGCCCTGGAATTATACAACATAATAATAATAATAATAATAATAAAAATAAGACTTGTAATGCGCACATATCCACCCTGCTGGGTGTTCAAGGCGCAGAATCACAACGACAGGGTCTTGGTCTTGACCAAATACCTAATAACTATGATGGCCTTGAATTTTGCTCTCGAAGGGGCACAGCAACTTTGCTCTGGTAAGGGCACTTCTTTGAGGAAAATGTCAATTTGTATGCAAAGAGCACCCAGCAAAAGCACAGGGTTCATTGGAGGCCTGACTGTATTTTCTAGAATAGTTATCTGACTTTACCCATCATGAAGTCAATTTCTAGACCTTAATTTAACCTCTGTGTTAAATCTTACTCAGTAACAACTCAACTGTGCATTGATTATTAAATCAATGAAAACCACAAGTAACTCACATTCACTTTGCACAAGGTTTTGGGTCAATATTATTGATATTCTGAAAAAGTGATAAAACTGAAAGAAAGAAAAAAATGATTCACTAACATGGTTTAAACTGATTGCCACACTTGACTACGCTATCCGTACATCGCAACCCTGACTGACCATTACATCATTGACACTGTATTCAAAACAGTAACACACTGCCGCCGAAAGAAGAAAAAAAAAAATCGCTGACGCATATTTTATTTTTATCAGCTGACGAATCCAACGGCATGAATGCTTCAAGTCGCCTTGTGACACATTCTGCAAATAAGACTTTTAACTTTAACTCTAACGGCTATTCCATACCATAGACATCAATACATTTTGTGGTTTGCTACTGTGATATGAATATGTTAGTGAGGCTGACGCACCATGACGTGTTCTCCAAGATGAACTGTGCATTTCAAGGAATGCCGCATAAATTATACAATTAAGATGCATCAGAGGTACACATTAAGACACTGCGCTATTTATAGAACTTGAGAGGAGATAAACAAATTCACCAAAAATGTAATCAGAAAACTTACTTTAGAAATATTACTTGATTTCCATTCTTTGATTACTTTTTCTAGCCCCCAAAAGACCTTTTTTAGACTATTTTTCTTGTTTAAATTTTCAACATACATGATGATGTAATCTTCACAGGATCACTTATATCATCGATGGTGTTGAAAACAAAGTTCACCTACATGAGTGCTAACTTTTTATAAAGTTTACATGGTAGTTTTGTGTAAACTATGTTGAAAACTTAAAGTCACCTGGAAGTGGTATTTTTTCAAAATAAAGCTTTTGTCACTATTATATGTGTTTTGATGAGTGGAATGTGAATAAACAGTTAACTAAGGTTTTAAAAAATCAGTTCTTATGTTATTTACAAATTTAAGAGTAGACCCTGACATGAGAGGGCGCTGTTCGTGACGTCAATCGAGGCAGACTTTGCCGGTAATGCGTAGAGTAAACACAATTGCAAAGTACATGTACAGACCAAATCGTGAGTTTGTACGTTTCCAAAAAACACTTTTTGAAATGTACCAACTCACGACTTGGACGTACATGTACTTTGCACGTGTGTTTACTATACGCATTGCAGGCAAAGTCTGCCTCGATTGACGTCACAAAAGGGGTAGGCGGAGTCAGCCCCCCAAACAACTTTATATATTTTTTAAACATATAAATCGTGACAAACAATTACTAAAAAAATTGTTTTATTGTTTGTAAGCATATACTCTTATGTTTGAAAGAAAAAAAATTCTATTTCCAGGTGACTTTAAGAAATTTAAAAACTTTTTATCTAAATCTTCTCAAACTGATTTGTTTCTTACATTATTTTGAGTAATTACCAATAGTGTCCACTTCCTTTAAAGGGAACTTTTCAAAGGGAACTTTAAAGGAAACTTTAAAGGAGGAAACCCATGCCACCAGATCTATTACATTAAAGTGATAATTATGAGCTGTGACAGTTAATTTTTATCAGCACAATTTTGATTTTCTCAGAAGTAAGATTCGCTTATTACACTTCCACTTTCCCATTACACGTTGAGTTTACGTTTTAAAAAAAACCAAATAATTTTTGGGAAACCCTAGCTACAACTGAATCTAAAAGATATGTAACATTTCTAAATAAAATCGTTTCAGCTTAAACTAATAATGACGCATGATATTTGTACCCAGTCAGTTTCCCTCAGGTGGTTCATTACTTTCTTGGCATATTTTTGAAATCCCAAACCTCATCATATCATAAAGGATTGTACATCAGGATGTCTTGTTTTTGATCAAAACAATTTTTTTGGACTCCTCATTTTTATTTCTATTTACAGAGAGATAATTTTTTGATACAAGTACATGATTTTATTAAGAAAGGGGTTTTATTTTTTCTATTTTTTAGTTGATATTATGAATGGTAATGAACAATGGTAATGAATTATTACATTTCTACAACTAATAATATTTGCTCAGGCTTGATTTTTGAGTGCGTTTTTACCCCAAGCATAATCAAATGGTAAAAACGGACGGTAGCATCTTTGATGTAAAACTCTATTGCAGCCTTACTTATGTCTAAAAACCTCAATGATAGTTTTTCTACAGCTGTATTCTTTATCATGAGTAACTGTTAGCTACTGGAACTCCACCAGGCTCAAATTTATATATTAAACATTTTATTTCTGACATTTTATTCTACCCAATGTAATACATCCAATGAAGCTTTGAATGGTACATGTATTTCTTTGGTTGGAGCACTCAGACATACCATTTGAACAGGCGGTGCGGCAGTGCGTGCGCGCTATATGAGTGAACGGCGGGCATAGTAAACAGACAGCGCACATGCCCTGCCACACTGCCTTACAACACCCCTTTTACAGTATTTAGTCTTGTCCAACTCGGCCGCGGCTCGGCAGGTCGTCAACTCAATTGGCTGGTACCTGCGGTTCATCGCTTGTTGACCAAAAAATAAAGCGTTAAACATATCGGGAAGTCACAAAATGGCAATGCGACAGGTTCAAAATAGAACCTGGGAATTTTTTTACTGTTTCGCTCCGGGATCTGGCAAATTTTTGTCCTTTTTCTTCAACATATTTTCTCAATTGTGTTTTTGAGTGTTATTCATTAGACATTGAGGATTAAGTTTGTAATCCTAGAATTTGTGTAATGATTTTTGAAAGTGGTAAAAATTGAGCAAATCTGCTAACTAGACCATTTCGCCCTTTACAATTTGAGCATGCTTCGTAACCCTCCGTAACTAATGTCCACAGATTGACAGCAACACAAAACTCTGTATTTTTGTGTTGGTTCATTGGTATCAAAAGAGGATTTTTAAGAGAAAAAAAAGGAACAATAACTGCGTTAATATCCGTTAATGTTCAACTTCCCTCTACATAAGAACACCTGTTTCAATTGATTGAGTTTGGAGACCTATGGGTAATCAGCTGTGTTTGAAAATTAGTTGGTATTTGATGTATAGTATCCCTGAGTATTAAAGCCATTGGACACTTTCGGTAGACAGTATTGTCCAAAGGCCCACACTTCGTGTATCACAACTTATATATAAAACATAACAAACCTGTGAAAATTTAGGCTCAATTGGTAATCGGAGTCGGGAGAAAATAACGGGAAAAACCCATACCTTGTTTCCACACGTTTCGCCGTGTCATGACATGTGTTTAAAATAAATCCGTAATTCTCGCTATCAATGAATTGAATATTGTTTTAATGTTTTCTCAAAAAGTAAAGCATTTCATGGAACAATATTTCAAGAGAAGCCTTTCACAATTACCTTCTGTAAACCCTGTACGTTATTGGTAAATCTGTGATTTTTTTTTCTTTTTTTTTTTCTGTTCCGAAATGTATAATGGCTTTAAATAAATTTGGAATACTACGGGTTGTACTGGAGAAAAACCTTTTTTAGACATACTAAATATGTGTGGGTGTTATTTCTACCTCGACACCCAGGTAAAGAAAACATGCACAAACTTCCTCCTCAAAAGGAAGGAAAATTCAGTACTTTTATTTAATGTTATTTTTTTATGAGGTAGGGCCTATCACCCAAATCACAAGGCCATTTAAATCTGATTTGTGCTAGCGACCCAGATCAACTGCTAACTGGTGCACATTGCCAATAATGTAACTCTTGGGCAGGGTTGACAGGGGAGGTTAATGATACATTGTTTTACACGGTCTGTGGGAGACGCCTGGGCGCCAAAGTCTTTGATGTTGTTTTTCAAAGAAACCGTCATTTCGGGATCAATTGAGGATTCTTGCAGTTGGTTTTGGGACTTATTTTTTGAAACAGCCCTTTGTGTTTGCAAGACGGCTCAAGTAGGGAAGACATTGTGATACTTTCTCAAAACCACGATTTGCTGATAATTCGATATTCGATTAACAAAAAACAAGATGATACGGTTTTAAGAAATGGTATCACGATTTTCGATTATATCAAGATATCGTCCAAGCTTAGTTGTAGCTAAACTAATTTTAGTAGTGAGCAGGCCTGACCTGCACCACCCACTGTGGCTACAACAATGCTTCTCTGGGGCTGAAGAAACAGGGGACTGCCCCCTCTGCATTCCTTTGTATAAATGGTGTAAGTAAGAATGTAGGCAAGGGTATCATCTACTAGGCATGTTAGGTAGGAGCCTGGTTTAAGAAAAATGCACTACCTTCAAAAGAATTTCTGAAGCAATTATGGTCAAGTGATTTGCTCAAGGGCACAACTCACACAAGTTTTATGTCTGGGATTCGAACCTGTGTCTTAGCCAGAAAGTGCAAACTGAAAAAGTGGGCATGTGCAACATTTTAAACAAATTAAACAAAAAACAAATTGTGTGTGTAGCACACAATATGGGCGCGCAGCACAAAGTTCGTCTTGGCCGGGGTCCAAGGGCCCTGGAAGCTCTGGCTACTGTAGGTGCTCTCTGGTGGTTTCTGATGCATTTTCTGACACCTATTTCTCACGGTACAAGTAAACCAACACTCTGCTGCTGACATCAACTCCCCCCCCCCCCCCCAGAGTGATTAAAGATAAACAGCCAACGTGGTGGAGCTAATATTTTCCTTAAAAGTATGGCTTGGGCTCCAGCTTGCGCTCTACTCGCAAGCCTGTTTGAAGCCTGCTGTAGTGTACTAAATTAATAACATAGCACATGTTTTATTTATAGTATACAATTACAACTCAGGAATCTGACAATTCACTTAGAACTTGTGCTATTAAGTGAATTCATGTGGTCGTATGCCTTGTTGAAAGGCATGCTGCAGTGCATGCAAACACCAGAATGATAAGCCAAGCCCAATTCAATCAATCATAATACATTTATTTAATCACAGTAATTCAAAACGAATACAAACAAATGCTGTATTAAATTAAAAAAATATAGTCATGCCTCAAATTTAAGCCAACATTACTCAATAACTGTTGGAAAGAGCATAGAGGAGAAGTAATTTCACATCACACACAAACTTCTAAAAGTCAGATAGAAAAGAAAAAGGCAAATTTGCCGGACAATAACAGTAGAGAGCTTCGTTCAGAATCAGAGACAGCAGTCCTGACCATGCTAAAGCCCTATAGCTATAGCATACATAAAAAGTACACACACAAAATGTACACACACACCCCCAATGTATCAATCAATGCAATAATAATCTGTACTTCCGAGGTTAGGTTAGAGCCTCCAATTTGGAGGCTTCCCAACAATTAGCAGCTTCACAAAGACCAAACGAACGGTCACAAAACGTCCACAAAATACGACAAACCACTACCCACTCACCTATTTCATCCCCATGGCCCATTTGCGCCAAAGCATACAGAAGTTCAGGCGACAAAATTACGGGAATTCCTTTGAGCACCACCATTTTTTCCCAAGTCGAGAACGCAGTTTTGAGTCTCGCTGGTTTCCGCTTCACAGCCTATTCAAACGTCAATAGTGTCGTCAAGCGTCATTGCATTGCAACTGTTGGGAACCATTGCCCTGATCTAGAAAGGTCATAAGAGTTCATTGATTTCGTTAAAGGAGTGTTATCTGACCAGTGTCGTCTGCAATCAAAGTAACCGGTTATTCTAATTTTCCTATTTTATAAGAAGGCCGTTTACTTTCCTCAAATCAGACATGTAGACATATAGACTAAATATTATTACTTACATTGTAAGTTCCTTTCCTTGTTTTTATACACATAGCTGATGGAGGGAGGAATTTAGCCACGGATACAGCTAGCTCCTCAGTGATCAATTTCTCACTCCATAGTTTACACTATTATACCTCCATGGGTAGACAAAAGACAGAGAGGTTCACTGTCAAAAGTTATCACATTGTTGCCATACATTTTTGACGCGTTTTTTTTATATTTTTTTTTAAATCAAGAAAAGTTGTTCACATTCGTAGTGAAAATCAATCTATTTTTGCTGGAAACTTTTCCGAATGAACTAATTCAATTTCACCGTTTATTTCATTATTTGGTCTTCAGTGGGCCCTACCATATATATAGAGAGAGATAGGCCTAGACGATTGAAAAGGTTATGTACTGTTTGACGGGTGACTTCCGACCGAAGGCACCCAGACCCACCCCAAAATGAGTTCCTTGAGGTTCTTTTCTCCCTGAGACAAAACCAAAGGAAACCGCGAAGCCTTGCGTGCTGCACGAGGAAGCCCTTGGTGAAACCTAGGTGGTTTCCTTAATTTCCATCGCAGACGAATAAAAACATGGAGCTTCTGACGTCCCGATCTAGGCGTAACCCGTCAAAAATATGACCACAGTCTCAGGTCAAGTTGGACAAAACAACATCTGAAGAAGATCGTGGCACTTTAAAGGGGTGTAAAAACAGCTTTGTTTAAAAGCACTGTATGAACAATATCGGTAATTACTCAAAATAAAGCATAGCATAAAAACTTACCTGGTAACGAGCAATGAAGAGCTGTTGATGGTATAAAACATTGTGAGAAACGGCTCCCTCTGAAGTAACGTAGTTTTCGAGAAAGGGAAAATTTCTCACAATACTGAGACTTCAAGTTTGAAGCCTTTTTTAGGTATCTGAAAGCACACAAATTAATTGTACCACAATGGTGTTTTCATTCATTATTCTCTTGCAACTTCGATGACCAAATTGAGCCCAAATTTTCACAGGTTTGTTAATTTATGCATTATGTTGGGATACACCAAAATGTGAAGACTGGTATTTGACAATTACCAATAGTGTCAAATGTCTTTAAGGAGGTTCTGATGAGATCGAAATCTACAGATTGTTTCTAATTTATGACTACATTATCTCCAGACAATTTCGTCTGATTGAAAGTTCCAGAACAATGCATGTTGAGAAATGTTTAATTGTCGTGTTTAGTAAGATGGATAGGAGCAGTCAAGACGTAATTAGCTCACTCTTCACACCCAACATTTAACCCCCCCCCCCCCCCGCCTTCTGCTTGTATATAATGCACACTTGTAAATAACAGGGGACCCACACTTTCTCAAGTGTCATTCGTGCCGCTCAACTTATCTGTGGCGTGGTGTTAAGGTCTACCTCCCACGAGTCCCTTGGTGTCTTCATCGCGGTCTATCCGTGAATCTCGCGATTTCTTTAAAAAGTATTTTAAGGGATAGCCTACATCATTCTGTCAAGAAGAGAAGTATGTTAAAGTAATGGGTACATTGTGGGGGGGGACACTCTGTGCATGTGACATATTGGACATGGATAGTGAATTGAATCTTAGTAAATGTACATGCAGCCTGTCCATCTCTTATCCCCCCCCCCCCCCCCACACGCACACCCCTATTAAATATCGCACAAAAAACTTACCGTTGTATGTGAAAAATATGATGTAGGAGTAAACGGGTTTTATACACTTGAGTTCCTTTGGTCGCGACCATCCTGTGCTTTGCTATTTGGTCAGCCGTCCACTTAAGACATCTTCAAGGTTAACCTTTACTTTAGAAAGGGAACCTAACAGTCAAGATAACATCATCAATCACAAAAACATGACTCATTCTTTCTCTCGTTTTTTTTTTTTAATAATGTTAATAATAATTGTTGCAAGTTTGACCTTTGGGGCTTAAATCTGGCTTGATTCACTGTCGGAAGATCCATCAAGGATTTCCCATTGTGATTGACTCCCTCTCATACACAAAGGGGATGTTGCGGTTAAATATCATCTGATTGTATAATGGCGGATACAGATGAGATAAAGAGCCTTTAGTACTTTCTCTTTCCGAATGAACAAGAAATGTCCCGAACATATGGAACTGTTTCGTAACTTTCAACCTTGTGTAACGAAATCAAACTGATATTTGTGTCACCCCGGCATGCCATGTCCGTCTCGAGCCCCGCAGAAGCAGTCAAGTAAATGAGGTATACAGTCTTGGGAACTATTGGGGGATCGACAGTTCTGAGCATGTAAATGTGATCTTTTTGGAGTATAAAGTATCTGACATCCGAAAAGTATGATAAATCAAACTTCATCCTGGCCAAGGGCCGGGCGAGCAAAGAAGAGCGACTTTCAAACCACAGGTCTCGCAAAAAAGTGTTTCCGGCGATTACCCACGTCCAACAAAACAACAATAACATCTAGTTAATGATAGCAACTTTTACTACCCCCTCCAAACAAATAAACAACAATAACCACAAATGGTTTATACATATGTCACAATGTTTCCATCACACAAGGTACGCCGGATAACTGTTAATACCTGACCTTTAATTACTTTACAGTTACTCCCACGAACCGCTATACAGGATGGGGTGGTTCAAAATAACACGTTTTACTAGCACAACTTCTTCGTATTTAGTGTGTTTATAAAAATTAATGTTAAAATGCTCTATGTAATTTGTTATAGAAAGTCCCATTTCTCAGTGGAAATTTGTTGGTGTATCTCTCACTCTCTGGTTGGTGTATATGTTTTTAAAGAATTCTTCATCAATTTAAATGAGGCTATAAAATGAGTGTGTAACCATTTTGTAACTTATTGGACTTAAGAATGTTCCAAAATGATATCATTGTGCATGGACATAAAGTAACGCAAGATTTAAATAATTCAAAACAACACTAACCAATAAAACAATGAAACCAATATACACAGAAATAATAAATTAACATTAAAGGGGATATTAGGTTTGCTCAGTGGACCCTGGTTCGAACCCCCCATAGACCCATAGAGTTGAAGCAGACCGGAACCTTTCATTCTTTTGAATCCCCAACCCAGATCGCATTCGGGGCTTTCCCTACATGCAAACTCGATCCCTAACCACCATCCTGCTTTACCGGTCTGACGCCTGCTCATTTGCACTGGTAATTACTAAACTAAGTATACAATAAACAATTAAATAAGTATTAGTAGTGGGATGGGGGGCCTACCAATAAAAACGGACAAAACACATACAACCCAAAATAACTCCAGTACGATTGGTTCTTCCCTTTTTTTTTCTTTTTCTTTTTAATAACCAAGGATTTTGCATTCCTTTAAAAAAAAACTTTAAAAAAACGATAACCTAAAGAAATTGTGATCCGTTTCAAAAGTGCACAGTACAGAAGATAACGCCAGCGGATGGGTTTCCCCGAACTAGCAACAGTGACCATGAAGGGAAGCTTTGAAGTAATTTGGTATGTTACCATCCGGTAAAAACACCGATGACGTGGTATCCGATGTGGTTGCCGTTGCTAGTACACGATCGATCACCATGCTTCATAGTATTGGAGACTTTCCGTCGATCACCGACCGGCGATTTTCAGGACACTGCGTGAAAATCGTCACACACACACAGCGCATCCCGGTGCGATATCCAAAGCATGACTCACACCGTGGAACCCATTTCCACGCCCCTTTTGGAAACTCAGCAAAGCATATAAAGAGCCCTCTAACAGTTGGATTTGTATAATCAGCCAATTGCTCAAAGTTGTCGGTACTGCATGAATAGCTAGCTAGCCACGCTTCAAGAATTAGCCAGCAGCCTAATCTAACACAAGTTGATCGGGAATTATAACTTCAGTAATTGGTAATCGAGATTTGGTAACCAGCTTCAACTAATAGCAGGGATGGATGCTAACAAGTTTGTAACTTCGTGCTGCGTGGGGAACATTTGGGGTAAGTACCCGTTGAAAACACCAATCATTATAATCAAACCCTTTCACTTTCACTGCAGTTTCGTTTTTACAATCATTTAATAATCGTTCATAAAAAGTACCATTCTTTGATTCCTATACGGTTCAACTGAAAATTATTACCACTCCCTGTTTATAAAATTCTTTAATATTTTCAATTTCAATATAAATTTCGCTGGCAGCGTTTTTACCGCGCTCACCGTACACTTCATTTTGTGTTGATGGAAGTAATTTTTCTACAGCACCATGTAAGGTGTGTGGATCAACTCCAATCACTTAAAAACGATAGCAGGTGGAATTTGGGAGGCGCAATTCTCCTCTTATCAACATTCCCAAGGAACTCAAACTTTTTTGTAACCTACAATTTATATTATTGGTGTACCCAATAGGTCAAACCCAAAAGTGTTCTTTATCCCCGATGCAAATTTAGCGTATTTATTGGAGTATTTTTACTGGCCTAGATTTTATAGTTGTTATTACAAAAGCGCTCTTTTTTTTTTTTAATATACATAAAATGCGCTATAAATGCTTGTTATTAGTAGTATTGTTATTAAACTTCCTTTCCATCCTGGTTGTTATTTTGGTCTACAGGTTTGTACAGCATAATCCTCGTACTTTTCGGTGTAGTTGCCTCAATCAGTGCTTCTCCAACCGGTACAGTAATAACACAAGCCAGCACACCAGACGAAGACCAGTCATTATCAGATAGCTCAACACGTCCACTGCTCGTCACGTATTACGCCAGGATCTTAGACAAAACACTTCAATCAATCTACGAAGACTTCGTAAGTTTATCATTGTTTGTTAAAGGATCGATATGAACAAACCATCTTCTTCATTTCTGTATTAGTTGAAATTGCACCCCAAACAAAGATATTGACAAATTAGAGAGACCGCCAACAGAGGGCTAGAAAGCTTAAAGCTGGTAGAGATTGTTGGCAAATTATAATCCGGAGGTTCACACTTCGCTCTAGTCAATTTGCTTGTTTAACCCAATTGAATCTTTGATACCATTTCTGTAGCAAATAACAAACCAATACCACAACCACCAGTTTCACGTTTCTGTTCTAAACTGGCATCGTTTTCTGTACAAACCTATCAAAATAAATTATGTTAAATTTTGGGGGAAAAAATACCCGATGTTAGAACTAATCCCAGAATGTTATAATCCCTACAGGTCGAAGAGCGATTTACAGGTCGTTCACGCGAACCAAAGGCAGTCGAGTCCATCTTAATGAAGCTCCCTGACCGTAAAGACCTCTTTCCAAACATCGTCTTGACGAGTCGAATGCCCAGCCGCATGTGGATGCATGTGAGGATCCTTCGCTTGTTTAACCGTTCAATGGATGGCATCATATTTGACGAGAATAAAAACAACGCAAGTTATAACTTTGGGTCGAGGTTCTACGATTTACAGAGGAAGATTGAGAGTGTCTTAGCTGGGGTTCTTGAAACGGTGAGTTTGTCTTAAGACCCCCCCCCCCCACAAACCCCCTCCCCAAACGCACTACCTTTAGCCCAATTATCAAGTCCCCCTTCCAGCACGGAGGACCCTTGCTTGCAGAAACATTTTACCAGCCAAAATACAAATTGAAGTAAATTATTTTGTGACCAGCCCTTCCTTGTTTCTTGTTCGTTTGATTGGTTGCAAGGAAATAAGTATTGTAACTGTTAGCCGGGCCCGGGTTTGGGATCTATATAGCAACTACATATAATTATGGGATAATTTTAAAAATGGAAGTTGAAAACAACTTCGATTGTATCAGTTACAATCTGTTTATTTGTGTCAATATCAAAATGGCAGTTAGCGACGTTTTGAATTTACCACAAGCAATAATTAAGATTACGACCTATATTAGGAAGAATGGTCAACCGACATTTTGATAAACAGACAGTGACCTGTATATTTCCGTCGGAGTGTACTAAAATGAGACTAATTTAAAACCTCCGATTACCGACAAACAATTCAACCCACATGTCTGCCGCTTTTGACACAAAAACAACTCGCAGGTCTGAAGGCACCACCTCAACCGGAACTTAGACTGGTCATGACTCCATTTCACAACCCATCCCTTTTTAAAGCAATATTAATTTCATTTCATTTCATTTTTCATTTCATTTTTCAGTTCATTTATCACTTCAATTAGTAAGTTCAATTCTGCCAATATTTAACTGGGACCAAATCAAATTAAATCTGCAAATTTCTTTTGAAACGGAAACTGAAGTGTTTCGCAAACAGTAAAACCAACATTGCACATTTTCACGACAAATTTGTGATGGCTTCTCGTCGCAAAAGAAATTACCTGAATATTGAGAAAAGGCTTTTGATATAAACGAAATGTAAAATAATTAACCAACCACCATATAACCGGGAAAAACATCAGCAAACTTGTGGCTATATGATTCTATAAAAACAATATCCCGTTGTGAAGAGTCTAAAACCACACACCACTCTTCAAACCGAATAGTTGTTTTTAATATGTTCGATGCCGGGGGTCATACGGGTCAAATTAGCACCGGCAGTCCGTCTCATATCAGGTTAAAAATGAGATACATCCTATTAAATTTATTGGTGGTTAGCAAAATATTAGGCCCGAGCACGTGGGGGGAAATCGGGCGTTTACTGCCGGTGTCTGAAGGCCGCCGCACTCGGGCGAGTTGTCCCAATTGGCGGAGATCACCGCAATGTCTTTTTATTATGTTATTTTAAGGGGATATCATATAAATATTCACCTTCTTGTCTCGAAAAACATCAAATTATCAAATCTTGATAAAGTATTGTAAAGTTTACCTTGCACATCCACCATTTTAAACGCAAATTGCTGTCCGTAACAATGGATATCTAAAACGACGACGATTTAATAATTCAGCGCTTATCAAATATTGTTGACAATCTAAATAATCATTTTTGTCTGTCTTTTTGTTTGCCTTTTTTTTTAGATTCACAACAGAGGCTGGGAAGAGGATGATGGAGTTATAACCCACAATGCGGACGGTATTTTCACGGAAGCAAGTCTAGAAATTGTGAGGGACTTTCGGTGTTACACGGTCCTGTCATATTTTAAGCAGTACTTACAAGCTCTTGTCCATGATATACCTCTTCTCTAATACTACTCGAATGGAAGAGTGAACTAATGGCGACATTTTAGGATATTATACAGAAACCCACTCCACTGTCTTTCTCAATGATGATCCACCATAGGAGATGAGGCTCAATTTGCGGCTGACTTCAGGTAGTAATTTTGACCTTTATTGGCGGCTACATGTTACGGCTACGGCTAGATCGCCATGTCATCAGACATAGCAACGCCCTTAGCTACAGCCGTAGCTGTAGCCGAAGCTGTAAATTTAGATACAGCCTAATTTCGTAAAGCTATTTAAACAACAATACTGCTTAGCAAAATGGATTTGCTCATCAACCAATTAAAGGGCTCTGGTTGCAATGTTGAGTGGCGACTGTTAAACTGCTTTTGCTAAGCAAGATATGTGCTGTGCTTAGTAGCTTACTTGAGAAGGGCTCTGTTGGTAATGGGCTCTGATGCTTTAGCTCTGGCTAACTCAAACAGCCATAACCCTAGCCACAGAGATGACATTTTGTACATCGTCCAAGCAAAGGTTATACAATTTGACAGCTAAAATTATCAATACGTGAACAATGATTGAGCTTTTATCTTTCTAAAAAAGGCAGCTTTTATCAAAAGAAATCATTCCATAAAGTAGTTTAAACAAAATGAGAAGAAGCTGAGAATGCTGTGCTAAATTATTTGATGTGAGAACTTTCTCAAGAAAAGTAAAACAATTTACCTCAAATCTTCCTTGTTGAAACCGTGGCAAAGGTGTTTTTGAAGCAAACTATTTTGAGCTATGCAAGTACTTCATATCCTTACATTGGCATCTGTTCATGCACAGTTCGAATAGGCCAATGTCTGGAATTAATAAGTTATAATTTATTTAGAGAGACAGATAGGATGTGTACATATTATTTATTGAAGAGAAAAACAAATATTTTTCTAACTATTTTTGTACAAATCTGTTGCCACTTTTTGGTAGCAATTATAAATAAAAATGTTCTTTTGCAGATGTATTGTATACAAGTGTTCAAACTATATGAAGTGGGTATAGGGGTGAGTTGGGGTTTCATTTTGCAAGTTTTCGACTGGAATAGTCGGTATTACAAAATGATCAAATAGGGGGAAAATACCAATTGTTCAGCATTGAATGGTCATTGTAGTTCATCCAAAGGAGGGGGGGGGGGTATATGCCATCTTTAGCTCAAAATATTGAGGCAAATCTAAAAGGAATGTTTTGAGTTACCGCTATAAGGTGAAATTTAACATTAGAATGGAAACTTCATTTTTATATCGCTCATAACTTATTATATTAACGGACTAAGTGCAATAGCCCAATGTTTGATGTTGTTAGTTTATTGAGAACAAGGTATGTAGTGAATTTGTTTTAATCAGGATGGGTAAAAAAAGAACAGTTTGATGGTTATAATGAAACTACCAATTTAAATGACTGGCATTTGTTTCGGCCTTCCAAGGTAATTTGTAGGAAAATAGAATGTCTTATTGATCGGTTTGAAGCTGATAGAGTTGATCCAACGATTTTGGATCTGAATTACAAGATATGTTCTATCCTTTAACTCAAATCTCCTTGGACAGTAATTACTTCGATGTTCAATTCTTACTCTTTTTCACACTTTTAAATGATTATTTATCCATAATGATGCATAATTAGCGTTTTAAATCTAAAACGAGGCCTACCTCCAATTATTTTGCAAACCTGTCGTGTTTCAAGCATCTTCGTATTAGTCCTTGTGTGATGTTAATAGTTAGAACCAGTCTATTGTGGCCACTAAGCCTCGCTTTGGCAGTTCTGTCCACTAAACCTCACTTTGGTTATCAGGTGTGGTCCATAAAAAACAAGATGGTTGCATCATTTCGAAAATGTTTTAAAATAAATTCATCAAGATCTAATAATGTATTCGAAAAAGTAATAATTACTTTTTATATTTTACTTAATTTATGTTATCCGTGATATTCCACGGACATGTCTGTTGACGTATTCGATACTTTTTACTAACCCCCCAGTTTTAGAATTCCTCTTTGCAAAATAAAATGTTAAAATATTCCTGCAACTAATATAATTATTAATATTTATTTATCTATTTATTGTACTAAATCACCGTCAGCCTTATGTATTATTTTGAATGCGGAAGATTCATTAAATAAAAAGTACTTTTTGTGAATGCAATTATGTCAATTTTTTATTTATTTAAGATGATTTTTGGTCCATATTTCTTGGAGCTATTGTTGTTGGTTTTTGTTTTGCGTTTGGGGTGCCTGTACGTAGCCTTTCTCAGATTCAAATATATTTGAGTGACAATTTACCTCTTTCTGTAAACTACATCAAGGGTGTCGTTTCTAACAATGGTGTTAAATATCAACGGCTCTTCACGTGCTCTTTGACAAAATACGTTTTTGTGGTTATTACATTCTGGAATATTTACCAAAGGTATACCCTGCATGCCCTCAAGCACGGATGCCACGTTCATGATTATTATTTGTTTTACAAGTTTCCGTGTTCTGGGTTGTCTTGGGCCCAATTAAAAACCACGAAAAACACCCTTACACAATCGATGATGGAGCTTACATCGACTACAAACGTAACAATGCATATTCTGACCTAAAAAAACAGACCAGCTTTCACAATGATGACGTAATAACCACTGATTCAAAAGCCGCCCTCGAACTTCGTAAACAATTCATTTTAATTGATCGATTTAATAATTAATGAAGCTACGTACACATATTACGTATGGTGGAGCAACAACTTGACAATACGCTGAATGAAATTGCATCACTGAGTAGGAGGCGCTGCTGATAAGATGATGACGTCATGTCTATATTTAACCCCACCGGATGCATTTACTTACGTGAATGGGGACTCGTAACAATGCAATATGAACTTGTCACCTCTGATTGATCAGTTTGACAATCGATTAGGATTAAACAATGAAGATGATCGATAGTTCCTATATGGCTCTTGTTACGAACAGTCACCGCGCCCAAAACATCATTAGCCTCTGCTTTTCAAGCAGACGAACTATTCACTTCAAACCAACAATTTTTTCTCATACTTCATTAACATGTCCAAAGAGTATTTAATAGATGTTAAATATGCATCAGACATAAACAAAATATCATTTGTTTTTACCCATACACAGAGATGTGTGTTAGCACGATATACTGACCAAAAAATCACAGGCCTAATCCTCGTGCGGGATTCGAACCCACGACCCTTGCAATTCTAGAGCAGTGTCATACCAACTAGACCGCCGAGATTGCCCGGTAGCTAGAGGCAGTTCGAATCCTATGTTTTAGCAGCGGGTATACGAAAGATTACATAGCCAAAACATTAATTGTTAAAGAAGTTTTACCAAAAAGAACAACATTGTAAGGCTTAGTTAAGTATGTAGGCATCATATATATAGAAGCATCCACGGCTTGTGGTGAGATGCATGGTGAACAGACAACATTAATTTTAAAGACACTGGACACTATTGGTAATTACTCAAAATATTTATCAGCATAAAACCTCATTTGGTAACGAGTAATGGGGAGCTGTTGATAGCATAAAACATTTTCCATAAATTTGTTTTCGAGACTTTGAGGTCTCGAAATCAAGCATCTGAAAGCACACAGCTTCATGTGACAAGGGTGTTTTTTCTTTCATAGTTATTTCGCAACTCCGACGACCAATTGAGCTCAAATTTTCACATGTTTGTTATTTTACGCATATGTTTAGATACACCAAGTAAAAAGACTGGTCTTTGACAATTACCAATAGTGTCCAGTGTCTTTAAAGGAGTATAACCAAAAAAAAAAAAAAAAATACAAGGCAGAGAACTTAGTTAAGTATGGAGGCATCATCAAAAGACGACAGTAACCCAATTTCGTAAAGCCTTTAAGCACAACAATTTTGCTTAGAATTTTAAATTTCTTCCTTAATAAAAACAGGGTTACCGACCAAATTGCCACGTGATTTTCAAGATAAGTAAACAACAGCTTGCCACGTGATTTTCAAGATAAGTAAACAACAGCTGAAAACCAGTATCAAGCAATATGCAACCAATGGAAATTTTGTTGGTAATCTTGTTTTTATCAATTTCATGCTGAGCAAATTTCTGTTCTTACTACAGGCTTTCACACTGGGCCTGTGGTGAGACGCATGGTGAACATACAAAGTCCAACAGGAACAAGAACGCGTTATTGACAGTCAAATACAGAAACAAAGGATAGAACAAAATACAGAAATGATGAAGATAACAATGATGGTATATGATAATCACAACAATAATAGTTATTGCCAATATATTAAAAAACTTTGCAGATGATAGGCCCTAAATAGAGGATTTGCTGACTAGTTACCAATTGTAAATCGAAAAATAGGAACAAACTAGTCAATAGTGGGTGTTATGAGAAGAGCTGTATTTTAAAGCGCTTGTAAACTACGACATCCAATTTATCTATTACAATCAATAGTTGCTTATACGCGTTCGTCATCAACACATTTTAAAGACAGTACGTCATTGTTTTTTTAAAGAGTAGGTCAACTCCCACCCTCTAGTTATTTATGAATATCAATTAAAATATTGCAATAAACCTGTGTAAATTGCATCACTTTATGAACGGTAAAATTTTCGCGAAAATTACGAAAACTGTGCCCACGATAGGTGCAGTTTATTGTTTGATTTAGGCAACCACAATAAAAACCACGGTATGAATTGGGGAACTCCGGATGCTATTTCCCCGCTTTTTCCGTACTTCATGCAGAAGTTTTTGTCTATATTTATCAGGCCCGATACTTTACTGGGCAATGGGGTCAATTGCATTTGAGCCTCTTGAATTGTTGCAACGGATTGGAATGTCTCTTCACTGGACACAAACATGCATAAAATAACAATACTTGAAATTTGGTCTCAATTGGTCATCAAAGTTGCAAGAAAACAATAAAAGAAAAAATACTCTCGTTGTAAAAAAAGTTACTTCAGAGGGAATCGTTTTTCACAATGTTTAAGACCATCAGCAGCTCTTTGTTGCTCGTTACCAAGTTAGTTTTAATGCTAAATGTATATATTTTGAGTAGTTACCAAACGTGTCCAGTACCTTTAACACAGGTATACCCTTTACCAATGGCAAGACCATACACAAACGAAGTCACATTCTCGAACTCTCAAACAATCTTAAGATTGCAAATATTCATCATACATTAATTATGCGAAATCTCCTATTGTTCTTTTTCACCCGAGGGGTGTCAGGAGCAACCGACAGGAGCAAGCGGCTTGTCAGGAGGCTACTGTGAGCCTCTTAGCGACGTCAAGATGTCCCGTTTATCCAAAACGTAGTCTCCATGTCTGTCCGTTCCTATGTAACCTCAAGTCAATTTGATACCCGACTGCAAATCGTTTTTACTTGGTAAGTGAATAAATCGACCTGTTACAACCGACACTGTGTGATTCAGCGATCTTGTTTACTACACTAAGATCCCCATAGCCAACGGCCAGACTGTTGGGCACCAGTGCACATAACACCAGTGATAACTACGTCCTTTATTTCAGTCGCATATTATCATAATTTTTGCGTTTTTATAAATAGCTGTTGATGTCATGAATTTAAGTGCAGATCAGTTTTTAGATACAATGTCACTCCAATAAAATGTGTCATTGAAACTATGCGTTTCTACATTGCAGATGTTCTCAAACAATAGTTTCTTATTCAGAACGTAAAGCTCAATACCAATCGAGTCATATGTATTATGCAACCTTTATTTATTATTAATTGTCAATAAGTATTTTCTCTTTCGAATTTGGTCTATACTGCGCATGTACCATGCTACAGCTTGCTATTTTTACCTTTTTGTGTCGTCCAAAGTGCAATTTTGTAAAAATGTACAACGTCGCTAAGAAATTAGCGTAGGACCCTTGCTAGATTACTGTCGTGTGAAAGGAGCTACAGAGGTGTAGACCTATAAATTATAGATGTCGTACCATGATGTGGCAATATCCTCATATTTCATATACTACCAAGCTCAATAACTACAATATACTTAAATTCAAGGACGCCGGAGGTGATGACATCAGCAAGGGTCGTCCTCTTGTGTGATCTTTGACCTTTCAACGTTGACTTCCGACTCTACCGGATACATTAGACAGTTTAAAAAGCCAATTGTTGTCGGTCAACTTGCATTATTGGTGAAGAAAGTACCGCCTTGTTGAGACACTAAAACAAACATCCCGAAGAAATACTTCCGATTTATCTTGTCTTCTTGATAAGAAAACTGACAACCGTAGGAAAACGCAATTGCTATTTACAGGCAGTGGACACTATTGGTAATTACTCAAAATAATTATTAGCATAAAACCTTACTTGGTGAAGAGTATGGGGAGAGGTTGATGGTACAAAACATTGTGAGAAATGGCTCCCTCTGAAGTGAAATAGTTTTCGAGAACGAAGTAGTTTTCCACGAATTTGATTTCGAGACCTCAGATTTAGAATTTGAGGTCTCGAAATCACCCCTCTAAACGCACACAACTTCGTGTGACAAGGGTGTTTTGTCTTTCATTATTAGCTCAAATTTTCACAGGTTTGTTATTTATGCATATGTTGAGATACACCAACTGTGAAGACTAGTCTTTGACAATTACCAAAAGTGTCCAGTGTCTTTAAGGTACCTGACACATTTGGTATAACTGTCAAAGACCAGTATTCTCACTTGGTGTATCTAAACATGCATAAACATGTGAGCATTTTGTCATCGAAGTTGCAAGAAATAATGAAAGAAAAAACACCATTAGTGCACAAATTAGTGTGCTTTCAGATGCCTAAAAGGGGCTTCCGGCCTGAAGTCTTTTAATATTTGAGTGAGAAATGACATTGTTCTCAAAAATTACGTTACATTGCACTGTAGGCCTACTGCAGAGGGAGCCGTTTCTCACAAGTGTAGGCCTACTGCAGAGGGAGCCGTTTCTCACATTGTTTTACTACGGTTCTCCAGTGCTCGTAAGTTTTATCCTATTAATTATTTTGAGTTGTTACAGTGATCAGTACAGTGTCTTCAAACAAAACCACAGTACGGTTGATGTTTGTAAGTATACTTGATACTAAAAGGCCGGCACAGCGTGTAATAAAACCCTTGACCGAAGCACTGCCACATTATCCACTAATTTGTAATGAAGAACTAACACTCGTACAAAAAATGGCTTTGCATGTTCTTTCCACAAAGCAAATGCTGTGGTTCACGCTTTCACATCTGATGGGGAAATGAATGAGCTTCTTGGTCTAGACACTTGCAACAATATCAAGAAATCCACCACCGCAACGTTAAATTGTTTCGCTTTGTGTTTATTTAGTTTTCTCTTTTTGTTGTTCGGTCTAGTGCACGTATAGCAAAAAATAATGGTGGCGTAGTCAAGCACTAGTATTGTAATGAAAGGGTCCGGTCTGATTCTAAAACCGTTGCCCAAAATATGGTAATTACTCAAAACAAATATCAACTTAAAAACTGACTTGGTAACTAGCATTGGAGAGCTGTTGATAGTACAAAACATTGTGGGAAACCACCTCCGAAGTAACGTAGTTTTTTTTTTAAGAGTTAATTTCTCACTTAATATTAAAAGACTTATAACTAGAAGTCTTTTATTCCTATCTGAAAGCACACAAATTCGTCCAACAGTGGTGTTTTTGTTTTGTTTTCATCATATTTTCCCAACTCCGATAACCAATTTAGCTCAGATTTTCACAGGTTTGTTATTTTATACATTATGTTGAGATACACCAAGTGAGAAGACTGGTCTTTGACAATTACCATTTAGTGTAACTTCTCTTTAAGCACGCAAATTGCTCAGAAATCAAAGTTCCGAAATCACTCTTTAAGCAGCAAACGGTCCCGTGTTGAGACTACAATAGACTTGTTCCCTCGCCTCATCTTATCGATTCTCGGTATGAGACGTTAGAATTTGAGACGTGTAACTTTCAACCAATAGAAAAGTCAGTGAACTGGACTGTCCAACAGAGGGCGCTACACTCACTTTGGAGCGCTGTACAAATCAACTTCTGGTTTGTTGGTGGTTGTTTAATATAAGGGGCCGGGGTGCAGAAATATGCCATAAATATTTGACAAATTCAATTAAAATGCATTAATATACGATTAATTTATTTATCACAAGTCAAATCTTAAATTAGATTCTATTTATATATATAATTCATGAAAATTATTTAATCAAGTCTTTATTGGAACATAATCATCACAACTGAGAATGTTTTCCAATAATCAACTCTTAGCAGAAATTACAAACCGTCACTATTAATAAATACAATTACAGCTGTCATAAGTTAAAACATATAATCATTAAGAGTATCCAAATAGTTGGTAAAATATATTAATATCTCTCATTATTTAATAAAAAATATATCGTAATAATTTAATCATCTGTATCCACACTTGTCATTAATGAATAAGCTTTTCAATAGTTCTAGTGTTATTTTTTCACTGTAGGGTTGTACAAGCTCAAGTATTCATAACATTAGAAATAAAATCTTTCGTCAATTATTTGGAACACCTCAGTATAAAGTTTTAAAATCCTGGAAACATAAATAGATTTGATTGTGAAATTATTTTGTTTGATGTGTCCATCCGATCTCGCCGAAGAGGTCGCCCTAACGTAGCCTCGTTAATTATTTCACCGATGCTGCAATGCTATAAGCGGTTCATCTTTCTCTTAATATTAAAGACTCTGGACACTAATGTCAATGAACAGTCTTCTTACGTGGTGTATCCAAACATATGCACAAAAACACTAACCTGTGAACAATTGAATTCAATTGGTCGTCGAAGTTGCGAGATATTAATGAAAGAAAAAACACCCTTGTCACACGAAGTTGTGTGCTTTTAGATGCTTGATTTCGAGACCTCAAAAACTAATTCTGAGGTCTCGAAATCAGATTTGTGGAAAATTACTTCTTTCTCGAAAACCACATTACTTCAGAAGGAGCCGTTTCTCACAATGTTTTATACTATTACCAAGTAAGGTTTTATGCTTAATTAATTTTGTTGAGTAATTACCAATAGTGTCCACTGCCTTTAAGGCCGTATCCGAATTGGCGTGTCTACAGCTACGGCTACGGCTGATGCCTAGTAAGTCCTATACATACAATACATAGCGCGGTTATCCAGCCATAGCCGTTTCTACATATAGACGCTAATTTGGACACTGCCTAACCACCCTTTAACACTATGCTTGATTGAGTCAGATTGGCACAACTCATCAAGTCACCATATTAGTAAATATTAAACAAATGAATGAATAATTGCTCCCACAAATATTCTTGAAAGCAGTTCCCCTGCAGCCCCCCCCCCCCCACTCCCGCCCTTGTACGCCTATGACCTGTAAAATCTAAAATGATTATAAAACAGGGAATGGTTATTATAGAAGTTAAATATACACTTTTTAAACACACACGCCAACGTTTAGTACTGTCATTCACCGCAACTTTAGCTCATATCAAGCTCCATTTACCCTCGTTAAAAAATTACTTAATTACTGCAAGTAATATTTTTCAAATACAATAAAACTACAATATGCATCACTATACATAGATATTAGATTTAGACCTACATCTTAAGTCTAACCAAAGTTCTTTTTAAGTTCCATAGAGAAATTTATAAATACTATTATTACAGACAAATATTCTTAATAATTATGTTTTCAACATGGATTAATACTGATCTGCCGTTAAAACACAGCTTACATTTTTTTCATAACAGGCAAAGTTGTTATCAACTTTGCTATAATAGGAATCGTATTCCCGTGATAGTTTGGCAAGATTTTGTTTTGTAGGATAGCAATGGAAAATTGAATGCGTGTCAAGTTTGTATCGGGTCCATGCAAAGTGACTTGTAATTCTTATATACAAGGAAATAATTACCATTGGCAATCTTCTTCTCTTCGTTGGGAAACTTTGCAATCGCTTTCTTCTATACTGAGCGTTGGTCACAGAATTAGCCGACAATCATTTCAATTTCAGTTCGTAAGATTACCTTCAGCATCACCAACATTGGCTAATGTGGGACTTTGAAACGCTAGGTGGCAGCAAACTTACCATGTAAATTGATTATTTACGTTGTTCTGAGCACGCGCACATAACCAAGATCAATCATGATAGTTGCAACCTAGCGAAAAAGTCCCAACCTAGCGAAAAAGTCCCAACCTAGCGAAAAAGTCCCCATTTGCCCCCAAAAGTCTACTTCACCAGTTGCATTGGCAGTGACGTCATGGTGTTAGACCTTTATCGATTTTTACCTTGTTCCATGTTGTGTTGATCCTGTGGTAAAGGCACCAGACTCATCCAGTCTCGGTTTCAACTCTAGTTGGTTGGATCAGGGTGAATATTCCCTCTAAACCGAACATGAATTTGAAAAACTGATTTCACTTAAGTCAGTGGTCGCGTCTGAAATGTAGCTAGTAATCTCCGGTACGATGAAATCTCTTATGTACGTTACTTCCCAGTCGCTATCTGGTCGAATATAGTCAACAGGGGGCGTTGTAATTAGCTGATCCAGTAATGCTGCGTCGAAATCGCATTGGGTTAACTGAGGAAGGGAGAAAAATGTAGAAACATTGGTGAGTTAAATTATAATAGTCTGACATAGATCTTTCAGAAAACTCTGCAAGACAAACTTTACTTGGTTTTCTTGAATATTGTTAAAGTGGACTCGTATTTATGTTTTTTTAAAACGTGGAGCACAAATTAATGCTGTTAAATCTAATTATATGATTATATCGGTGCAATTTTCTGTTGTTTTCTGTATTTTATAGTTTTTAACACTAAACAGTACTTATAGTACAAAGTACACTATCAAATACGACTACATGTACATAAACGTAGTCGATCATTGTTAACCTCGTGTCTACGTTGTCGTCCCCCTGTTCGTCAAGGTATGGTGTGGGGTTAGGGTGAGGGTGGAACGAGGTCTATTTAAAGGGAAGGTATACGTTTGGTACTTACTCAAAACAAATATTAACTTAAAAACTGACTTGTAACGAGCATTGGAGAGCTGTTGATAGTATAAAACATTGTGGGAAACGACTCCCTCTGAAGTATCGTAGTTTTTGAAAAAGAGGTAATTTCTCACTGAAATAAAAAAAGACTTATAGCTAGAAGTCTTTTATTCTTATCTGAAAGCACACAAATTCGTCCAACAAGGGTGTTTTTTTGTTTCATCATTTTCTCACAACTTCGATGACCAATTGAGCCCAAATTATCACAGGCTTGTTATTGTATGCTTATGATGGGATACACCAAGTGAGAACACGGGTCTTTGACAATCAAACCGTGTACAGTGCCTTTAAAGACACACGGACACGTTTGGTAATTTTCAATGAGTATACTCTCACTTGGTGCATCCCAACATGTTTAAAATAACAAACCTATACAAATTTGGGCTCAATTGATCAATGAATTTGCAAGAGACCAGTGAAAGAAGACACACCTTTGCTGCACACATTTTGTGTGCTTTCAGATGCCCAATAGAAACCTTCATGCCTGAAGTCTTTTTATGAGTGAGAAATTATCTCTTTCTCAAAAACTACGTTACCTCAGAGGCAGCCGTTTCTCACAAGGTTTTATACCATCAACAGATCTCCATTGCTCGTTACCAAGTAAGTTTTTATGCTAGCATTTATTTTGAGTAACTACCAATAGTGTCCAGTGCCTTTAATACTGGTGTGAATTATTAAAACAGTTGCATGGCATACTTACAATGAAGTGAACGGAGCACAGCAAATTTCCAAACGCATCTTTTGTTTTGTTGGTGTAGTAAATTATTTCAGTCTCACCACTTGACATCAACTTCAAGTCCTGAAGAACAATATCTAGAGTCCAGATGTAGCCCACAATGAGCTTAGCATGCTCGTACATTAGTTGTGTTACCTGCACAAAATATTTCAAACAAGAGAGGAGGTTAGGCCTACATACATTGTTAAGGCCATTGGACACTTTCGGTTAACAGTATTGTCTGTAACTTATATATAAAATAACAAACCTGTGAAAATTTAGGCTCAATCGGTCATCGGGGTCGGGAGAAAATAACAGGAAAACCCACCCTTGTTTCCGCACGTTTCGCTGTGCCATGACATGTGTTTAAAATAAATCCGTAGTTCTCGATATCGAGAATTGATCAATGTTTTAATGTTTTCTCAAAAAGTCAAGCATTTCATGGAATAATATTTAAAGAGAAGTCTTTCACCATTGCCTTCTAAACCCTGTAAGTTATTTGTAAATCTGTGATTTTTTTTGTTTTCTGTTCCGATAATGTCCAATGGCTTTAACTTGTGAAACACAACGTAAAGAGAAAACAGTACTATATATGCAAACATTAGCAGGTAATTAGGAATATATCAGTTGCGATTGTTTGTTTGTTTGTTTGTTTTTAATAAACAATCTATTTTAATAAGCACAACACAATTTCACTATACCAGCATAAGGTTAACAGCAAATTTGTGATTGCTTTCCTGCTTATTTTTGTTAAGCAGAAACTTTGTGAGCAGATATGTTAAAGGCAGTCCTGTGCTTCCGATAAGCAAATGGGTTCGAGTCCCAGTCTTGATACTTCTGTCCTTAAATAACCATTTACTGCGTCCTTCGGACGGGACATAAAGCTGTAGGCCCCGTGCGTTGCGTACATAACCCTGCAGTAGGGTGTTTTCCCCGGTGTTTCTGGTATGCGTCTCATCGCCCTGTAAAACCTAACAAGCTCATATGGGTCTGGTAATAAATTAACATGAGTGTTAATATTAATAAGTGATTGGAGACGTCTGTAAACTAATTATTCATTACAACAATTATGTTTAACCTGCACTTACGTTGTTTTGACGTAAATCGCTTCTCCACGATATAGTAAAGTTTGATGTGTCTGGTATGACGTCATCATAGTAGCCAATGAAGCTGCTGCTGGCAGTTCCAGATGTTGTTTGTTCTGGAAATCTGTCATTCTGTTGGAACCAGAATAAAAATCAAGAATTGTGGATTTAACTTTTTGAAATAAAAGTATTCGATCATAAACTGTTTTTGTCGATTCAAAGGGTCTTGAGTCTCTTGTATAAAGAAAGTCGAAGAATTAGTCGAGGCCCAGAGTGAAATTGGGCAGAGGATAGGATTTTGGTGGTGAACTCTTGATTTAGAAATGATGTTTCACACAGAAGTAACATAAGATTTGTGACAGCATTACCTAGATGACGTAATGGTCAACAGGGGAGCAAAGGTCATAGCCTATATGAATGTGAGTGGTGGTTTTGCAATGTTTGAGAAGACAGCTGGATATCGGCCAACTGTTACCAGTATAAACAACTATTGAGGATTTCTGGAGTTAATATAGTCGAAAATATTCCTTTACAATAGTTCATTATGATAATATAATATTGGGCTGACGTCAGGTCAAAACCTCCAAAAATGGAGAAGATAAAAACATTTATTAATAAAATTGCATCAATTTACAGTATAAGGGACATCTAAATACATGAAGCCAGGAGAGAACAAAAGATGAGTCAAACTAAATAAATAGATGTTCAATTCTGACTTTAAGATGCCAAGGGTGGTGGCAAACGCTTGGATGCGCACACGTATCTCTAATTATTAGTAGACAGCTAACCGAATTGGTAGATCGCTCGACTTTTGGGTCCCCGGTTCGATTCCGGGGCCGGGATGTCAAATTTATTTTTACCTTTGACATTCTGAAAAGTTATTCGGGACAGAAATTTATTAGTAAGATTTTTCCTGGGTTTATCTGTGAATCTAGTTGGTCCAGCGTAAGAATACTGTTATTACAAAGTAAACAAGTTTCAAGAGGTAGGTTTTTCTCAGAGTTGCGGTTCAATGAATCACACACAGTGGTTTTTGGTTTGCAATTTTTATTTTGGACAGATATGACAGTTATCACTTTTACATCGCCAGCCCCAACACCTTTGAAACCCTTTTAAAAACTCAGATAGTTCCTTTTATGACAAATATTGTTTAGTGAAACGAAAGCTTTTGTTGAACTATTGAACTATTAATTGTTGTCATTGTTTTTGTGATTTTAAGTATTGATTCTGTCAAAACTTTCCCCAACTTTCCATTTTCTTTTAAAGTCTCAATTCAACCAAGACGGACTCTAATATATATTGTCAAGTAATCTGTTTTGAAATCAACATTCAGTAATTAAGGACTGGCTAAACATTCAACAATAATTGCAGTTTTTAACACGAACATCACTGAAATTTGTGCATCGAAAGTTGATTGATAGCTATATTGAAAGTGAACAATAGCAGTGCAAACTAACGTAAGCCGCATTTTACTTCATTTGAAATAACTTTTGAAAGGTAGTACAGCCAAATATTAATAAATGATACATGTAAATGGCGGTTATCCGCTGTTGGGTGTCAGTAAATAAAAAATAAATAAAAAATAAGATAAGTCATAAAAAGTTATTATGACTAGTCATATATAGTGGAGTTATTAAAAACTTAAAGGGACGTTGCATGGTATCAAAACCCGTTTAAATGTCTACATTCGAGTTGAACTTGAAGGTGTCGCGTTCATACTCGACGTGCGCATTCAAGGACAGATTCCTGGATTAGTTTCACTTGACACAGGTCTGTGTGAGATCTACATTTTTGTAAACACAATATTATGACTATGGTTGGGTACTTCCTTTCTTTGATCCCAGTCACATTTCACGTCTAGGGGAAATCCCCGGACATAAATGGAAGGCAAACCACAACGAAATCTGAATGACCTCATCGTCGTCATATACAAACTACAGTTGGGCTTATTGTGCCTACTTTCTATTAAAGTTAGCCTTTTCTTTTGTTGAGCAGTAACCTGTTGTATAAAGTTACTATGTTTGGCCATTGTGGTTTGTTGGGTTTGCAGACGAAAGGGGTAGTAGGCCTATCGAACAATCTACGTCAAAACAGCGTACTGATGGGTAAATTGTGCGCTACTATAGCTATTGTTTCTAAGTTACGCGAGAATTACCCATTTCAATGGACAAGAAACGACTCGAGACACTAAATTTACAAATGTCATGCTTGCATCACTAGATGTTTGGTATTCTGTTTACAACTGCAGCCAAAAAAGAATATGCATAAATATCGTGTATATAATAATTATGCAGAGTGCGTGCAGTGTGAAAGCAAAAGGAGAACCTTTGTTTCCCCTTTGTAACTGGGAGCAAGCAGCATTGCACTGTTGACTAATATACGGAGCTTCGAGTGGCGCAATTGTGTTGGGGAAATGTACAGAGTTTCCTTTTATGTTTATATGAGCGTGGTCATTGTAGTGTTACATCATAGTAAGCAAACTTCACTTCATATTCAAGCTGTAAATATCTAAGAACAAATAAACACTTCCAGCTCCAACTATGTTAAAACAGCTTGATAAAATACCGCATCCAAAACAACGCATTATGTTGACATTTAAGGAAGGTAGGTTTGGCAATCACTCTTATAAATTAATGGTGATAACAACTTTTGGTTTGAAGCCTACAGAAGCTTTCGATGGTATGAGGCATTTCGAGAAAGACTTCACTTCGAAGTAAATGCGGTTACGTAAAAAGACAGATTTGAAGCCCGACAATTTGAACCTGAGACGCATTTCGGCAGTAAGTTGAGTTATTTTCCTCAATGGTGAACCGGACCCTACATCGAAGGGCACACATTATTTGTGACAAAGAACATTCACTGAAGAAATTGCGTCACCTCAACACAGTGCTCAAAGAGATTGGAACGGACCGAACAAACGAGAGTTCCTTTCCGAACACAGGTCTCAGAATCCAAATAATTATATGACCATTGCGGTCCTTCCGTCCTCACACAGTTAAACTGTCGATTCATTAAAAACTTAAGTAAATTAGTTCAACATGAAAATTACTGTCTATCCAAACTGAAAGACAACATGAATATTGATGTCTGAGAAAAACCTATCGTATACTTACGAAGACGTCGAATAAAAGTTCTCGTCCTCTGTCAACTCTAGCGACATCCGACGACAAAGTGTCCTCCGTACTCGCAGTGATAGAAAGTGATTGCTCCGAGATTGATCCAATCTCGACAGGGGGACAGAGAGGCTCCGGGACGGCGGTTGACACTGACGATGTGACGGTGATTTGGGACATTATGGAGGTTATCGGGACAGGGTTCGCTCTGCCCAGTGCAAAGAGAACTAAAGCTGTAGGGGGAAAAACACAGAGAATAAGTATGTTAAATTTGCATCTAGTTACCAGGCAATCTCGGTGGTCTAGTTGGTAAGACACTGCTCTAGAATTGCAAGGGTCGTGTGTTCGAATCCAACGCGAGTAATGCCTGTGATATTTTTTCACACGACTCGGGAAAGTACTGAGTATACAGCGCTAACACACAGCGGTGTATGGGTAAAAAAAATAGGAAAATAAGTACACACTAATTGGAATGGGTGCACTAGACCAAAACGAGTTTTGAACCCAAAATGTCTGCAAATTTTAAAGGTTAGGTTTGTAAGCCCGTTTGTCCATTCAAATGCATTTGTTCTCGTAAGTTTCCAAAACAAACATAACTTCACGTATTTGAATTACTAAGCCAGCAGTGGGACTGACGGTTATAGGCCTACAACCTAAGCAAAGACTAAGCCTACTACAGTTCTTTGATGTTTCTTTGTAGTGATACAAATAAGTAGTGGTCCCCAGCTGTGACACTTGTGTCCTTCACACAACCATTGCTTCGTCCTTCGGATGGGACGTAAAGCCGTTGGTCCCATGTATTGTGTAAACGCATGTAAAAGAACCCAGTGCACTTATCGAAAAGAGAAGGGGTTCGCCCCGGTGTTCCTGGCTGGATTGGCAGCATATTGCGCCATAGCACCTTGTAAACCATTACATGGTGCTTAAGGATTAGGTCTTATATCTCAAAATTCGCACACTCCTTGCAGTAATAATACCTGGCGCTTTGTATCCTTTGGCAAAAGGCGCATTATAAATACGGTTATTATTATTATTATTATTATTAAACATACAAAAGTTGTCACAATTCTCGCGCTTTAAAATGTCGTCGATTAGTTCTTGTATCTTATTGCTATCAATGACGCGTTTTGATAATTCATGAAAACAAAGTTTGCAAAAAACTTGTCCGTTCTTTATGTGTATATTTCCCGAGTATCTTATTGAAGATTGACAGTATTGCTGTATCAAATTGAGGTTTTGAGTGCATAATGCATCTTTCTTTTTGTTCAACAAATTTGATTAACTATTTGACTGAACTTTTGTTTTTGTTTTTTCAAAAATCTGCAACTTTGTTACTAACGCAAAGTATATTAAAGTTTGTCAGTCGAACAGACCCACATTCAGAAAGCCAACATCATCAAAGATATTCACCACAGTTATTTAGTGGGATAAGAATAAAATAATACGTTCAAGTTCATACATATTGAAAACATAATACAACATAATAGTTTGTACAAAATACATCATAAGCCCTAACAATTTTCTAACAAATATTGTCATCAAAATTGGACGTCCTGCATTAAAATAACTACTCACCCAGTACAAACGTTCTGAAATACATTTTCCTGAAGTCTACAATAATATTCAAAGCTAATTCCTTGGTGATGTGGATTCGATTGTGCGATACTTAATGCTTAGTGCTTAATGCTTAAATCTTAGCACGAGGGCTTTTTTATACTGCCTCTGTAAGCATTGCGAAAGCTCATCGTGGGATGTAATTAAAAATAGACATCAAAATATCGAAGAAGCTATATTGGACTTACGTAATACGTAAATCACCCGGAAATGGCTCCATACGGGCAAAGTTATTGTTGTTTGAATTATTACCAATGGAAAAGATGAGACGCAACTAATCCACAAGGAAGAATGACTTTGTGAGGGCGGGAGGCTAGATGGGTGTCAATACTGGGACCTATAGAATGAAGGGATACACGAAGTCAAAGACGGGTGTGGTCTATGATTCTGATCAACATGACGGCATTTTCATCTAATCATCTATACTCAGCAATAGTGGAAGTTGACACTACCGTACAAGAACCGAAACTAACAAAGGACCAATAGTAGGTGAGTTAATTACCGCAATCGATCATTATTTCATCTGTACGTTGCACAGTGGGCCAGAATGGGATGAAAGTGCGCCAAAAATATAAATCATTAAGTTTTGTGCAGGAAGGTTCACCTACTTAGCTTTTTCCGACCCGTAGAATCCAATGGTGATAATAAGATCGGAGTATGACGTTACCGATTTTTGATTGGTCCTGATGTAATGGACTGTTCATTGCGGTTAAATTGTGACTAATTGCTTGCATCTGTGAATAATTCTAAGCAACCGCGACAAGAGTTTTCAATGTTTGATGCATCATCAACAGAACTAACAACTTCAAATAATCGCTTGCTTGGTAAAGACATTGTGCACTGTGGTACAGCTGACAGATACATTTAAAGACAACCAGCGGCAGTATCACAACATATGAGACACCAAGTACATTGAAATTTCAACTGCGCAATCAGACATAAATAGGGGTATCATATTGCACCTTTCTGGCGAGCGCAGCCTTGCTCGGGTGTCGTGTTTCTTAATGGAGCGCGCCATATGTAATAATCAGAAAAGGGCGAAAACGTACAGTGATCGCTTCAGAAAAACTGCTCTAAAATCGTGTATCGCAGGTTGTCGCAGCTAAATTTGGTACCAAAATGATGCAAACAAGTTGCTCTATTAGAAATGAGTAGACTTTAGGCAGCAATCGACGGCAATCTTTAGTTTCCGTATTGCTGAACACAGAAAACGTAAATTTCATGTCAATGTTGACACAATTGTCAGTATTTATTCATAGAAAACTTCAACAAAAATAAAAACTGATTTAATTTCCTTCAAATATGAACCCTAAACTAGAGCCAAGTGAAAGTTTAGCTCCGTAACTCAATGCAAGGTGTCTAATTTTGCTTTATGAAGATGTCTGCAACTATTTTCATTTTATGGTCAATTTCTGTGGATTTGCATACCTTTAAGAGGTCATGACAAGTCAATATATATATATTTTGCTTAATTTCCTCATAAAATTGTCCCATGGGGTATAAGCAACCTCAAAAGTGTTGAAAAAATTAAAACTAGCAGGGTCACGTTTCACCCTTTTTGGCGCACTTTGGTTTCGGCCTGGCCCACTGTGCGTTGGTTCCTCGTTTCCGATTTTAGCGTGTTTTCATTTTGTATTATTTATTTGGTAAAACTTTGTAAACCAAAACCCCCTCCCTCATAATCCAATGTATGTTTTCTTTCTATCAAATTCCGCACGGTGGGTTTCATGATACACACCAAATGCGCCTCGTCGAATATTTCCATGTCATAATCTATTACGTCGAATAGAAACAAATGATTTTATCAAATTGGGAACCAATCTGCTCTCTATCGTCGACAACAAACAGCAATAACACATCAATGTGAGACATTTTCTCATACCCCTATTTTTAACAAAATAATCACAAGTGCAACATAACCCGTGAAATTACTTTAAACTTGTGTCATGGGGTCGATTTCACAAAGAGTTAGGACTAGTCCTAACTTAAGACTAGTCCTAGGAGATATAATAAACATATGGCTAGTCCTAAGTTAGGATGAGTAACTCTTCCTAACTCGGTAGGCCCCTATTTTATTTGTAACACCATAATTATTCTGCAAAATTACGAAATCGAAATTGGAAAATGCGATCTTTGATTATACCAACCGGGCTCAATTCCTTAGAGCTTCTTACAAAAAGGAACTTGCACAACCAAATCATACTTACCAGAATAAGGTAACCAACTTAAACACCACTCCACCCTGTACCATTTGTAAATGGTATCCGTGCTTTACGTTTGCTTGGTAGAAAACTGTTTGGCAATCTATGGAAGTGGGCTCTGGTGGCACTGGCCTTTGTATTCATTAACAAGAAAATCTGATTTATTTTAATATACAACAACTTTTAGGTGGTAAAAAGCTATTCTTATAATATAAAACCAAAAGTTACCAAATTAATATGATTTCTCGAAAATGATTAAATTCAGACGAAAAAGTTTCTTACTATAATGTAGGTGCACTGAAAGTTGTTTTATTTAATATCTACAATTAATTTCGTTAAATTAAAAGAATTTTGTTGATTTTTATTTTACTCATAAGAATAGGACAGAATTTGTAAGAAAAAACCTCGTCTTAGATCATAGATGTACATAAAACTTACACGGTCTAATGATGATGATAGTAAAAAAAAACATTCCTAGAAGAGTTTCTGTCTGAAATGTCATATATATTTAATGATAAGTAAATAAAACTAATTTCCCGTCGTGAGTTTATCGCTCAGTAAGCGTTTTGTTCCTTTTTTTTAATCGATGTCATGCAAAATGTGCAATCGGTTTTTCACTATTTTCTCGTGACCCAGATGGGCAATTGATCTCCAACTTCCTCAGGTTTGTCAGTTTATGTATATGGTGGATTACATAAAGTGCTTACACTGCCAGCAACTGTTTTGTTAGCAAACAACCAATTATGTAATGTTCTCACGAAAAGGAAAGCATCTGAAACAAACAGTGGATGTTTTTACGCCGATTGTTAAAGCTGACAAACACAAGTGTGAGTTTGTTTTCAAAAGAAACCAATTGATAAATCTTTCCAGGAAATAAAAGTTTACCAAAAGTGACGCTAGTTTTCAGACGGAGCCTGGTATACAGTAGCGCGATCCAGTGAATAATAAAAACTTCCATGCGGAAACGGCAAGCAAAATAACATTGGACGGAACGAATAGGTTGAAGTACTTGACAATGATGCGGTGTTTTTTTATTGGACGTGTTTTCATAATTCTAGAAATGGAAAAAGGTTAATGCTGGGGTCAGTAAATTAACGATACAGTTCAAATTACTGGAGGAAAAAATTGAGTAGAAAAGAAATTGGAAACGACTATTTGTAGTCTTATATTAATTGCAAAAAGTATTGACTATTTTTAACTTCGATAGAAAATACAGTGGTTGGTATGCAAATCTTAATCATTTGGGTCATGTTAAACACTTTACAGGTAACCAGTTCCAGGCAAGTTCAAAGAAGAGAATCCATTCACATTTTAATGTTCTCGTATTTTTCTTTGAGACCGTATGACAATGTTTGAAAAAAGACTTGTGCCCCACCAAAGTGGTCCCGTATAGCATGCACTGCAGTTGGTTGCCTCCAAGTTGCCTGTAAAAGTTACCTCGTGTCACAAGGCCCTAATAATGATGATTACGTCATGAATAAAAATATATGTCTTCTATAGCTTCACACAATTCGGATACAAGATTGCACTTATCATTTATATGTTGTATTGCTATTGATAGCCGAACGCATCTTGGATGACTGCATGACTTGTACTTTATCTTAAAGACACTGGACACTACCGGTAACTGTCAAAGACCAGTCTTCTCACTTAGTCTAACTCAACATAATCATATAACATAACAAACCTGTGAAAATTTGGACTCAATTAGTCAATGGAGTTGCAAGAGAATATGACACAAAAAAACCGTGTTGAGCAAATTTGTGTGATTTCAGATGCCTTAATAAAAGGCTCAGGTCTTAGGTCTTTTATTATTTGAGTTAAAAATTACCTCTTTCTCACTACGTTGCTTCATAGGGAACCGTTTATCACAATGTGTTATACTATCAACAGCTCTCCATTGCTCAATAATAAGTAAGTTTTTGTGCTGACTATTATTTTGAGTATCAATATAGTGTCCGGTGCCTTTAATTTGAGCCCCCTCTCGTTCTATATGCTACTTATTACTTCATGAGTGCATGCTGTCTGGTAGTAAACCACAGCGAGCTGAATGATATTCTCAGGTTTAGTTTCGTATATTGCTTTGGCTGAATGCAAAATGATATAGCATATTCTTGCGTTATGCACTTTACGAGTTAACTTTATTTACCTCAGTGCCCTGCTTATGTGGCTGTATATAGTCTAGAAATAAAGGAGCATACTGTTTACGTATGTTACTTAGAATAGACATTAATGTTTAGTTGGGGATTGTTGGGTTTTTTTTTGGTTTTTTTTGGGGGGGTAGAAATTTCATCGTTTTTCAGATTGTGTATTCAAACTACGGATATTATTTCTGCTTCGCATTTCTCTAAAGCGCGACCAATTGAAATTAAATTAGTTAGTTTAATTTTCTGAAGGATTAAAACGATTCTAACATTCCCAAAATCAGAGGTATACTTTGCATTTAGGCAGCTCTATGAAATTGGGTGCAGTAACTGACAGCAAGCTTGCATCATTTATCTATTAAAGGCACCGGCCACGTAGGGCAGTCTTCTCACTCTCTGTGGTTATCGAAAAATTGTAGGGAAAATATTATACTCCTTCTTATGAAGTAATTAATAATTAGGAGTTACCTCAGGTATTGCATAATTAATGACATCATAACAGTTTCCAGACCACAATACAACCATCCCTATCCATCATTCAACTTTTACAAAATTTTCGAGAAAAAAAACCCCACATGATCTCAGTTTTTCTGTGGTAAAGTTTGATCAGCAAAGACTACTACTTCGTCATGTAAACATGACATCCTAAACAAACCGCAGAACACCCAACAGTTTGGGGATGCCCACCTATTTCGCTTTCATCTCCGCGCTTCGATGACATCATTAAAGTCACTGGAAACTAATGGTATTGTTCCTCAAAATAATTGTTAGCTTAACAAAAACTAAATGAGCAATAGAGAGCTGTTGATAGTATAAAACATGAGAAACGGGCTGCCTCTTATAAGTAGCGTAGTTTTTGAGAAATAGTTAATATCTCACTCAAATAATAAAATACTTCAGCTGAATCCGTTTTGTTATGCACCTAAAAGCACAAAAGGTTGCAACAAGGGTATTTTCTTTCTCTTGCAAATTCGATGACAATAATTTTCTTAGCCCAAATGTTCATAGGTTTGTTATTTTTTGCATATGATTGGACACACCTATAGTGAGAATACTGGTCTTCGACGATGTTACTAAACGTGTCAAGTGCACTGTGGCATGTAAAAACTCTAATTAAAATGTATGCTTTTACAGATAGGTGGATCTTGGTGTGAGATCGTTCACTCAGAGACAAAACTGAAAGACAGATCTGGACGGGCTCAGACGGGTTCGGAATGGTGCTCCAAAACTTTGAGCCTGCTCAATTTTTGGTCGACCATCCCATCCTGCAATAAGCCATTTGCGAGTTACAGAATAATGTCTGGTTCAATGACGTGCTAATATATTGCTTGAATTTGATTTCCCCATACTATTTGAGACAGTTGCTATGTCAAATGATCCGGGCAAGCTTTTGGCCTAGTTATACGTAAGAGACGATGAAAACACAGACACAGTTCTGCATGAATGTTTATGGCTCAATGGTACCTTGGTTTGCTCATCTGGGTTGCTATGCAAAGGCTTGCCCCGAATCAGGTGCCATAGCAACTGTCTCGATAGTCTGAGGAATTCAAATTGAAGTGGTAACATGTGACTAAGCACGTCATTGTACCAGACATTATTCAAATATCACTCGCAAATGGCTTATTAGACGGAGTAGCAACGTATTTAAAAAGAGAAGGACATAATACGAACGTAACTGCAGTACTTAGATCGTACTATGGACGTGCTAGACGTGGTGCGGTCGTAACAATTTCTTCCCGTTTTATACACAGACATACGTAACTCACAACTAAAATTTAACTGACTAGGGTCACTTTATAGACATTTTCCGACCGAAGCTATAATAATCGTCGCCAGACAATACCCGTCTTACGGTTTTTGAGGACGAGTTCGAGAACTAGTTTGGTGTCTATTAGGTCACTAACGGGATAACCTGCTACAAACGGACCCGTTCTGTGTGCTCACGTACATCAAAAATGACGCCCGACCGCACCGCGTCTAGCACGTCCCTAGTACAATCCAAATAAGGAAATTCCGTTCAAAGTACGTCCTTCAATACGTTGTCACTCCGTATTGCAGGACGGGATGGTCGCCCGAAAATGTTGAGAAGGGTCAAAGTTCTGGAGCACCATTCCGATCAAACCCGTCCGAGCCCGTCCATGAAGTTCTTCATACGGAAACTTAAGCCAAACCATGATTACTTGTCTCTGTTACAATGGCAGATATTCCTCTGTTTTGTAGGCGTTAGGATTCCAGACTTAATCAGGAAAGTGTTTTCCTTTTCCGTATAACGTAGCACTGAACAGATAATTTTTTTCGAAGCAGGGATCCAAACCAAGTGTTGATTTTATTGAATAAACGTTGAAACGTTTTTATATCTCTCTGGTTGAGTACGTGTAGTTTCCGCGAAGTCAACCAGGTACCCCCCCCCCCCCCCCACCCCCCACATTGAGTCACCATAGACCTTTTCGCAAATGCCACTGCGCAAGCGCAGACTGTTGTATGAGGTGCATTGTGGTATAGATATGGATCAAATTTGGATACCAGCTAAACCACAATGCACCAAATTCCAAGCTTTACGCGCGCGCCCCAGTGCAGTATTTGCGAAGGTCTATAGACCTTTTCGCAAATACTGGGGCGCGCGCGTAAAGCTTGAAATTGATGCATTGTGGTCTAGCTGGTATCCAAATTTGATCCATATCTATCCCACAATGCACCTCATTCAACAGTCTGCGCTTGTGCATTGGTATTTGCGATAAGGTCTATGAGAACTAGTCAAACGAACCTACGCCGGCCTCTCGTGAGAAGCGCATTATAAACTGGTGAGACTCAATGGTCGATGTTTCCTTGTTATACACAGTTATTGTGGTTCACAATGTATATGGTACAAGGCTAACCTGTTAGCTTACCTTTTTTACGATAAAACTTCGGCTCCGTCTTCGAGCTACTGGCTTTGGGCTTTTGGCTTCGGGCTTCTGGCTTCGGGCTGCGGGTTCCGGACCTCGGACTTCGGTCTCCATTTTAAGTAAGTTTGAAGTTCAAGAACAGTTTGCTCCATAAATTCAATGACGATGCTGGAGCCATCAAGCCCGGTGTACCTAGAGAGTCTTTCACTCATTTTTACAAAAAGGAATATCTCATTGAGGTAAATAAGATACTATATTATTTCATATCGAATGAAAAAGTGGTGGCGCCATACGGAAACTTTTCCATGGTTTTTCTATCCCCATCCCTGAATCCCAATAATATGGCGAACTGTGCACAGCCATGGTATCAAGGTGATCCTGTGGTACAACCGTGCCTTCCTCCATCCACGGTTGGATCTACCTCCATTATGGTACAACTTCTTGATAGCACCCTCTTGCCTGTGGAATTTTGTTGCCACACATGGATTGGGAAAGTGAGTATGCTCCACCACGCATCAGTGCACGGTTAAAAGAGCACCTTTATCATGCCACACGGCAACGATTTTGAACGGCCGTGAAAGAACGAGTCACTACTCTTTTATTCCCGTTCATAAATGCTTTTTTGGTTAAAAGTAATAAAGTAAGACTCTGTAAAAATTATCTGTTTCCGATGTGCTTGAACTCTGTATATTATGTACGACGTCCGTGTGTTGCATTTTTATGACTGAGACGCCTCTATTTTCGACAGTTTCCGGCTCCGTTCGTGCGCGTGCGCGTATAGTCTTGGTGCAACACGTTCTTGTTTTCCTTTCACACACAGCGCGGCCAACTCACCGACAGCACCCGCATCGCCCGTAACAAGAAACGTCTTGCACCAATACTAGCGCGGAGTATCCGCTCACAGCTGACAGCTGGATAATCGCTTGTATTCGAATGGATTGAAACTGGCGACAACTGCTGATGTTAATGGGAGACTTTCAGGACGCTTGGTGGCAGCAGACTTACCAGGTAATGCGCGCGTGCTCAGAACTACGTAAACAATGGAATTTGACCTGGTAAGTCTGCTGTCACCTAGCGTCTCAAAGTCTCCAATGGGAGACTTTCTGGGACGATAGAGGGCAGCAGACTTACCGGGTAAATCCATTGTTCTCAGAATTGTGCGCATGTTCAGAACTACGTAAACAATGGAAATTTACCCGGTATGTCTGCTGCCGCCTAGCGTTGGAAAGTCTCCTATTGATGTCCCTAGTTTCAATCGAAATAATCGAATACAGTAAATTTCAGTGTGAAACTTTAAGAGAACCACTTTGTCTTCTTAAGTTATTATTGAGCAGGCGTCAATAATAGTATAGTCTTGTGGAAGACCTCTACTTCAATTCTCGTGTTGATTGGACAAAGTTTGTCACACACAAGAGGGCGCTATGACCAACATAATTCAATGGAGGCCGGTAGGAAAGTAGAGTCGTTGTAGCACTGGTTGTGGCACTGGTTGACTGGGAGACTCTGTGGTCCCACCCCACCCCATTTTCGACGGGTGGGGGACACAATATCAAAAGTTCCCCGTGTCTTTTGACCACCTTTATCATGAAACTTATGTTTTGCATGGTGTAAGACCAAACCCTCTGTCTCACCATGGGCATATAATGGGGGCAAAGAAGGACACAACTTTTTGAAAGGGTGGGGGACACTATATCAAATGTCCCCCCTTAAAATTGGCCCCAGATTACATCACAGAGCATCTAAAATGCAAAATTTTTACCGGGCCCTTAAGCGGGCCCGGACCCATGCCATAAAGGTTTCACACTCGCGTGCTCCCTATCTTGACAGATTTGCCCCCTAAAACTGTTGTCATAGATCCGCACCTGAAGATGCTGTTAACCCAAAAGGTTCCACTGCTGCTCACATTTTAAAGGCTTGTTTGTTCTGTTCCCTTCTGTAAACCTCTTATTGGCCTAAGATTGTACAAAGAGCATCTAGAATGCCAAATTTCCCCGGACCCTTAAGCAGGCCCGGACCCATGCCATAAAGGTTTCTCACTCGCGTGCTCACTATCATGACAGATTTGCCCCCTAAAACTTGGTTCATAGATCCGCACATGAAGATGCTGTTAACCCAGAAGGTTCTACTGCTGCTCGCATTTTAAAGGTTTCTGTTCTATTCCAATCTTTTTGCCTAAGAATGCAAAATTTCCCCGGGCCCTTATAGGCGGATCCCAGGACCCCAGGCCGGACCCCAGGCCGGACCCCAGGCCGTATAAGGCCTCGCGTTCAGCTTTATAGCAGGTTCCATCTTTTATAGATGTGCCACACCCAACAACCTGGTAATCTGGTAGTGAAACCCAGTTAGACCCACTGAGCGGGTTTCCAGTATAACTATTCAAAAAAATTCATGACAAATATTTTTATGAAATCATCGCGATCTTCTTGAATTTTATTTTTAGATCAAGTTAATTACGACACTTGCCGAAGTACTGGACATTGTCGTTGGTTTACCTCTGTACCTTCATATTCTCTGTGTTTGAATGCTTAAAGCCATGGGACACTTTCAGTTAACAGTATTGTCCATGTCCCACACTTCGTGTATCGCAACTTATATATAAAATAACAATCCTGTGAAAATTTAGGCTCAATCGGTCATCGGAGTCGAGAGAAAATAGTGGGAAAACCCACTTTTGTTTCCGCGCGTTTCGCCGTGTCATGACATGTGTTTAAAATAAATCCGTAATTCTCGCCTAACGAGAATTTGTATTGTTTTAATGTTTTCTCAAAAAGTAAAGCATTTCATGGAACAATATTTCAAGAGAAGTCTTTCACCATTACCTTCTGTAAACCCTGTAAATTATTTTTTAATCTGTGAAATTTTTTTTCTGTACCGAAAGTGTACAATGGCTTTAAAGGGAAAGTATACCCTTGATTTTGGGAACCGTTCGATTGTTTTATAAATTGAGATATATAAAACAACTAAACCCGTGAAAACTTCATTTCAAATGGGGGTCGCGTTTTTGCTACGCTGAAAATCCGGATTCCAACTTTTGAGGATAAAAACTGATATCTTTTTCCAGTATAACCACATTTCTTCAAAGTAAAGTAATTCTCAAAATGCTTACTTCTATCGAAAGTTTCATATGCCCCTACTTATTATAATAGTAAATTAATAACCTTTCCTTCATTAATTTGAGGAACTTGGTTATCACGGTCTGTGAATTTCCGGTCAGATTCTTCTGTGTTGCTTCACCTGTCATCTAGTGTTTAGAAGTGTTTTCAAGTCTTGTTGCTTGATCATTGTTGTAACCCACAAAGCACCTATTTAATTATACCTAAAACATTTCAACACATCTCAGTTTCCCTTTCGAGTATACCACTGATTTCCAAGTTTAAATACCAGATGTGTTTTTTTCAACAGTTTATATCCCAAACTATACGTTTTTTTAGTTTTCAGTTGCGTTTTCAATTGTTGTTATTGAGCCTACCTTACCTTCAAACTCCCTCAAATCGAAACTTGGGTGTATGTGTTTTTGTTGCTTGACTTCAAACATAACAAGCAACTGATTCTTTAGCATAATAAAATTAACAACATGTTACTAAGTTTAGATGAAGTGGTTACGTAACAATCACAATATCTTGATGTTTTACCTCATGTATTGCATCTTCCGAGACAGGAAGTCTCAAATCTGCAAGGAAGTGCATCCTTGTATCGAACAAACCATGAACCGAAACTCACTAGTGTGATAGCAACCAAAATGCTTCAATTTGTTTCCTTTTGTTAATATATTTAGATGGCACTTCAGGTGTGCCATAATTATGAAGATATGATTTCGTGTTGCCAAAATTGAGTAGTTTGGTCGAAACACGATTGATTTAGCTAATGTTTTCAATCAAACCATACTTTTCAAGTGGTTCAAAGTTGAAGTCTTGACATATTCCTTTCTTATACATTGGTGTGCGAGCTATTCGTATTTTTAGTGGCGTATGTCCGGTGTTTCTATAAACCTCTGAGGAAGCACGATCGTGTATGTCTCAGTTCCTTGCTCTATGGCCTCAGCGAATTACTAATCATTTCATATTTTTTCAATTAATTTATTTTACCCCATCCTTTTCAACTATAAATCACATTCATTTGCATTTTACATCATTAGAAAATGCCGCTACAAATTGTTTTTATGAGACTATACAATTATAGTAACTTTAACTTGACATTACGATGTTTTAAAGGGAAGTACTTTTGGTTATAATAATGTTGGTAGAAGCGTACAGCAGCTTTCAAAAGTATAAAGCAATTTGAGAACATATTATTATTATTATTATTATTATTATTATTATTATTATTATTATTATTATTATTATTATTATTATTATTATTATTTTTTGAGAACACTTCGAAGACATGTGGTTATGTAAAAAAGGTATCAGCTTTTCTGTCCCAAATCTTGAATCTGCGAAGCATTGCTGGATTGTGGCTATTCCTAATAATATTGTGGATTATTCTTCCTGTTGACATATTCGCTCCAGATCTTAAAATTGCGACCACTTTTTGAAACTAAACGCTCTCATAAAAGTTTGATTTGTATACATCTACATTTAGGATTGAAATAATCCTATAACGGTTACTAAAAACAAACTTTAATTGCCTTTAAAGACACTGGACACTATTGGTAATTATCAAAGACCAGTCTTCTCACTTGGCGGTATCTCAACATATGCATAAAATAACAAACCTGTGAAAATTTGAGCTCAATTGGTCGTCGAAGTTGCGAGATAATAGTGAAAGAAAGTTGTGTGCTTTTAGATGGTTGATTTCGAGGCCTCAAATTCTAAATCTGAGGTCTCGAAATCAAATCCGTGGGAATTTAATCCCTGGGATTATTAAAAAAAAAAAAAAAAAAAAAAAAAAAATTACTACCTTCTCGAAAACTACGTCACTTCAGAGAGAGCCGTATCTCACAATGTTTTATACCATCAACCTCTCCCCATTACTCGTTACAAAGTAAGGTTATATGCTTATAATTATTTTGAGTAATTACCAATAGTGTCCACTGCCTTTAATTTAATGCGACGTGTATGGGTAGACATATACATATATTCTTCAGGTCTATCATCGGTGCAAATTTAACATCATTGCCTTATAGGCATCCCAAATAATGTACATTTGTTTTGCAATGGTAAAATATGTAATGATGATATGCAATTTGTGTACTTTCGTGACAATTTTGAAATAAACGTAGGTCTACATAATAGTGAAACTATTACAAGAATTCCCGAATAAAACATCTTTAACCACAATCAGAGCACATATTTTACCTTTTTAAAATGGACTATTTTGTTATGCACACCTAGATTTCTCGGTGTGTAATTTTGTCATGTATTAATTGAATCTATCTGGAATGAAGTCTGTGTCCAAATTAGCGGCTCTGGCTACTGGCTATGGCTAAATTGCATCACTTTATCAACAACTATAGCCGTAAATCGTAGCCGGATACGGCCATAATACTGAACACAACATTCGCATTATTGCAACACTTTGATTTCCGGTGTGGCGGTTTCAACTTTCCGCTGTGTTCAGTTTTCCGAATGACCAAATACGGTAGCATTACGTCATGCGATGCCTGCGCACAGCAAGCGAAAGTAGTCCGTTTTTAGTGCCGTATTGAGTCATCCATTACCCTCCGGTAGCTGTCATGGCGGCGTCCACGAGTCGAGTACAACTAGCGGCAAACGCGTGGATCGTATGAGTTGTTTTTTATGCAAGCAGAGTGTGACCTGCCTAATGTTGTACCCATGAATACATGTAAAGATGGGTCAAGAGATTATGTGACTACACAGAAAAGAATCGTAATATAAACAATTTGGGGGTCACTGCTGAGAGAACTACAGTACTCGCCAGGGTACTCGCGGCGGTATCTGACAGGTCACCCGGAAAATTGAACACGCCGGAAAGCTAAAACCGTTTGAGCAACGTATCGAAATTTCCGGCTACGTCACCCGGAAAACTGAACACGGCGGAAGTCTGAAACCGCCACACCGGCGTATGAAAAAGGAAACAAGATAAAACCTTCCGAAGTCCATTTGTCGTACCCCCCCCCCCCCGAAGACCCCCCCCCCCCCATAACCTACCTGTCAATGAAAACCCTGCTCATAATAACATCAGTGTATTGGAACCAATGTGAACCAACATTGCACAATAGTAGTGCATGCCCCTTTGATCTTAATCCGCGATTGCTGAATTAAATCACAATGCAATCTGTGCTCCATCACACAGGTATTGAGGTACTAAAGGTAAACACTATTGTCAAGGTGTGTTTTTATAGGTCAAAATCAGACTCAAATCCTTCTGAATATGCATTTTAATGTTTAAAAACATTCATGTGTATTCAGTGAACAACTATATGACAATAATGGGTGCCTGTATGATGTTGTTGTTGTTGTGGCTGCTGTTGTTTTGTTGCGGTGGTTGGTGTTTTGGGAAACAATCTTGCTAAAAACAAATTCAATCATTAAAATAGTCTGAAAATTGCTACCGAAACAATATTTTGAAGCAATAATTTTCGAAAACCATTTTCTCCCCAGTTTAAAAAAACCCCCAGATTTTACGAAATATGATTTTTCTTTCCACAAGGCCGACCATTTTTTATATATTTTATAATAAACTCAAGTTATTCGTTCACAACAATGCACAAGTTCTATAAATACGGAAACATTTCACAAAAGACTATTCATTTTAGGAACAAGTGATCCAAAAATCTATATCCCCTTTTCTTTTAAGCTTGGTTTTGATTTGCGCATGGAGTGTCAGCTCAATGTTTTGAGGAACAAGGGATTTAAATAATCTTTCCGCTTATTTAAACTATTACCACTCAATCCACCCAAAAGTATATTTTGATCAGCTTTCGGTGCACGGTGTGCGTATTTCCCTTCGATATAATGATGCCATAATAGTTTGAAGTACAAAATGGGCAAATTGTTTTCCAAACAAAATGTATAAATCAAAAGGCAACTAAAAACATTTTTAGGAATTAATTGCATCAGTTTCTAATAACATGTTTCCTCCGACAATATTGCATGAAGAAAAACAGCATTGTTTTAACATCGCAAAAACAAGTTGTTGCTATTACATTAACAGAGTGAGCTTGTATTGTTAAAATAACTTTCTCTCAGTCCGCCTATAAAACCGAAAAATACACAAGGTCATGCATAATTCATAATGCGTAGTACCGGATTGGGTGGTAAATATGAATTATTCATTGATCTGTGACTGCAGGTATGAATTGCATTCATGCGTATTGCATAGCACTGTGTATTTACCTGTAGACGGAGTTTCCCTGGGACTAGTATGAGTCATGACGTAGTCCTAAACCACACCGGCGAGTTACCTGTAATACCAGGCTGAGCTTTAGGTCTCCCAGCAAATTATGTAATCACACATGTGTCTTTTTGGGCGTACACTACGAAATGGTAATTATTTCAAATACATTATATCTTTGATTTAAGTTCTATTTTAGGTTAGAATTATGTGATGGGTTTTAAAATAAGTTGTTGAACTAATTATTTAGGATTATTATAAATACCGGTAAGTGGTTTGAGTAGAGAACATTCGCCTTAAGAACTTCATCCGCAAAGCCTTCAGTACTTTGCTCTGTTAAGATTTTCTAAGAGAGAGACGATTTGATTTTATGAAGATGGCTGGATACCTTAAGTTCGCGATTGTACTGAGTGCAGGTATGTAGGCCTATAGTTATGATTAATATACCAAGCTTTGAGAGCCCGATGTTAAAAACATATTTTCTTTACCTTCCAAAGTAAGGTTTGCCAATCCTCGCAATTATATATTTGTATTTAAATATTGTTATTTGTTGTAGTATAACCGTCGTATAAAAACCGCATACTCCTAAGTTGGCATATTCAGAAGAGATGTAGATAAATCTTTATTAAATCACAAAACTTCAATTTTAGATGTAGACCATTTGTTTTAGCAATTCATCGGCAAATGCAATCAAGCATTTACAAATACTAACCTGTCCTCATTAAAGGCACTGGGCACTTTTGGTTAATCACTCAAAATAATTGCTATCATAAAAACTTACTTGGTAACGAGCAGTGGAGAGCTGTTGAAATTATAAAACATTGTGAGAAACGGCTCCCTGTAAAGTAACGTAGTTTTTGAGAAAGTGGCATAATTTCTCACTCATAATTTCTCAGGCCTGAAGCCTTTTTTAGGCATCTGAAAGCACACATTATGTGCAACAATTCACGGTTTCTTTCATTATTCTCTTGCAATTTCGATGACCAATTGAGTCAACATTTTCACAAAGTTTTTATTTATACATTTCGCGATACACCAAGTGGGAATACTGGTCTTTGACATTAGGTATCAAGTGCCTTTAAAAGAAAGTATCCACTTTCAATTTATTTTTGTTGTTTTATTTCAACAGTAGTTGGAGTCAGTTTCTGTGCACCAACCCCGTCACCACTGCACCGAACCCTGCAGTTATACAGGTCTATCAACATGGAGATGAGGGAACTTCGAGCTATCCACAAGCTAACTTACGACAGCTACGTAAGTTTCTAAATCTCAAACTATTCCTTTTCTTGACGAAACAAATGAAAACACATGCGACAATCGTGGGGACCGACACTTTGAAATCGTGTACTTTTTCAATCAGTTTACATTTCTGTAATGGAGCAGTCTCCCGACACATCTTCGCTCAGAAACATCACTTCAGATGTTCAAGAAAGGCCTCAAATATCACCTTTTCACTCAATGGTACCACTACTTGTGCCGTGTCCATTTGCTTCCTTTTCCTTAATTTCCTTATTGTTCTAGTGTCATGTATTTCGTCAAACCGCTGTGATCTAAATGAATAGCGGTATAAACATTCCTTTGTTGTATTGTATCTTGTATTGTATTTCTGCAGAAATAGTTTGGTATTTTAAATCCGCGTCTTATATTTTAACAAGTTCACCCATATCATTTTGTTTGTTTAGTGGGATTTTAAGTTCAGAATCAGTTTTGTGATCCGTTCATTTTCCAATAGATATAGAGCTCCTATACAAAAGTTATGAAAATCACAAGTCCTTCAATTTAAAACGATGTAGAACGCCACTGTGTTTGGTACTCTACACGTGCATTTTGTTTTGCCAGAATTTGAAAACCTTATGACGTCACATTTTAAGAATACGGTACATACTTTTTTATACAGAAACATTTCATCCCATTTCTGAATTCTGATGATATTCAATCCTAATGGTATTGAATCTAAGCAATCTTTAAATTCAAAATTCCACCAATATATTCCAGTGAGATACCCAAATGTCTTCATTTTCCCGTTTAAACGTTCAAAGAGCCGTGAGCCCAGATTGCGTAATCAACAGTTTGTTCTCATTTCAACTCCGCCTTTTAGCTGAAATACAACCACAGTGTTCTTTGTCCACTGTTTGTGCCTGTGAAATGGTCTCTTTCATTCACATCTTTTTGTGACGATATTGACATTGATCAAAACGAAACAAGGTCAACGTACCGTGTCTTTTGTTAAAGAACGTTCAGCTCACAAACCAACCTGGCTGGTGTAGTTTTAAAGTTGTATGGTTAGATTTGTAACTTTTCTCGAAACGAATTTGACATACAAACTTTCGCCTGTACCACGGAAAACGCAATAAATATACGAGCAACTTGTTTGATAAACGTTTTACTGTCCGTATTCCGCCCAAAACAAATTGTTGTGTTTAATTAATTACAAATTTTCTTATAATCTATATTCTTTGTTTTGTTTTGTTTTTTCAACAGAAACTGAGTCGATTTGATCCGGACATGATGGTCTCAAACTACGATGTAGACGGAATGCCCAGCCTCAGTAACATCTCTAACGCCGACAGATTTTTTATGACTGTAAGTGTTTTGGTTATATGGCAACTCATTTTCGCCTTTTCAAACTGTAGAATTTAGGCTCGATTTTTATTATAGGATATTATTTTTTAATAATGTTTACACCTTAATTGTGATTCTATAGGTGACTTAGAGGATGAGATATTGGTAAATAATGGTTTTTAAATGGCGGCCATCATGGAAATCCAAGATGGCCGCCATAATACGTCTTGGGTAATTGGTTCCCATCTAAAATGCAAAGCTTAGGTAATAATGACCATGTGGAAAAATATGTGAATTTTTGTCCGGTATGCAACAACTATTTTGTATCTGCCTGACTTTTATTTTATAAATATAAATCGCCAATAGCCATTTTTTTTTACCAGTTATTGAACAAACTCAATCTGGTCGGCACTGAAGAGTGTGAAGAAAGATCGTAAAAATCAATCGCATAAATTCGATCTCGCCATTTACTAAACGATTCCCCCCCCCTTTTTTCTAAACAGGAGAAGAATTTACTGACCTTGCACAGTGCCAATCTGAGAGCATTTCAACAACTTATATTTTTCGTCAAAATTGACGAAAACATGTCCGCCGCAGTCCCCGACTTTGGTCCTCAATTTGCCGTTATTGAGGCGCGACTCTCCCGGGTAGGAGCTGGCATCTTGGCAGTGGTAAGTGATTACAAAATACCAACATATTATTCAGTTTGGGAAAGGAAACGAATGTTTAAAGTGTTATATCTGTGTGAATGTTTTGATTTCTATTAGAAGAAACACACATTTTGTAAACTGTTTCCATTCGTGTTTGACTCTTCCGTTGGTGTTGGCTATTACAGATATCATCGCACATTTTGGAAATCCAGTGGTTGCAGAATAAAAATTTAATGTAGAGACATGTCCATAAACAAATCAAGAGAAAGTCGTGGGAATTGTCGTGACACGCAAATATACCAAGCAAGCAAACAAGAAGACTAAAAGTTTATCATCAGATTGAATGCGCAGAAAGGTGGAAATTAAACAGTGTTTTGCAAAGAGTATGTATTTCTTATTTTGTTTGTGTATTAATTTATGACTTTTGTTTTATTCAAAGATGGGCCATCTGGACTTTATGCAAGATGGCGTCCCAGAAAACGCTCCAGCCAGCATGGGACCACAGAGTAACTCTGCACTGCGCAACATCAGGGATCTGTTTGTGCTCCAAGAGATGTACTCGTATCTAGCCATCGCTGAATACGATCTGAACAGGAGGATGGCCGTGCACCAGACTCAAGCTGCTGCTGACCAATAGGAGACAACTTCCAATCTGACGACATGAACTTCCAACCAATGGGCATTGAGTGGGCGGGACTTATTCAAATAAGGCCGTAAGCTCTACTACTATAAAGATTATTTTTTAACTTATTAACAGTACTCTTTCATATATTTATATTTATTGATATACGAAATAATTTATAATATTTTATTTATTTTGATATGGTTTTATACTCAGATATTTTGTATTTAAAGACAATATTCAAGTTATAAAAATGTATTTATTTTGTTGAATTCTATGAAATTCTTCTAAAGTAAACAAAAACAATTGACGTTAAGAGTGTTAGTCAAGTTTTATTGACGTATCTGAAGATAATGTGTTTTTATCCGAAGGTGGATATAAATATCGTTGATATAAAATGTGTTTTAAGTCACAAGTTTTACTGTGAGTTAATGTTTTCTTTTTCAAAAAGAACACACAATAGCGCGAATCGTGCCCAAAAATATTTTTAAATTTAATAATATATAATAATCAATGTATATGTTGTTTATCTTTAAATAATGTAGTTTCAGTGATAACTTTTGTTTCAAATGATCTAGACTTGGATAAGCAACGTTATGCCGAGTAGTATAGTGTTATGGGAGACTTTGGAACGCTAGATGATGGCAGAAGAATAACCAGTTATAAATATAGTTCTGAGCATGCGCACATTACCAAAATATGGTTTTTGCCTTGTCTGCTGCCACTTATAGTGTCCAAAAAGTCCCAAATTGTAACTGTATTTATTGCATTGGTGTTTGCATTTCAAAGAGTAGGTCTTAAAAGGGTAACAATTGTATTCATTTTTTGTGCAACAGCCGTTGGTCCATCTTCAGTCCTCTTTTATAGAGCAGCTTATAAGCACATAGCCCAACCATAAAACAATGTGCTTACCTGGGGACAAGGTTACCATCCAAAGTACCACGCATTAGGTATGGTTTGCAACTGGTTTCCTGCTGATGTTCTACTATTAAATAACTTGCTTAACGAATCCTGAAGGAATCATACAGCTGTTGCATGTGGGGTGTCCCAAATCAACAATTGGATTTAATTTTAATTTTATATAACTGCTGTTTCTGAGTTAATTTGTGCAGTTTTCCTTCTTTATCATCATTATGGCTCTCACTGCAGTCAATCTGCTGAGATCCCTTTTCTCGAAACATTTGGACAAAATTTCCACACCAAAATCTGTAAATTGATAAAGATTTGAAACTATACATATAAAGAACACATCGAATTGTCTTAACGTTTGGGACACACCGTTTTTGGGGCATTATGTCAGTTTATACTTACGAGTAACACTTCTTTTATATATAAAAATTAAAAACATAACCTTGTATTTTGATTTAATCTCGTATTTTATTTATCTTTGATTTTTAATAGTACATGTAATATACTGTAGGACCTAAGGGCCTAATACTTATTGATACAACTGGAGTATTCATTTAAGATTTTCTAAGTAAAAATATATATACAACAATTTCGTTTTTAAATACGTAGTCCTATAGTTCCTATAATATGAGTTCAATTTTAGTTATAGTTAGTTAAAGATATTGTTTTCTTAATTTAAGAGTTTGAAAAATAAACAATAGTTTATCACATTGAAAAACCGTCAGTATTGTCCTTTTTTAATGTTTGACAACAACTTCTAGAAATATCAAAAGTAATATTCTTATTCACTGGGTATCCAGTTAATGTGTTGGTTTTTCGGGTTTGGGCGGGGGCAACCTTTTATATGCCCACGGCGTCGTTGACCTGTTACATCACACTCAAGAGCATCTGAGATCCGAGCAAGGACTATTAAGCAGAAAGCATATTGCTCTAACAAGTGCCAGTTTTCGGTCAGCAGAAACTGGCAGGTGGTCACCATTCACATCTTGTACAAGCGACTTGGCACTTAAGCTGGTAATCTCCTGATAAGCCTAACTTTGTTGTGCTTATCATCGTTTTAAGCTTGCTCGATGACATTCAAGATAGAGCGTTACCTGGCTTACAACGCCACCGACAAGTAAGTATTATCAATATTTCCACCCATCCGGAAGAAAACATTGTCTTCGTGTAAGATTTCTTTAGCTTGTGGACATTGTTTTTTATGACGCGCCCGTATTTGCTTGTATTTAGCCTTTCCCTTACTAACCCGACTGAATCTTCTTTCTCTGCCATATGGTCGATCAGGCCCAGCTTCAGAAGACCCACATTTTTTGCAAGTTTTGTCCCCGTGAAAACATGCAAGAAAAATATACATTTTTAGCCTAATTGGGCATGGTCAAAACAGAAACTTGAAAGCTTTCGAGAAAGACTCTGCTAGTTGAAACGTTGCAAGTATCTATAGTACCTCTCTTCTTGTAAACTTGTCTATTTTTCATGTATTCTAATGATTTAGTTCGTATAGTTTGCCAAATAAATCACAAATCATCAAATCAACTCGCACAACTTTTGATAGCTGCTGCCTCTTATCTGCTGCCTTTTATTTCCTTTAGCGAGGATCACGTGATCGCAATCACGTGATCCGATCACGTGATCCCGCTGATTGAAACTGGCCGGCCGTGTCTGAAACGACGACTTCGGCTACAGCTACGTCTAGATCAGCGCATCTACACCCGTGTTGAAGAATAGGCAGACGCGCGCGATCTAGCCGTAGCTGTAGCCGAAGTCGCCGTTGTTTGTGAGAGTACCGAAAAAAGGAGGAAGAACATCATTTTGTGAGGCTGTTTCTTTGTTCATGTTGTGCTCTGGTGTTCTAGAAGAGCTGTCGAAAGTCATTTCTCACAGTGCATTTAAGGTATCGTGGATACTTTAGTGATGCTGTCAGTGTATTATTAGTCAGTTAGTAAACACCGAGAGACAAGATGCAGAAGAAGGCGTGTTTGCTCGCTGTTGCAGCAGGTCTGTTTGTGGTGTGTTTCCCAGGTACGTGTTTCACGGCCGCCGTTCATGAGGCGAGCAGAGATGAGTTGGCTCATGGAGAGGAAACGACTGCTGACACGGCAGGCATTATCGAGGCATTCGTGGTACCCCATAGTCATATGGATGTCGGATGGATTTACACTGTTCAGGTATGATTATGAGACCGACAGACAGGGGAATATTTGATTCTGATCTATATTTAATTTGTAATTAATTAATTTTGCTTTGGCAGTTTATATAAATTTAGTTTTTTTTTTAAGTGTCAGGTGAGTAGTACAGTACAGGACTATCCTGGTCACGTCAAGGGTTTTCTGTAGAATAACGGGACAATTGTTCACAATCAAAAACTACATGATTTTTTTAAATCATCTGTTCAACCTTTTTACAGTGACACTTGCACTTCATCATGTGTTGATATCTTAAAAATTTTGGTTTTTCGTTGCGAGAGATAGTCCGCTTATCCTCCTATTTACAGTGCTAATGCATGCACGACATTGGAGCGACATCATATGTTTTCAGAACTTTCATTGGTTGGTATTTTATTGAATATTCAGAAGCTAGTATGGCGTGCAAAATAAATCAAAAGTATCATTCAATTACTATTAAACAAATTTATTTACATTTTTGTCCTAAGAAGACATTATGGCTTCTAGATTAGAATCCGGTGTGGCGGTTTCAACTTTCCGCCGTGTTCAGTTTTCCGAATGACCAAATACGGTAACATTACGTCATGCGATGCCTGCGCACAGCAAGCGAAAGTAGTCCATTTTTAGTGCCGTAGCGAGTCATCCGTGTTACTCTCCGGTAGCTGTCATGGCGGCGTCCACGAGTACAACGAGCGGCGAACGCGTGGATCGTATGAGAGAATTTGATGTGAAGACCAAGCAAATTATCCTGTATTTATACCGAACGAGCGTCAGAGAATCAGAAGAATTCGTGTTGAAATGTCCGGCTACGTCACCCGGAAAACGGAACACGGCGGAAGACTGAAACCGCCACACTGGAACTATCACAAGGCATGACAGTAAAACACCCCACCCCCCCTTGAAGCACAAACACTTCATAACAATCTGTTTTCCCCCATTTCAGACCAGTAATGTTTGGTTTCAGGAGTAAGAAATCAATCTGTTATGTTTTATCTTTAATGTAGACATTTTATTTTTTACGTTTATCCGAATTTATTACAGTCTGCAGTTAATCAAAAAATTAATTTGTTTTCATTTTCACTTAAAATATTTTAATTTGTTCCCCATATTTTCACGCCATAGAATCCCAAATAGCAATCACATCACGTGATCTATTGAGTGACTAAAGGAGAATGAAACTCAATCTAGCAGATGATAATTTTGTTTTGAACTTTTGAGGTTGGATGATGTTTCTTTGACTCATTTGATTTCTATACAAAAAATTAATAATTTAATAAATGTTTGAGCATAACCTACGACAGGAAACTTTATTCTCAGCTATGGTTAAGCCTGATGAAAATACAGACCGTGAGTGAACAGGTGGAGCTTGCACAGTCTCGCGGAATCAAACTTGGGGGTCGAAAACATATGAGGGTCGATAACATATGACCCTACGATACATATTCAATGGGTTTGGTAGTATTATTAAATGAATGAGTTCCCTTGTGGCTTGTAGCAAAACTCTACACACACAAAAATGTATGAGTTGCTAATCAATCAAAAGTCAACTTGTTCCTCAATTTGAAAAATGACTTTGTCTGTACCAGTGGAAGTGTGGTGGCGTGTGGTTAAGAAGAGCACTGAACACAACCTATGCTGTATCTTATCAGTTTTTATAACAACACAGGGGACCTATTGCTATACTTCCCATCAGAAGGACGAAGCAATGGTTAAGTGTCTTCAGGTGTCTTGCTTTAAAAGGACACAGTGTCACGATCAGGACTCCAACCCACTCTCTGCTGATCAGATACACCAGAGAATGAGTTCGGTGCTCTTAACCACTCGGCCATGGCACCCCATGGAGTGCAGTGAATACAGTGAAGACGTTGTAGTACAACTGCCCAAGTCAAAGGATCATGAAGAGGAGTACAACGCCCTAGACCTGGGGTCTTGTTTAGTACAGAGTCTAGATTCAGTAACTGAGGCGCCGAACTCCGCTTTTGAAATTTGACTTGGACAGTTGTACTAGCACTGTAGGACCCTTTTCTCCTACTCAGCCCTAGTTTCCCCCTAGTTTTTTTTGTTAAACCTTTTTATTTAAACTACCTCTGCATAACTAAAACAAACACCCAGATTTCTCTTTCCTTTTTTTTTTTGCTGTAGGAGAGCATGGTGGCTTATGCAGCGAACGTTTACACCACAGTCGTAGCAAGTCTCATCAAAGATAAATCTCGACGCTTCATCTGCGTTGAACAAGAATTCTTCAGATTGTGGTGGACAACGGTTGCAAACAACACTCAAAAGGTTAATTTAGGAGCTGTGTTTTGACTGAAAGTTGATGACTAAGACACAAGTCAAACTCGAGTCGCCAATTTCATCGGCTTGCGACTTTTGACTTTCACTAACGATCGCCATTCTCCACTTACTGTGCAAGCGTTGAATTACTTGGGTGAGCGAAAAATGCCTAGTAACAGAGAGTACGCACGCACTAGCAAAACTTCTCTGCTAATCTTTGAAGCACGCTTTGCGAAAGCGCTAAATTCCCTGCTTCCACAAGCGCCGATTCTTAGCTTACGGTAAGCAGATGAAAATGGGCCGGGAACACTTCCATGAGGGATAATCATAAGTAACAAACAGATTTGTTGAGTTATTTAATTGTGACAGATAATTGAGACCTTCTTTATTAGATGTTAAATTTGCCTCTAGCCACCTTGCAATCTCAATGGTCTAGTTCATAAGATACTGCTCTAGAATTGCAAAGGTCGTGGGTTCGAATCCCACCCGAGTAACATGCCTGTAATTTATTCACAGAACTCTGGTTAGTACTCAGTATACAGTGCTTACACACATCGATGTAAGGGTAAAAACCAAAATCAATATTCTTCTTTATGTTATTATTAATTTTCTTTAGTATTTTGCATCCACCAGAATCAGACCCAACAGCTGGTTCAATCTGGTCAGTTGGAGTTCATCATTGGAGGGCAAGTCATGCATGATGAAGCAGTCACTGAGTACAGTGCCACCATTCAACAGATGACAGGTAAGCTAAGGAGGTCTTTTTCCGGATGTAAAGATTGTGAATCTTCAAGGCAAATCTGAGATTTTGTTTTCGTCACAAGCGATGGTTTGTAAAAAGGTTTGTAGATAGCTCAGTTGGTAGAGCATCGGCACGAGGGTTTTCATACCTTTTGTTTATCAAGTTTTTGACCATGACACAAATCCCTACTCACTGTAAATGAAAAAGTATGTCATATAGTTTACCTGTAGAAGCTTCAGCTTCATTAGTCATCAAGTTTTTTAGAAGAAAAAAAAAATAGAAAAAAAAGTATCTAAAACCTGTAAGGTTTCATTTTGTGTTCCTGCAATTTTTTCTTCTTCAGAGGGTCACTCTTTCATCTATGAGAACTTTGGAAAGCGCCCTCACTTCAGCTGGCACGTAGATCCCTTTGGCGCATCATCAGCAACGCCCTCGCTGTTCGCAATGATGGGTTTTGATGCGCACCTAATATCCCGGATCGATTACGACGTTAAGGACCAGATGCAAAAGAGCAAAAGTTTACAGTTCGTTTGGCGTGGGTCGCCCTCGCTTGGTAGCAAACAGCAGATCTTTACCCACGTCATGGACCAGTATAGCTATTGTACTCCACCAGATTTGCCTTTCTCAGATAAGTATGTTATTTGCGTAAAATATTTGTCTAAAAATTGCTAAAAATAACTATTTCTTTTATAAGGTGCTTTATCTACCACGTGTGAAAGCCTGTATTATTATTTCTTTCCAGACAGGACTAACGATATGAGAAAGTTTATGCAGTACCTTTTAAGGGTTAACAAGGTACTGGGGAACATACAGCAGCCACTGCCAGAAACACCGGGGAAAACCCCTTCTCTTAGTGATAAGTGTAACTTGGTTCTTTAATGTGCATTACACGGCACACAGGGCCTCCAGCTTTGTGTCCCAACCAAAGGACAAAGCAATCATGAATGTGTCAAGTGTCTCTTACCCACACATCTGCTGATCAGAAACGGCAAAGCATGTGTCCGGTGTGCTTGATCGCTCTGCCACAACTCTGTCACGCTATCTCACACTTTCAAATTGTGTGTGTGTGCTGGGAGGGGGGGGGGTGTCTAAATGGTATTGTGACCTCTTCAAGGACTAGCGTCTAATTTAACGCATATCGGAAAGTATAAAACTCCCTTGTCCTTTGGATGGGATGCAAATTGCAAATTACCTTGATTGAAAAAATGAAAGAAATATTTCAAGTATCACTCTGAAATGTTGGAAGTATTCTTTATTTAACAGGACTGGTTTCTACATGAATTGATACGCCGTGTTTTAGAATTAACAAAAAACACATGTTGGTAAAACCAGAGAAATATCTTGATTAGAAAATCGGAAGACTTATTTTGATTACTAGCTTGTAAATGATGGAAGTATTCTTTATTTTACAGGACCGGTTTCTACTGGAATGGATACGCCTTGTTTCCCAAACCACCAGTTGATGGCGTTTATCCTCATATGAGTTTGCCAGTCACAGATCAAAACATCAAACAGTACGCTGCTACCATGGTCAACAGTATCAAACAGCGTGCAGCCTGGTTCAAAACACCTCAACTTCTATGGCCATGGGTAGGTTGCGACTAGCCCTATATAGGACTCTTTCTCTGTACACAGGAACAGAGTCCTAACTATTGAGGCCAGTTTCTGGGGCGGAAAAATTTCACAGCTTCATAACTTAAATCTTACCTGCAACAAGCCTATAATTTCAACAGATTCACATTCCATGGCGGATACATTTTTCTGCGGTGGGTTTTGGTCCTCATATTTTCTTCACAAATCCGTAATTTTCGTAAAATTAAGCAGCTTCCAACGTTAAAAAATTACCGTTTCGATCATTTTCTCACAGTGTTGTCTGTTGTCGTGCGTACGCGTATACATTTGCGTGCAAGACGCATGATGCAAGCTTAGACGCATGAATTCTTGGTCACCGTATCTTGACTGCACAGCGTTAACAACACGATTCAAAATTTGCGCGCCGTGCGTCTTGCGTACACACGGCAGACTGTGAGAGTACAAACAAAAATGGGAATTCCTTAACGTTGGGAGCTGCATTATTTCATGAAAATGACGGATTTGTAAAGAATATATGACGATCAAAACCCACCGCAGAAAAACATATGCTGCCATGGAATGTGAATCTGTTGAAATTGGTGCTTTCTTGCAGGTAAGATTTGAGTTATGAAGTTGTGAAAATTTTCCGCCCCAGAAATGTACCCTGATGTCCAGGACGTCACTGTAGTACAAAACGAAACTGTAAGGCCGCCAGGGCTAGGTTGCGACTAACCGTGGTCCAGTGGTTAGAATGCTAGACTTGCAATCACAAGGTTGTGGTTTGTTTTGCTTGATATTTGACATAAAAAGATACATCCCCTTAAGGTGATCCCTCTGCTGCTGCTTCCCAGGTTGTATTGTAAGTTTGGGTGTGATCCCTGGCTACACGGCAGTAACATGTTGAATGTCTTCTGAATGGCACCCCTGAACAAAGATATTGACAAAATAGGGAGACCGTCAAGATAGCGCTAGCTGACTCAGTTGGTAGAGTGAAGGCAGGTTTATCCGGAGGTAGCAGGTCCCACTAATCCGTTTTTCTTTCTTCAACCCCTTAATATTTTTATTTTTTTTTAGTTGGTATGACACTGCTCTAGAATTGCAAGGGTCATGGGTTGGAATCCCACCCGAGTAATATGCTTGTGATTTTTTTTTCACAGAACTCAAGAAAGTACTGAGTTCACAGTTCTAACACACATCGGTGTATGGGTAAAAAACAAAAATTAATATTGTTTATCCTGGATGCAAATTTAACATCTGATTATAATGTTTCTTTCCACACTAAAGGGTTGTGACAAACAGTTCTTCAATGCAGCAATCCAGTTTGAGAACATGGACAAACTCGTCTCCTATATTAACAAGAATTCTAAGGGCCTCGGGGTTCACATCCAGTATGCAACACTTGGAGAATACTTTGAAGCTATCCATAAAATCAACACCACCTGGGCTGTGAGAGGAGAAGAAGACTTCTTGTCTTATTCGTCCGGTGAGAAACAAGAATCTTAGGAAACCTTCAATAAGGTTTCACTTATAGTTGTGTTGTGTCTTGTAGCTGACTGGATAAAGGCCCGGTCACAGAGGCCCCGAAAACGAGAGCGATAAGAATGCATGCCCTCGATTGGTTGAAAAAGCGTGGCCGTATTCTGCGTGTAGCAATTCAACCATTCGAGGGCGTGTATTTTAATCGTTTTCGTTCTCGTTATTGGGGCCTGTGTGACCGGGCCTTTAGAGCACCTGACTCGAGCTCTGGTGGTTCCGGGGATGTGATTCTGCCATTTGTAAGCAGAAATCTTTTTTTTTAAACCCTCACCAAAAAACATTATGTTACCACAAATCATCAGCAAAAATGGTGCATATTTAAAATGTCTGGTATTAATGTTGATATTTCCACAGCTGCTGACTCAGTCTGGACTGGGTTTTACACATCTCGTGCTAATCTAAAAGGAACAGCTCGACGCGCACAATCAACTCTTCATGCTGGTGAGACGCTGTTCAGTGTGTATCTCAACATGCCTGCAGTCAACCGTACTGTAGACGTTTCTGGAGCATTGACAAATCTGTCTTCGTTGCGTTGGGCTTCGGCCGAGGTAAGTCTGTTTTTCTATCAAACATGACAGGAAATCTCTCTCAACAGAAGCAGGGCCCAGATTCATGGCTCGCTTACCCTCAAAAAATTGGCGCTTATAAAAGCAGGGAATTATATTCTTACGTCAGGCATATTTCAGGGTTAAGCGGGGAGTTTTGACTTGTGTGTGTGCTTCTCCGCGTTACTAGGCATTGGGCTTACAAGGCTAACGCAGAAATTCAGCGCTTGTTATGCAAGTTGAAAATAAATAAATAATAAACAAATAGTTTGGGGGGCTAATCATCCTTACTCGGAGCTAGAGCTGAATTGCAAGGGACGCGGCTACATCGTGTTCAAGAAGCAGGCTTGTAGCTGCCAGCCACATCAACCCATTATGACCACGGAGCATAGCCAAGATCAAAAGTGTTTGATTTTTCCCGAGGGAGGAAAACCGGATAGTCTGGAAAATCCTTGTGGCACAGCAGAGAACCAAAGCACAACTCATCTCACATATGGCCCTGGCCGGGAATCAGCCCTGGCCGGGAATCAAACCGGGGTCACCTTGGTGAGAGGCGAGTGCCACCCATAAATGAGAGGCGAGTGCCACCCATAAATGAATGGTGAATTCAGCAACAGAATTCAGCAGTTAGCAGAGCCATGAAAGTGGGCCCAGTTAGGTTTGCTCAGGGGTTTCTCTCCATGCCTCTCAGCTCTATGGACCGCGGTTCGAGTCCAGACCAGAGCCTTTACATGGGAATGGGGTTTTTCAGTCCCTACCTGGCTGCATTGGTTTTCCATCCCACGTTTTTTCATTGTCTTCTCTACAAAAAGTTTGTGTGAAGTTTCCATTAGGATGTTTTGGCGGCTATTTAGTTTGGATTCAGAACACGCGGAACACAGCCAGAGTTCAAAACAGTCAAACTTTACCTGTAGGCAGACTATCTATAACTGCGCTCGGTAGGCCTCCTTGTCTCATCACATGAGCTCACCACTTTGCCTTCCGCTCTAACGCCTCATCACTTGTGAGACACAAGCGCCCCTCAATCAGCGCAGCCAGTCTTTCATTTGTGATGAAGTCTCACCGCTTTGGCAATCGTGAACTCTGTCTTTCAGGTCCAACATCACGACGGAGTGACCGGCACAGAGAGCCCTAAGGTTGAGGCTATGTATGAAGATCATCTCCTCTCCGCCGAGACCAAGACTCTCAACTCAATGAAGATGATGTTTAAGGATCTCCTCAAGAAACCAGCAATGGATGGAACAGATGCAGAGAACATTCTTACATCCTTAAACAATGGGGAGGCATTGGGTAACTAAGTTCCGTCTTCTAGTCAAATGGTTAACTCTGTAGGGTGTCATGGCCAAGCGGTTTAAAGCATCAAATTCAAGCTCTGGTGGTTAAGTCATCGGGGTTGGGTTTGGTCATGACAATTGTGTCCTTGAGCAAGATGCTTTACTATAATTGCTTCTCTTCACCCAGGGGTATAAATGGGTACCTGCTAGGGTAGAGGTTGATATTGTGTTTGAAAAAGTGGAAAACTTAACAATATTACTTCAAAGGGAATCCTTTCTTGAAACAGTTCTTACTATCAACAGCTGCAGTGCTTCTCATCAAGCAAGTTTTTATGGTCATTAATTTTTGGAGTGTTTACTAAATAATGTATGACACTATCGTTAAAAATAGCACTGATATACCAAAGTATAGAATATTTGAATATTTTAGGCTTTGGTAGCCTTGGAGAAAGACTGCTAGAGTCGAAACAGCATGGCCCAGCTTCATAGAGCTGCTTAAAAGAACACGTTGCCTTGGATCGGTCGAGTTGGTCTTTGAAAAGCGTTTGTAGCCGTTTGTTATCAAATGAATACAGGTAGAAAGGTGTTGTAAAAGTAGAATACAATGATCTACTCAAACATTCCTCGAAATTGCACGTTTTTCCTTTAACACAGAGTCAATATCCCATAAATGGCCGACCGTGTTAGTTCGCAAAGCAAAAAGAATACCACGCAATTTTGAGGCAAATTTGTGTGGATTATTGTATTCTAGTTTTAAAACATCTTTCTACCCATATGCATTTTATAACAAACGGTTGCAAACGCTTTTCATAGACCAACTCGACCGATCCAAGGTAACGTGTCCCTTTAAGCAAAAAAGGAGCTTTGCACAACAAAATAATGCTAACTAGAATAGCGTTACCAGCCAAACTATCAGGTCACATGTACAATTTGTAACTGGTATCCTGCTCATTACTGCTTAGCAGACAATTGTTAAGCAATATTTTCTATGAAATTGGGCCCTTGGCCATTAACGATTTTTTGCAAGATTTGAATCTGTAATGTTTGATATTTTCAGATGTCGGACCTGACAAGCCCCTGGCTCCAATACTTGTGTACAACCCACTAGGCTGGTCTGTCAAGAGACTGGTGCAAATGAACATTACCGACCCTAATGTGACTGTCATTGATATACATGGGAGGCACATTGGGAGCCAGGTCAGTGTTGTATGGACACCGCAACATAGGTCTAGATAGCTCAGTTGGTAGAGCGCCGGCACATTAATCTGGAGGTCGGTGGTTCGAATCCCACTCTAGTCAATTCTTTGTTCAACCATAATAATCATTTAAAAAATTACCCAGTCGTGGTAAAAAATTACCCATTTCTGTTATGGTTTATATTGATAATGTTATTTTATGGGAAGCTATGTGATTTGTGGCATTGCATGGTGAGGTATCAATGTATACTTGGTTTGCGGTAACACCATGTGTGTATCTACCTGCTGGGTAGATTGTGCCCTTTTAGAACTTGTCTTGTCTTCCTTCCAAGTCTGAAAAACCTACTCCACATTAGGCCAGATAACAACAAATACCAGTTGATCGTGCGGATTTTTCAAAAAAGAGGAGGATGAGGGCCTTACTATTTACTATTAACTATTTTTTTCAAGATGGCCACTAAGTATTTCAAATCAAACAGGCCACAAATTCTTCAGTTTGAATCAACCGCAAACTTATTTATACCTATTAGTTGCATGAGGACCTGTGTTAGCACTAACACTAACAGAGTCGGATAACGATTGGCTGGTAGGCATTCACTAATATTGTTTTATGAAACAGAAGGTTACAAGTGTTCGAGAGCATCAAGTTAGATTCGGGAAAAGCTCCTAGGCGAGTCCTTTTGAAAAGATGTATAAAAACTTTTTTTTTTTTTTTACCACCAAAATCGAAAAATAGTTAATAGTAAAAAAAAAGGATGCCGTCCAAACAAAAGGATGCGGGCAGGGACACTCAACTGTTTTTTTTTTTATTATTTGGCCTTAGTAGAATATATAGCAAGACAAGACAAGCGAGGCAATGGTTAAGCAAAAGCTTAAAATTGTGTGCGTAAGCTCAGTGTCTGTGCTGTAGCAATTCCCATTATGCAAAGGGTCTACATGTATATAGAAGCATACAGACTGAGTAATCTAGCCATACGCTGGTGGAGGGTCTTGGCTGTGGCTGATGGCTACTGTGGTAATAACGAAGCATACAGACTGAGTGATCTAGCCATATGCTGGTGGAGGGTCTCGGCTGTGGCTGATGGCTACTGTGGTAATATTGACGCATACAGACTGAGTGATCTAGCCATATGCTGGTGGAGGGTCTTGGCTGTGGCTGATGGCTACAGTGGTAATAACGAAGCATACAGACTGAGTGATCTAGCCATATGCTGGTGGAGGGTCTTGGCTGTGGCTAATGGCTACTGTGGTAATATTGACGCATACAGACTGAGTGATCTAGCCATATGCTGGTGGAGGGTCTTGGCTGTGGCTGATGGCTGCAGTGGTAATATTGAAGCATACAGACTGATTAATCTAGCCACAGCCACAGCCAATGTTGGTTAATTTTCCCTTACTTTATTTCCTCAGGTTAATCGTCCCATAAGTCCAGGGGACCCATACCATCTTTTCTTTTATGCCCAACTATCACCGATGAACTTTGACGTCTACTACATCAAGTACCAGACCAAACCGGATGATACCATTGCAACCATGGGGAGGGTCGAAAGCCTTCCCACAATCAAGCTCAACGTTGCATCCATGAATGATAAGAATCGTACCCCCAAGATGGCGTCTTATAAGAACATCAGTAACGACTGCTTCGATGTGACGTATGATATGAGCACTCAACTGCTGCACAGTATCACGGACAAGTAAGTATCATTTATGTTTGGGAAATGTTGGAGGGTAGAGTCAATTCAATGTAAAATGTATTTCCGAACTCACAATAATAAAAGACAAAATTAGGCAAAGAGTCGTAAACTGATGGTTCTCGTCAGAACCAACACAAGAGTCGGCTTGCGGTCATCAAACGACACTACCCGTCGTGTCGAACACAAAATAAACCACAGATCTCTTGCTTCAGCTGCTGACAAATCCTTCTCTTTTGCCGCTCCTAAACTTTGGAATAGTCTCCCCCCCCCCCATCTCTGCGCTCTGCTGATTCACCTCATATTTTCAAGAAGCATCTGAAATCACACCTGTTCCCACAAAGATTGTTTTGCTGTTTGGTTTAACTTGTATTTTGTCTCTTCGTTTATTTGTTTCTTTTTTTCATCACAAACCGCTGTGGTCTTGCTGAAATGGCGGTATATAAAACATTTTTGTATGTATGTATGTATGTAATTCAAAAAGAGATATACACACGGTGCTACCGCAGACCCCTCTGTGAATATACTTGCACCATGAAAAGTTTCAAACTCTACTAATTTGTTCAACCAAAAAATTATTTTAAATATGACTAATTCAAACCACTCATCATGGCCAAGTTCATGTAAGGACTATCGTTGACAATAGTTTGACTAAGTTTGCCGATCTCTGTCTAGTCACAGAAAGTTGGACTACTCTAGTCAACTATTTGGAACCAGCGTACTCTGGGCATGGTTGCATCACTGGTCACCAGTGTGGCTTGTCATGGCCGAGCGGTTAAGAGCACCAGAATCAAGCTCTGGTGTTTGATCAGCAGAGTGTGGGTTTGAATCTCGGACATGACACTTACTGTGTAATATTGGGGAAGTAGTGCTTTCTGCTCTACCGGCCAGGCTTCGGACTGATGATACCCAAGCCTACATTCGTATGGAGTGTAAAAGGGGTAACCCTGTTTCAGCCCTAGTAGTAGGTTGCAACGGCCTCTAGAAAAATATAATTGTAGCCCATACCTTGAAGTGGCCTTCCTTGTGTGTCTGGCGACTTGCACAAAAAAAATGTACAAAAACAGTAGCCAGTTTCGTAGAACAGTGCAGAGTGGACCATTTAGAACAAAATGATAACGTGTGTTAAGTTGCCGTTCGCCCTGAGATGACATGACAAGAGTCGTCCGCACTTCAACCTCTGTGCGCATGCCCTATGTACGTCACTAAACAAGCCCTTGTTATCCATTGGTCCATGCCCGAACTTGACCCATGTTTCTTTCTCTTTCAGACACACTGGTAAAACCATCCAAATGCAACAGACATTCATGGAGTACTACTCATACTATGACGTTATGTTTGGACAGACGTCAAACAACTATGTGTTCCGCCCTCAGGGTTCGGCTCATTCCGTCGGTGACATGGTGAAGACGGATATAGTAACTGGTCCTTTTGTCAACGAAACCAGGCAATCTATCTACAAGTAAGAAGTTACATTTGTTAATAATAATAATAATATTAATATTACTGTTGTGGTAGAAAATTCTCAAGTTCTGCTGGCTAAGGCCGTGTCCGAAATGGCGGCTTCGGCTACAGCTACGGCTAGATCGTGCGCGTCTACCTATTCTTCAACACTGGCAGTTGTGCTGATCTAGCCGTAGCTATAAGCCTTTTTGAGGTATGGCGGACGTGATTGGAGTGTACTCTTTGGTTGGGTGTATACACACAAATTTACCCAAACCTTATAATGTTGTAGCATTGTGTCCGCCATATCTCAAAAATGCTTGTGTTCATCCAGTGTAAGATGTAGCCCTCCTCTATTCATTTCTATTTTTTGCAGTTCTTGTCAAGGGTGCTCCTGCATACACCCTGATGTCATCTCTCCATCTTCTTCTCTGTCTACCTCTTGTCCATGTCCTGTGTTGCCCGATCCATTATTCTTGTTTTCCATCTATTGTCATTTCTTCAGGGCTGTGTGTCCAGTCCATCTCCATTTAGCTTGTTTTATTGTCCCAATGATGTCTCTTAATCAAGTTTTCTTTCATATTTCTATGCCTTTAATCCATCTCTAACTAAGATATGTAGGATCGTTATTAATTTATTGTTATACATCTCTGTGGCCTGTCGGACCGTTCGTGTATATTTATAAAGTATAATTAATGTTTATTTTTTGCAGTATGTATGACTCTCAGAACAGTCGTTTCGTTGTTACTCTGCGACTCTTTAAATTGCCGCACACTCACAACGATGACATCGTATGCGGCCATATCGAGTTGGACTTCAAAGTTGGACCACTCACACCAAACAAAGAGCTTGTCTACAGGTAAGTGTTTACACTTTTCATCAGGGTATATACATAGTTGTCGCTACTCGGTCCGAACTTGGCTCAAGACGTTGTGACCACGGGTTTGTCCAATGTTAGAAATTTGTCCCTGCCATCCAGGCCGATCCTGGGCAACTTGAACAGCTTGATCGTGTTGTAGGCCGATTGCGGTGAGGTCGTCTATAAGCTGTGGTATGTAGGTGCAGCGGAGGCTTTCACCCTGTCGCAAGGGCTCGAGACGTTGTGACCACGGGTTTGTCCAGTGTTAGAAATATGTCCCTGCATGGACATGTTTGCTCCGCACTTTCAATGATATCTCAAAACCGCAACATGCAGTAGTAATGTATACACTAGATTTATATAGAGTTAAAACGATTGAACAGTTGCAAAGACCAAAGGTATACTTTACCTTAGCCCATTCAAAAGATAAAAGTTGTATTTCTGTCATCTTTTCCTCCTAGGTTCGCCACCAATATCGATTCTTCAAGCACCTTGTATACCAATGACAACGGCTTTCAAACTATGACGCGCAAACTACGCACTAAAGTTCCAGAACCGGTTTCTCAAGTAAGTTTTTCACCTAATCATTCAAGATAAGGTTTAAATTGTTATTTTCATTATTTGTCCGCATTTAAAGGCACTGCAGTGCACTGAACACAAGACAAATTTTTCCATAACAACATACTTGGTAACTATTGTGAGAAACGGCTCCTTCTGAAGTAACATAGTTTTTGGGAAAAAAACACCAACATTTGTGCAACAATGTTTTTTTCTTTCTTATTTTCTGCAACTTCGATGATCAAATGAGCCCAAATTAAGCTTACCAGAGTTAAGTTGCCAAACAAACAACCATGTCTTATGTACAGTTTGTGGCTAGTGTCCTGCTTATTTCTGCTTAAAACAGACATTTGCTGAACAATATTTTCTGCTTAAAGGAACATTACAGAAATGGTTTTTGCTAACAAAACAGTTGTTGGCAGTTTAAACACTTTATATACATAAACTGACACACCTGTAGTAGTTTGAGAACGATCAGCCATCTGGGTCACGAGAGAATAGTGAAAAACCGATCACAAATTTTGCATTGCATCGATGCCAGAACAAAAATGAATAAAACGCTCACTGGGTGATAAACTCCAAACATTATTTATTTCTCATCAAATATGACATTTCAGACAGAAATATTTCAAGGGATGTTTTCTATCATCATCATTAGACCATGTAAGTTTTATGTAAATCTGTGATCTTCACGATTTTTGTTTCTTACCAATTCTGTAACGTTCCTTTAAGCGGCTCTATGAAATTGGGCCCTGTATTGGATTGAACAAAGAGTTAAGACTAGTCTTATGTCCAAATTGTCCTAACTTAGGACTAGCCTTTAGTTTTTAATAACTCCTAAAGAGTTCTAGGACTAGTCCTAAGTTAGGACTATCTTTGTGAAATCGACCCCTTGTACCTCATAAACTTCACTTCCTAAAGGTTACGAGTTTTATCTCAAGTTAGGATAAATTACTTGACCTAATTAAGGACTAGCCTTAGGTATTTAATAACTCCTAAAGAGTCCTAGGACTAATCCTAAGTTAGGACTATCTTTGTGAGATCGGCCCCTGGGCATACATGTAGAAGAACCCAAGATCGGGGAATTCATACTGTTTTGAACAATGAATTCACACTTTGCACTTTTGTCCTTGACTCCTGTTATTTAGAACTACTATCCACTGGTAAGCTCAGCTCACATTGAGTCAGTGAAACAGGATGTTCGTTTGACGGTCATGTCAAAGAGAAGTCATGGTGTGGCGAGTTTAAAGAACGGCCAGATGGAGGTATGTACAATAATCTGTTCATTCAATATCATCCTTCTAGAAGTCTTTGGTCCTTCTGAATTCATTTTCACTGGTTGTTCCTAAAACTCACACCGTATGGGGGGGGGGGAGTTCTTTCACTTATGCTGGATCTTCTCTCTGGAACGAACTCCCTGAAATTATTTGTAATATTGCCGATATCAAAGTTCAAAGTTACTTTGAAAACTCACATTTTCATTGTTTTTTTGCTTTCCATTTCTAATTAATTAATGTTTTCCCTAATTGTTATTTTGCTTTCTTTTCACTGGACATCTCTGCACCTTTAACATCTCATTAGAATGATACGGCACATTAAAAATGCCTACTATTATTATGTAGTCGTACAAACCATACACTTCTTCAATACCCCCTTCCTCCCCCTAAAAGTGTACAAAGAACAAATTTGGGTTTTTTCCACATTATTCTACATAGAGACACTTGAATGTGAATTCAAACCCTGTTTATGATGAGCACAGATATAAGAACTTAAAGACTGGTATACTACCATAATTTCCTGCGTACAAAACAAAGCTTATCTGTCCCACAAAAGGTCGAACAGACTAAACAAAAATATTGAGTCTTATTTAACGGTGCAAAAAAGGCCATGAAGTTTTTATAGGTTGACATTATTTTCAAAAAAGGAAAGCTTACTGTGAGCATTACTCCAGAGTTACAGCCAAAATAAGGCATCAGGATAAACCAGATTAGCTTAGCATTTCACTCTATTGTTCATGGTTTCTTGTTTGAGGTAATTCTGGTGTTTCTGAACTTGAAATGTATACTCAAAAGTCAATTCAAAGTAAATATACAAGTTTTGAATTCAAATAAATTTACATATTTATTATTTTCATGTTAACAAACTGCAAAAGCAGAAATAACAGAAATAACTTATGATTCAAGGCAGTTATGCAAATTTCTCCGTGTGACAAAGTCTACTTATCCAATTTATTCTTTTATAATGAGTCACTAATAAGTTTAGATCTAGAATGATAAATGATAAACTTTTTTTCATGAATGATTGCGATCAGGTGATGCTCCTTCGACGTCTTGTCACCAACTCCGGCTACGACGACAAAAACAACCTGACGTTGGAGCAGCCGCTTGTTGTCACGCCAACGCTCTGGTTTTTGCTTGGTAACCGCACGCACTCCAGCGAGCTTCAACGTCGTGCCTGGCTGCACTTGGAGAACCCACCGATCGTCATGGCTGTCAATCAAACTCAGACAGCGTGGTATAAAACATGGAAAGCGAACAGAGCAAGTGAGTTCACGTTTGTTGTTTTCGCAAATACTCTTCTTCTTCTGGCTTAAAGAAAATAAGACAAGATGTGTGACCCAACCTTGAATAGGGATGTACTTGTGGTGTACGTAGGGTTATGGGCCGAGCGGATAATAGCACCGAACTCAAGCTCTGGTGTTTCTGTTCAGCAGAGTGCGGGTTTGAGTCCCGGTCATGACACTTGTGTTCCTGGGCAAGACACTTAACTATAATTGCTTCTCTCCACCCAGGGGTAAATGGGTACCTGTTAGGGCAGAGATGGTTCTTGTGATTGATTTAGCCGAATAGCACATTATTTGTTGCACAGGCTTTATAGTCCCCTGGGAGCTGAGATGGTTTAATGTTGGAAGCGCTTTGAGACGCCTTTCGGGTGTAAAAAGGGGTGTATATATAAAAACTGGTTCTGAATATTATTATTATGTACCTGTCAGCCATGTTGACTTGGAACCATCCAATATCCACCATAATCGCTCAGCACATGATAAATCAATACACAAATACTCAGGGAGTTAGCAGAGGTCTTAAAATAAGTATCAAGTTCTGTCGACATGTAAAAAGCGGATACAGTAGGATATGGAAATCTTTCCATAAGGGTTGTGGGGGTTTTGTTTTTCAAACAATTTCTTGGCTGGGAAAATGTTTGCCTTTCTTCCCAAAACACGATTCCGTAATCAAAGTAATTATATTAAAAAATGGCTTTACCAAACCACAGTTGATGCTATTAAATGGTCAGAAAGTAAGAGAGTTAAGAATTGTTTGTCCAGGATTTTTTTCTTTTTTCTTTTTATCCCGAAACTCGATTCTGGATTCCAAGTAATATTATGAAAAAATGCCCTTAACAAACCAAAGTGGATGCTATTAAATGGTCAGAAGGTGAGAGGGTTAAGAGTGTTACAACATTGAACCCAACCAGAACATTCTTTACCACAAAGAATCTGGCCAGAGACTTTCTCTTTACCATTGTTACTGTCTTTTTCTTTTTTTACAATCCAGAACAAGTTCCAACAGTTGCAGAGCTCCAGGGTTTATGGAATGAGAACATCATAAGCAAACCCCTACCTACAATCTTCCCCGACCTTCCTCCTAACGTCCACCTCTTGACATTTAAGACCCCAGGCTGGACGTACAATACCTCTCATGAGGCACACCTTGAGGACATCCAAGCTAACTGTAAGATTTCACACTTACCTTTGGGTACTTTTTGTACAACTCAAAACATAAACATTCACAGATTTACTTACAGGGTTTAACCAAAATGATGGTAGAATGCTTCCCTTAAAATAATACTTGCTGAGATGCTGTAGTTTTTGAGAAATGAGTTGAACAATTTTTACAAAAATAAATTTTGTCTAATTGAGACGAAAATTGTTTTAGCATGTACCAACTCTCCATTGCTCTGAGATTTTCACATTTTGCCAATCAAAATTACTTGTCTGCAAGCACATCAGCTTTTGATGAAGTATAAAGCATTTTGAGTATCATTTCAATTAAAGACACTGGACACTCTTGGTAATTATCAAAAAACCAGTCTTCTCACTTGGTCTATCTCAACATATGCATAAATAACAAACCTGTGAAAATTTGAGCTCGATTGGTCGTCGAAGTTGCGAGATAACTTTGAAAGAAAAAAACACCCTTGTCACACAAAGTTCTCGAAAACTAGGTCACTTCAGAGGGAGCCATTTCTTACAATGTTTTATACTATCAACCTCTCCCCATTACTCGTTACCAAGTGAGGTTTTATGCTAATAATTATTTTGAGTAATTACCAATACAGGCCTGATACTTCACGGAGGCAACGAAGGCGATTGCCTCCGTGTCCCCTGGTCATTGCCTTGGTGCCCTTGAAATGCTCCAGCAGAAATTTGCAATTTCAGCATAGGGTGCGCTTTACCAAGAAGAAAATGCCTTGGTGCACTAAACCTTTCAAAAACGAAGCATACAGCCCTGCCAATAATAATGTCCACTGCCTTTAAAATTTGCGGAAAAGGATATCAGTATTGAGTATTTATCCAAACAAGGTTTGAATCTGAGAAGCGTTTCCATCAGAAAGGTTTCTCATGAAAATAATTTTCGTCTCGGTGATCACGAGACGAAAATTATTTTAGCATGTAAAAACGTATTTTCATGACATTGTTTTACTCATTTCTCAAATATTACAACACCTCAGCAACTAATATTTTTTACCATCATTATCTTCAAACGATGTAAGTTTAATGTAAATCTGTGGACAATGTGTTTCCTGTTACAAAAAGTGCCCAAATCCTTTAAAATGAAACTTTCACCAGTTACATGTATTGCATAATTAACATTTATATAGGATTAAAATAATCAAACTGTTCCAAAATCCAAAGGTAAACGGTCTTGTTAAATTTACGCTGAATAATTTTATTAAGAAGGGATGCATAAAGTTACAAATGAAGCAAGAATTCAACACATTCAGGCTTTCCACTTCTCTATCGTTCCAAAGTCCACTTGCACATTCCATCGATGCTACACAGTACTGCTTTTATGTTTTCATCATCTTTCGTCTTATGCATTTTTCCTGTGAGAGCTCCGGTAGAAATGTTTAATATTTAAACCAATCACATCATATGATGAAACAGCCTTCTGTTTTTAAAGTTCTGAATAATTGGGAAGTAATTGATTTTGTAGACACGGATTGATAAGTAGAGACTGAAGTGAAGATTGAAGATGATTCTGTGGAAAGCCCAATTAAAGGGAAGGTACACTTTTGATTATTATTCAAAACAAACATTAACTTGGTAATGAGTATTGGAGAGCTGTTGATAGTATAAAACATTGTGAGAAACGGCTCCCTCTGAAGTAGCATAGATTTTGAGAAAGAGGTAATTTCTCACTAAAATAATAAAAGACTTCTAGCCATAAGTCTTTTATTCCTATCTAAAAGCACACAAATTTGTCCAACGAGGGTGTTTTTTTCTCTCATCATTCTCGCAACTTCGAAGACCAATTTAGCTCAAACTTTCACAGGCTTGTTATTTTATGCATATGTTGAGATACAGCAAGTGAGAACACTGGTCTTTGATAATTACCAATAGTGTCCAGTGTCTTCAAAACAATTGAATGGTTCCAAAGACCAAATGAATACTTGTGTACCTTCCCTTTAAAGGGTTTTGGTACCTTTTGTAGGTCAAGCTGCTGGCCACGACATGAATCCCTACTCTCTGTGAATGAAGATGTATGTAATATTATTTACCTGTAGAAGTTTCAGCTTCATTAGTTGTCAAGGTTTTGAGAACAAAGTTAAAACCCCAGAGCAATGTTTTCAGGAGAGTTGCGTATTCGTTAACTACATGCTAGAATAATTTTCATCTCTTGAGAAGGGAAGGTGTACATTCGGTCATCATTTTTAAGATAAAAGGCTAAAAAAACCTATGGTACAGCATATTTCAATAGTATTAAAGGCAGTGGACACTATTGGTAATTACTCAAAATAATTATCATCATAAAACCTTACTTGGTAACGAGTAATGGGGAGAGGTTGATAGTATAAAACATTGTGAGAAACCGCTCCCTCTGAAGTGACGTAGTTTTCGAAAGAAGTAATTTTCCACGAATTTGATTTCGAGACCTCAAGTTTAGAATTTGAGGTCTCGAAATCAAGCATCTGAAAGCACACAACTCCGTGTGACCAGGGTGTTTTTGTCTTTCATTGTTATCTCGCAACTTCAATGACCAATTGAGCTAAAATTCTCACAGGTTTGTTATTTTATGCATATGTTGAGATACACCAAGTGAGAAGACTTGTCTCTGACAATTACCTTAGTGTCTTTTTTGAGAATCATATCGCTTCAAAGTAATATGGTTATAGAAAAAGATATTATTTTTTATCACTCAAAATTTTAATCTGAGACACGTTACTGTCAGAAATGTACAGATTGTTTATTTTTAATTATGGATTATTCTTTTTGTGTGGACATAACCTGATTTTCAGCGATACCTCAAAAACGCCACCACCTTTTGAAATAAAATTTTCACAGGCTAATTTTATCGTTTATTATCTACATTTCCCTTTAAAGTTGTCATTGAAATCTAACAATACGAACAGAAATTTGTTAATTTGTTTCTTTTTATTGTTCAGTGGCAAATGGAATCTATGATAGCTCCAAAAAATCTCCAAATTTCAAACGAATCTTAATCCGTCTCCAACATCTGTATGAGAAAGACGAGCATCCTATCCTCTCTAAGCCAGTTACGGTGGATCTTGTGGTTCGTAAAACATCTCCTTCAATTCCCCCCACCATCATCTTCAAGTTCTATTGAACTACTGTAGATTTTCTTAAAGGATTAGGGTACCTTTTCAAAATGTCCATAGATTTACATTAAACTTACAGGGTTTGAAGATAATGATAGTGGAAAGCTTCCCTTCAAATTTTACTTACTGAGGTGCTGTAGTTTTTGAGAAATGAGTAAAACAATGTCATGAAAATACATTTGTAAATGATTAAAATTATTTTGGTCTCATGAGACAAAAATTATTTTCATGACATTGTTTTACTCATTTCCCAAAAACTACAGCACCTCAGCACGTAATATTTTCAGGGAAGCTTTCTCCTATCATTATCTTCAAACTGTGTAAGTATAGTGTAAATCTGTGAACATTGTGTTTTTTGTCCCACAAAAGTTACATAGACCCTTTAAAGGCACTGGACACTATTGATAATTACTCAAAATAATTGTTACCATAAAGACTTACTTGGTAACAAGCAATGGAGAGCTGTTGATAGTATAAAACATTGTGAGAAACGGCTCCCTCTGAAGTAACGTAGTTTTTGAGAAATAGGTAATTTCTCACTAAAATGTTTGAATCTGAAAAAGACTTCAGGCCTGATGAAGCCTTTTTTTCAGGCATATGAAAGCACACAAAATTGTGCAATACGGGTGTTTTTTTTCTGTTATTATTTTCTTGTAGCTTTGAGTATCAATGCATACATTGAGATACACCAAGTGAGAATACTGGTCTTTGGGAATTACCAATTAAGGTGTCCAGTGCCTTAAGGAGTGTTTCTTTAAGAGTGTTTCAGAAGAGCAGTCTTATTGGGGAAACTTCTTCCTTCTTATGCTTCATCATCCTTATGGGTGAGCTTCGCTTTAGAATGCTTTCCCATATTTTTTTTACAAATTTAAAATGTCCGAAGCACTTCCTCTTTTTTCACTTGTGATATTTTTCTCTTTCAGAAATTCTTGTCTCCGTTCAATCAATCTATCGCTGAGATTAGTGAGCGAAGTCTGTCGGCAATCTGGCCCACTAACCAGGTCAAACGCTGGACTTGGAACACTAAAACGGGCGTAGAAAACGATGAGGCTACCGACGATTTCAATCAAGGTTAGTTCAATTTTGAATTTGGTTCATAGTTTCATAAATCAATCAATAAACTACTCCTTTTTTTTTTAGTGTTAAACAGACAATTTTCATTGGAAATCAGTCTTAAAATAAATGGCAATAAAAAACATTTGTAAGAAGCCTACAGCAGCTTTTGATAGTATAAAGCATTTTGAGAAACATTTCACTTTGAAGTAATGTGGTAATGTAAAAATATTTCAGTTTTTATGCCACAAAATAAGAAGCGATAGTGCAGAAATGCTTCTCAGTTTGTTGTATTCCTATAAGGTATCATTCTTCCCCCATGGACACATTATTAACTTCAGATTTTCAGCAAACTGTTCCAAAAACCAAAGGTATATTTTGCTTTTAAGATGTGAGACATTGGAAAATTAAATTCTATGTAAATTATGTAATTCTTATTATAGTTGTCATTAGCAAAAAAAACATCTTTATAAGGTAGCTGTAAAAAAACCGGACAATTTCATTATTTGTGTAAACTTTTAAGTTTTAACAAGCAGTATTGTCTCACAAAATTGTTCAAAAATGTATTCTATATTCAAACCTTTTAAGTGCACAGAAAAAGAAATAGCCATTTGCACTTGTACACTGTTTTTCAGTTGTAAATGTCATCATTGTTAAAGAGAAAAAAGGAAACACAGCTGATCATCTGAAAAATTGCAGAGCTGTATATTTCAAAATTTTATGAAGGTAAAATCAACTGGGAGTTCATTTATTAACCATTTGGCAAATCAATTATAATTGAAAGAAAAGTTACATATTTTGTGTTGAATAGCTATTATTTCTAATTTGTTACAGATGCTGTTTCTGTGGTACCGACTAATGTGACGTTGAATGCTCAAGAAATCAAGACATTCTTTGTTACCTTTGGAAAGAAATAGAACTGAATTTGACTCTACAAATGTCTCAAAGAACCGTAGAAGACTCTAAAATAAGGTCAGACCTCTGTTACCTTACACATAGACTGTGCAAGTCTCGTTAAAGTTGTTTCCTTTACACGTTAAAGGATTTGGGTACTTTTAACACAAAACACAATGTCTACAGATTCACATTAAAGCCATTGGACCCTTTCGGTACAGAAAAAAAAAAAAAAGTTCACAGATTTACAAATAATTTACAGGGTTTACAGAAGGTAATGGTGAAAGACTTCTCTTGAAATATTAGTCCATGAAATGCTTTACTTTTTGAGAAAACGGTAAAACAATATAAATTCTCGTTAACAAGAATTACGGATTTGTTATAAACACATGTCATGATACGGCGAAACGCGCGAAAACAGGAGTGGGTTTTCCCGTTATTTTCTCCCGACTCTGATGTCCGATTGAGCGTAAATTTCCACAGGATTGTTATTTTATATATAAGTTGTGATACACGAAGTGTGGGACTTGGACAATACTGTTTACCGAAAGTGTATAATGGCTTTAAACTTGCACCGTTTGAAGATAATGATAGGCGAAAGCGTACTTTAAAATATTATTCATAAATACCTCAGTTTCGCTATTCCTATTGGTGGAGAGCGCGTCACATGGGTGTGTATAAACCTTGTGTTTATAACCAGTAAAAAGTTTTGAAACATGGGCGTGACACGCGAGCTTTGCACCTGTGCTTATAAGACAGTTTTCTTTATTAGTATTGGTCGAGAGTAACGGCCGGGACAGTTGTGCCACATCACGTGCGCTCGCACAGCATTTCCTTATAAGGAGTTGTTTACCCGATCGGTCGAGGGCCTTGCTATTTCATAGCTGGAGGGGTGTTGTGTTGAAAGAAATCATTGAATCATTATAATTTTTGCATTTGTTTTACTTTTTGTCCAAAAAGTGTTAATGTTTTTGAACGAAAAGGTATTTATCAAGAACCAGGCGTAATAAAGGTTGAGAATAAACCACTAGTTGAAAACCTCTTCACCAGACATTGATTCCCTTAGTTAAAATATTAGCTGAGGTGCTGTATATTTTGAGAAATGAGTTTAAACAAATTTTCGTATCATAATCACCGAGACAAAAATTATTTTCATGACATTTTTTTACTTGTTTCTCAGAAACTACAGCACCTCAGTAAGTAATATTTTTAGGAAAGCTTTCTACCATCATTATCTTCAAACTGTGTAAGTTTAATGTAAATCTGTGGCTTTGTGTTTTTTGTCCTACAAAAAGACCCTTTAAAGCAATGTGCAAGCGACCAAAAATGTTTGAATATACGCGACACTTGCACGGTCTATGTAAAGGGGTAATAGGAATTAAACATCCTAACAAAGTTACTCAAGACTGAAATCTTTAAAAAGTTTTAAAACCATAAATTTGTTTTTACAAAAATTATGATACACAGCGCTCTGCAGTTTATTATATTTCCTGCAGTTTTATAATCAATCATGTCATATATTCTTTGTTTGAAAGAATTTCGATGAAAATAATAATGTATTTAATCAAGGTTTGTCAATTATTAACGGGCCTGTGTGTAGTCATGATCAAAGCATGCCTGTGCTTTGAACTGGGTGGGCATGCTGTAATGTGAGAGCTAATTATTCCATGCATGGCCACAATTGTGGCTGTGCAAGCCTGATTTGATAATGACGACATAGCCCCTTTAATATTGTCCATGCTTAGAGTTTAACTTCCTTTAAAAAATATGGTAAACTTGTAGTAAAAAAGTGGTTCACAAGTCCACAGCTAATTACAAAAATGAATAAATAGATTGAAATCTTACTTATCATTTTTTAATTGAAATCAACTTATGAGAAACAAAGTTTCAAATTTACATCAGTTTGATTATCAACTTTAAGTTCAAAAACTTTCAAAAAGTTTGTTTCTGTTTTTATTGTCTTGGATCTTTGTCAATTTTTTTTACAATGAATAAAAAATGTCATTAAGTCCATGCATCGGAATCTTTTGAAATTGTTTTTATTCTCACAGCTAAGGTTGGTCAAATTTGGTCCAGTTTCATAAACAAATCATGCCTGGAATTACATGGAGTCCAATACCTCTGTTGCCCATGTCTTGGCCTTGATGCCCCTTCTAAAGCTTACCATCGACGTTAAGGTTCCCAATGGTAGTACTCTTTGCAAACTCAAAATGGCATTGCCCTCCTCAAGGATGAAATTCCAGGCTTGAACAATAAGGAGGAAAACGCTATTTACAAATTAAAGGTGTAATACTGATCCCTTTGGTATTTACACAACTGTACAGTATAATTTGTAACTTACAAATGGACACACCTTCTTGTATACTGCAAAAAACTGGTGGGTTGCAATTGACCCTGTTGGTATCTATAAATGTGCCAACTCCAACACATTGTTAATTATAGACGATGTGACCTCTGACGTCACACGAAAACCATAACATGATTCGCGCGCATACCGCCGGGCAAAACCTTTGTGTTTTGGCAGCCAGCTAGAAAGTGTATGCAATCTTACCATGACTACGTGTCTTTTTGCCCGGCGAAACATGACGTATACAGTGTTTTTTCAACAGAGGGCGGTTTGAATGTAAACATAGGTCACATCGTCTATAAGTAACAGGGATAACTAACACTATGTTTGTCAAATAGATACAGAGCTAGAGTTTTTGCAGTGTAGGTTAACCACTCTAGTCACTACTGTTGAAATTGCATGTGCGTTTTTTCCTTAGAGAAGTTTGAAAATGCCATTAAGCATGTGGCAAAATGCTCTTTACGAAGATCAGGAAGGCGTTTCTGCTTCACAAATGTTGTTCATGGGGTTCTCATGACACGCATTCCCGTTCTCAAATGATGTCCTGTTCCGTACCTTCCCGCTCAGTGTGCGGATGACCTGCTGATGAATAGAGCCACCGCCCCCACCAACTGATGAGTTACTCGCGGTCACCTCCTGGCATTGGCTCTTACAGAATAACCTCGCAAAGCGTTTTCGATACTGCGCGTTTAGGATACCGTAAACCACTGGATTAACGGCCGCGTTGGCGTACGTCACGATAAACACAGCCGTGATCTGATACGATTCCATACCATTCCTGTCATAGTCTGCCATAAGGGCGATTATCGTCATGGTTACCGGTCCCCACATCAAAACAAAAACTGTCACCATGGTGATAAGCATCCTCATAACTCTCGCCTCTCGCTGTACATTGGTAGAGGCTTTTGCAGAGCTTCTGTCTGTCCTGGGTGCGGCTACCATGTGCTCCCGCATTCGCTGTAAACTCATGGAGAACTTTCTCATAATGGCGCGGTAATTCCTGGTGATTATAGACATTGGGATTATAAACACCACAACAATGTTGATGCAGGAGTAGATCAGAGGCAGATAAAGGGGGCCTGGAAAATCAAAAGTGCACACCGTGACGTTACGCCGAAGCCCTGTGTGGTTATCCTCGATGGTTGAGTCTGTGGTTCGGAAGTACAGAACCAATGGAAGGACGAAGATAGCTGCTCCAATCCAGACGAGTAACAAACGCAACAATGTCATATTTAGCGTTGATCGATGCCGTTGTAACGACACGATAGCCTGGTAGCGATCCACACTGATTAACACCATAGTCCAGACGCTGACGATACCACACACAAACTCAACCGCCGTCAAGAGGCGACATAGTACCTCGCCAAAGACCCATACCCCAGTGACCCTAGTCACCATTACCAGGGGTACCATGAGGGTGAAGATGAGGTCAGATAGGGCCAGGTTGGTGATGAAGAGATTGGTGACTTGCCGAATAGCTTTGAATCTCACAAAGAATGAAATGACTAGAACGTTTCCACTGATGGAGACCATAGCCATTAAACCCATGATGGTGTTTTCGAGTACGTAACTTTCCTTCCATGGTTTGTTGAACTCTGAGAAGAAGGTGAACAATGATTTGTTGGATGCAGAGTCCACGATGTAAGACAAACCCATGATGACAGTTAGATCTAAAAGTAAAAACAAATGAAGTGGAAGCAGTTTAATTTTTCCCTTCGCAGAACTCGGGGAAAGTACTGAGTATACAAAATTGTATTATTTATCCTCGATGCAAAAAGTATGTCTTTTATAGGTTTCCACTGCTAACAAACTCTGCCTCTAGTGTCACTGGGCTAGCTCGATGGTCTATATGACTATATGAGTAAGTAGTGCGGGCATAAATGACCCCGTTTGTCGAAAGTGGATCATTCAGGTGGGTCGTTCTACATGTATGTGGGTACTTGATGGAGGTGTAACGAAAAATCCCCCCTCTTTTTACCACCACAGACAGCAAACGGGAAGGTCAAAGTGTAAGACTTCACAGTTTAGATGATACGCTGTTGAGTTTTAGTTCAATTTTTTAAACTAAGATCAGTTACGAATTTTCTGTTTTTTAACCCAAATAACTAGTGTAAATACACCCCCTCGGTTAAGAGTGTACGAGTCCGGTAGTTGTGTTGTCGTCTGCTACATTTTGATCGTGTTCGAAACATGATCTGTTACCGGACCGGACAACAAAGTCCGAAGGGGAAGGCCAAATACAAAAAGTAAAGCACGTAGCATACGCCTCTGTAGGAATTATGAAAATGAAAAAAAAGGAGGAGGAGTTACGTGAAGACGTCAAGATGCTAGTAATGAGTCAACAGATGATGATGATTTCGAAAATGAAGGGGAGGAGGAGGAGGAATTCCATGAAAATGATTGTGATGAATCAACAGATGCTTAAGGATTATGAAAATGAAGAGCGGGAGATGTCCGGGGAAAAAAACATTGATTTTTTTTCGCTTTAGAATGCCAAACTAATGTTTCAAAATGATTGATTTTTCAATCCAAACAGATGGAGTTTGTTTGATTCGTTGGATACAGAGCTACAGTATTATCAACGGAAGATATTAAAGGCACTAGACACTATTCATATTGGTAATTACCCAAAATAATTGTTAGATAAACACTTACTCGGAAACGAGCAATGGAGAGCTGTTGATAGTATAAACCATTGTGAGAAACGGCTCCCTCTGAAGTAAGGTAGTTTTGAGAAAGAGGTAATTCCTGACCCAAATAATATAACTTTTTATGCATCTGAAAGCACAACAGAATTGTGCTACAAGGGTGTTTTTGCTTTCCTATTCTCATGCAACTTCGGTGACCAATTGAGTTAAATTTTCACAGGTTTGTTATTTTTATGCACATAATTGTATGTTGAGATACACCAAGGGAGAAGACTGGTCTTTGACAATATTACCAAAGGTGTCCATGTCTTTAACAATAATGGCAACTGAAAAACGGCGTACAAGTGCAGTTGGTTATTCCTTTTCTTTTGTGCAGATATAAAGTTTGAATATAGAATAAATTTGTCAAAAATCTTGTGAAATAATACTGCTTGTTAAAACTTAAATGTTTACACAAATAATCAAATTGTCGGTTTTTTTTTTACAGCTCCCTTATAAAGATGTGTGTTTTTTTTCTAATGACAACTATAATAAAAATGACATAATTTACATAAGATTTAATTTTCCAATGTCTTACATGTTAAAGCCATTGGACACTTTCTGAACAGAACAAAAATTAAAAGTTCAACAATGAGACATTTATGATAAATGAGGAGTCTGTCTTCCTCCATGGTCTGATGTTGTAACGTACTTTGCCGTACAGAGTGTATTATCCGTCCAATGTTATTGTGTACTTTAGTTCTGCCGCCGTATGTTTAATGTTGACACTTTACACAATGACATAATGTAACGTTGCTTTGCATTTTTTATTGAAGCACGTTTCGAACGTCTGTTTTAAAATTCCTGTATTGGTTATATTCATCACTGTCAAGTCCAAATCTACTGAAAACAGTCATTTTATATATACCGCGTATATTTTGGTACATTTTGGGCTGAATGACGTACAAACATATAATTTTCTAATCGAGTTATTTCGATCTTTTAGTTGCCGATATCATTGATTTGATTAGGCTCTTGAAAAACAAATTAACTTTGAGTAGGATTTGATTAACTGTGAGAGCAATTTGTGAAGGCTTACGAGTGCGAAGCCTGCATACATACATTTATTTTTGGTTTTTAAAGCCCGACTCTGTAATCTAGGGCGTTCTATATGGGTAAATCTTCACTATGAATTTGATATAAATTTAAAAAAATTAACTAAAAATGGAGAAATCACATCCCTGTAATATAAGATGTAGATTATATAACCTAATATCTGTGCCTACGTCAGATCATGGAGGAAGAAAATAGTTCCTCCATGGTCAGATCGAGTCAAAAAAATCCACAAACAATGCAAATCGGGGAGCCATCAGTTCGCGCGAGAAGCAGTGATCTCGCGAGAGCACTAATCTCAACGCGTGGGGCCGATTTAACGACTTGTCCACAAGTCTAGTGATAACCAAATCATCTTAATTAAGTTTCTTGTTTTCGTTGTAGCAACCTAAGTGATAAATCAAATTACAGGTGCTAAAGCAAACACCTTCGTCGGCAGCATGCTGACTCCGGAAAGATCTCACTCTGAGGTTGGCAGTTCTGGATGTCATATCCAATGAGGCGGGAAAGTTTTAGTTTGATTTGCAAACACTTAACAAATAAATCGAGAGGTTCTTCCAGCATTTCTGCTGATGTTTGTTTGAAGAAGTTCAGGAAAGATCTCACTCTGTGGTTGGCTCTTCTGGATGTCATATCCAATGAGCCAGGAAAGTATTAGTGCGATTTGCAAACACTTACAAATAAACCGAGAGACTCGTCCAGCATTTCTGCTGATGTTTGTTTGAAGAAGTAAAGCATAATATTATAGTACAAACGTTCTCGAGTGTTTTTAGGCAGTTCGTGTTGTGTATAATTAGTTTGGATAAAGACGTCATTATAATCGCAATATTGTTTAAATGAGAACATAGAATTAGCTGTTGCAAACTACTACTACCAACCAAAAGTACCTTTATACATGTGATGCTAACAACATTAAATCTGACGTTTCGACCCAAGAAGAGTCAGTCTGTTGACTCTGCAAGGGTCGAAACGTTAGACCACCAAATATTTAACGTAGGGTACTTTTTAAAGTCTTGAGTGTGATAGTTTTTCCCCCACAAAATGAGAGTAACGTCGGTATTTTTTAATCAAAGATTTCACATTAGTTTAGCCTGTATACTAGACTTGTGGACAAGTCGTTAATGGTCCCACGCGATGAGATGGATGAGTTGTGGCGGTGCTCTCGCGAGATCGCTGCTCTCGCGCGAACTCTCTGGTTGCCCCAGTTCACGCGAGAGCAGTGATCTCGCGAGAGCACCGCAACAACTCAACTATCTCACCGCGTGAGATAGAATTGAGTAAACTTTATATACGTCGTTCGCAATTTAAAAAGAACTGTTATCGCCCAATAATAGTGCTCAACTTTTTGGTTTTTACTGAGAATTAGTCAATGAAAAGTGATGAACAAACTCTCTCAGGGGTGAGCAAACTCTCTCGTAAACACGTTGGTAGCATCACTTCAAAACACAATTTGTGCTAATGACATTCTGCAACCGTTCTCTCGCTGCTTAAACCGCGTCACCTGCAATGCTATAACAACATAATCATGTCGTAACTAACCATAAAACGCCGTATAGGTTTTTTGTTTTTCAACATCCAAGCACATTCAGCGCTTCAAAACAAGAGCAATTTTGCAGAGGTATATACTATCTCACAGAACAACTCAACAATTCCAGTGATCCTTAGACTCTGACGTCATCAGTTAGTTTACGAAAGTGTGTTTTCTTTGAAGCCGTGTGTATCATTTGTCACCAGGCAACAGTGAAGTGCCGCCCAGCTCGCTTCGTGTGTTTATCCATTTTGGCAAGTCCAGCGCTATCATATTATTTAGTTTTTATATAAATGAGTTAGTTAAGAGTGAGTATTTAGTGCCAACTCGTTGTTTGTTTTTATTTTTAGACGAGCATTTTAAAAGAGGGGGTTTGTTGAGAAGATCGCCCAATAAAAAAATTAATTTTGTAAAAAGCATTTTTAATGGAAAAGTACTTGGTGTCCATGGACCAATTTCATAGCGCAGCTTAACGGTAAGCAAATGTTTGTGCTAACAAAGTGCAGACAAAAATTGCTTAAACTAAGCGTATTGCACAGGGCCCTATTTCATAGAGCTGCTTAAGCACAAAATTTTGCTTAAGCAAAAAAATCCGTGCTTAGTAAAATCAGATTACCGGCCAATACTCCAAGTAAACAACTGCTAGATATCAGTCACAAGCAATGTATATGGCATACAATTTTGGCCAGTAACATGTGTGAAATAAGCAAGCTAAGCAGCTCTATGAAATTGGCCCCAGGTTAGCACTGGTTAGCGATCAGCTTGCGCGGTCTCACCGTGGATTTGCGTCGTGTGACGTCATATATTTTCATACAGAAACACCGGAAGCATGCCTTTTCGTGCTTATACCGTAATGATAAATAGCAGCCATATGAAATGCAAATCGCGCAGTAAGCACAAAATCCGACATTAAACAGCTCTATGAAATTGGGCCTGGGTATGTGTATAAACTCCCTGATATCAATAATTTAACTTCAGAATGGACTGGAAGAAATACGCGTCACCAGGTCATCCCACACATCCTCTATGCAAACAATCCAAGAGGAATAATTAAATTTGGCGGCAAACAGCATTCTTGTTTGTTCTTTCCCGCGCGAAAACCTTGGGGTTGCACCCACAAATCATTATCATTTTGAGTGGTTATACGCTTTTGGCCCAATTTCATAAAGCTTCTGTAGCAGGGAATACTGCCCGACAAAATGTCTTTACTATATGCAAAAGTTTAGTCGGACACCAGCCACATGAGTGCAAACCTAGTTTAACTTTGACTGGTAGCCTGTTTCTGCTAAGCGATGCTACTTTGTACTTAGCGATTTTTGTGCCTACAGGTATGACATTGGGCCACGATGTTCAATTCTAAGAGGAAAATAAAGCAGCTTTAGGCCCCTAAAACATCTAAACATCATTGCTTAGAAAAAGTGTAGTCACCAACCAAACTTTTGTTCAACTTGCACTGGACTTGTTCTACTGGGACAAGCGTATTATGTGAAGCACCATTTATCCTATATAAGTGGCTTTGTGCAATTGGGCCATGCAGTGCTTCAAACTGAATGATATTCGTTGACAAGTATGACAAGTATTTTGTAAATTTGCAAACATCTGATCCCGTTCACACGCTCTAGCAATGCATCAATCAATTCCATCTTTTTAATGAGTTTGCTGATTGTTTGGTTGTTTGGGGTTGTGGTATCATCATTTAGCAATAGTGCTGTCACCATCTTTAGTCATAATCCCCGTATCCCATAACAGTAATGATTGCTCATTGATCATTGTGCAAAAAAGAACCAGACTGTTCCTCCTTCCAGTCTCGGATTTGAATGAGAGCAAATCAAAATGGCTGCACCATGATTAGGATCTCATTTCACTCAGTTATTCTGGATTCGTATGTTATACCTGTGAACATCAGGTAATCCAGTGACGTTTTGGGACTCAATTCACAGTTCCAGTTCCATTCTTGACCTACAAACATGCTTTTTACTCTTTCCTGTTTTTCCAATAGTAGTGAATATTGATCCTACTTATTTTATAGTCATCATATATTCTGGCATGCAGTCTTCGGTTGTTTGTATTGATTTCAATAATGAAACACAACAGATAGCTGCTGGGAGATGATTGTATTGTTGCACTTTGACTGTCTCGTGTTCTAATTAAGACGCCGTGAAGGTTGGGGCAGCCATATTTCTTTGCAAATTCGTTTCTTAAACAACAATCACAAAGAGAATTTAAATTTCAAATAAAGTATATCATTTTAAAGAGACGCACGACTCAAAGGGAACGTGCTATCGTTTTTTTATCACAGTGTTAAAAGTAAAGTGAAATATTCCGTAATTTCGCCGTTGTTTAAGGACTTTCCGTATATGCAAATATTAATTATGCTAATTAGCGTAATTGCTACCAACCACATTTGGTGGACATTAATTATTCGCTCCGGATTTTCGGCAATTTTAACTTAAAAACACGATCACATTTTGAAATGAAACTTTCCTATAGATGTTCTATTGTGTACTTGTGTACTTGTGTATCCAAACACCAAAGGTAGCATATAAACATTCCCTTTAAAAATGACTACATTTCTTAGCCCTGCTCATTTTGTTGTTAATACCTATCAATCAATTATTATCGTTCACTGATAAGATCCCAGTTATGAAAATAGCTATCTACATACACATTGAGGTTATCATAAAACTGATCATTTGCCGGGTGTCATTGCTCAGTTGCAAGAACTAAAAAAAATTCTCCGAACGAATTTTGACTGCAGGATGATAATTGAAAACGAAAAAAATCAAACTAATTATATAAAAATGAGATCAAAAATACAACATTGAAGTTCCTCTGGGTTTTTTTTTTTTTTGGGGGGGTGACTATCAATGGCAAATCGGGCATGCGTCTTGTTATGGTTACCACAACAAATGTTGGATCACTGTCCTAATTTTCTGCAATCAATAAAAGGTATTTACCTTACACGTGCTTAATTAAAAATGGAATTTGAAGTCTCTGGCTGATGTCATATACATATACCTGTAAGTGTAAGCATGTGGTTTTTTTGCCTTCATGCCTTTCAATATTACAAGTGCCTAATATAATTCTCTACGGGCCGTGGTCCCAAGCCGTTGTTAACCGAAATAGTGCCGTTACTGTGAAATGAATCAATATTGAGTTTGTTGCTATTATTTGCCTACTCCCTTCAAACATACCGTTGAATGCTAATTTAATAAAACAGTTTATATTATTTAACGGCTTTCCTTGATTCCACAGCACCAATGTGTACTAATTTTACAAACTGTATAATATCAAAGTCTCCCTTTTCTCGAAATGAAGGGATATCTTCACACGTCAAAAAATATCCGTATATAGCTATTGATGACGTCAATGGAATGGGTCTAAAATATACACACAGATCGAAAATTATCTATTACGTGTAACATAGAAGCTGATTTCGTAGAGCTGCTTAACGGCAAATTGTGTGCTTAGTTTGCGAGTTTCAAGTTCATATAGCGCTGTAACCGTAAGCACAAGTAAAGTCATATTAACATTTTTTAAAGTGGTCACTGCACGAAACTAAACGACGTCACAATTCAAATCAAGGTTGAACTCGTGGCCGTTGATGAACGCCGTGTCCTGCTTCCTGTGAAAATATGTTTTAAGCTACTCTCTTCGATGTAAAAGAGTGAAAAACACCACTCTTTACAATTCGAGTTGTCCCTCATAATATGGCTCTTTAAAAAATACTTGGTTATTTCACTATTTTAGAGGAGTTTCACTCCGGGACAGATTGAAAATCACTCAAAAAGATGCAAACTTCAATCAAAAAGACTAGGAGGCCAACTCGAAAAAGAGTTGTCCCTCATATGGCTCCAAAGAGTGCCTTTTCACTCTTTTGCATTTAGAGAGTAAGCATTTTTTGTCTGCCCCAGTTAGCGGGAAAATTTGCTTACCGTTGAACTTGGGCCCGTTCATACCTCCTGCGAATTCGAATGCTAAGCGGATTTTGGTGACGCAGTGTTCGTAAGACTTTACACCGGACTTTTATTTTCTTCAAGATTGGCGGATATCAAACGTGTGTTATCTTTCTCAACACTTATGGTCATGGTTTAATAATAATAGACACACGACTTTCTGTGAACTGTGGCCCTTTTCCAAACCACAAATTCGGGCCTATAAACCTATCAGTCACCTGTAATGTGTGCACTTTCAGACGGGACTTCGAAAAGGCTGATGAAGCCTATTGAAGCTGAAGGCGCGATTTCGAAAATTACCATTGGTCGCACCATCCCAGCATGACCCGACGCCATGTCGATGACACAAACCTTTTAATGACCACAATCCTCGACAGCTAGGTTATTAATTGGTGCTAAATTGCATTTTCTGGAAGTTTCCCATTTTTTCAAGTCAGATATTATTTCCAGAATGTTTGACCGATTTGTGATTGATGACTTAAACGCTAATCCGAAGCTATTAAGAGTATTTGTATTAAACTAAAAATGAAAATCGCTACGCATTTATGAAACGTTTAGTTGTGTGACCGACTTATTTGCGAAAAATGGGAGGTAAATAAAAGACAATTTTTGTCAATGAGTTGGGATGTTAAAGGAACACGTTGCCTTGGATCGGTCGAGTTGGTCTTTGAAAAGCGTTTGTAACCGTTTGTTATGAAATGCACATGGGCTGTATGGGCAGAAAGATGTTGTAAAAGTAGAATACAATGATCTACACAAACATGCCTCGAAATTGCACGGTTTTCCTTTTACCTCGTCGTCTAACACGGTCGGCCATTTATGGGAGTCAAATTTTTGACTCCCATAAATGGCCGACCGTGTTAGTTCGCACAGGAAAAGGAAAACAACGCAATTTCGAGGCAAACTTGTGTGGATCATTGTATTCTACTTTTAAAACGTCTTTCCAACCAAACGCATTTTATATTTAAAAAAAAAAAAACGGTTACACACGCTTTTTATAGACCAACTCGTCCGATCCAAGGCAACGTTCCTTTAAATTTGCACGGGATAATGAATATTGTTTGGTTTTACCATACATTAAACATGTGCGTTTTTCCCGATGTGAACAAAATTCATACGCACATTACTCTGGTGGGATTCGAACCAACGACCTTTTTATAGAGCAGATGTCTTATCATATAGACCACTGAAATGTGCCCGTTAGTTGGAAGCAGTTCAAATATTATTTTGTATCCCCGATGTAAATTAACATCTATTAATTGTGTGCGGTACCCGCTAAGGACTAGGTCAATGCAACAAATATATTGGCATGACGTTTCGACCATTAGCAGAGTCTTTCTCAATATTTAATAGATGTAAATTTAAATCGGGGATAAAGACTATTAATTTTGGTTCTACCCATACAAAACCGATGCGTATTAGCAATTTCTTGAGCTCTGTGAAAAAAATCGCATGCATTTTACTCGGGTGGGATTCGACCCCGCCCGAGATTGCCCGGTAGCTAGAGGCAGTTCAAGTCCTACGTTATTGCAGCGGGTATAGAGAGATGCAACTTCTATTTAATAGATGAAAATTTACATCGGGGATAAAGAACACTAATTTTGGTTGTACCCAATCCCCATTGTTCAATTACAACATGTATCAAAATAATAATACCGGCATAAACTCACCATAATCCAAGATACCATTGGTCAAACTGAACTGAAAAGCGATAACTCTATCCTCCGCACCGGTATATCCGTCAATGTCCAACTCAAGCCACGAAGTGTCTGATTGAATGCGTCTTATACGGAGCACAACCCTCTGTTTTCACGGCACACAAAATTCTACATACTGCGTTGTGCAAACTACAAAGATTGGAATACGGTGGCTCAGAGGAGACACCACGTTGTGTTAGGCTACGTTAAAGGCACTGGACACTGGTATATTATTACTAAAAAATAATTGTTATATCACAAAAATTCACTTGGTATATACTAGCTTTGGAGAGCTTTTGGTAGTATAGAAATCATTGTGCATGAGAAACGGCTCCCTCTGATGTAACGAATAGTTTTTGAGAAAGAGGTAATTTATCACTCAAAAAGAAGGCCAATAAAGCCTTTTATAGGCATCTGAAAGTACACACAGTTTGTGCAACAAGGGTGTTTTTCTTTCTTTATTCTCTTGCAACTTGACGTCCAAATGTTCACAGATTTTGTTTTGTACATGCATATGTTGGGATACACCAAGTGAGAATATTGGTCTTTGACATTACCAAATGTGTCCAGTGCCTTAAAGATTTAAGTTAAAAACAATTCAAGTATTTTAAGTCTACAACACTCATTTGATGAATCTACACATTTATTAATCATCATGAAACAAAAATTTACTTGTCTTCTTTTCTGAAATGCTTCAATGATATCAAATTATTGTTTGACAAAGACAGAACGTTTCGCCCGCCTAATTTTGAGTTTGCTTGTTATTAGAAAGAATCCGGTTGCCCTCTTTTTCACACCAATTCCGAGTTTTATTTTAAAGCTCTAGAAATTTTTCTTCAACCCACATTATTATTAAAAATGTCCGTTTGAAAATGATCAAAATTTACGATATATCTTCCTAAGCCCCTGATTAATTACTATTATTGAATTGTTATGACCTTTGTTTGTTTTTCATTTTAGATAATGACAAATCAAGTTCAATTGGCTAATTACACAGATAAGAGCTATTAATGTAGGCCTACCGATACTGCTGTCATCGCACTGGAAAACCAACCAGTATACCGGGTACATAGTTAAAAATAGCGGGAAAATCATTTGTGTTTAGTATACAGTGTTGGATGCACTACAATAATGGAGAAATGTTCAACCAAGCGCCAAGCCTCATGGTGGGGGCCCTTCACCTCGGGCTGTCCCCCTTACAACGTGTCCCTATTTTGCTGGGTCCGTTTTCCTGTTTTAGAGAGGCCAAGATGGACTACGGCCAGTTCGGGGTGTTCCGTGTGTTTTTGTTTTAGATGAACATAGCCCAATAATTCAGAGGCTACCTTCTGACAATAATTAATTGTTTACAGTCTAATTTGTCTTGTATTGAACCTCAACGTGGTTCTTGCGCGGCAGTTTAATTATTCAAAAAGAATGGAGAAAAAGATAAAGAAATTTGTATAAAGGATTTGGGTACTTTTTTGTAACACAAAACATAATGTCCACAGATGTACATTAAAGCCATTATACACTTTCGGAACATAAAAAAAAATGTTCACATATTTATAAATAACTTATAGGGTTTACAGAAGGTAATGGTAAAAGACTTCTCTTGAAATATTATTCCATGAAATGCTTTTCTTTTTGAGAAAACATTAAAACAATTATCAATTCTCGACTACGAGAATTACGGATTTATAGTAAACACATGTCATAACACGGCGAAACGTGCGGAAACAAGGTAGGGTTTTCCCGTTATTTTCTCCCGACTCCGATGTCCGATTGAGCCTAAATTTTCACAGGTTTGTTATTTTATATATAAGTTGTGATACACGAAGTGTGGGCCTTGGATAATACTGTTTACCGAAAGTGTCCAATGGCTTTAAACTTGCTCAGTTTGAAGATAATGATGGTAGAAAGCTTCCCTTAAAATATTACCTGCTGAGGTGTTGTATTTTTTGAGAAGAATAGTAAAACAAGTCACTCAAAAATGTTGATCTCAGCAAGATGAAAATTATTTTAGCATGTAAAAACGTATTTAACCAGGGATGGTATACCATAACTCGTCGTATTAAAATACGTTTTACATGCTAAAATTGAGACAAAAAATAATTTTGTGACATTGTTTTACTCATTTTTGAAAAACTACAGCGCCTCAGCAAGTTAAGGGAAGCTTTCTTCTATCATTATATTCAAACTGTTTAAGTTTAAAATCACCTGGAAGTGGTATTTTTTCAAAATAAAGCTTTTGTCACTAATATATGTGTTTTGATGAGTGGAATGTGAATAAACAGTTAACTAAGGTTTAAAAAAAAATTAGTTCTTATGTTATTTACAAATTTAAGAGTAGACCCTGACCCGAGAGGGCGCTGTTCGTGACGTCAATCGAGGCAGACTTTGCCCGTAATGTGTAGAGTAAACACAATTGCAAAGTACATGTACGGACCAAGTCGTGAGTTTGTACGTTTCAAAAAAAAAATTTATTTTTTATTTTCCGGCAATGCCGACCAGGTGTATTGCTGCTGAATGCAGAAAAACACTTTTTTGAAATGTACCAACTCACGACTTTGACGTACATGTACTTTGCACGTGTGTTTACTATACGCATTGCAGGCAAAGTCTGCATCGATTGACGTCACAAAAGGGGTAGGCGGAGTCAGCCCCCCAAACAACTTTATATATTTTTTAAACATATAAATCGTGACAAACAAATACTAAAAAAATTGTTTTATTGTTCGTAAGCATATACTCTTATGTTTGAAAGAAAAAAAAATTATATTTCCAGGTGACTTGGACATTGTGCACTTCTGGTGTTACACAAATTATCCATATAATTTTAAGTGTGTAGCCAGTGTCCCAAGGGGCTGAAGGATGGAGTTTCAAAAGAGGGCGTTTTTAGAAGTATTGTACAATGCATGCAGTGGACAGAACCTCAGCAGGGGAAAAGAATCTCATGCCATACCGGAACTATAAAACAAGGGAGGAAGCATAAAAGTCGGAGTCTGTGACTAGAGAAAGACGGGTCATCTGTTTAAAGTTATTCGCTGCATTTTTTCTTGAAACTTTGGAAGCATCCTGTCCTCCACACGTCCTTGGTGTGTGGAGGGATATCATGTTTGCAAGGTTGGGGTCTTGAGTTGTTACGTCCTTCCCCTCCTCCTCGGTATAACCCACTATTTCTCGGGCTCGTCGTCGTCGTCGTCCTATGAGTCATGGATGGCCCTTTGTGACCCTGGTTATGATGGAGTTCCACTTCTGCCTATCCAGTGCACATCGATATACATGTAGGCTCGCTCAGTGAAAACAATCAAAGAACACGATAATAATTTCAAGCATACTTTCATACGGCGTATAGATTACGAACAAGATTATGAACTGCAACAGAGCATTGATCTATGAAAAGAGCTCGATCCTTCTTCTTCCATGGCAAAGCCTCACTGCTTATTATACATATAATTTCTATGTAAATTGAGGGCGTTAAGTCAGCTTCAAAGTCAAAGGCATACTATGTTACTATGGATAATTGATTTGAATATAACATGTCCCATCTCAGCCTCGTTTTACACTTCGTCCCTTTTTTTTATTATGGCAAACAGCTTTATATGTCTCAAAATGTTTTCGAGATACTGTTTTGCAATAGAATCGCATGCCAGCCCTGGAGGAGCAGTGCTGCCAAGAAGACCTGATGGCAGCAAACGAGAGGGCTGTTTAGAGATCGATGTTGGACTCAAAAGAATGGCCGAGCTGTTGTAGTAGCATGGAGGAATTTTCCTCCATGGTAGTAGTAACCATAGACTCAATGATACTGGAACATAAAGATCAACGATGTCATATCTATTTTCGTCCTCTGACTCACGTCAAGTGGTCCTTGCCCATTCAACATTTGACCAATGACAGATCCCCAAAGTGACATCACTCGCAGAGCACCTCAAAAAGATTACGTAATTCCAACCGTAAACAAATAACGTGTGTTGTTATTGAAAGCATGGACCTTTTGAGCATGCGCAGTTCGCATGATGAGTCATGCCGTGCCTGTGTTTACCATGGGCTGATCGCTGATAATCCAACTGCCACAAAAACAAGATCGGGTATAAAAACCCTCTTCTAAAGTTATATTCATCATAAACTTTATTGTCCAGACAAACCTGACAGTCATGGCAGAGCAACAGGTTCTATCCAGCAGTAGCTCAAATTCTTCTGATGCGGAAGAGACGTGTCAGCAATACGCTTTGAAAATGGAAGCGAAAACTCCGGCATTTGAAGCTGCCAAGCTGTCTCTTCAGGCCGGTGGTGATGGGGCTACAGCTGCCGATTCAACGGCGGAGTCACACGGGGAGTGCACGGCAACTGCCACTGGACTTTCCGAGGGACTTGACTTGCTTTTGCAAAAACAAAGAAGGTACTGGACCATTTGTCATGTATTGTAATATTGAAAAAAGGGGGTAAATTGATTTTAAAAAAAGTTACACATTTAGAAAATAAATGAACTCAACTTGTACTGTGTAAACTACCAAGCTAGCCCACCTTGTTGAGCTGTTAATGGCTCCTCGTCTCATACAGTGATGAGACCGATGTAAAAAGCGGAGCCACTAACAGCTCAACAAGGTGGGCTAACTACCAAGCATGACCAAGCTGACCACCAAATTGTATTGGGAAACTTCAAGCTATTTAATTTGGACATTCGTGGAGATGGGTAACATCAGGGGTGGCCCACTTAATGTATATCCCTATTATTATGTGGAGATTTACAATGCAGTATTTCAACACAACAAGAAAACAATGGATTAGGTTTGGCCTGAAGCTGATGGTAGACTGTAGTACTACTATACAGTCTATAACATCAGCCTCAGGCCTAGACTCAGTAACTGGGGTGCTGTACTCCTTTTTTAGAAATTTTTAAATTAAAAAAAAAAATGAGTACAGCGCCCCAGTTACTTGGTCTACCTCAGGCCCAATTCCGTAAAGCCTGTGTAACTGTTCCTTGCTCTATGCTGTAAGCATTGAGCTATTTTCTTCCTCCATGCTGTAGTATAGAAGGACAAAAACTTGCTAAGCACTACAAAGGTTTTTCTTACCAAAAATAGATTACCAGCCAGAATGCCATCATACAGTTACCATTGCTGCGACTGGTACCCCGGTCATTTCTTGCTTATAAGCCAAGATATTTGCTAAGCAGACTTTTCTGTTTAAACAGCTATATGAAATTTGTCCCTGGTCCTTGCTGAATGTAAATGCTGTGGTAGGATCAATACAAAATTGAATACCATTCAATAAACTAACAATTGAACTAGTTAAAAGTAATCACATTCAACTGTAAAGTATAAATCACAGATTTACAAATAACTTACAGGGTTTACAGAAGGTAGTGGTGAAATACTTCTCTTGAAATATTATTCCATGAAATGGTTTACTTTTTGAGAAAACAGTAAAACAATATCAATTCTCGTTAACGAGAATTACGGATTTATTTTAAACACATGTCATGACACGGCGGATACAAGGGTGGGTTTTCCCGTTATTTTCTCCCGACTCCGATGACCGATTAAGCCCAAATTTTCACAGGTTTGTTATTTGATATAGAAGTTGTGATACACGAAGTGTGGGCCTTGGACAACACTGTTTACCGAAAGGGTCCAATGGCTTTAAAATGGAGCTCTGCTGAACCAGAAAATATTGCTTTTAACATATTGCTGTTTAGCAAAAAAAATGTAAAGTAGTATTTAAAATTAAGTACTTAAGATCATGAAAACAAATATCACTGCAGAGGGATCCATTTTAGAAGCAGCTAGAACTTGTAGACAATGGCCCTAAAGACTTGCATTTTTGCATGAGACAAAGAGAAAAAACAACAAATAATTGTGAACCAAGGAGGTCCATCCTAGGCTATTTCAGCTGTTAAGCTGACACTGACAGATCAATAGAAAACTGAAAACAACTGTTTTACAAAGTTTTGTTTTCCAGATTACCTGGCTCATTTGTCTCAAATTAAATACAGACTTGTAAGCGGACATTGCACATACACTTCATCAAGTGCCATCTGAGTGGTAGCAAGTGAAACAAGGAATTGTTCACACTTTGTATTACACGTAATCATTGTGTAGAGCTTTCTGTTTAGCTCTTGACTATGAGGTCATTCAAACACAGTACTAAAGTCGGTTCAACCCGATCGAGTTCATCAACTCTGTGTGTCTGAGCGGTACTAAGGATAGACCGAATCGAGTTCAACCCACAAAAGATAGACTGCCCAGCGAGGGGGTTTATCTTTAGTCCGCTTCGGGTTTGACTTTAAACACTGTGTGTGGACAGAATAAAAAAGACCACAACCGGTTTAACTCACAACAGACGACCCATTGACCTCCGTAATCGTTACGTAAACATACGGTGACCAATGAACCGGACAATAAACCGGATGTTAGAGTAATGTTAGAGTAAAGCGTTTGCTTTGACCTCTGAAAACCAAAGATAAAACGTATCAGGTTTAACTCCGTGCTGTCTGAACGCAAGGGGAATAACTTTTTGCAACCACCTCGAAAGTTAAACCAGTTCGGGTCTAACTTAGTACGCTGTCTGAACATACCCTATGAGTCACACAAAAAGATTATAGAACGCCAATGGTACAAGATGGGGATCCGGTATTACTACTGTAGGCCTTGAACTTTGCTCTTGAAGTTGAAGGGGCACAACAATTTCCCTCTGGTAAAGGGGCAAAATTTTATGAGGGAAAAGTAAATTTGTATTGAAACTTTTCGAAGGGCACCACAGCAAAAGCACAGGGCACCGTAGCAATTGCTGCGGGTGCCGTGGGTTATTTTAAGGCCTGCTTCTTATGTATTGTAATTGCTGTTGGTATAGAAATCAATTTAAACAACACATAATTTTATCAGCCTACACCTTCTAAGAACCAATTGATAATTAAGTTGGATGTGCTTCAGATCAAAGTGATTAAATAGAGGAAAAAGGAAGTTTCCGTTAGTGTTTGTCATCAGAGCTCTGCGGTTGTTTTTACCATTACTACAGCAAGAAGCAAACTGTCAATGTGTCAGAATGCAATACAAACAGGTTTGGCAGGTAGCTTGAAGTTATTTTCCTTTTCCTGTAGCCTTGCTTAGCTTGAACTATCTTTCAGCAGTCCATTGATACCCAAGCAATTAGTTAATTGTTGTTTAACAATTCAGATTAAAGGGCTTACTCTTTGGTCTGTGGTTACGATTGAATGAAAACAATCAGTCTTGCATTTAAATACACTGGACCCTATTGGTAATTGTCAAAGACCAGTCTTCTCACTTGCTGTATTTCAACATATATGCACAAACCTGTGAAAATTTGAGCTCAATTGGTTGTCGAAGTTACAAGGTAATATTGGGGAAAAAAACACCCTTGTCACACGGAGTTGTGTGCTTTCAGATGCTTGATTTCGAGACCTCAAATTCATAATCTGAGGTCTCGACATCAAATTTGTAGATAATTACTTCTTTCTCAAAAACTACTCTAGTTCAGAGGGAGCCGTTTCTCACAATGTTTTATACTACCAACCTCTCACCATTACTCGTTACTAAGTGAGGTTTTTGTGCTAATAATTATTTTGAGTAATTACCAATAGTGTCCACTGCCTTTAAGGAAACTATGTTCAACTTTCGAAGGAAATGATGATCATCAGTGGTTTGTGTAGGTTGATATAATTAACTATTAAGGGAAATGGACGTCAGGTTTTAGCTCAACCACAATGAGTTAACTGATTGTGGTTTTGCTGCGGTTTACTTTTTTACGCTAGGAGTAAACATACTCTGCTGAAGAATTATTTCAGACAAATTTGATAATATTTTTTAAAACTCTTGATTTTTCCAACTTCGTAACAGGGTCCAATTTCATAGAGCTGCCCTCAGCAGAGAATGATGCTTACAGTAAAAAATTTCTGCTAAGCAAAATGTGTGCAATTAAAAATAATACATGTGACATAAGTCACATGGTATTTTGGCCGGTAACATTAAAATTCTGGTAACCACAAATTTGTTGTGCTTAGCTACTTGTTAAATGCTAAAGTAGCTCTATGAAATTGAGCCTAGTAGGAATCCTACCAAATTGTGAGTAATTATTCTAATGACTACTATGTTAACTTGTGATTTGACAGAGATTTGATGTTGGAGCTGAGGAAGCTTCAGACCGGTCATCGTCCAGTCACCAGTACAGAGAGCCGTGAAACCCTTGAAGACTTCTTCTCAGGTGGTGAGAGACAAACCAACAATCGACCCCAGAGTGTTCTCTCCGAAGTCCAAGGGCTGTCGGAACGTCGACCAGTCTCGTCCGTTCTAAGGAGCAACGCCTTCAGACGCAATCTTGAAGATGTTATTCGTGGCACGCTGGTCCGTCAAGATCGAGAACTACAGCAGACACTTCGTCTGCGCTCGGCCGGTTTCAACGCTGGAGGTTCTTCAACGCCAGCTGTGCATCCAAGTGCGGACGCATTCCAGCAACACTTGGAGAGTTTGAGTCAGTTGAGTCATTCATCAAGGACATCGACCGGCTCCCATCCTTCCCTTGGGTTGGCTGATGTCTTCTCGCCACCACCACCACCACCACCTGTGCCCCAGTATGGACAACAAGTGCAACATCAACAACAACAACAACAACAACAACAACAGGTTAGTCAACCTATTCAACTCCAATGGAAAATATATTTACCTTTCATTCCTTTATTGTTAGTTTGAATTTTGTGCATTTCAGTAAAGTTCCTCAGCTCGACTGTTAGGTCCTTAGTACAATTTGTATAGATTTTGCAAAACTGCCCATGTTGCATGCATATTTTGGTGCCCCTGTTAAATGGGGTTTATTGATCAAAAGTGGTCTCTAAAGTAATTGTTTGGCATAAATAAACATTCAATTACCAAGTAAAACATTCAGGGGTTTTTTGTTTTAACTTTTTTGTTCATACAAATTTTGTACGTAAGGACCTTTTGATCAATACGTGTATGAAATTGTCATTAACGACTATATTGTTCTGAGCAGACGATTTGATTTTGAATATATTGAATCTTCACAGCCACAGCAGTTTCCCTCAATGCAGTCTTCATTCCCACAGTCGCAATGGAGGCCACAACAACAGCAAATGCCACCAAATCCATACCAGCAGCAACAGGCCTGGCAACAACAGCAGCAGCAGCTGCAGTATTCTCAATGGCAACAGCAGCAGCAGCAGCAGCAGCAGCAGCAATGGCAACAGCAGCAGCAGCAACAACAACAGCAGCCATGGCAACAGCCACAACCATGGCAGCAACCTGCTGTGCAGCCGCAACAACCATGGTTGACGCAGAACAGGTATGAATCAGAGTGTGAATTATAGAGTCGGGAAAAGCATCTTGATGAAAGACAATGAAGAAATTTCAGTTTTAGACGGACGAAAACATCTGTAGGGAAAACCCATGCAGTTGAGAAGGGACTAAATACCCAATCCACATAATAGTAATAATTACAACCAGTTTTTATATGGCGCTTTTCACACCAGGAGACGTCTCAAAGCGCTTCCAACATTATTACCCCTGGTCACTAGGCCATAATTCATTCCTTAAACCATCTCAGCTCCCTGATGGGGAGTATGTACGTAGCCTGTGAAACATTAATATGAGCTACTCAGCTAAATCAATCACAAGAACCATCTCTGCCCTCATAGGTACCCATTTACCCCTGGTTGGAGAGAAGCAATTATAGTTAAGTGTCTTGCTCAGGGACACGATTAGTGTCACGACCGGGATTCGAACCCACACTCTGCTGAACAGAAACACCAGAGCTTGAGTTCGGTGCTCTTATCAGCTCAGCCACGATACCCTTCGGCCACGACATGCTCCAGTCCTTATATCAAACCACCCTGGTACGGGAACCCTGTACAGGGCACCACAGCAAAAGCACAGGGCACCACGTTAATTGCTGTAGGCGCCGTGGGTTATTTCGGGGCCTGCACTATGATCTTGATCAAATAGCCCCAAAAATTTTATTTCTTATGTTATGTTACTCTCCATTGCTAAACAGTCCACAGCAAGCTAATGACAACATAAACATGGCTTCGTACCTGCACCAGGCACATCGTGAGGAGGCTGTATTTGAGATCAGTAATCTAGTCCAACGTCAGCTTGTGTCCTCCATGCTCAACAGTCAATTCAGAGGAACCCTGGAGAATACAATGATGGTAAGGTCCAACACTGTCAGTGCTTCTATGTATCTTTTTAAACCAGAAGTTATTTTTGATATGGTTTGTCTGGTCGAGAGGTCTAGCACACTGGACTGTTATTGATCATGAGAGTGAGGGTTCGAGTCCCGTTCTTGACATTTGTGTGTCCTTTAGCAAGACAATTAACCTTCAGGGACTACTTCTTTCGCTTAAGTGGATCAAGGGAACTTCTCGTTAATTTCTTCACTGCCGCAGAGTGAGTTCTGAATTGGTCTTAACGCTTCGACTAGTTTGCTTGAGTCATCGTCAAGAGACTGAAGAGTGCAGGCCTGATACTTAACGGAGGCAACGAAGGCGATTGCATTCTTGCCCCCTGGTCATTGCCTTGGTGCCCTTGAAATGCTTCAGTAGAAATTTACAACTTCCTCCGGGTGCCCTACCAAGAAGAAAATGCCTTGGTGCCCTTGCTCTTTAAAAAACAAAGAATACATGCCTGAGAGTGAGAGATATTTGCCTATTAGAAAAAGTTAACAATGATCTTTGTTTGTAAACAGGCTCATCTTCAAAATACTGAAGCTGATGGAGAGAGCGTGGCCAACTTCATCCAATCCTTGCCTCAGAGTCAATCTTATCGACGAAATGATTTCAGCCATCTCGGGATTCAGGCGCCATCCAGAGGTCAACCAACGACCTCTTCATCTTCTGCAACAGCTGCAACCTGGGTAAGTTCAAGGGTTCAAAGTTCATGTTGTTTGAAGCTTTGCATGGTGTGGAGAAATAAGAAGAGATTGTAAATAAATAGTAAACTTGCGGGTACAACCATGTGTAAAGCTCGTAGGGTGAGTGTTGGCTCTGACTAGAGCCAGTTGGGTCTCGACGTTTCGAACAGTATACTCTCCTGAAGACGAGCAGATTATACTGTTCGAAACGTTGAGATCCAAGCAACTCTTTTCAGAGCCAACGCTCGCCCTAAAAAATTTACACATGGTTGTACCCGCAAGTTTACTATTCATGTATAGTTTCGTCTTGGTTCAAAGTTCATTTATTTCCACGGTATCAAAAGCAAAAGGTTATATCAATAAAAAAAAAATCATTACAAAAAGAACATTGCAAAAGAAATGTGACACTGCAGAAGGAAGCATTGAAGAAGCAAAGCACAAAAAAGTTTTGGAATTAGGGTTGATACAATAAAGCCTAAAAAGGGTTTTCAAAATGCCTGTTTTCCAGAACCGGCTATCGCTCTTTGTACAGTTGAAACAAAGTGCCCACTGTAGGTGCCTTCTCGTGTATGCTACTCAGTGGAAAGTCATGATGGAATTAAGCGTCACTCGATCGTCTGTCTGCAAAACAAAAATTGGAATAACTAAAGTCATTCCAGGTGTTATAAAACATCCCCAAAGGTCTGCAGAACTTAAACTTTCGGGCAAAGATTGTAAATTACCATTTTTTCTTCTCCAGGCTGCACCAGAGCTTGACACACTCAGACGCCAGATGGAGGAAATGCAGACGATGATGAGGCTGACCTTTGAAATCCAGCTGGACATGCAGAGGTCAATCAGACAGGAAGTGGCTGCTGCCCTCAGTGGCCAACATGGGCAAGGTCAGAACAATATTCAAACTCACCTCATTTCATTTAGGGATGGGGTAACAGATTGTTTTGTTTTTTTTCCATTGTAATGCTTAGTTCTAGGCCGCATTATAAGACACATACACTAAATGTCACCTGTGAAAATTTTAGCTGAATACAGTGTCTTGAAAACAAAAACAGACTGAGCATCATCAAGATCGCATAAAATCCAAAGTTTAGCGAGGTAACAGCGGATACAAACCACATTTCTAGCCACAGCACTTTTGAACGGACATCCGACAAGTTTGAATTTTCAATTCATCTGAAAAAGGATTTTTGCATGAATCCTGTCTCACATTTTAAATGTTTGAGGGTGAAATTCTTTCAAAACCACACGGCTTTGAAGGGAATCTTTTCTAAAAAAATATAGTTTGTACTATCACCAACTGCATTTTTTTCATCACCAAATAAGTTTTTATGTTAATAAGATTTTGGGAACATTGGCCAATCAAGGACCGTACCTTTGTAATGTGCGTAGTTACTTTCTTGCTGAGGCAGCTCTACGTAATTGGGCCTATATTAGGCCTATTGGGCCTATTTCTTCAGCCGCGCCACGCATCTGGAACTCTCTACCACTTAGTCTTCAATCTTGTCTTTGTACCGCAAAATTTGAGTCTCTTCTTATGTCACAGGTTTTCAATGACTAATTTTGTTGTGTCTGTTTTTCTTTGTGTTGTGTTTTGTTTTTTGTTTTGTTTTTGGTTTTACTGCGCCTTGAACACCCAGCAGGGTGGATATGTGCGCACTACTATTATTATTATTATTATTATTATTATTTTTATTATTATTATTATTATTATATATTAGGCAAAGAGACAGGTTCCGTAGTGTTCTGAGTGCCCAGTTAGTCTCACCCGAGGCTGTTGTATTTCAGTGGATAGTTTTGGAGTGATAATTTGTTTATAGGATTTGAGACATTGCATTTTATTGCTGTAACACCTGGTGTATGTCCACTTGCCACTTATGTTAGTTAGAAAACTGTCTTGCTTTATATTCTACTATTGATAATTTGTTATTAACTGTTGTGATTTAATGATTTGTAATTCTACAGTTCCCAGCACCCAGACCGCCCAGGCTCCAATGCCACCCAGTCAGCCTGCTAGTGAAGGTAACTGCATCATCTGCCTGGAGAAGGCCGTAGACGCGGTACTCTACCAGTGTGGTCACATGTGCTGCTGCTTAGCGTGTGGACTGAGATTGAAGCAGATGGGATCTCATTGCCCGATGTGCCGTGCACCAATCCGGGATGTAATTAGAGCATATCGATGCCAGACGGAGTAAGGTATTATCATGGAAGAGCATTGCAAATGGCGGACGGTTGACTCTATGAAATATAGAATAGACCTTTCATTGTAGGATTGGCATGGCCGGTCGAATGTTTGTGAAACATTTAAACTGTGTTTACAGATGTTCTGACCAAATTGAACATTTTAAAAAACTTTAATTACATGTATCTCTCATGATTGGTTGATTTGTTTCCAACAAATTCAACGCTTTTTTGAACAGTTGTGTGACATTGTTACAAACTGTTGCCAACTGTTTTTGTTTTGCATTTATGGCTTTCTTTGTTTAAAGGCAGTGGACACTATTGGTAATTACTCAAAATAATTATTAACATAAAACCTTACTTGGTAGTGTGTAATGGGGAGAGGTTGATGGTATAAAACATTGTGAGAAACTGCTCCCTTTGAAGTGGAGTAGTTTTCGAGAAAGAAGTTATTTTCCACGAATTTGATTTCGAGACCTCAAGTTTAGAATTTGAGGTCTCGAAATCAACCATCTAAAAGTACACAACTTCGTGTGACAAGGGTGGTTTTTTCTGTCATATTTATCCCGCAATTCCGATGACCAATCGAGCTCAAATTTTCACATGTTTGTTATTTTATGCATATGTTGAGGTACATCAAGTGAGAAGACTGGTCTTTGACATTTACCAATATTGTCCACTGGCTTTAAGGTCATCGTATTGATCGACCTCACTTCTTATGCTTTCCAGAATAACGTTACCAGTCAAACTTTGACTGGTATCCTGCTGCTTATTTTTTTTGCTAAGTGGAATATTTTAAAGCAATTGTTTTCAGTTCCTGAGTAGCTCTAAGAAAGCTGCATAGGAAGAATGTGTTACTCTAAGCAGGTTTCGTTTCCTACTTGTTATGCAATGTCTGTGATTCTCTGAGGATTTAACTTTTGAGAATGTAACTTAAGCTTTGCTTCCAGATGCTGACTCTCAATATAAATGCTGATGATATTGGGTTTTTTTGACAACATTATAATGAGTCAGTTTTGACCCTAGCAAAGACTTTGCTATGTTCAAAACATGACACTATTGACAATTTGTTTTGTATTTTCATATTTGTATACACCTTATTATAATTGTCACATTGAATACTTTGCAAATACTTTTTCTGCTCATGTTATTCAATTGAGGTGCATTCTGGTCTGTGTAGTTTATCCAGTCCAGCATACACCTCATTTAAATCAAATATATTTTGTCATATCAAATTTAAGGTATAACTTTATTTTGAAAATTGTATTATATGAAGTTCCAGAGAGTATTTTTAATTATTTTAAAGAAATTTGTAGCAATACCTGTATCGTTCATAATATGTTTGAGTAATATAAACTAAAACAAATTTTTAACTAAATATTAAATGTATATATATATATTATGCAAACATGGTAATTATCATTAAATACTTTTAAGTTCTTGTTTCATAAGAAAGCTTATTTTGTCTGAAAATAAACTTTCTTTTAAAGGCAATGGACACTAATGGTAAGTGTTAAAGACTAGCCTTCACAGTTGGTGTATCTCAACATATGCATAAAATAAGAAACCTGTGAAAATTTTAGCTCAATCCTTCATCGAACTTGCGAGGTAATAATAAAAGAAAAAACACCCTTGTCACACGAAGTTGTGTGTGTTTAGATGGTTGATTTCGAGACCTCAAGTTCTAAATCTGAGGTCTCAAAATCAAATTCGTGGAAAATAACTTCTTTCTCGAAAACTATGGCACTACAGAGGGAGCCGTTTCTCACAATGTTTTATACTATCAAGTTCTCCCCATGACTTGTTACCAAGAAAGGTTTTATGCTAATAATTATTTTGAGTAATTACCAATAGTGTCCACTGCCTTTAACAAAGCTCTACTTTTTAAAATTTTGGTGGATGAAGTGGAGGTTGGATTAGGTGAAATCTGGGAACTACTACAACGGAGGTAGAAAATAACTTACTACTTCCATCCCCATGCTTTTCCTATTCCCCTTTGGAATTATTGCAATAATTTTGTAAATTCAGAGCGAGGGGAAATTCATAATAAACAAAACATTTCAAAGCTATGTGTGTAACTTCTTCATGTACATTTGCAGAAAATGAGTATTATCCTGCATTTTCCTTGATTCCCCCCCCCCCCCCTTTTTTAATTTTTCTATATTAAGAAAATATTTCAGCACTGGGCGAACCAACAAGTATTTCTTGAGTGGTTGAGTTTGATAATCTTCGACTTCAGAAGTACAAATTAATAAGGAAAAGTTGTCAATAGAGGTCGTCCTTTAACTATACCGTGAGGTCGAAAGAAGGCGCTCGACGAGGTTGAGCTGTGTGTGCAAACTTTAAAACGCACGTGGGTGGATAAACGAACAAACTTCATTCGTCATTGACATTCTGTTGAAGTTTGGACACGTAAGAATTGTTTTATTCTTCGCATTAATGAGAAGTTATTTGTACATTTTCTAGTTTTCATATGGTGTAACTCCTGTCCTGGTCGGCCCAGAGTTCAGTGCATACTGCTTTTTGTTATAACTGGGAGGTAGAAATTAACAAAACAAAATTCTTGTGTTATACTTTATAGAGCGTGACCAGACAGCCATGACATGTGACAATTTTGCATTATTTTAAAAGTTATATGACTATAAGTGTAGTTATATGGACCAGCAGGAATGACAGTCCAGGGTCCAATTTCATGTTACTGTTAAGCAGAAAAATACTGCTTGACAATTTTCTTTGCTAAGCAAAAAATTAGTGGGGCACCAGCACAACATGGAAATTTAATGTTAATAATTTGGGGGATATTAAACTTGTTTCTGCTAATCAATGCTTTTCTGTGCTTAGCAATTTGTTCTGCTTACAGGCTTTACGAAATTTTAAGCCCATTCATCTTGATGCAAGTCAGGAGGATGGGTGACAGGGTGGATTGGGAGGGGGCGGGGCAGCAGTGTAAACTTATCAACATCAATTAATGACAGAACCTTTTTGGGCCTCCTTTTTGTGAAAGTTGTGAAAAAGGCTCAGTGAGAAAAAGATTACACAGAAGTATATAACAAAAGACTTATGGCTTTTGGCCAAACACCTAACTATGTAGGCCAGGTTAGCTCTGCGGCAAATAAAAAGTCCATTACAACAACAGCGTTATTATTTCACTTAGATTTTAGAAGGCCTACCAGTATTTATATTTGTAGCCCAGTTTTTAATAAAAATTCTCATTAAAAACAACTCAGACAAGAACAAATTGATAGGAAATAATTTATAGGCATACAAAAAAATTATTTTGATATTTTGAATTTGTTTAAATTTTATTAGTAGTATTTTAATATTTAAACATTAAAATATTTATGTAATAAGATTTACTTTTCTATTTTGACTTTTCAAGAGACTATTGGTAATTCCTCAAAATAATTTTTAGCATAAAACCTTTCTTGGTGACGAGTAATGGGGATAGGTTGATGGTATAAAACATTGTGAGAAACGGCTCCCTCTGAAGTGCCATAGTAAGAAAGAAGTAATTTTCCACGAAGTTGATTTCGAGACCTCAGATTTAGAACTTGAGGTCTCGAAATCAACAATCTAAACGCACACAACTTCGTGTGACATGGGTGTTTTTTTCTTTCATTATTATCTCGCAAGTTCCAAGACCGATTGAGCTCAAATTTTCACAGGTTTGTTATTTTATGCATAGGTTGAGATACACCAACTGTGAAGGCTAGTCTTTGACAATTACCAATAGTGTCCACTGCCTTTAAAGCCATTGGACACTTTCGGTAAACAGTATTGTCTAAAGGCCCACACTTCGTATATCACAAGTTCTATATAAAATAACAAACCTGTGAAAATTTAGGCTCAATCTGTCATCGGAGTCGGGAGAAAATAACTGGGAAAACCCACCCTTGTTTCTGTACGTTTCGCAGAGTCATGACATGTATTTAAAATAAAGCTGTAATTCTCGATATCTAGAATTGATAATTGTTTTAATGTTTTCTCAAAAACTAAAGCATTTCATGGAATAACATTTCAAGAGATTAAACTCCAAGTTATTTGTAAATCAGTGAACTTTTTTTCCTGTTCCGAAAGTGTATGATGGCTTTAATATAGTGTTATATTTGCAAGCAAACAAACAAACAAACAAACAAACAAACACCACAGCAGCCCAACAAACAAACACCCCAGCAGCCCAACAAACAAACACCTCGACAAACAAACACCCCCCCCAAAAAAAAAAAAAATAATAATAATAATAATAATGATAAAACAAAATATAAAAATAAGAATAATAATAATAAAAGAAATAAACAATCACCACAAAAAACCGAATGGCTGGAAACAGTTTGATAGTCAGTAACCTAAAATACCTCAATCTGATGCAGTACTACTCCCTATTAGAAATAAATGTATCCATCTTGTCCCCATGGAGACATCAATGCTCATCAAGCCTGCGGCCATCCGTGTCATAGAGCTGATTTAAAACCAGCAGGGTGGATATGTGCGCATTACAAGTCTTATTATTATTATTATTATTATTATTACATCTGGGCCCAATTTCATAGAGCTGCTTAAGCACAAAATTTTGCTTAAGCAAAAAAATCCTTGCTTTGTAAAATCAGATTACCGGCCAAGACTCAACTCAATTGTTATGCTAAGTAAACAACAGCTAAATACCAGTCACAAGCAATGTACATGTATATAACATTTTGGCCAGTAACATGTGTAAAACAAGCGAGCTATTTTCGTGCTTAAGCAGCTCTATGAAATTGGCCCCTGAGCTCATCACGACGAAATGATGCTTACCAGAATGAGGCTATACCAAACAAAATACCACATGTACAACTTGTGGCACGTTGTCCGGCTTTTTTTTCTTCTTTTTTTTAAAGTAGAAGTTGTTTACAAACAGTGTTTTCTGCTTTAAAAGCAGTTCCATACAGCTGCTTAACCAGCAATTGTATGCTTAACAATTGTCTGCTTAGCAAATATGAGCAGGATCCCAGTCACAAATGATACACAAGGAATTTTGGCTTGTAATTTTATTCTTGTAAGCATAATTTTATTGTGCTTAGCTTTTTGTTGTGCTTATATATAAGCAGCTCTATGAAATTTGGTCCTGGATGTCATCTTCTGTAAAACTACCCCAATATCTTGATCAAAACACTTATTCAACAAGAGGACTTTAATTCAGGTTGAACATTTTTAAAATTAGCTCTTTCAATGTTATTTTTCTCTTGATCTTTTCTATTTTATGAGTTAGAAGTTCCCAGTCATTCAACTGTGATTATGAGGTGTTGCTGGCCAAGTAATTAATGAATTCTGTTTTCTTTAACCTTCTTATAGACTCTGCAACATCATTATTGTACAACTGACAGCATTCCAGCAAGGGTCTTAAGCAAAATGGAAAGGTTATGAACAGTCATAAAGATTAAAGGTGAGTGTTTATAAACACAAATGAATTAAAGGTGAGATTACCACGCATGCTCTTTTTGAATGACTCATTGAATCGTTGATGCATCTAACCAACGGCTAAAGCCATACTACAGTCTTGTAACCATAATTGCTTCACTGCACCTTGGAGTGGAACCCCATAATCTATGCATGTTGTTTTACAGTTAATATTATGTTATTCTTGTTTTGGTAGTTATGGCTTTACAGAAAAGCATAGCGCCCTCTGTTGACGTTGACTAGGGTAGTTGTTTATCAAAGGACATAAAGACCTGTGCCACTTTTCTATTAGGCCCGGAGTGGTATCCTATTAATACTGCCCTCTATTTTAGTGTTTATACATTGTCAATGATCAGATAACAAGCTGTTCTACGCAGTTAATTTTGTGCCTGTAACAACATTTTCCTTCCCGACGACGGATACTCCTGTGGTAGATTTGAAGTTTGTTGAACTGAGGCCTACATGATCGTCCCTTCATTTCCATGTGCAAAATAATTCATAAAATAGCTTCATGGGGGATTATCTGCCTTGCACCCAGTAAATCTGTTATGAAAATTTGACCGAGTTTCATGAGAACAGTTCGCCAACCTTATCTTTAATCATAGAAACTTGTTTTGGATACCATAGCAACTGTATGCGTAGGAGCATTTTATATTCATTCGTGTGTTGCCATGGAGTTGTTGTTTGCATAGTATGACATTCTTAAAGAGAAAAGACACTTTTTATTGTGTGGAACTTGACTTAATGCATATAGGTTTCTATCAACTGTTGCTTTGAGCGCCGAGCGAGTATTATGTGCATGGGTTTAAAGGCACTGGACACTTTTGGTAATTACTCAAAATAATGAGTATTAAGTAGCTATAAGTAACAGTGCCTAATCTATTTCTAAGCGCGCCCGTAATCTATTTATTGGTAACAAGCAATGGAGAGTTGTTGATAGTAAGAAACATTGTGAGTAATGGCTCCCTCTGAAGTACTGCAGTTTTCCAGAAAGAATTTGATTTTGGGACCTCAGAATTAGAATTTGAGGTCTCGAAATAAAGCACCTTAAAGCACACAACTTCGTGTGACAAGGGTGTTTTTTCTTTTTCCATTATTATCTCGCAACTTCGACGACCATGAATTGAGTTCAAATTTTCACAGGTTTGTTGTTTTATGTTGCGATACACCAAGTGAGAAAACTGGTCTTTGACAATAACCAATAGTGGCCAGTGTTTTTAATTATCAACTGCTGTTTTGAACACCAGGCGAGTAGTGCATATTTAACCAAACGTACATGAAGGCTACTGGAATGAAATGTTGATGGTAACAAAGAGGACATAAATATTGTGTTATGGACAAAGCAAAATATCATCAATTACTCCAGAAAGTCTATAAAAAAAAATTCTGTGCAATGACATTGAATCTTTTGGCATCAATTTGATGATGAGGTTTTGAAGTTGGTTCTCCGTAAATTCTAAATCAAACCTTTTTTTTTCAACTTTTTTGCTGAGGAAAGTCACTGAAAAAACCCAAAGTGCTTATAAATACATAAAATTGAAAGAAAGTTTTATACAAAAGCGGAAGATAGTGATGTTCTCATTTTGAAGTTTTAATTAAGTTACTACGAGGAACAAAATTAGATTGATCAAAATGATAATATTGTTTTCTATTTCCCAGTAAACAATGATCATTTTATTATACTGTGAAAGAACTGGTACTCAATGACATAGTAATAACTTCATGCTTCAAATTAAAAAAGATTGCAAATTAACAAAGAAGAAAACAATTGTATTTAGATTCAAATGCTTTCAGTTAGTGGTAATAAATTAGAATCTGTTGTCATTATTTAATTAACTCGCAGCTTTTTCCCTGGGCAGGAGCACAAGCACATATTAAATGTATTTCTTCATCGCGTACCAGTACTATTCAAATTCTATAAAGAACCCATTAGCATTTACGGACCCCATTATATTGAACAGTCTGGCACCTGCATCATCAATCAGATGATATTCATGAATACCCCAGACAGTTTCGCTACTCCTATTGGTGGAGAGCGCGCCACGTGGGGGTGTTTATAACCGGGTGGCTTCCGCGTGTCAAGTGTGCGCGTACGCCAATATTATCACGCGGAACGCACAATTCATAGCTATAAGTAACAGTGCGTAATCTATTTCTTAGCGCGCGCGTAATCTATTTCTAAGCACGCGCGTACACACACAACCCACATCAAACAGATTCTTCACAAAGTTTTTGGAAAAAATCATCTCTTCCAACCTCAAATTTTCAATTGTCAAAGTGTCTATAATTGTATTTTGTTAACGTTTTTTAACAAAAGGGCATTTATGAATGGGAATAAAAGAGTAGGATCATTGCCGTGCGATAAAGGCCCTTGCCTTCGGCTCATGCCTTTATCACACCGTCGGTTCTGCCGGTTTTAAACGGCCGTTAAAGAACTCGTCGCTACCCTTTTATTCCCTTATTAATGCCACCAAGAGTCTTATGAAGCTAAAGGACATTAATTTTGGTTTTTACCCATACACGATGTGTGTAAGCAGTGTATACTCAGTACTTTCCCGAGTCTTGTGAAAAAATATCACAGGCATGTTACTCGGGTGGGATTTGAACCTATGACCCTTGCAATTCTAGAACAGTGTCTTACCAACTAGACTACCGAGGTTGCCCGGCAGCTAGAGGCAGTTCGAATCCTATGTTTTGGCAGCGGGTACCGCAACGATATAATAGATGTTAAATTTGCATCGGGGATAAAGAATATTAATTTTGGTTTTTACCCATACACCGATGTGTGTAAGCACTGTATACTCAGTACTTTCCCCGAGTCTTGTTTTTTTTGTTTTCACAAGACCCGGGAAAGTACTGAGTATACAGTGCTTACACACATCGGTGTATGGGTAAAAACCAAAATTAATATTCTTTATCCCCGATGCAAATTTAACATCTATTATAAGCTAAAGGACATTTCCCAACATTTACAAAGTACTCTTATTAATACTTTTTTTCAACTACCATTGTTTAAAGGCAGTGGACACTATTGGTAACTACTCAAAATAATTATTAGCATAAAACCTTACTTGGTGACGAGTAATGGAGAGCTGTTGATAGTATAAAACATTGTTATAAACGGCTCCCTCTGAAGTGACATAGTTTTCGAGAAAGAAGTAATTTTCCACGAATTTGATTTCAAGACCTCAGATTTAGAATTTGAGGTCTCGAAATCAACCATCTAAAAGCACACAACTTCGTTTGACAAGGGTTTTTTTTCTTTCATTATTATCTCGCAACTTTAACGACCATATTGAGCTCAAATTTTCACAGGTTTGTTATTTTATGCATATATATTGAGATACACCAAGTGAGAAGACTGGTCTTTGACGATTACCAATAGTGTCCAGTGTCTTTAAAGTTTGCAACAAGTAAACATTTTTATTGACAAATTTGGGGAAATCAGAAAGCTACACACTTTTAAATGCTTAGGCTTAGATCTAGGGCACAATGAAAAAGGGCACTGTAACAGTTGGTGACATCCTATTTGCATTGATTTACATCAGAGAACCATTACAATGATAAAATGGCTTCACATCGCTAACCCCAAAAAAAACTGATATACATGAATCTACAAGTTTTAGTTGTAATTGGCATTTATTTATTTTGGATTGATGATTTATTGTTGATTAATAGGCTTTTGTATTATAATCATAAGTGTAATTTTTAAGTCGGCCTGCTGTTCATTGGATGATTAATGACTTGAATTGACAAGCGAGAGTGTTAGACTTCAGACAGCTGTTAACGTGGTATTCGAGTTGGTGTAGTGGTATCTGTCCTCGCCTTCAACCTCTAGGACCCCGGTTCAATTCACACCGGGGGCGCTATATGGATTGGGTTTTCAGTCCCTACCTAAATGCATGGGTGGTACCTGGAATATATACTTCTTTGGGGTTTCCCTCCCACATCTAAAACTGAAGTGGTGGTCGAGTTGGCGTAGTGGCATCTTTCTTCACCTTCAACCTCTGGGACCCTGGTTCGAATCACACCACTATGTGGATTGGGTTTTCAGTCCCTACCTAAATGCATGGGTTGTACCTGGAATATATCATTCTTTGAGGTTTCCCTCCCACATCTAAAACTGAAGTGGTGGTTGAGTTGGCGTAGTGGCATCTTTCTTCACCTTCAACCTCTGGGACCCCGGTTCGAATCACACTGGGGGCACTATGTGGATTGGGTTTTCAGTCCCTACCTGATTGCATGGGTTTTCCCTGGAATATATAATTCTTTGGGGTTACCCTCCCACATCTAAAACTGAAGTGGTGGTTGGGTTGGCGTAGTGGCATCTTTCTTCACCTTCAAAATCTTGGACCCGGGTTCGAATCACATCTGGGCACTATGTGCATTGGGTTTTCAGTCCCTACCGACTGCATGGGTCTTCCCTGGGATATATAATTCTTTAGGGTTTTCCTCCAACATCTAAAACTGAAACTTCCTTCCTTGTCTTCTCTCCAATTGTGCTCTTGGCTATGGGGTGGTTAAGTTTGCTTTTCCACTCGAGAGTCCTTGGTTCCACAGCCAGAATAAATGGAAAAATGTAATCGTGTACCAAATCTCAACAGAATCTTTACCTGCGAACTTCCGTCATCGTTTGCATTGTTGTCGCGCGAAAGTTTGATGCGCTGAGCTTCCCTTGCCCTCGATCAGGGCCAAAATCCATAGCGATGCTTAGCGGTTCAATTTTCATGCTTACTGTGGCAGAAAAGCTATGCATAAGCATATTTCACAGGTTAGCAAGAAAATTATGATGTGATCTTGAGCATTTCATTGATTCTCTTAGAATCCTGAGTAAATGTCAAGGCGCAAAGAATAAGTCCCAATAGGAATACACAATCTGAAAAGCGTTGCCAACAGCGGCGCTTTACAAATTTTAATTTGAGGATACAAACATGTCTTTTTACATAACCACAATACTTTGAAGTGAGATGTTTCTGAAAATGCTTTACACTATCGAAACCTGCTGTAGGCTTTTAGCCAAAGTTTATTGCCATTAATTTTAAGACTGATTACCAAATGTATACCTTCCCTTTAACTTGGACAAACTACTTAAGAGCAAATTAAATGAAGATACGTGACAAACATAAAGCAACAAGGTGTAAAAGTTGTTCATAAAATGATATTCAGTTTTGTTTACTCATATACATGTTTATCCACTTATGAGGAAAATATTCAGTAAAATTTGTACATCAACAGATGTAGGTAATGCTTACTGTTATGATGTAACAGTTCTGTAAAAAGACAGATGGTCTAATGTCCCAAAAACATGTGTGGGTGACCATTTTGTAAGCAGCTGGATAAGTAAGAGTGCAAAGAAAAGCAGCCCCCCCAAAAAAAAAAAATAATAATTACTCACACTTTTATTTGTTATTAAAAACATTCAAACCTCACAGCCAAAGGTCGAATTGTCACAAAATACAAAAAGATTTACATTAATAAGAAAAATTGATAAGATTAAAATATAATAACCAAGCATTTACAAGATGGCCTAATGACTTTTAAAATCATGTAAAATTAAGACATAAATTAAAGAATAAGATATTGAGACTTGGTGCAAAAGAAAATTACAAAGCTAGAATTTCTTTCACTCTTATAATTACAAACTAGGGAAACCTTAACCAAACACACACTGATACAACAAAAGATACAAGCAATAATAAGACAGCTGAAAATTTAAGTACTTTTTGGTTACACACCTAAGTTTTGACATCCCCAGGTTCCGACACCCACTATGTTCCGACACCCCTTTGTTTTGAGACCCCTATGGATACACCTAGCCAACTTTTCTATTCCTATAAGCCTAACCCTAACCGTTACCCTAACCCTATGCATGTAAATTACAAGGGGGGTTTAGAATATAGGGTTGTCGGAACATAGGGGTGTCGGAATATAGAGCAGTCACTCTTTGGTTGTGTTTTCAACGAAGGAGTTTCGTTTGTGCCATCAAGTTAGGGCAGCACTGCTCCTCAAGGCTGGGCATCTTACAAGGTGTGGCATTAGATTGGGATGATGTGCCACAATTTGGTGTCACCATCGTTGGTATAGCCCCTTTTCTTCATGTTTGTCTTGCATATTTGGAAGGATGCAACCATGCCTGTATACTGACCAGTCCTAAATGTATTCTTGAATTGAATTGAATTGATGTAGGAGGGCACTGACTAGGCTAGTTTGAAAATAGGTTAGGTATGGCATGACATAGGACACAGTCAGCCTGAAGACCAATCTCTTCTCCAAGATTAACAAACTGTCCTGTTATTTCTATTTTTAATTAACCAGAGGGTCAGTAGCAGGATTTATGTTTTCAACAGATGTTTTCATCTGAGGAATATCAAAATACCGATCTGAAGGCTAGATTAAAAAAACTGACCACTGGGAACAAATTTGAGGTCTCGAAATCAAGCGTCAAAAAGCACACAACTTCGTATGACAAGGGTGTTTTTTACTATCATTATTATCTCGCAACTTCGACAACCGATTGAGCTCAAATTTTCACAGATTTGTTTTGTTATGCATATGTTGAGATACACTAACTGTGAAGATTAGTCTTTGACAATTACCAATAGTGTCCACTGTCTTTAACTAAAGTCAGTGGACACTATTGGTAATTACTCAAAATATTTATTAGCATAAAACCTTTCTTGGGGACGAGTAATGGGGAGAGGTTGATGGTATAAAACATTGTGAGAAACGGCTCCCTCTGAAGTGCCATAGTTTTCGAGAAAGAAGTAATTTTCCACGAATTTGATTTCGAGACCTCAGGTATGACAAGGGTGTTTTTTCTTTCATTATTATCTCGCAACTTCCCAACCGATTGAGCTCAAATTTTCACAGGTTTGTTATTTTATGCATAATGTTGAGCTACACCAACTGTGAAGACTGGTCTTTGACAATTACCAATAGTGTCCACTCTCTTTAATTAAAGGAAAAAAGTATTTTACCTTTGGTTTTTGGAACTGCTCAAATACTTAATCCTATGCTAATGTATGACATGTATGTCGGGCCTGATACACGTACTTCAGGGCAACAAATGTGATTGTCTCCGTGCCCTGGCCTGGTCAGTACCTTGGTGCCTTGTCTGCCTATGATTGTCTCCGTGCCCTGGTCTGGTCAGTGCCTTGGTGCCTTGGCTGCCTATGATTGTCTCCGTGCCCTGGCCTGGTCAGTGCCTTGGTGCCTTGGCTGCCTATGATTGTCTCCGTGCCCTGGCCTGGCAGTGCCTTGGTGCATTGGCTGCCTATGATTGTCTCCGTGCCCTGGCCTGGTCAGTGCCTTGGTGCCTTGGCTGCCTATGATTGTCTCCGTGCCCTGGCCTGGTCAGTGCCTTGGTGCCTTGGCTGCCTATGATTGTCTCCGTGCCCTGGCCTGGTCAGTGCCTTGGTGCCTTGGCTGCCTATGATTGTCTCCGTGCCCTGGCCTGGTCAGTGCCTTGGTGCCTTGGCTGCCTATGATTGTCTTCGTGCCCTGGCCTGGTCAGTGCCTTGGTGCCTTGGCTGCCTATGATTGTCTCCGTGCCCTGGCCTGGTCAGTGCCTTGGTGCCTTGGCTGCCTATGATTGTCTCCGTGCCCTGGCCTGGTCAGTGCCTTGGTGCCTTGGCTGCCTATGATTGTCTCCGTGCCCTGGCCTGGTCAGTCCGTTGGTGCCTTGGCTGCTTATATATCCTCCAGTAGGAAACTTGCGTTTCATTTCAACATTTCATTTCAAATGGTGGTTGCGTTTTTGAGATCTTTTGAAAATCCAGAGCCAATATACGTCTACGAAGGAAGAATTATCTCTTATGGGAATACACAATCTGAGAAGCGATACTTTCTAAAATATAACCACATTACTTTTAAGTGAAATGTTTCTCAAAATGTGTTATACTATCAAAAGCTGTTGTAGTATGTTTCAAACCTTTTTTTTAATTGCCATTAATTTTAAGAGTGATTACCAAAACCTTCCCTTTAAAGCCATTATACACTTTCGGTACTTAACTTTTTGAGAAACCTTAAAACAATATCAATTCTCGATAGCGAGAATTACGGATTAATTATAAACACATGTCATGACACAGCGAAACGTGGGGAAACAAGGGTCGGTTTTCTCGTTATTTTCTCCCGACTCTGATGACCGATTGAGCCTAAATTTTCACAGGTTTGTTATTTTATGTATAAGTTGTGGTACACAAAATGTGGGCCTTGGACAACGCTGTTTACTGAAAGTGTCCAATGGCTTTAAAGGTGATGAAAATATTGATGCTGGTAGATGCTTAAATAATCTCTTTTAATCATGGTACATACATGTACAGCATTTGAGAATGTTTGCCATCTACTTGTTGGTGGGCTCAATGTTTGTTTGTATAAATGCACAATAGTTAACATTTTGTTTTATCTTCCAGTACGCGCTAATCCACCAATCAGATGCTTGAACTGGAGGGTGGTATAAAACCTATATACTACTTCCTTTGTTTGTATTGCACAGTGCATATTGTAAGTGTCAATGTGTCACGCTCCGTATACGGACAGTACAAAAAAAAACAGTCTAAACTTTGTGCGCGTGCATGCTGTTCGTCGCGAGATAACGTTCTGAAATTGTTATACGTTGCGCGTTACACGTGAGACTGGAAGATAGATTTGTTATAACATGGAATACAAAAAAATTTAGCGCGTCTTTGTCCCATTTTCAACTCTATGGGACGCAGAAGCGCTATATTTTTCCGAATCCCAATCGCGCTTGTGTGATAACTTATAATGTTGTTAAAATTGCTGCTTTTATGCTCGTTCTTTGAATAAAGATATTTCAATTACAATATTGTAATGTCGCTGGTGTACATTACTTGGAATTATGATGATGTGTTCTAGAAATGAGTTAATCTGTTGCTATGGCACTCTCAATAAATTGATTCAATTTTAAACTGGTTCATACATGTACTTCCTGAGAATGTAAATGAATAGGAGACTTTCCAACGCTAGGTGGCAGCAGACATACTGGGTAAATTTCCATTGTTTACGTAGTTCTGAACATGCGCATAATTCTGAGAACAATGGATTTACCCGGTAAGTCTGCTGCCCTCTATCGTCCCAGAAAGTCTCCCATTTGACATATTATTTGCTTCACATTCACAGGGAACCAGGTTTAAGACCTAACGACACACAAGAGGTTATGAATGTTGGAAAAACTTTCAATTTAGCGATCATGAAATTTGCTCTTTGGGCAGAAAATACTCATTAAAACTAGTATGTATAGGGCCTATATAGAAACAGTCAGCATTTCAGTCAAAATTTCCACTACTTTTTATTTGTGAATAAATTTGTACCAAAAATATCATTAGTTTACTTTATACATGTCTTATCCTAGCCCTTTCCCTTTTTATAATTGACGACATCAGACCTGCATATGTACACTTTCACATCTGCTTTTTTCCCCCTTTTTTTTAATTGACAAAAAAGATAGCTCATATCAAAGTTTCGGAGGACAACCAGTCGAAAAATACCTCATTATAATATGTGTCCTTCTAAAATGAATTAGAAACGATGAAAAGCGAAATTGGTTCTTTAACTAGTCACGGTCCGACAACCACATGGTTAGCTCAATCATTAAACCCTCTACATGAATGAGCCGGTGGGCTCCGCGCCCAGACACTGCAAGGCCAGTAAATTCATATATTTCGCCGATGCTATTGTTGTTGGTCATACATAATCCTCAAAACCCATTTTGTATTCAAGCCCCCAGACTTTTGTCTGAGTAGGTGTGTCTGGGTTGAGAATGAGCCAGCTGGTAACATTAACTCGGACTATGGAGTCCGAAGTTAAGTCACCAAAGTTATTACTTTAGGTTTGTGCCAAAAACAAAAAGTAAATGGCCTGACGCTTCGACCCTTGCAGAGACTTTTTCTCCAGGCTAAATGACACTACATTCTAACAAGAACAGCGAAACCAGGCCATTAACTATTGTGTCCATTTATGTCATTCACGTAGGTTCTTTTGGTTGAAGTTGTTTGCAACAGCTAATTCTATTTTATGACTAAAGATTTGTACTACGTCCCAGGGGCCATCTTTCGAGGTAACTGTAGCAGAAAAATTTGCTTTTAAAACATAATGGTATTTTACAGGTTAGCATGACAATTAGGCGACAAGCTTGTGTGTCCACCATACATTTTCATTGTTATGTCATTCATTTTCATACCGTTCGCACAAGGTAAAAGAATGTGGGGTTTTTCCTGAGATCATTTGTAGAAAATGTTAAATGCGACTGGTGGGGCTAAATTAACACAATCCTTTCATTAATGGAAATTTGTTATTGTAAACCTAAAAAAATACGGAATAGATCTAAATGGACGGTTATCATCTAAATATTAAGGCTTATATATAGACTAATGAAAGAGTACAATTTTCAGTTGGGGTACTTAGTCAACTCAGAGCTTGATTAATAACAGTATTTTCAAACTGTTAAAAATAAAAAAACCAACGTCATTAACAAATGTCATTCAGGATGAACAATAACTTTATTAAATGTCTAATTAATATAAAGTTTCCAGTAAAGTTGGTTACTCTTTATGTGCTATGGCCCTGGTGGTAGCTCACCCAAAAGTTTGTGCATTTATATTGCACTCAAGTTGTGGTGACTGAGGCATTTGAGTATTTGGGTGGAATCCCGGTTGTGACACTTTTGTTCTTGAGAAAGTCACTTAGCATAATTTGCTTCTCTTCACCCAGGAGTAAATGGGTACCTGCTAGGGTAATAACGTGTTGATGTAAAAGTGTTTATCAACTCTCATTTGGTTGCCGGTGATGCTCTTAAGGAGTTCAGATGATTTCAATAATGAAAAAAGGTCTTATATTGACAGGGGTTGGCATTTAGAGATGCACTGTACTTAAAAAGCACCTTATAATTACATAAATAACTTGTGGATGTTTTGGGGGATAAGTAAAGTTGGATCTTCATTGCAGTGGGGGGCAGGGGGGTGGGGGTATGTGTCCCCTCCAGTACCCACCCAGGTGCCCTTCCCCAGATGTCATCCTCAGGTGCCCCTCCCCTAGTAAATTCCAGAAAAACATGCCCCTACACCCCGGCCACAAGCTACCCGCCCCACAGTGAACAAATCTTGGCTATGCAATTGCTCCATTGCTAAATATGTTTACTATCTCTAATGTTTATCAACATAATTATTCTTCTGAGGGTTCCTACTTGCTTTGAATTTTGATCAATGTGATTGAATCAAGCTATTTGTATTAAACTTATCAAAACTTGATGGCAACCTAAGTTGTTATAATGTCATATTTTCACTCCCATCAAAGTGGTTTAATTCAAACCCTTTATTTCAAACTCATCTTAATGCAACCCAAGTTGTTATAATGTCTTATTTTCACTTCCATCAAACCCTTTGTTTTAAAGCCATTATACACTTTCGGTAAACAGTATTGTCCAAGTCCCAGACTTCGTGTATCACAACTTTTATATAAAATAACAAACCTGTGAAAATTTAGGCTCAATCGGTCATCGGAGTCGGGAGAAAATAACTAGAAAACCCACTCTTGTTTCCGCACGTTTCGCCGTGTCATGACATGTGTTTAAAATGAATCCGTAATTCTCGCTATCGAGAATTGATGTTGTTTTAATGTTTTCTCAAAAAGTAAAGCATTTCATGGAACAATATTTCAAGAGAAGTCTTTCACCATTACCTTCTGTAAACCCTGTAAATTATTTGTAAATCTGTGATTTTTTTTTTCTGTACCGAAAGTGTATAATGGCTTTAAACCCTAAATTTTTATAATGTCATATTTTCACATCCATCAATGGGATTGCAATTTAACTCAATGAAAACTCAAGGAAAAAATAAATAAAACCACACCAAGTAAATCACAAATATACAACTATACACCCTTCATAAGAGAGAGAGAGTCATAAAAAAAAACATGCCGAGTCACTAAGGTTAAAAAAACACCCTGTTTTTTAAACTAACTGGAATAATAACTTTTCATAGACCTTTTCGCAAATACCATTGCGCAAGCGCAAACTGTTGAATAGGGTGCATTGTGGGATAGCTATGGATCAAATTTGATCACCAGCTAGACCACAATGCACCTTATTCCAAGCTTTACACGCGCCACCAAGTATTTGCGAAAAGGTCTATGCTGTATTACATTAACTTGAAACACGCTCATGCATTGTAAATAATCCCTTTTGCTTGACAACTTCAGGAAGGTATAATACCAATGCATGTTTAATGTGGGTTGGACCTCGTCTTTATATCATGTAGTATTCCGAGGCGATCATTATGCACTTGCATACATGATTTATACCGAATTATGGTGATGTTTAAAGCCAATCCTACGCGGCACATATAGATCACCTGATTGACTTGTTAATTTCCTGTAGAATCCATTTTTGATTTTTTGACCAATCATTTAAAAAAATTAAATTACAGTTGCAAGGCCGTCTGAAAATTTTATGAAACTATATCTATTCATGCACAACCAAAAACAAATTAGTGATATGTCAACTGGACTCGTACCTTAGTGCTAAATGTCCACACCATATGGATGTTTGTCATTAATTTTACAGAAGATGGATTCCCATTAAATTATTCCAGCCATTCAGCCGCCGAGCGCAAGGCCAAAAATGTATAACAATATAATACCTGTACTTTGACCAAGGCCCTAACAAAAGTGTCCCTCATAAATGTAGATTGTATGAGAGCAAAGAAACGAGGGGGTCATCTGTTCCGCTTGAACCTCATTTGTTTTCTTTTCGTTAGAGGACAATTCATGTGTAGCTCAGTGACTATGTTAGATGGTCAAATGGGAGGGGAACAAAAGATAGAAAACTCGGAGCTAAGGCTATAGGAAGCCTAGCTTTGTTCATGTAGAGATTTGGATTGGTTTAAATTTGAGGGGGCAGAAAGTGTGGTTGTTGGCATTGATGTGTTTTATTGTGAAAGCCATTTGAAGGGGAGGATTAGAAACCCTGTGATTGTAGTGACCTACTTTATCAGCTTATGAGACCTTTGAGTAACAATCCTATTGGGTTTAGATTAAGAAAACTTTGAATGTCTCTGTAGTTGTGTGGTGAATTTGCTCAATAACTTTCTGAATTGTTTTTAAAATAAACCCATTTTCCCTAGTGTTTTACTTTTTAAGTTTGGAGTAATTTAGTTGAGGGGTTCTCACTAGCTCTGTTCAGCCTATTTTTGTTTGATTTTATAGATCTGTTTAATTAGATTTTTGGGGTGGTTAAGGGTTAGCAGACACCATTAAAGGCAGTGGACACTATTGGTAATTGTCAATGACCAGTCTTCTCACTTGGTGTATCTCAACATATGCATAAAATAACAAACCTGTGAAAATTTCAGCTCAATCGGTCATCAGAGTTGCGAGATAACAATGAAAGATAAAACACCCTTGTCACACGGAGTTGTGTGCTTTCAGATGCTTGATTTCGAGACCTCAGTTCTAAATCTGAGGTCTCAAAATCAAATTCTTGGAAAATTACTTCCTTCTCGAAAACTATGGCACTTCAGAGGGAGCCTTTTTTCACAATGCTTTATACCATCAACCTCTCCCCATTACTCGTCACCAAGTAAGGTTTTATGCTAATAATTATTTTGAGTAATTACCAATAGTGTCCACTGCCTTTAAATGAACTGGACACCTTCAGTAATTGTCACAGACCAGTATTCTCACTTGGTGTATCCTAACATGTGCAAACAATAACAAATCAAAGTCTTCTTCAAGATTTTCCCTAAACTCTCAGCCTCAACGTCAGAGCTCTCCAGGCCTGGAATTACACGAAGGCCCCAGAGGCCACCTGTTGCTTGCCCCTGGTCTGCCTCTTCATGCCCCTTCAAAAGTTTCCTATTGACTATAAGATAAAAATGGCCTTGCCCTTTCAGAGATGAAACTACAGGCCCGGAACTTCACCTGCAACAGTGTTTCTTCTTCCAGCCATGCCCAGGCCTGAATCCTGCCTGACACTTACTAGAGGCAACGAGGGCGATTGCCCTCATGCCCCCTGGTCCTTGACTTGGTGCCCTTGAAATGCTCCAGTACAAATTAACAATTTCCTTATACATGTAGGGTGCCTTTCTCACCAAGGAGAAAATGCCTTGGTGCCCTTGCCCTTTCAAAATTGAAGCATACAGGCCTGCACGCCCACCTAATTTCCCTTGATGCCCACCTTTTCCTGTGCTCTGATTACCTCCCCATAACCCTCCTCTTAAATATCCCAACATCCTCCTAATCACATCCCATCCCCTCCCCTCCCCCTCTCTCCCTCTCTCTCCCTCTCTCTCTCTTCCCTTAGTGACATCAAGTAACCCATACTTCTCCCTCATACAAAAACCTCTTTCTCATCACTGCCCGGACGGCGCTTCGTCTCCTTCAATGTGTCGTCACATTTCTTCCCCTCTTTCTGCCGTGGCATAGAAATGGTCATGTGACCCATTGACCCCTAGGATGGTCGTAGCCGTAGGGTTTGATGTAGAAATGTAGGTTGGTCATCCAGGTCACTCAACTCCTTCTACTCTGGTTTAGTTTGAAGCGGATCCTGCAAGAGTGCATGCTCCGAAGAGAGCAGTAATCCACAGTAACTAAGACATGGGTTATTGCTCCAAGACAGAATGAGCATTTGGTCAGCTCCGTTTTAATATAATATGTGAGGAAGACATGTACAGTGTAATACAATACGAACATTGTGAAGATGATATCACTTTGCAATTCTGGATTCATCCATCTTATCATTGACTCCTCACCGTTCGTTCGTAGTGAATCTATGATCTTAAGTGACATATTTGTATTGCGAGGCTAGAAAATGAGAAGGGCTTCATTTAATTTGAAATCCAACAGCTTGGGATGTCTATTTGTACAAAATAACTGATTGATGATTAGTATTCGCACTCAGAAGAATGTACGCGTGGGTGGAGAAGATGATTTTCATAAAATGCCCTTGCGTTTCCTTCCATTCAGGTTTGTTTCTAAAGAGCCTTTGCCCAATGTTGTGGAACAACTTGTCCTAGTAGTACTAGGAATTGAGTTTTCGGATGGATCTACAATTCTTCAAGGCATGTAGCTCAATATTTCATATAAGAACAGAATCAGAATGAGAATTTTGTTTTTTAACATATAGGCTATTTTTGAAATGGGTTCTTTTTGTAACACAAAACACAATGTCACAGATTTACAATAAACTTACAATGTTTGAAGATAACGATAGTAGAAAGCGTACCTTAAAATATAAGTTGCTGAGGTGCTGTAGTTTTTGAGAAATGAGTAAAACAATGTCATGAAAATATGTTTTTACAGGTTAAAATCATTTTTGTCTCACGACGATCACTGAGACGAAACCTATTTTCAAGACATTGTTTTACTCATTTCTCAAAAACTACAGCACCTCAGCAGGTGATATTTTCAGGGAAGCTTTCTACCATCATTATCTTCAAACTATAAGTTTAATGTAATTCTGTGGACATTGTGTCTTTTTGTCCAGAATAAACAGATAGTCATCAGACATTTATAAAGTCAACATTTGAGCATTAAATTTTAAAGGGATTGACGTGTACACTTATTGACATGTTTAAAATTCTATCTGAATCTGGCATTTCTATTTTTTGTACTTCTTGACTGATACCCTAGTATGTTTCCATAATCCTAACCCTAGCGTGAAAAACCACAAGGATGTTTTTTGTAACATTTTACCCAAGGTACAGGCCAGTAAAACATGACTTGACAAGTCCGGTGGTCTTGTGTTTTTTTCAGTTGAATAATATACAAAACCTGAAAACTCTGTGTAATAATTTGTTCAAATGTTTGCTTTGAGTCTGATAGAAAACCTTCAAGGAACGCGTTGCCTTGGATCGGTCGAGTTGGTCTTTGAAAAGCGTTTTGTTTTTTTGACCAGCAAGGGACACTTGTGGTTTATTTTTACTTCAATCAAAATGCAAATTAGAAGACATGGGCGGCTTGGGCGCCAAGTCACTTACACAATTTGCATGTGTGGAAATCTCTATTGTGATTTGATGAGAGTTGCTATCTTGTATCTTAGGCATGATAGGTTTTGTGTTTTGGTGCGTCAAAACATTCATGCTTCATTTATTTGCTTGTATTGCCACCTGTTTTATTATCTTCGCATTTGTTTTTCCCTACATGTTATTTATTTAGAGCTGTACATTTGTAAGTTGACCTAGTTTAAATTTGTGTATGAAATTTGTCTTGGGAATTATTGTTAGGAAGAAGTTTGTCTTCAAGTCAAGGTTGTCATTCTTTATTAGTAATTAATATTTATTTACAAAAAAATGATTTTGAGACATAAACCTTTACAATTTACTTGATATCTGACTGTTAATTACTCAAAATATTTATATTAGCATAAAACCTTTCTTGGTATTGAGTAATTGGGAGAGGTTGATGGTATAAAACATTGTGAGAAATGGCTCTCTCTGAAGTAATGTAGTTTTCGGGAAAGAAGTAATTTTCCACGAACTTGATTTCAAGACCTCAAGTTTAGAATTTGAGGTCTTGAAATAAAGCATCTGAAAGCACACAACTTTGTGTGACAAGGGTGTTTTTTTTTCTTTCATAGTTATCTCGCAACTCCAACGACCAATCAAGCTCAAATTTTCACAGGTTTGTTATTTTATGCATATATGTTGAGATACACCAAATGAGAAGGCTGGTCTTTGACAATTACAAAAAGTGTCTATTGTCTTTAAATTTTCTTTGAAATCTCAAGTGGACAACTTGAGCATATTCACTGTCATTGTTGTTTCTTCTGAGAACTGTTTTATTGCTGGTTTAAAGACAGTGGACACTAATGGTAATTGTCAAAGACTAGTCTACAAAGTTGGTGTATCTCAACATATGCATAAAATAACAAACCTTGTGAGATAATAATGAAAGAAAAACGACCCTTGTCATACGAAGTTGTATGCTTTCTGATGCTTGATTTCGAGACCCAAACTCTGAACTTGAGGTCTCGAAATCTAATTCGTGGAAATTTACTTCTTTCTCGAAAACTATGGCACTTCAGAGGGAGCCTTTTTTCACAATGTTTATACCATCAACCTCTCCCATTACTCGTCACCAAGAAAGGTTTTATGCTAATAATTATTTTTCAGTAATTACCAATAGTGTCCACTGCCTTTAAAGACAAAAAAGGGGTATTTATTTTGAGAGCATGGAAAGTATCTTTAAGGTTCAAGGGACAGCAGGGCAACAGTTGCTGATACAACCATTGTGACCAATCAAATATTATGCCAGGTCAATCTATTTTTAGAAACATGATTATTCAGCAAAAAAGGTCCATTCTTCAAGCTAAATACAGAAATTTAATTTCTGAATTTTCAGCCTCCTTTGAAAAAGAGGTGGTTGAAACTGCTGTAATTGTTATAGTTATGGTTATTGCCTTTAAAGGATTGGTTTTGCCCCCACCCCAGACCCTGGGTCCATGAGAATTGCCTGAACTCGGAACTTAGTAACTACATTACCACCCCATACCTAAAACAAGGGGCCATTGGTTTTGGTTCATTACCACCATCCCATACCCCAAAACAAGGGCCCATGGGTTAGGTCACTACCCCAAACCCAAACAAGGGACTTTGGGGGTATGGAATACCCCCAAAGTCCCAAAACAAGGGCCCAAGGTTTTGGTTAATATTCCCACTCCAAGACCCAACCAAGACTTTGGGTTTGTTTGATTGCCCTAGACCCCAAATAGAGTGGGTAGATCACTCTCTCCACGCCATAACCTAAACAAGGGTCCATGGGTTTAGTTAGTACCCCCACCCCAAGTCCCAAAATAAGGTCCAAAGAATTTGGTTAATACCCCACTCCAAGACCCAACCAAGACTATGGGTTTGTTTGATTGCCCTAGACCCCAAATAGAGTAGGTAGCTCACTCTCTCCACGACCAAGACCCAAACAAGGGTCCATGGGTTTAGTTAGTACCCCCCCCCCCCCACCCCAAGTCCCAAAATAAGGGCCAAAGGTTTTGGTTAATACCCCCACTCCAAGACCCAACCAAGACTATGGGTTTGTTTGATTCCCCAGACCCCCAAAAGAGTGGGGAGCTTACCAAACAAGGGTCCATGTGTTTGAGTAACTACCCCAACCCCAAGTCCCAAAATAAGGGCCCATGGTTTTGGTTACCATCCCAACCCCAAACCCAAACATTGAGGCCCAAGTCCAAGTCCCTAGTCCCTAAACTAGGGCCTGTTGGTTTGCTTGCTAACCTCACCCAAGACACAAAACAAGAGCCCAAAGTTTGGGTTTACTGCCCAAGCCCCACCCCCCCCCAAAAAAAAAAAGGACGGGTTTGGCTCACTGTCCACACCTAAGTCCCAAACAATGGCCCATGAGTTGGTTAACCCCAACTCCCAGATCAAACCAAGGACCTTTTGGTTTGGCTCCTGGCCCCAAGTCCCAAACATTAAGGGCCCCATGTTTATATAGTTACTACCCCATTAAAACAAGAGCCCATAATTACTACCCCCATACTGTCCCGTCCCCTAAATCTTTAACAAATCTTCTATTGGAGTAGTTTATCATCCCCTCTCAAACCTCCAAAAGAGCTCCCTAGAGTAGACTACACCACCTTGCCCTCCCCCGTACATTAACCGTCCGCACTGATGAAGCTAAAGTGCGCCCCCACAGAAGAACTAGACCGCACATCAAATTCTTCATTGTTGTCAAATAGTGTGCAGCAGCGAAACACTTGGCATGCCCCCAAACAGACGCCTCCTGGGCCAGCCAACCTAGTTCTTCTGATGATAACATTGCAGTATGTTCCCTCTATACTAACTGGGTTACTGAGTGAAGAATGAGTGCCCTCAAGGGGGAGAGAATTTATATTGAAGCTTGGTTGAAGTGAGTAGCGTAGCCCGATCATTTATGTGGTTTACATATGTAATGCATCATCAAATATACTGCACCAAGGAGCATTATCCATGTAGTGTGGTGCTTCATGACAACATACGCTTATCATAAAAAGGATGCAGTACCTATGGATCATTACTGGGAGTGATTACATACTTGTGCAGGGATCAACTCACTTTCCATATGAAGTCAGGGCTCAAGTTTAGGGGGGAAAATCCAACAGAAGGCAGGACTTTTATTTAAAAATTTCTACTGGACCTGAGCATTTGTTACAAGACCGGATGTCAGAATTAAGTGTTAGTCGAACAGGTAAAAAGAAAACCAGGCAATTTGGAGTGATACTCGTGTGGATCATTATATTCTACTTTTAAAATCTCTTTCTAATCATAATGCATTTTATAGAGAACGGTTACAAACGCTTTTCAAAGACCAACTCGACCGATCCAAGGCAATGACTCCTTTAAACTGTTTTTATTTTAGGCAAGCACTATAGAGAAAATATACCTCATTCGTCCTCATTTGGGTAAAATTTTCATACTCGTAATGTAGTGTTGAAACATATTTATCGGACTTAAAGTCAACAGATGAACATAGGTTCTGCAGGCTTGATACTTCACGGAGGCACTGAAGGTGATTGCCTCCATGCCCCCTGGTCATTGCCTTAGTGCCCTTGAAATGCTCCAGCAGCAATTCACAATGTCCTCATAGGGTGCCGTTACCAAGGAGAAAATGCCTTGGTGCCCTTGCCCTTTCAAAAACGTAGCATACGAGCATATAGGTTTTAAAATGAAAGATGAGAGGTATTACTATTCAAAAATGCAAGACCACCGGATCTGTCTGTTCATAAGTTTACTGGCCCAAAACTGGCCTAGAGGCTGCGGTCTAGTGTTAAAGGAACAAGTTGCCTTGGATCAGTCGAGTTGGTCTTTGAAAAGCGTTTGCAACCGTTTGTTCTAAAATGATGGTTATAAAGATAATTTATAAGTAGATTACAATGATCCACACAAGTTTGCCTCGACAAAAATTTCTTCAAAACCTCATGTAGGTCACATGAAGTATTTTGTGTTAGTAATTGGTTTTTAAATGGTTGACATTAATTACCCGTTAAAAGTGCTATAACATTTTAAGACGAGTCAGCTTGACCAAATCCATAAATGTTCAAGACACTTCCTCTGTTAGTGAAATACCACCCCCCCTCCCCCCCCCCCCCCCCCCCCCCGGAATATGTGATCATAAAAACATATATCTGTGGGGTAATTTCAAGGTGTCTTCTAACGTGCAATGTCCATCAACCATAGAAATAGCATGATAGCATCAACCTTGCCACAGTGCACATTTGGTCTTATATTTTCGCCCTGCAATAAATCAAATTTGCAGCTGGTCGGACTGATTTTTGTTTGTCCCACTTCTCTTACCTAACCTTGTAGTTAGTAAAAAAATATCTGATGATGTCAATTTCACATGACTCTGTCCCCTGCAGCATGTGCTAATTTACTGTCCGAATTAGGTCTTAAGCCGCTCTCAGTCCAGCCCATGAAAACTCCCTTCAACAACGTCTTCCTGAACGAGTTTTGTTTCCTTTTCTGAAGTTTCCAAGTTAGCCTCCATAAATCTGGACAAGGGAACAAGGGGTTGGCTACAGGAGAAATATCGCCTCAATCTGGGGGCCATTAGCCACAGTTCAAAGGTCAGAGGCCTATAAATCGTTTCTGGCAAAAAAACCTTTTCATATTCCCCTGATACACCCCAGGTCAAACACATCCCTAAAAAAATGCAAAATGTCATGTATAGGATATGATACAGTACCGATGACCAATCCAACCAGATGGAGCTCATTTAAGCTATGACTGAAGAAAGGTCACTTTTTTTTTTACCATTCCAATGTACATGATGAATGGCCGACGCTACTAGCAATGATAGCAGTAATGGTCACTCTACTTAAAATTATGACCTAGGTCACATTCTGATAGGAAGCATTGACAGTAAACAAAAGTAGCTGGATCGGAGTTTCTATTTTCTAAACGGGTGGGAAGTCTAACCTGGAGTGATTGTAATCTTGTATACATTGGTAGATTTTGGGGGTGAGATTTCTGTGGTTTTTGGTTCCAACATGGTGGTTTTTGATTCCAACATTCAGTGTTTAGGAGAATTCCTTGAACATGAAAATGTGATTTGATCAAGCTAAATGATTTGTTTGTCAGAAACATTAGTATGGAAAATTGCAAGCCTACACAGGCCAACAGGGTTGATAGTTTCACAAATGAAAAGGAAGCATTGACATGACAGTCAACAAAAGTAGTTCGATCAGAGTTTCTATTTTCTAACTGAGTGGGTAATCTAACCTGGGATTGTAATCTTGTATTTTGGTAGATTTTTTGGGTGATATTTTCGTGGTTTTTGGTTCAACATTCAGTGCTTAAAAGAATTCCTCACATGTAAATATGATTTGATCAAGCTAAATATGACTTGTTTGTCAGAAATATCAGTATGGAGAATTATAAGCCTAAACAGGGTTGATAATTTCACAAATGTTTATTTTTTTGTAAATTTAAAATTATGACCAAGGTCACATTTGGAAAGGGAGATTGACAGTAAACAAAAGTAGCTCAACCAGAGTTTCTATTTTCTAAACTTGTGTGTAGTCTAACCTAGGAGAATTGTAATCTTATACAAGGTATATTTTTGTACATTGGATGATTTTGGGGGTGAGATTTCTGTTGTTTTTGGTTTAAAGATTCAGTACTTATAAGAATTCTTCACATGAAATAATATATTTTGTTTTATATTGGCAACTTCCTTCCTGATAAATGACATCAAAAAGAGGGTTAAAGTTAGCATTGAAATGTAATGTGCTGATGTATTTTTAATAAACAACTTGATTTTAAACCCCCTTTTCTCGGTTTTATTTTCTTGCATTACGTTGCCAAAATACAAAAAATGCTCAATTGTGTTTTGATCAACACTGCACATACATTCGCTAAAATGTAGAATAATACATGTTCTGAATCATTGTTTTAAAATTCCAATGAATTCAAAATACATTATTCAAAGGCTATAGTCCCAAAATGTCAACTTAAAAAATGCACATAGTTTAACTCCATTTTGGATTGCTATAATATAAGGAATCTAGGTTCACATAATGGTCTGGTTATAGACTATGTACATATTTATACACCATCTAAACATGCAAGCTTTTATTTTCTAAATGCACACTCAAGGAAAGTATGATATTTATTTAACCTTCTGTTTTTTATCCCTTAGTCCTCAGTTTCTTTTTATTCATTCTTAAGTAGGATTTGAAACTTTGCGTGGTTGGAATACGATGTTCATTCTTGTATGATGTATAAGCTGAAAGGTTTAAAAAATTAAGATAAATCTTGAACCTTTAAAGTCTCACTTTGCCAAACAACATCTCTCAACAACTTCAAGAGGGAACTTATAACACACTTGTTCACTTAGACTTTCATTGGGTTTCATTATGTTTTGTTTATTCTTCATTTTCTATTGTATAATGTTTTCATTTTGTTTAGGCGCCTTGATCGGTTTTCTGGAAAAGTGCGCATTATAAATCCATATTATTATTATGATTATTAAAATATTAACTGTCACAAGTTGCTTATTTCATGCATTTGTTGGGATACTCCAAGTAAGAATACAGGTCCTTGGCAGTTACCAAAGATGGCTAGTGCCTTTAACATGAGGGTAACTTAAAGGCAGTGGACACTATTTGTACAACTCAATATAGTTATTAGCATAAAACCTAACTTGGTAACCAATAATGGGGGAGGTTGATAGTATAAAACTTGGTGAGAATTGGCTCCCTCTGAAGTTATGTTCATGTAGTTTTCGAAATAATTTTCCACAAAATTGGTGACAAAACCTCAGAATTAGATTATGAGGTCTCGAAATGCAGCATCTGAAAGCACACAACTTTGTGTGAAAAGGGAGTTTTTTTTTTTCATAGTTATCTCGAATTTTATAGGTTTGTAATTTTGTGCATATGTTGAGATACACCAAGTGAGAAGACTGGTTTTTTACAACAACCTTAGTGTCCAGTGTTTTTAAAGTGAGACACTACAACGACCATTTTTAATTTGGTTATTGGTCTCCGTTTGTCCCTGTCAACTTGACTAGGCTAGCTTATGCTTCAGCATACTGTTGCTCAACATGTTTGATAATGCACTGCATCTCAACAACAAAAGCAACGCTTAATAAACCAACTGACCTGCTCCTTCTGTGGACTAATCAAACGACCTTCAACTTGTTCCAGTTTGAATAATCACGCTGCGCTTTCGTACTTCGCTGGTCTCAGCGTGCTAGGAATTGCGATCGGACAAAAGAATATGTAAGAGTCTATCTATTGTACGTGTGACTCCAAACCAAAAATGACAGGGGGGGGGGAGAGTATGGTGGATGTGTATTCATCATGATTTCAACCTCTTGGATTCCAATTAAACCACTATCCTTGACCTCTGGGTTAATTTTCAGCCTGTGATTAGTGTTTGATTCAAATTTTACTTCAATGGAAGGAAAATATCGTTGTCGCTGTTTGGTCACCGTTACATTAATTGAATGGGCTGGAAAATATACGAGAGGCTCCTTGTAAAAGCCTCAGCTTGTCTTTCCTCCGGGCGAAGGCAATGATGAAATAAGAACTGATTGAGATGGACTTGGCATGTAGCCAGGAATGAGGCAAACAAAACCCGAGGAACATTAACGTTGTCAGCGTTTTTCTAATAACAATAAACCTCTCAAAAGAAATCTTTTGATGTTTTTGAGGGATATGTCAGGAAACTTTAGCGTCATAGAATTCACTCTGGCCATGTTTCAATCCACTAGGTAGTCCTAAGTGATAGTGGAAAAGAAGATAAAGATGAGGTTTCTATAAATAAGTAAAATAAATAAATAAATACATTAGTCCTAACTGACGTAAATAGGACAGAATCCTCCGTTTGTACATTTGTAAAATACATTTCATTGTATTATTTAGAAAGAAGGTGACTCTTAAAGTTTCTAAAATTGGTCAAATGGAACAAGTAGAATATAGTTTGGGATTGAGTTTTACTCTTATTACATTTCTCTAAGAGAGTGTACATCAAAACAGATCTTGTTACGAACTGGATCTGGAAAGAGTCCAGAGAAAACATTTTTCCAAATGCCAACACAGGAATGTGTTTTTTGACCACTGAATAAGTGGATTGCAAAACCTTTTTTACACTTATTCTATTGAATTATTTTCTTCCAGCAATGTCTCACTTGAAACTTACAGTTGACTTTACTGTTATTGTTTGATTAAAGGCAGTGGACACTATTGGTAACTACTCAAAATAGTTATTAGCATAAAACCTTACTTGGTGACGAGTAATGGGGAGAGGTTGATTGTATAAAAAATTGTTAGAAACGGCTCCCTCTGAAGTGACATATTTTTTGAGAAAGAATTAATTTTCCACGAATTTGATTTCGAGACCTCAAGTTTAGAATTTGACGTCTCGAAATCAACCATCTAAATGCACACAACTTCGTGAGACAAGGGTGTTTTTTTCTTTCATTATTATCTTGCAAGTTCGATGACCGATTGAGCTCAAATTTTCACAGGTTTGTTATTTTATGCATATGTTGAGATCCACCAACTGTGATGGCTAGTCTTTGACAATAACCAATAGTGTCCACTGCCTTTAACAGTAATGGGATTTGAGGCACTGCATGGTGAGGTATCAATTTGGTTTGCGGTAACACCGTGTGTGTAATACTTGCCAAGTAGAGTTTGTCCTTTTTAGAACCTGTATTGTTTTTTTTATATAACACCAGGCAGATCCTTGCCATTTGATTGGAGGATTGTCCGTCACGTGTTAGCAAATAAAAGTACTATTGCACGCTACGTCACTCAGCATGCATTTTTTGTTCCATCTGAAAAGTAATATTGCACGGTGAGTAAAAACATCACTGCTTGCATGTCTTTGGTACCGTAATTTTCGGATTATAAACCGCGGTTTATATGTTGATTTTGACATTTTTTTGAACTCCTGCGGTTTATTTGCCGCGCGGCTTGTTTGCCGACATATTAATATTGAAGAAGAAAAAACAATGTACATTTTTTTAAAAGACAGGAAAAATTATACACCGGCGCGCCAAACTCACTCTGAAAATCCTTTAACAAGAAATTATTGCTGCAATGCAGCAGTGTTACTGCCAGGCACACATTTCGGCGTCTGCGTGTCTCAAAACAGATGCTTTGTTTGTTTTGGAATGTGTAACCTCCAATCAAAATGGACAAAAGATCTGCTTGGATGTTATGGAAAACAAATTATGAATGTTTTTCATACGTGCAATATTGCGAATTTTTTTCATTCGTTGAAAGACGGAATGTTCCATTCAACTCCGCTCCGCCTCGTTGAACAGAACATTCCATCTTTCAACGAATGAATATATTCGCACCATTTCACTCATAAACATTCATTATTTGTATAGTATTCTACTAGTGCAGGGTAGATTTTCAGGTGACTTCTCAGACTATCGTCATATTACCATACCTTGCCACAATGACATCTTTCCTAATCCTTGATCTTGAACAAATGAAAAATGTAATAATATTGGCTGGCTCATTGAAGTAAAAATTAGAAGAAAATGTGACCCCCAAAAATACAGCTCATTTTCCTTTAGTCTAGAAAAGTGTTTGAACGTATCAGTGACTTGCATGAAAAAGGCAATGAAACCACTTCATGCATACTGCATCTAAATACTGCTCTCTTCTAAAATGACTGTAATGCATGGAAAATAATCAATGAAATATTCAACTGATTGAAAAAAATATATGAAAACAACTACTCTAATGAATCTTAAAGCCATTGGACACTTTCGGTAAACAGTATTGTCTAAGGGCCCACACTTCGTGTATCACAACTGATAAAAAAAAAATAACAAACCTGTGAAAATTTAGGCTCAATCGGTCATTGGAGTCGGGAGAAAGTAACGGGGAAAACCCACCCTTGTTTCCGCACGTTTCGCCGTGTCATGACATGTGTTTAAAAATAAATCCGTAATTCTCGACAATGAGAACTGATAACTGTTTTAATGTTTTCTCAAAAAGTAAAGCATTTCATGGAATAATATTTCAAGAGAAGTCTTTCACCATTACCTTCTGTAAACCCTGTAAGTTATTTGTAAATCTGTGAACTTTTTTTGTTTTTCTGTGCCGAAAGTGTATAATGGCTTTAAATCAATGTTGAGCAACAACTACTGTGTGATTGATTGGCAGCTTTCTTCATTCGCAGTTATTTCCTTTTGATCAATATACGTGTATAACAATATACACGTAGTAGGCACTTTCAATGGTTAGTATTTTCCTGCACGGCATTGTGCAGCTTTTGTTCAGCAGCGTGTGGGTTCGAGTCCCTGTCATGATACTTGTGTCTTTAAGCAAGTAAAGCCGTTGGTCCTGTGTGTTGTGTAATGCATGTATTAGAATCCAGTGCTCGAATAGAGATGGAATTTGCCCCAGGGTTCCTGGTCTGACCGGAGGCAAATTGCACCACAGCACCTTGTAAACCATTACATGGTGCTTCGATCAAGTTCTATGCTTCTCCTCATTGAACCCAAGTCTCGACACTCATGGGGTAACAGGTCTTTTTCTTCAGCCGCGCCACGCATCTGGAACTCTCTACCACCCAATCTTCGATCTTGTCTTTGTACTGCCAAATTCAAGTCTCTTCTCAAAACTTATCTTATGTCACAGGTTTTCATTGACTAATTTTGCTGTGTCTGTTTTTCTTTGTGTTGTGTTTCGTTTGGGTGGATATGTGCGCATTACAAGTCTTATTATTATTATTATTATTATTATTATTATTATTATTATTATTATTATTATTATTATTATTATTATTATTATTATTATTATTATTATTATTATTATTATTATTATTATTATTATTATTATTATTATTATTATTATTATTATTATTATTATAGAAATAGGTATTATACTTCAAACCACAGCTCCACGCCCTTCGGCGTGTGATAAAGGGCTATATCAGACCCAGTATTATTATTATTAACTTTTTGCTGGTAGAAAAATGATGACTTCTCAAGAAAATCTTGTGGGTTTTTGTTTGTAGAAAATGGCTTTGATACACCTATAGCTATAAAAAGCTTCATTTGACCTTCAATAGCCTCTAGTGATTCTGATTTGATGTCAGTGTTCCATATAAACCACTGTCCACATTATAAGCAAAGATCAAATTATGGACCCAGTCCAGAAAATCTGCAACAATAGATGGCATGTGAGATCCACTGGTTGACCGATCTTCAAAAGGCAAACTGCCATTAGGCTGTTTGGAGAGGGCAGCTGGATCATAAAGCAGAGAAAATGAAGTAGGTTGGAGAAACTTACTCAATCAAAATAACTAAACAAATAAATAAGTAAATATACATGTATACCATTTGATTTCTATTCTTTTTTTCTTTATTATTTATTGATAAACAACAGTGGTTAACCAGAAACAAGGGAAGCATCAAAACATTATATAGCGTTTAAAGCATCTAAAAGGGAGGATATACCTTTAGTGATTACTCCAAAAATTATTGACTATATCAACACTTACTTGGAAAGAGCACTGAACAGCTGATGATACTCTAAACAAAATTTGTTAGGACCGTCCCACTATGAATTCATGTAGTTAAAAGGGACACGCTGCCTTGGATCAGACGAGTTAGTCTATGAAAAGTGTTTGAAACCTGTTGTTATGAAATGCATATGGTTGTTAAGACGTTTTAAGTAGAATACAATGATCTACACAAATATGCCTCAAAATTGCGTGGTTTTCCTCTTGTTTTGTGAACTAACGAGGTCGGCCATTTTGTAGAGTTCACGCCTTAAAAGGAAAACCCTGCCAAGTCGAGGCATATTTGTGTGCATCAATATACATTATGCATTTCATAACTAACAGTTTTCATAACGCTTTTCATTGACCAACGCGCCTGATCCAAGGCAACGTGTCCATTTAAGAGAAAGAGCATTTCGTTAACGCTATTTTTTTGCAATTATTTTTTTGCAGAGCATGTGCCATGAATATTATTATTATTATTATTATTTATTTGACCTCAACAAATACAAGTACATAAAAAAGTACAGCAAAAGTTAAACGAAAAGCAACGAAATCAAAATAATAACGAATACAATAAATAAACCAGCAAAAAGCACACAATACCAGCGCTTTAAAATTTCCATTATTGTTATTATTATGAGATATTTTGGCCCATTCTTCCCTGGTTCATGAGGTTTCATGAATGAAATCCAGTTTCAAAGGGAAGTAAGCATTTTATGTTTGGGGAAGTGTTTCATTCAACCTTCATGTTTGCAGAAGAAACTAGAGCTTGAACAATAAGTGTTCTCTTGGCGATAACAATGGTCTCTATTGTTCTTTCCTTTCATGCATCTCCTAATGTAACATCCTTTGTCCACCAACCAGTGAATCAACCATTTTAATTGTCACACTCCAATTGTTCTGATTGCAATTGTTAGTCTTTGCCTCCAGCTGTTCATTGAGGGAAAGGGAGGCCGGCATCTTGATTTTCTGCATCATAAACCACAATGATCCCGCATTACTTGTTTTGCATTGATGTATGCTTTATTATTCCAAAGTTGGAATAAACTGTTGTTATCATGCTATAGTTTTTGTGTATTTTGTTTGGTTGCTTAACTGTGATGAAGTAAATATATGTCTTTCTTTTTATTCTAATAGTCCCATTGTACAACATCTTATAAACAAAAAATTCTTAATGTTTTTCCTTTTCTTTTCTTAAAGTGTACAATTTTAAGTGACTTCAATACCCAAAACCTTTTGAAAACCTTTTATTTTGGGAGCTGACTGTGTTAGTTTTTAAATGATTCAAATCATAAAACATCTTTCTCAGAAACGTTGAGTGCAATAATAAGCAACTTCCAGATCTTAATGTTATAATATAATACCAATCTGGGCGCGCAAGTGTTGGGCATCGCGCGCCACCTCGGGGGTGTCTTCAGTGCCTAGAATACGCACAAAGACACCGCAGATGATAAGTTTTGTCAATAGAGGGCGCGACCAATTTTGTTTTGTCGGATTGTTCTATAGTGAACTGAGAAACCACCTCAGGCCTTGACCGAATTGGCAAATACAGCTACGGCTACGGCTACAGCTAGATTTCTGCGCCATCTTGTTTTGAGGTATAGGACAGCCTTAGCAACAGCCGCAGCCGTAGCAGTAGACACAAATTTGGATACGGCTCCAGTCAGTTTCTCAGTTTCTGGAAAAATCTAGAAAACTAGATCAAAAATCTAATTGGTTTTCCCAAATCTTAAGATGAATGTAATAAACCATCCATTGGATCAAAATTAGATGGACACATAATCCATTCTATTACAATAAAAACCTTGGAATACAATAATATAAAAGATTTAATGCGCATAATGTCAGTCGATGAATTAAATTGACCACTAGACCTTGTACCAATGTGGCTTTTCCAAAATTCTCAATCAAGGCTTCAGATTTTAACCTTTTGATATAAAACCAGGGCTCAATTTCATAGAGCTGCTCATAGCACAAAAAGTAGCTCAGCACAGCAAATAATGCTCACCAGAGCAGGGATACCAGCCAAACTACCATGTCACATGTACAATTTGTGACTGGCATCCTGCTCATTTCTACTAAGCAGAAAATTGTTCAGCAATATTTTCTGCTTAGGCGGCTCTATGAAATTAGGCCCTGGTCTATTTTTTATTAAACACACAAAAGCCTTTCTGGACATCAGTTTTCCCGCTGGTTGATGTTCAGGCATTTGCTGATTATGTTTGTTGCCATTAGTCTGTTGTTTTTACTTTTGTGGATCACTCCCCCCCCCCCCCTGCTCTCTGCCTCATCATAGACAGCTAAGGTTCCCAACTCACAACTCCCAAAAACCTGTGTTGAGTCATGCAGCGGTAGATGCAAAGCAATATTTCAAACTCTGGCTACTCTTCGGACCATTCCCCAAGAGAAATGTTTAAGCGACCAAAGTCAATTTCCCTGAGGCCATTAAAAACGATAATCATAAAAGAGGGTCTATGAAGAATTTGTATCGGTCATGAACAAGACCATTTCTTATTTAGGGGCTTGCTTATCACATGAATAATTCTGAGTGATTGGCTGTGGCTTTGCTTCTTTGGTTAGATGAGCTTCCCAAACAGGGAACTCAGCAATGCTCCAACAAGGGGATACAAACGCTAGCTGGCTTGCTCTCCAAATGAAGAATGGCTGTGGCTTGCTTATCACATGAACATTTCAACGGGCAATGGATCTAAGACCTGACCCGGCTGGCTTTTTGCTGCAGCTATGGCTGTGAGCAGCAACAGGCATTCCGGCCATCACCTAGCCTTGCTCAAGGCAGTCCCATTATTCACTCCAAAAAAGACGCCGTTGTAAACCCACCTGTATACACTGTGCGTAGTGAATCACACGCACGACCCACCCAAATACACTGGCAAATCGCTCAACGCCTGCCGTACGCACAGTGTATACGGTTGTTTTTTACAGCGGCGTTCTTTTTCAGAGTGAATAATTCGACTGTCTTCAGCAAGGCTAGCCACCACCATTAACTTAGGCAAGGCCTAAAATGGTCTGAAGAACTATTTCCTGTTAAAGGGTCAGGGGTCATTCAGGTCAAACATGCATAAAAAAGAGCACTTATAGATAAGAACGATAGAAATTGAAAGGTTTGGGAAGCCAAACTCCAGGATGTGGCACCAAATAGTTGAGTAAGATCATGTAACTTTGTGGTTTTTCAGAGAATGAAACTTCTCATACCCGTCTCTAAGTGGTGCTCAAGGTGCTTCAATGTTTAGCATTTTTCTGCAAGGTATTGTGGAGCTACATATAAAACAAATCGTATAAGACAAATTCTTGTACATAAACTGCCATGATTGATATGGATAGAAGGTGCTGTCGCGCAATTTGCTGCCAATCAAACCAGGAACACCAGGGCGTACCCCTTTTCTTTTTAAGAAAGCGCACTTGGTTATTTTTCACATGCACAAGACCAAGGTTTTAGGTTCCATCCGAAGGACGCAGCAACAATGGTAAAGTGTCTTGCTTATAAAATACACAAGTGTTTCGATCGGGACTCGAACCCACACTCTGCTGATCAGAAACACCAGAGCTTGAGTACGGTGCTCATATCCGCTCCACCATGATACAAGACGGTGTTGGAGTATTTGATAAAACGAAAATGCACTGGGTCTAAGACAAATGACACCGGCAGACAAGATTACGATTCCTGAGACAAAATCATCAGCATTCTGTGCCAATATTTTTCTTTAATCAAATTTTGGTACAATCAATGAGAAGTTATAAGTCATCTTAAAATATTTCTCTCTTTCACAACTCAATAATGAATAGTACCTTTTCCAAATCCATAACCATTACTATTGTTTTTCTTAGAAAAAAAAAAACCCTTAAAATAATCGTACACATGGAAAAATTGGCAATGGAAAAATAAAGTCACTGATTGTATGACTTCTAAAATAAACCTGAACAATACAGACAAAATGCAGGTGTGATAGCCTACATAATTTCAGAGGTATGTACACAAAGGAGTCCCCACACTTTTAACTCCCTACTTTAAAAAATGTAATATCGAGCAAAAATGTTTTTCTACAAATATTATCAAAAGGAAACCAAAGATTATGACCTAATGATGATGAGGTATAGTGAGTGAAGATAAACATTTCTACAACTCTTCAAATAGTTTGGCAAATATGTCTTTCTTGAGTCTTGTCCCGACTGCCAAGGAGGTTCTTAATTTCAGTCAAGTGTTTCTTATTTAAATACAAATACAACTATTTTGAACACCATACTAAATGATTTCGCTTATATATCTTAACAAAAAACTATATGTAAACCGAGACGAACTGAAGTAGTTATGTTTTGTTTATAAAATCAATTCTTCAAACTTTAAGCTCTGAGGTAATCATTGATGATTATTGGGGTGGCACACCCAACGTGGAGGGTTTAGGGCTCAAGGCACCCACCATTCTTCCCCCTTGTTTGGGTTACATATCAATTGGTATTCCAAAAACCGTAAAGCCTTCATCAACTCATTCCAAACTCTTCACGAAGATAAAGTTAACTACATAAGCCTTTTTGAGATATGGTGGTCACAATGCTACAACACTATAAGTTTTGGGTAAATTTGTGTGTATTGACCCCTTGCACATCACACTTGCCACGCGCACCATAATGGTGGTCAATAGGCTTACGTGTCAACGCCGCTACATCTCAAAATGCGCACCTCACTGATTAACATACGTTGCCATTGACCACCAAAATGGCGCTTCCAAGATTATTCTGATGATGACGTCAGGAGAGATGGGTCAATACACCCAAACCAAACAGCACACTCCTATCATGTCTGCCATACCTCAAAAAGGCTTATAACAATGACATTGAAACTTCAAACTGAAATGGTCACCAGTACCAGTTGATGTTGCTATGCATACAGCATTAAATATTTTCCAATTGATACTTTCTTCACAATATATTTCGGAAAGTTGTTGACTATAACCAAACATGGTACAAACAAATGCTTGTTTTTTTCACATGGAATACACATTTTATGGGGAAAAATACCCACCAGACTGCATGACTTCTGATCAAATGTTTCCATGACAACCTAAACCAATATGATTTAAATTAACTGTCATGAATTTTGACTAACGTGATATTCTGATCATTAGCTACCAGCAGTTGTTGGTTTTAATTTTCAATAACTTTGTATGTAGGTAAACGTTTTATAATTTACAAGTATGAATAATTTAAGTTAACTGGCATTAGAACTCCCACTGTGTAAAGAGAGGCTCCAAGGTCAAAGTCAGTATTTATGATGCACTCATTGTCCAAAAGAGTGGTCCTTATGAAAATGGAAAAACAAATTGAAAGTCTCTCAACTCTTGTTAAAGACACTGGATACTATTGGTAATTATCAAAGACCAGTCTTCTCACTTGGTGTATCTCAACATATGCATAAAATAACAGACCTGTGAAAATTTGAGCTCAATTGGTTGTCGAAGTTAATAGTGAAAGAAAAACACCCTTGTCACGTGAAGTTGTGTGCTTTCAGATGCTTGATTTCGAGACCTCAAAATCTAATTCTAAAGTCTCAAAATCAAATTCATGGTAAATTATTTTTTTCTCAAAAGGGAGCTGTTTCTCACACAACGTTTTATACTGTCATTACTCGTTACCAAGCTATTATGCTAATAATTATTTTGAGTAATTACCGATAGTGTCCAGTGCCTTTAAAACTCTCTAACCTTTTGTTGAAATACAGAGTATTAAATACAATACACCCTAAACACCACTTTAATGCTAGGTTTAAAGAGACTTTCACGACTACTCACATGGACCAATTGTGGACAGTAAGTGCATCAACAAATTTGAATTTGACTTTGGAGTTCCTCTTTAAAATTTATTCAAGATGATATTGTATTTGAGAAAAAGTTGCTCCTTTAAACCTCATTTCACCTCAATCCTACTCACTCTTTTAAACTCAACAAATACACTTTTGAAATTGTAAATGTTTGGACAGAAATTTGCTGTTTATGAAGAATGCAATATTTCTATTTGAGCACTTGACTACTATTCATGACAGAAGTAATCCACTTTGCAATCAATTGTTGAGTTGAAGAATCATTTTAAAAGTTGAATTGGGTAATAGCTTCCTCTTTTGACAGCAAGTTGTTGTTTCCAGCTGGGGGAAATTAAGGTCCCACTGCTAAAGAGAACGGAACTTTAATCAACTTATAAATATTTTGTGAAATTTAACTTGCAAGTCGATTTCCTTCTTTCTAGGAAGGAAACAGTTAACTGTGAGTGAATGCCCTTTTCAGTAAATACCTGGAATGCTCAATGCTGGTGTTCTAGCACATCTTGCAGGTGCTGTATAACTGTTTTCGTAACGTTGTTATTTTTCTTTTGGCAGTTTTGATTAAAATTAATCAAATGTGATGAGGTATTGAACCAGAGATTGTTGAAGACAATCACCAATTTCTTTTTGTGCAGAAAAAGAGAACAAGGAAAGGTGACTTTTAGGATTGGTACATAATCAACAAATGGGATGTTCTTTTTTAATTGGCTTATGTTTTCATGGCTCTGCTTACCGCGGAATTCTGGGCTTAAGATAACCATTCTCTACATACTGTGCAAGCCCCAAATTTCTGCGTTAGCTATGTAAGCAAAGAATGTGGAGTACGTACGAGCACAAGCTAAAATCCCTTCTAACCCGTGAAATACGCTCGATACAAGCATGGATTTCCTGCTTCCGTAAGCACAAATTCTTTGCTTATAGAGCCATGAAATTGGGCCCTGCTACTAAATGAATTGGCCTTAGGATTAGACAACTACTGAATATAAACATATCATGGGTTGACATCATATTATTTCCTTAAGTATGAAACATTTCCTTCAACAACTCATTTTTTTTTTTTGGGGGGGGGGGGTAAGCAGGATGATTTTTGATTATCACTGTTCAGTTTGTGCTCAAGCTGGATCTACCTTTAAAAAAAGACTCCGTTTTTGAAAATTGAAATTTGAGTAATCTGCTTCCTGTTTCCCTGAATAATTGTGTTTAGACTTGAGTCTTGTACGTCTATATTTTCACAACCTTGTTGGGGGGAGAGAATGTTAGGATCAATCCCAGACAGGAAGTTGTGATGCAACAACCATGATATGTTTCTTTTTAATGAGTCATAAAACATGAAGCGGATGTTTAAGATAAGACACAGCAGAGGGTTAGTCAGAAACAAAGTCCATTGATCATGAATCAATGACATTTTACAGATAAAGTTTCAGTTTCACAAGGTTCCATTCAACCACAAATGTTTCAAGGTTCAAATATGTTGTATTTCTGTCCAACATTTGACTGCTAAAACATTTTATTTTCGCTTCAATTAAATAAGCGCTTTTCACATTACATTGCCATTTCCCAGGGAATAATATCCCCATCTTCGATTCAGACCCAATGCAATTTTCCGCAGAATGAATTAGCACTAAGCATGCTAACCCCAGGGTTATGTCGCTTAACCCTACTCCCAAGCAAGGGGAGGTTTTTGCCAGGAATTTGCCAGGGTTAAAACTCAGATGTGAACCCAATCTTCCTAGGAATTTCCTGAGAAGTTGATCTCGTATAATGAGGGCTGATTTGCAGTCAAAAGTTAAAACATTATATTACTCTAGAATTCAAAACCAAAAGTGGAAACCACACTTTGATGCAAGGTGGAAATAATAGAACATTTCCGTAAGTATACAACTACAAAATCAGGGTCGATACAAAAATCTTGAAACTTTTAGATGTCATGTGATCATATTTGACCAACAATCCCAATGCTGTGTTCATACAGAAGAGTAGACGGACAGGTGTTATTATTGAGGTAATGCAGGTACCAGTATGTTTGGGAACCAGTTGAAAACTAAAACCCAATGTTTAAAGCAATTAATTTGATCATTACAGTTCATAAAACTACAAAATGCACTTCCAAACCTGTGCACAGGTTAACTTATAGAGAGGATTTTCCTACATAAAGTTTAACAATGTGTCTTTTTTTTTTAATTAGGTAAACTTTATACGCTTTATATAACCCACCATACTAATATGTAACTTGTGATGCATTTAAAAACTCAAAAAAGTACGTGCAAAGACACAAGAAATACCATAACATTGAAGTGAAATACGACTTTTGAACCACAAGGTCTTGCACCAATTTACATATTTTTGAACCAAGTGGTCAAGTCAACAAAATTTACACAGTGAAACAAATATCCCGCTTTCTCAGAAGGCTGATTTTTAAAAAATAACTCTTTCCCTTTTTATAGTTTTTAATATTATTCCTTTTTTTTTTTGTCCTTCTTTTTCTGAGCGTTTTTAAAAACTTTTCTCCACCAACTCTGGTGGACATCTTGGTACCGTTAATACCTGAATGAGGTAGGTGTTCTTGACAAGTTTAAGACTAAAACTACAACAATTAGCTTAATCACAATACACTATTCAAGGTTATAGATTATACCACTATATTTATATATATAAAACCAACAACTATCTTATGAAGTAAGCTTTTTAAAAGCACATAGAAATTTACAGCTTTTTATAGCGATGAAACAAACTGAAGTATACATACTAATTGTAGGGGTGGCATTTACTCAACAATATTGGCCGAAACACTGGTTTCAATAAAACAAAATGTAAAAAAAAAAACTTTTCTAACTATTTTTGTTTCGTTTGAATGGTTGTGCAGGAAGCTTTCAGGGGAAAAAAAAAATATGAAAAAAAGCTTTTTCTGTCTTTTAGTAGATTCCGGTGCAAGCACATGGTATAAAAATATTTCAGAGTATTTTGTTGTATCTTACAACAAGATTTATTCATGAGCTCACAGCTTAAGTTTTGGTACATATTGGTGGGTGAAGGGGAGGGGCGGGGCGGGGGGGGGGACGAGAGAAATAAGTACATGCTTCAACTCAAATCCAGCAAAATGTAAACAAAAAAAACGTTCACTCTGGTAGAAAGTTTATATAACTGAGAATTTTGAGGTCATAATTGAGATTTCTGAGGTAATAACTGAGATTTTTGAGGTAATAACTGAGATTTTTTGAGGTAAAACCTGATGATATTGAGGTATTTGTTTTTTTTAATTTATTATTTTCATAAGTGATTTCCAATATAATTGAAACCTTCACTATAATACACAAACATCACATGATGACCAGTTGGGTCAAAGGTCAAACTATAGAAACCAATCCCAAGGAAAGATGTCTTTCATTGAAACCAACTCTCCTTTACGCTACATTACGACAAAACATGTAAATGAATAATGGCCATGCAATCAGCACGTAGTCCAACTCAAAAAATCTAAACCATACAATTTCTCCTGAAGTCATAATGCTTGCACTATGACCCAATGATTCATAGATTCTAAGCAAATTCATCCAAGCCAAAACTCATTGTGGATAAGTCGACTTCAAACCTAAAAAAATCAATCATAAAAAATTAATGTCTCGCACTTTTTAACAGCCGGTGAATTTCTGCAAAATCATCCTTTTGGGAACAAATCGTCACCAAACAGTGTCTAGAAGTTGTGAAGGGTGGGGGTGGAAGGGGCTGGAATTTTCACGGGGCCACGGACAGTCTCTTGTAATTTCAGGACTTCCTGTTGTGTTGCATTAGTCATAAAATGTTGCACTAAAGCTCTAGTGTTGACATCATAATTATGATGAATAGCTAACATAAAAGCTTGTGGGACGGTTGGGGCAAGTGTTCCTGGTTTAATCATACATGGCAAATATTAAAGTGGGTTGATCACCTTGACCTCTGCATCATTGCTAGTGCTTCTCAGAATGATAAAAGGGTACGCTAACTCAACATATCAAAGACAATGAAAACATCGCATGTATCGTACCAGTGCGTATGACCCCCATTTCATATTTTGTTACAGATTGTGAGAATTTATTTATACAAAAAAATAGTTAGTGGCCTGATGTTTCGACCCTAGCAGAGTCTTTCTCAGAGGACTAAATTTAATATAAAAATTTGTTGTTATCATCTGGACTTAGATATAGGAAGCAGGATTGTTGTTGTTGAACTTGAATGACTGTCATATCTACAATATAAATGAGACAATATTTTCGAACGCGTCAAAATGATAAAATGCTGTACCGGTGAGATGAAGGAAAGTGGGTGTTGGTTCGGGTAATAGTCTATTAGTATTTCAAAGCGTCCTTCATAACGGTAAATGCAGGTGTTGTTTTGATTATTCTGGATCTAACCTGATGGATCACTAGTGTCTCTGCAATGATATACAGTAACTGATTAGATATCATGAAAGCTTCATGATGGCATGTCATGTACTTTGTATATTGTAATAGCGTTAAGAATCAGAGGGGGAAAAAGGCATTTCCAGCTGGGGCTAGAAAGTGCATAGAGATCTCACTCTTCAACATGTTCAAGGTAATCTCGCACATTATGTAAACCTTTTATTGGATTTTTTTTACAAAAGGGCCGGAATCCTTCACAAAGAGGATATGCTTGTCAGTGTCTAGATGTTGTTACGAATGAAATGGCAAACTATCAAAAGGAAATTGGTTCAAACTGTTTCGTTTTCTATGGTTTTTAAACGACCATTCATAAGAGCCCAAAACCCTACATAGACTTGACACAGTCCTCCAGAGTCCTCGGCCTTGTCTCATGTCACTTGTTTCTATGGCAACAACATAAAAGATCTTCCCAGAAATAGCTTCAGAAAGGTTTTGTGTAAGTAACTAAAAGCCTAGTTAATTAGAGAGTGCACCTAAAATATTCCCCAAAGTATATAACACAAACAATAAGATTCTGCTCTTTTAGAACATTTCAAATTCATCTTGTCACTATGGAGTTTCTATCAATTAATTAAGAGCGGTTTTTCAGAAAAAAAGGCTTCACAGCTCAGCGTTTGAAGTCCAAGCAATTTTGGCACCTGAATGTTAGCGGATTAAGTGCCAGGTCATATGACACATTTCACGACAGATCGTATTCAGGTTTTTCTCACACATGATGTGAATTGTAAGGTCATTCCAACAGATCTGTAGAGTGAAGTCAGTAGAGTAGGTTTCTTAAAGATTCAGGTTTTTTTAAAGATGGAGTTATTTGCTCAGGGGCCGAAATTACACCGCTGTGTAACGACAAGCACATTTTTTTGCGAACAATTTTACTTCAGCTTGAGCGTACTTCACAGGTTGGCAAGAAAATTAGGCATCCAGCATGCGCTTCTACCATGGATTTGCATTGTTTACATCATTCATTTTCAAACAGTATGCATCGGAAGGTTAGCACGCCTTTTTGTGTGCTTACTATTAGCAGCGCTATGAAATGGAAATCGCACAGGAAGCACAAAATTAGCCGCTAAGCACAATGACACTTTTTTGTAGTCGAGGTGTTATTGTTTAAAACAACGTTTTTAAAATTAATTGGAGACGAAACTGTCTGAACACACAGGAAACTGTAGTGAATGCTTTTCTAGCATTTCCTGCAAAGCATACTCAAGTATTTGTTATCAGCATTCAACATCCAATTCAATAGGACCATCTGCTCAAACATGAAACACGTTTTCTACTATCTCAGTCTCCTGAAAGACAGTGGACACTATTGGTAATTACTCAAAATAATTATTAGCATAAAACCTTTCTTGGTGACAAGTAATGGGGAGAGGTTGGTGGTATAAAACATTGTGAGAAACAGCTCCCTCTGAAGTGCCATAGTTTTGGAGAAAGAAGTAATTTTCCACGAATTTGATTTCGAGACCTCAAGTTTAGAACTTGAGGTCTCGAAATCAACCATCTAAACGCACACAACTTTGTGTGACAAGGGTGTTTTCTTCTTTCATTATTATCTCGCAACTTTGATGACCGATTGAGCTCAAATTTTCACAGGTTTTTTATTTTATGCATATGTTGAGATACACCAACTGTGAAGGCTAGTCTTTGACAATAACCAATAGTGTCCACTGCCTTTAATACATACTGACCCCACAATACGTATTGTATGTAAAATTCCTCAGAATGTCCACTTTGTAAAGATTACAAGCGCTGCGAACAAAACAATGTCCACTTCTGAGCTACATTAAGCCTTACTGCGTGCAAGCTTTCTTGTCATGACAGAACTGAGGAACTTATTTTCTTTTAAGCTTGCTCTCTATAACACAAATCCTTTACAGCAAATAAAAAAGAGATCTTCCTAGTACAGAATAAATTGTTACCTCTCGCCTAGAAAATTTTAACATGGACTTGAATGACATAGACATGAGACCCATGGAGTATGTGCAACCGCATGGCGTGCATAGTGTATGTACGGTTAGTCTTAAAGCTCAACGAAACCTCATAATTATCTTCTTCTTTTTTCCTTTTTTTTAATCAACCCTCAAATTCTTAAACTGCTTTCATGGTAGGGTCATTAATTTTTCCTCTAACCCTTATTGTTTTTGGTAAAATTTAAAATGCATAATTGTTTTCATTTCTTATTGCTGTAGAACCATATATTTCAAACTCAACTTAAAAAAGGTTTCAATTTTTTTTCTTTATTTCTTAAAATGAAAATCTTTGAAAGGGTGCATGAAAAATGAAAATGTGATACATTTCTTTTGATATTTGTTATCGGAAAATGATTTTTTCAGGTGTGTTTGGTATTTCTTCAATAAAATATTTTACTTATCTTCAGAATTGAATCTATGACAAAATGTGAATTTTGCATATAACTCAAGAGTGTTAAATTACAAGATATAAAATTCTTCCAAATATAAAAATCAACCCAACCCAAATCAACCCACTAATTAATATTAACAAATAATCAAAGCGACACTCAAAAAATAAATTGCCCGATTGAACCTGGTGCCCTAACTTCACGCTGTGGATTAATAGGCGTTTAAGTCAGCCACAACCTTTGTCACCATGGCGTCATTATTATTCATCGTTGCCAATTCATGGAACGAGCATTCACTCTCAGATTGTATTGTACTAGAAAATTAGAGGCCAGTGTAACATGGAAGGGAGATTGTATTCATTACAATCGTTCTGCACTTTCTCGCAATCCAAAACTGGCCTCTACAACAAAGGATACATGCCACGGACCACGACTAAAAGCATAATCACAATTGCTATGAAAAAAAAAAAAAAAAAAAAAAAAAACCTCAACCTCGAGCCGGAGAAACTGCTTTCCAGAACTAGTAATCGAGGTCGTAGGACTTTGGCTTTATTTTTTGCTCAAAAAATTATATAAAAAATGTCATTGAGAAATTACGGACAGTTCGTTTCGTAATACAAATGAGAGTTGAAAATGAAATCCTGAGGTTGAAATTTGGAAATCGTAATAATGGGTTACATTTCAGATTTGGGGGAGGGGGGGGGGAAGGAGGGATTGTCTGTGTATGTATACTTCAGTGCAACAAATCAAGCAAAACAGATTTCGAGGTAAAAAATACACGCACAAAGAAACGGCAAACTCCGAAAGGAGTGACGCCGTGTAAGCAAAATTACTACAATATAAATTTACCCCCAGCAACGAGCAGTTACCTAAATCTAGAAAACCAAAGCAAAAAAAATAGTCACTTAAAAGTTGATACTTAAGAGTATTAATCAAACATGTGCTGTTACACTCGTTAGTTCATTATACAATCTCAATGATTTTATCGTATATTATTAATAATTATTATGATTTTTATTATTATTACAATATAAAACAAACTGTCCCTGATGTGTATACATAAATATTTAAATATGCTTGGCATTTTGTCAATGGCGTTATGAAACCCTACCACTGACTTGAGTTAAAACACATCACAACAAAGTTTTGGCCTCTTTAATTTATTTCATTTTAGATTTCTAAAGGGAAAAAAAATCCAAGGTAACGTAACAAACAGAAAAAAATATACCAACACCTTACTTTTGGGATTGTACACTTATTTTCATGAGGTCATAAAAGCAACAACTAAAAGTAAATAACAAATGTTAAAGGATACCCAACAACCTGTCACAAAAAAAAGCAAAAAAAACACAAATAAATTACAAATGTATCGCGCAGCAAGCCTCTATCTTTCCTAGCATATAAAAGCAATTCAAACTGATATTGGTTACAAATTTTATGAGGTCAAATGTTAAGTTCAAATTTTGAGTGCAGTTAACAATTAATAACCACAGCATGCAAACCTGCATGGAATTTGTAGAAAACAAAGATTATTTCTAGCATGCCATTGCAAATTTGTTTGTAAAAGGGTCACATTGAAGGGAAAGAAAAACGCTTGTCAAATCACTATAATCTTGTCAGGTTTGAGCTTTCACATAAAGATTAGGTTTTTTTGGTACAAACTCAGTTCATAGCTACCTGATTCAAAGGTCGACTACATTACTTATTTTGTTTTGTTTCCACCAGTGACCCAGAACAACGACATGGAGATAAAGGTTAACAACCTGCTCTCAAAATATAAGTACATCTTTTGAGTACCCATATTGCTCTGTTATGTGAGGTACAAAGGTCAGAGGTCAGTTGCTGTATTTCACAATGAACTTTTAAATGTATTATTTCTATTTAAATGAGTGGACTGCTTCATTTATCTGTAAATGAATAGTCTGTGTGGTATGAGAGGCTCTTTGTGAGCCATTGTCAACAAGAACTGCGATTTTACTTTGACAGCTGACGACGCTTTTATTATGAGCTGAAGAAGGAAATATTCAGTATGTTGATTATCACGGACCTTGTAATTTTTAATGAGGGTCATTGACAGAAGCGCTTTACAGAGAGATTTTTAAGAATTAATCCCCCCAAAAAAATCTGAAAACATAGATGGTTGTTAACCTGTTTCTATCAAAGTGTTCTGTTAATTAAATTTAACAATTCTCCATGTTATTGAAATGGCTTTTGTCATTATCCCTAACTGATCAGAACAAAACTGACAGGTTATTGGGTTCTCAAATTTGTGTCTTGCCGGTTATTAACCAATTATTTTTCTTAACAATATTTTACGCCATTGCAGAATAGCATTCTTGACGTGTCTCAATTAAGTTTTGTCGTACTTTACTTTTTGGCCAAGAAAATGTAAGATTCAACAGATAACCTTTGCGAAAAAAAAAAAAAAAAAAAAAAAAAAAAAATGAACTCAAAAATATTTACAATGACACAAAGGGAAATGAATAACCTTTCCACCGGTACATGTCGGTTTAAACCTTAAAAAAAAACTCTACACGAAAAGAAAAAAAGTGCACAACCACAACCAAACCCAGAAACAAAATGCAAGAATTATTAGTGGTTGGGGATTTAACCGTAAAATATCAAGGCACCAGGTCACCACCATTCCTATCAATCACCCAGATTTTTTACAAACATATTTCTCAGAGGTAGAAAATTCTCCTGTCTCACCAAATGTCAACTTACCAACCCAGCGGTATAAACTCATCACATACCACCCCTTCCCCCCCCCCCCCCAAAGAGGTTTGTTGCTGTAGTTCAATAATTTCCTAGTTGCTAACATGATTTACAAGTTCACTGTTGAAGTGCGAATACTTTCATGTCTTTTAATAAAACTTTGTCAACAAAGACTGTTGTGGCCTGCACTTGATCTCCTTTTCAACAAATATCTCATGTACGTCCAAACACTTCCAAACCTTTGTTTGCGGGTTTCTTTGTAAAAAATATTACAAACCTCTCGGATCGTTTATGAAAGAGCTACTTTATAAAATTGTCCAAAAGTCGTACCACACTCCTCTATGTTATACTTTTAAACATTGTTGGTTTAAACAAACATGAAGATGTTTGCCATTGACTGGCCTCATTTTATATATACTCCTATATTTATCGCGCCAACAAGTGCATTTACATATAGACGTCTTTTTTTTATACAAAAAAAATAATAATTACTTGATTTCTCATCCATGTATATTTGAAACAACACCATACATACAAGACATTACACATAAAACTTGACAATGGCAGCTTAATATTAATATTTCATACTCCCTGAGTTTAAGCTTACAATCCATTATCATCAAGATTTACAGCAATAAAAGTGGTCCGCATTCCGCAAGAGGTAATAGCTGAATAACTCGAAAACAAACTTTCATCCTGTTACTTTGAAAAAGACAAATAAAAACACCTGTTTTTTTCCTCCTTTGTCATCTACTCATCTCATGTGTTGACTGCGAGTTATGTGACAGGTGAATTCAATTTTATCCCTACAAACATACCCGCATATGCTACACTGAAGTGGATGCCTGCTACCATGGCAACTCATGTGCAGAGTGAAGATAACATGGTCGGCAAAGTAGGTCTCACAGTGTGGGCACTTAAGGAGGTTACTAGGAACAGAAGAGGGATCCAGTGTCGCCTGATCCGTCTGAGACTGCCCATCTAACTTACCTGAAGAATTACCCGTCTGCACGTCGGTCTGGGTGGCCTGGCTTGCTTGGTTGAAGCCTAGGCTGCTATGGGACGGTGGCTCCAACATGACTGGCAGGTGCTGAGGTACGTGATTACGCTCCTCCGACTGCTCATCAGCATTCTGGCTGCTTGGAGACACCGAGCTGTTGCTAATGGGATCCATGTCTGGGTAGATCACATCTCGGGGTCCCACGGAGAGATCCACGCCATTCACACTGTTGGGTTTCATTGCATAAGGCAGAGGCTCCTCTGTCTTTAAGCTGTAAGCCTGAGTAACCTGGCAGTATTGCCTGGCTTGAGATTCACCACCAGAGCGAACATACTCTGAGATCTCAGGTCTCATATCCGCCCATGAGTTGTTCACGTCTTCACCATTCGGTGATATGAGGTAGTTACGCTTGGGAATAGGAGTACGCTTTCGTTTGCGGGCCCCTCCTTCCTTCTTTCGTCTGTAGATGGGGAAGCCAGCACCAGCCCACTGTAGAGGGGTTATGACTGAGATTTCACTGAGAGGATGTTGTGGGGAGGTGCTAGGAATGCTGGTGACCATGTTGGTGCTCATACTGCTCACAAAGTTCCCAACAGAGGGTAATCCTAGAGCTGAAGAGGCCGAGGACACAGAATTGGAGAGGATGGAAATAGCACTTTGAGATGTATTGGCCATCATGTCCTGTATATTATTGGTCATGGTAGGGCTGGAGTAATCCAACCCTTCTCCTGATTTTGGCCGCTCATTAGTCTCAGCCTCTCCTACCAGCGTGTTCTTCTCCAGCACTGGAGGCTCTGGGGACTGAGGTACAACTGACCCCTCTGAGTTATACCTGTTGAAATCGTTAGCCTTTGACAAGGACACCTGAGAGTTATTGATTCTTGCAGAGTCATGAGTGTCATTAGAGGCTGAAGAATCATGGTCATCTGGCGAGAGAGAGTGCCTTCTGTTTCCTGAGTTTTCGTGAGAAGGATGAGTTGAGTGGGTTGAGTTGGTCAGCTCCGACTGCATGAGGTAACGAGCCTGTTCCTCGGAAGGGAACAGTTTACTGTGAGATTGCAACGGGGGGCTGTCCTCCAGTGGGGGCTGGTTAGAGGAGGAAATGGGAGGGTAGTTCATGTCAATGTTGTCAATGGAATTGGAGTTGTGACGCTTACGTCTGTGGGCCTGAAGGTTACACTTGTACGGGGTCTGGTAGTGGCAGGAATCGCACTTAAACTGTTTGCTTGTTCCCGTATGGACGATGAGGTGGCGCATAAGACTACTGCGAAAGGCACTGCTAAAGCCGCACACCAAGCATTTGTAGGGCTTCTTTCCGGTATGAACGTTCATGTGTTCATTCAGATGGGTCTTTGTAGGAGATATATGCGTGCAAAGCTTACATTGGAACACCTTGCTCTGATCTGGAAAGCTAGGAAGTCCCGAAGGCATGAGGGCTTGCTCTACAGCAGCAGAGAAGGGTAACGTTGGGGTGTGGTTTTCAGGGAGTGGCATTCGAGGAGGCAAAGGTACATGTTCCGAGTGCCTGTCCGTGTGGTTGTTGTACAGAGCGTGTTGTTCTGCCCAAGATTGGCTGTTCATATCAGCCCTCGGGTGGCTGTGAACGGCCAGGTGTTGAATCAGTGTGTTGTGAAGAGAGCAGCTGAAGTTACACTCACGACACTTGTACGGCCGTGAGCCACTGTGAATGTTCATGTGCTCATCAAGAGCACCCTGAGATGACAGTAAGACGGTGCAGAGTTTGCACTGGTAGCCAGTTAGGTTCTTGTGCGGGGACGTGGCCGAGTCCCCGTTGCCCACTTGTGAAGTTTTGTTGGCTTCAGGGCTTTCTGGCTCTTCAATCTGTTGTTGCTGCTCCTTCTTGATGGAGTCGCCCAGTCTGCCCTCGATGTCCAGATCGATGTCCAGCTCACCTTCTTCGCTGCCCGGCAGACTATCACTGACTACATCAGCTGCATCCGTTGCGTCATCCATGCATGTTCACTGCCTGTACCCTTACCAACTAAACCCTGCAGAAAGGAGAAAAACAAACAATACAACAAAATAAATACATTGTCAACTCATACATCAAATCAATTCTCAAAGAGTTTCAGAAGACTGGATTGGATTTAATTCCACTCAACCACCCATCCTGACCAAGGTGCAAAGAGTTAGTCTAATCACATTCTACACAGAATCCCTACACTTGGCACAAACTCATCACCGTTCAAAGCTTGACCATACCCGTCTCACTATTCAATAGAAAGTTGTCATGGCAACACTATCCAATAATCCTTTGCTCTATGACTGACAGGTTCATTTCATCCTTAAGATCCGAACTCTAGTGATAATAATACCAACAGTGAAGACGCATTAAGGAGGCCACACAATAGCTTTGCACAAAGAGGTTTCCTCGAAGAGAAACAACCCCGATCAAAATGTGATTTAGAGTGCTTTTGATTGGTATCTATCCTGTTGTTTCACTTGTCATACTAATGTATGCAATATTTACCAGCGAAGAACCTCATTCTATCTAGTGCAACTCCTCGGCTCATTTATTAATAGTGACATGTTCAGGCCAGCTACTATGCGATCTTGACAATCTTGCAATATTAAACAGTTTTCTGCGAAGCGATTACAGAGTTGCCAATATTTGCATCTTAAAATCAGGGAGATTTCGTAATTTGCATCTTAAAATCAGGGAGATTTCGTAATTTGCATCTTAAAATCAGGGAGATTTCGTAATTTGCATCTTAAAATCAGGGAGATTTTGTACAACAATCAGGGAGATGTTTCGTATTTGGAATAACATTAAACTAAATAGGGAGAATTTTTTTTTTTTTTTTTAAATATAGAAACATTCGTTTACTTTCAGCTCAGCAATTGCGGGAAAAATTACTTGGAATTGAGGTATTTGTTTTATATGTAGCATCTCTGTGTCTCTTGTTTACTGCCCAACAAGTGCTGACACTTGCATCACCTCCCACCTATTCATTAAATTGTTTATGTTTTAGGTATTTTCAGCAGTTTTTTTCTCCTTGTAATTTAGACTGGCTAGGCACCCACCCTTGTAGTGTTACTGACAGTACAAACAATTCCCTGGTGGACTTTTATTATGTACCAATTAAATCATTTGTTTGTATTGTCACCTTGAAGTAGAAGAAATAAAATGTTAGATTCTTCAGCTGTTTTAAAGAAAAATGTGACAGTTTAAAATAACTAGAGCTCTAGATAATGAAATCTCTTCTAAAGCATTGTCAAATCCAATCATCGGCATCAACTCAACGTCAGTTTTAATAATGAAACTATCTTGTGTGTGCAATTATACCTGCTCACGAAAAAATCAAAAAGTCAAGTATTCAAAAACAAACTCATGGAAATACAATATTAAATTTCAATTTTGCTGCTACAAACAATCAGCTTTAAATAAATAAGGGTTTTGTTTTTATAATGATTTAAATTTCAAAGAACAGTAAAAGCCAATCAATTTCCAAATAATATTTCATAAACTGAATATAATCTTGACCAATTTAAAACAACAATGTATAACTGTATTGATGACTTAAAGGAACACGTTGCCTTGGATCGGTTGAGTTAGTCTTTGAAAAGCGTTTGTAACTGGGTTTTTTTACAAAATGCATTAGCGTAGAAAGATGTTGTTAAAGTAGAATACAATTATACATGCAGACGTGCCTCGAAATTGCACAGTTTTCCTTTTACCTCGTCAACTAACACGGTCGGCCATTTATGGTAGTCAAATCTTTTAAACAACAATCATCAGACGAGACGGTTCTGTGATAATTTTTTGGTGTGTTATTTGACTCTTGTAGTTGCTGGTTTTGTTTCGAATGTGCATTTTAATGTTTTCTGCTTTTTATCCTACCTTTTGTACATAAGAGACTACAATTAAGGTTTTTTTTTTACTGCAAGTGTTTTCTGAATCAATTTTGATGAAATAAATATTGATAATAATAATATTGTAGATACAAGAAAGTGATGTGTGAATGAATCCAATAATTTGAGGAGGAACAAAGGCAAATTTACTTGAGCGGGATTTGAACCAACAACCTTTGGATTAAACAAAGAGTAGAGTAGGGATTATCTATTCCTGGTTGTGGGACTGGAAACCATGGTCCCTATTAAAGGAACACGTTGCCTTGGATCGGATGAGTTGGTCTATTAAAAAGCGTTTATAACCATTTATTATAAAAAGCATATGGTTGGAAACATGTTTTAAAAGTAGAATGCAATGATCCACCCAAATTTGTTTCGAAATTGCGTGGTTTTCCTTTCACTTTGCAAACTAACATTTATGGGAGTAAAAGATTTGACTACCATGAATCCCACTCAAGTAAATTTGCCTTTGTTCCTCCTCAAATTATAAGTTTCATTCACACATTACTTTCTTGTATTAACATTATATTATTATTATTATCAATGGTGGAATATTTATTTATTACTATTGATTAAAAAAAACACTTGCAGTAAAAAAAACCTGAATCATGGTCTCTACAAATGGTTGAATATAAAGCAGAAAACATTAAAATGCACATTTGAAACAAAACCCACAATTACAAGGACAGATGACCCCCAATAACGCACACAAAAACTATCACAGACCTGTCTCGGCTGATGATTGTCGTTAAGAAAGCTCATCAGTTTGTTATGAACTAGTTGGTCTTCTAAGCTACTGCCATCATAGTTTTCAATAGGTTTCTTTACTTAAAGAACAAAGAACAACACAAATCAAATTGATTTCGGTTATGAAAGCATTCAAACTATCAAAGTTAAATTCAAACTAAGTAAGTTTCTCTTTCGATAAAGCCTAAGATTAAAGCCAAAATAGCCGGTATGACTAAACATGCACCTTGTGTGACATAGCTCTACAACAGTTTGCATGGACTTACGAAGAAAAAAAATTATAGAATAAAAATACTTTCCATTTACCACTGTTCGAAGTCAAGGATTTCCATTCTAAGTAGCCAATCACAGTAGAGTTTGAATATTTTTCCAGAGTGGTTGAAGAAGGGCATAACTTCAGATACATTTATGTTATAAAACACAACAACAGGTTTCTTGAAGGTACCAACAACCTTAACATACGATGAGTGTATGGTCAATGTGGCAGGGTCAGTTTTCACCGTGTGACTCAATTCCAAATCCCATCCCAAAAGTTGACCTGATGAAGCCGGGTGATTGCTTGCAGACAGGTGGCTCACTATTAGGCAAAGCATAGCTCAAAAACCCCTAGTCCAAAGTCTCCACATGTTAGCTATTTTCACAACCCACAAAGTGACCTCACAATGTTGATGACAAGAACATGTACCAATGAGGCCTGGCCGAGGCGGCTAAAATGTGATTGAACCTTATGAAATATGGACCCTGCTCGAGAGCGCGGTGAATAAATCATGCAGCGCTGTGGCAACTGGATTGAATAACTACCGTAGTGCTGACACAATCATTGGAACAACACAAACTCATTCTGGTCACAAAAGGCCTTTTTTTTCTTCTAAACTGATAATATAGCTGAGCACATTGTTGTGCAGTTGCCCCATGCACTTCTAAAATTAAGTTACCACTGATAACAACAGGGTAAGTCAAGTGCATAGAATCAGGCATTCTTCACAATATTTTCAATGGAAGTGAATATCATGGGATGTTATCTTTTCTCATAATGCCTACATTTTTTTTTTTAGGGTAGAATCTCAAAGCAGGAACAATATTTGTTCCTTGAAAAAGAAGTAGGAATGTTTTAACAAGTACAATTAACATTTGAGGCTATCTTACTCAAATTTTCTGTTTTTAACAAATGCAAACCAATCGGAAATCAGACTAAAATAGGTAAAATATTATGCCTGCCAAAAGCAAAATATTAAACTTTTGCACAAAAGGGGCTTGGGACTCCTAGAGAAACTATTCCAAGTGAATTCAGAAAAATTGCTGCATTCCAACAAACGCAACACATCAACAGTGAAAATGACGCAAGAAAGGCTACATACCAAAAAAAAAAACAAGAACACCCAAAAGGCAAACATCGAATCTGGACACTCCAATGCATGAAGGAAATTTCATAACCCCCAAAAATCAAAAATAGAAAAAATGTAAAGAATGCCTCTCTTTGTCGCCTACATTGACAAAGAAACATTGTTAACCCCAAAAAATAAACAAAGCTGTACACGAATGTTGGGCCTAACATTTTTGTTGGACAACAACCTTGTTGTTGTTGTTGCAAGTGCACATAGTTGAGAGGTTTTTTTTCCTTCAAAGAGAACAAAGGGATTCAATATAACCTAAAAGAAGAATGGTTCTTTATAAGTATGAGAAAGATAAAACATGTAGTCATTCCACAATGAGAGATGCACACAACTACCAGTCACCCTCCACATTATGCAACTCCCTAACAACAAATCTGGGCCAGTAACAAACTTGAGTCCTGCGGAGTTCTACTCTATTCTCTGATCAATCAGAAGACCTTCATTCCAAGAACTATAACAGACTCCAACAGCCTCATCCCGAAGCACTCCCGAATTAACCATTTACAGTTCTGATACTTAACGGAGGCTATGGAGTCGATTGCCTCCATGCACCCCAGGTCATTGCCTTGGTGCCCTTGAACAATTTTCTCATAGGGTGCCAAGAAGAAAGTGCCAAGGTGCCCTCATCGAGACTGAAAAAGCCACAAACTAGTCTGCACTGTTGGAACTCCTTTCACTTAATATAATGATGTCCAACAGAGAGGTGCAATTACACTGCTGGAATTTCCAAACAAAAGTAGGAAGGGGAGGGGTCAACTTGATCAATGGTAGTTGCCAACATTCAATAAATGTTGATTAAGCTTCAACGGGTATGGCTGTACACTTTCCCTCTTTCTTTTACTACAGAAGCCTTTACATGGAACACATATTATACAGACTTCATCTCTCCACTGAACACCTTTCCCTGCCAGTGTGAAGTCCAAACATAGAACCGTGCGTAACCTTGATAACATGTACATAAACATAATGAAAACTCTTATAAAAAATATGGTAACCGTAAAAATACTATATTAAAGGAACATTACAGAATTGGTTTGTGCTAACAAAATAGTTGCTGGCAGTGTAGTAAGCACTTTATGTAATCCACCATATGCATAAACTGACAAACCTGTGAAAGGTTGAGAAGGTTGAGATCGATTGGCCGTCTTTGTCATCGATGCAAAACATTTTTTTATATAAAATGCTCACTGAGCGATTAACTCTAAACGCGAAGTTAGATTAATTATTTCTCATCAAAAATGACATTTCAGACAGAAATATTTCAAGGAATGTTTTCAACTATCATCATCATTAGACCGTGTAAGTTTTATGTAAATCTGTGATCTTCCACGATTTTTGTTTCTCACCAATTCTGTAACGTTCATTTAAAGCCATTGGACCCTTTCGGTACAGAAAAAAACCAAAAAGTTCACAGATTTACAAATAACTTACAGGGTTTACAGAAGGTAGTGGTGAAAGACTTCCCTTGAAATATTATTCCATGAAACGTTTACTTTTTGAGAAAACAGTAAAACAATATCAATTCTCGTTAGCGAGAATTTCGGATTTATTTTAAACACATGTCATGACACAGCGAAACGCGCGGATACACGGGTGGGTTTTCCCTTTATTTTCTCCAGACTCCGATGACCGATTGAGCCTAACTTTTCACAGGTTTGTTATTTGATATAGAAGTTGTGATACACGAAGTGTGGGCCTTGGACAATAGTGTTTACCGAAAGGGTCCAATGGCTCTAAGTGTTATTGAGTTGGCCAATTGTCAAAAAAAGAAAAATTAACTGCTTGCAAAAAGGGAAAAACCCACCATCAACAACAAGGAGGGGGATGGCCAAGATTAACTAAACCAACTTGAGAGAGTAAATCCTCTTTTTCATCCTTTTCTTAATAAACAAACAAATAAGTACCCGTAACACTTAGGCTTACAAGTATCACTCATAAAACTGCTTGAAGTAATGATCACACACATCATAAAAAATAAACTATGTATTATTCTATGGCCGAAACCTCAGGTCACTAACTATTTTGAGCATTTATATCAAAGATCATTTTGGTCGGCTAGCAATTTGCAGCAGCTACTTCAAATTTCCTTAATATTGACAACAAAAGTGCTGTGAACGTTCATTAATGTAATCAAACAAATCAATTAAAAAACACCTTGTATAAAAAGGAAGAAGAAAAAAATGATGGGCACTTTTTCCCAATTGACTAGCAAGGAGGCAAACAATACATCATATGAACCGACTCGCAACTGCAAAGGACATTTTTTTTCTCCAATTCATTATAAATCACACAGGCCTGTATTATATTTAATTTCAAATCTATCCTTTGTAAACACAAAAATGTGTATGCACTGAAACATGCAAGGCTGAATCTCTTAAAAAAGGAGAAAAAAAAGGAAACAAAAGAAAGGAAAAATATGGATAATAAAATGCCTCACAAACAAAATGTGAAGTGCTTTTCTATTATTCATTTTACATAGCCTGTATGTTATTCAATTTTCCACTCTACATATTGTGAACACCAAACTCATTTGTATGCATGGAAGGATGAAGCTTCTAGGAATTCTATGAAGGATAAAATACGTCACATACAAAATAAGCCCAGAGAGTGGGGAAAGGGATTCTTACAAAGAGTGGGTTGTATAACTTGGCATATTTGGGAATACATTTTAAAGGCATGGACACTATTGGTAATTAGTCAAAACAAATTTAAGCATAAAACCTTACTTGGTAGCGGGTAATGGGGAGAGGTTGAAATTTTAAAGTCAATTAACACATTGTGGTGTGACAAGTCACATTGTGATCAAAGGTCTGTTTTATAAAAAAAAAAAAAAATTGTTTTTTTTAAACAAGGTCAAATGTTTGTTTGTTTACTTGCACTATTCTGTCCCCATTGTGGCAGGAAAACTGTTGTTGTTTTTCAAAGTTTTTAACAATATTTTATAAAAAGAGCTGAACATTGTGACTGAAAGGCAAAATATGGCCATGTAGGCCTACAGATTCTTTTTTAAATAAACAATATATAAAAAAATACCAAAAAGAATTTTGAAAAAAATCCACTTGTTATAAATTGTAAAGCCTATTTGTAAAAGAGCTCAAACAAGCGTTGCTACACACTGAAAAATTCATTTCAACAGCCACCTAGCTACATGTACCGTCGACAAGACATGTAAACTGAATAGTAAAAACAAAAAAACAAAAAATTCCCAAAAACTAAAATACACCAGAAAGTGAAATAAAATGCCTACTGAGACAAGAGACAACAAGTAAGTGTTTAGTCAAAAATTTTGACAGAACTGAGAGTTCTTCTCATCCTGGTTTTCTTTTTAAAGCAATCAAAGGGTTCAAACACATGCCAGACTTTGACAGTTTGTCACTGTGATTGCATTCCTTCATGAAAAATGAAACAAGTATAAATTTATCGTTGAGCAAAAATTGTTTCGTTTTAGAGACATTTGTTTGTGTAAAGGTGTAAAAATAGTTAAGTAAATGCAAAATAGTCAACTACTTCATGGAGAGACTTTATTCTTTTTGTTACAGGTACAAAATGCGGAGTGAAACTACATTTGTCAGCCTGGGGTTTTGACGCGCTTTTGCTTTATACTCGCTCCTATCTTGTCCCCCAAACATGTACACAAAGGAATTGACCCCCAAAATGGTGGAAATGGTAGCTGCACATTTTGAGAGTGCATTCTGCATCTGCGTCTGCGTGGGGTCAATAGCAGCAACGAATGTAAGCAGCCTATTGAATGAACCAAGACAGGAATCCTGTTTTGTCAATAAGACAGTAAAACAAGTTCAACCAGGAATTATTTTTTTTTTTTTTTAATAGTTTCAAAATTTACCAGAATACTCTCAAAAGAGTCCAAATGTTGTAATCCTGGTTGTAATATTACCAGTAAGTTCTTATTCTTTCCTTAATATTAAATGTGGTATAGTTTCCAAATTCACCAAAAGCATGCAGTCATCACAGCCAAACTATAGAACAAGGTTGCAATCAGAAGGTTACAGAATCAAATCCCCACTTGAGCCCTTGCTATCGTAATCCCTTTGCTAATACATCTAGTCCTGCTTAATCCAATTTAAACATTAAGCTCAGGGATTAAACACTGCGCCAATATTTCAATCCAAGAAATAGCTTGGCCTTATGCCAGTTCAAGTGATGTTGATTTTGACAGTGAACCCAACCATGGAGGAATAAATTATTTATTCCTCCATGACCCAACTATGTAAACCCAACCAACCCAGGTGATTGAACTAATGAACAGATCCCATCATCGGGGAATTACCCCATGAGCAACACCCCTCAATAAGGTGGCTAGGGAATACCTTTCCGGATCTTAAATCAGGGCTAATCATGGCCTTTTTTTCTCTTTGTGGTGAGTCTTTGTGGCCTTAGTAAGGCCTTCCACTATGATGATAGACCACTGGTCATTTATAAGATACCCAGAGACCAATCATCCCCTTACTGTTGGTTTAATCAAGCATGCTGGGCGCTGGACTAATCCCAGGTGAAATCTACAAATAACAGCAAGGCTGACCAGCAGGACAAAACACCTCCTACTCAAGCAACCTCCTTAAAGACATTGGACACTATTAGTAATTGTCAAAGACCAGTATTCTCACTTGACTTGGTATATCTCAACATATGCATAAAATAAAATAACAAACCTGTGAAAAATTGAACTCGATTGGTCGTCGGAGTTGCGAGATAATTATGAAAGAAAAAACAGCCTTTTCACACGAAGAGTGTGCTTTCAGATGCTTGATTTCGAGACCTCAAACTCTAAACTTGAGGTCTCGAAATCAAATTCATGGAAAATTACTTCTTTCTCGAAAACTACGTCACTTCAGAGGGAGCCATTTCCTCCAATGTTTTATACTATCAACCTCTCCCCATTAAACGTTACCAAGTAAGGTTTTATGCTCATAATTATTTTGAATAATTACCAATAGTGTCCACTACCTTTAATATGTTGTTTGTTTGAGTTTAATCCCTTGGTTCTTTACTGCAGGCCTGTATGCTTGATTTGTGAAAGGGCAAGGGCACCAAGGTAGAAGGCACCTATGAGGAAATTATAAAATTGTACTCAAGGCATTTTCTTCTAAGTAAATTGTACTGAAGGACACGCAAGGAGGCAACTGCTATTGTTGCCTCTGGGAAGAAAGGGCTTTCACCTCCCAACTCATTCAACCGGCTACGTCACATTTTTATTTTATTTATACACCACTGGTCTGAGGGCCTGTTGCACTTGGGCAATTTGCTAAGTCCAATAACAAAGAGCCGCCTCCCGGCATGATATATTGTGTTAAAATGTTTCTGCTCAACAAAGTTATGAGCTTTGAAATTGTGCCCTGGCATGGTACAGTTGAAAATATACAAATGTTCTCAGATTTAACCAATTTTATTACACTTATTACAGATAGCCATGGAAAAATTTTGCCTCAAATGCTGCAGTTTTTGTGAAATAAGAATTAATTAACTTTGATGACTGCAAGTTTGAAATCGGATGAAATGGTGATGGGATTCTCACTAGTTTTCTGTTAACTGTGACGACTTAAACTTGCACAAAGTTTGTTATTTCGAATAAAAAGTTATACACCACATGTGAAAACTGACTGGGTAAATTTTATATAATTTTAGGCTGTTCAACCCCAAATAAGGTTTGTTATTTCATGGGTAATTTGGGTCACATACACAAAGTTTGGATACTTAAGTTTTTGGCAATTACCAGTGTTGGTCCCATAATCTGGACAAGATTTTACAAGGGACCTAGGACACTACAAAAATTGTTGTCTTTCACAAAAGGTACATTTTTTGAGACTTTTACAACCTTGCAACTACAACTTAGCGAGGGACCCTTGTTTAATTGCTCTCCTATGAAAGGGCTTATATAACCTTAGAGGAAATTACCACCGGCACACTTGGACCATGAATGTTCACAGAGTCAACGTGGTATATCTAATCACCTTCCCTGATGGAATTAGCATGATTAACAAATAATGCATTAACGAACTTGGATTTAGATTAGGTACCAGCCTATTTTGATGTTCCAACACTTTGGCATTTGTTCTTGATGAACAGGTTGAATAATTAATGAAAATACCATTTGTCAATAAATTGTTTATAGTTTGCTTTTATATATTTCTCGGAGGGCTGTGGATGTGCATTACACATTTATAGCTACAAATTCTGCATGGTTTACGATACAAGTCAAAGACATCAAAGGTATTCACTCTATCACACTCCAAAGTTGCATAACTCAAACATTGGACAAGTAGCCCCAAAGCCAAACAAACAAGTCCAGTATATTTTTCTCCAGCAAAAGTACAAACATGGTTTTAATATTTACCAAATCATTTAAATTTGTAAGTGGAAGTTCCCATCAAAATGTGCAACAAGTGACAAATACAAAAACAAAAGAATATAGTTTCATAGTCATGTCAAGATATTTCTGATCCACAGAAAGCTCCGAAATTGGAGTTATAAAATTTGACAGTTTCATGAAATATTCTGTTTATATTTATATTGTTGCTACTATTTCTTACAAAAGCCACCCACACATCCCCTCCAACCCTTCCCCCGCTTCTAAGCAAAGAAAGGGAAATGATACCTTGTCTAATTACTCAACAAATGACCATAACAAATACTTGGTTAGAAGGTAAGCACTGATGCTGTTGATAACGTCTACAATTTTGAGAAAAGACTGCCTTCTTATGTTGTTTTAGAGAAAGGGGATCCCAAAGAATTCCAATCAGAGTTATGTTTCACCCATGAAACATTTCTCAGATTGTGTATTTCCAATATGGATTATTCTTCCTGTAATGACCACTCCAGATGTTTGGCTAGTATAAAAATAAAAATGCTACAACCACCTTTTGTAATGAAATTGTCACAGGCTAGTTTTGTTGTCTATGTATATATATATTTATATTTGGATTAAAACAATCAATGTTTTGCCACATTGAGAACAACTTGCACATAGGGGCCTGAAATTTGCCAGCTTAGCATTGGAGAAAGGCAGAACCCTGCAGTTCAATGGACCTTTGGGTCCTAGCTCTATGGTTAATATAATCATTTAATGAGTGGTAGATGTTCTGTTCATGTTAGTTGTGTAAGACTCTGCTAGGGTCGAAACATCAGGCCATTATTTTTCATATATAGCTATCCTAACACATTATCCTTTGTAGTAAAATATGTAGCTCCCAACCCTAACATGTGCAAGAGTGAATCCATTGTCAGAGGTAGGCATGAAATTCTCAAACCATTAAATTGTATTCAACAGAAGAACAGCGAAAGACAAATAAATAGTTTGGGTTGTGGTTAAGTCACATTTTTTTTGAAGGGGAAAAATGAATTCGTGGAAAATCGTCACACCTTGATCCAACAAAGAAATCAATCATTCATGATTAGTCATTCAAAACCTCTAGTCCGCTATACATCCAACAGCCTCAGATACTGAGGAATTTCACTGAACCCCTGCATTATAATTAGTTAAGAATTTTTAATAATAATATTATAGTAGAGTACTCAATAACACTAATAATTATTTAGAGTACTTATATTTTGTCCACTAATTTTTTAGTGACTAGTTTTTTTGTGTACACAATCACAACGATACACAAAAATCAAAATTAAAAAAGTATCTCTAAATGATCAAAACAAGAAACAAATTATATGAATATGAAAAGAATAAAGTCACCTGACATCCACTTCTATAATCGAGTCCACAAAATGACACTAAACATACCTTGTACAAAATTAACAATCACAGACCTGAAAGGATTTCAAGAAATAACATTTTTGGATCAATGAGTAAACTGCTCTTGATTGTTAGAGAACTATTTTTGATTTTCTGTTCTCAAAAAGAACTTTTCCTAGATCGGGTAAATTTGCATGATTTGCATAAAATTTAAATAAGTAGTTCCAGTTTCTACCAATGTAACCCATCCGCTTTCTTTTTACAGTTGTCGTTATTTTGTGGTTTGTTTTCAAAGAAAACTTCAGTTTGGATACTCCCTTTAAAATCCAGAACCAACTTTTAGGCGCATCATGTAAAACTAAAAAATTATTTCTAAAAACATTTCCCTAGCGATCTATTGAATCTACTCTTTGCAAATTTTAGAAAATGAACAAGAATTAATTTTATTTATTTTATTATAACCGGTATTTATTTTTTTATTTTAAAAATCAAAACTGTTCTCAGAACTATTTCTGTTTGAAATGCTGTTATGTAGAGAGAGAAAAAATGTCCCTCAAAAATTTGATTTTTTTAAATTTGGATTTAGCGAAATCCAAAAACTTCCCCGTTTTCTGGCATGGCAATATTTTGATTGTCTTCAAAATCCTTTTCAATAGATGACAAGAATTTGCTCAACAAGGTGAGTTAAGCTCTTTCCAGAAGCAAGATTTACTTACACGAGATATTTCTATGGTGATACTGCAAAACTTTCAAGTAAATATTCTAACCATACATTGGAACAGATAATTCTTAACAATAAAATTCCTTGTAAACAATTATAAATTAATAAAAATCAAATTCTATCATAGGAAAAATCAGTTTCCCCTAATCCCACTAATTGAGTTTTGGTATAAAGAGGAAGGGTCAAACGAGGTTCGTCCCAGATTTTGTCCAAAATATGGGACATTCTGGAACCACATTTTGTAAGTTAGGCCGAAGAACGCCAATTTGAAATATGGACCCCTACTCATAATAGATGTTTATGTTTGGTTTAAAAGCTGTACTGTGCAATTTCAAGCCCAAGTAATGGTTTTACTTCTAGTCTATGATTTTTGTGAAAATATTATGACATCTCAATAAAAAATATATAAAATATGAAAAAGAAATATTTTTGTTGATTTCTTTCATTCCGGCGTGCATTTCACATTTGTCGTCCTGATACTATTGCTTGTGATCTGACAGAACCAGTGTTATTCATAGATAAGCAGAGTCTGTCTAATTTTTTTAACTGATACAGTGCCTTAACCCTAGGAATTTCAGAGGCAACACTACTTCAACAATTGATTTATCAAAATAAATGGTAAAATGGCAGTTCAATTTATAATGCATACAGTAAAACACTCCAACATGAATATCTAACAATTAATGTCCTTATCTTCCTTATAAATTGAAGATTTGAAAAATGCAAAAAAATTACATTAAAAAAATATATTCATCGCGAAACAACCGTACACATACGTTCAATAAAATCATAGACTTGAAACCAAGCCTATATCGGTGACAAAATGATCGTAATCATAGTTCAATGTTAATACCACTGATTCATATACACACACCTTGACATATATAACGCCGTATGGGTCAATGTATCCACATTGCACACGTGTATAGTATTCTTAAGTAGAGATCAGTTTAATTAAACTGGGTATCTTTGTATACATACATACCACATCAATATCATATCCTCAGTTCTAGAACACACAAGTATAAATTCACCTGGGGTGGTAGAATGTGTTACAACGTCGTCGTCCAGAATCTATGGTACTCCTGCAGCAGGACAGGTCAGCATGCTTGCTTTAATGTAGTGGTCCGAAAACACACAGAGCAAACTGATCACCTACTCACTGTAGCTACTAGCAGCAGTGACATGGCATTAGGAAGCTGGTCATTGGTGCACAGCCTCCTGAAAAGCGATTGTTGCCAGAGCATTGCAATGAGGTTGATACTGGATAGGCCCCCACACACACCATGCCCAATGTGCACGACCATTTTCATATACACATACATATCAGGCCCTATTGTGTGTGTATATATGCACACACGGTTTGTCCCTTCCCCCACATTGGGTTAGTGTGCGCACATCCAACTGAAGTCAATGAACAGTGACCTGGACACTGTACTAGGCTCAGGGGCTACTCACACATAGCAAAGCATTATGTGGTCCTTTCCAATCCATCCGGTGTGCGTGTACAAAAAAAAATCCCACTCTAAGCAATCCCCGCAGAGGTCAGATCATACTCATTGGACCAATGAATAAACAGTAGTTGCCGCATCATAATGCATTATGCTCATTCAACAGCCCGGGCTCCAACGTCATTGGATGGACACTGGGTATTATGGTCTATTTTTGTTATATTCACAAACAAACAAATTTTTTTCCATGACCTGGGATTAATCTTTACAATTTGTTCACAATTTTTTACATTGACAAGGTTACAAAGACTACGTCTACTCATTGGCTTTTTAGATCTTATCCTTTAAAAGCGTGCTTAAGTCATATATTATTCATTCTGGATTAAATCAACAATATGGCAAGTATGACATAAAACAGGAACGGTAAATTTACCAGTACAAATAAAACCGCGCTTCTTATTTAAGAATATACCTATCCCGATAAGATGTATTTCTGTAAAAGTAAAGAAAATGACATTATTTCAAGAGCTTAAAAAAATCACTGTTGCTTATGTTCGTTGCATCAGTGCAAAAAGATTGTATCTTGGTGCGTACATGTTTTGCGTACATCCATCCAGGCTATTTTAAACGAGTTGTACAATGATAGTCTGTTGCAAAACAAAAAATGAATGCAATAAAAAGTTTGAGATGCACCGAGTGAGAATACTGGTCTTCGACACTTACCAAACATGTCCAGTGTCTTTAAATATTCACCATATAACAGAGGGATTAATAATGTGCTATCCTCTCAGTTCCCACCCCCCCCCCCAAACCCCTAAATCTCCAGGTCGTTACTGTAGACTTCTTATTAATGGGACACTAGATGCATGGACACACATTCAACATCGTGAAAGAAAACCTTCAGGGGTTGCCCCATGCACTAGCTAGGGTATTGACCCAATTATCTTCAATTTTGGGCAGATATTATATGCACAAATTGAGGGTTGAACTGCGTTTGAACTGGGGCTGATACACAGAAATACAGCACATTAAACCATACCAAATACACTTGATCAAAAACAACCATGAAATATTATTACTATTTTCTTTCAATACTCCACATTGCATGTCATTTTCAAACCAAACATAAACATCAAGAAGAAGAAAAAAAGTTTGATGACCCCATTTCTTCAATACAGCATGCTTCAACTACTGGGGTAAACAAACTTCCCAAATAAATGTTCTGCTGTACATCTCTTCATATCATCTAAGAACTGATTCAAGTTTGCTTAATTTTAACATTTATCCAAGATATTTTGAGTTTGAAAGTCAAATTTTCAAATAATGGATTATTTAAGGACAAACATAAATTTTAATTAGGTAGAAATGTATCGATGGCCCAGGGTTTCAGTGCTGTGGGGCAAGAAATATCAAATTTCTCTCTATTTATAGCCTAGTCTAAGTAGCCTAGCAGTACAGTACTTCAGTAACAATTGTGCAACACGCACGGTTCACAAATTCCAGGAATCATTATTTACCCTGTGATGGGGATCCTGGTCCCCTACCCCCCTACACTGGTACCCCTCAGGTGGAGGATCAGTTTTCATAAGCTAGCACTGTGCTATTCCATCCCGAGTATGTGCTAAGGAGTTAGAATAGCACTGCAGGCGTACAGACCCCATTGATACACATCTATACCCATAGAGGATCTTCCCTTACTCACCGCCTACTCCACCATACTCACTACTATCACCACAGGCCCATAAGGCCGAGTAAAAAAAAAACATGTTTCACGTCCGGGTTTTTCAAAAAAAGGAGGAAGAGGGGCTTTTTATTTTTTATTTCAAGATGCCGCCATTCTTTGTTAAAATGTCAAATATCCATTGTTTTTTCTACTGCTGAAATACACAAAACATAAATGAAACAATTTAGTCGAGGCATTCAGACAAGACATTCAGATTGTTTTTGCTGAGATCATTTAAAATAACCCTATTTAAAAAAAAAAATAATAATAATGTGCATAAAAAAATCAAATAAAAAATCAAATAAAAAAGGAGGCGGCCTGTAAAAAGGAAGCGGGCGAGGACCCTCAGCCAATCACATAGTTGTACTCCACGGGAATTAAGGGCCGAGAGGGCTACTGTTCAGGCAGGGGCGATGAACTACCTACATTATGTATGTGTTCCTGAAAACATGCCCTACATTAGGGACCCCTTTAAAAATTGATCTAACACAGCGAGGGGTCAACCAACTTGTGTACATTGGCCGACGCACTACAATTACTATGCTGCGAGCGTCAACTCTGATTGGACACATGGTGCGCTGCGACATGTGCATTAGAACATGAACATCATAATAATAGAGTGACACGCGCAGAACATTATTAGAGCAGCTTCAGGCATAGAGACCTGTTGAATGTTGATCAATGATTGATTTAATGTAGGTCGGTCACATGATGTAGCACAACCTTTTAAAGGGAGAATCGACTCCATTTCAGATGCCATATATGGTTTAATTAATGTGACCTACTTACATCACAGTACATTGCTCGGATGTACTATGAATTGTATTTATGATCTACCACATGGTTTACAGGGAGCTGTAGTATGGTTTTAAACAATAGTTGCAGAATGTGATCGTCAGCCTCTAGCCAGATTGAAAGATCAATGAGCAGAGGACCTGTATCTGGAGTTACTACACTATATGATTGCAATTTATTTGTAATCGGTAATAATGCTCATTTGTCTTAAAGGGACGTAACGCCTTTTGGTAATCACTCCAAAAACAAAATTACCATAAAAATGCATTAAATAAAGAGCACTGGCTCGCTGTTTATATGATACAATATTGTCAGAAATGATTTTATTGAGGTAATGTAATTTAAGAAAAATGGGTAATATTTCAACCAAAAATTTGAATCTGAGAACTGGCTTCAGGCATGAAGCCTTTCTCCGGCATCTAAATTAAAAAATACTATGCAACATGTGTTGTTGTTGTTGTTTTTTTTTCATTCATGTTTTCGAGAAAGAAGTAATTTTCCATGAATTTGATTTTGAGACCTCAGAATTAGATTTTGAGGACTCAAAATCAAGCATCACAAGGGTGGTTTTTTTCTTCACAGTTATCTCACAACTTCGACGATCAATTGAGCTCAAATCTTCACAGGTTTGTTATTTTGTGCATATGTTGAGATACACCAAGTGAGAAGACTGGTCTTTGACAATTACCAATAGTGTCCAGTGTCTTTAAGGGAGATTTTGCGTTGTTTGAGCATCCTGAAAAGATTTACCAATCATGTACCACCCTGACTCTCTAAACATCACCAGTATAGTGTATGTCCATCTGCTTATATAGTTGTAAACAAGGCATTAGCATTTTACAATATGAAACCTATAGCTTTTTAACATGTTGAGTGCGTACCAGTCCTACTAAATTTTAAATTAGGAAACGGTCTTCTAAAAATTTCTCTATGGTGCACATTATCATTGCCATCAAAATGTTTTTGTTTTTGGGTTTTTTTGGTCACATTCTTCTCATCTCATGGTCTGTTTGCACAGGACTACTTGTACCTTCCCCTTACACTCGATAATCTACAAAGGGCCAAGCCTTTATTCTTTGTACGTATTGAGAGTCGTCAATATGAGTACACAGTCATCCATACAGGTCAAATGGGTCAACTAAGGCCAGCTTCATGGAAATGTCCTCAACATATGCATTCTAATGTAAATAACAGTGTGTGGTTATGTTCATTGTGTTGGTTTGGAACCCAAGTATGACCTGACCCCTCCATCTTCCCAAGCTATGGTTACCAGAGGAGGTGTTTGGGGGAGGGGGGGGGGCTAGGGGGATGTCTTTGTCTTTTGTTTTGTTTTTGGTTTTACTGCGCCTTGAACACCCAGCAGGGTGGATATGTGCGCATTACAAGTCTTATTATTATTATTATTATTATTATTTGTCAGGCTGTAGAGCATTATGTCCATATCATGTTTGTTTTAAGCCTCCGGGCTGGAGTGCGTTTATTGTTTATGAATTGAATAGATTCCCAGTGTTTGTGCAATGTGGCTCGCTTCAATTCCAGGCGTTCTATGTCCAATCCTCTCGCCTCTGTACATTCTACATTTCCCAAATCATGATCAGTAATCTAAATAAATTAGCCGAAAAACTCTCTCATTTATAATTTTTTATATTTTTTTATATTTGTAATATTCATAATTATGGTCCATAACCGCAATGTGCCTCGCTTTAGTCCCAAGATTCAACGTCCAATCTCTCCAGTTAACAAACCAGCACAATTAAGAAACTTAAATCATTTATAATTTTGTAAAAATATTTCTCATATTCACAACTAACGTCCAGAATGGAAATTTGATCTAAAACCGTTTTGTTCACAATAGAGGAGGGGGGGGGGGGGAGAGAAAAAAAGGTGGGTGGAATCACATTGCATTATTTGCCCTGAATGTCTTTGTTTGGTACCCTGTTTAACCTCTGCTCATACTACCCCAAAGCTCGGGTCATATTTATTCAATGACCACAGAAAGCCATTCAATGAGACGAACTCTTTACAAATTCTGTTTATACCACACTGTGCTTAACTTTACATTGAATCCTGCATAGTAGAAATGCAATATGTCCTGAATTCACCCATGTGTGTTAAATTGAATCAAACCAAATCGCTGTGCCACAAGTATAGATTGCATGATATCATACTATTGGAAAGGATCGTAACCCAACAGAGAATAATTTCCCCTGTATCGCTTCACAAAATGCTACACAAACTGTATCCGTTGCTACTCGCAAAATCATTATTGGTTACTCAGTATTGTAGAATGTCATGTCCACTAACATATTCAGACTAAATAGTGTGCTGTTATAAAAATTGCTGGCTAGAATAAATGACCCTGAATGATAAACTGTGCATAAAATATCATATATAATGAGAGCTCAATAGCAAATTATCATTCTTGAATTCTCTGTCTGCAGTTAAATATTTATTTCAAATTATAAACCCACCATTAATTCACAAATGGGTCTAAGCGCCATTACATACTGCTGCCATAGGACACATGTAGGTAAACTGAAGAACAAGATGAGAAAAATAAAAGATCATGGGGAAAATTTTTTCTTTTAAAACATTAAGGGCACCATTTTCTGGGCTGTATAACCCTGTATGATCAGCTGATTAACAAAGATAGTGTTTCAGAAAACAAAAGTAGAAGAAAAACAAACTAGATACTTTTTTGAATAGCTATTAGTAAATGAAAATTAGCAATTTAAAATCAAAGGTAGGGTCATACTTCGGTAAAGACCCAGAAAACAAAATGTTTTGAACTTCTATCCGAAAATCTCTGCATTATCAAAATGGTAATGGCAGTTTTAAGCAACCTGCGATATCATTTCGTTTGAAATGCCCCGTCAGTTAGAATTCCATAAAAGTATTGTCGACAAATTTTGAGCTCCAAACTCACCTAAAGGCATGCTTTAGAGATTCAAATTTGTGGTGTACGTTTGTGAGTGCTACTACCAAAGAGGTGATTGGTACTCACCATCACCTTGAGTAAGGATAGACTTGATAAAAATCCTGCAACAGTTTTTTGCTGTTGTCTCAACAAGTATTAGCTGAAACACGTTTGCCAACAGTAAAAGACAGAAGATTCCAGGAGAAAAACGTCCTGTCCTAAAATATTTTAGGCGTTTACATTTAACTCAAATTCTTTGAAATAAGGCGAGGCACATTATATGCACAGTCTCTGTGGGAAATTCAAACAGCACATACTTTTCCACAACACCTCAGAATTTTAAAGCAACAAGCCTCAGGGAAAAGACTAGGGCCCAATTTCACAAAGCCTTTTGCTGAGCACAGAAAAGTATTGCTTATCAGACACAGGTTACCAGCCAAAATTAGATTAAGTTTGGATTGTTGTGGCTGGTTCCCCCTCTCACTTTTTGCTTTGTAATGAACTAAGTTAAACAGTATTTTCTGCTTATCAGCTTTATGAAATACAGCCCAGGGCCCAACTTAAAAAGGTCATTCATGACAAATAAGTAGCTAAGCCCAGCAATATTATGCTTACCACAACAAGGTTACCAGCAAAATTACAAAGTACAATCTGCAGCTGGAATTCTGTTTAGCTTAGCACAACAATAACAACAACAACAAATCTGCATGCTCTATGAAACTGCAGCTCTATAAAACTGGACCCATCACGACTCAGTATCTGTTAGGTATTAAAACAGAACCTGCTTAGCACAAATTGCAGGGCACCAGTCCCAAACGGTACACACCATATGGTATTATGGCTGGTAACCTCAGGAAATGTTAATGCCACTGTTGACAGGCTAGGCATATGTCACCTGCATTTTATCAATGCACCAATAATTGTTTTGCGATCAGAGAAAAGTATTGTTCTGGTTTGCATCTTTCTGTAAAAGTAATTTGTTACTTTAAAGGAGGGGTATCGTCAAGGCAACTACTCCCAATTTCAGAGCCAGGGAGTTTTTTTAAACGCTCGGAAGTAACAAAATCACACACCCTGTTTTTCTACATGACGCAATAATTCTAAGACAACAACCTATGATTCTTGACACTTTTTAGTTCAAAGGATAGATCTTCTTGGAAAATAAGAAGCGTTAACCCTCATGACTTGTTGAAAGAAAAAAAACAGAAATAAAGTTTAATTGATTCTTTCTGTGAAAACCGTTGAAGATCCAACGCTGGTTTGGGGTTACCGAACTACATGTACTGAGCGGAAATAGAAGCACATTGTCAAGTATTGATGCCCCATGGAAATGATTTGGTGTCGTAACTCGAGAGTTTTCTTTGTGCATTTCAAACAACATTTCGGGACGAGCGGTTATCAGGAAGATACATATTAACATTCCCGGAGTGTTGACCAAGCAAAGTTCATCCAGAAACAACATGAAAAATGTCCACTTGAACGGTGTTGTGTGAAATCCAATCCGACGAGTTATTCACCGTACTGACGTACATTCAGTCTGTTGGAAGTAGGTCATGTCCATGACCCCCAACCAGTACAGTGCACTCCGTGCAGGCCGAGGACACTTCCCGTTTCACAGTGTAATATTTCTATGTGCTTAAACATACAGCTTTGAGTACGCTCTCTTTTCTATGTGGGACGGCCTTTCCTTATCAATGCAATATCTGTAGGGTAGTTGCCTCAAAATCGCAGATCTTTAACGGTCCGAAGAGAAAAGTGTTGGGATGAGGAAAGGCTGGAGGGCCTAACCAAGGGTACCACCTTACTCCTTTCCAGCAGGACGGATTCAATCTCAAACGAGGAAATTCGATACATCTCTAATAATTAGGAAGAAGGGACAACTCAGTGTCTCTGCTCTGGGGGCTGGGGGGGGGGGGACTCAAAGGTCATGAATGAGTAAACATGTGTAAAGGATATGAGAGAAGTTACAGGACCTTTTCTGTGAAGACATCTTCTTTCAGAATGAAAGAGACAAGTTCTAACAAACAAGGATTGCAGGGACACTATACTGACAGCGCCCTCTCTTGAGATTTATCCCGAGACATTTTAAAGTCATGTGACAAATTATTGAAACGTTCCGTACTAATGTTATCGCAATTAACTTAAAGCAACAATGCAGGTTAAAGCTTTTCAGTTGGAGGTGGCAAGGGGCCATGTTCTTCCATACTTTTAAGGTCACAATAGCATTTGAATTTTTTTTTTTGTGGGGGGGGGGGGGGGAGGGGGGGGGTTGTTGGGCGCGGGCATGAAAACCTGGTGTTTAGTTGATGGGGTGGGGACCATGCTTCCTGTTTTATCAGACAAGTGTCCCACCCCAGTTGCCTAAATCATCCAATCCCTTGAAACAAACTAGTTGCGTCATGATGTCACTATAGTCCTCTGAAGTATGATTCATGCATTGGCAACCAGAAACACACACATCTCAATTTGGTAAACATTATAATATTACTATAGATTGTCTAGGTTGAGAAACAAAATAAAATCACAATGAGCGAAGTTCAAGACCTGCTATCTTTCATACATGTAAGATTTGAACTTCCCTGACAGCAATGTTCCTCTGGTAAGACGCACCTCTATACGGAAAATGTACAATTTTTATTGGAACCATGCAAAGGGGCACCACAGCAAAAGCACAGCGCACATTACTACAGCATGTATGTAATGTGTACATGTACTTCCAGCTTTTTATGTAATATATATTTTTTGTATAGACTTTTGTGGCTTGTAGTGTTTATTCTGTTTTATGGTAAAATAATAAATTCATGTAATTGTTTGTAAACTTGTTGTATAAAAGGCCGAAATAAATTTCCCATCGTGGATAATAAAGTAAATTGAAATTGAATTGCTATGGGGTATCATGGATTAATTCAAGACATGAGATGACGTACCACTAGTCATACAAGCAGCACACAGAATGATACACTACGGATAAACAAACTCATACCCTCCAACTTGAATCCATTACTCCCATTCTCAAACCCCGCAGGGCCGGGGCAAACCGAGATGAGAACAAAAATACTCAATAGTGTGCCTCCATAGTAGAAGGTCACGGTCAAGGCTTTGACAGTTTACCATGGTGATTTATATCCACTGGCAACGATTCATCAATGTTTGGTAACCTGGCACTAATGTTTTGATAAATGTTGCTCACTGCCTGTAAATCACAGGCAAGTACCACGAACCTCATGAGTCATATCTTATAGCAGTAATAGCGGCTTCTTATGTCTGTCGGTCAGTGATGCTCAAGGCACTTCAACATACAGTATTTTCTGCAAGGTATGTGGGACTGACTTGGTTTGAATTATAAGATCTACTCCTTTTACATAGCACCATGTAATGTTTTACAAGGTGCTGTGATGCTAAATGCAGCCAATCAAACCAGGAACACTGGAGTGAACCCCTTCTCTTTTCGATGCACTGGGTTATTTGATATATACATCGTATGTTACACAGCACACAGGACCAACATCTCTATGTCCCATCCAAAGGACGAAAAGACATAATACATGAATCATCATGTCAACTTGAAAACAGAGTAAATTTAAATGAATGTTACAGAATTGGTAAGAAACAAAATCGTGAAGATCACAAAGTTACATCAAACTTACACGGCCTAATGATGATAGTAGAAAACATCCCATGAAATATTTCTGTCTGAAACATCATATTTGGTGAAAAATTAGTTGACATTGTTTAGGTGACATTATCAGTTGTACAAAAACAGAGACAATTTATTTTTGGAGCAAGCGTTAAGATTTTTTTGGTGAAGAAGTTATTATTATGATTCAAAGATTTGATTAACTTTTGATATTTAAATTTGGATATAATCATTCCCCTTTCCTAATAAATACATTTGTCACTTTGTTCATGCATGGAATTACATAGAAGCCAAGGAAGCCACGACTTCTGATCTGGGCCCAATTTCATAGAGCTGCTTAAGCACAAAATTTTGCTTAAGCAAAAAAATCCTTTCTTAGTAAAATCCGATTACCGGCCAAGACTCCATTCAATTGTTGTATGCTAAGTAAACAACAGCTAAATACCAGTCACAATCAATGTATATGACATGAAATTTTGGCCAGTAACATGTGTAAAACAAGCGAGCTATTTTCGTGCTTAAGCAATTTTTTTGCTTAAGCAGCTCTATGAAATTGGCCCCTGATCTTATCTTGGGTCTCGGTGCCCCTCCGAAACTTTCCCACCCATAGTCTTTCAGATTTTCCGATGGAAGTGCCCTTTGCAACAACCTGTCTTAGCAGAAAGAAAAAACAGCGAACAATTTTATTCAGAATTTCAAATCAGCAAACAAAACATTTGTATTCATTTAAACATAGAATTTTCCAAAGGTCATGTGTATACAGTTCAAACAGTCAGTAAATCAAGTCAACAACAATCTGAGCAAGCTTGTGCTGTCTCACGACGCAATGAGTAAAAAAACACTCAGAAATATCGAGGAACATTAACAATTTTCCCCAATAGTACTCAATTCTGAACACGATTGCTTAAGTTGCTAAACTTAATTCAACACCAACCTGGGACCCTAAGATTTCTACAGACTTTGAGTGCTCCCTAAATGTCTTTCTAAAGAACTGCAAAGCAGATATGTTGCTAGGTACCAGTTACATACATGTGACATGGTATTTTTTAGTTTTATTGTGCTTAGTTATTGCTGTACTTAACAAGGGCCCACACCTTTATAAACAAGTCTGGCTCCAGAGTAAAGCTTTATTGTTATCGTCATGAATACATACATGTACCCTGTGCATATGTTTGTATCTGGATCCCTATTTACTTCCCCTTGGGTACATTCGCTCTGCACCATTTATTAATGAGAAATAATTAAAGCATACTTTGGCCTAGAAAGGTAATATGAAGTATGGATGTGGGAGTGGATAGCTTTTTATGATAGAGTAGTCATTTTTTAAAAGGGTATTCGGCTCTGTGCGTTGTTAACACGCTTCATTTACCCCTTTGTACCCTGCATCTCTAAATCATTTAAAATTGCGGAAGTTCTTAGTTTATCACTGATTAGCCACATGCAACGAGTTCAATCGACCAATTTATCCCACATATTCCACGGGAGCGAGTGACAACCTACCTTCCGCTTTAGTAAGTTGTTGATGAATAAATATTCGCTGTATGTGAGCAAGGTTTACCGTCGAGCAAGGATAACATGCTACCAGAACCGAATTTCATAGCAGGCCTGAACGTTTTAATAAGGGCAAGGTCACTTTCATTTTGCAAAGGGCACTTCCGTTGGAAAATCTTAAAGTTAATGGGAAGATTTTGATGGGCACCAAGGCCAAGACCAAGGGCAATGAAGGCCGAGGGCAACGAAGGACAAGGGCTGCATGTAATTCCAGGTAGTCTGTCAGTGTCATAGAGCTGCTTCAGCTGAAAGTTTTGCTTAACAGTTCCGCGCTTAGCAAAAGTTTGCAGGATACCAGCCAAAGATTGCGCATGTGAAATGGTAGTTGAGCTGGTAACCTTTTTATAGTAAGCAAAACTGTTGTGCTTGGCTACTTTCTGTGCTTTTATGCTTTAGCAGATCTACGAAATTGGACATACACATTTGCTTAGAAGAACAAGTTTATGCTCAGCTGAATAATGTAACCAGCTAAAATACCATTTTAAATGTACAAAATGTAACTGGTACACTGCTTAGTTATGCTTAGCAGAAAAATGTTTAAGCAATACTTTCTGCTTAAGCAGCTCTATGAAATTAGGGGCCTTATGAAATTTCAGGGCCTTGAAAATAGAGGCAACAGCCTCGGTCTAGCTTCGCCTTGGTGCCCCTTCAAAAGTTTTCAATTTTCCTATGGCAGTGCCCTTTTAAAGGTCAGACACGTGCTTCTACTCAAGGTCTTTTGTGGTATAGGAGTTGAAAATTTGCGCTGCAGAAATTAATAAAGGATAGTTGTAATTAGTAACTCGCTACGTGTTTAGAACAAAAGTAAAGATTGAGGTACACAATTGAGACAAGAAAATTGATGACAAAAGAGATTTGCTAATTGGTCACACTTCACTGAGTGTATTAAAAAACCATTTTGTGTTGTACCGGGTCGAATAATACTAATCTAATTAGCATTGTATTGCCACTACTATATGTATAATGGTTGCTGTGGTAGCTCATTAAACACAATAGTCTTAAATTCAAAGCTGACTTTTTCATTATCAGTGTTAATCCATCAGGTCAAATGAAAAACAAACAAAATTGCTTTATTTGGTTGGTTTATTGTTTCCACAGTGATGTTGTAAAGCAGGCAAGTTAAGCAAAGTACCAAATAATACAGTTAAGCCAAGAAGAAATAAATACACTTTTATGATACTGTAGGGGAGCTCACTAAGAAGCAAAGCTTTATAAGTGTGAGTCCTAAACAGGGATGTTCGTTGAGCCCAAACCAAACACCCATGTAACATTAATAACATAGTTTGGGTAAACAGTGTACCTGTGTATCTGTGTTAGGTTAATCTATAAACTATATAAATAAGTAGACGAACGAACAAACAAACAAAACAGATCAAAGACAAATGGGATCGGCAGATAAACTACAGTACATTTACTTATGTTATACATAAAGTTAAATCAAATTATAAGTTTGGATTACAGTAGATTTAAATGATCGCTTGAAAATGGAAAGTTTAGGGGACACTTGAAGTTTGTTGGAGAGCGCGTTGGAGAGCGAGTTCCAGAGTTAAGACCCCTTATATTTAACAGTATTTTGTGCCAGAGTTGTACGGCTAAATGGAATATGGAATATGGAATTTGAAAACATGTAAAATGAGAGTGAATTTCATAATTCTGACTAAATATAACGCGCCCTCTACCATGTGTTCTGTGTAACGACCGCTATCAAAAATTTAAGCTGTTATACAAAACCGGCTCACGAGGGCGCTGTTTAACGCGTTGTGATTTAGGTAGTGTGTTCTGCGCAGGCGGCTGTTCGCTCATGACAAAAAGTCTGACTTGTGTCAAGTCTGTAAACACCCCTGTATTAAGCACTACTTACTTGGATTCCTTTTTGCGTTACACATACACAATCTCGTTTCCCCTACTAAATAATGATGTCACATGCAACAAACTTTCATCTGACATCTTATGTTATGTAAATGATGGATCGCACTAGTCATGGTGGCACGCAACTTGGGCTAGAAATCTGGCCAAGTTCTGTGTACCTCTACAGTTTAAAGGTACTGGACACTATTGGTAATTACTCAAAATAATTGTTAGCATTAAAACTTACTTGGTAACGAGCAATGGAGAGCTGTTGATAGTATAAAACATTGTGAGAAACGGCTCCCTCTGAAGTAACGTAGTTATTGAGAAAGAAGTAACTTCTCACAAAAATATTTTAATTGAATTCGAGACCTTTATTTTTAGTATAAAAGCTTACTGAATATGAAGTTCATTCTAGAACCAACAATTTCCTGGGAAATATTTATCTCTAGAATGTTTGAGGAAACTCTATCTGAAAATCTGAAAACCTATTAAAAAAACAAACGTGTGCTGAAAACTGTGCGTGGTTTGTTATTTCAAGACATATTGCGATTATTTTTTTAGCTCTATCTACCAATTGTGTATAATTCCTTTTACCCCCTAGGTTTCAAGAAGAACGATCATTACGCTGTTGCCATAAGGCACTGATCATAGTAACTGTTATGTCATAGCATGTGTTTAAGTTCATCTTGTCATTTACAGACATTTCATGACCGTTCAATCTCCGCCCCCTACCCTCCCAAATCCTCCCAAAATCCTACTCGGGAAGTTGTTTGATTTGACTGTAGGCGTAAATTCCAACTGCTTATCACTGTAAGAGAAGGCCATTTCACGAGAACAAATGATTAAAAATGTACATCAGAAATGTTTCATGACACACCGAGCCTTTGACGTTGAGATTACAGAAGTTTAAAAAAAGAAAATCAAAAGTGAAAAAAAATCATTACCATAAAACTTACTTTGAGAAATGATATCCTTCTAAGGCATGTGTTTTTAGAGAAAGGGATTCAAAACATTTTAAATCTGAGAAACAAAATATTTTCTCAGATTGTGTATTCCAATCATGGATCATTCCTCAAACATAGACGGAATTTAAACTGCCCTAGATTTTCAGTGATATCTCAAAAAAAATTACCACCGCCATTTGGAATGAAATTATCAGATATGTTTTATGTTTATATCTTTATTTATACTGGATTAAAACAATTGAACGCTTCAAAAAACCAAAGATACACTTTGCCTTCAAAAGGCAATATTGCAAATAAATTACGTCTCGGAATGTAAGAAGGCTATGGTACAAGTATGTTCAAGCATTACTTTAACGAGGGTCATTTGAAGAGAGAGAGGGGGTACATTTTTATCTAAATCATGCCTAGAGCAAAAAATCAAAGGAAACCAGCCACAGTTTTTCAAAGCTGCTCCAATCAGGTACAAGGTGTTTTAAACGAACAGCTAATTTAAATTATCAATAACGGGCAAGGCAGAAATATTTCACAATTTCATTTAATTGGTAGGTATCTCCCAAGAGTAAGCATGTAGAATGGAGACCCTTGGATATAAAAAAAAAAATTATAATAAAAAGTACAGAAATTTAAGACCGTCCAAAGCGGTCCAAAGCGTGGCTTGGCAAACATTGGAGTAAATTTCAGTGGGAGAGTGGGATTCACTCATCAATTTACAGCGAGGTTTGCTTAAGAGAAACCAGGACGTCATCCCTTACTCGACTTCCCCCCAGTTAGTCTCCCTAAGGAGAAGTACATGTATGAACCATGACCAACGTCTTAACCATCAACAGATATTATAATAGCTTCAGTGTCTTCCTAACCTTGCGATTCAAAACCAAGAAAACAATAGCCCTCATCCTTCCTGGTTGCTACATTCTCATGGCATGTGGGGGATTTTTTTTCTCTCTCTAAATTGAAACCTTGACCGGCTAAAAGCATGACACTGACAAAAAGAATATTCTATAATGCCCCTTTTATTTGCTCCATTAATTTACCGCTGGGTGACGTTTCAAAAATTTGGTTTGGTGCACATAAAATTATGGTTTGTTATTCCGGCGAGGCCAAACAAGTATCATATGAACAATTTACTTCTTAAAGATGAAGTTAAGGAATTGGTAGTGATCTAGTTCACTCTGATGACTCGCTGGAAACCTGTCCGAATAGGAAAAATGTAATTTGAAAACTCTCAAAATTGCCACTGCTTACGAATGTTAACACATTTTATTGACTTTCACTAAAACAACACCATATTCGATGGCAAGTTTTTTTAAACAAAGATTGATTAGCCACATTACAAATAACTATTATTACTATTTATTATTATTATTAAATGATTAAAATCATTCAGGTTATTTGTAGAGGTCATATCAGTACCAATCCTACAGAGAAATATTAGAGAATAGCAATTGAAAACTGAGGTCTTGAAATCAAACTCTTGGAAAATTACTTCTTTCTCGAAAACTAGGTCACTTCAGAGGAAGCCATTTCTCACAATGTTTTATACTACCAGCCTCTCCCCATTACTCGTTACCAAGTGAGGTTTTATGCTAATAATTATTTTGAGTAATTACCAATAGTGTCCACTGCCTTTAAATACAAACAAACAAGAATGTTTGAAACCTCTTTCGCACAACACCATCTTAATTTGTTGTTTAAAGCCTGCGGTTGTTGCCAAGCAACTGTTTCTATATAATCAGTATCAAGTTTGTTTTTCACTTTATAATTAAATCCAGTGGCACTCACTCTACTCATAACTCTTTTCAAATACAGTTGACATCATTGACTTCAACGCACATAGGGAATAGCGGTTATTTTTAAGTCATTGATAAAATAAGTTTTATTCTTCAGTGACCACTCTTAACACTAGCCCGGCGTAAATTATCTTGTAGAAACTGTTACATGCTAGTAAACACCACTTCACAACTTTCCCTGTGGGCTTCACTGTGCCACCTATACTTGTAAATAACAATTTCTTTAACATTTTTGAGTGTGTGAATGCAACTGTATTCATTTCAATAAGATGGATGTGATTGCTATTGCCAACCAATAATGTATTACAAAGATACATTTTTGACAATACATGTTTTTAAGTCCGGACTACCCTACCACAACTTTGCTCAGTGGGCTACTTTACAAAAAGCGAAAGCCATGTGCCCAATTTTAAAAAGTCTTTCAGCGGAAAATACTGCCAGACAAATTTCTTTGCTGAGCAAAAAATTTACTTGGACACCAGTCACAACAATGACAAACTAAATTTAATTTTGGCTGGTAACCAGTTTCTGTTAAGCAATTCTTTTCTGTGCTCAGTAAGTTTTTGTGCTTACAGAGTTCATAAAATCGGACCCCGTTTCCTTAAGAATTCAGGAACTGTATCTGTGGAGGCAGTGTAAGAACTCTTTCATCAAAGGTATATTTTCAGCAATACATTATACTGGGTAAAACACACACTGTGCATTCTGGAAATATGCCCACGGATCCTATTGTCTTCCATCAACAAACCAACCATACAAAGTCTAACCCGCACAAACCAAATCAAATTAAGAAGAAGTCCTGTTTAGATCAAACAAAGTGAACAGTGGAGCTAATTATCTGAGATAAAATTCAATTTTGTTCATTATCACTTAAATTTAACTGGTTGTATAAGTTTGATCCATATTGATGTGCATGAGATTTTTAATTGAGCAGTTACATAACCAAAGTATTTTAATTAACTTCATAATCCTGAAACCTTTAGTAAACTCAAAACAAAAAGCAAATTTTATAGTCATTAAACTTCAGTTGTGATGTTAATCAATTTAACTAAACTGATTGTGAAAGTGGGACTTATATTATTGATGCTGTTGAGATTTTTAATTGAGGAGTTATGTAACCAAGGTCTTAAATTAATTTTATTGTCTCAAAGCCACTCGTATACCCACAACAAAAAGCAGATTTCGGTCATTAATTATTATATATTATTTGTGATTAGATGCGCAACAAGTTAATTGCTTTGATCAACTTCAATTGCCTAAATTAAGAAAGGTAATTGAAGAAATAAGAAGTAATTAACTTCAAGTTAACATAAATAAATTTTAAGATAATTAAAAGGATTAGGAGTTTGATTGTTTGAGTTAATCAAAACCAAAGCTAACGATGAACTTAATTTCCATTTGATACTTAAAGTTATAGTCATAGATTGGTAAACACTCAAAAAATTGACGACCATAAAAAATTACTTGGGTGAGAAGCTCTGCTGCTGTTTATAGTGTTTGAGAAAGGATTCCTTCTGGAGTAATTGTGGCTTGGATAATTTTTCACCCCCAAAACATATGAATCGGAGAAACGATTCATGCATGAATCTTTTTTAGATTGCCAAGTGTTGGTGTCCGTTCGCGAATGCTGCGGCCAGAGATGCGACTGGTACCCACTGTCAACCTCACTAAAGGTCGATGGATTTGAACTTCTTGTAAAAATACTGGTTACAGTTTGTTGCTGTAACTATGACATGTAATTGGATTTTGAGTTGGTTTTTTCTTTCATCTTTTAAAACCAGCATTACATTGACTGAAACCCAACCTTTGACTCAACAACAAGTATTCCAATAATATGAAATCTTCCTTTTAAAGATAAACTAACGAAACCCAGCAGTTTATTTATACATCAAAAGTTGACGTAACCAGTGTTGTACAATTATTCTGTATACCCACACAGGCCTGGTACTTCACCGAGGGAAAGAAGGCGATTGCCTCCATGCCCCCTTGCCTCATGCCCCCTTGCCCCCTTGCCTCATTACCCTCAAAATGCTCCTCTAGAAATTTACAATTTCCTTATTCCTTATAGGGTGCCCTATACCAAGGTGGAAATGCCCCGGTGCCCTTGCCCTTTCAAAAACAAACATTTGATAATGCTAACGAAACCAAAGTTTGATGTAACCAGTATTGTACAATTATTCCTTATAACCCTGTTTATCTAATCTTCATTTCATGTCAAAAAGTACTCTTTTTCAGAATCTTCTTAATTAATGAAAAGTGACTTTGAGAGTGTGACGTCAATCGTGGACGCATCGCAGTGTTTTCTTTTCGCCACACTGCAACAAAAGATAACCCAATTTTCCCTGGCCATGTTGATAAATTGGCAAACATCACAATACTCAAACTGATGGACAATTCCTTCGATCATAGCAAGAGAAATCAAAGCATTAAGCAATAATGTCGGACTCCTTTTATTTTCATTGTTTAGCCCGTTTTTTTCATCCTTGCCATAAAAAATATGTTTGCAGAAATAAAACCTCTTATAATCACGTAATTTACCATACATGAAATTTAAGCACAGAATTCCTCGGGAAGGGAACTATTCTTGTGCAAACTTAATATTTCATATTCATCATTTAATTTTACTCCTAATAGTTTTGCAAAAATTTTACTAAAGAAAAGTTGCTATAAATCAATTTGATAAGTTTACTTTTTATGAAAATGATTTAGTTTTGGGTGTTTTTTATGAGGTTTATCTTGCATACCTTAAAATATTCAGATCTATTTGTGATTGTTGTGTTTTTAATTTTGTGATTTTTTTTTCATTTGAGTCATTTCATGGACTGATCTTGAAAGAGATCTTTTTTTATAATAATATCAAAAGACAAATTGTTTAAACTTTAAATCTGAAAACACAGAATCACTGGCAAAACAAAACTGTTAACATCACTTCAGAAAAAAAAACAGTTTTAACTGATTGGACGTAATGTTCACTGGTTGCACTTAGAGTGCTTCTTGAAAACTAGGAGATCAAAACAAATTTATTCTTAATCAAACCAATGATAAAGGCCTCTTTATATAAAAATGTCTTTAAAATTACAGTAACAACATTTGTGGTTTCTTCTTTTATATTGTCATTATGGAATATTAGTCTCAAACTACAGATCAAGCGAATCCTCCAGCTGGAACATTAATTGCACAATGCTGATCCAGTTTATATAAGAAGTTTAATTATTAAATGAACAAAGCCAATACCCCTGGCTGCCTATTTTTATTACTAAACCTCAACTTGTAATATTTCACAAAACCATGCCTGTAATAACCATCAAAGAAGTAATGACAAGAGTCTTATTAAGTCATTGACGTTTTACATGTACAGTAATTCCACCAACCAATCTGTACACTGCAGGATCATTTAACCCGTACTCGTCATATCACACTGCCCTTTCCATACGGCCCCTCTGGAAAATTCATCATTTTACACCGGTTCCCTTTTGTGTAATACCAGGTGATGGTCATGTATTCCCGCTCAACAGCCAAGCTTGGGGTCAATCACATAATTAATGCATGTCTTCTGCATAGCCAATGACTACATAGTAAGGCAGGATGGACGTTCATGCACTAAAGGCCCATAGGCAACCATATACGTTCAGGATGTATGACTGTGTATAGATTACCATACAACTACAATTGTCTTTCTATGGAACTACATGTACAGCTGAACATTACGTAAACGGCCTTGACCATTCCACACACCAATGTACAACTACAAGTACACTCGCTCTACAACAATGATTGTGTTTTCAATATGCCACTGGTGCTATTGAATGCACTTTTTTTAAACGACCTTCATAAATTTAATCTCCGCTCTAAAATTTACGATCCCACTCAAAAAGCAGAGATGTGGGATGGGCTTTTTTTTTTCTTCGACTGCAAAACATGTTTCAAACTAAAGTGAATTTCTTACAAGTGTAAATGTAAAATGTTCAAGTGTAAATTAACTTTCAATTAGCATTTGTTGAAGAGCAATGTACCTTTCACAAGAGGTTAAGTTCATGAACATCCACCATTTATTTTGTTAAAGTGTTTGATGTATTTATAAATGTAGTTGTACCCATGCTGACTGCTGGAGCATGACTCTGAAATTAATTTCTCTTACTCAACTATATTTGAGACTCTACATCATCAAATAAATGTTTGACAAAACAGATGGGCAATCTTTAAAAATATATATATTTGAAATTCCTTACATAAATTAAATAGATTTGTCAACATCAAGTACATGTATGTTACATTTACCTTTATATGTAAGGCTGGTGCGTGCGGCTACAGCTAAGAGTGTTGCTAAGGGGTAGCCATAGTCAATGCTTTAGCCGTAATACCCAATTAGCACGAGGCCATACAATTAAATTAAAGGTAGGCATCCTGATCCTTATGGAAGAGTACGCAATTGCCATTTAAGCTATGACATCTTTAAATGATGTTGTGTCTGGGCTGAACAGATATGAGCTTTGGACTCGAGCTCTGGTGTGTTTATGTTCAGCAGAGTGTTGGTTTCGAGTCCCAGTCATACGCTTAACCAATATTGCTGTATCCTTTGAATAAGGGAATAAAAGGGTAGCAAAGAGTTCATCAACGGGCGTTTAAAACCTGCAGGGTCGGAGGTCGTGTGATAAAGGCCCGAGCCGAAGATGAGGGCCTTTATCGCATGGCAACGACCCTGCAAGGTTTTAAACGGACGTTTAAGAACGAGTCACTACTCTTTTATTCCCATTCATAAATGCCCTTTTGTAAAAAAAAAAAAACAGTGACACTTTAACAATTGAAAATTTGAGGTTTGAAGTATTTTTGTTCAAAACTTTGTGAAGAATCTGTTCGATGCGCGTGGGTTGTGTGAACGCGCGCGCTTAGATTACGTGCTATTACTATAGTTAAAAATTGCGTTCCGCGTGATAATCTTGGCGCCTGACACGCGGAAGCCAGCTGGTTATAAACAGTGGTCATTATCAAAGGTTTATACACCCCCACGTGATGCGCTCTCCACCAATAGGAATAGCGAAACTGTCCGAGGTATTTATGAATGAGACATAAAACCATTGGTCCACTCCCATGTGTTGTGAAATACACGTAAAAGAACCCATTGCAAAAATATTTGAAAGCAATTGTCTAAAATGTCCTCGATATTCTCCTTCAAAGGAAGGAACAGGCCCATTTGTGGAGGTGGGGTATAGGGGGACTGGAGAACTACTGAGTGGTCAGCAGGCCACAGTAGAGGCTATGACCTTCGTTGCCCTTTGTCATTGCCTTGGTGCCCCTTCAAAAATGTCCCATTTACTTTAAGATTTTCCAATTAAAAGTGCCCTTTTAAAAATGAAATAGGCGTTGCCCTTTCAAAGATGACAATTCCAGGCCTGGGTCAGGTTGCAAAGGTACACTCTTTCATCAGAATAAAGCGTGTTCCTTTATTCAAATGCCTCAAACAAGTGATAAGTGGATTGACATTTGTCTTTATTTAGACGCCAATTTCACAATTGACAATTTGCATTCTGTATAACTTAATTTGCATGTACTGTTCACTTTTCTGCTATCATTAGTCATTACAGTAGAGGAGGCTTAAATTCTGCATGGAGGTGGGAAAACGTGTCTTTAGGGGGTAGATCCAGCAAAAAATGTTATTTAGTTAGCCTTCGAGATTCTGCTAGTGCTAGGGGCTAAAAACATCAGGCCATTATTAACAATTTGATTTGCATTTAGTTGGTGAGCAGTTGACAACAACTAATTATATTTTCTTAACAAATGTAAAAGTTATACATTTAAGTAGCATTGATTGATTGAGATTCTGACCTTTATAAGGTGCAATTTTCTTCAACAATGGATGGAGAAATCTTTGCTGGTTTATGAACAAATCCCCAAGCAATGGAAAGTGGAGGCTTGATTCAAATCACTGATGTAGAAAAAAAACCACATTGAAATCACTGCTCCAAAGTTCAATCAGAAACCATCTTGAAACATTGCTTTTAAAGGCAGTGGACACTATTGGCAATTACTCCAATTTGGCATTATCAGCATAAAACCTCACTTGGTAATGAGTAATGGGGAGAGGTTGATAGTATAAAACATTGTGAGAAACGGCTCCCTCTGAAGTGGCGTAATTTTCGAGAAAGAAGTAATTTTCCACGAATTTGATTTCAAGACCTTAAGTTTAGAATTTGAGGTCTCAAAATCAAGCATCTGAAAGCACACAACTACGTATGACAAGGGTGTTTTTTCTTTCATTATTATCTTTTAACTCCAACGACCAATCGAGCTCAAATTTTCACAGGTTTGTTATTTTATGATATTGTTGAGATACACAAAGTGAGAAGATTGGTTTTTGACAATCACCAATAGTGTCCAGTGTCTTTAAAGCTTTTGAGTCCTCCATGGATATGCACTAGATAGTACATGGATGTACTACTATATTATATAAAGCATGGAGGTAGATAAGTAGAAGACTACCCACCTGTTTAGCTCCTTGCTCTACTCTCTATGGTATGGTATGTTACTCCCCCAGTTCCCAGCACACAGCTACATCTACTGTTTGCCTTTTTCCACAGGTATGGCTGTTTACTTTAAAATCCACAGTGAATGGTGACTGAATAATGTTGTACATGGGTCAATGCTCCTAGCTTAAAACATACATTGTGTGGTCAATAGGAGTGCTTTGCATATTAACCAGAAGCTGTCAACATGACAGGATATGTGACCTATAGTACATGGGGTGTGCCCTTTACATTACTAGCTATTATAACTGTAGGTACCTGCAATTTAGCATTAAACACACCCCTTACCACCTGTGCATATAGCACATTGTACTTTACCATAGAATATGTCATTCTTCCAATGATCAATGGGTGGGTGGGTTTTGAGACCAGGTATGCATCAAACAATGGAAATGTGCTTTTTGAGATCACAGTGGCATACCATGGAGGATCCATGAGCATACCAACAGGAAATCTTTTGAATGACTGTTCCAAAGAGACAAGTTAGCTTACCAAGTTTGGATTTCGAAATCAGGAGGGGTGGGGGATATTTCAATGGGTCTGCTAGCCAAAATGCCAGTTAAAACACCCCGTGATCAGTCAAAATTCATTCAAAGTGACCCACCTGACTAGCAGTTGAAAAGCATCCTGATTTCATTTGAAAATATGGACTAGTAACAATATGGACTAGTAACAATATGGACTAGTGAAAATGACAAGCTAACTGGTACTGCTAGCCACTCACTATAAAAGTTACAGGAGCTAACTGCTCGGTCACACAGGCCCCAATAACCAGAACGAAAAAGACAACGGTAAAAATGCACGCCCTTGATTGGTTGAATTGCTCCACGCAGAATACGCCCACGCTTACTCAACCAATCGAGGGTGTGCATTTATATCGTTCTCGTTTTTCGTTCTCGTTATTGGGGCCTGTGTGACCGGGCTTTTACCCTGCACACCCATCAAATCTCTGTACCATTCAACCTGTCAGTTCGAGTTGAACTCATTCGCAACAGTTATTCCCTTTGACGTTGATCATACAAATTTACTGAGAAACAGATAACTAAATAAGTATACCATCAATATACCCCCACACACCCCCAACAAACCCCTCCTTCACATCCCCAAACCCAATCCCAGACCTGGAATTACACACAGGCCATGACGGAGGCTGTGGCAACCATTGCCCCTGTTCTTGGCCTTGGTGCCCCGTCACAAATTTCCCATTGATTTAAATATTTTCCAATGGAAGTGCCCTTTGCAACATGAAAAAGGCCTTGCCATTGAGAAGATCAAATTCCATGGGCCTGCAATTCCCATCATTACAAACTCATTATTGTTATTTATTTCCAGCTGTTCTTGCTCCATTTTCCCAACAAGCGTTGATTACCAAATTATGAAAAATCACACAAAAAATGTAGTTCTAGTAATATGCCCCTAGCTACGGCTATGGCTATGGCTGGACTGCCACATCATTATGCATTGAAGTATAAGATGTCCTTAGCAACACCCTTAGTAACACTTGTATCCGTGGCCGCCAATTCAAATCAACCTATTCCACCTTCCTTGACTTTGCAAAAACCTCGTGCAAATTTTGTTTTGTTTTCCCCCACTCAAATATGTTAAAGTCTCCTCGCCCCTTGCTTGTCCCCGAAGGGCTATGAGGAATTATTATCGTTCATGCTTAGACCCTCTTTCAAAAAGAGAAATTAAATTTTACATTTTAAGTCTGACCACAAGGGTATGGTCAGCGCTGAACTAAAAACCTTTTTTAGTAAGCTTGGTGGATTGTATTTGTAAGCTTTGATGGATTCACTTGAAATTCAAAATGAATTGTAAAACGTTTTTTGTCAAATTCAAATCTCATGATGATATTAAATGTCCCAATAGTCCTAGATAAGGGATTTAGCTTTTTCCGGCAGAAAGATTTCAGAGCCCATTTGATATTGTCAGCTGTAAACCACGTCTTTAAATGTGAAATTGTAGTAAGTGGTTATAAAATACTGTGGCAATTCAGAACTGCATTGAAACTTTGAAAGAAAATTTGGATCAGTGCTATATAGAAAGGTTTGTGGTAACGCCATGTAATGACTATCTCTAATGAGTTGGGGTGGTTCTGAAAAGAACCGTTGGTTTCAACTCCATTTTCAGAACCACCCCAACTCATGAGAGATAGTCATTACATGGTGTTACCGCAAACCTTTCTATATCATATTTCCACCATGCAAAGTTTCAAATCCTACTTGATCAGTGATGATCAGTGCTAGTTACGGAGCAGCCTGTATGCTTCGTTTTTGAAAGAAAACATGCACAAATAGGAGTTTTCTCCTTTGGTAATGGTAATGGGGACCATATGAAGAAATTGTAAGTTTCTACTGGAGCATTTCAAGGGCACCAAGGTTATGACGAGGGGGCATCGAGGCAAGCGCCTTCCTTGCTTCCATGATGTATCAGGCCTAGGAGAGGGAGGGGAGGGGAGGGTGGGGGAGGGGGTCTTCAAGCTCAGTATGACCTAAATACCTGATTATTGTTGTCAACAAATTTCACAAGTCCCTGTTGGTATCTCTGCCCCATTTGGGTTCTACAGCACAATCTTTATCTATGGGGTACAGAGTTACTCCCATGCGACTTGCAATCTGGCATTATGACTATGCCTTGTAAATAGATTGCCAATCAATCAACCTACATGGAGTCAAAGTATGTTGATGTGGTTTGTAGAACACTTACTCAATCAAAATAGTAACAGGTGCATCTCTAATCCCATTCCCATTTAACCCACATTGATGTATAATTATCACTTTATTATCATACACATGACATTATATAGCTACTTCTCACTATAAACATGGAGGAAGAATGCTATAAAACAATAGAAACACATTTCCAAGCAAACTTGTACAAGTTTGGACAAGTCCTTCAATGGGGCATGCTCTAGCAATACTAAAAATACTTCTCTTGGCTCCCAGCTAAAACTGAATAAAAAGGATACATTTTAACGATTTAAGATGAAAACAAATAATTTAGAAAAAATAAGCCCAGTCTGTTGTCTTAAGAAGTGTGTCAGGCGGCCATTTAAAAAACAGGGGGGGAGGCCCTACTCCTTCCTTTTTCCAAAAAGGCAGGCAATCAAAATGTTTTTGTTTTTTTGCCTTATGCAATACGAGACTTGTATTCAGTTCAGTTCAAAATTGGTTTATTTTTTATCAAAATACAACACCAAATAAAAAGTCACAGTCTCACGAGAGTAAGGTCGCATAATAGCCATTACGCTATCTCTAAACATTTAACGACTTGTGCACAAGTCTAGGATGCCAACAAAAATTAATTTAGCAAAACATATTTTAATTGTATCTTTCATGACCATCACATTAAAAACCTTCTCAATTTAGACACTAGACTAAGTATGTATTATTTTACCGTGAAAGACAACCTGACAAAATAAACAAAACCGGGGGAATTGTCGCTTGCATCCGAGCGTTTTGATTATTTGTCCCAAATGCCACGAACTGAATGTCCTCGTATGAACCCTGGATGGTAATTTAAGAGGATTTGCTCGTGGGTAGAATGCCATGGTTCAATCTAAATCCATGGTGTGTTTTGTTCATTCAGGGGAGTCTCAGCGAACAGTATTTGCACCAATTGGAAAAAGAAGTCACAATAAATTTAATTGAGAAAAAAATTCATTTTTATTTCGAGCGTGTCGAGAAACATGATAAATGGACAAAGAACTATGACTTTAATCCTTTATTCATAAATACCTCAGACAGTTTCGCTATTCTTATTGGTGGAGAGTGCGTCACATTGGGGTGTTTAAACCTTTGATAATGACCAGTGCTTATAACTGGTTGAGAGCGGATACTAGTCTTGCGCTAGCGCTAGTCTTGGTGCAAGACGTTTCTTGTTACGGGCGATGCGGGTGCTGTCTGTCAGTTGGCCGCACTGTGTGTGAAAGGAAAACAAGAACATGTTGCACCAAGACTATATGCGCATGCGCACGAACGGTGTCGGAAATAGAGACCTCACAGTCATAACAATGCAAAACACGGACGTCCTACACATATACAGAGCTCAAACACATCAGAAACAGTAACATTTTATAGAGTTTCTTACTTTTTTACGCCTTTTAACCAAAAAGGCATTTATTAATAGGAATAAAAGAGTAGTGACTTGTTCTTTCACGGCCGTTTAAAGACAGTGGACACTATTGGTAATTGTCAAAGACCAGTCTTCTCACTTGGTTTATCTCAACAACTGCATAAAATAACAAACCTGTGGAAATTTGAGCTCAATCGGTCATCGAATTTGCGAGATAATAATGAAAGAAAAAAAACACCCTTGTCACACGAAGTTGTGTGCTTTCAGATGCTTGATTTCGAGACCTCAAATTCTAAACTTGAGGTCTCGAAATCAAATTCGTGGAAAATTACTTCTTTTTCGAAAACTACGTCACTTCAGAGGGAGCCGCTTCTCACAATGTTTTAAACCATCAACCTCTCCCCATTACTAGTTACCGAGTAAGGTTTTATGCTAAAAGTTTTTTTGAGTTACCAATAGTGTCCACTGCCTTTAAAACCTTGCAGGGTCGTTGCCGTGTCACTCGGGCCTTTATCACACGGCAAGACCCTGCCGGTTCTAAACGGCCATGAAAGAACAACTAGATGTGACTCCCTTTACTACCTTAGAAGCCAAGGGATTTAACCGCTGGGTAAAGGGATGTAAGAGGTTTTAAAAAAATGCATTCAATACAATTCTGCAGTTTTCAAGAACGCATCACAGAAGGATTAAAAATATTTTTTGCCATGAATTTTATTTTACAGTGCTTGTTTAATTATACTTATTTGAACAAAATCCCTTTTTTGATGACCACCATAATATCATCTCAGACATATTTCCCAGGATATTTTCCATGATATGAGCTTTCTATTAAAGCCATTATACACTTTTGGTAAACAGTATTGTCCAAGTCCCACACTTCGTGCATCACAACTTATATATAAAATAACAAACCTGTGAAAATTTAGGCTCAATCGGTCATCGGAGTCGGGAGAAAATAACGGGAAACCCCACTCTCGTTTCCGCACGTTTCGCCGTGTCATGACATGTGTTTAAAATAAATCCGTAATTCTCGCTATCAAGAATTGATATTGTTTTAATGTTTTCTCAAAAAGTAAAGCATTTCATGGAATAATATTTCAAGAGAAGTCTTTCACCATTACCTTCTGTAAACCCTGTAAGTTATTTGTAAATCTGTGAACTTTTTTTCCTTTCTGTACCGAAAGTGTATAATGGTTTTAAATTAGTTATTTGATAATTTAGAAAGTGAACAGATTAATGGCTGTTTCTTTTCATTAAAGTTAATGAAAGATCAATTAACTAGAAATAAAACATTGAATTTTACCCTTTTTTTTAAAGCACATATGTCTAGTATACTCATATTGAACCGTTTTGCAGAATTGTTTTGTTGGGGTTATCTTTTGATTTGTGAATATCGTGTTTGGATCCGATGCTATTATTAACCTGTCTGGTCAGGAAATATAAAGTATTTCAACATGTAAAATCAATAAGCAATATCCGAGAGCACCATAGCAAAAACAATTTCTATTGGTTAGGTGTAAGCCTTCATCATCAATGGTTTAAGCAGCTTCCTCAATGGCTTAAAGGCAAAGTATACCTTTGGTTTTGAAACTGTTTGATTGTTTTAATCTGATAATATAAATGTAGATACATCATACAATAAAAGAAACTAGTGAACATTTATTTTCAAAAAGTGGTAGCGTTTTTGAGATACTGCCAAAAATCTGGAGTGGGATATGCACACGCAGGAAGACTAATCCGTAATTAGAATACACAATTTTAGTCATTTAATGTTTTTAATCCCTTTCTCTAAAACCCCATTCATTGTTTCTCATAATGTCAACAGCTTCAGTACCTTCTTGCCAAGCAAGTTTTTATGGCCTTCCATTTTGGAGAATTAACCATAGGTACCTCCCTCAAGAAAACATGACATGAAAACTACTAGGATAAGAAATGGAGTATTCCCAAAACAATTTCTTTGTAGTAGGCTTACTTCTTGAAAAATGTTGTTGTATTTTAGATTCATCACCTCTTTGTGTTTTGTTTCTAGAAATACTACAATACTAGAAGAGGGGTGTTCTAAAACCATCTCTTTATTTAGTTTTCCATAAACCAATCTCATATTTTTATTTGCGTCAAATGAAAAAATTGGCTTATTGGAATGAAGGGAATGTTCCCAAAATAATTTCTGTATTTTCTTCTCAAAAACTCGAGGATCGAAACGAATGCAGTCTTCCGAAAAGAAGCAATGTACTTGGAAACCTGAGGCCATTAACACTGTTCACTTTGATATGATATATCATACAGTAAGGATATATGGGTCACTTTGGTGGGCAGTTTGCAAAATCTCAGATAATTCCTTCATTTTCTGTCACAGATTTTATGAGTTTGTTTTGACATACGGTTTGGATTAAGGAAGAAATCAATCAATGTTGGGAAACCCGAAAGAAGAATCAGAGCAAAAATGAGAAATCAATATATATAAAGCTTCTTGTCAAAACAACCCTGGCCCCCACAGATTACCATTCCCAGTGGTAAGAATGGTGTAGCGATCAGTTACATGCAAAGTAGATGAGTGGTTTGACCTAATGCTGATTGTCACACAAAGTCATTTCCTGCTGACCCATACAGTTGGCCTGGCTCAATCAACTTGGCCATTCAGGCGTGCATAGGGACCCATACAGAAAGCACAACATGTGGATAACTCCATCCACACATAAACAGTCTATGGAAGGACCTACATGTACAGAGAATTTACTCAATACATGGTAGTGATATTCACACAGAAGCAATTTAACTGGGGTCGCTTGTTGAATTTTAGCAAGGTTGTAAGACGTAGCACTTTTTGACAATTCTTTGCAAGAACTCGGACAGTAGAACAAAATTGTTGTCCTTTCACACAAGGTACATTTTGTAAAATTGTACAACCATGGAGGTAGGAACTACCATGCTACAATTGTCGGTAGTCCAGTTGGTAAGACACTGCTCTAGAATTGCAAGGGTCGTGAGTTCGAATCCCACGCGAGTAATATGCCTGTGATATTTTTTCACAGGACTCGGGAAAGTATGGAGTATACAGCGCTAACAGTAACACACATCGGTGTCTGGGTAAAAACCAAAATTAACATGCTACAAGGAACCCATGCTAAATTGCTCTCTTGTGAAAGGGGCTCATGCTTATATGTATGCACATTGTACCATAGCTCCATGTAGAGCTATAGCTCCATGCATAGAGCTTGAGCAAGGAACACATTGACATGTTGAGGCAGTTACTCTTGGCATGCTGTTGGTCATTTAAGGTCACTGATAGTCATGTCTGGGGTCAGCACAGGATGGTAAGCATCCGGCCTGAGTTTAATTGTAGCGGACATCCAGTCCATGCTGAGGAATATTTACTTTAAAAACATCAATGGATGGAAGCAGATGTTTAGAGCACCGATTTAGAGTTTTTTTATGCTGTGTAAAATCTCATCTAAAGTCTCAAGAGGGATTATTCTTATTCTTTAAATCTCAGAGGATTTTTTGTTTAAAACAATCACAAACAGTAACTAAAATGAATATATTTTTTTAAAGAAGAAAAAAAGAAAAGAAATAAAAAGGAATACAAACCATAAAGGCACAACAAATTTACAAAACGATCGTAATGTGATGGCCAGGATCAACAAATTAAACACTGTCGCTCGAAAGCCTGTTGAGCACATTTCCTTTCAATTCTGCTTATTAGTCGCCAAGAAACAATCGGATATGTACAAATTGAAGTACTGATTATCCATCCAATATTTACAATTTAAAAACCATGAGAGAAACAGATTTTCCAAAGGTGTGGAATTACAGAGCAGACGTAGAGGAAACAGAGCGTTTTTTTCGTGGCCTTGGCTTTGGTCCACATTCCAATATTAGCAATAAATCACTTCCACATCTAAAGAGTACAAAATGGGATTCCAATCCTTAAAATTACTTACAATATTGAGTTTCAATCGGAAACACTCGCCCTTTAACAAGTTTAGTACCAGTCCTCAAGATAGTTCTTACTAGAATAATGATGAGAAAAAAAGCTTTTGAGGACCTCTCAAATTTCCACGCCTGTTTTTTTATTTTTTATTGCTGCAACCAATAAGAGCCAAACATGAACCTCTTCAATTTTCCAGAAAAAAAAAACTGATCATGATTTTTCCCTTTGATGAGACCACCAAACTTGATAACAAACACACTTTTTTCACAGACTGTTCGAGGTGGCATGTGTTTTTAATTAAAACTAGAGGAGAGAAATTAAACAAATTATAAAATTCCAAAAGCACATACTTTCCCTATGAAACTCAACAACATCTTCTCTTGTTATCTTTTAAGAAGTTGTGGGTCGCGATGTCAAATTTTTAAATTTTGTATTGTGCAACATTCCCTTTAAGACTGGCATTTCAAATAAACCTCTTCCCAATTGGCCTAAAATCGGTTCCTCATGGTAGGCCTATATGGCCTTGACCCGAACCAATATGTCTTTTTTTGTATTTACTTAATCAGCACTACTACTACATAGTACATGTACAGTGTATGTACATGGTGGCTAGGATAATAACACCATTCAACATGGTCAATCTAGGGGAAGGGCTGGCAGTAAAAATAGAATGAAAAACAAAATCTGGTTTTACTTCACAAAATCTTTCAATACTTATGTTTCATATGGCTCTTGATTCATAATATTCTCTGGGGGGGGGGGAATCTGACGTTATTTTTGAAAAGCTTTTTTTTACGTTTTCAAAATGATCTGGTTTTACTCCATAAGATCTGTCGATTTTTTCATTGATGGCTCGTGATTCATAAAAAAAAAAAATCTGCACAAAAAATACCCTGATGTTACTTCATGTACTTATACATGATTTGATTAAACTGGGCTAGTTTCAAAAAAAAATTTTTTTTTATAATTCATCTTTAATGGTGTTTATTTGTTTTCTTCATTTTATATTCTCTGGTAAAATCTTTAGAATTAAGGGGTTGTTTTCACTGTTTGGTTTTATGATAGAACTATGTTCTTAAAACTGCCACAAAAACTACTCTTGTTTGTAATGATAGGTTGTTTAAGAAATCTTCCTAAAAATCTTGTCATTGTGTGCTTCACCTTCCTTATGAATATTTCCCCAGTTCGTAAAATATGGCATGTGCTTTTTATAAGATGTAAAAATGAAGTGGCATTATCTTTCTAACACCATGTTAAAGGCAAAATACATCTTTGGTTTTTGGAACCTTTTGTTTGATTTAATCCTACTTAAAATGTAAAAGGCGGTTGCATTTTAGAGATGTTGACAACATGGAGTTATGTCGTTAAACGTCCTTACAGAGAAGAATAATCCATAATTTGAATACACAATCCGACATGTTTCATGCAGAACATTTCAGATTGAAATGTTTGTGAATCCCTCTCTCTAAAACCACATTCCTTTGAAGGGAAATATTTCTCAAAATATTATAAATTATCAACAGCTGCGGTGCTTCTTCTTATTAGTCATTATTTTTTGGGAGGTTACCAGGTATTGGTCTTGGTGCCCCTTCAAATGTTTCCTGAAACTTTAAGATTTTCCAATGAAAGAACCCTTTGCAAAATGAAAACATCCTTGCCCCTTCAAGAACCCGTTTCAATAGCCAATAGAAATCACATGACCACGATTGAAACCGGCCTTTTTTTCCGTTTCAGGCCAAAGGTTATCTGAGATCTGCACAACAGCGTTAGACCAAGTTGTAGGCCTTTTCATATTTGTGTTTCATCACTGAGCTGTAAGTATCAGACTTTGAACGTCACACGTGGGTTGTGTGAGTGGACTGAATTATGAAAGGAATTACGAAATACTTCACACAAAAACACTGAACAAAGAGACATGTACAGGTTTCTATGTTTTGTAGATTTCCAACAGCCATTAACAAAAATAACTTCACACGTGGGTTGTGTGAGTGGACTGAATTATGAAATGAATTATGAAATACTTCACACACAAAAAACACTGGACAAAGAGACATGTACAGGTCTCTACTTTTGTAGATTTTCAATAGCCATTAAAAAAATATTTCTATTCAGGTTAAACATTAAAGGCAGTGGACACTATTGGTAATTGTCAAAGACTAGTCTTCACAGTTGGTGTATCTCGACATATGCATAAAATAACAAACCTGTGAACATTTGAGCTCAATCGGTCATCGAATTTGCGAGATAATAATGAAAGAAAAAAAACACCCTTTTCACACGAAGTTGTGTGCTTTCTGATGCTTGATTTCGAGACCTCAAATTCTAAACTTGAAGTCTCGAAATCAAATTCGTGGAAAATTACTTCTTTCTCAAAAACTACGTCACTTCAGAGGGAGCTGTTTCTCACAATGTTTTATACCATCCATCTCTCCCCATTACTCGTAATCAAGAAAGGTTTTATGATGATAAATATTTTGAGTAATTACCAATAGTATCCACTGCCTTTAAAGAGTTAAAGGCTGTGCCAAACATTGGTGTGATTGAAAACGTAAATATTCAAAGGTTTACACATAACTTTTTATTTCAAATATCAAGTATATAATTTAACCACAAGGGAAACTGATCGGAAGATCGCCAATATTAGGGCGAGATAGCTCAGTTGGTAGACGGCTGACACATAAATCTAGAAGTCGCAGGCTTAGGTATGTCCTGCTCTAGTCAATTTTTCTTTGTTCAACCAAAAATTAAAAAAATGCATGGATGGAAATTGCAGGAATTCTTTTCACTAGGATCAGTTGCTCTGCGAGCAAACCATTACACAGCCCTCATTTTGCATCATGCTTGGCTGAAGATGATTTTTTTTTTTCTTTCCTAAAGATGCTCCACTTGGTTTCAAGTGCACTTGAGAGCAAGCCTAAGATGTAAGCCTACTCAAATCATTGTCGCAAAGAGTAAGACATTTCTAAATATCAAAAATACATTCTATTGTTTTGTTCCTTTGGTAGCTTGCAAATATGCCTGTAGATATAAAACAGATAGAGCGCACAGCAGAACTATAAATAAATAAAACAGAAATTAACTTTTATATTGGATTTGTATATAAGAGTTAAATGATTTAAAAAGCAATCACTTAAAAATGAATTTTCCCAATTATTTTTCCACATTGAACAAAAAAAAGAAATGATAACAGGCCTTGCACTAAGTTGTTTCCATAACTAGGGCTAATCAGCTGTACTTTTGACTCAGCCCGCAAAAATTTTCACTAGCCCTTTGTGATGACTTGGCACTCTTGACTAGTGATTGCACGCCGGGCTAGTGTCTAAATCGAGCCCTGGATCAAAATGTTAAAAAGTTAAAGTAACAAATATCTATTGTTGTCATACTACTGGCACAGTAGTTATTATAATTCATTAAAACAACATTTTGTTCAATCTAGGTAAATTATGTATTTAAACCATGCTTGGTCTGAATTTTGAGGAGGAAATTTCAGCAAACAAAAGGAAAGAACAGAACTGAATCATATGGAGTAGAAAGGACTGGTCTTTATTCTGGACAAGGTTATTCATTTGTTCCGCTAGGCAGATGGTCAGCCCACATCGGGTATCACATCCATCAAATTATGCAGAGAAAGGACAAGTTGGGAATAATGCATGGGTCACATTAACAGCACCATGTTGGATTATTTAAAGGGGAAAGGCTGTGTTTGTATATTGGGGTTCCATTCAGGGTTTCAGCCAGGTTTCGGTAAAAGGGTGTCCTAATTTGCTGGAACTTTAAAATGGTGTGTCCAATTTAGAATACATTTACATGAACGATAGATAAAACAGGGTGTCTAAATTTTTTAAAAGGGTGTCCAAAAGACAGCAAGACACTCCTCTGGCTTACACTACGTTGTGGTTATTCATCCTGTTTTAAGGCATCATATTTTTCTCACTTCAAAAACAGCAAATTTTAACATCAAGATTTGTTTTGCTTCTTAAATTTGATTATTTAATTTGTTTTGACTCGTACACAGATATATTCCGCACTGAATACTCTTTTCCCAAGTCCTTTGGGGAACAAAGAAAGAAAAAACAAGTACGGGTGATACACATCGATGAATGGCCAAACACCTGTTTCCCAAATGTGAATATACATACCATTGATTAATTTGGTTATGTTGTAACTTGAACTTATGTATCATTGTTTTGTTTTTATGATTGCTTAATCCTATTTATTTCACTTGTGTTATTATTATTTTACTAAATTTTTCTTTCTTTATTTTTTGTATGGAATCACACCTGTGCTGACACGTAGTAACAATCCTTTGTGCATGGACGACGACAACGTCAGTTTGCATTTCAGTTTGCATTTCAACGTCAAAATGCACACTACATAATTACTGTGTAGCTAATTGGCAGTGTTCCAAGTTCCAGGGATGTATTTAATGTAGTATCCACTCTACTACACATTAACTCACTGTATGCAAATGACATGTAAATGTCTACTGGCATACCATAATTTGTACACCCCGTACACCTTTGTACATTGTACACATTCAGTTCTGATACTTTGTTCTTTTATTGGGCAAGGCTCGTTTCCTTTTAAAAATAAATGGCCCCTCAAAGAGGGAAATGTTAATTTGTAGCACTAACAAATCTATATTAATAAAAATAGTTCAAAAATTAAATAGATATTGAAATTTTGAACTATTTTTTGTGGTAATTTTAGTTTTGAGTTGCAGCTTTACAGAACGAGGTAAAAATAGACCCATTTGTTTGCATAATTGTGCCATACATTACTTTGCTCTTTTGAATCTCCTGTATCAATGCATTGTCTTTTTTTTTATGTCAGCTTTTGTAAAGCTCTCAGTTCTTTGTGTGGGGGCTCTATAAAAATGCCTGTATGTATAGAGGAAGCTATAGCTACGTCATGATGGTCATCTGGAACATTAGAATCAGAAAACCTTCCTCTCTATTGACGATTAAAAAAAACAAGTCTCTAATCAAGTCCAGCATTTGATGGCGATAGACAATTGCACAGAGCCAAAGAAAACTCGTCACAATTTGACCGTTCGAACCATTGCGGATTTAGAGACCTCTGAGATGAAAAAAATAAAAAAGGGAATTGTGTGCCTCGCTGGGGAAAAGCTTAGTCATTCGTAAAAGATAGTAATGACCAAGTTCAGCTAACACACATTCAATGGACATGTCATTTGCGTTGCATTTTCTTCTAGTTGCGTTTTGAGCTGGTTGCTATGGCAACATGCTTGCTAACGACCACAGACCACGGTGCAATCGGTTGTATTCGTTTTATATATTAACATTTCTTGGCAAGTTACTGAGACATATTTATAGTGAACGTCGGCTACATGAATTTGAAAGCAATGCCAGCCATGTAGAAGTTGATGAAATCACCAGAACCATGGGCTTTTTACCCACCCCCTTTTTTTTCGAGAAAATAGAATTATCTGTTGCAAACAACTTACCAACCAAATGGACCGAGAGTATAATTGCAAAAAATAGTTAATGGCCTGACGTTTGGACCCTAGCAGAGTCTTTCTTGAAGGCTAAATGACAACACAACAATCATGAACAGGTAACTAAGTGAAACATAAGCAATGTTTCCTCAAAAAATAACGGACCAGAGCTGAGAACTTGAGAATTATCTTACTTCAAAATTGTAGGATTTGAAACTTTGCATGGTGCGAGAAAAATCAAGAGAAGTTACCCCTTACTCAAAAACTACCGTTACTTCAGAGTGAGCCGTTTCTAACAATGTGTTTTACTACTAGCAGCTCTGCATTGCTCTTTACCGAGAGGTTTTATGCTAACAATTATTTTGAGTGATTACCAAAAGTGTCCAGTGCCTTTTTAATATGAACATAGTCAAACACTGTCAGTTGAAATCTAAATACATGTCAGCGTAAACTGCGTCTTCTTGTAGAAGTAGTTTTCAAATTGAGTTCCTAATGCAAAGGAACTAATGATATTTAATCTGCTGAGGACAACGGGCCAAGTTCTCAATTATTGCTTTGCGTGTGTAGTATAGAGCTTGAACAGACAACTCAGTAATGAACCTTTAAATACGGTCATCCATCATGCTTTTAAAGATAGATGAAGTTATATTTTAAGCGGGTTAATGAAAGCTGTTTGTGACATTTTATGATGAGTGAGTGTTAAAGAAGCTGACACCTGAGGGAGTTTGCTGAGAAAAAAACGAGGGCGCTGTTTTTTTTTTTTTCGATCACAGAAAGCTGTTGATGTTCTCATGAGTGTAACCAGTGTGTCCACTCAATGTTACCAGGGCCAAATTTCATAGAGCTGGTTAAGCACAAAAAGTAGCGCAGCACAACAAAATTATGCTTCACAGATTATGGTTAATAGCCAAAATACTGTGGCTGGTATCCTGCTAAATTTTGCAAAGCAGATATTTTTAAGTGATATTTTTTGTTAAAAAACACTGGACACCTTTGGCAATTGTCAAAGACCAATTTTCTCACTTGGTGTATCTCAACATTTACACAAAATAACAAACATGTGAAAATAATTTGAACTCAATTGGTCATTTTTATGCCAACAATTATTTTGCGCAATTACCAATAATAATCCAGTGCCTTTTAAGCCACTCTTTAGTAATAGGACCCCGGAATGGTTCGGCCTATCCGTAAAGGGAGGGGGGGTGGGTTCAGCCAATAGAAGAGCTGGTTACTCCATACTCATTAATAATTAATTCAGTGTTCAACTTCCTAATCCAAACTTTTAGATTGAACTTCATGTAACTTCATGACAGGATTTATGTACATGTACATATGTATGTACAATGTAGACCTGCTCGATATGTACTCCATCTGTACCTATGCTGGTTCACTGTATTATTTATTTATTGAAAAATGGACAGCTGAAGGAGAGGTCAAAACTTCCCTTGATGATAAATCAAGATCACAATCACACTACATGTATAGCAATGGTTCAGGTCAGATGGTTTAGAGGTCAAACTCCATGCCCGACACTTCACAAAGGCAACGAAGGTGATTGCTCCATGCCCCCTGATTATTGCCTTGGTGCCCTTGACATGCTCCAGTTGAAATGTACAATTACATCATGGGGGTGCACTTACCAAGGAGGAAATGCCTTGATGCCCTTGCCCTTTCAGAAACTAAGCAAACAGGCCTGAAACTATGTTTATAGGGTAAGCTTTAGGACCAAGGGGTCCCTTTCAAATGAAGTCTTGGATCTTCTGATCAAACAGTTTGTGTAAAAGATTGAAGTGTAAAATTTATTCATGTTTTAAACTGTTTGTATTTACATTTGTAAGTTATTGTAACCACCCTCTTCCCTCAACCCAACAGCATGACCCTACACCTACACATCCCATGCCCAATGCCACAGTTGATGCATTTCCTTGCAGTGGTTTGTTTCACCATGGAGCTATCACTGTTAGGCTTAACCCTGTCCATATTTTTTCCCTGAATGTACTGTAGTTTTTCATTTAGTTAACAAATTGTTGATTTCTGGTATTCTTGTAGATTTGTTGGAATTCATTGCCAAATAATAACACTCAGGCCCGTATGCTTCGTTTTTAAATCGCCAAGGGCACCAAGGCATTTACTCTTTGGTAAAGGGCACCCTATGAGGAAATTGTAAATTTCTAATATAGCATTTCAAGGGGACAAAGGCAATGACCAGGGGCATGGCGACAATCGCCTCCGTGAAGTATCAGGCCTGAACACTTCTAACAATGATTCCACTATAGAAATATCAAAATCTTTAACAACTTTTACTAGAGTCAACAGCCTCTGAACGCCCCAAATCCCCCTTTCCCATCATACTCAAAACTTCTGACAGACTGTATGCTGAACACATTGAGTCAATAGTACTCAATAATGACTTAATTGTGTACCAAATGTTCGTTCGCCCACGTTCACACTTCCGTATCAAAAGGGAAAAGGTTATTAGGGGAATGTCTGTGATGAAGTTTCCTGAATGTTTCACTTAAAAAAAACAATAAGTAGAACAAAATTTGAGCACCGTGAAGTTTGTGTTTCACTAACTTGTACAATGTACATGTAGGCTCTACTGTATTAACCGAACTGACCAAAGAAAGAGCAACATGATTATTGAATATAAACTAGTTTGTTTACTGTGCAGGTCTACAAATGCCCTTTGCCCTAGGCTGGTTGACCTTTGCAATGTTCCTACAAGACACATTTGTTCCCTCAATAGAGACACCTTTTATGAAATAGAAACTGTCTTGCGTATAATAGCCATAAGATGCATGATTCATGTGATTGCACAAACTGTAACATTAAAAAAATACACAAATAATCACCAATAAAAAACAACATCAAAACAAAACCATCATAAAGCTATCGATCTTTTTTTATTACATAAAAAAACTCGTGTCGCAAACATCATCCTGAGGACTGACACTTAAGATGACATTTTGCCCAGGGTATTTCCTGTTTCGTTCTTACCGGGGGTGGAGAAAGATGAAGTGAAGTATCAAATTTAGCGAAAAAATATATAAATATTACAAACTTTGCGCTCTGGTGAAAGATTCCCAAGTCGATTGAGCGATTGGTTGGTTAATGAAGAAAAGCTACCATCTAAGATAAAAAGGTCTCCTACACATGATCAATTATGCATTTCTCTAGCTAGCAGCATTCCGCGAGTTTACTGTAGTATCATAAATTTGCAAGTGTTTGAAGTTCATGCTTCATGTCTTTTTCTTTGACACAGAAATCCATCAGAATCATAGTGAGCTACATGTACAGGGGGGGGGGTGTTAAAATCCTGGTTTAATTGGTTTTTCAGATATTAGGCAATAAGTGGTACAAAAGCACCTTTTTATGACGGTCAAGTTAACACTGCAAGAAGCAACAAGGATGCTTTAAAAAATTGCCTTGATGTACCCTGGTCTTGTATAAGTATTTTTGAAGGCAGTTAAGCGGAAGTGAAAATGGCTGTGACAAGCTCACTAAGGTAAATTTCACTGCTATGACAGGTTTAAAAGCAAAGTAAACATCTGGTTTTTGGAATCGTTTGTTTGTTTGTTTGTTTTTGTCCTGTATAAATGTAGAACTACACAATAAAAAAACTAACGTCTGCAAATTTCATTTTAAAAGGTGTTCCCGATTTTGAGATATCAAAGAAAATCAGTGGCGAATATGTCTGCCCGGAAGGAATAATCCCTAGCAGGAATCTACAAGTTGAGAAGTTTACAAGGTAACGCTATTCAGATTCAAATTTTGGGGCATAAAAACCTGATATCTTTTTGCATAACTTCATTAATTCGAGTTGAAGTGTTTCTTAAAATGCCTTATAGGCCTACTATCGGAAGATGCTCGGAAGAAGGCTTCTTACCAATAATTTGTTGTTGTCATTAATTTTAAGTGTGGTTACTGAATGTCATCTTCATGTATCTTTAATCTCAAAATAGTTGGGCAGAGAAAATCTTTAATAAATTCTCACACTTCCTAATGTTTGAGAATTTGTTTCCCCATAACTTCCAAAATTATATCTGTACAGATTTATTTTAATTTTATAAGCCCCAACATCCGATGTCCATGAGTTGGCCATTTGATACATTTGTAACGTGTTCAGGGTACCACTTACAATGCAATGCTGTTGCAATGAAACAAAGTGCATTATTGTATAATTACAACAGCTGTTTAAACCACTCGATCTAAAACACAATACATTATCACTCCAATACCACACATGATTTTTTGAAAGGACATAATACATACATGTACATAGTACGTTGAATTAGATTTCAACAGTATACAGTGTATGAATGGACACAGTTGAACAGATGCTTTTAAAAGTGAGTGTTTGAAGTAAGTCCAAAACCCAAGGCCAGTTATAGGCTATATCATTGTTTAATTATGCAGAGAGGAATTTAGACTAACATCCATGTCCTCAGAGAGTACTTTCCTGAAACATTTATCACAAAGCGTTGGTTCAGCACTTAAGGGTCTTATCTAAAAGCAACAACGAAAAGGGTTAATGGCCATACCTTTTAACCTTAGTCTTTTTTAAAAGGCTAAATGACAACACAATTAACACAACACACACAAACAAGTATACTTGTATAATAGGAGCAGTCAAGAGACAAACGTAAGGTCCTTCATACGATTTGTACAATTTTCAAGGTTTAGAACCATTTTTAAAAGAGCTTGATAAATAAACTTTTTTTATTGGTGAGTTATCTTTCTAACTTTGGCGAAGATTAATCATGAGATTTATTTGTAAAACATGTATCTGTTACATCCCATTTCTAAAATTGAATTAAAGACATTGGACACCTTTGGTAATTGTCAAAGACTAGTCTTCTCATTTGGTGTATCTCAACATATGCAAAAAAAAAATCAACCTGTGAAAATTTGAGCGTAATTGGTCTCGAAATTGCGAGATAATAGGCTAATGAAAGAAAAAATACCCATGTCACACCAAGTTGTGCTTTTTAATGCTTGATTTTGAGGTCTCGAAATCAAGGTTCTGAGGTCTGAGGTCTCGAAATCAAACTCGTGGAAAATTACTTCTTTCTCGAAAACTACATCACTTCAGAGGGAGCCGTTTCTCACAATGTTTTATACTATCAACCTCTCCCTATTACTCGTTACCAAGAAAGGTTTTATGCTAAATAATTATTTTGAGTAATTACCAATAGTGTCCACTGCCTTTAAAGGGAATTGTTTCTCAATATGCTAAACATAATCAACAGCTGCAGTGCTTCTTACCAAGTCAGTTTTTCATGGTCATAAATATTTTGAGTAATGCCCCTTATTTTTGACCGCGCGAGGGCGCTATAAATAGGATTTTGATCACTTCCGGGGGTACACGCGATTCGCCCTGCACAAATTAATAGGCGTTCTGTCACTTTTGTTGCGCTGTAGTTTCAATTTGCTTTAGAGGTGGATTATAACGGCTCCTTTAAAAGTCTTATTGTCTGTGATGGATTAGATGTCTGTGGTTATAATGTGTTCCAATCTTTAAAAACTGTTTTGGGTATGAATGAATATACCCCCGGAAGTGATTGAGAGCGCCCTCACGCGGTCAAAAATATGGCCCATTACCAAAAGTATAGGCCTACACTCCCTTTAAGAATACCGTCCCTTTAAGAATGACTTGACTTCTAGTTCTGAAGATAACACTTTTCTGAAATCTCTAACCTCTCTCCATGTGAGGGTGAGGGGGGGGGGGGGGTAAGTTCTAATCAAGCTAACATGTACACCTGGAAAGGAAAAAAAATAATCTTGAATATTTAGGTCAAAAAAGTATACATTACCTCGCACTGCTTGTGTTTATCTTCTCAGAACGGAAGAAACTTGTGGGTTTCTACATCTGCTTTGCGGCCTATCGGTCCGGCTCTGAATATATAAATGTAAACAAAACCTACTGAGACTTGGGATAGAGATCTTGTTATTGCGCAATCTGGTCTGTATACATTTTGTGAGTCCGTGGACGATGTTTTAAGATTTACACCAGAAAAACTGTTCAACTGTTTGAGGGGACCTTTGTAGGAAATTTTGTTTGTGTCAGTTAAATTTTATTCATGATACATATTTAAAACTAACGCTCATTCTGGTTATTTAATGGTCTCGGCAGTTAAAACTTTTAAGGGACTGCAAACAACTGACAATATTATCAAACTCACAACATACCATTATATCACTTCCGCTCATTAAATTTTAAAAATTGTCTGGGCACGTTTGTAGGGTACATTAATGAGGGAGGGGAACATACATGTAGTAGTACTAGAACATTTAAAAGAGCACCAAAGGCAAGAGGCCAGTTTCAGAGCGTGTAAGCAAAAAGAAATTGCTAAGCAGGCAAAACTGCTTAGCAGAATCAGGTTACCAGCCAAAACACCACACAGTTTACATTGCTGTGTCTGGTACCCCACTCAATAATGTTTAGCAAAGATACTTGCTAAGCAGAATTATCTGCTAAACACCTCTACGGGATTGGGCCCAGGTGTGATCTGTGGCTATACTGAACTTACATGTAGAATGCAGGGATGTGATAAGCTGTTGAGAAAAAAAAGCTGAACCCAAAAGCTGAAAAAAAGTGCAAAAGCATGCGAGCTCGAAAAACTTGCAACATGCAACCCAAACATTAACATTTATTATAGTTTTAAAGGCCCTTACCTGCAATCTGGGGCATTATCATATGGTTAATATCTCCATTTCTTTTAGAAACTTATCTTTAACAATATAATTTAATAATCATTTGTTTTTCGGGGGGCGGGCAAAAAAGAGAGGAAATCCATTAAAAAAAAGAGGAATCACATCCCTGAGAACGGCTTCAACTTTAATAGATATTCAATTTGCATTGGGGATATTAAGAATTTACTATTTGATTTTCTCTTACACTGATGTGTGTTAGCAATGTATACTCAATGCTTTCCTGGATTCTGTAAAACAAATCACACACGTAGGCAGTTTTGAAGGTAATTCATTAGGTATCTTTGTCATTTTGGGGCATTTTTTTAATGACAGTCATAGAAAATGTTGCTGCACCCCATATTTTAGTTTGCTTTCACCAATAATGACAAAATTTCAAATGATGATCTGCAGTGTAGTATTATTGTATGACCGCAGATGTTGAAAACTTTTGACAGGATGTAAACGAATAATTAAAAGGAGTACACGGTAGTTCCCTTGGTCTTCCAACCGTACTGTTTTCTTTGAAAACATTTTTTGGTAATCCACTACTTTTTCATTCATTAGAAGCAAATTAAGATCTAATTAAATTAAAAATTTAAACGTGAAAAAAATTGTGTAAAAGGTGGTGGCACCTGGCAGGGTACAGACATTTTTCCGGAATTTTTACTGCCCATTTGCTGGGTGTTTTTTTTTTTTTTTTTTTTTAACTGGCATTTAGCCAACAGATCACAGCCCACAACACAGGGTGAAACCTATGATATGCAAACATATTTACAAGCTTTCTGACGGATTAAAGGCAGTGAACACTATTGGTAATTGTCAAAGACCATCCTTCACGGTTGGTGTATCTCAACATATGCATAAAATAGCAAACCTATGAACATTTGAGCTCAATCGGTCATCGAACTTGCGCGATAATAATGAAAGAAAAAAAACACCCGTTGTCACACGAAGTTGTGTGTGTTTAGAATTAGATGGTTGATTTCAAGACCTCAAGTTCTAAATCTGAGGTCTTGAAATCAAATTCGTGGAAAATTACTTCTTTCTCGAAAACTATGGCACTTCAGAGGGAGCCACTTCTCACAATGTTTTACTTATATCAACCTCTCCCCTTTACTCGTCACCAAGAAAGGTTTTATGATTTTGAGTAATTACCAATAGTGTCCACTGCCTTCAACAAAAATAATATCATCAAAATAGTTTCTGTTCAGAAACTAAACAATAGGACGCCCTCTTGCTAAAAAATATAAACAAACTGCGCCCCGTACACAGCACGCAGGGCAAAAAAAACTATGAAACGCACACAAAATGTTTCCACAAAACTCTACCAAAACACCTGCAAGTTAAACACCCATTGAAACCACAAAGATGTCATACTACACTCTTAAATTCCTCTTGTTGTAATAAAGAGTGTTTTTATCTACTAATCGGTAGCTTACCTGTCACAAAAGAGGTAGTTTGTTAACAAGAATAGCGCTGTCGTCGTCCATTCCAACCGTCAGCGAGCTTGTGTGTGTTAAAGATGTAGGTCATGTCGAATCAGGTCAGAAATTCTCAGATAGGAACGTGTAGTTGGCGTTTAAAAACACTCGCCGTGTGTTATTATTTCTGTTTACACGTGTTTGGGGAGATGTCAAGCGAAGCGCTATGGTCACTCACAGCATGGAGGTAGATAGGCCTGCTATAGAATGGTATAAAATTATGTGCAAGTTTATCTCGTCCGCGGGGGTACATTCAAGAACATATATTTCACTTCATTTCATTTCATTTCTACTAATCTTCTCTAATTTTAGTTTTAAATTGGTCGTTTGGTTTTGGGGAAAAACTGTCACTATTATTAATATTTGTTTTACTAAAAACTACATTTTGTTTTATTTCCAAATTGTGTGTGTATGTCCCTTGATATACATAAACTCATAAAAGTCAACCGAATTGAGATTTGAAGGGCTGACTTGTCTTGTCACCTGTAATATTGACACTCTGTATTTGTTGACAATTGTTGCAGAACTCGCACATCCTCTCAAAGGCATGTCACCTATGTTGGCAAGTTTATGTCAACTGGTGGCGGTATTCAACATAACTGGTGGAAGCACAAACGGGACAGGTGGAAGTATCATAGAGCTACTTCAGCAAAAAAAATTGCTTAAGCAAAAAAATCTTTGCTTTGTAAAATCAGATTACCGGCTAAGACTCCACTCAATTGTTATGCTAAGTAAACAACAGCTAAATATTAGTCACAAGCAATGTACATGCCATGAAATCTTTGCCAGTAACATGTGTAAAATAAGCAAGCTATTTCCATGCTTAAGCAAATTTTTTACTTAAGCAGCTCTATGAAATTGACAATGGTTTGCAGAACTACCATCCTCAAAGGCATGTCACCTATGTTGGCAAGTTTATGTCAACTGGTGGCGGTATTCAACTTAACTGGTGGAAGCACAAACGTAAGTCTGTAGTTACTCATTTGTAACCCTTTTTTTTTTTCAAGAAGTAACAATAAAATTGTTTATTTGTGCTTCAATTATCATTATGGTCCTTTAAATATTTAGTCCATAAAATATTTAGTCCATAATTAAAGTGTCATTCATCTTTTTAAAATAAAGTGACGGCATAAAGATTTCAATTGGCGACTTTTAATTAACAAATAATTACAAATTACTGAAGGCACAAGGCGGGTACTTAAGCTATCTATTGCTGGTACATGACATTAGCATTCGAGTACCATTTTAGCAAGCAAATGTTGTGTACAATCATTGCTAATAAATTATTATTATTGAAGGTAGTTGTCTGCACTGATCTATGTTACTGTAAATCAAAAGATGAGTTGCTTGCCTAAATGGCACCCAGTGTATGCACACTTCTAACACCAGTCACAGTTCCTGGGTTCATTTTCATAAAGCGGTAAGGCAGAAAATACTGCTTGGAAAATTTCTTTGCTTAGCAAAAAAATAGTGTAGCACCAGTTGCAACAATGAAAACTTTTATGGAATCTTTGCTGGTAAGCAGTTTCTGTTCCGCAAAATGTGTCTATGCTTTAGTATGTTCAGAACCACCCCAACTCATTTAGAGATTGTTATTACATGGCGTTACCGCAAACTTTTCTATATCTTACTTCCACCACGCAAAGTTTCAAATCCTACTTTAGTATGTTTGTTGTGCTTACTAGCTTGATGTACTGTTGTTCCTTCAGTGCTCTACACTACCGTTGTGAAGCTGGAGACAATGTTCACATAAAATGTAAAATTTACATATAAAATAAAATTAGATTCTTATTTTTATTATCATCAACACACAGTATTAAATATCATGAATGTACCACAGTTTATTCTTTTAAATATTACAATATATACAACTCAACAATTTGCATAATTTGATGTTATGCATAAGTAATTTACACTTTGGCTAAAAGACTATGATGAGAATTTACAAGACAAGTGATAACCTCCTATATTTAGTTGACTGATGACAGAACCATGGAAATTTTAACACTGGATTAAAGTTTTAGACATAAAAGGTTTGCACCATGAGCACTTTGTGGAATTGTGGACTTAAGAAATTGTCAGTATTATTAACGTAAACCTGGTGAAACAACCGACTTTATGGGCCACTTATTATGTAAAAATTTGGAAAAATTACCAACATCCAACCCTTCGTTAATTAAAAGATTTGTCGGAATCTGTTTTGAGTCAAATATTCAATACAGTTCCAAGTAAAATAAAATTTTTCTGAACAATACTTTGTGAAGCACAATGTATCTGTACTCCAGCCGAATATTTTTTTACCAAGAGAAACAACAGAGTACATTCGGCTGTATAAGGTTTAGTACATTGACACTTCCAAGGGTGCAAGACATTGCACTACTAAAGAGTGCAATTTGATATCAGGACATTACTAACGCTGCAATGCACGGATTGGAACCAAACAAATTGTCTTTCAAAAACACAAAAATAGTGAATGATAGGTAATCAGCGAGTGGGCTTTAACACCGTCTGTCACACTAGTGCATGAGCCGTGCCAAGCCTCTTTCAAGCACTCCCAAGTACACCTTATTACACTCCATTGAAGATAACAAATGGATGCATAACTTCAAGGAGATCCTATGAAGTGCTCACAGAAAGTGCAGCTTTCACAAGTGGAAACATTGGCTTTCTGATACATTACGCCATTGAAAATCACACTGCACTTGATTGTGTTATTCTTTCTTAGAGCCTTTCTTATTGTACCAAATCCTCTGTTTAAGAGTGCAAATAAGTACATGATAAGATCAAATACAAGAATTGTGTCTGAAGTTTCTGGCACTTTGGAAAAAGGTGAAATTCACACCAGCCACAATGTTTCAATAGATGTTAATTTTGCATCGGGGATAAAGAATACTCAATTTGTTTTTTAACCATATACACCGATGAGTGTATTACTGTATACTCAGTACTTCAGTAACCCGAGGTCTGTGGGAAAAAAAACCCAGGCATAATACTCGGGTGGGACTCGAGCCCACGACCTCTGCAATTCTAGAGCAGTGTTGTATTAAAGTTTTTTGTTTTGTCTTTTGGCGATGCAACATTAATTACACTGTAACACTTCTCAGATTGTGTATTCCTTTTAGGGATTATTTTCCTGCATGAAAACAAAATTTGCTGTGGATTTTCAGTGATATTTTATACAAGTTTGACTACATTTTGAACTGAAATTTTCAGATGTTAATTTTATTGTGTATCTGTTTCAAAAACCAAAGGAAACCATTCAGTTGAGAAAAAAAAAGGGGGGGAAAAATCTTTCAATTGTTTTGACCCATCCACAGAAGTTATATGTTTTTGAAATACACAGTTGTTCAGTATATATGCCTTAAATTAGAATTAACAGGTAACCGTGGCAAAATACTCCTATTGATAATTACTTCTTTCCAGCATTTTATTTTGGTTTCAATTGCAATTGTTTTTCTTCTGGTCTTTCGTACTTTCAAAGAATGTATAAATTTACTTTCAAAATGTAGTTTCCATTATTGGTTGCAAATGCCACGGCAGAGATAGGGATTTATGCTAGAGAAATTCACAACGATTGTTGACATAGAAAGATTATCACTTACGAACACCTAACACGTAAAAACATGTAATTTACTTTCCTTTTAAAATGGGAAATATAAAACTACATATAAAAGGCTTGAGAGTGAGACTAATAAGTATATTTTCCATTTTATGGTTTTTACATTACAAAATTAAACATACATCACAAAAATATTTAGGGGAGTGTTATTTTTGCTGGCTGTTTTCTATTTTAAATCCCATTTTTTTCATCTGCGAATTTCATAATAATTTTTTTAAAGAACCAGAAAAGGATTTCACAAAGAGTTAAGACTAGTCTTATCTCGAGTTAGGCTGAGTTGCTCGTCCTAAAGGCCAACTCCAGTGCAACGATAACGAAAAACGATAACGATCACGGCGCAAAGAGAACGCATTCCATTGGTTGAATGAACATGTCTGATTCTGTGTGGAGCATTTCAACCAATAGAATGCGCTCTCTTTGCATAGTGATCGCTATCGTTTTCATTATCGCTGCAGTTTGACTCGAGGACTGGTCATACCTTTTTAATATCTCCTAGGATTAGTCCTAACTCTGTGAAATCTACCCCAGTAATGTGAACTCTCACCTTACTTAGAAAAAAAAACCTAAAATAAATACATCATTCTTCTTTTACATTGTAGATTTAACTAGCACAATTAATTAGCTTAAAAGAGTTTATAAATAAATTGACATTAATAATAGAATACAATTAACAAAATCAAGAGCAGTGTTGTTTGTGGAAATTTAAGGGCAGTATTGATAATTTAAAGTTACAAATTAATGTGATCTCACTTTGATTCCCAAGATTTTTAACGTTGCCAATGGTGATGCACTATTCAGAGAATTACAACAAAACAAAAACATAAATAAGAAACTCTTTCAGTGTTTCTAAAAGAAATCCTGCAATCGAGGCTCCTTATACTTAACCAGTTTACTTGCCTACAGTCTCCTTTGAAGGCAAAATTTAATAAATTTTCATATTCCAAACACAAGATTTACACAATCTATTTGCTGACTGCATTACTGGTCTTGGCCCAAGACATCAGTCAAGTTCGTTAAACCATACCATAAATGGCTGCGCTATAACGATTTACTACGCACGCAGTGCACTATCCACTATCGATCACCGTTGCTTGGGCCAAGACTAATGCAAACATGATTTGTATCCAATCAAAAAAATGTTACCAAACCATACAGTTATATATAAGAACTAGAGGGCGCACTGGCCTATATACGCGCCCCGGCATGCGCGCAGGCGGCCATTTTCTAAGTTGAACAAACAGCATCCCTGAGCGTTCAGTAAAAAAAACTCAAACGTGTATTTCATATCCAACGCGCGTACAGAATGGCGCGCTTGTCATAATTGCGGTCCCGTCGCATTTGTGCAGGCAGCATCACCCGTGCGCCCTCTAATTCTTATATATGACTCTATGTACCAAACAGAGGTTCGTAGATACCAATAGTCAGGTCTCACTTTTCATCAATGAAAATCAACCATTCATTGTTACTAGAGACAGGAATCAAGACATAAATGGCTGGATGATAAATGTACCATGTATCACTACAAATAGGACTTTTAAAAACTACTATACAGCCTCATTATCTTGAAGATAAAAATTATATAGAGTACAAATTACCAAAATGACCGCCTGAAAAAAAAAAATTCCGAGCTCCCCCTCCCCCTTCCTTGTCTCATGATCAAGGTGTCTGGTTAAAATATATGCCCAAGTCTGAATCCAGCATCATTGGCTATGGCTCTTGCCTTTTCAGTCAGCCAGCCATAGCCACAGCTAGAGTCAATAATTCCAACCTCGTTCCCAGGGGTGATCGATGATGCCACGTCATTTTTACCCTGGCATGCCTTGCTCTCTCATCACCTCATGAGTTGGTTCATTAAAATCGGGCACATTTTAATAAGGCCTGTGGCGGATCCACTCTAAGCGCCCGCTCATGTATAGTTGCCCACAAAAGAGGCATCAAGTCAAAAAGCAACTGATCCCCTCTCATTATTCTTTTTGATCTTGCGATATATCTAATCATATGCAGTTTTAGGTGACCGTGTGAAAACATGATCAATTGAAAATGGAGTCACGTCAAAATGCTCGCACTTTGACACCTGCATACTAAGCGTCCTGCAAGCGCTCAAAACTCCTTAACAAGCTTGCACGCAAAGTAGTCACTTTTAGTATTCAATCAGCGGTCTTTTTCGGTACATCCCTACAAGCGTGAGAGGTATCAACACTCAATACCACAATTACCAATGGTAGCGAGGCTGCGTTAATTTTGACAAGGCTTATCTTCCATTAGCCTTCATGAACTGTACTTGTTGTTCTCTATTTACAGGTACAAAATAAGTGCATTATTGTAACCAGTGGTTACATCTCATTAAAATATACATGTGTAACAATTTGTGTGTAGCCATCCACGTTAGTTCATTAAAATACTATAAACTCCAAACTGAGCCGCTAGAAATTCTCATCATTACGAAAATACTTTGAAATGTTTCATCTTTGGATATGAAACATGTAAGTGAAAATAAAATTTACCCACAACGTTGTTTGAGGCATGGTGTGGACACCTGTTGTACAACTTGATTGCCCTGCTTGTCTTTTATACATAGTCAAGTATTTAAAGTGCGCAATATAGACACCATGCTAACAATAGTATGCATTATATTTGCGGTTTCTGGGTACACCATGTGACAAGAACAGACCCCTTGCATTAGCCGCCATTTGTGAGATCAAACAATGGAAACAAACACGCAGCGCACAACTCGTAGCCAATGATAGGTCGTCCTTTCACATTTGCGAGGGGGCTGTTTGCACTAGTTACGCTGTATGCAAAGGGTCTAATCCATCTTAGTATCCGCTAAGTATTTATCCTGCTTTAATGCACTTACTAAACCTGTCACTAAGATAAGTTTCATCTTAACAACCGCTATTTTCCCACACTCCAAGAATTCCTCACAGCATTGAATCAAAGTCTAATGACACCAAACACTTAAGTGTCCTTTGCTACTGTGCCGGTAGTTTAAAAGGAACACGTTGCCTTTGATCAGACGAGTTGGTCTATGAAAAGTGTTTGAAACCGTTTGTTATGAAATGCATATGGTTAGAAAGATGTTTTAAAAGTAGAATATATTGATCCACACAAGTATCACTCAACATTGCACGGTTTTTATTTAACATCGCGAACTAACACAGTCAGCCATTTATGGGAGTCAAAGTTTTGACTCCCATAAATGGCCGACCGTGTTTGTCGACGGGGTAAAACGAAAACCACGCAATTTCGAGGCATACTTGTGTAGATCATTGTATTCTACTTTTACAATATCTTTATAACCATATTGATTTTATAACAAACGGTTACAGGACGCATTTCAAAGACCAACTCGACCGATCCGAGGCAACGTGTTCCTTTAAGCTGCAATAGACTTAAAACATCAGCACACCTTAAAATGCGCGAGTTGTTTCCGTCACGCAATTAAAGCAGTGAACATTGGACCAGAGTGGTCCCCAAAAATGTTTGACTTGCACAGTCTTTAGGGTTTAACTCTTTACTCATAAAAAAATGTTTTTTACCTGTTGAAGATTGCCCATACAAATATGTTCATTTTGTACAGATAAAACTATGCTTTGACCAAGCTCAAAAAGAACACTTTTTAATCAAGTTGGATTTTATGCATTTCATTTACTATACACTGATCATGTGAATTTGTCTACTGATCTGCATTTTAAACTATGATTACTAACCATTCAATGCCTGACCAGCAGGCAACAACCTATCTCTAGGTTGACCTGTCAAACACTAGACTTCATTTATAAAAACAAGCATGTGTCACATTTCAAAGAATATTATGCATCACTGGTTAACTCGTGAATTCCCTTACTCTCAACACCAGGTCCAAATTTCATAGAGCTGCTTCAGCAGAAAATATTGCTTAACCATTTCCTGCTTATAGCTGAAATGAGCAGGATACCAGTGACAAATTGTATAAGAGACATGGCAGTTTTGCTGGTAACCTTGTTCTGGTAAGCATAAGTTTATTGTGCTTAGCAGCTTTTTTCGCTTAAGCAGCTCTATTTGGCCCTGGAATGATACAGACCCTACATTGTACCATTTAAGAAAATAAATGTACTATTATACACAATCGATAATAATCCGCCAGATCTCTGTATCTCAAAAACCAAAGTATTGAACTTGTGGTGGTGTGCCTCATCTAATGTTAAACATAATCAGTATAGACATTTATCATGATGCGGCCATCTTGATTATTTACCATTCTACTCAGTGTAACGCATCGAGGCTGGAAGGGCAAATATAGTCTGGTTCCTTTCTGTATAATGAATATAAGCATCCATTACTGTCGTTGGGTACAGGGAACATGACCAAGATAGTGGTTTAATGACAAAGGGTCTATAGCAGTACACAATTTTGTTTGGACAATATTAAACAGAACCAGCTGTTTAATTTGGGGTTTGAGTTGTGCTTAGCAGGCTTGGAATTACATGAAGGCCATGATCTCTGTTGACCCTGGTCTTGGCCTTGGTGCCTCATCAACAGTTTCCTGTAGACTTTAAGATTTTCCAAAGGAAGTGCCCATTGCAAGGAGAAAATGGCCTTGTCCCCTCAAGTATGAAATTCCAGGCTTGGATTGAGGCTTAAAGTGCAATTCTGTTTTGCTAATTTTATTTTAGATAAACTGATTCGCCAGTTTTAAAAATCAAACTTATCTTTGCATAAAAACATCAACAAATCTATTTGCTGAAATTTTAATATTGTTGCTTGAATATTGATGTTGTGGTATTAATTGACCATTTAAAAGGTGCATTGTTTTCATGTGAACATTCAATGGAATAAAAAACAGAGAGGGGGAAAAAACAATAAAAAATTAACCCCTGAATCAGGGGATGACACGTTCACAATTTTGACTACTGTGAGGAGGGTACACATTGAAAAAGTGAAAATAAGAGCACATGTCCGTTAGTATAATGCACCATTCTAATAACCCTAACGTCATCCATCCACGGGTGGCGGATTAGCTTCGGAGACTATCACCTGCACCACGTAACCCTTCGGTATCTTCACCTCCTCAATCTTAGTTTTGTCCGTTAACAATTTCCCTGAGAAGAACCAGCGTTGACGCATGGGCTCAACTCCAGCCTGAGTGTTCAGTCGCTTTTTGACCTGGTGCACGGTCTCCGTTGACCGGACGGTCATTTTGACGTCCTTGCCAGTGGACAGTCGAAGTTTGATGGTCGTTTCAACGCCCCCTACGGGAAGGGGTTCGTCCTGCCCCAAGTCCGATTCACTCTCGTCCTCGACCATGTTTACGGGCTGGCTTAGACAGTAGACAGGAAGGACATAACGATTTCCTAATTCATCGTAGCAATCTGTTAGCATTCCTGTAATAAATAGGACATTAACAAGCGGGTCATCGCACTTTTTACATCGCACAATTTAACAAAATACATAGCAGGCCTGTATGCTTCATTTTTGAAAGGGCTGGGGGCACCAGGGCATTTTATAAATAGGACATTCACAAAATGGTCATTGACTATTAACATCGAACAATTAACAAAATAAATACATAGCAGGCCTGTATGCTTCATCTTTGAAAGGGCAGGGGCATCAAGGCATTTTCTCATTGTAAAAGGCACTCTATGAGGGAAAACTAGAACATTTCAAGGGTACCAAGGCAATGACCAGGAGCATCGGGGGCATCGGGCCACCTACTTTGCTTCCTCCGTAAAGTAGTGTTAGCCAGAGGGGTGACTGGGTGACTGGGTGACGGTGTCTTTTGGACATTCTGTTTTAAACTTGGACATTTATCTGTCATTTTACATTTAAATTTATTCTAAGTGAGCAACCTGGACTCAAAGTTTTAAAATTACCAGCAAATTTGACCAAATCCTGACTGAAACCTTGGAGTTGGAATACAGGCATGTATTACTACACTCAATGTGTTTGTTGTAGAGTTTGAATCTGTCAAATGCATGGATACATCCAAGTACAATCCGATTCTTACAATTTTTACCTTAAAACTACACTGTGTTGGTAGTGACCTGAACAGGGATTGTGGCTTTTTGTCACACTATGGCACTGACTCATTGCTATTCTTTGTTCAGGCTGTGCTGAACTTTACACAAATCTTGGTTGAAGTTGTTTTTCTTCATTGTATTTGATGAAGTAGTTGTTGCTACGAAAGCTAAATGCAGATAGACAAATTTATAACTAGTTAATCAATTAAGTGCTACATTTTATTTTCCCCTCTGCACTTCTTACAAAGTGGTGATAAACACAAGGTTTATATGCTTAGCAGGCCATTATTTGGCATTAACCTAGTCTTGATTAGCGTCACTAGTTTTTGAAAGAAAAAACAAGTTTGTTGCCTTTCCTTTCCTTTCCTAACAATATTTGTGGTTGGCCTGTGAAGTTTGATTATTGAGTCGCAGTCGAATAAGTTTAAATGAAAAGAATATGAACCAAAAACATAGCATGGTGTAATAAAAATACAACTTTGAAATGTTTTTCAAATGGCTGATGTCCGAAGATTGATTTTGAGTTAAGACATGTTGAAAAAAACCCAAATTACTTACCATTAGGGCATGTTATATTAGCGCCATCAATGATTGCCTGAGCCAAAGTATGATCCCCTGACTCCATGGCCAGAGCTGCACCTTTAAGAGCATCCCAAATCTCTTTCCTTCCCTCATAGGCTGGTGCCGTCTCCCAGAATTCATCTCGTTTACTCCGTAGTTGACCATCTGTGAGAGGGACATCACTTTTCCACTTTGGGCTTTCTGGTTTTAAAGGCTGGTTTCGACCTAGGGGCACTGTAGCCAAATTAAACAATTTGTAGCTCATTATTTTATATATTATAATAATAATAAGACTAACCAGTTTTTATAATATCGCTTTTTCCACCTCAAAGGGCTTCCAACATTATTATCCCTGGTCACTGGGCCTTTAATCATTCCTTAAACCATCACAGTTCCTTGGTGAGTATACAGCCTGTGCAATAATTATGCGCTACTCGGCTAAATCAATCACAAGAACCATCTCTGCCCTCACATTTACCCATTTCACCCTTGGTGGAGAGAAGCAATTATAGTTGAGTTTCTTGCTGAGGGACGCAAGTGTCATGACCGGGATTCGAACCCACACTCTGCTGAACAGAAGCACCAGAGCTTGAGTACGGTGCTCTTATCCACTCGGCCATGACACCCTATATGATAACAATTATGTAGGAATTGAAACTTTGCATGGTGTGAGTACTAACAGGTTAGCCCAACTACCAATAAATTTCCATGGCAGCCAGTACTTTTAAATGCAACATCCAGCAACATAGTCCAGCATACTCCTGAAGACGATCCAAGCTAGTTGCGATAACGTAACCCTCCTCCTAACGGCGGAGGGTTACGAGCCAACCTCGAATGGCAAACGGAAATCTGGTCCAACACGTACAATTTCGACAGCTAATCAACAGATTTGCTCCATTTTTACCACTTTCGAAAATCATGACACAAGTTCTAGGAACACAAACTTAATCCTCAAATTTCCCAGGTTGAACCTGCCGCATCGCATGTTTTTTGACTTCCTCCTGATATGTTCAACGCTTTATTTTTTGGTCACCAAGCACTGAACCGCAGGTACCACTCCAGCCTATTGGATTGACGAACTGCCGAGCTGCGGCCGAGTTAAACTAAACCATTCTGTGAAAGGGGTGTTACGTAACCCTCTGGCCTGGCGGCCGTCGGGAGGAGGGTTACGTTAAAGGTAGTTCTACCTAAGGCTAGTCACCAGCTTTGACCAATGTTTACGGCTTTAAAAACTCATGACACCAACCAATTCTCTTTAGAACAGGGATTCCTTAACTGATTTGTCCTCCATGGGATGGTTTGGAGGATGGCTAAAAACTTGGTCATTGCTTTTTGATCATGTTGATAATGATTGAATGATAGGGTGTTGACTGTTGTTTATGTTTTAAAAATTAAACTAGGGGTTATAAAATATAAGATAAGATTAAATAATTTAATTATTTATTCAGCCAAAGTTAAGACCCCCAAAACATTGTGCACCTTAAGCGCTCCGTAAACAAATGAATTAATCAAAAACAACACACAGCAGAGCAAAGGGCGAGTCAGAATGATAATGCAATTTAACACAACAGCTGAAGATCAGAGGGGAAACTAAACAAACAAATTAAACAAAATCCGAAAATGATTTTCTCACTTGAACCGACTGTTCCATCGGCGGGGTCACCCCGAACGCTGGCCCCATCATGTCCAGCACTCCAGCAACCACCCATCTTCAACCTTCATGAGCTTACGAAGACCGAAGGCTGAAAACAAAGGAATTTCACCAAGGTTTTTCCACCTTTCCAGTTGCAGTTATTTTGCCGGACTCTTGATGGCACTGGTTCATGTGTAGTTACGACGTTAGTCTGGTGTTTGGTATTACACAGCATGGTTTAACAGGGAAATAAGAGGCGGAACCCATCCTACGGATTACGGCTTTGGCTATTTATTTAGCTGCCATCTTTTTGTTATGGAGATTTGGCTAAGGCTCTGGCTTAAAAGTAGAACTTTATCACTATTTTGGTACAAAAATGTAGTGATACATTTTTTTAGAAAGTAATTCAACAATTTAATTTTAAGCAACTAATTTGTAAAATAATGAATACGTAAAGTTGATTAAACTTTATATAACAAAACTTTATATACACAGTATTCTTAATATAGTGTTTTATTTTTTTCTTCTTGAACTGAACCATAATTCAAGATGGCAGCGTCCATGTGGATGGCAAAGTTGGAAAACATCGTCAAAGGAGAGCAGCAAAATGAAAGTGAAATAACAGAAATTTCAAATGGCAAGTATTATAAGTTTCATTGATAGATAGAATGGGCGTTGGGTCTCAGTAAAAATACGTTGCTTCATAATGAACTTTGAAAAATCTCACGCATAGCAGCTGGCCTCTGGACTTGGCATCTCTGACTAGCAGTAGCAGCAGTGTCACTGCTGCTGTCCTGCTGAACCCAACCAAACAGTAAACACACACAGAACGGGTGGTCCAGAGCCTAGAGGGGAGGGGGGGGGGGGGGGGCTGGGTGGAGTGTCCGCACCCTGCCACCACTTTTTCATTTGTTATGAAATCAAAATAATGAAATAGTAGGAACAAAAGTTAAGATATTCCCTTTTTTTTACGCGAAAAAGTGGCGGTGGCAAGATGTGGAAAGTTTTCTGTACGGTCTGAATAACAATGTTTATCGGTTATTTCATTAGCAGTATTTGGCACGAATACCGGACACTTCGGCACCTCGCAAAGTCGGCACCAGCAAAGTCGGCACCTTGCAAACTCAGCACCTTGCACACTCGTCACCCACTCGGCACCAAGAATGTGTATGTCGGCACCATACAAACTCGGCACCGGCCTTTTTTTTACTAACAAACTCGGCACCAAGCGAAAAATTAATATCACCTCGAAGAGTCAAGTGGTTACAAACAAAGTAACGTGCGGTGTACTTACACAATAAAATATGGTTTGATATAATAGTAGCTTTGTAAACTATGTTAAATCACTAATTCTATGGGTGATGAAAATTCCGAACTTTCAAGAACATTTTGGGGCCCCCCAGAAATTTACCGTCTGCCCGCATGTGCCGTGTGTCAACAAGTATTTTTATAGGCTGTCCATGTCGGTGAAAGTGTGTGGTGCCATTTCCTTATGATTTGGGCTTTGGTTGAGCAATTTTAACAAGGGTTTGTTTAATTTGGTTAATGATTTTCAATGGATTTTTGCTTCCAGACCATGATTTGCCGAAAGGCACCGGCCCGTGATATGGGGACTAATTTCCCGACGGCTCCGCGACAGTTTTGTGCGTGATAGCTCTAGCCTACGGCGTACACAAAAGATCGTTTGTGGTGCACATTGCTTCCACCAGTGCTATTTTTTTTTTAAATGTTACGATTATTATATTCTAATAATACTTGCTATGTTATTACTAATAACAGAATCAAGCCTTTTATGGGACTATGGTGGGGACTGAACTTTAACATAAAAATGAGGCCTCGCGCAGTGTGAAAATCGAACTTTTTCAACTGGGTGCCGAGTTAGTATCTGTACATGTGCCGAGTTTGCAAGGTGCCGAGGTTGTGGGTGACGAGTTTGTAAGGTGCTGAGTTTGCAGGTGCCGAGTTTGCAAGGTGCCGAAGTGACCGGTACCCTTTGGCACACTATCCTACCACCATCCTCCTCTAACAACCCCCAGCCTACTGAGTTACTGACACGCCTCACTACACCCAAGGGGTTTCTCACACAATGGGCAACCCTAACAATAGTCCTAAGGCCGCCAACCACTCAACCAATCAGAGCATTGATTGACTTGTACGCTGGATCCTCTGAACCCCAATAAATAAACCCACTTATCTCTTACCTCTTCAGTCCTGACGATGACTAGGGCAAGCTAGTCGAAACGTTGAGACCAACCCAAGAACTGACTCCGCGGTAGTACAGTTAATTACGATCCATACTATTACCTAAAGTAGTCCAAACCTATTTCTATACCATCCGCCCAGGTAATACTCTGCAGTAGTAGAATTAAGCAAGACAGTTCTCTAAGAACAAACTCTACCTGGCAAGTAGATACACACATGGTGTTACCGCAAACCAAATATACATTGATACCTCACCATGCAATGCCTTAAATCCTAAAAACAATGTTTATGTTATTCTACCTCCATGGAATAACTGTCGGATAATTATTGTATGGCGCCACCACTTTTTCACTCATTTTTACAAAAAGGGATATATCATTGAGGTAAATTAGATCATTGAAAAAGTAGTGGCGCCATACGGAACTTCCATTTGTTTACTCAAATTATTCATACACCTTTTGGTAAAAATGTGTGAAATAGTTTAGGCAGAATACGGACATTTTTCCAACGTAAGCAATACATTTACACATAGGGATTAGTATCGAAACATGATTTTGTACATTGAAGGTTCAGTTTTTTCTATCTCCTTGATAAAAATGACATGAAACAAAAGCTTTGAAAAACATTTCTATCCCGTTCATAAATTATTTTGTTTCTGTTTTTCTGTTTAGGAGTCTGCAATGGTGAACTGAAGCTGCTGGAGCTAATTGAACTGCTTGGGTAAGACTGAACTGAAGTACCAGTGTTCGTAAATGAAGGGTAGATTCACAACATGTTGTGGATTATAACATAGAGCTAGTCATCAGGGAAGATTTTTCAGTAGTCCATATTCATTTATTTTGTGGGTTCGAATCCCATCCGAGTAACATGCCTGTGATATTTTTTCTCGGGAAAGGAGTATACAGTGCTAACACACATCAATGTATGGGTAAAACCAAAATTAGTATTCTTATCCCAGATGCAAATTTAACATCTCTTATATCGTTGCGGTACCCAGTGCCAAAACATAGGATTCGAACTGCCTCTAGCTACCGGGCAATCTCGGTGGTCTAGTTGGTATGACACTGCTCTAGAATTGCAAGGGTCGTGGGTTCAAATCCCACCCGAGTAACATGCGTGTGATATTTTTTCACAGGACTCAGGAAAGTACTGAGTATACAGTGCTAACACACATCAGTGTATGGGTAAAAACCATAATTATTCTTCTTTATCCCCTATGCGAATTTTACATCTCTTTAATCTTTCCAATGTTATACACACTTTTTGATCAACAGGCCGTACCTGACCAGCAAAGAAAATGACATCAGAGGAAGGAGTACATTGCTTCTGGCTAAAACAATTCATCAATTACCAAGGAATAAGCTTTCAGCAGATGAGGGTAATACAATCTAGGGCCTGCAATGTTAATGTCTTTTAAAGACACTGGACACTGTTGGTAGTTGTCAAAGAGTAGTCTTCACAGTTGGTGTATCTCAACATATGCATAAAATAACAAACCTGTGAAAATTTTAGCTCACTCAGTCGTCGAAGTTGCGAGGTAACAATGAAAGAAAAAAATACCCTTGTCACAAGAAGTTGTGTGCTTTCAGACGCTTGATTTCAAGACCTCAAATTCTAAATCTGAGGTCTCAAAATCAAATTCGTGGAAAATTACTTCTTTCTCGAAAACTATGTCACTTCAGAGGGAGCCGTTTCTCACAATGTTTTATACTATCAACCGCTCCCCATTACTTGTAATCAACATAGGTTTTATGATAATAACTATTTTGAGTAATTAACCAATAGTGTCCACTGCCTGTAAATCTGGAGAGTGTTCCCCCTTCCCCCACCACTCTAAGAATTTTCTCAGTAACCAGAAACTTATCATTATTTTAAACATTTAGACTCAATTTGGACCAGGGTCCATTTTCATAGACTTGTTAAACAATAAATTTAGCTAAGCACTAATCAATTTTACATCCACGTACAAAAATATATGGACCCATTTTCTCAGAACGATGTCATTTGATGGTTTAGATGTTTAAAGATTTTGCTCTGGAAGGGTATCGAATACAATGGCAATAGGAGACTTTTGAGATGCTGGCAACATAAAGGTCCTTTTTGTAGGTCTAAGCATAAGCAAAAACTGTGAAAAAGGACATTCTTAAGGCCGGTTTTTAGTCGGTCGCGCGATGGAAATCTTGACACGCGATCCTAAAAAACACAGTTGATATTCATCGCTTAGGCCTATAAAACGATGGTCGCGCGACCGACTATAAACCGGCCTTAAAAGTCTCCCATTGAAACCATTTTAGCATGAGTTTAGAGACTTGTAATTCTCCACTCGCATATCTATTGGAAAATGAGTACAACATCTAAACAAATTTTTCTCCCCCCTTTCTGGTCAATCACTAAACTGACGTTAATTTAATTCATCATAGCATTTACTGATTTGGGGTGGAACAAAGACAAATTTACTCCAGCAGGATTTGAACCAACAACATCTGGATTAACGTGCCGGAGCTCCACGACTGAACCATATAGCCCTATGTTGGCGGTCTCCCAGTTGTTAGAGCGCCAATCTATTTGTTCGGAGGTCATTTGGTTCAAACTCCGCTGTAGTCAACTGTTCTTTATTTAACCCCAAATCACTTAAAATTTACCTAGTCAGTTTCCCTTGTGATTTATTAATTCATACTATTTACTCTTTTTCCAGCTGGACTACTGACTGCATTTTTCTGTGACAGACTAAAGGACCACCACTCTGTAACACCCCACACCATTTATGGCATACTTTCATTGGTAAGAATTTATGGATCAAATTTAGCCAAATTCCATATCGTCGGCTTAGTGCTTAAAACTCATGCTTAGTGCTTAAAACTCGAGGAAAATATTGGTAATTATCTGCTTTTTGTGACTTTGCAAACATAGAGTTCCCAGCCAGAATACCATATGCTGCCATTATAGTGACCATGTCATTTCTTGCTTAGCGAAGAAATTTGCTAAGCAGAATTTCCTGCGCAACAACTTGATGAAATTGGACCCTGCTTGAAACAATAGCTCTACTTGACGAAGATTATTGTTCTCATTTTCTCTCAGAGTACATTGAGTTCTTTAGCGGCTGGTGATGCAGTCAAGATCTGCACTAACGTCTTTAAGGAGGTTCAAGTTCAATCGCTGGTTCAGACTGACCGACAGTCTGTCTACTCAATCATCAATAATTTCCTGTATTCCAGGCTGGAAGGTAAGATTTACATTTTGTGTTTATCTCAGCCACGCAACTTTTCAGCCGATCAACAGATTTCCTCTTTTTCTTTTCAAAACAGTGCCATAGAAAACCGAAAAACACAAAAGTTAATAGCGATCGACCGTTTGCTCTTTTTTTTTGCAATTAGGAAGTTGCATGTCTGTCTTCTCGTGTCATTAAGCTCGAAGATCTTGCTGGTGCGAGGGTTGTGTTTGTTTTGTGTTTTTGCATTAAGTTAAACACACTGGCCACTGTTGGTTATTGTCAAAGACCAGTCTTCTCACTTGGTGTATCGCAACATATGCATCAAATAACAAACCTGTGAAAATTGGAGCTCAGTTGGTCATTGCAGTTGCGAGATAATAATGAAAGAAAAAACACCCTTGTCACACGAAGTTGTGTGCTTTTAGATGGTTGATTTCTAGATCTCAAATTCTAAATCGGAGGTCTCAAAATCAAATTTGTGAAAAAATAACTTCTTTCTCAAAAACTACGTTACTTCAGAGGGAGCCGTTTCTCACAATGTTTTATACTATCAACAGCTCCCCATTACTCGTTACTAAGTAAGGTTTAATGCTAATCATTATTTTGAGTAATTACCAATAGTGTCCACTGCCTTTAAACATGCACTGGCCTTGTATGGTTGCAGTTTTGCTGGCCAGGTGCTATAACTACTGGCCTTGCGTCTGTCAGGTTCAGTTATATTTTAAGCCCTGCAAATGATTCATTTTTTTCCTATTGAATGTTTTTCTATCTGGCGATCAGCAGCTCGACAGTGCTATTTTTTTTTTTTTCAACACAGGGCATTGCTAAGGTTCACGGTTCAGATACCGCTCATATTTTTTCTGTTGTTGTTTGGTTGTCAGAGTTACAGGAGTTGGGGTCAGAGTTCGTGTATGGTTTCATCCAGGTCATGGATGGTGAAAAAGATCCACGTAACCTCCTCACAGCGTTCCAGATTGTACAAACTCTTATTCAACATTTTCCTATCGGTAAGTTTTGCTCCTGGATTGTGAGGCAAAAGTCTGATTTTTGATTTATTTATTGACCATTAATGAAACCTTGTAGGACTTGCAGGCATTTTTACAGAGTGAGTCAACTAAACGTTTTATTCATCATTCAAAACCACAATGGGTGATATTAAATGGTCCGACCGTAGGAGGATTGACTGTGTACTGTGTAGATTCATTAACAACATGATGTCATATTGCAGGCTGGTTTAGTGAATACAATTCAAAACCACAATGGGTGATATTAAATGGTCCGACCGTAGGAGGGTTGACTGTACTGTGTAAATGCATTCACTTCATGATTTAATATTGCAGGCTGGAATAATTATTCAAAAACAATGTGGATGATATAATGTCATATTACAGGTTGGCATAGTTAAAACTATAGTGGATGATATTGAATGGTTGGCAAAAGAAGTGTTGAACATTCTAGTATAATTGTACATGTAGAAGTTGACATTACATGGACAAAAATAAGACAACAAAGAAATGACAAGTCTAGACCCATACTAACAAAGGGTTAAATCCTCAAGTGTAAGGAGAAGTGGACTTTTCACAGTAAAACAAATATAAGACAATGAAAAATGGCAAGTCTAGAACCATCCATACCAACTGTGAAGGTTTTTTTCATCCATACAAACTGTGAAGGTTTTTCCATAAACTTGTAGTCGAAAAAGCTGTACTTTTTTAGCATTACGCCTAATCTGTTTTAGGATAGCACATGTGCGAACCTCTCTTCTCGGCTATTTCAGGACAATAATACAAATTTTAAAAATATTGTTGACCTTAGAAGTCCCCCCCCCCCTCACAACACTCTGACCATTCAAGTATATTGCACTTTATTACCTCTCCTCTTCATTCCAGGTATTTTCGCTGAGGAGTTATTTGAAGTGACGTCTTGCTACTTTCCGATTGATTTCCGTCCTCCACCCAACGACCCTCATGGAATATCAACGGACAGTCTTATCCAAGGACTCAGAGGCTGTCTGGCGGGTACTCCGAAGTTTGCGGAGGTAATATCATGGCCTTTGACTCGTAAAAATTTCCCACAATTTCAAGAGTTCGGAATTTTCAGAGAGAGTTTCCTATTCCTTAAAACTTACTTTGAAGATGGGAATCACATGTACAAGCTAGTCAAGAAAGACAAACCTCAGTTGTTTTATTTGAAAGTGTGTTGACATTTTACAGATGGGCTCCTTTTACAGATGGGCTCATAGGTCTGATTGTAATCAGTAGAAATGGTTAAACAGAAGTTCAGTTTAAAGGCAGTGGACACTATGGTAGTTACTCAAAATAATTATTAGCATAAAACCTTACTTGGTGACGAGTATTGGGGAGAGGTTGATGGTATAAAACATTGTGAGAATTGGCTCCCTCTGAAGTGACATAGTTTTTGAGAAAGAAGTAATTTTCCACGAATTTGATTTCGAGACCTCAGATTTAGAATTTGAGGTTTCGAAATCAACCATCTAAAAGCACACAACTTCGTGTGACAAGGGTGTTTTTCTTTCATAGTTATCTCGCAACTTTGACTAAAATTCAACTTTCAGCTAAAAATATTCACAGGTTTGTTATTTTTTGCATATGTTAAGATACACCAAGTGGGAAGACTGGTGAGAAAACTGGAGAAGACTTTGACAATTACCAATAGTGTAAAGTGTCTTTAACTGTTTAGGAAGATGTACGTAAAGCACAACTCGTCTGTCTTTCTTCCTTGATAGCAATGTTGAGTTGTCTACCACTGGTTCTTTTCAGAACCAACACTACTCAAATAGATTGACACATGGTGCTACCCGAACCTCACCTGATTCAGGCCGAATACTTCACAGGGGGAGGCAATGGAGGCGATTGCCTCCATGCCCCTGGTCATTGCCTTGGTGCCCGTCAAATGCTGCAGTAGAAATGTACAACTTCCTCATTGGGTGCTCTTAACCAAGTAACCTTGATGCCCTTCCAAAAACAAAGCATACATTATACTCCCACCATGCAAAGTTTCAAATCCTACTTTAACTTCCTTTTTTTGCTTGTCTGCAGTTCTGTCTACCGCTGCTGATGGAGAAGCTTGCCTCTGAGTTACAGAGTGCCAAGATAGATGCGTTTGAGACCCTAGCAGCGTGTGCTCCGGTGTATGGCGCTAAACACTTAAAGGATTACCTGGAAGCTGTGTGGTCTTACTGCAGGAAAGAGGTAAAAATATTCAAGATATCACTTGATAATCTTTAAAAAGAATTTGGGCTGAACAAGAACATTGTAGTTCAGTGGTTAGACTGCAGGACTTAATTAAATTATTAAAATTTCAACAAAAAACATAAAGTACTTGGCCTTATTTCGTTTTTGTTTGACCCATATCACTGGTTTTAATGATCCAGTAATTGAGTGATATGATGATAAACACTTTAAAAAAAAGTTTGTTTGTTTTTGTTCGTATTTTTATTTAAGGACCCCACTGAATGAAGTCTAAATTACTGGCTCTTTGGAGCTATCTTTTTATAATTTTGGGCAGCTAGTTTATCCTTCTTGTTTTCTACTCTCGTTTATTTGTTTTGATTGTTATCCTCCTGTTACTATGTTTATTATTTTGACATATTCTTGCTGTATTCTATCCTTTTAAATTCAAATCCAATCAAATCACTTAAAAAGCTCCGGTATTCACCACAGCTTGGTGCTCATGGCGTTGATATTGATAATTTTTACGACAGATATGCAGAGCAAAGAATAATGAGACCCAGGTGCAGACCTGATACTTCACGGAGGCACTGAAGGCAATTGCCTCCATGCCCCCTGGTCATTGCCTTGATGTCCTTGGAATACTCCAATAGAAATTTACAATTTCCTTATAAGGGTGCCCTTTACCAAGGAGAAAATGGAATTGGGCGTTTTGGTGGGTTTTTTTTACGTGAAATGTTTTTTTTGTAGCCTAATATATGCCTTGCAACAATAGTGTACAACTACAATCATGTCAAATAAGCCTAGTACATGCTAACAATGCACCTAAGAGCATAATAAACCTCAACATTTTCTAGGGTACCATTGTGGGTATCATGTCTCGTGGCGTTCGGCTGCCTCGCTCCGCACTTGCGTTGTGCCTTTGAAGATTTTCCTCTTTTTTTTTCAACGGGCAGTTGCATGCCTGTTTAAAAACGAAGCATGCATGCCTGCAGGTGTGTATAGCACCTTGTAAAGGCTTACAAAGTGATTTGGCGCAATCTGCAGCCAACCACGCTTGAAACGTCAAGACAAACCGCTTCTCTTAACTACAAGTGCAGTGTGTTCGTGAAAAAGCATTACGTGCCATCCGAAGGACGGACCAAATAAATTGTCAAGTGTCTTGCTCAAGTGCTAAGACCGGCACTCGAACCCACACTCTGCTGATCAGAAACACTAGAGCTTGAGTCTGGTGCCTTTGACTGCTCGGCTACGACATGTTTATGTATGATGATACATGTATTCATTCATGTAAGTGCTGTTGCTAGGGAGGGGAGAGCTTTGCATGGTTGTGAAATGAGGATCCTTTCAAATGCTTCTGTTTATTTCCTTCACATGTTAAAAAAATGCACGTTGGACAACGATATTTACCTGGGTGAATTTTCTTATGAATCTATTTTACATCTCTTAGGTATTCCAGTCGTTTAGTGGTGAACTTGAACAAGCTGCTTTAGGGTCTCTTTGCTGCTTCTTGAAAGCTGTGTCTGATGACCGGTCAGAAGAGGGCGCTGTTTTCTCCCTGGATTATTTCCTGGACGAAATCCTTAAAGGTGTGTGTGGGCGTTCATTTTATCTTTTAAGTCTATGTCATTCTGATAAAGTATGTGATAGGAAAGTTGTTTGTCGACCCAGACTATTTTAAATTTGTTTACACATTTAAGAATGATTTAATCTGTGTTTTAGTTTTGTTTAAACCCCAGGTTGATGCCACATGTTCAAAACTAAGAAAATGGTTTTAAAGTAAAAAAAATTACTCAAAATACATTGACACATTTTCTTTCAACTCCATTTTACACCCTTGAAATTAAATTTATGATATTGGTTTTTTTTTGTTTTTTTTTCTTCTTTAGAATGTCAGAAGCACATCAATGAGCCAGACCTGAGATTCTTACATCCAAGTTGTCGTCTACTCCAAGCTGTCGCTAGTTCTACAGAAGCAGTTTGCAGCAAGATTCTATCCTACATTATTCCACTCTTACTTCAACAGTTTGATAAACACCTACAGGTAATTTATTATACACTGTAGAATGTAATCATTTGGGAGCCAAATTTCACGTAAAAATGATAGTAAGGGCATACACGCTGAGTTGTCTAAAATGCTGTAACACTAATTTTAGACAGGCGCTCTAGAGTCGCGCCGAACCAAATTCTGAGTTATTAAGTACATGAAAAGTTTGCATCTGAAACAGTAAGGAGCGACTCGACGCGATAGAAGTCGGAACGACTTTGGAGCGTTTTGGTTTCAGACATTTTAATCTTGAGTCATGAGCCGAGCCAATTCAAAAGGTTATGTTGAGTTCGCCTGTCTGAAACCAAAATTTATTTGGGTCGACCTAGAGTTGCTTCTAATCTACTTGGCTCGGTGTGACTCTGGTGCGCCTGTCTTAAAGCCATTGGACACTTTCGGTAAACAGTATTGTCCAAAGGCCCACACTTCGTGTATCACAACTTGTATATAAAATAACAAACCTGTGAAAATTTAGGCTCAATCGGTCATCGGAGTCGGGAGAAAATAACGGGGAAAACCCACCCTTGTTTCTGCACGTTTCGCCGTGTCATGACATGTGTTTCAAATAAATCCGTAATTCTCAATGTTTTCTTGAAAAGTAAAGCATTTCATGGAATAATAGTTCAAGAGAAGTCTTTCACCATTACCTTCTGTAAACCCTGTAAATTATTTGTAAATCTGTGAACTTTTTTTTTTTCTGTTCCGAAAGTGTATAATGGCTTTAAACGGGTGTAAGACACACCCGGACAATGACTCAAAAAATGCTGCAACCAAAACTAAGTTGTGATGATGACGTCTGGTGAGTTGTGTCAAAAGCAGAGTTACCTTTGAAAATACCATATGATTTATATTGTTTGCAACTGGTTCACTGTAAATCTTTTCTGTTCAGCAATTGTTTTCTGTCTAATCAAAAAGGTTTGAAACGTTCTGCCTAATATTCGTTCAAATTGATTTTCCCCAGGCCAACATGCGGCAAAATATTCTCTCTGTGCTCCAAGCTTTCATCCGTGTCTCCATGCAATTTCCCTACAATGATTTCCCTAATCCGGTGTCACTCCACAAAGACAGAGCCCTGACCGTCTTCATATCAGTACTTTCAGAGACAAATAACTCTCTGAAATCGGTGGCAGCGGTGGGATTGGGTCTTCTCGTCGAGACCAAGGGCCTCCTAGCAGAGAGTGAAGTAGTTCTCATTGCTGACCACCTGACCAAGACTTTACTCTCCGAAGGTGACAAGGATTTAAGGTTAGTGTTTTCAAGGTTTTTAAATTTTCCCAATTTGTGATCTACCAGTGCCACTTTCATCAGTTAGGATTCTGGTTTCAATTATTTCTTCTTTGAACAGCTAAGGACCTAGACTATATTCCTCATAACACACATGTAATTTTTTTTAAATAAAGTTGACCTTAAAATATTTTCTTCTTTTTCTCGTTTACCAGACAGGAGAGTGAGAGGTCGTTGACCTACCTATCAACACATTACCCATCAGTTACTGAACAGACTGTCCTACCAGCATTGCTAATGAATCTCAGTACAGGTATAAACAACCCACCAATGAAAATCACAAATTTCATTTTCATAAATTGAACTATGAACTATTGAACTATTTCATTTGATATTTCATTCTGGTTGTGAAGCCTAGGACTCTCGAAAAAGCGAACTTAATGACTGTACTAGCAAAGAACCTAGTGGAGAGAATATATAGAAGGAAGTTTCAGTTTTAGATGTGGGAGGAAAAAAAGCAGAGGTGGAAGGTGAGGAAAGATACCAACTACTCCAACCCAACCATCTTTAAAGATTCCAATTCAAAATTGTCCTTCATTGAGGGGTCTTGATAACGTCCTATGGCTTTCTTAGATTTTTTATACATTTTAATGTTGCCAGTGGTATTGGACTTAAAGGCTTCCGAATCTGAAACAGTTATTTAGTTAACTTTAGTAATTCCATGCATGAGCCATTGGCTTATTGTCCTTGCTGTTTTGTTTTGTTATTCCTGTATTTATTTTGTGTTGATATTTTGTTATGTTGAATAAATAATAAAAATAATAATAATAACAGTAGTAATCTAATCCTGGTCTTCATTTTCTTAGAGCCAATGGAAGTAGGTTCAGGAGACAGCCAGAAAGTCGCAGCGGTATCCCATCATACAATTCTATCCAGTATGGCCGCCTTAGCAACCAAACCAATACTAGTGGAAAGTATCGTTGAGAAACTGTTGAAGCATCTAGAGCTCCTCTGCACAGGTTTGTTATGAATTCTTTCATTCTGTTAGCACCATTTTGTTGTTTTTGTAATTCCAAAGCTCTCCTTGATTCTGCAGAAAGTTTCCTGAAAAGACACTAATCTTACCATGTTTAACTGAGCAAAATTTGACAATTTCCCTGGTTATGGAAGCTCTGCCCCCATTATGGTGAAAATATATATCTCCCTGATTTGAACTGCCTCTAGCTACCGGGCAATCTCGGTGATCTAGTTGGTAAGACACTGCTCTAGAATTGCAAATGTCGTGGGTTCGAATCCAACCTGAGTAATATGCCTGTGTTTTTCTCACAGAACTCGGGGGGGGGGGGGGGGGGGAGTACTGAGTATACAGTGCTAACACACATCAGTTTTTATGGAAGAATTTTTTTTTAATAATCTCCCTGATTACTCAAAAACTGATTTGGTAACGAGCATTGGAGAGATGTAGATAGTATCAAACATTGTGAGAAACGGCTCCCTCTGAAGTAGCATAGATTTTGAGAAAGAGGTCATTTCTCACTAAAATAATGCCACAAAGATTTCTAGCCAGAAAATCTGTTATTCATATCTGTAAGCACACGAATTCGTCCAACAAGGGTGTTTTTTTCTCTCGTCATTTTCTCGCAACTTCGATGACCAATTGAGCTCAAATTTTCACAGGCTTGCTATTTTAAGCTTATGTTGGGATACACCAAGTGAGAAGACTGGTCTTTGACAATTACCAATAGTGTACCTTCCCTTTAAATGGATTGGGCGCGTTTGTGTACGTTCCATAATTTGAACCCTATAAGTGTAGATATATACCATAAAATTAATCTGTGAAAAGGCGGTAGCATTTTTGAGATCTTGCCGAAAACCTGGAGCAGTTATGTCCAACAGTTTGCAATTGGAATACTGCATCAATTTATCAGATTCAAATTTTGGGGATAAAAAGTGCGATCTTTTTCTATAATAGCATTACTTCAAAGTGAAAAGTTACTCAAAATGCATTATTATACACATAACGAATGTTTATGGGTGCAATGGTGCGAGTATGTTCATGAGTTGAAAGATGGAATGTTCTATTCAACGAGGCGGAGCCGAGTTGAATGGAACATTCCAGCTTTCAACGAATGAACATATTCGCACCATTGCACGAATGAAAAACATTCATTATTTGTTTTATATAACATCCAAGTAGATCTTTGTCATTTCGATTGAAAGATACAACTTTCAAAACAAACAAAGCGTATGCCTACAATTTTTAATTGTAGAAGCCGAATGCTAGTAATTTTACTAATGCCTTGCAGTAACACTGCTGCGTTACCAAAGACACGCGCACGCAGTGATGTTTTTACTCATCTTTTTCGTTCCATCCGAAAAGTACCATTGCCGCTGGCAGCGTGCAATGGTACTTTTCGGATGGAACGAAAAAGCACGGTGAGTGACTCAGCGTCCTCAGCGTGCAATGGTAATTTTATTTGCTATCACGTGACGGACAATCCTCCAATCAAATGGCAAGGATCTGCTTGGGTGTTATATAAACTATCCAAAGCGGCTGTACTTCTTACCAAGCAAGTTTTTCTTGCCATTAGTATTCAGAGTCATTACTAAATTTATACCTTCCCTTTGTAAAGCGTCATGAACATATTACACTGGTTCTTCGTTCTCTACACTGGCTACCTATTCTCAATCGGATTAAGTTCAAAATTCTTCTCCTTGTTTACAAAGCAAGACATGGCCTCGCACCCACATACATCAATAGTCTCATCTCCCAAAAGTCGCTTTCTTCATCCATGAGCCTTCAATCAACATTCAACATCCATCTTCAACTTTCCAATGGTCCACGCACGAATACCCGCTATGGTCATAGAGCATTCTTAGTAGCTGCACCAACTTGCTGGAACAAGCTCCCTCTTTACATCCATGATTCATCTTCAATCAGCTCATTCAAGACTCGGTTAAAAACACATCTTTTCAGACAATGCTAAAGCGCTTTGAACGCCTGTGGAAAGCGCTATACAAATGTTAGTTATTATTATCATTATTATTGACGAACGTTGGCATTCAATTTGTGTTTTTTGTTGTATTACAGCTAGCGATATCCTTCATTTTCCCTTAGTATAATGTTTTCATTTTGTGCAGACGCTTTAATCACTTTTTTTTTTAGAAGTGCGCATTATAAATCCATATTATCATCATTATTGTTAGCTTCAACCCTGTTGTTGTATTACAGCTAACGATGCATCCAAAACTGATGAATGCGTTGCTACGTGTCAAAGTCTCCTCAGCATCGTCACAAAGACCACAACGGATCCAACAAACCTCCAGTTTCTCTATCAACATCTCCTGCCGGCACTACTTAGTAGATTAGTCATTGCTGCCTGCACTGAGAGGTCAGAGGTCAAATGCACCCAGATGCTTTGTAATGAAGAGGTTGTTGTACTTGTAGCGGCCATTGTTAGAAACGCTGTCCAGTTTCTGGAAGCAAGGTATGTTACGGTTGACTTGTGCATAAAGCGCTCACCTCTCACCAAGGTGACCCTGGTGTGAGTTGAGTTGTGCGTTGGTTCTCTGTTGTGCCACGTTGTGCCACGAGGGTTTTCCATACCATCGATTTTCCTCCCTGAGAAAAAGATCAAAAACTTTTGATCTCTGGCTGTGCTCCGTGGTCATAATGGGTTGATGTGGCTGGCTGCAAAAAGCCCCCTTGCATGCCTGCTTCTCAAACACGATGTAGCCGCGTCCTTCGCAATTTAGCTCTTAGCTGCGAATCAGGATGATTAGCCTCCCAAGTTATTATTTACTAGTTACTATTATGATCTGTTCAATGTTTATTCCACGAATCAAATTAAAAGATTATCTATGAACGCAAACATCTGCCCTTTACTAGAAATTCCAAGATTCATCACTCACTTTATCACTGATTGTCAATTTAGGTTGTGTACCAAAACGCCCTCAACGGCCACAAACGACTTTACTTCCACTGAGCCATAAAGGTCAAAGTGGAGGTCATGATCTGAAGTGACATTTTGTTGCCTACTTTTTTATTTCCCGATAAATTTATCATTTAAAATTTGATTATAATGATTATGTTTCAGTTCAGCTTCAGAACTTTGCGGTCAGTACATCGAGATCTTTCACAGACAGAATCTCAGCAGTTTACAGCAAACAGACAGTTTACCAGCTGACGTTATGTTCAATCCATTACAGGTTAGCTACATATTATTATACAAATATAACATGGTTTGAGGGTGACTAGTATACACATATTGACTGGCAATGTGGTAACTAGTGTACATGTATGTCTATTCCCCCGAGGGAATTTGAGTGACCAGAAGAGGGAAATAGGCCCCTCTTCTGGTCACTCACAGGCCCGAGGGGGAATAGACGTACACTAGTTACCGAATTATGCCAGTCAATATGTGTTTTTAATACACAGCTCGGTCTTAAATGTGAAAAAAGCACAGAAATCTGGAAAAGAAAGGAAGTTTTGTAGTTGCTGTTCACGGTTCAAGTCAAGAGAGGGCGCTGTAACCAGGCACTATTTTTAAAGACTAGTGCCCGCTCGGGAACTAGTTCCCGCAAAACACGCGCTCCAGATCACTAGACTCTATTAGTTCATCCCACGTGACAGTGTTTCAGCCAACCAGAATACAGAAAAAGCAAGAGGTGTGTTATAATTGATATTAGCTCCCCAAGGTATTGGAAGTTGACAAGTTTGCCAATACTGAGGGGAGCTCATATCGACTAGTCACCCGAAATAAACCATGTTATATTTGTTGTACTATACTTCATACATGTACATACTCAGTTGTTTGTAGCAAGGGAAAATGATGACTGTGAAATCAAATGCACCATGATAAGTTTGTTCATGTGTCAGATGTCGCTAGAGCTAGAGGCAGTTGCCTCCATTTCCCTGGTCATTGCCTAGGTGCCCTTGAAATGCTCCAGTAGATATTTACAATTTCTTCATAGGGTGCCCTTTACCAAGTGAAAAATGCCTTGGTGCCCTTGCCCTTTCAAAAACAAAGCATACAGACCTGTACTTTTTACTTGTAGTTTATTCTTATATACAATAATGTATACTTGCAGATTAACTCGCCAGAGCCTCAACACCAGTTGGTCATTTTACTGACCGCTTGTATCTGCTCGGTCCGGAGAGAAGTGACCATTCCAGACCAGTCTGAGGTCTTAACAAAGTTACTTCAGATGGCCACAGGATGTGACTGCGAGGTCATAAGGTCAACTGCTGCTAAGTGTCTAGCTGGACTTGTCAACAAACACACTGCAGGTAAATGTCTTAATCATTTTTATCAGAATTTTATTGGTCTCTTTCCCTTACATCAATGTATGTAGGAAATGTATACTCGGTACTCAGTACTTTCCTGAGTTCTGTGAACAAAATCACAGGCATATTACTTGGGTGGGACGAGTGTTGTGGGGGCGGGCCTGCCCAAAATTTCGCCAAGCACTCTGAGCAAAACACACTGTGCCGCCCAGCACAGATTTCTCCCAGATATGATGCCCCCATATCTTGACATGAATCATTTTGTTGAACTGCTCGCCCTAAGTGGACTAAATTGGATTGAGAGCCTGCTACTAAAATTGGTCTAGCTACAACACTGGGTTGGACAATCTAGAGCAGACGTCTTACCACCAACCATTTTGATCAGCTGGGAATGTCTATGAAAATTCTTCCACCCATTACTCTTTTGGTTTTGGATTCAATTCTTTCCAACTCGAAAACCTTACTCTGTGTTATTTTAATTTTGTTTTACATCATTTTATATTGTAAATAGCAAAACAGGGAGACGGCCAACACTTGGGCTAGGTTCCTCAGTTGGTAGAGCACCGGTGTGGCAGGAGATTCTGTATCCCCCCATACGGTGAACTGTGTACAAACTTCTTCTGATAGCGCCCTCTATTGAATAATCCTCCAGCCCTTGTTAATTTCCCGTATGGGGGTTACAGAATCTACAGGGGACAGATTTCCCTAGGACACCGGCACATTTATCTTGAGGAAGCAGATTCAAGTCCCACTCTCGTAAAGTCTTTGTTCAGCCCCAAATTAGTTTATTTGTAAGTGCTTGCAAGATTGTATTTGTTTGTGTCATTTAACTTTATACTTGTATTGACCTTGTTTTTCCCATAACTGTTTTGCTTTGTGTCATTTCCATTTTGTTGAAAACAAAAATTGTGTTCTGTAACTTTGTGGAGCTGTAATTTTACAGCTGCCTTTATATTCACTTAAATCTTGTATATTCTCATTGCTTTTGTCATTTCTGATTACCTATTTTTTCCTTGTTGCCAATGTTGTTTTGATAGTTTTACGGTGTTATCACTTTAAGTCAATCAAATATTGCAATTAAATTGATTTTTGATGATTGCTGGCTTAACTCGAGGGCCGCATGCATGTTGCAAAGCTTCAATACGAAGTGTGGACGTCAGAACCAACGAGGTCTACATAATGTAGAGATCTAAAACCCTTTTATGGACTTCTACACATCCACATAGTAAATAATTACAGTGTTGAAGAATGGTATTTTCCTTACGTTACACGGGTGGATTCCACAAAGAGTTAAGACTTAAACTTAGGACTAGCCTTAAGTTTTGAATATGGCCTAGGACTAGTCCTAACTCTTTGTGAAAGTGACCACAGAACAAAAGAATGTCCACACACACAGTGACTGCAGTACAGAGCTGTGTGCATTAGCGTGTGTATGAAATTTATTTAAGAAAATAGTATTTTGTTCTTGAATGAAAACAATAATGAGTAAAGATTAACATAATGATTACTGTCAGGCTAAGAGATCAGTCACAGATTGATCATAATGAAGTGAATAGCTGTAAAGTTAAAGGAACACGTTGCCTTGGATCGGTCGAGTTGGTCTCTGAAAAGCGTTTGTAACCGTTTGCTATAAAATGCATATGATTAGAAAGATATTTTAAAAGTAGAATATAATGATCCATACAAGTATCACTCGAAATCGGTGGTTTTCCTTTTACCTCGTCGACAAACACGGTCGGCCATTTATGGTTGACTCCCATAAATGGTCGACGGTGTTAGTTCGCAAAGTAAAATGAAAACCACGCAATTTTGAGGCAATAGTGTGTGGATCATTGTATTCTACTTTTAAAACATCTTTCTAACCATATGTATTTTATAACAAATGCTTACGAACGCTTTTCAAATACCAACTCGACCGATCCAAGGCAACGTGTTCCTTTAAGTACCGGAGGCTAATTTTAGTTCTATTCATCTGTCTTGTTGTAAATCCATTTTGTATCCCTTTACTCAACTGACAAACCATTTTCCCATTTCAAGAAGTACATTTATATCAATTCCATGAAAAAAATATTTACAGTACTTAGCGATTCTGATATTAAAAGTTATGTATTTCTATTAAACCTATCCCAGTTAGGCCTAGTGGTAAATACAAATAGTGATTTTGAAATGATATCTGATTCTGAAAGATAATTCTTTAATTCAATTATCTATTTTTTCGGACATATTCTTAGTTAAAAAGTATGTCTTCATGATAAGAAAGTTTGATCATTTAAGATGAGCCTTTTAGGCTATGCATGGTGTAAAATTACTAAGTAGGCCTAAGTAAGGTATGTAACGCTTGCGGTGACACCATGTAAGAAATCTCTTGTGCGAGTAGCGGTGGCTGTGAGAAAAGCCTGTCTCTTCTTGGCGTCTCGATCATTGTGCTCTGACCGTCTTAAAGACATTGGACACCGTTGGTAACTGTCAAAGACTAGTCTTCACAGTTGGTGTATCTCAACATATGCATAAAATAACAAACCTGTGAAAATTTGAGCTAAATCGGTCGTCAAAGTTGCGAGATAATAATGAAAGAAAAAACACCCTTTTCACATGAAGTTGTGTGCTTTCAGATGCTCGATTTCAAGACCTCAAAGTCTTAATCTGAGGTCTCGAAATCAAATTTGTGAAAAAATAACTTCTTTCTCAAAAACTACGTTACTTCAGAGGGAGCCGTTTCTCACAATGTCTTAAACTATCAACCTCTTCCCATTACTCGTTACCAAGTAAGGTTTTATGCTAATAATTATTTTGAGTAACTATCAATAGTGTCCACAGCCTTTAAGATCTTCTCCAGAAGTTGGTCAGAGCACAGTTGGTCTCCTGACAGTTGGTCAGAAACCGGCTCTGCTCAGAGCCACCACTACTCATACAAGAGATTTCTTACATGGTGTCACTGCAAACCTTACCATTTCTTTGATCATTTATTCCTGATATTTTTGTTTGACTTTCTTTAGGAGCAGATTTAGATCAGACCATTCGGGTTTGTAAGGAGCACATCTTATCCAAACTCAATCAGCTTGGCAATGAAGACTGCAGACAAAGAGCACTTGGTGCATGGATTTGGGTAAACAATAGTTGTCTGTTTTTTGCCAAAGTGGGAATTGAAATGTTGTTAATTTGTTCTCATGTTTGCATAGTTGGTTCGCTTGTTAGCGCCTCACACTAGAGTTTCGAAGGCACTGGACACGTTTGATAATTGTATAAAAACAGAATTTCCACTTGGTGCATCCCAACATATGCATAAAACGACAAATCAGTGAAAGTTTGGACTCAATTGGTCATTGAAGTTGCAAGAGAATAAGGAAAGAAAACACACCCCTGTTGCACAAATTTGTGTGCTTTCAGCTGCCTGATAAAAGGCTTCAGGTCTGAAGTCTTTTAATATTTGAGTGATAAAATTACCTCTTTCTCAAAAACTATGTTTTATACTATTAAAGGAACATTACAGAACTGGTTTTGCTAGCAAAAGAAGTTGCTGGCAGTGTAAACACTTTATGTAATCCACCATATACGTATAAAACGCTCCCTGAGCGATAAACTCCAAATGAGAAATTAGATTATTTATTTCTCATCAAAATATGAAATTTCAGACAGAAATATTTCAAGGGATGTTTTCTACTATCATCATCATTAGACCGTGTAAGTTTGATGTAAATCTGTGATCGTCTCGATTTTTGTTTCGTACCAATACTGTAACTTTCCTTTAGCAGCTCTCCATTGCCCCTTACCAAGTAAGTTTTTATGCTAGCAACTATTCTAAATAACTACCAATAGTGTCCAGCGCATTTAATGGATTGTATCATTCTGATATATGGAAAGTAAACATACATGTTATACAAACCTCATCCAAATATTTTGGAATGATTTGATGATTTCTTTTTCCTTTCACGGACAGCTCACAAAATCTCTTCTATTGAGATCGCATCCCACCTTCAAGGAGTTTGCGGCACATCTTATTGATTTGTTTGAGGATGAGGTTTTGGGTCTCACTGCAGCCAAGGGGTTCTTTGTAATCTTGGATGAGACTGAAGACGTCTTAAACTTGGCTTCTCATGCCGATGTGAAGCTCATGTACAGACAACGCTTCTTCCTTTATCTACTACCAAACATTATTGATGGACATGGAAAGACGACCCCAGGTAAAAGTTTTATTTCAATCATAAACCTGATAATTAATATTTTGTTTAAGTCAGAAAACTTAATTTGGGGTCTATTTTTTCATTCCAGAAAAGAAAACAAATTATCTCCAAGCCCTCTCCAATCTCCTTCATTTCGTCCCTCGTCAAGTCCTGCTCAGTGAACTACCCCCTCTTATGCCACTACTTGTCCAGTCTCTACGCCAAGAGAACGGGGCCCTCTGTCTGTCAGTTTTAGAGAGGTTAGAGACGCTTACCCACGATGCACCTAGCATCATATCGGAGTATGTGAATTCTTTACTGCCTGAGCTTTTGAGACTTGCTGGAGATAAACCATCTATGGTAAGTGGTATGGAAACATTGACTGCTTACCAAGTATGTTTTTATGCTGATATATATTTTTAGTCATAGTCGGTCGCGCGATGGTCGGGCGATGGAAGTCTTGATGCGCGATCATAAAAAGACACGGTTTTTAGGCCTTGGCGATGACTATAAACTGTGTCGTGCTTCAAGATTTCCATCGCGCGGGCGACCAACTATAAACCGGCCTTTAGTGTCCAGTGCCTAAAAGTAGAAACTTTTGCTAAACAATTGTCTGCTAAGCAGCCATTTTTCATGTGACATGGTAGTTATATTCTTATTCTGGTATGCATAGTTTTTTGGTGCTTAGCTACTTTTTGTGCTTAAGCAGCTTTATGAATTGGGCCATGGTCTCAAAGTGTGTCATTCAATGTTTCATTCATTCAGTCGATGCAGAGCATCGGATGATAGCCCGCCAAACACGTTGGTCTCACGTTGCTGTACACAGCTCCTCTCGTTGCAGGCCAGAGTCTCGGCACAAGGTGTCCACAAAGGGTGTTTGTGGTCTGCCACGGGAACAGTGACCTTGAGTAGGGGCCCATAGCACAAGCCTGCTCATTCGATATTTGGGCTACTCCATTTTTTGAAAAAAATATAATTTATCTTTCTTCTTTTTTTTTGTTGCAGAAAGTGAGAATATCTGCCCTACGGTGTATTGGTGAATTTACAACTCTTCCACATCACATAGTGAGTTACGTGGGTTGGGGTTTGTGGGTGTGGTAATCAGTGTCTTAAAGAAATTGCCGAAAATTAATTCAAAAGCTTTGTTTCCTAAACATTACTCGAGTCAGGACACTTGCCCAATATTGCTAAGTCATTCGTATGGGATGCTGTTTCTTGTTTACCTTTTTATCATTAGTTACCCTTAGTTTACTGGTACTGATTTCTTTGCAAGTGTTGAGATAATTGTGTGTGGTGCACTTAAATGGATTGGATTAGAGAAGTCGCTCACTCACAAGTTTATTTTTCAAATACTATTCAATATGTTTTTAAACCATCTGGCTTGAGAATCCCACATAATTTTTGTTTATGAACTCTAATACTGACATCTTTTTCATGTATCATACTTTTTCCAGATTCAGACCTTTTACAATAACGTTTCCACTCTTTTTCCCTGTAGGTGTTTCCTTATCAATCTCAGGTTATCCGAGGTCTTGTACCCCGACTCGATGATAAGAAAAGGGTTGTCAGAAAAGAAGCAGTCAGGTCAAGGAATTTATGGTAAGAATGAACGCTCAGCTACGTCCGATTCAGTGCAACTATTTTATTTTACTATACCTCATACATATTCATGACCGAGAGTAGAGCTCTGACTGGTCCATTCGTCATCACATTCATCATCAAATATAACCATGTTATATTTGTAAAATACTACACAAATAGTAAAATATCTTACTTAAAAAAATAAAAGGGGAGGAGAATCCAAACAGGGGTTTGGTGGATATATTTTTTTTTTCTGTACTGAAAGTGTCTAATGACTTTAATTTGTGTTTTCTCTTTCTTTTTCTATAGGATGATGCTGGGCTCAGACAGCAAGTAAACAACAGACAATTTTGTTCAGCATTTGCCCGGTCCAGAGTGGCTACTCCACAAACAAATTAAAAACAAATGAGCTGCTGAAATATATTTTTATCATTTTGTAGCTTGGTAATAAAAGAATTTTCATTTAAAGCCATCATACACTTTCGGAACATACTAAAAAATAAAAGTTCACAGATTTACAAAAAACTGGTGAAAGACTTCTCTTGAAATATTATTCCATGAAATGCTTTACTTTTTGAGAAAACATTAAAACAATACGGATTTATTTGAAACACCTGTCATGACATGGTGAAACATGCGGAAAAAAGGGTGGGTTGTCTCGTTATCTTCTCCCGACTCCGATGACCAATTGAGCCTAAATTTTCACAGGTTTGTTATTTTATATGTAAGTTGTGGGCCTTAGACAACACTGTTTACCGAAAGTGTCCAATGGCTTTAACATAATTTGTTTGTTAACAAAAGGAATGTCATGGCGATGCTTCTACTCGCAATTTAATGTTCTTCTGTTTTTAAAAACCTCACGATTGGCTGCCTCTTTAAACAGAAATCTGACCTCATAACAGAGGTCAGTTGGTCCACAGGAAATTTTCACATGTTTCGACCGGAAATGTATCAAATCATGCTCTCTGGTAGCATTTTTTAATTGACTTCTAGTTTTGTAAGATGATGATGATGATGATTCACAGCATCCGTTGGGCGCCATATATCTTGTTCAAAAACATTCAAAGGCCCGAGCTCCTCCACTAAAGTTAGCATTTAAATTTTCGAACCAACAACTGTCACAATCCAAAGTTAATTGGTAATTTCATGAAAAGGTCTTAAAAGTTTTTGTAATAGAGTCAAGCAATTGACAGCAAATTGCTATTTTGGAAAGAGAGTGTCCAGTTTATGATATTTATCAATATGAATATGTGAATCGAATCTGAATATGCATACGAATTTGCATATTAAAATATATACATGCATCAAGGTCAACAATTGATCTCAAGGTCAACATGGTTATCATAGGAAGTTATTTATTTACGCTTTCTTGAGGAGAGACAATTGTGTATTTATAAGGTAAAACAGTCCATTGTCGTTTCATCAAACTTTCTGCTAAATTGCCCAGCATTGTACTTGTTACTCGGCTCAAAGTGGCACGGTTGGCTTGTGCGTAAAGCGCTCGCCTCTCACCAAGGTGACCCCGGTTCGATTCCCGGTCGGGGCCATATGTGAGTTGAGTTGTGCGTTGGTTCTCTTCTGTGCCACGAGGGTTTCCCAGACTATCCGGTTTTCCTCCCTCAGGAAAAAAAAATCAAACACTTTCGATCTTGGCTGTGCTCCGTGGTCATAATGGGTTGATGTGGCTGGCAGCCAAAGGTGCCCTTGCATGCCTGCTTCTCGAACACGTTGTAGCCGCGTCCTTCGCAATTCAGCTCTTAGCTGCTAGTAAGGATGATTAGCCCCCCAAATTATTATTATTATTATTATTAAGTGTTGGAGACAGTATAGCGATGAAAGACCCACATGTGTCTCTGAATTGACCATTTGTATTTGTTCACACCATTTCTGCAGCTATTTCTTGAACAAAATCCCACCTCTGTTCCTGAATTGAGCATTTGCATTTGTTCAGCATTTCTGCAGCAAGTTCTTTAAAATTTGCTCACTTCTGTTTCTAAATTAGACATTTGTCGTTCTTTGACAGCTCAAATTACAATTTGGGTTGTTCATACGAAACATATACATGTATATCTTAGTGTACAATGCAACTATAATTTATACAAAATATAAAAAAATAAATAAAAAATAAATCACCATCTGGAAATATTTATTTTGTCTCCGCCAAGTAAGAAATATTCATCTAAACAAAATGTTATTTTCATAAAAGTATTTTATCCACCCTCGCCCAGGTTATTCTTAGCAATATTGACGCCCTAGTTCTTTGCCAAACTCGGGAAAAGTGAAATAGTTTTAAAAGTGAGGACAATTGAATCGTGGAGATTTCCTTCCTCCATTCATCGGCCATGATATCAAAAAAGTCCTCTCTCGTCGTATGCAGAATACTGGGTGAGACACGGGCGGATATAACTATATCAAAGGTCGATAACAATCATAGCTACTACGAGTGCCCTGACACTGCATATACATGTACATGTACCAGTACATAAACTATTGCAATTATTACCCGCTGTATTTGCATGCATAACGGTTTTTGTTTACGTTCGGGTGAAGTGAACCGTAAAGCTTATAAACCCACTTGATATAAGCCGATTGTTGCGTTTAAAGGAACACGTTGCCTTGTATCGGTCGAGTTGGTCTTTGAAAAGCGTTTGTTATAATATGCATATGGGTAGAAAGATGCTGTAAAAGTAGAATACAATGATCCACACAAACATGCCTCGAAATTGCACGGTTTTCCTTTTACCTCGTCGACTAACACGGTCAGCCATTTATGGCCGACCGTGTTAGTTAGCACAGTAAAAGGAAAACCACGCAATTTCGAGGCAAACTTGTGTGGATTATTGTATTCTACTTTTAAATTATCTTTCCAACCATATGCATTTTATAACAAACGGTTACAAACGCTTTTTTATAGACCAACTCGTCCGATCCAAGGCACAGTGTTCCTTTAAAGTCTAACATAAAGTGGGTAGTGGTGTGGAGCCTCTCAGAACCATTGCACCACATGGCCGCCCCACCCCCAAATGGAGATCGAATGATGCAAAACTTAGGAATTAATTGTTAGAAACGTGTAGGGATACATATATAACATACCAAGATATTGTTATTGACAATGTTAGGGTTCAAAGCACCCGCCCCAACTGTATGGTTATGCCATGTGCCACAATGTGGGATTTATCAGTAAGATGAAGTTTGTTTTTTTCTCCTTTATATTTTTTTGAGAAAATAAAACTACCAGTTGCAACTGCTTATAGGCCTACCATATTACCCCCAAAACAAAAGACCAATGCTATAAATGCAAGAAGAATAATTAGACAGTTCGACCCTTGCAGAGTCTTCCTCAAATGCTTGTTATACATTTTTCCCGCAGACACTAATCATAACTTATAAAAACTAATGACGAAATCGCATGAACTGACATTGGCAATAAAAAAAAAATACCCGTCCAAACACGATGTCCACGCATGCTACGTTGATTTGCACAACACACCAATTTGAATACAATGGCAACACATCAACCTACTAAATAGGAAACCACCGATATCGCATTTCTAAACGAAAAGTCTGCTATGTTCTAGCTTTCAATCGGTGGGCTTTTATAAACACGGTTGAGTTCAGCTTGAGCTGCCGCTGAAAGATTTCGAGACATATCCTCGAAGACTTAGGGCTATACCTTCAAACATGCTTCAAGCTTGTTTCTTTTAGGTCATACGGCAACGATACAGCATTAGCCTGTTGACCCATAGTGTTGTGATAATTCCCCCCGGGGTTTCAGCGCTGTAGCCCACCCCCGTGAAAGGTTTCAACTCCTAGGGTCGAACCGGGAGTTCGGTGCGGTGTGTTTACGTACAACCTTGACTTTGTACCCTGTACGTCTGGAATTGCTGTAGACGCTAATAACAACAGTCAGTAACAAAGAGAAGGAGGAGTGGAACGTCTTCTGCCACACAGAGCAGTGTGCGGTTTTCAGGGGTGTTTGGTGGAAATAACGACGATGGCGCAGAAAAGGTAAACATTTCTACCTCATTAATTCCTTCACAATTTCATTCCTCCATGATCACTAAAAGTATATTTACATGAGAAAAAGATGGTTCCATCATCGATATATTTACCAAAGAGCATAGGAATTGTGGATTTGTGTGGTTTACAATGTATTGCTGTAGGATTTATGAAATAACCGTTCAACCTGTTAGCATTTGTAACTGTCCGACAGATAAATAAAATAGCCTGGTAAAAGTTCAGATAAGATGTTGGTCCGACTGTTGCGGTATTTTTCAATAAACAATTGGATTTGTAGGGTACATGTAGGATTTAATATATAATCTCGTTCCAATAACCTGTTTGAAATTCTCAGTTTCATGTCTGCCGAGGAAAACGAGAGAAAATGGTGATGGTTTAAAATTTTCGGACAGTTTGTTTTTTGTCCCTCTCTGCACAATAGTCCTTTTACTTTACTATTTGTATTTTGCTATCCGTAAGGTTCCCAAAATTAGCACAAGTCCTTCCTCTGTGCAAATATAGAGCAACTGCTACCGATAACAATGTATTCATTGTTCTGTTGACCCATATGGTTGAACCCATAACAAATATTAGTGTCAGTCAGTGTAATCACAATAGCCTAAGGATAGAAAACAACATAATTATGACGACTGCTAACTTCACTGCAGTCATTTTGTTGCAGGCCTATCGCAATCCCTCGATCCTTCTACTAGTTTTAGGACTTAACTTAAGGCCTATTGTGCAATAATGGTTTGTTGTTGCCCTACTACTATAGCTATCATTTTACATACATACAATCAGAGGTTGGCCTAACAATATGCTCTACAATATCCCCACGCACAGATAGGCCTGCTACCATTGGCTACCAGGTTGACTGCGTGGGTGTGTTAATAACCAACCCCTCATTGTTCTGTTTGCCCAGGACCCAATTGCATAGAGCTGCTAAGCACAAGAATTTGCTTAGCGTGAAATGTCTTCCTTAAAGGCACTGGGGTGGATTTCACAAAGGTAGTCCTAACTTAGGACTAGTCCTAGGCAATGCTAAGAGATAGGACTGGTCCTAACTCATCCTAACTTAGGACTGGTCCTATCTCTTAGCATTGCCTAGGACTAGTCCTAAGTTAGGACTACCTTTGTGAAATCCACCCCAGGACACGTTTGGTAATTGTCAAAGACCAGTATTCTCACTTGGTGTATCTCAACAAAAGCGTAAAATAACAAGCCTGTGAAAAATTGAGCTCAATGGGAGACTTTCTGGGACGATAGAGTGCAGCAGACTTACCGGGTAAATCCATTGTTCTCAGAATTATGCGCATGTTCAGAACTACATAAACAATGGAAATTTACCCGGTATGTCTGCTGCCACCTAGTGTTGGAAAGTCTCCTATTGGTCATCGAAGTTGAGAGAAAATGAGCAGATAGGAATAAAAGACTTTCTGGCTAGAAGTCTTTTAATATTTTAGTGAGAAATTACCTCTTTCTCAAAATCTATGCTACTTCAGAGGGAGCCGTTCTCCAAATGTTTTATACTATCAACAGCTCTCCACTGCTCGTTACCTAGTCAGTTTTTAAGTTAATGAGTAATTACCAAACGTGATTAAAACAGGATTACCAACCAAATGTCCACTTACTACATTTTGCTCGATACTGGTATTCAGCTGTTGTTTGCCTATAACTGAAAATCATGTGGAAATTTGGTTGGGAATCCTGTTTTTGTTAAGGCAAACATTTCATGCTACAGCTCTATGGAATTGGGCCTATAGAGTTGCTTAGCACAAAAGTTTGCTTAGCATGAAATTTTTGCCTTGATAAAAAAAAAACAGGATTACCAACCAAATTTCCATGTGATTTTTAGGATAAGCAAACAACAGATGAATACCATGCAGTAACAAGCAATATGCAACAAATAGAAATTTGGTTAGTAATCCTGTTTTTATCAAGGATAAAATTTCATGCTAAGCAAATTTGTGTGCTTAGCAGCTCTATGAAATTGGCCTTCAGGTGCTTGCTCACCTTCTGTTAAGAGGTACATCCCTTCTAGGCTAAATGAAAAAGAAGAAAGAAAGAAAAAACGATCATCCCCTCCCTCATTCTTGTTTAAGGCCAAAAACCTTTGTTTTTTATTAATTTTACTCTCTTTTGTGGGTATTTCTCATTAAACTTAGGTTTTTTAAACTTGCAACAACATAAATGTCAGTGATGACTTTAAACTGAATAATTTGTGACACGTTTAAGTTAAAGTAGGTCCTACTTGGCGGCCAAGTATAAACTTGTCAAACGCTTTTGGCCCATTATTTCATAAAGCATGTAAGGCACAAAAACTTGCTAAGCACAGAAAAGTGTTAACTGAAACAGGTTACCAGCACAAGTCATTAAGTTTACACTGTTGTGACCAGTGTCCCACAATGTTTACTTAGCAAAGCTTTTTTTTAAGCAGATTTTCTGCTTCATCGACTCTTATCTTTTTGTGTTACAGAAATCAAGTGTTCCGGATTCACATCCCAACTGACGCACTTTCCATGAGAGCAACCCTTCACCAGGAAACTGATACAGCAGTCATCATGCCAACCAACAGCAACTCAAACTCTAAAGTGAACAGCGCCACCAATATGCAGAGCAGAATCGGCTTTCTCCAGCAGCCGAATCCGGAATATATACACCATTCGGAACTCTCATCTGAGACCACGACACGTTGCCATGGTGATTTCATCAGCAACACTACTCGTGATCCAAATTGGGGACCATACTTTAAATCCAGAGCTAACTTTGTAGACCTACACGTCTCGTAGAATTGTGAGAAGAAGCATGAGAACAAACGAGATTATGCGAGATCAGTGGACAACTGATGCTAAATGCGCTGTTGAAGATTCTGATGATGTATGTACATTGTATGTACATAATGTTGTGTTATTCATCGTTACCCAACGGCCAGACTTGACATTTATTTGAACCATGGTAAGACAAGCAAGGACACTCGATGTAAAAGTCCATGGGTCCTTACCTTTTCGTCGTGTGGCTGGAAGCCCTGCATGAACCCACGCACTTGTTTGACACAACAGTCCCACCACTTCCTGGATCAAAATTCCAGAATGCCTCCCCCAAAAATGCGCAACCCTGCTCTATTGTTGCTGATATGAACAGACAAAGGAGATGTTCGGGGTGAAATTGAGACATCATTATTTCATCACTAAGGAGGATTTAATCAAATAGTCGAGAGAATAAAACGGTCCTCATAAACGTGGGCATTATTGTCTGAGCTCTTGTTTTCTTTCAAGGCACATCGATTCAGCATTTTGATTTTGTATAATAGTAGTCGTAGAATTGGACAATACGTGCACGGTTGATTTCAACTGAGGTATGCATTTTGTCGATTAAACTCTCTGCTTTTGCTAATTTATATCTAAGAGGGGACTGGCCATTGCATAACTTCGTCGTCATTGCGCTAGTGTTGCAATGAGTTTCGTCATTGTAAGGAACAACAACTAATTGGGTGGCCTTCTCATAAAGTACTCTATCTTTTGTCCAAAAAGAAAAAAAGACCCTGAAATCTTTGTTAGCCTGTACCCGTCATTTGGCGCCGATCGACCCGGCTCGGGCCAACAGCTCATCGGTCAAAAATTCGGGTTGGGCTGATGATGAGGCAAAACAATTTTTTTTCGGTTAAAACATGCCAATTTCAAAATAGAGTTTGTTAGGTCAGGAATATTTTCTTTCTTTCTTCTCCTCTTTGCCTAGTGTTTTCCTTTTCTCTTTTTCCTTTACTCTTGAAGATGGAAACAAGTTTAGGGTCCCGGCGTCAAATTAGAGTTGATCAAGTAACCGGAAAATGGGGAGGGGGGGCGATAGGGGCACGGGTCAGGCACCTCTTAGGTCAGGCCAAGCTCCTTATGCCTTCCTCCGTGAGTAAAACATGACATTTCCACTTCATGTTCACATGTCCACGTGAAATTTACTCATTTCTTGATGTCGGGGAATGTTAACCACAAAGTTGATTCATTCGACCTGTTGAACCTGGGGCCAGTCACTGAACTGGACCAGCAGCCGATTTCACGAAACGCTACAGGATAAATCCCATCTCGAGTTAGGACGAGTAACTCGTCCTAACTTGGGATGGGTTCAATGCGTCTTCGGATACGGAACTGAACTCGTCCTAAGTCCTGATATTAATCCTAAGTTAGGAAGAGTTTGTTGAACTCGACGGCAGATCTATGCCTCGCGTGACAATGCATTTATATGATATCTTGTCATGGGGGAACAGACCCCCCCCCCCCCCCAATCTACGAACTATCTTTCAACCTTTTCAAATATTCAAGAATTAATCATACTTTGGCAAGTATGGATCTACTTTCGCAGGGGGGGTGTAAAGCTGCATCTAGACTAGTTCCCTGTCTCTATCCTTGCATATATACATGTAGACGGGTACTGGTCTTACGTGCCCAATGATTTCAAAATGTGCTTTAGTTGCCATTATTTAGCATGTATGCCTTCATGTAGTTCTGTTAAACATATACTTATTTTATTTTTGTCCTATAACTATAATCTTATTTGCAATTACATGTTTGTTATTGTTCTTTGTGAAAATATGCGAATAATAATAACAATACAATTTCTTCATTTAATACAACGAATTCAATCGGTGACGTTGTAGCTGTCCATGGTATCTGGGCTATGATTGGTCCGATTTGATCTAAATAGTTTATCATCCTAATTTGTACTTTAGATCGTCTGCATTATGCAGCGTTTGCATGTGAAGTATGAATTGACTGTAAATCTCCAAGTCTCAAAACTCCTGGTTTGATGGGTCTTTTTCTACAGCTGCGCATCTGGAACTCTACCCCAATCCTAGATCTTGTCTTTGTATCACAACATTCAAATCCCTTCTCAAAACGTATCTTTTATCAGAGGTTTTCAAGGACTAAGTTGTGTCTGTTTTCTTTCGTTTTGTTTTTGGTTTTACTGCATGTGCGCATAACAAGTCTTAATTATTAATTTTTGTTGGATGCAAGCTCTTGTTGCTTCCAGAGAACATTGATTATTAATCGATAATTTTGAAGGCAAATTTGTGAGTTGTGCCAATTTTTTTCCCTAAACACAAAACTCTTCAAAGCAAAAGGGTTACCAGTTAGTATACCACACTGTACCTTGTAAAACGTGTTTTGTTAAAAAGTAAGATTTTTTTGAGGTTTTTCTTTTTGGAAAATGTATTTATTTCATTAAGGATATAAATTGTAATAATATTTATGCCGATAGCGCCTTTTTCAAAAGAAATAAATTAATCAATGGATAGTTAACAAAGTAGTCGGAAGTAATTTGTTTGCAAATCAGTCTAAAAGTATAGGCGTAATAAAAATGACTCAATTAAATAAAGAAATAGCATACTTTTAAAACTGTTTTTATATTATATTTATTTTTATTATATTTATTTCACCTTTAAAAATAAATACTGCAAGCCCCCTTTTTTGCACAATTCAATTAAAAGAAAGCAACTCTTAAGAATACCAACTGAATGTCTTGTCTCCCAATAGCTGTATTAAACTAATCCGACCAACCACGGGGCCGAGGTTGAGCCTTTTGCATCTACTCGGCACGTAAAGCACCATTCAACATGTTGTCATATTCACCGGAAGTGGTAACTCAAAACATTAAAAACCGTTCGCTCGATCCCTTGTTTGGTTAACCTGTTGGTCAATCCACATGTATAAATTAAAAATGAAGTACAATACTTTTGTGAGACCTTTATTTTCTTTCAACGCCACACACCCTTAACTCTACTAAAGTGGGCGGGGTTTGAACTTCAAGATGGAGGGGGCTACATAGTTTAGTTACTGGAGGTCCCAATCCAAGTTGATTTTTCATTATTCAGTTGAATCGTTGAAGGAAAGGGACGGAAATTTGGCGATTTACCATTTGTTGACAATGAACAATTAAACCCTGCTGAAAAATAGTTTTAAAACAACACGAGGTTTCTAAAGGTTTTTTTTTTAGATGATCTTCCCGTCAAGGGAACTCGGGATAAACTCACACAAGGGGATATGAACAGCAAGCTGCCAACAGCCAATCTCTCTCATAATTGGTTTATCGTCTATGATTATGAATTGCACAAAATGAAGTAGTTGTGATTCAGTAATAGACGACAATACTTAATCTATAGTAATTGTGAAATCAGCAGTTAGCTTGAGGGATTGTTGTAATTGCAAGTCCTGCAGTCTAACCACTGGGCAACGGTGACATGGGGCGTCATAACGTGTGCCCCCTCCCCCCGCCACATAGTATCCCCGCCCCATCGTTCTCACCCCCAGTATCCACTCATGTACACACCATGAAAGACTTGGTTTATAAATAAAAACATACACCCAGAAAATTTTAAATATCTAATAAATTGCTGCGTAGTATCAGAGTTACTATAATAATGACCAACATATTGATGGCGTTAAGTGAAAACATAGCTTTACAAACATAATAATTTATTTTAACCTTTTAAAAAGCACATTAAAACATTAACCATGCTTAAATAAATAACGGGTAAGCTTGCACATCATATGAAACGGCTACATAGATTACGACAAACCAAATATAACTTATAGTATTGTTCGATGGTCTCATACATTGATACCTCACCATGCAATGCCTCAAATCCTATATAAGTATTGTTCGAGTTATTGCGACAATTTTTTCTTGAAAGTTTGAGTAATCGTAACAATCTGTGTTACATTCTCTAAATACACCAACAACTGTATTTGAAATAAATATGGGCATCTTCGAAAACACGGTCCCGGGCTTCAAACAGGTGTCCGGAGCGTCAAAACTGGGACCCTAACCGAAATTGTGATTTCGAAAAGGCCTTATAGATAACTTTCACTCTAGGTGCTTATTTTCTGATAAAAATGAATGAAAACAAAATTTCCTTAAATAATTACAGTTGCGTAGTAAGCAGGGTCACGAACCCTAATCCCTGACCCCATTCTCAAAGAATGTACTAGCTAAAATAGTTCAATTCATCAAAAGCCCCTCCCTCTCAAAAATGGCTTTTGGCCCCACCACAATAAAAATTATAGTTATGTCATTGAATAATAATAAATACTTGTTGCTCTATTATAACCCAACTAGGGCCCTATACTGCTTTCATTCCTTTCTGTTTTGGAAATAGCATTTTTGGAAATGGCATGTTTATAAACTTTGGTTCCAAACTTGGGCGGTTGGTGTATGGGTAATTTTATAGACTCGAGCTTTAATACAGAGCTGTTTATCAAATAAATTAACAGTTCTACAAAATAAATGAATTTTTGTAGAACTTGTTTTCGTAAGTGAATCGCAAGTTTAATTGTTTGAGAGGCCCGATTTCACACAGAGCTGCTTAAACACAGCTAAGCACAAGAAAACTGTGCTGACAAGAATACGATTACCAGCCATACTGGTACCCATTATGTTTTTTGCTTAGCAAAAAAAAACTATTAAAGGAACACATTGCCTTGGATCGGTCGAGTTGGTCTTTGAAAAGCGTTTGTAACCGTTTGTTATAAAATGCATATGGTTGGAAAGATGTTGTACAAGTAGAATACACTAATCCACACAATTTTATCCCGAAATTGCGTGGTTTTCTCTTTACTTTGCGAACTAACACGGTCGGCCATTTATGGCAGTCAAAAGTTTGCCTCCCATAAATGGCCGACCGTGTTAGTTGACGAGGTAAAAGGAAAACCACGCAATTTCGAGGCATATTTGTGTGGATCATTGTATTCTACTTTTAAAACCTCTTTCTAGCCATAATGCATCTGATAACAAATCTGATCACGGTTACAAACTCTTTGTATAGGGCAAATCGTCCATTCCAATTAAGGCAACGTGTTCCTTTAAGCAATATGTTATGTTTTAGTAGCTCTATCAAATTGGGGACAGGGGTGAGCACTGATTCCTGCAAAGTTATTAAAAGAAAAGGGCAAAAATATCCACAATTTCACAATTGTGCTCATGATTCTGCTTCGTGGGCGTTGTGAAGATTTTCTAAAAGTAACTACACCTATTTAAAAGCACTGGACACCTTTGGTAACTGTCAAAGACTATCCTTCTCACTTGGTGTATCTCAACATAATATTGGTTATAATTGGTCGTCGAAGTTGCGAGAGAATAGTTGAATACAAAACACCCTTGTCGCACAAGTTGTGTGCTTTCAGAGCTTGAATTCAGTTCAAATATTATTTTAGTGAGAAATTACCTCTTTCTCAAAAACTACGTTACTTCAGAGGGAGCCGTTTCTCACAATGTTTTATACTTCCAAGTAAGTTTTTATGATAACAATTATTTTGAGTAATTACCGATAGTGTCCAGTGCCTTTAAACATTAAAAAAAAAATTAAAGCAGCCCAAAACCACACTTATAAATAGCACATTCTTTCGCTAAATAAATAATTTGCCATGCATGCGAGAATTGCATTTGTTCATATTAAAAATAAACATCACGGTTGGACTCACGAATAATCGAATTCGAATAGTTTCGATTTTACGTGAGTGCTGGCCGTCTTATAATAATAAATATAATTGGTGGCAGATATGTGACAGGGAACCCCCCCCCCTTCCATTATGTTCTGGTCTGCATGTCTCAACTATTATGTAGATGATTTTGTTGAACATCTATGAAATCGTTGCGGTACCCGCTGCTAAAACATAGGATTCAAACTGCCTCAAGCTAGTTACCGGGGAAATCTCGGTGGTCTATTTGGTAATAATATACACTGCTCTTAGATTTGCAAAGGCCGTGGGTTCGAATCCCACTCAAGTAATATACCTGTGATGTTGTTATCACATAACTTGGGGAAAGTACTGAGTATACAGTGCTAACTCACATGTGGAAAGGTGCAAGCCAAAATTAATATTCTTTATCATCTATTCATAAATACCTAAGACAGTTTATCCATTTTGATTGGCCAAGAGGGCATCACGTGGGGTGTTTGAACGGATGGTATAACACCAGTAAAAAGTGTTGTCACATGGGCGTGACACGCGAGCTTGCACCTGTGCTTACAAGACAGTTTCTTCATTCCTATTCAAAACTAGTTGAAACCTCTTAACCACCATTGATTCTCTTATTATTAAAAAAAAAATGTTGTTTTTGGTTATTTGTTTGGTTGGTTTTATTTAGGTGTTTTGTTTTGGGAAGGGTGTACTTCTGTTTACACAAGGGGAACTTCTTTTTTGGGGGGCGGGGGCACCCTCTGCAGCATATCGGTCATCCACATAATATAATACTAAGACTGCTATGGCATTGCGGTCATACATACTGAGCAAAAACAGATTGTACATCGATGTCACATTCACAAGCTACTCTAGCTCGATGCATCGACGATTCCCAGTCTTCAACATAGTAGGCTTCACTACCAGTAGTCGCTGCTACCACTGTGCAGGTACCAGTGCGGTGGAGTATTGATAAATTAAGCATCCTTTCAACACATTTTCCTCCTCCTGTAAAAAAAAAAATTAAAAAAAATTACAATTCACATTAGTTCAAATTAATTCAAATTAGTTTCCAATGTCGACTTGAAACTTTGCATGGTGGGAGTAAAGGGCAGTGGACACTATTGGTAATTACTTAAAATAATTATTAGCATAAAACCTTTCTTGGTATACGAGTAATGGGGAGAGGTTGATAGTATAAACATTGTGAGAAACGGCTCCCTCTGAAGTGGAGTAGTTTTCGAGAAAGAAGTAATTTTCCACGAATTTGATTTCGAGACCTCAGATTTAGAATTTGAGGTCTCGAAATCAAGCATCTGTGTGACAAGGGTGATTTTTCTTTCATTATTATCTCGCAACTTCGCTGTTAAGATACAGCAAGTGAGAAGACTGGTCTTTGACAATTACCAATAGTGTCCAGTGTCTTTAAGTTGAGGTTTGTGGTAGCACCATGTGTAAATCTCTTTTGAGTTCTGAAAAGAACCGTTGTTTGACACCTCAACGTTTTGATCAGCAAGCTCTGATCGTCTTCAGATGTCTTGTGACTTGTTCCTCAACTCCCTTTTTTAAATCTTGCATTTTCGGTTTGTGGACGCACCCCTTCACATGGAATCTCTCTTTGGATGGTTGTGGTTCGATGACAAGAACAGGTGGTGAAACATGCAACTCAATAATCAATTCAATTAATGGTGAAATATGCGACGTTTCGATCATTATGCTCTGATCGTCATCAGAAGGACAACTCCTTGACAAAAAATTGTAAGATGCGGTGAAGTGTGCACTGTTTAAAAACAAATTAACAGATGGTTGTTTCGTTTTGTTGGGGTGTTTGTTTTTATGTTTATGGTTCGTTTTGTTCAGGGTGTTGAGGGTGTTTGTTTGTTGGGTTTGAGGTTGGGGTTGCAGATTGGAGAGAACAAAATGTGTTTGTTTCGTACCCGATAAACATTCAGTAGTACTGCTGCAGACGGCTTCATTTAAATAGCGCGGGAAATAGTCGTCTGAAAGTTCCGTCGTCGCTGCGCATGTATCACATGTGCGCATGTACCCCCTCGTCGTTTCTTGGCCACTCGTAACGCAGAAGTCAGACACTGTTGTCCCTGTACATGAATTGGAGACAAAAACTTAATGTTTGAATATGAAAGGAGGAGTGTTTCTTAAAGGCACTGGACATTATTGGGTGCGTTCGTTTAGCTTCCCTGGGTCGACCCCGGTCTGCCCCGGTGCGTTCGAATAGCTTTGACGTCAGTCCAGGGGCTCCCCCAGGTCAGCCCCAGTACCCTGCTTGTGGAGTGGGTCACTTGGGGGTGACCCGAGGTGCATGACGTTACCACGAGAGGGCGAGTGTGATCGTTTGATTAGCTCTTGTCAGGGGCTCACCGGAGTGAGCACCGCGGGGTCGACCCAGGGAGCTAATCGAACGCACCCATTGGTCATTACTCAATAAACGTGTTAGCACAAAAAAAATTGGTATACTTGGTATTTGGTAAATTTGGTATACAACGAGCAATGGAGAGCTGTTGGTATAAAGAAATACATGTGAGAAACGGCTCCCTCTGAAGTAACGTAGTTTTGGAGAAAGAGATAATTTCTTACTCATTAATAAAATACTTCAGGCCTGAAGTCTTTTAATATTTTCCAGGCATCTGAAAGCACACCTTGTGCAACAAGGGCGATTTTTCTTTCATTGTTCTCTTGGAACTTCGATGACCAATTGAGTCAACATTTTCACAGGTTTGTTATTGTATGCATTGGGATACACCTAGTGAGAATAGTCTTTGACAATTACCAAAGGTGTCCAGTTCCTTTAAAGGTTGCGGTCGTTTCACTACAGTGTGGGGTGTAGGAATGCAAGTTGTTTTACCTCTTGCTCTATACGCAAACAAACATGGACAGTGAGTTGCTGATAACTGCCAACACAGGATGCTACAGCCCACGTACAACAACACCTCAAGTGTTGGTGAGTGAAGTTTTCAAAAAGTCACTCCATCCTAAAGACATTTCAGGTCCTTTTCGAAACCACGGCTTTGGCTTTGGATTTGGCTTCAGACTCCGTCCTCTCGTCTGAAGCCCTGAGCGCGTATACGCAAAGCACGCACAATATTGTCAAAACAACCGCGGGGCCAAGCTAGCCTGAGCCGAATCCAAAGTCGAAGCCGTGGTTTCGAAAAGGGCATCAAAATCAGTGTGGGAGGTACGGTGTGTTATTCCAAGTCTGTCTGGACAAGGGCATGACAGATGTAAAGTTTAGTGTAGGATTTTTTTAACTTGGCAGTTTTGATTGTTGTGGGTTTATTTTCGACGTGGGTGCCTTGCTCTTCGACTAATCTTAAAAACATTCCAGGAACTTATACACACAATAGGTTGGGGTTTGTGGTCATGGAATTATTGACCATGGGACCCAATTGTTATTGGGGGGTTTTCTGAACATCAAAATTGCCACTGTCGTAGTGCTTTTCAATGATGATTCCCTTTTTCTTAAATCGATTCCAAAAAGGGTATCCTTTGAATAAAAATCTGGAAAATTGTCGAGGATGGCAATTCTTTTCTACAATAAAAAATTGCGACCTGATCAATTTCGTCAATGACCAACTTTTTGGAGGCTTATGTCGAGTTTAAAATGATACCTTCTACTAAAAAATGAACATTAAACTGACCTACAACAGTTCTTCGAACTCTCTGTACATTAACTTCTTCTGGGGTAACCAGACTTGAGCGGATAACCTGTAGATGAGGTTGCCATCTTGTGTTTACTTCGCTGTTATTGGACCTTAATGCAGTTTCGATCTCAAGCTTACTTAATCTCTCGATCTCCTGTTGAAATAAAAGGGTTTACAAAATGATGTATCAGACCAACAAGTAAATAATTGCTCAACTAAAATTTCCCCAGCAATTATGCCTGTAAGTCATTTGAGCATTTGATAATGTTTACTACGAATAAATTGTCGGTTTGTGGCAACCATTTTGATTATATGAAATAAGACAACCATGTGCCGTAATTTTGGTTTCGTCAACAGGAGTTTATGAATCTTTTACCCATTTGGTGGGTTTCGTTAGTCATTGAAGTCAGAATGCTATTGTTTTCTTTGGGTCTTTTTGCCATCAGAGTTGAAGTTGTCGTGTCGTAACTGTCGTGTCGTAATGACCAATTAGTTTCATTTAATTAGTGGGTTAATTTTAATTCCAATTCTCAAATATTTGCAATTAGAATGTTGTATTGCGAATGCATCGTGTAAAACCAATTTGGCACAAACCCTTGTGGTCTGTCGTCGTCCAGGGGTGTGTGCGCCGGTCATTAGGTTGCTTTGTGGGTTGGTTCAAATGCTTTCCTTGTGGTTTGGTCCCAATACCAAGAGTTTTTGAGATTCGGCACGTATTTAGAACAATGAATTGATGTTCCCTGTTGTTTTTTCTCGTGTCTCCCGTTGTTCATTGTGATGAATGACAAATTCCAAGCACTGTTATCAAAGTTACAATTCTTTACCTTTGAGGCATTTAAATTAAACATGAATACCAAACCTATGACAGGAAAATAGTCTGGCTTCGCTTGTAAAGATAAAAAACACATATCTTCGCAGTAAATGCAGACAGGGAACACGTCAAAGATTTTGGTCTTATATAGTCATTGTCATATTATAATAGCATTTTTGCAAAGAGAGCAAGGCCGAATTGGCAGCAACAGCTACGGCTACAACTGTTGCTAAGGGTGTTGCTAAGCACGTCCTACACTTCCACGCGTATAGGACGCGGACATCTAGCCGTAGCCGTAGCTGTAGCCGCTAACTCGTACACAACCTCAACAGCAGAACTTACCGAATTTGTCGAAAATGGAACCAGACTAGTGAAGCCATGTTTGGTTTGATCCAAATATCTGGTATTAACACCACCGAGACTTTGTAGTAATGACGTCAGTTCTTCATCTGTTTTACGCTGGCAGCGAGCAGATCTGCGTATTCTGTGAGGTACATCAACCTGTAGATATGATTCATTGATTACGTCATCACTTGATGGTTTGAATCTAAAATATGGAATATTTATAGCTCATAAACGAACGACCTTTTTAGAGATTTTTAAAGGTAATGTTATTCTGAACGGTTTATCAACCTGTATATATGAATCATAATTGGTTACGTCATCAGCATTGATGGTTTTTAACAATAATAGGGAATATTTAGCTCTTAAACGAATGGCCTTTATAGAGATTTTTAAAAGTAATGTTATTCTGAACGGTTTGTCACAAGGCTATGAAAGGTGCATTATCGTTTGGCGGGAAAATAAAATACCTTTCCCTTCCTGTTGTTTTCTGTAAACACATCATTTTTGGTTATTCTGGTCATTTATTTGGCAATGTTTCTTAAACTGTAACCTTCAAAGGATGTTTTAGTTAGAATGTGAAACGTGGCATATAAAGTGAAACGAGGCAATTCTTGCGAACGTTTCAGCAATTCGGGACTCTTGTTTTCGTGAAAACAACCAAATTGAAGTTGCGTTTTTATCATCAAGGACACTGCACTACTAGGCCACCAGGCTTATTTTAAGTGACAGAATCAGAATAGGAAAGGCAGATTTGCGGGAGTCTTCAAACTGCTATTTCATCAGCTCAAATTATATGACAATATTTCAGACAAAAACAATTTATGCATAACTGCTATTGTGAACTTTTAACAGCAAGTTTTTCAGTTTTGACATCGAATTCCTGCAGACTAGTGAGCTATAAGTACTAAATATTAGGTTAAGGAAAGTGGCTGAGAAAGTGTAGATTTGTGGATAGAATGTTTAAACCGAAGGCGAAACATTGAAAGTCGTTGTTTTGTTTTGTTTTGTTTGAAATTGTGTTTACTGCTAGATTACATTGTTTAACTAGAAATGTTTTTCGAAATTTAAATATAGCGTGTTAATATAGCATGCTTTCAGCTGAGTTTTTCACATCGTGCTATTTTTGGAAAGATAGTCATTTTCAAGTTGAAATATTACTCAACTGTTGATTTGTAACGAATCTATAGTTAAGTGTAGATTCGTAACAAATAGTCTACACTTTCACCAATAGAGTGACGTCACAGAAATAGTTTAACAGAACCGAGTTACAAGCAATTGATCTTACCACTTCATTTTCACCTTCCGTGACTTCACTAGTCGCAGTCTGTAATTTTTCTGTTTTAAGAGAAAAATGGACAGGAAAATAAAAGAAGTCTTTAAAAGTTCAAAGTGGAGTGGGTATCGGTCTAAAGCTATTGTGCCATGGATCTTGGCGGGAAATGGAAGTTGATGCCGTGCGTTTAATACTGGCCTCGCAAGTCAAGAGGCTCTGCTGAAGACGGGAACGTCATCTTAGAAGTGCAAGGGCAAAGATTTTACAACAAAAAAGGTCTCAACTTGCGGTTTGACCGAAGAGTAAAGGTTACAGATGCTGCTGTACAAGGATGGCCCACTCGAAATCTATATTTAGCTTGCTGAGAGCCCCATCCAAAAGTGCTTAAAAAAAGTCACAGTTCTTGGATTTCATTGGCGATCAAGGTTGCTATTGATATAATAGATTGTGGACGGTCTTGTGTTTTTTGCGTGTGGGTTGAGACTAAAGACAACAGCGAAAATCTGTTCGAGTAGATTTTGTAAGTGAAAAAAAACTAAAAATGGCTGCGTCTTTACAACTACCGTATCCGTTTAATAGGAGTGCGTTTTGGCGACCCCAACCAAAAACTGTTTCGGTTGTTGGTCGTTGGTTCTGCTGTTCAGACTGAACGATAACCGAGTTGTGAGCTCGGTTACAGTTTTTGTTATGACGTCAGAAACACAGAAACAATTATTGGTTACAGCCGCCAAAACGCACCCTATAGATGATGAAATTTTACGGTTTTTTTTTGTACCTATGAAATAATCATGCGGCCAAAGAGGCAATGTTATCTCGCTTATGTTAAAGGATGTTTCATTGAAATAAGACAGACCAACCTGACAAACAAATACCCCCCCCCCCCCAAAAAAAAAGAGATACAAAAGAAAATTAATACATAAATTAAAAAATGGACAAAGCAACGGCATTTCAAAAAGAAATTGGTTAATTTTCCTGGGAGGCACTATTTACTTCGTCCAACTGCTACTATTTCGCCTGCAACCAACTATGTAATATCCCAGTATGGAGACTGCTGCAGTATTTGACAGATGCACTTTCATTTAATTTAATTCTGGTTGCGATGTCAAGGACTCCCAGAGAAGCGAATTTAATCACTGTAATAGCCATCAACATGGTCCCAGCTTCATAAACACTGTAGTAAGCACAACAACTTGCTAAGCATAGACAAGTATTGCTTAACAGAAACAGGTTACCAGATAAAACTACAGCTAGTTTACTGGGCACAATTTCATAAAGTCTGTAAGCACAAAAAATTGCTTTGCATGAAATTTCTTCCTTAATAAAAACAGGATTACCAACCAAACTTCCACGTGATTTTCAGGATAAGCAAACAAGAGCTGAATGCCAGTTACAAGCAACATGCAACAAATTAAAATTTGGTTGGGAATCTTGTTTTTATCAATGAAGAAATTTCGTGCTTAGCAAATGTTTGTGCTTACAACAGGCTTAATGAAATTGGGCCCTGGTGTTGTGACTGGTGCCCATTTCAATTTTTGTTTAGAAATGATATTTGTCAAGCAGTATTTTCTTCTTGACAGCTTTATGACATTGTACCCATTACACAGATACATAACTTACATGCATATAAAATGGTATATGAATGCAACGAAAACACGTGTTGAGTAAAACAAAAGACGACTTGGTCTTTGTTATCAGATAATCAATAAAACTCACCTGTTTTCGTTGATTGTGTGTTTCCGTTGATTTTCTCCATGATTTGACTCAACGCTCCTCCACTGGATGTCAGCTCCTCTCCCCTCGTTGTCTGTCTGTCGGCTGGTTTGTCTGTTTGTGAAAGTGTTGACGCTGTCTGGAATAGTGTTTTATCCAATCCCGCTGAATTTACTGGATGTGTATTTACTGGAATGCCCGTTGTTAAAGTACTGATAAGTAGAAGTACTGTTGTCATGGTTACTGTCGTCATCCTTAACTGCAACGAGGAGATATGAAGCCAAAATTGAGACAAAGTTTCGTGTGATGTGCCCGCCCGTTGGTGGGAAGAATGCGAAAACGTGTGTATTGTGCAATGTCAGGTCGACTTTATGAAATACCCTCTGTAGAAGGTGGATGTGTCACCTAAAGAGGTCGGTCGGCATTTACCATCGATTGTTGGCTACTGGTCTTTATAGGCATTTAAGTACTACAAGTCACCCCCTTGGGGTGGGCACTACAGCTTTGGTATGGTGTAAAAGGGGGTGCGTGCGTGATAGCCAGTTGTTGAGATTGCACCCCCATTCTTACATATCATGTTTAGTTACATGATTCTGACTTGTGGCTGACCGCGGGGTTCGTACAAGGAATGGGACATTAATTAGTTGGGGAGCAAGTGCCGTCAATAACATCGTTTCAACGGGTGACTCTCGCCCCCGTTGACCGGCCATCACATCATCAGCTCGGAGACAAGTGTATATTTTTAGAATCTCAATATCAACCACTCTTCTTCCACACCTCCTATTCTGGGAAACAGCGTGCATGTATTCACCTGGTCTTAACCACCTCAACGGAAACCCGAGGATGGCCGTCAACAAACAACGGATCGAATAAACTTTAAAATTCAGCTCAAGTTTTGCATTTTCCATTAATCATTCGGATACTCGCACAGCTACTATAGTTCTTTGAACACATGAGCATTGTACTGCCCCTAAATGAGTAAGCATGTATAAGTGCTCTTTTCTAAGAGTTTTGAACCTCATGACAAAGTCTAAGAAACAACCGTAAGTAACCCTTAATTGCGGAAGGAACTCTTGAAGGTTGTGGTTTTACAATGCAATCAATGAAGTATCTTCCGGGACTGGACTGGGACAGTTCACATTGGGGGAAAATACGGAACTTGGGTGGCCAATCTTTGGATCATTAAAAACATTGGAGCAGATCGATAACATGGAATTAATGTTCTGTCTAAGATAGGTCTTATGCCTGGCTGATTTTCCGACAATTTAGATCAAAATTTGAAATGTGTTTGTGCAGATTCGAGAAAGTTAAAAGCTTCTAAAGTATTGCACGAAATAATCCGCCAAAGACTAATGCTGTCAATTAAAAACTAAACGTGATCTATTATCGATATCAAAACATTGCTATAACGTCTAGATCCGCCTTCAGTCAATTTTGCACCCTGCTGCTAAAACATAGGATTCAAACTGCCCCTATTATTAGCTACCGGGTAATCTCGATGGTTTAGTTGGTAACACACTGCTCTGGAATTGCCAGGGTCGTTGGTTCAAATTCCATCCCGAGTACGCCTGTGGGTGTTTTTTTTCTTCTTCACGTAACTCTGGAAAGTATTGAGTATGCAGTGATAATCACACATCGATGTAAGGGTAAAACCAAAATTAATATCATTTTTGTCCGTGGTAGATGCTAAAGTTTTTGTGAACCTATATAGTGTTTGCCGTTTTGAATCAGCATTATCTGTCCAAATTCAGATACACATCAATAAGGTTTGTGGTATGGTAACAACATTTTATTATAATCTCTAATTGGGTTGGGTGGTTCTAAAAAGAACCGGTGGTTTCAACTCGACGTTTCGATCAGTATGCTCTGATCATCTTGTGGAGAACACTCAGAGCTTACTGATCGAAACGTCGAGTTGAAACCTATACGATTCTTTTCAGATCCACCTCAGCTCATTTTAGAGATTATCATTACATTGTGTTAACGCAAACTATATAGATCGTTATTCCACCAAAGAATCCTACACAGATGTACATCATTATTTCTGCAAAAATCTTGCGAGTGCAACTTTAAGAGCAATCCTGAATTGTTAATGACTTCCGATAATAGTCAGACAGACTATCCCCAGACACCAGGAAGTTTGCGGTTGCACCTTTCTTTAGAGCCGTATGCATGAAAGGCTCTGAAAAGAGAGTAACCATGGAGCTTTAAGAAACAGTCTACGTTTCGATTAGTGAACCGCAACAGAAGGATGCCCTCCTTTCTTGCTCTTTTTATTCATGAATGGATTCGTATAAGTTTGCAAATCAGCCGAATTTCAAGTCGAAGGTACAATAACAGAAAGTTAAGAAAGAGAAAATGGAGTTTTGTTGTAAACTGCTTACCACCCAAACGGACCCACGGTGTAAGTGCAAAAAATAGTTAATGACCTGACGTTTCGACCCAAGCAGAGACTTTCTTGAATGTCTTTCTCATTTGGCCTTCTAGTAAAACTCTGATAGGGTCGGAACGTTAGGTCATTAACTATTTGTTTTAAATTTTAAGAAAACGAAAGAAAATCATTATAACGAAGAGTTACATGAACACAGAGGGGCGCGGCTGGTGGGATGGGGCATTGACATTTGGGCGGGTGGCGTGGAAGCCTAAAAAGATGCCACAATTATCCCAATTTTTTTTTTAAAGTTCATCACAAAAATGTTTCCTTTGATTCATTAAGGCTATTGTTTTTCAGATTTGTCTTCACAATCATCAGATGGCACAAAATCAGAGAAACATACCCATCTTGAGAAACATGCCCGTCTTATATTGTCCCCAAGATGTAAAAACAGATGTTCTCTTTAACTCCTTATAAGTATAAAATGTATGGGACAATACCTTTTTTATCGTGTCTATCTTATCTTATATGTACTTAGGTAATACAATTGAAGTAATGAACTTCAACGTGTTATCTTATACCGGAACTTCCGCGAAAATAATAACAATAGTTGTTCTATAAATAGAAGTCACTCTGCGTTACATTCATAATGTTTATTAGATTAAGGCCTAAGCTTGAGAAACATTACACAATTAAAGCGCTTGACAGTTCCTTTGTTATTTTAAATGCTTTGATGTTCTTGAAAACTCCTGTTTTTACCGTTTCTTATCCTGTTTATAAGTTTAAAGGCACAGGACACCTTTGGTAATTTTTAAAGACCAGTATTCTCCTAACATAATTATGCATAAAACAACAAATCTGTGAAAATATTTGACTCAATTGGTCATCGAAACTGCAAGAAAGTAATGAACTTGAGTAAAGACATCCTTGTTGCACACACCTGTGTGCTTTCAGATGCCTAATAAAACGCTTCAGGTCTGAAGTCTTTTAATATTGAGGGAGGAATTACCTCTTTCTCAATATTACTTAAGAAGGAGTCGTTTCTCACAATGTGTTATACTATCAACAGCTCTCCATTGCTCGTAACCAAGTAAGTTTTTATGCTAACAATTGTTTTGAGTAAAGTAGCAATAGTGCCGAGTGCAAGAACAAAAAAAATCTGCAAAGAAGTAACTTAAATCAGTATTAGTGTAATTATTGATCTCTAAAATTAATATTAACACAGAGTGATATTTCATGGTTGATGTCAAATTAACTTACCCCAAAAACAATTGACCACATGAAGTCTCTTTGTAAGTAGTTGTGTTACAAGTTATACGGATGTTGTACAAGCTTCTAGTCCCTAGCTCTGTCCTTTCTCTATGTCCCAAGTTACCACCTCTTTGCGTAATGAGCAATCATTGAATCCACTCTTCTTTTTATGACATTTTTCTGATTCCGATCGGAGTCAATCAACCAATCAGCCGATTAAACAAAAACCCACCGCAGACGGACATCCTGACACAAACTTCTATTCGTCACGTCTCTTAAGGGTAACCCACGAGACGGCGCGAACGACGGCGAGGAGAGGCCGCCGGAGATCCCGCCCCCGCCGATCGTAAAAAAAAAACTAGACATCTCTCTTTTGATACGACTTAATGGTTTTTCTGTTTACATTTATTTCAAAGTAACAATACTTTGTTTCTGTGAAGGTCATGCGAGTATAGTGGTCACAGTGATTCCATAATAAGGAAATTTTAACTCACAAATGAATCTCAAATATGGGAGTTTTGAGGAAACCCTTAAACATAGTAAGGACATTCATAAAATGTTTAGCAAATTCTCCAATATTTTCTAAATTAATTTGTTTGATTAAATAACCTGTCTATTTACAATGACTGGGAAACAAGATGAGTGGAATAAAACTTGCTGCGATTGCGCAACAGCTAGATGTTATTTTAAAAACCAGACCAATGTATTAGTTCCACAAAAGCTATACCGGATGATATTTGACCTCTTCTGACCTCCGTCTATGGGCACCTTTGGTAGTTGTCAAAGACCAGTGTTCTCTCTCGGTGTATCCCAACCGTTTCTATGCATAAAATAACAAATCTGTGAAATTTGGGCTCATTTTTGTAATCGAAGTTGCAAGAGAATAATGAAAGAAGAAAAAACACCGTTGTTACACTTTTGTGTGTGCTTTCAGGTGCATAATAAAAGGCTTCGGGCCTGAAGTTTTACATCTTTCTCAAAATGAGTAGGATACCACTCAGAGATTGTACAATGTAATATGTTATGTGGCCGCGAAACTTACTCCGGTAAGCATAATTCAATGACGTATATATTACAAGGGCCCAATTTCACAGAGCTGAAAAGTTCAGCTTTCTGCTTAGCAACAATATCCAGAATACCAGTCACATGCCACATGTGAGATTGTACTTTAGCTGGTGACCGTTTGTTATGTTTTTTGTTATGTTTAGCTAATTTTTGTGCTAAGCAGCTATATGAAATAGGGGCCCAGGATCTGGGCTATTGTGTGTGGAGATCAAGTGGAAACTGGACACAAAGGGACGCTATCCATCTATACAGTTTTCTCAATAATGTTTCTACATTATCTCCTACTGAAAGTTTCTTGACTTTTTTGCTTGTTTGGACATGTTTTATACTTGTAGACAGAATTGGTTGTATGGTTGGATAGAAAGTCGATAAAAAATATAAGGAGTGCGTTTTGACGACCCCGACCAAAAACTGTTTCTGACGTCAAAACCAAAACGGTAACCGAGCTCACAACTCGGTTATCGTTCAGTCTGAACAGCAGAACCAACGACCAACAACCGAAACAGTTTCTGGTTGGGGTCGCTAAAACGCACTCCAGGTTGCAAACAGCTTACCAATTACAAGAACCCATGGTATCAATGCATAACAAACAAATAGCTAATGGCCTGACGTTTCGACCTTCAGCAGAGTCTTATCGTTTAACCTTCATAAAAGACTACTGTGGAGGGTCGAAACGTCAGGTCGTATTTTTGTTGATAGAAAGTTCGTATTGAATTTGCGTCATCGTCACGAATAGTAGACCCTAATTACCAGTTTATGTGTTCCTCTCTGACGCAAATGCAGATTTTTTTTTATGTGCAGATTTAGTGTGCAAGTAGAATCATTTCGGTTTAAAAAATAGTGCTTTTAACGTTTTGAAGATGGCCATTATTGTCTATTGAATATTGTGGGTTTAGAAACTTGGGTCTTTTCTGTTAAGAGGCAGTGGACACTATTGGTAATCACTCAAAATAATTATCATCATAAAACCTTCCTTGATTACGAGTAATGGGGAGAGGTTGATAATATAAAACATTGTGAGAAACGGCTCCCTCTGAATTAGAAGTAACGTAGCTTTTCGAGAAAGAAGTTATATTCCACGTATTTGATTTCGAGACCTCGGATTTAGAATTTGAGGTCTCGAAATCAACCATCTAAACACACACAACTTCATGGGCCAAGGTTTTTTGAGAACACTGGTCTTTGACAATTACCAATAGTGTCCAGTGTCTATAAAGTAGAATATAAATTACATACATGTCTCGAACTTAAGGGTTCCCTTTTATTTCGTGAACTAGCACAGTCCGCTAAACCAAATGTTTAGCTCCACATGGTGTTAGTTCACGAAGTAAAAGGGAAACCAAAAATTGTTGTTGCATATTTTTTATATATTTTGTATGGATTATTATAGTCTACTTCTCTGAAAACAAATTTTAATCAACCTTGCGCTGTTTATAGCAAAAAATGCCCAATCCAACGTGTTCCTTTAAATTAACTCCTTATAAGGAACGAAATTAACTCCTTATAAGGAACGAGAAAACAGGTTATTTTGAACAAACACAAAACCAACTGAAGTGAACCTCTGCAAATTAATTGGTCACATTATTTGAGAAAAACAAGAATTGAATAAATTTTGTTGAAGATTCCAAGTGAATTGTTCGAAACGTGTCTCATAAATTGGCAAAATACCTGAAAATTAGTTTCCAGATAAAAGTTTGTATCAGGAAGAAAACATTTTGTACAGTAAAGTTAGAACTGTGTAGAACTGAATGTAAGATTTCACAATGAAAACCATTTATCATTATGTTTATATCATTACCAATTATACCAGTCATGAAATGGATGTTTTAATAACACTACTTTGGGTAAATGCAAACCTAAATGCACTGGACACCTTTGGTAATAATTGTCAAAGACCAGTCGTCTCACTTGCTGTATCTCAACATATCATAAAATAACAAACCTGTGTAATTTTGAACTCAATTGGTCGTCGAAGTTGCGAAATAATAATGAGAGAAAAAACACCCTTGTCACACGAAGTTGTGTGCTTTTCAGATGCTTGATTTCGAGACTCAGCTGAGGTCTCAAGTTAAAGAAATTACCACTTTACTCCAGAGGGAGCCGTTTCTTATACTATCACCAGCTCACCATAACTCGTTACCAAGTAAGTTTGTATGCTAACAACTATTTTGAGTAATTACCATTAGTGTCCACTGCCTTTAAACAAAATCGTACACCCGTCTAAATTAAGACCATGGAAATTGTATTTTTATAAGAGGTTAATTTATTTTAGCGATAATGATATTTTAACAATATTTTAAGCTTATACTAAGACTATGTTTCGAACAATAATACGCTCGAAATGTTCGTTTCATAAACATAATTTTTATTTGAGTCCCATCACTGTTGCGGACAAGATTCACCGTCAACATTGCGTTGCACTCTCACCGGTAACCTCTCGTTTTCTGCCGGTACGTTGGCAGCGCGAACAGCCCATCACACAAACTTTGATTTAAAATAACTTAACTTTGGTAAAATCTGCAAAAGTAATTATCAAGCATTTTTTTTCATGGATTAATAAAAAGTCATAAAAATAAACACTTACGTTATGGTCAACCTTGGTAGCAATTCTAGGGTTGCGTGCAGGCTTCCTGCGGGCGTTGAACCAATGTGGAGCCCCACAAATCAACGTGCGTTTCCACACGTACACCCACACTCCAGTCGGTATAACAGGAAACAATTGGATGGGGTCACAGTGTCTTATTGTTTAAACAAAGGTTGGATCTCTTAATAATAGGATTCTAAGGGATAGAAAGAGACGCGTAGGTGGACGTTGGATGGGAAGGAGAGGGAGGCTTGCTATAGACCCCTGGATAAACTATTCGACCAGAATGGAAAAGTACCAAGGAGGGAGAGGTTGGAGTTTGAATTAAAACGAAACTAAAAGAGGAATCTTGCAAGGTCTTGAATGTTTTTTAACTTGGGTGTGTGGGAGGGAGAACCAGTGAGGCCGAAAGATCTTGCATCTTGTAGTGACAGCCAGGGATGCCTTCACGAAGAATTAAGACTAGTCTTATCCTCGTGGGGCCTATAGGACTATAACGCTCCCATACAGGAATAGCCTTAAGTTAGGACCGTCTTTGTGAAATCCACCCCTGACTTGTTAAGTTGTGGTAGGGGAACGGTCTATTTAGCATATCCACTGAGATAAGATGAAAAGCTTTCAAATAGTACCTTTAGTGCCTGTATATGTAAAAGTATTTTTTACAGCACATCACATCAAGGCTTCTTCTCGCATTTCGATAACAAAACCTTTGTTAAATTCCAGGGTATAGGTCTATTGTTTTTATGTGCGAAGCAGCCACTGTCTAGAGGCCTCATCCACCTCCATCAGCCCATGCAAATTGGCGGTTTATGGGGCAGATTGTGATGATTTTTTTTACAAGTACACAAATTTACTAGGCACATACAAGTATTGTTTTACAGAAACAGGTTACCAACTAAAACTGCATGAAGTTTCGATGTTGTGTCTCAATTTTTGCTCAGCAAAGACATGTGTCAAGCAGTATTTTCTGCTCAAGAGCTTTATAAAAATAAGCTCTGCTGTTTGGTCCGCTGAACACACTCACTATAGCTGGACTTTGGGCCACGCACACTTTTGTTCGTTAGACTCATTGTCAACATTAGTTCTCGTTGCAAAAGGAGGTAACAGGGCTAGGAGGTTACCGATGAAAATGCCGACCTCCCCCCCCCCCCCACTTTCAATGCCATTTAACTCAAAACAAATCAGCAAGATACGTTTTGTTTGATGAGAAACTCAAACAGCTTGATTTTATGTTAAAACGCAAATTAAAAGGGGCAATGAAAAAGTTGACATTCTCCCAGCATAGACTTTGACAAAACTTCCTTGATTCAGTATTCCCTTACTTTATGGAGACTTATTGTTCACTGTTTTCAGTCTCCACTGGACACTATTGGAAATTACTCAAAATATTAGCATAAAAACTTACTTGGTAACGAGCAACGGAGAGCTGTTGATAGTATAAACCATTGTGAGAAACGGCTCCCTCTGAAATAACGTTAAGGAAGAGGTGATTTCCCTGAGAATGAGATGTCCAGACTGAAACCTCAAGTTTTGTGCAACGAAAGGTGTTTGTTTTTCGTTGTTTGCTTGCAACTTCGATGACCAATTGAGCCCAAATTTTCACAGTGCATTATGTTGGGATACATCAAGTGAGAAAACTGATCTTTGGCAATTACCAAACGCAGTTGACCAAACGTGTGCAGTGTAGACGTGCACATGGTTTGCATGGGACATGACAAAACGGTTTGGACAACCGTAAAATGATAATCGTAAAATGTTGAAATTTCTTTGATCACGGCCAGATGCGTTTTCCTGTATCTATTTCATATACGATGATCCTATTTATATAGCACTATTGTAAACTTATGGGCTTTTGAGTCCAGATGGTGAATGAAATATTACAGAAACAAGAGCTTTCAGAGCTTATTATGTAGGTAAAGTTGTGTAATCAATAGCTTTGAATAACAACAATTTTAAATTGTGTGCTATTTCGAATAGCCCTTGGCTATCATTGCAAAAACTCACACCATGGGTGTTGCCACATTATAGATACCAAGAAAAGAATACAAATTTACACCATAGCTCGTTAAAATAACACCCATTATTTTGAGAATTTTTTTTACATTTGTGCTATTTTAACACCTTATGATGTTAGTTTTGATTCTCTGCTCGTGATACGTGTCAAAACCCATGGTGTCAATTGTTGTAACACCATAGCGTGTTAAAATAACACCCATGTTTGGAATAAAACAATTACATGTGTGCTATTTTAACACCATGATGTTAGTTTTGATTCTCTGCTCGTGATATGTGACAAAACCCATGGTGTCAATTGTAACACCCGAGTTGTTTGCAGTGGGATAGTTCAGTTTGTAGAGCGTCGTGGCAAGAGATTCCGACCCCGGTGATTCTGTCTCCCATACGGTAACTTCTTCTGCTATTACACCACCCTCTTTTGAAACACCCTCCTTCAGCCCAAAATCTCCGGCAGACAAATTTCCCTTGACCAGCACCATAGTCCAGGAGGTCGCTGGTTCGAGTCCCGCTCTAGTCAACTACTGTTTGTTCAACCTAAAATTATTTCTAGATGTACCCAGTCAGTTTCTGTAGTTTATTACTTAGGTTTTGCTGTTTAATGTTTTACTAAACCCCTGTCACGTTTCTCTCCGTTAATCTGAGTAGAGCATGACCACTCACTCATGATCTTACACCATTTTGACTTTTTGGTGGTCTTGGTTTTTCTATTCCCAGAAAAGAAATCCCTCTTAACACATTAAACCCCAAAAAGCTTTTAAAAGCTTTTTTATGAACGACCACAAGGAATTTTGAAAGATCTTTAAATCCATAAGAGTGTTGCAATGTGGTACGGTTATGATGTATATACCCACAAAGTACATGTGGCTCTCTGAGGTGGCAATATGATTTGTTTCAAAAACATTTACTGTAAACATCATTTCAAGAGGATTGGTTAGAATTCGTGTATTTTGTCACGTCGACTATGGTGTCAATGTCTATGAAGATATAAAGAAATTCATCCGAGTCTGGAGCGAAAAATTAACTCATCTGTTTATTTGAAAAGTAATACTAGACCTATACGAGAGCCATATCCTCCATGACTCAGTGCCAGCTGCGACGTGCGGATCCGGGCGGGAGAGTGGTCCACAAGTTTAGGTGGACTACCTCCCCAACCCCATCCCCGGTAACTCGGCAATTATAACTTGTTTCTACTGTTCGTCGACTTCATTTCCCCCAACTAAAAGCCCGGCTCATACTTCCTGCAAATGCGAATGCAAAGCAAGTTTTGCCAGCTAATGTTTTGCAGGAGAATTGGCCCCACGTTCAACTTATTGCAAATTATTCGTTACGAATTTGTGATGACAAAATTCGTATCGCGTTCACATTCACAGAAAATATGAACCCGGGCTATACTCGTCGAGACGTGGCGTGGACCCCCCCCCCCCCCCCAACACAGCCCTCCACCCCACCACCTGGTATTTAGACACTCCCTTCGGCGGTTACCGGTTTACTTCGGCACATCGAAAAACTCGGCACCTTCGGTAAAATCGGCACACGTGGCACGACAAACTCGGCACTTAGTCTCGGCACAGTTCTTTACGAATTCCTGGACTGGAAAATTGTAATACTGTTTGTGTTATTGTAACTGTTGAAATACTACAACAAGAATATTACCAAAGTTCAGATTTTACGGGAAATATCATGCATTCCCTGCAGAAGATTTAGTATAGTACGTCACACCTTGCGTATGCTTCAGCATAGCCCTGGCGGCCTTACACTTTCGTTTTGTACTCAGTGTCTGTATCTGTGTACAGAGGAAGAGTCCTATATAGGGCTATAGCTTCAGCAGTGCGTCCAGGGTGTGTCCAGGGTGCGCCAAAGCCACCGTGCAACATCAGATGCGAAGGTGGCCGCACCCTGGAACACCTGAAACCAACCAACTCCCAAGTTTTAGTCATGCAACCACAAAGAGAACTCGTGTTTTCTAAATAACTGACGGAAACTTTCCCAAGCCCAAGCAAGAAAATGACCCAAGTGCCAATCCATGACACTGTTCCGACCAAACTTCGAAATAGTGATCCGAACTCCGGTTGGGATGAAAAGCTATAGCCGGGATGAAATTTTTGTTCTGTAGTATAGAAATGCCATCCTCGACAGTTTTCCTGAAATTTGCTGAAAGACACTGGACACTATTGGTAATTGTCAAAGACTAGTCTTCACAGTTGGTGTATCTCAACATATGAATAAAATAACAAACCTGTGAAAATTTGAGCTCAATCGGTCGTCGAAGTTGCGAGTGATAATGAAAGAAAAGACATCCTTGACACACGAAGTTGTGTGCTTTCAGATGCTTGATTTCGAGACCTCAAATTCTAAATCTGAGGTCTCGAAATCAAATTCGTGGGAAAACTATTTCTCGAAAACTATACATTACTTCAGAGGGAGCCGTTTATCACAATCCTTTATACTATCAACCTCTCCCCATTACTCGTTACCAAATAAGGTTTTATGCTAATAATTGTTTTGGGTAATTACCAATAGTGTCCTCTGCCTTTAAGGGTTCCCTTGTTTATATCGATTTAGAAAAAGAAAAACAAACTCCTTTTAAAAGCACTACGACTGTGGCAATTAACATTGATGTACATGGAAAACATGCAGGCGGGATCCATCCATTGGGTGGTTGCAATTATAGGGCCTACTGTTAATAGGTTGCGATGGCAGTAGCCATTCATGATACCTGGGACTATGAAAATTTTTACAATAGGGTTATAAGGTCCACTCCCAAGCTGATCTCTAGCATAATATTGGGTGGGTCATTTGGGCGTGTCTGTCTGGCACGCCCATCACCACTGAAAATGTCTGGCAGTGGCCATTCATGATACCTGGGACTATATGCAGAACATTTTCACAGATTTGTTAGAGTTTTATACTTTCCTACACAATCCTTGTATTTGCCCGCGGCCAGGCCAGGTTTCTCAGTAACTTTCTAGTGTTTTTACATTACAATAAAAAATCTTTCTCTTTTTATAACCATTGTATTGCTTTTTCTTGTTCATCTTTGATGTGCAATTTTTTAAAACATGTACGAGTTTTTTCATTTTTGCTGGCAAATAAATAGAAATGAAATGAAATAAAATGCTTGATAATACTGATCTTTGACTATTACCAAAGGGGTCAATGCACGCCAGTCGGCGTACACGTTGCCAAATCGTTTAAAAAACCTCAAAGTAAAGATGTTTTATAATCCTTGTCCACTCATTTAGGACGCGAGGGTAAACTGCACGACGTGCCACCATCTTTACCTGTTGGGAGTGTTATACATTGTAATTAACATCACACCCCATCGATTTACCAAGAACCCATTGCTCAAGAGGAGGTTCAGGAGGTATTGCTCCGAATTCCGGAAAGATCAGTCGGTCGTTTCCATCATTAGAGCCACTTCCTCTAATTATGGTTAAGATGTCTGAACATAGTTTAAGGATTTAGAAGTTATCACCAATCGCTTGATTTGGGTCCAGGGCTTAGTCACACTTCTCTGTCCTGTCTCTGTAGTCACACATGTATGACCATGGAGGACCTTTTTGAAACCACGGCGTTGGCTTAGGATTCGGCTCGAGGTTCCGTTCTCTCGTCTGAAGCCCTGAGCGCGTATGATACGCAAAGCACGCGCAATATTGAGTCAAATCAACCGGCGGGGCCAAGCTAGCCTGAGCCGAGTCTAAAGCCGAAGCCGTTTCGAAAAGGGCCTATGACTCAGGTAGGCTACCCTGAACAGATGTTCTGGGGTTAGGAATACCCCCACCTTACATACTCCCTAATGGCCTGGGTACAAAGTGGTTGCGATGACGTCTTGGGGTTTTTCTTTCGTAGCCGATTCATGCATACTACAAAACACCCCTTATTCATAGCATTGCGTGGAACCGCCCGCATCAGCATACTCATGAATACGTCAGATGGATTCCCACTAGCCGCATCGTATTGGTAGTCCACAGAAATATAAAACCACTTAATGGTCCAAGTTGCGTTGTTGGCGGCTATGGTAACGTAATGTTTATGAAGAAAAGCATGTCACCAGCCTGAACTCCATCTGGAACATTCTACGATGCGTGTGGAGTGCGTGTGTCTCTAGAGGTACCTTTTTCAAGGTCACAAAACAGCTGGTGATAATCGAAGTAGTTTACCCTGAACTTGAGTCAGTTCCAGGTACTTGCGAATTACTGTCAAATTGCCCACTTGGGTTTGAAAAAGATTTTGAAGGAGAAATGTTACTTGAGAAAACGAACTTGGTTCTTCCTGGTATATAAGATGTTCATGATAAATTGACAGTGAGACTACGTAGGCCGTCAACCTAAACTCAGATCAAGTAGACCGTGTAGTTTTATAGACCGTGTAGTTTTCTGATTAATTGATATTATGTATTTCCAGTAGTTTATTTATGGTTGTGCTTTATTAATTTTGTCTGTATTTCATGTATTCAAAATGAATTTCCTCCATGGTAGGACCAATACAAATTGAACTGAATTGAATTGAGTTAGTCTTCGGAACAATAAAGTCGTGTCCCCCCCCCCCACCCCACCCCGACCCCCACCCATAGATAAATGTTTTTTCTTTTCATAGATAATTGTTTTTATTTATTTATACATTTGGATTACAAAAATATTATGGACACTATTAGTAATCGTCAAAGACTAGCCTTCACAGTTGGTGTATCTCAACATATGCATAAAATAACAAACCTGTGAAAATTTGAGCGCAATCGGTCATCGAACTTGCGAGATAATAATGAAAGAAGAAAAAAAACCTTGTCACACAAAGTTGTGTGCGTTTAGATGGTTGATTTCGAGACCTCAAGTTCTAAATCTTAGGTCTCGAAATCAAATCCGTGGAAAATTACTTCTTTCTCGAAAACAATGGCACTTCAGAGGGAGCCGTTTGTAACAATGTTTTATACCACCAACCTATCCCCATTACTCGTCACCAAGAAAGGTTTTATACTAATAATTATTTTGAGTAATTACCAATAGTGTCCACTGCCTTTAAATTGATTTTTGTTTTACTTACTTAGAAAAAGTACATATAGCTGTCATCAAGTAGTCAAACCATTCTGAGTATAAAGAACTGTTAAATGTTTTATCTCGACATTCTTCTCTGGCAAAGTTAAGAGACTCAAATTCAACAGTTGTACAAACGCTAGTTAAATCAAATTTCCAAGAGTTCATTTTAAAATTACGGCTAAGTCTGCAGAGACAAGTTAATAATTATTGGTCAAATTTCTATGCCTCAACTGTCCCTATAGCATCCTCTGAAAGATTCTCTTTCCTCAACCTTAACCCTAAAATCCCATAATTCTCTGACTATTAAAAACAATGGACACTATTGGTAATTGTCAAAGTCCAGTCTTCTCACTTGGTGATTCTTAACATATGCATTAAATAACAAACCTGTGAAAATTTGAGCTCGATTCATCGGAGTTGCGAGATAACTATGAAAGAAAAAACACACTTGTCACACGAAGTTGTGTGCTTTCAGATGCTTGATTTCGAGACCTCAAATTCTAAACTTGAGGTCTCGAAATCAAATTTGAGGAAAATTACTTCTTTCTCGAAAACTACGTCATTTCAGTGGGAGCCGTTTCTCACAATGTTTTATACTATCAACCTCTCCCCATTACTCGTTACCAAGTGAGGTTTTATGTTAATAATTGTTTTGAGTAATTACCAATAGTGTCCACTGCCTTTAAGAGAAAACGCTTGAATAACACAATGAACTTGTTTGAGTAGCCAGGGCAAGGTCATTTACTCGCTGTTTTTGTTTACAACATAAACTGGTCCGCTGCAGGGAACAGTGAGAAAACCATGCATGCTTAACAGCTTGTAAACACATTGTCAATTAATTTTGGTTGTTACAAATTTTTCTAGATTTTTAAAAAGAGGGCATCATTTAAAAAGCGTGATCAAAGCAGTGATTATTTTCATTATTTATAAAAGGTTGATCTTCCAAAAGCAACTCTAAACAAGCATAAAGTACTCTCCTCTGTCCCTTGCTCTATGCATGCACCTAGAGTACAAACCCTCCCTCGTACTAACGTTTACCTATTGTTATAGTAGAGTGAGCCCCGCAGACAACTGCAGTGCTGCCGTGTCCACTTATATCAATATTCACTTTCTTCGCTGGTTCATCCGTCTGGTTCAAAGGCGCTCCGTCCATTTCATCCGTGGCTGCCGCACACAAAAGTAATATAAAACAGGAGTATTTAATTTAAAAAATGGGGGGAGAACTAATTATATTTCATTAAAAAATTATTTTAAAATCAACAAGCCCCACCTATAATATCGATCTCTACTTCGGGGCCATTAAATGGGATAGTTGAGAAACAAATAGCCGGCTTATAGGAGACAAAAACTGATTTTGTTCCCTCAAAATATTATTTCGTTCCCTCAAAATATTACTTCGTTCCCTATATAAATATACAATTCTTCACCTATCCCTTTAGGGACTCCGATCTTTATCCCCACAACCCATTTTCGACCAAACACGATGTACGACCGCTATGTGAAAAGTTCAGTTACGTTCGTATTGGTTGGTGTATTTTAATTTTGTGATGCCCAAATCAAGCTTATTTTGATGAACAGAATAAGAATTTATAGTTTTGATAAATGCGCTTTCCTTAAATTAGACTGTTTTCAGACAGAAATATCTATCGAAGGAAAACACTGAAGTGCATTTTAAAACAAAAAGTTATTAACTTTGTTTTCCGATCCTTGTACTCTGTCCTTAAAGGATTTAGGTACTTTTTCAAAATGTCCATAGATTTACATTTAACTTACAGGGTTTGAAGATAATGATGGTGGAAAGCTTCCCTTTAAATATTACTTATACTGAGGTGCTGTATTATGAGAAATGAGTAAAAAATGTCATGAAAATACGTTTGTAAATGATTAAAATAATGTTCGTCTCATGAAATGAAAATTATTTTCATGACATTGTTTTACAGCACCTCAGCACGTAATATTTGCAGGGAAGCTTTCTACTATCATTATCTTCAAACTGTGTAAGTTAAGTGTAAATCTGTGGACATTGTGTTTTTTGTCCTACAAAAGTTACATAGACCCTTTAAGTTGGTATAAGATTGTTTATGATAGAAAGTTAACCTGTCAGAGGGGTGCGGTCCAGCGCATCCACGAGAGCTTGATAATGGAATTGAAGCAACACATCTCGAAATGCGCTATACGCATTTGGTCCTTTCTCCTCCATTTTAGTGAGCAACGAACCCATCCGATCCTGTTAAAAAAAAAAAAAAAAAAAACGTTTGTTCGCGATTATCACACTAAGCTTTTATATTAGGCATCCACTAAACATCAACTGTTGATTGTAATGTCAGGATATACAGTAAATGGGACCTGGCATGGGACCTACACAAACGAAACTGTTAAACAAAGCAGTAAATTTGTTTTGGAAAGTCACTCGAAACATGATTTCGTTCCCTCAAAAGTAATAGTTCGTTCCTTAAAAAAAAATGCCCCCGCCCCGCCCGAAATACTGGTTCGTTTCCTCGAAATAATTTACATCCCTTGTATTGTTATATTATTCCATACCCTCGAAATAATTTCTTTCACAAAACCACAAAACAGTTTTAAAAATTATTTGGACCTTTTCGTGTTTTGTTTCCCTCCCATCACCTGTCAATTTAGGGGCTCCGTGTCTTTTCACTTGGTGTATCTTAACACGCAAAAAATAACAAACCTTTGAAAATTTGAACTCAATTGGTCGTCGAAGTTGCGAGAGAATAATGTAAGAAAAATACCCTTGTGGCACTTATAGCTTGTGTGATTTAAGATGCTTGAATTCGAGACCTCAGCTGAGCGCTCGAATTGCATTCAAATATTTTAGTGAGAAATTACTTCTTTCTTCAGTCAGGCCAGACATCTAATTCTTAGAGAAATTACCTCTTTCTCAACGTTATTTCAGAGGAAGCCGTTTCTCACAATGATTTAAACTATCATCAACCCTCCATTGCTTGCTATTACCAAGTAAGTTGTTATTCTAACTTTTGCAGTTTGTGTGACCATGGAGGAGGGTAGTGTGACCCAACGAGATTGTTTCTTTCTAAATCTGCACGGAGATGATTCTTGGGTATATAATCAATATTTTCCCTTCCAATTTAACCCATGACCTCCCTTACTTTAGGCGTAGGCTGTGATAGTAATAGGTCGTCCATCTGCTGGGGTGTGAAAAGCCCCTCCTGAATAAGATTATGCTTAATTCGATCGGGATCAATGTCCACCAAATTGCACCGATTTTTTCTCAATCGGTTTCTGTCTTGAATATTCATCCTTCAATATTTCGCAAAATACCTAGGTAGAAGAAAAGATCAAACAAAAATATGAGCTCAGTATATGTTTTATTTATTTTAAATCTTTTGACATACACAATAGTAAAAAGTTGTACAGGGGCTGTCAAGGTTAAAATAAAAGTATAAAAACTGTCATCAAAAGACCCCTGCCAACGATACAACAATTTAAAAAGGTAAGTGCACTGAACAGTTAAAAAATCACACAAAAGAAAACATTAAAACGCAAGCAAAACCAGACTATTGAAAAAAAAACCTGCACCCACAACATAAAACAGTGATATTACACTCGGCTGGCAGAACTCCCCAAAATGGTGTTTTATTTTGATATTTTGTTCGATGTCAAAGACTGTGCATTCTTCATGTAACTGTAATTATAAATTGTATTTATATTTATATGTGTACCTGTAAGTGGCGGCTATCCGCTGATGGATGTCAATAATAATAATAAAAAATAAAAAATAAATGAAAAAAAATTCACTCATGAATGGTGCACGGTCACATGACCTCAGTACAGTCCCGTGAAAGTAGTCCCTGAACAATACGCGGGTGGGGGTGGGGGGTTTAAATGCAAAAGTATTTGTAATTATAGGGACCAATCCAATTTAAGATTTAAACATTAATCCTAAGCAAATTAAAATTCAAATCGAAAAGATTTATATTTTACATCAAAACATATTATTTGGTCGCTAATAACAATCGTTTGGATTAGCGTTTACCCCCCCCCCCCCCAAGTTAGTTAGAGTGTTCATTTGAAAAGTACAATTTGGCTGGGATTGTAGTCTTGGCCTAAAGACGTATTTTAAAAATCATTGCTATACTCATCAGATGGTTTTATTAAAAACTCAAAAATCGAAGCATCAGCCAAACTGCAAGTTAATTTACTAAAGCAAACACAATTTAAGAAAGCATTATTTATGGCATATAGAATAGACCTAACAGCTAAGACACCAATAGAGAACGCAGAAGTTGGCAAACAATTCCAAAACGTAGGCCTATCGCACTGTCCCCCAGGAAACTGAACAGAAAAAAACACTTTAGAAAAAAAACCAGATTAAAAGGGTGTTCATGTACACCTACCACTAATACCAGTAGCCTACCACGTCAGAGAGTAAACTTGTTGCCAAATAGTTTTTAACTGGTAAAACAACAGATTTGACAGTCAAACATTGATGACGTATCCAGTATATCAGCTAAGTAACTTAGTAAAAACCGGAAGTAAACCCTTTTAACACGGCGGACTCGGGTTGGAATCTGGACTTCTTTACAGGCCGACATGGCGAGTAGGCCTACGTTGCGCCACATTTTGACGGAGGTCACGCTCCAGGTATAATTGGGGAAAGTCCCTTCGAATGGATAATGTATCCTGTGCCAGTCAGATGATTTTGCGCCCTCTGCGGGCGACTGATATTAAAACCATTGTATTAACACACAATATTAAAACCATTAGCATTGTATTCGACAATATCTGACGTCACACTTCGACGTAATAACACCAGCCATCACCTTTCACCTACATTCATTTCACACGCATACCAACTTTACATTGTAGACAATGCATGCAGACGACCGAAAGCGGTTATGCTTTCCCGCCAGTTTTTGATTACTCCGAAGTGATGATTGTCACTGCGCACGTCACATCGCCTCGGCCCAATCAAAACACAGATACCTAAAGTTTACGACGTCACTTCACGTTTATCCAACGACATCATTGTAGTCCCATGAAATACTGGTTCTGACATGTCCCCCTATCTTTTGGAGGGTGGGGGACATAATATTAAATGTCGCCCCAATCTTTTTGACAACCTTTATCATTAAGCCCACGTATTGCACTGTTTAATACCAAACCCTGTGTCCCGCCGTGGGCATTAATCCTATGGTCCCTATGGTTAAAAAGATGTTGTAAAAGTAAAAAACACTGATCTACACTATGCCTCGAAATTACGTGCTTTTCTTTTTACCTCGTCCACTAACATGGTCGGCCATTTATGGGAGTCAAAATTTTGACTCCCATAAATGGCCGACCGTGATAGTTCGCGGCGTAAAAAGAAAACCATGCAATTTGAAGTGATACTTGTTATATTCTACTTTTAAAATATATTTCTAATCATTTGCATTTTATAACAAACGGTTACAAACGCTTTTCAAAGACCAGCTCTCGTGTCAAGGGGCTTTATGTACATGTCCACCGGACGGTTTTTGCATAGCCCCGGACACGATTGCATATGCAAAAGTGTCCGGAGCGGACAGTATTGCATGGCGGACACAATTGCATCTGACACCGGTCGTATATATTATGACTACATTGTTCCCCCTTCTTTCAAGACATATTGACGCCCATGTCAAGAAGGCCTTTAATTTGCCCAAGTTTGCATGACAGCATGGTTTCCCCTACCACATATAAAACTGAAATTTCTTCATCGACTTCCTGACAAAAAGTTGGTGTGTGTCCACTAGGATGCATTGCAAAGTGCTGATATATAATTCACATTCAATTTAACATGCTAAAATAATGATCGCCTCACCGAGACGATTTTTTTTTTGGTGAAATTGTTTTACTCACTTCTTGAAAACTGCTGCACCCGAGCGAGTAATATTTCCAGGGAAGCTTTCAATCATCTTAATACACCTAGAAAGTTTCATGTATAAATCAATGGACAATTGTGTCTCGTGTCATAAGAAGTACCCAAACCCCTTATAAGTAAAGGACACAAGTGTACCAATGAATATTCTTCGAGAATAAAGAAACTGGCAATCAGAACAAGTTTTGAATAATATACACAAGTTTTTAATAAAATTACAAATAGTACACAAGAGTCACATGAATTCTTAGTATTGTTTCATGATTAAATGATATAAAGTACTTAACACATTTGAAGCAAAACTTTCTAATCTTGCAGGAGTAGAACCTAAATTCTCTATCACAGGTGAAGAAATTTAAACAGCGCCCTCTACTAAATTAAAGGAACAAAAGAAACTTATTCGAGATTATACAGGCTAGGCATGATGACATCCTTGGAAAATAGTACTAGTAATATTTTATCGAGAACCACGGCTGACCTATATGTACATATAGGTCAGCCGTGGTTCTCGATAAAATCTTGCAGGAGTAGAACCTAAATTTATTATCACTGGCGACGAAATTTAAACAGCGCCCTCTACTAAATTTAAGAAACAAAAGAAACTTATTTGAGATTATACAGGCTAGGCATGATGACATCCTTGGAAAATAGTACTAGTAATATTTTATCGAGAAACACGGCTGACCTATGTGTACACATTGTCTAGGCATTAATATACTATTCAGATTATTTTATTATTCACAATATAAGTCTGATTTTTGCAAGGAAAAAAAAAATCGAAAAAACTAAACTAAAAGTAGGATGGATATCATGCCTGTAGAGCAAGACACCATTCATGTTTTGTGTAATCTGTATTTTGTTACCGCATACCTTTCCATATCGTGACCAAACTTATACATGAAATTAAAATACCTATGCAAATTCCTGTCAGGAAATTTATATGAAAAAACATGCACAATTTTTAGCTTGTATGTAATCACACTGTCATTAATTTGGGTTATAAAAATTTGCTATAGATTTTTAAAAAGAGGTTATCATCTAAAAAGGTAATTGTTTTGGCAAATCAAAGCATCAGTTCATCTGAGACGAATTTCAGTATTTAAAAAAGGTTGATCTTCCAAAAGTACCTTTAAAATACTTTTTAAAGACACTGGACACTTACTGGACACTATTGGTAATTGTCAAAGACCAGTCTTCTCACTCAAAATCAAGTTCAAATATTTTAGTGGAAAATTACTTCTTTCTCGAAAACTACGCTACTTCAGAGACGGCCGTTTCTCAAAAAGTGTTATACTATCAACAGCTCTCCATTGCTTGTTATCAAGTAATTTTTTACGCTAACGATTATTTTGAGTAATAACCAATAGTGTCCATGCCTTTAAACTGTCTAATTCTTATCCATAAACATTATACCTTAGTTTGCAATTGAAACGAAGAGTAAGTTAAAAACCATTATAATTTGTCTGCATTCCAGAGACGATGAAGGAAGAGTCTGAAACCTTCCCCTTCATGTCTCTCGTCATTCTGAATGTGACCCTATAAAAGGTTCAACAGAAAAATTTACACTGCGCCATTATAGAGGTGCCCTACAAATAGTGGAGTAATTACAAAATGTACACCCTGCCTTTAAAAGGACAACTGTATAAAGCCAGCTGGGTTGAGTATCTTCTTGAGGAGAATAAAAACTCAACTTTGAGTGAGTAAGATCATGTCCCAATGCACCTCTGACATAAACATCAAAATCAAAAGTAGTGTTGGGGTATAATTCCCCCAAAGATAAGGCTTCAACATCTGCAACCGATTTCCAACCAGAAACTCCATTAATGCATAAATACGTTAGAATTGGTACCTCCTATTATGGCAAAGTTGTTGTTACCTGTTATGGTAACATTTCTACCCTGACCCCTTCCAGTTACGACCCCCGCAGTTCTTGAACTTTCCTGTCTCACAGGCTGTCCATCAACTTCATCCAAGTCGACTGCATAAAAAAGGAAACAGAAAACCATGATTAAATCATTGAAAATATGGTCTAAGTAGGACTTATTAAATGAATTTTCCACAAAACACAGCCAATACTTTCAAAATTTTCGTTTATGTTTCGACTAATATCGGTTGGTGGCGCTGTTTCCTGCTCAGCCACTGGATGGTGGTTTGGCCGATTGTGTCCTCCCCGGGGGTGAAACTTGGGATATGAGGGAGTCCCATAAACCCCAAGTTTCACCCAGGTGAGGACACAATCTGCCAAACCACCGTCCAGTGGCAGTAGCAGGAAACAGCGCCACCAACCGACTGGTGGTGCCTCATTCTGAGGATGACTAGTGATACTAGTTGAAACGTAAACAAAAACTACGTATTGGCTGTGTTTTGTAGAAAATTCATATAATAAGTTGATATTTTACCAGCCTGATGAACGTCTTTGATGGTATAAGTAGGATTTGAAACTGTGCATGGTGGAAGTATAACTAAGAGAGGTGTGTGGTAACACCCTGTGAATATCTCTTCATAGTAGTATGTTGGTTCAGAAAAGAACTGGTGGTGGATGACTCAATGTTTCGATCAGTATGCTCTGATCATCCTCAGGGGAATGCTGGACTAAGGCCATTAACTATTTTCTAAAAATAATTTTTGTCTCGTTGAGAGGGAATTTATTTTCAAATGTATATTTACAATGGATTTACACGACTCTCCTTAAAACGCTGTACTATGATTTTTTCACTTTTTTTTCTTGATGACTAATGAAGATGAAACTACTTCAGGTAAATTATATTACATACATCTTCATTCACAGTCAGTTAGGGATTCATGTCGTGGCCAAAAACTTGATCTACAAAAGGTATCGAAACCCTTTACGGGAACATTACAGAACTGGTATGAGAAAAAAACTTGTCTAAGATCACAGTTTTACATAAAACTTACACGGTCTAGTTATGTACAAACAAAACATCACTTGAAATATTTCTGTCTGAAATGTCATATTTGATGAAAAATAAATAAAACTAATTTCCTGTTTGGAGTTATTCGCTCAGTGAGCGTTTTATTCATTTTATTTTTTAATCAATGTCATGCAAAATGTGTGATCGGTTTTTCACTATTTTCTCGTGACCCAGACAGCCGATTGATCTCAAACTTCTACAGGTTTGTCAGTTTATGTATATGGTTGATCACATCAAATGCTTACACTGCCAGCAACTGTTTTGTTAGCAAAAACCAATTCCATTTGTTCCTGTACGAAATTCTTTAAGGGATAAAACATACCTGGCAGAGAGGTGTTGTCCAACTTCTCGACCAGATGTTCATACACAGGGAACTCACACAACACATTTCTGAACTTTCCATATGCATTGGGTCCTCTTTTCTCCAGGTCATTTAGCATTTTACTCATCTGGCCCTGTGAAAGGAACATGACACATTAATCATTCAAAACAGTTTGAAAAGATCTCAAAGTGCTTTACAAACAAACATGCTTTCAACAAAAGTTTACTATCAATAATGTCGGAGTTATAAGCCATGCGTGTTAGATTTGAATAATGTCTGGTACAATGACGTGCTTGACCACAAGTTACCATTTAAATTTGAATTATTCAGTCTATCAGTATGTCGCATAATTAGGGGCAAGCTTTTGCGTAGTAACGTAAGAGACGGTGAACACCCATACACAATTCTGAATGAATGTGTATGACACAATGGTACCAGGGTTTGCTCATCTGGAGGTTGCTATGCAAAAGGCTCGCCCCGAACCATTTGACATAGCAACTGTCTTATTAGTCTGATTATTTCAAATGTAAGCGGTACATTGTGACTAAAACAAGTCATTGTATCGACATTATTCAAATCCAACTCTCAAATGGCGTATTGACCTTAATGACCTCTCTCTTACTTTAGCTGTAGATTGCGCAAATATTTCCTCCATCATCTGGGGAGAGAAAACCTCCTCCTGAATTAGATGATCCGAAACTTTACTAGGTTCGATGTCCAGCAAAGCACAGCGATTTCTCCTCAGTCGTTGCTTATCTCGATTTTCCATCTTTTGGCAGAGTACCTAGATAGAATTAGAATAGGACAGAATTATAGGTCAATATTTGATCAGGTCTTTGAAAAGGATTGAAAAGCGTCTGCAATGTCTAAAGGGTTAGGCTAATGGCTACTTAGTAATAAGGCCGTGTTCGAAACGGCGATTTTGGCTACAGCTACGGCTAGATCAGCGCGTCTGCCTGTATTGAAGAATAGGCGGACGCGTGCGATCTAGCCGTAGATGTAGCCGAAGTCACCGTTTTAGACATGGTCTTACATAGGAAAGTACTTTAGCATGTTTTTTCTCCTGTAGCAATCATGGAGGTAGAGATTGTAATCATGATGTATACTTAGCTGATAAAAGTTTTAAATAGGGGCTCCAAGTCCAATGTCAAGTTAAGTGATGTTATATCTGATACTTAGAATAGTAGGACGATAAACAGCAAGCTAGTACATATTTGACGCAACAGTGACAAAAATGGTTCCATTTGAACTTTATGGTAATTTATTACTGGCGAGGTCTCGCAAATATCTCGTATTCTGTAACCCTCTGGTCTGTCTGCGATTGTCGGGAAGATGGAGGGTAACGGTTGCAATCGTCCATCTATCGCCCTCTTTTGTCCATGCTGTACAAACTATGGAATCTGTGCAAGATGGCTGCTTATATTTATATTACAGATAGGCCCTACATTTTTTCACAAGAAAAACCGCTATTCTTAGAAGTGGAAAAGTTAAATGTTACCCCAAACATATCCCTCTTTTGTAGATTTTAAATGGTTAACCTAGTAGAGTAGTTGCGACCTGCGGGAGGAGGGTTACGTTATCGCAACTTTAGAGGTTGGACAGTACAGTCAGTAGTTACGTTCGTGTTGGGACTGTTGACATCGAGTTCGTTGAAGCCTAAATGGACCTAGACCCAGTGACTGGGGCGCTAGAGAATCTAGATACCTTTTTTCTAAATTTTGACATTATCGGTCATTATGTCAAAATGGACCCACGTCGATGCAATTCAATTCAATAACTTATTGAATAAGCCTTTTTGTTGAGATATGGCAGACACATGTACTACAACACTCTAAGGACCTTAGTAAGGTTTGGGTAAATGTGTGTGTATTTCAACCAAACTACACTCCGTATCCTCTATCACGTCCGCCATACCTCAAAAAGGCTTTTTAAATATGGACATTTACTACTCCTAGTCCTAGTCCTAGAACTATTTCGGTTTCGTCCGGCTATCGTCTACGGGAGACGATAGCCGGACGAAACCGAAATAGTTCTGTTTCGTCCGGCTATCGTCTCCCGTAGACGATAGCCGGACGAAACCGAAATAGTTCTAGGAGTATACATTTACCAAGGAACTCACCTTTACCAAACCAAGCAAGACGAACTGGGCAAATCTGACGATTATCAAGTTGGGACGGAACAAATCTACTTTTGTTTTGTGATTGATTGAATTTAATCATTCAGATGATCGGTTCCAATTCCAATTCGTACATGTCGTAATTATTCATACTCGTGTATTGTATACTTACCAGTACAGTTATTGTTCCATGCAGAACCACACTCTGCTCTGGTCACTCTTGCTACTTTTGACATAAAACCGTAGTTCCGTATGGTTTATTTACCACCAAAAAAAAATAGAATCAAGAAAATACCGTGCGTTTGAAGTTTCCTATGTTGTTGTTGATGTCGATCTATATCTACGTACCGCGTCCGGCCGTATCAAAATATCCTGTTTTTTCCCCAAAAAGCATTGGCCTTGATTGTCAAATGAGGGCGCTATACCCAAAATCCTGTCTTGGGGTCCGGTGTTTTTTTTCACAAAGTGAAAAAGGGATAGGGGAAGCACAATAACTAAGGTTAAAAAATTACTAATTGTTATAACTTCAAAGAAACATCAGAAACCTTTCTCATAGTAATTGTATCTAGCTTTTAATATTTAATTTTATTTCTTGACAATTACCATTTTTTGTATTACCAATGAAACCTTTACGCGAGATTTATTCATCAACAAAGAAACATTGGCATACTTTTAAATAATTATAATTCTGCAATGTATTCACTTATTTATTCAAACACCTCACCAAACAATTTCTTTTTCTTTCAAACATTGATTTGAAATACAATTTTTACGACCAAATTAGATTTTTTACTTTTTTTGTAAGTTTATTTATAAAGAGCATAACCTATGAACCCCATGCTGTTTATTTATTTATTTATAGTTTACTCCCACTTTGTTGGTTCAATAGTTGTCAAATTAGAAATGCGAGAGAATAAAACTGAAGAAAGGTGTTTAAAGTCGAGTTGCTTATTGGAAATACATTGGTACATTTTACTTCTTTTTGATGTTCTTTATCTGGAAGGAAGTTGCCAAAATAAAATCAAATATCTTTGGCCAATTTTGTTGGCTTGTTTATCCATACTGATATTTCCAACAAATGACCGATTTAGCTTGATGGCATCTAAGTGGTTTTGTAGTACTTCAAGTTCATGCCTTCAAATGATTAAGTCCTAATGTACCATTTTAAGGTTCAAGGCTTCAACATTTCCAAAACAATTCAACTCATCAAATCCTTAGACATAGACCAGCTGCAGAACGTCCTGCACTAATAAACCTGATAATTTATGCTATGACAACATTTGACTAGTGGGTGCATGGGTGAAAAATTGTACAAGTTGTGATAATCATAATACCATTCTTACTCTAAGACCATTGGGGAGTGAGTGTTACGATTATCACAACCTTATCAGATGTGTACTCTGACCAAGCAGGCCTTGCATTTAAGCCCACAGCCACACACAGCAATTGCCTTGGTGCCCAAAAGCTTTTGCTGTGGAGCCATTTGCAAAGTTCTTATACAAACAAGGCCTGCCTAAGCCAGCTTTAAAGAAACACGTTTATCGGACGAGTTGGTCTATAAAAAGCGTTTGAAACCGTTTGTTATGAAATGCATGGTTAGAAAGATGTTTTTAAAGTAGAATATAATGATTCACATAAGTATCACTCAAAATTGCACGGTTTTCCTTTTACGTCGCGAACTCACATGGTCAGCCATTTATGGGAGTCAAAAATTTGACTCCCATAAATGGCCGGCCGTGTTTGTCGTCGAGGTAAAAAGAAACCACGCAATTTCGAGGCATATTTGTGTAGATTAACTTAGTGTAGATCATTGTATTCTACTTTTACAACATCTTTCTACCCATATGCATTTTATAACAAACGGTTACAGAACGCTTTTCAAAGACCAAGTTGACCGATCCAAGGCAATGTGTTCCTTTAAGCGAACTAGTTTAGCTATAATCTACTCAAAGGTAAAGGTTCGTGTTATATTTTTGATTATTCTTGATGATAACTTTAGACAAGAAATACCACACGAGCAAGCATGAACTGTTTACCATAGCAGTTCATGGCTATTGATTATCTTTTTAAAATCTTTAAAAAAATAATGTGATTCTAATAATAAACCAGGTTTTGTTATATAAAGATTTCAACAATAAGCCACGTTCAAAACTGCTTTAAACAATTAGTTAAATATCTAATAATTCATTACTATACATTGATCTACATTGAAGATTTAATTTAAAATTTTTAAGAAAAGATTTTTGTGTTGTCTCTTTTTGGCTGTACTGTATAAAAAAACAATCAAAATTAGCAAATAAAAAAAGACAATAATTTGAAAAGTTGCGGAGCCCAATTTTTGAAAAAAGTAATTATTTCAAAAGATTTTGACAGATATTTCTGTTTCAAATAAAAAACATACCATTGTTTGTGTAGGTGCCACTGTCATTATCGCACAAAAAAAAAATAAAGTACTGATCAAAATAGTTTTGTACTCGTGGGCGAATCATCAGAAAATAATAAATGTTTAGTTGTTTTAAATTAACTACCAGTTATCGCTGGCAGATTTGTTTGTGCATTACATTGAAAGAAAGGTAATAACTTTCTTGAAACAATAAAAATAGCTTATAAAAATATCACTTATATTTAAACATGCAGGTTAAAATAAGACCTAATATCTTTAAATTTTACGACACAGTCTTTATGTCAAATACGTTTTTGTAGATTGCTCTAAATTACCTTTTTAAACAAAAAAAACATAAAATGTACCAATTACCTTGCATTTAATGAAACCCTACTTTGTATTTAAGTTCTTTCATTTTAATAAACGTTACAATTTTGACAAATAGTAGGCCCCTATCAAAATAAAGTATTTACATTCAAATATTCATGTGAATCACAAGAAAGCACTATAAAATTCTTACAATTAACTGTGATTTCTTTTTACATTTTTGGTGCATTTGGCGGTAAGACTAACCTGTCTAAACCTACTGGATGTGTACATGTACCTTTTGTGTTTACATTGTCTCTGCTTGCGCCTTAAACATCTGTAAAGATTGATTTGGTGCATTACAAATACCTACTACATGTAGTATTATTATTATATTATTTACTGGCTTTATGATTATGAATGGTCATTTCCATAATAACTATACAAAATATCTGAATATATTTTAGAAAATCAAGTAAAACATTAAAATTTAAAACTGTCTATTATACATAGTGAAATATATTAAAGTGTGTAAAGCTGCTTTGGAAATATGTTTACCCTCTGAAGTAATTCTTTCATATAAACTTAAACGTGATATGAAAGAAACAAAAAAGGACAAAGGGTCGGACTGCTTATAGTATTGTTTTTAAATTGTTCTCAAATTTCCCTCTATCAAATGAAAAGTTGAAAACAAATATCAGGTATGTTGTGTATGTGGTTAATACTTTTTTACATGCTAAAACTGAGACGAAAATTATTTTTGAGACAATGTTTTACTCATTTCTCAAAGTCATATTTTCAGGGAAGCTTTCTACTATCATTATCTTCAAACTGTGTACGTTTAATGTAAATCTGTGGACATTACACAGACCCTTTAAAGGCTAAAATCATTGTTTTAGGGTTACATGACAAAGCAATGTATACACCCAGTATAGTCCATTTCCAGCTGGAAATGATTGTATTTTAACACCATTTACATTTTTTGTATTATTTAAAATTTTAAATTCACTTTTAGTTTAAGGAGTGCTACAGGTATTTTTTTTAATTCAACTAATAAGGTACACGGGTACTGCAGAGTGCAGAGAGAGATTTCAATCACATTCCTGATGCAACAACAAATAAATTAATGTTTTATTTAATAAATTTCATTATTTATTACTCCTAGGAAGGGTGTCCTTCCATATCATAAATATTTAAATAAAAGATCACAATTGTAAATTCGTGTTGAAATAAATAAACATTTTGGTCAAATTACTATTAATAAATAACTATTTATTAAACAAACAATCACCCATCTTTACTGACGGTAGCCCATCCAGCAAACTGTGTTAGTATCATATTGGGTCCTCGTATAGAGAAAGGTTGATATTATTCAATATTTTAATATATTATTTAATATATTTTAATTAAAACAGAACAGTCCCAGATGGTCCCAGTGACTGTACATGAAGTTATGAACTTTCACCCAGTTATAAAGCACACACCTCTCGTAGTACTAGTAGCTCACCATAGAGAAGATACAGAGGGAGGGAGTGCACATGCAGTAACTTCCCTGGCTCAAGCTTGGGGGGAAATGTATAATGAACATAGAACTTGTAGTTCAGAATTTTAACTGGAACAAGCGTTTTTTCCGCAAGACCAGAATCAAAACGGTTAAAAACCTTTCCACAAACATTTTTCTAAGATTAGAGAAGATTGATCTCCTTTTTCATATGGGCAAGTACACTTTGATACTCAAAAGAATTAAAGATTGTTTGTTACATTAAATGTAAAACTTTTCGCATAACTTTTATGACATAGTTAGGTATATTACTCAATGAAAAAAACAAGTAGACTGCCGGACTCTGCCTGTTGCGAGTTTACAGGCCCGACACTAAAATCACTGGCCTCATCAGGCATGCCGTCCAGTGTTGATTTCCAGCCCTGAACTGGGTTAGAGTTTATAATTCCATACAGCCACAGACTGACCTGGGCTCAATTTTGCTTAATGATTTCCTATTAGCAAAAATTAGCAGGATACCAGTCACAATGGTACTGTACGTGTGAAATGGTATTTTGGCTGGTAATCTAATTCTACTAAGCATAATTTGGTTGTGCTTAGCTACTTTGTGCTTAGTCCATGACAACACAGCCATTTACTTTCTATCTTAAGCCCGGTTGAAACTTCCAGCGAAAGTGAATGCAATACAAATTTTGTCGTCAAAAATTTGCAACAAATAATTTGCAACAGTTGAAATGTGTTCAACTCTTACGAAAAATTGGTAGCGAAAATGTTTTGATGTCAAAATACGCTTCCCATTAGCATTCGCAGGAAGTATGGACAGGGCTTTATTTTGTTCTTTTTACTGCACTCCAATAAATTGTGTAATGGGTGGGGCATCCACCATCAGCATCTTATACTCCTTAGTGAAGAACTTGAGGCGGTCGAAGTATCCGCGTTTCTGGTACGGCAATCCATGCTCCTGCAAATACTGCTGTACAATGGGTTGGATCTTCAAACACATGTTGTCAGACAGCTTGGGAAAGAGATGGTGCTCGATATGGCAGGCAATCAGTGAGTGTCCGAAATTCCAGTCCAGTAACAGATTATGGGATAGATTGAGGACTCCGCTGGACATCAGGTGGAGACGTGGCGGGCGACTATCACGTGCGTACATCGGTAATCCGATATGTTGAAAGATGTTGACATGGATGTAAGGGATGTCCATGAGAGCGCGGTAGACAAGTGTACTCAGCACAGCCGCCTTGGCAGTGAGACCGGAGACGAACATCAGTAGTGAGATGTTGGCTACTAGGCCAACGGATACCACGATAAAACACTGAAAAGCTTTCAGCACTTTCTTATCTTGGAGAAGAAAAACGACTGCTCCGATCGGAGTCATGACTGGTAGGAAAAGCGGGGCTACAAACAAATAGATGTATCTCGGCAAACTTGGCACCCGCCATGTGCTAGAATCACCCAGCCCGATGACATTGGTATAGGGATGGTGGACTTTAACGTGGGCACCAATTGCGTACTCGGCTGAAAAGGATCCGCAAAACTCAATGAAGAACAACTGCCAGAAGCGATTGACGAGCTTTGAACGGCACAGGGCAGAGTGGGATGCGAGATGAGACATCTTGGTTTTGAGCATTCCATAGTAGAATCCCAATAAGATCAGACCTGCGATGAACGGAGGCCAAGTCTGGTGCCTAAGAAGCAATAGACCAGGAGGGATCATGGCGAAACCTGATGCGATGTAGCACCAGTCTACACCATAGAGATCCCACCAGGATGATGCTTCTTGAACCTTCTGGACAGCAGCAGTCAGCTCACTCAGGCTAGCTTTTATTTCCACATCTGTCTCTTGATGAGACGACAACGACTGCTGCTCTCCACTTGATGCTGATGCTGATTTTCGTTGCATTGTTTGATTTGGTTTGCTGAAAATAACAGAGAAAAAATCAACACTTTAATTAATACAACTTTAAGTCTTTAGTAGTCAGAATTAGAGCTTTTTATCTTTGACAGAGAATAGACCAGAAGTTTAATAGTTTCAGTCTAAAGGCTAGATCACGACGCAAAGAGAACGCATTCTATTGGTTGAATTGCTCCACGCAGAATAGGCACAAGCTAATTTTCCACACCTCGCCACCAATTTATCTGCCCTCAATTAGCTCCATTCAACCCCCTCTTACTCCAATAACACCCCCAACCAGCCAACCCCCCCTCCACCCCCCCCCCCCCCCCCCCCCCCCCGAGCATGACAGTCACCCCCACACACCAAATACCGCACAGTCTGCTAATGACAAAAAGTTCCCTATCTTGCACTGCACAGCAATGCAAACTGTCATGCAAACTGTCAAACCACTGTCATGCCAGTGTCAGTCAGCTGGTCGGTGTCTTGGATTGGAGTTTCATTTATAATCACCAAACATCCTTCTGTTTTACCATCCATTTAAGCAATTTTCACACATCTTACCTCATTGAGTCCTGGTTGATTGTTTTAAAAACACATGAAGGGTGTTTTTGGCGATGAGAAAACGCATAAAAGATTCAGACCACAACAATCAATTTCCCAGACCATCTACCTCCATGCCCAGACAGAGTCCAGATCCCCAGATGATCTACTTCAGTCCTTCACTTCTTGACGAAATGACGGCTGCTGAAATAGTTATGTGCAAAATCGCGTACGTCTGTTTCGTCCACCTTCCGCCTTGTGTTATCATGTGTAATCAATATTCAAACTTTAGATATAAATACCGGTCCTAAATACCAATGCCGGGGTGTACCGGGTGATGCTAATTTTGGCAGTGCTCGTTGTAGCATGCTAATCATAATAATCCGTTGTTTATCTTTTGCGCGTATATCCCAGGGGCGCGGGCATTAATTTTGCACGCTTGGTTTTTTTGCTGACATATATTAAGTCTCGTTACTAAAAACGTGATTTTGCGTGATCGGAGTTTCTGGCGTTGTTTTGTCGTCACGTCCCCCACATCCAAGATGGCGGCGCCCAGCCACGTTCTTCTTTTTGCGACTTTTAATGTCGTTTTCTTTTGTTTAAACGCACCTGTTACAAGTGAAAAGACGGCAGAAGATTTCTTCAAACGTGAACATTCATTGATGCGGCCCTATACAGGTAAGACATGTAAATAAATCTGTGCAATAAGTTGGTTTATGTGCCACGTCATAACACTTCTTGTTGCCGGCTTATTGGCCGGGCCTGTCCCGCGTGCCGACGGGTTGGCGGGCGGTGCCGTCGCGTTGGCGTGCGTGGTGCCGGTGTTTATGGTGACGATGACGGGACGCGATTTTTTCCATTCCTTCCCTTTTTTAAATCGATTTATAATTAGAAAACAAACTTGAAAACTTCGGAATTGTAGTGCAGAATTTTTTTTGGCTGACGGGGCAATTATAAAATTAAATAGTAAAGACAAGTGTTCAGACTTTGTTTGTATGTTTTGTTTATGTTTTGTTTGTGGTTAAAAAAATCAAATAAGTAAGTGTCCAAATTCATATCGGGCGAACACTTCACTCGATATTAAATAAATTAGTATTTTATTTATTAAAATTGAGATACTTCATATTAAATCATAACTTTATATATTAAATAAGAAATGTGTCATTAATTTGTTCATGCTTCAAATCAATACAAAACACCATTGTTGCACAAATTTGTGTGCTTTCAGATGCCTCTATAGTAATAAAGGCTTCAGGCCTGAAGTCTTTTAGTTTTAGTTGAGTGAGAAATTATCAGTTTCTAAAAAACTATGTTACTTTAGAGAGCCGTTTCTCACACTCTTTATATTAGGCCGAGTACAAAAAAAACATGTTTCACGTCCAGGTTTTTTAAAAAAAGGAGGAAGAGGGGCTTTTTATTTTTTATTTTTTATTTCAAGATGGCCGCCATTCTTTGTTAAAATGTCAAATATCCATTGTTTTTTCTACTGCTGAAATACACAAAACATAAGTGAAACAATTTAGTCGAGGCATTCAGTGCAATGATCTGGAAAGGGTGCAAAAGCGCGCATGCAGAATTATTCTTGGCAATGACTACGTGCGCTACTCAGACGCTCTACAATTGTGCAATATTGAAACACTGGTATGCCGTCGTAACCACTTGTGCCAATCTTTTGCCAAAACTCTCCCTTCATCAATCCTAAAGCGCCTCTTGCCACAGAGGTTTGATAGTGGGTACCAACTTAGGAACTCCGGACTTCTAGGTCAGTTTAAATGCCGAACAGAGCGCTATAGAAAGAGCCCTCTCCCTCACCTCACACGCCTTTTTAACAACTGAATTGCAATAGAATGCAGCTTTTTATGCGCCCTTGACTGTGCCAGCAATATTTTTTATCCAGGTTTTTTTTTTTTTTTTTTCCCCGCAACTTTCAGAACAATTTATTTTATACATTGTAAATATTTGTCTCTCCTTAATCAATTATTTCTTAAATAATGTGAAATAGTGTCATTTTTTCTTATTTTTTAATCTCTGTATATTTTCCTGTAATTCGACCTCCGGTCGCCATGGGAATTTGTTTTTAAAATAATAAACCAATTATGAATGAAGTAAAAAAAGAGACAAGACATTGAGATTGTTTTTGCTGAGATCATTTAAAATAACCCTATTTAAAAAAAAAAAATTTAAAAAAATATGGCTAAAAAAAAAGAAGAAAAAAAGGAGGTGGCCTGTGAAAAGAAAGCGGGCGGGGACGCTAAACATGTTTTTTTTTTTTACTTGGCCTTATCAACAGCTCTCCATTTACCCGTTACCAAATAAGTTTTTATGCTAACAATTATTTGGAGTAATTACCAATACTGTCCAGTGCCTTTACTTTAAAATTTCTGATGTAATACTGTTCATCTTTCAAAACAGGTTCTGGGGCAAGTCTTCCTATGTGGGACATGCAAGGACACTCTATGATAACTAATAATTACATTCGCCTAACTCCGGACAAACAAAGCCGTCAAGGTGCTATCTGGAATAAAGTGGTTGGTAATAAGATCCTTATCTGGTCCAGTTTTTAAAAACATTCAGATAATCTTTGAAATAACTTGATTTTGTTTTAGTTTAAAGGGATTGTAGGCCTATACGTTTGTTAATTGGGACCCACTAGTTGTTTGTTGTGTAGATATTATATATAAAAAAACTACAGTAGTTCAGAAACACTACCACCTTCTGAAATTTTCACACAGATCAGTGTTATTGTACTTTTATATAGGATGAAAATAGTCAAACAATAAATAATTTTAAAAATATGCCATTTGCCTATTATCAAGTTGTTTCAGTAAAATTGTCAATGGAAATAACATGAGGCAGAAAATTTTGTATTACAAATCGGGATTTTATGTTAACGTACTAAATTGGAAAATTTTGTATCTGGATAGGACCTTTCCTTTGACCTCTTTATGTGAATGGAAGTAGCCGCTACAGGCATTTTGGTTCAAGCCGCTTGTGGTCGCTATGACCTAGCCGCTATGGGTTCTAAAGGGTAACAACAAGTGTGCTTTAAGGCCATGAGGTTTATGGATGAAAAGCTAGTTAGGCTTGTTATTTTTCACTTCCCCTTCAATATGTTGTGTTGCTTTTATTGTAGCCAAATAGAAGTCCCAACTGGGAGCTCCACATTCACTTCCATGTACATGGCCAAGGAAAGTCGCTCTTTGGAGATGGATTTGCTGTCTGGTACACCAAGGATAAAATGCAATCAGGTATGTTTATTTATAAATCAATACGAGATAGTAGTAGTACAGTAGTATTAGTAGTAGTCTATAAATAGTAGTAGTAGAACTTGTCGTAGTAGTAGTAGTACGCCTTCAGGTTCTGCATAGAGATGGCTGGGCCCAGTTTCATAAAGCCTGTAAACACAAAAACCTGGAAAATCTTGCTTAGCAAAAACAGCTGACATTGTTGCGTCTGTTGCCCCACTCAATTTTTGCTTAATACCAAAGACATTTGTGAAGCAGTATTTTTTGCTTAACAGCTTATAAAAAAATCTTTGGAATTTGTTGTAAAAGAGACAATACTATTATTTATTATTGTTATTTTGTTTGTGATCCTTGAAACACCCAGCACCCTAACACCATCGTATTTAATATCCTTACCGTCTTCAGGTCCAGTATTCGGCAGCAAGGACTTCCACACAGGGCTTGGAGTTTATTTTGATACATACAGCAACCACAATGGACCTCACAATGTAAGTACAGACTCACAGTAATGAGCAAAACATGTGGGAACCACCTTGTGTAAATCTCTTTTAGGAGGAGTGCTCTGAAAATAGCTGTTGTGGTCTGAACTAAATCATGCTGTAGAGGGTCCCCCCAAATGTTCCCATATTATGTTAACACATTTTTTTCTTTGTGTACAAAAGTGAACCCCCACCCCCAGTCCTGGGCCCAACTTCATAGAGCTGCTAGCAGACAAAATTGCTTAGCATGGAATTTCTTCCTTGATAAAAACATGATTACCGGTTGAATTTCCACGTGTTTTTTAGGACAAGCAAACAACAGCTGAATACCAGTACCAAGCAATATGCAACGAATGGAAATTCGGTTGGTAATCATTTGTTTAGCAAGGAAGAAATTTTATGCTAAGCAATGTGTCTGCTAAGCAACTCTATGAAATTGGGCCCTGGTCTTGACACTTGTGACCTTAAGGAAGACATTAAAGCTGCGTCCTTCGGATTGAGCGTAAAGCCCTAGGTCATGTGTGTTGTCTTTTCTCTATTGAGGGTTACCTCCTTCACAGTCTATATGGATGAAGGCATGGATATCATCCACTAGGATGGTAGAGCAGAATGCACTACCTTCCCACATTTTTAAAAATAAATTTAGTTATGGTTAAAGTTCCATACACAAGGCCACAAGTGTCATAACAGGGATTCAAACCCACACGTCGCTGACAACACGTCGCTGGACCTCTCGGCGCCGGCCACAACACGCCACATTTATAAGTTATTTGTTTGTACTCTTTGCAGCACCCGCATCCTTACATATCAGCGCAGATTAATAACGGCACGCTACACTATGATCATGATCGTGATGGTACCCACACTGAAGTCGCTGGATGCCACGCCCCCTTTAGGAACAGGGATCATGAAACACATGTTGCTGTACGATACATGAGAGGCAGACTAGAAGTAAGTAATCATGGGTCATCAAGTGGGAGGGTTGGACTTTTTATATTTTCGTTTTGGAGGGGGAAAGGGTAGAATTTCTAGAGTTCAGTTCTGATGATAGCTTCAGAAGATTAATTGCAGAATGTTTTATTCCATTATAAGTGTTAGGCCGTGTCCGAAACGACGACTTCGGCTACAGCTACGTCTAGATCAGCGCGTCTACCAGTGTTGAAGAATAGGCAGACGCGCGCGATCTAGCCGTAGCTGTAGCCGAAGTCGCCGTTTCGGACACGGCCTAATTTACAATAAAATTAACCTCTGAAAATTTCATTTCAAAAGTTGGTCAATTTGTTTTAAGATATCGCAAAAAAATCAGAGTGATTATGTCCATTCAGGAATGATAATCCCTAAAGGATCACACAATCTGAGAAGCGTTGGCACGGTAAAGCTTCTTATATTTAATTTGTTGGTGATAAAAAGTGATAAACTGTCCTATAGTAAGTTTTGATTGCCAAACATCTACCTTCGCTTTAAAGCCATTATACACTTTCGGTACAGAAAAAAAAAGTTCACAGATTTACAAATAATTTACAGGGTTTACAGAAGGTAATGGTGAAAGACTTCTCTTGAAATATTGTTCCATGAAATGCTTTACTTTTTGAGAAAACATTAAAACAATATCAATTCTCGATAGCGAGAATTACGGATTTATTATAAACACATGTCATAACACAGGAGTGGGTTTTCCCGTTATTTTCTCCCGACTCCGATGACCGATTGAGCCTAAATTTTCACAGGTTGTTTTTTTATATATAAGTTGTGATACACGAAGTGTGGGACTTGGACAATACTGTTTACCGAAAGTGTATAATGGCTTTAAAACACATGATGGATAAAATTTGTTGTTATTTAACAACTTGTGCATTCTCCTTTATTCTTTCTATCCAGATAATGACTGATATTGATGATAAGTCAGAATGGAAGTCCTGTTTAGATGTACAAGGTGTTAAGCTTCCAACTGGGTACTACTTTGGTCTCTCGGCCACCACCGGCCAATTAGCAGGTTAGTGGCCAGACATCGTCCACATGGACTGCGTCACCCACAGGCCTTGAATTTCATCTTAAAAAGGGCAAGGCCTCTTTCATTTTGCAGAGGGCACTTCCCTTGGAAATGTTAAAGGTCTATTAGAACATTTTGAAGGGGCACCAAGGCTACGACCAGGAGCAATGAGGGCCATGGCCTCTGGGACTTCCAGATAATTCCAGGCCTGTACCCGACTGATGCAAATTTAACATCTTTTAAATTAGATATCAATATAACCACAAGGGAAACTGACTGGGTAAATTTTGAAATGATTTTTGAGGTTGAACAAAGAATTGACTAGAGTGGGATTCGAACCAACGACCTCCGGATTAATGTGCCGCCGCTCTACCAACTGAGCGAACTAGCCGTTTATTGGCAGTGTCCCTATTTTGTCAATATCTTTGTTCGGGGGTACCAGTCAGAAGCCATACAACCGTTAACTGCTGTGTAGCCAGGGATCACACCCAAATTACGATACAACCTGGGAAGTGGCAGCCAGGGGGATCACCTTAACGGGATGCGACTTTTTGTTTCAGATATCAATATAAACCACCAGGGAAACTGACTGGGTAAATTTTGAAATGATTTTTGGGGTTGAGCAAAAATTAGGTCAACAAGTTTTAAATGTTAATAATTACACGTTTATCTCTTTAATACTAAAATATTTTCATTTGTTTCCTTCTGTTTTCAGATAACCATGATATTATTTCTATAAAAACTTATGAGCTTGACGGTGCAGATGAATCTTTGGATTATGCAAATTTAAGTCCATCAGCAGATTTCTTTGCTCCACCAAGAGGTAAGACCCATCAATCGCCTTGTCCCCTCCTTTAAATAACCGTTGTCTTTAGCTCAGCTGATAGTACTCTCTGGGCCGTGTCATGGCCGAGCGGTGAAGAGCACCTGACTCAAGCTCTGGTGTTTCTAATCAGTAGAGTGTGGGTTCGAGTCATGACACTGGTGTCCTTAAGCAAAACACTTAACCCTTATTGCTGCTTCCTTCGGATGGGACGTAAAGCCGTAGGTTCTCTGTGTTGTGTAGCGCGGTGTGTCTGGCAGTGGCTGCTGAATGCGCGGCAGCTACTTGTCAACCATTATGAGGTGCTACATAAATAGGGTCTCATTACAAAAATAAAAAACATCTACTAGAAAGTTTCTTCCAGTTCAAGTGCCTTGAGTACCTTATCAGTAGATGCATGAGGTATATAGACCATGTGAACTTTGTTTACAATAAGTGTGACCTTCTACATTCTTTGCTAGTCTGGCAGGCAAGATACTGCACTGGTCATATGGGAAAGTTGACATTTTGTGTTATAGTTTCTACATAAATCCAAGAGTTATGAAAGTAAAAGCTGGACAAGTTTTAAGATGTGCCCCCTTTCATCATATCAAAAGTTGATAAAAATTGTACAGTGCAATCTCCATAAAATATAAGATTTTATTTTTTCTTCCATTGGGCTGTGTACAAATCGTGCCTGCAGGAAGTCCAGGCTCTGTGGCTCTTTTGTAAACATGTGATGTCACAGGTCACATCGTCTATAATACTACTTATTATTATTTTATTAAACCCTCCTACTGTCGGACCACTCAATATCATTTGCTAAGTTTGTAATCCAAAATAATCTTATCCCTAACATCTAGATCATATTGACGATCCCGGTGGTTCATTCCGTGGAGATTGGACGATGAGTCTCAAGAACATGTTCCTTCTCATCTTCTGCTGTGTGCTTGGCGTCATGATCTGCCTCGTTGTCGGGGTGGTGGTCTTCCAGAAACGACAGGAGTACAATCGCAAAAGGTTTTACTGAGGAAGTCTCGGGGAGATAAAGCACAAAGGCCAGGAGTTTGGATTGGATGGAGTCAAATCAGGGAGGGTTTTGAAGTTGTGTTTTAAGGCCATGTCACACGAGGCAATAGACCTTTATCATAGTGCAGCCATCTTGAATTTCTCCCATTGATATCAATGTAACCAAACCGAGGCTGGAAGAACAAAATAGTCTGGTTTCTATTTGCAAAATGATTATTAGCATTCATTATTGTTATTTGATATGAGGAACATGACCAAGATGGAGGCAGCATGACAAATGTCTATTTACTAGCGACCAGTTCCAGGCAATCTCCAAAAAGAAAAGGTATTCACTTAGTGAAAGTTCATATATTTTTCTTGTGATCATAAGACAATTGTATGAACAAATTGTGCCACAAAAGTTGTCCAACAGCATGCACTGCAAATGGTTTCCTCCAAGTTGCCTGCAAAAGTTGCTTCGTGTGACGAGGCCTTTAGAACACTCAAGTAAAGGGAAAGTATCTGTTTGGTTATTCATATACAATTGTTGCACGCTGTGACGGGGTCCATGGCGTTTTGTACACCCGAGGGGGAAAATGGCACCCGAGGCGAAGGTGAGGATGCCATTTCCCCTCGAGGGTGTACAAAACCCATGGACCCCAGTCACAGCGTGCAACAACTGTTTAATTATACCTTTGTTTAATTGTTATTCCTCTTCTTGAAGTTCTGTTGTCATCTTCAAACGTTATTTTGACGGACTATTCATCGTTTAATAAGCAGACGAACAAGAAACAATTCCCCCGAACCTGCGGTTGTTTCAGACCAAGGACAGAGCACTGGAAATCGACCAATGCTGGGAACGATCAAGGTGATGTACACCGGTGTACATCACTTTTCATGTTACCCGGCCAGTCGAGCCATGTAACATGTGTTTTTGTTGCGCGTCACGTGATTGGTTCTCGACTAATCAAACTTCGCAGTTTGTTACCGAGGGATAACAAAAATGTTTGATGGTTTGAATCATATATAAATTTAGATGTATACAATAAAACTAACATGTGCAAAATTTCATTTCAAAAGGTGGTCGCGTTTTTTTGTGATATTGCCGAAAATCCGGAGTAATAGGAATAAACAGAAGCGTTACTCAGATTCAAATTTTAGGGCATTGAAACTGATATCTTTTTACACAACCACATTACTTCAAAGTGAAATGTTTCTCAAAATACTTTGTCCTATCCAAAGATTCTGTTGGATTCTAACAGATAGTTAGAGGGCCCCCAGGGAGAACAGTGTTTTTACACTGATGGGGCTACCCTGTATAAATAATACTTAATAATAATAATAGTTTGTATTGCCATCCCTTTTAAGAGTGATTACCAAACTTTTACCTTCCCTTTAAACAAAAGGAGGGGGGGAGAAATAATTTAAGCCATAATCATGAGCTTTTAAAGGACATTGTGCTTTATATCAAGAGAATAGGAGTGGGAGACTGGTACCCAGCAACAAATTGAAATATTTGTAAACAAACATTTTGTTTGCATTGAAACTAATCATTTCCATTTAAATGGCATTAAATCTGCAACCAGCCAAATCCTTAATCTTTTAATGAAAGCTTTTATAAAATTGCAACGATTGTCCAATACAGTTTGAAAAAAGTGAACAAAATCGTCAACAAAATTAGTTGAGTGCTGTAAGAAGACAGTGAAGACACATTTTGAACCATTGAAGGGAGATCCAGAAAAATTTGCCATCATCCGATGTAAAGTGGTTAAAATATTGCCATCGGTTTAGTTTTTAATTAAGTCAGTATTTCATATTGTGACTTTTGATATGTGTGGATGTTTTCCATTTGGGGGGGGGGGGAGTGAGATAATTGAAAGGAAAGAGGATCTGTTTTTAGGAATTTTGTTTGTTTGTTTATTTCTTTAAAACTGTTTTGTCCAATTGACCTTACAACTCGGACTGTTAAACACATAAAATAGAAAAATACTTGACTGTCGTATCTTGCGTTTTAATATTTGGTGTACTTTTATTGTACTATCGCATCATGCACTTTAAATTGTAACTGGTGTCAAGTGTCACTTTGTGCTTTAAATAAAAAATGTATAATAATCTTCTTGAAGAAAATGCCACAAGTAGTAATCACAGCATTTGCTAGCCGATCATGTGTTGGAACTTAGACACCTGTATTAGTGATGTAGGACTGATTTAGTGTAGACATTAGGATTCAGGTTTTTTCAACTTTCTGTCGGTAAATTGTCCAACAATTATTTTCCATAAATGTTCATTTTTGTTTTCATTTTGTAAAAGACAAATTCATATGTAAACATTCTTCTTATAAGGAGATCAATTTTTATACATTAAATTTACGACAGAACTAACCAATTTTGCAATAAAGGACTACAATTGCAATCACTTATTTGTGTGTGTAATTTTAATGGAATGCATATATTTATTTTACAGAAATCACACTGATACCAAATAAATAATAGTTTCATTTCATGTCAATTGCAAATTAGATATGAATAATTTCGGTACAATTCCTTTCTTAGATTTGAATAACTTCTGGTTCTGACTTTCTTAAAGACAGGTTGCTATGTCAAATGGTTCTGGGCAGATTTTGCTTATATTGAGTAGAATTGAGTAAAATTTTTTTTTCTTTGTAAAACTGTGTCCCCCACAAGAGGAGTCATTAGTTTTTCATTAGAAAAGGGAATAGTCGAACAACAATAGGAAGTCCCTACAACTTTGCGTGATAAATTATGCGCGTTTGTCCTATCTTATGTAACTATGCGAAACCCTAGTCCATGTGACATATTTACGCAGTCACCTGTGACTATACAAGCATGTCATTGTACCAGAAAGCATTTATATCTAATTTGCAACTGGCTTGCAGCTTTTTTAAAGACACAATTGGGCAGCCATGCCTGACATGAGCTCAGTGGTTAGTACCTCTCTAATCATCTCAAAAACTATGATAACCACTTCTCAAAACAAAAATTTTGCAACTTATTAACATTTTGCAACTTGGCAAGAGTAAAATCAAGACAGGATAAAGTCACTTGTTTGTCTGCCAAGAGAGATAAAACCCAATTTGGAAGAAAGAGTGGATACCAAGATGGGCCCCTAAAAGTATAACAATTTCCCTCTGGCAAGGTAAACTTCTATGAGGAAAATGAAAATTTGTGTTAGAACTTTGCAAAGGGTACCACAGCAAAAGCACAGGGCCCCACGGCAATCGCTGTGGGTGCAATGGTTATGTCAAGGTCTGCAAAGATATTGAGTTTGTGGCCAAATTATTATTTTTCAGCTCCTTGTTTAGAAAATCAAGACCAGATTATGACACGTGCCTCTGTTTCAATGGAAATCTCAGTTGGTCAGTTATCCATCTTCCATCTGACAAATAAACACTGAAGCTCTAAACCACAAACTTCCTTTTTGAAGACAGCTTTGAAGTTGGTCTTAAGGGATGCAAGAGTGAGGTGGGGTTGGCTTCATCACCTCTGAAGGGTCTGGAGTTGGTCTTGTAGTGTATCCATCACCTCCAAGCTACAAGGACAAAACACGGAATAAATTCAATATCAGGCATCAGGCATAGACATGTGAACTTATTATTATACTTCTGGTAATGAAACCAAGGATGCCTCGTAAGTGAGCTTAATCACTAGCTCACAAGCCTGAGGAAATCTGTAGACAATGGTGCTTGTTTCGTGAACCAGAAGCACCTACTCTTCCATGATAAGTGTTCTGTGTTTTATTACTTGCACTACCAATCCTAGTTCACAGGACCTATGGCTTAATGTCCCATCCGAAGGACAAAGCAACTATGGACACAAGTTCGACGAATGGGCTTTGAACCCACACTCTGCTGATCAGAAACACCAGGGCTCGAGTCTAGTGCTTTTTAACTGCTCGGCAATACCGGCCGCAATTTGAAAATCTCACATGATGGAAAACTTGACAGCAAAACAATTATATTTACCTTCTTTCAATGGCTTCTGCCCTGTTTATAAAATGAAAAGAGAAATACATGTTGTTAGTTTTCTATTGGAGCTGTTTGTAAGAATGTGACAGAATATTTTGTTTTGGTTTTATTGAAACTGGATTTATATACTTACTGGAACTGCAGCTGTGACACCATCAGACTCATCTTTTTCACATTCTAAAATGAAGGGGAAAAATGACAGTGAATTGAAATTGGTTAAAAAGGTAAGTATAGGACAACACACACAAATATTTTTAATAAAGATTTTTTTTAATTTGATGTTTTTCAGTGTACAAAACATAAGTTACGATAAAGTAGCCCTCCTCCCGACGTCGGGAGGAGGGCTACGTTTTCGCAACTAACAAATGTCTGTTTTACACAGGAACTATTACTAGGTTACTGTACTAGGTAGTTATTTTGTCTTTAGCCTCTAGTCATGTTAACACAGTTTCTTGGAGTAACATGTTAAAAAAAAAAAAAAATGTTTTTAATACTTACATGAGACGAATTGTCAACAGTAGATTCTTGCATGGCTAGATTGCGTGCCGCTTGCATCAAATGCTGCAAAAAAAAGGACAAATTATACAATTTAAGGGTCGTCAAGTGACACCAAATAAAAAGAATTTACAACCCGGGAAGTCTGGTGACTAATCTAGTCTGTCAACATTAGGTAAAATTGCACTTATTTTTGATCTCACATCTCACAAGTTGTTATTTGCGATAACGAAACTCTCCTCCTGATGGCCACGTGAGGAGGGTTACGTTATCGCAACTAACGAGTTGTGGTCTCAAAACCCTGCAGTCTGTGACCGTCGAAAGAAAGGAGGGTCACCTAGTAATAGAGGAAAGAAATACTATATTTTCTTCCTCATTGGGTCTATAGCTATGAATTGCACAAAACAAATCAAATTATTCAGAATCCCGTTATCAACAAACCATATGGCAAGAACAAACCACCCACAATTAAAATACACAAGGTGGATCCGCCATGGCCCAGCCAACTTCGCTTTTCTTCAAGGTCAACCAGACACCAATACACACAAAAATCAACAGTATTATTTGACCCTTGACCCATATCCGCTGACCTCGTTGGATTTCGATCCGCGTAGAATCTGCTTCGCAAGGCCTCCCAAATCAGCTACATTTTCCTGCAGTTTGACCGGTAGTCTTGGATCCATGTCTTGCGCCTGTTGCTGAACGCCTTGCCCAGCCCTGTAGGAGGGATTACTGGTAACCATAAAATGTCTGAGGACTGGATCATAACTCATTTTCCATAACAATTGTGTCAAAAGAACGGGGTGCTGCACTTTCACAATGACCAATTCTATTATTTTTGGGTTCTCGATTTTCACCGCAATATATTGGTCTGGAACCCTAATCCCACACTTGACATAGTCATTAACATTAGTCGGGTACTCTGTGAACTGGGGGCGGAGCGAAAGTGTTATTTCGGTGGGGGTGCATGATACTGAGTTTTATAAACTTATTTGACATTTTGAATGAAGGTTTTGTAAAGTTTATTTGCATATACTTTTTGTCATTTTGTGAAACTTCTTGCCAAAGTAGTGGTGGCCGTGCTGTACAATAAAATAATTATGTTATTTGTTTATTTTAAGGGAATTTAGTAAAAATAAAGAAATTATAGTTTTTTATAGAATTTTTCTAGAATTTTTAGTAAATTATAGGTATAGAATTTATAGTTTTTTTAATATGATTTTTACACTTTTTGAGGCATTGCATAACAATGGGTGCGTTTGTTTAGCTTCCCTGAGTCTACATGCAGTGCTCACTCGAGTGAGCCCCTGACAAGAGCTAAACGAACGATCACTACCGCTCTCGTAGTGACGTCATGCACCTGGGGCCAGCCCCCAAGTGACCCACTCCACAAGCCCTTAGCGCTCTATAAATATTGTTATTATTTATTTTATTCTAAAAATCCCCGAAATGATCTTCAATAATTTTTTTTCTTTTTTCTCTCATTTTCAGAAGAAATCACGGCCACATCTGAACATCATGAAGGCATTCTGTACATCTCTTCTCTCATTCTTGTTGATGATGCTAGCTCCATCGTTGAGTCTTAAATATGAGTTTGTTGTGAAGTCCGACAGTAAAGTGGCCGACTTGAAGAATTTCTGGGCAAGCACAGGTTTCTGGTATGTTTATCTTATTGATGATTGTCGGCAATTGTTTCACTTGAGATTGCTGCCAATATAAGTTATCACACAAGCGCGAGTGGAATACGGAATATAGCACTTCTGCGTCATTCGGCCGAGTTGGATATGGGACGCAGACGGGCTATATTTGTTCGTATTCCACGAGCGCGCGTGTTATAATGAATTTATTTTCCAGTTTCACGTACATCAACGCGCAAAGTTTCAAATTTCAGAGCGTTATTTTGTGACGAAACGCACAAAGTTAAGAATGTAATTTTTGCACTGTCTGTATATGGAGCGTAACGCATTGACATTCACAATACGCACTATGTAATAAAAACAGAGGAAGTAGGAAATAAAACAGGAAGATGTGTTTTTATCCCCCTAGTAGTTCGAGCATCTGATTGGTGGATTAGTGCATACTGGAAGATAAAAGACTATAGAGAGTCAAAGTAAACAGATGTTGAAATGTGCGCAGGATGCCATTTTAGCAAGCATTTTTTGATGCGAGAATACATCAGTGCAGACAGTGAAATGAGAATTGCTATCAAAAACATTTGCTGGTAGAAATGGCACCCATGTGCATAACAAAACATAGAGCAACCTGTGCCTTCATTCAGCGTTCTATAAACTTGGTCAGTGCCCTCAATGAAAATTAGAGGGCTACAAGAAATGATGATTGAGTGTTCTTTAATGACTTTTCCTCCCTCTTCCTCCCTTTGGTTTTTGTCTTTGTGTTTCCAACCTCTTGTGGTTAAACCAGCCCCTTCTCTCTACCCACCCCCTGCATGTCTGGGTCAAAGCTTTTTAAGAAATGATGATCAAGTTTAATGACTCTTTTCCTCCCTCAATTACCACCTTTGTCCTTTGTGTTTACTTTACAACCTCCCCTGGTTAAATAGCCCCTTCTCTCTACCCACCAGCCTGCATGTTTCTGTCTACATTGTTTGCTTGCTGAAATGGCACCTGTGCGCATTTCTCCCATAACCAAAGAACGAGCAGCCTGTGCCTTCATTCAGCATTCTATCAACAATATTTGTCAGTGCCCTCAATGAAAATTAGAGGGCTATTACTGTTGGGGATCAAAGCTTTTCAAGAAATGATGATTGAGTGTTCTTAATGACTTTTCCTCCCTCTTCCTCCCTCTTCCCATCTTTGATTTTGTCTTTTGTGTTTCTAACCTCTTGTTGTTAAACCAGCCCCAATCCTCCCTCCTCCCTTTGTCTCTGTCTACATTGTTCACCCTTTGCTTTTTCTGCGCACCTGCTGCCCCTCTCTCTCTCTCTTTTTATTTCTATCCACTTGGCTGCTCCTGTTCACCAGTAGGCCTACAGGTTTATGTCTGTTGTTGTCATTTACCCTTAAGAAAGAGTCTGCTAAGGTCAAAACATCATGCAGGCAACTAACTATATATTTCTGCAGAACTGACTCCGCGGCAGTACAGTTAATTACGATCCTATAAGCTAAAGTAGTAGTCCAAGTCTATTTTCTATACCATCGGCCCTGGTAATAGTTAAAAGCAGGACAGTTCTTTTCAGAACTGAGAAGTCTCCCGAAACCGATTATCTACTCCGCCGGGGCAGTAGAATAAATGCAAGACAGTTCTCTAAGAACAAACTCTACCTTGCAAGTAGATACACACATGGTGTTGCCGCAAACCAATATATTTATACCTCACCGTGCAATGCCTCAAATCCTATATAACTATTTATTGCATTTACACTACAGCTTCTTTTGGTTAGGCCAAATAGAAATAAAAACATGTTTAGTGTCCTCGCCTGCTTCCTTTTTAGAGGCCGCTTTTTTTGTTCCCCGTTTTTTTTTTTAATGGCTGCTCAACACATTTTTTAAGACTAACCGCTGGGCTGTTTAACAAAAAAGAAAAAAATTGCTGATATTTAAAATATTTCCTTCTTTTTTGTAAAAATGTTTTTTACTCCTTAGGGAGAAGGACAAGTTTGTTTTGATTTATTTGGCCTTATTTGGTAGTTTGCAACAGTTAATCGATATTTTTGTATTGTCTAAATTTATACTTTTGTTGCTTTAGTTGAAGCTTTTTCTTGTTACTTTCAGCCCGCCCCTTCCACACCAGAAAGCGTCCTCATACTTCCTGAATGAATCCGAGCATCAGAATTTGATCTTCATTGGATCTGTGCCCAACCAAGGAATTCAGCAAGTGCGGGTACATTGGCTGCTAGACCTTGTCAAACTCAGGTATCATCATCTTCCTATACTGTGCAGAAACCTCCTCTGAAGTATATACCTAATTAAGTCATAATTAAGTCTGAAATCAAATTTTCACTTTTTATTGTATATCTACATTTGTATCAGGATTAAAGCAGTACATTCCAAAAACTAAAGGTAGAAGTTGTCTTAAAGACAGCGGACACTATTGGTTATTGTCAAAGACTAGCCTCCACAGTTGGTGTATCTCATCATATGCATAAAATAACAAACCTGTGAAAATTTGAGCTCAATCGTTCATCGAACTTGCGAGATAATAATGAAAGAAAAAAATACCCTTGTCAAACGAAGTTGTGTGCATTTAGATGGTTGATTTCGGGACCTCAAGTTCTAAACCTGAGGTCTCGAAATCAAATTCGTGGAGAATTACTTCTTTCTCAAAAACTATGGCACTTCAGAGGGAGCTGTTTCTCATTATGTTTTATACCATCAACCTCTCCCCAGTACTTGTCACCAAGAAAGGTTTTATGCCAACAATTATTTTGAGTAATTACCAATAGTGTCCACTGCCTTTAATGACACGGCACACAATTAATATTATTGTAAAAGACCAGTCTTCTCACTTGGTGTATCTCAACATAATATGCATAAAATAACAAACCTGTGAAAATTTGAGCTCAATTGGTCATCAAAGTTGCGAGATAATAATGAAAGAAAAAACACCCTTGTCACACGAAGTTGTGTGCTTTCAGATGCTAATTGATTTCAAGACCTCAAGTTCTAAATCTGAGGTCTTGGAAAATTCTTGGAAAATTACTTCTTTCTAGAAAACTACGTCACTTCAGAGGGAGCCGTTTCTCACAATGTTTTATACTATCAGCAGCTCCCCATTACTTGTTACCAATTAAGGTTATATGCTAATAATTATTTTGAGTAATTACTGTAGTGTCCACTGCCAACTGCTTCTTTCCTCATATACTGAAACACATATGGTTATGATTATTTTATAAATAATTATTCCTCTTCAAAGAGAGTTTAATGTTCAAAATTCAACTAAGATTGTCCCTGTTCTTTTAGCAGTGAGAACAAATCTGGAGCTGTCACATTCAACTTTGACCTCTTGGACCAGATGATTGACAGAATCTGGAGAAATGGACTCCGCCCAGGATTTGAAATAATGGGGAACCCGTCTGATTGGTTCACTGACTTTGAGGAAGTGAAACAGGTGTATGCATGGAGAGATATGATTACTGCATTGGCTAAAAGATACATAGGTACAGTAAGCTTGTCTTATTCCAATAGACCAGAACCCAATTTCGTAGAGCTGCTTAAAGACAATGGACACTATTGGTAATTGTCAAAGACCAGTCTTCTCACTTGGTGTATCTCAACATATGCATAAAATAACAAACCTGTGAAAATTTGAGCTCAATCGGTCGTCGAATTTGCGAGATAATGGTGAAAGAAAAAAGAACCCTTGTCACATGAAGTTGTGTGCTTTCTGATGCTTGATTTCGAGACCTAAAATTCTAAACTTGAGGTCTCGAAATCAAATTCATGGAAAATTACTTCTTTCTTGAAAACTACGTCACTTCTGAGGGAGCCGTTTCAATCATACAATCACCCTCTCCCCTTTACTTGTAATCAAGAAAGGTTCTATGATGATAATTATTTTGAGTAATTACCAATAGTGTCCACTGCCTTTAAGCACAACAAGTAGCTAAGTACAACAAAATTATGCTCACCAGAATAAGGTTACCAGCCAAACTACTGTGTTTCATGTACAGTTTGTGACTGGTATCCTGCTTCATTTCTGCTAGCAAAATTTTCGGTTTTAAGCAGCTCTATGAAACTGGTTCCTTTGCCCAATTTCATAGAGCTGCTTTAAGGCACTGGACACTACTATAATTACTCAATTGTTAGCCTAAAAACTTACTTGATAACAAGCAATGGAGAGCTGTTGGTTGTATACAGTATTGTGAGAAACGGCTCCCTCTGAAGTAACATAGTTTTTGAGAAAGAGTTAATTTATCACTCAAATATTAAAAGGCATCTGAAAGCACACAAATTTGTGAAACAAGGGTGTTTTTTCCTTCATTATTTTCTTGCAACTTTGATAACAAATTGAGTAAAAATGTTCACAGATTTGTTATTTTATGCATATAATGTGATACACCAAGTGTTCCCAAACAGTGCAAAAATGAGTGGGATACCAGTCATGTGAAATTATATTTTGTCTTGTTAATGTTAAAACCTTATTCTTATTAACATACTTATTTTTTGCTTAGTTACTTTTTGTGCTTAAGCAGCTCTATGAAATAGGGCCCACATCATCACGTCAATGCAAGAACAATGTGACTTGTTTTTTTCCTTGTCTTTTCCATCTCTCACAAAAATGCGCCGTGCAAAAAAGTGACAATTTCAGACTCGCTGTAATGTGCTGCTAAAATATAGGATTGGAACTACCTCTAGCTACCGGGCAATCTCGGTGGTCTAGTTGGTAAGAAACTGCTCCAGATTAGCAAGGGCAAAGGGTCCGAATACAACCCGAGTAACGTGCCTTTGATTTTTTTCACAGAACACTAGGAAAGTACCAAGACAGTGCTTGCACACATCAGTGTAAGGGTAACCCAAAATAATACAAATTATAAATGTTTTTTTTTTTAGTGAAATATGGTTTGGATTATGTATCTGAGTGGAACTTTGAAACATGGAACGAGCCGGACCACAAGGACTTTGATAATCTAAACATCACTCTTCAAGGTAAAGAAATTACTCTTTAGAAAACGTTTTATTTATTTTGAAACATTAATCACAATTCTGGCATGTCGTGGCCGAGCAGATAAGAGCACCGAACTCAAGCTCTGGTGTTTCTGTTTAGCAGAGTGTGGGTTCGAATCCCGGTCGTGACACTTGTGTCCCTGAGCAAGACACTTAACTATAATTGCTTCAGCCACCCAGGGGTAAATGGTGAGGGTAGAGATGGTTCTTGTGGTTGGTTTAGCTTAGTGCGCTACATATTTGGCGGCACAGGCTGTATACTTCCCAGGGAGCTGAGATGGTTTAAGGAATGAAATGGCCCAGTGATCAGGGTAATAATGTTGGAAGCGCTTTGAGACATAATAATAATAATAATAACCCGTTTTTATATAGCGCTTTTCACACCCGAAGGGCGTCCCAAAGCGCTTCACATTATTACCCCTGGTAACTGGGCCTCAAATCACTCCTTAAACCATCTCAGCTCCCTGGTGGGGAGTATGTAGCCTGTGCAACATTAGTTATGCGCTACTCGGCTAAATCAATCACAAGAACCATCTCTGCCCTCACAGGTACCCATTTACCCCTGGGTGGAGAGAAGCAATTATAGTTAAGTGTCTTGCTCAAGGACACAAGTGTCACGACTGGGATTCAAACCCACACTCTGCTGAACAGAAGCAGCAGAGCTTGAGTTCGGTGCTCTTATCCGCTTGGCCACGACACCCCACATGGTGTATAAAGCGCTTTATAAAAAACAAATATTATTATTATTAATTCTGAGTTAAAGGTAGGGTTATCTTTTGATATAAATGACCCTCGAAAAAATTATATATCTTTATCCGAAAACTGTCCATAGAATAGAATAAAATAGAATGTTTTATTAGCCAATGATTAAAAACAATCGCAGGAATTTGAAATGTTGAACTCGCATTATTACAAAAATAGTTATCTTCAACACAAACAATATATGTAATACAAACTTTATACACATTCAGTGCAATGAAAAAATTAGACCTAAAAACTACAGCATGTATCTATTTTTAAAGGATTTCTCAACTACTACGATGCGTGTTCAGAAGGTCTTAAGGCAGCTAGTCCCAAGCTTCGGTTCGGTGGTCCTGGGGCTGCCTGTAGATCCAGGAAGTTTTCCTTGGTATGCTGGGCGCTGCTGCAACATTGTGAGAATGGAACCAACTTCTTCACCGGGGAAACTGGTGTTCGCATTGATTTTATTTCATTTCATCACAAGGTATGAAACTTAATCTAGTTGAATATAACGGGCCTAATACTTCACGGAAGCATTGGAGGCGATTGCCTCCGTTGCCCCTTGCCATGCCGTGGTGCCCTTGAAATGCTCCAGTAGAAATTTTCAGTTTCCTCATAGGGTGCCCTTTGCCAAAGAGAAAATGCCTTGGTGCCCTTCCCCTTTCAAAAACGAAGCATACAGGCCTGATATTAAGTTTTTACCCATACACCAATGTGTTTAAGCACTGTATACTCAATATTTTCCGGCGTCCTGTGAAAAAATATCACAGGCATATTACTCTGGTGGGATTGGAAGAGACACTGCTCTAGAATAGACCGATTGCGCTCTGTGCATCACGTGACCTATAGTGGGTATTAGATGCTAAACAAACACGGCATACTGCATATAAATGTGCGTTAAAAAGACATGATTTCTGTTGCAATTTTTGGCACAAAAAATACTAAATTCTCGAAATCACTGAAGAATATTCCGTTGTTTGTAACATGAGACCTTACCGGTGGCTGGTCAATAAATGTAATGGGTAAATACAGTTCCACTTAAAATAGGAAATTCCACGAGAATGTTCACACGATGACATGTGTTTGTGCACGGAAAGTGTGGTTTTACATTGCCCTCTTTGTAATTATTTGCTGCAAATATTTTCAATAAAAACCTCATTAAGAAGCTGCAAATCCCTTTATTGTCATCCTTAAAATTATTTGATTAGAAGGGGTTGCTGTCAGCTATGAGTCGGACAACTTCGCGATCTCCCCCATTACAGCCCGACTCACGCCAGGCAAATCGCAAAATCCACAGCGCTTGAGCTCGCTCAAACCTCAGTAATTACGTAGTTTAACCATACTCTCAAAAGAAACCTCTTTTGTAGTAGAATACTGGGAACATTTAACAGCAAATGTGATTTAAATCAATGTCACAATATTCAACTTAACAGAAGGGCTGGGTTTTTAGGTTAAAATGTTATTTATTGAAAATACAGCCAATTATGGTCCATCGGTACAAGTCTTCCCATGTCTTTACTGTGTAGCTGTGTTTTTCTATACCCACTATAGGTCACGTGATCACATGTAAATATTGGCAGTGCAATGGGTCTATTGCATTATCGTGCGTTCGAATCCCACCTGAGTAATATGCCTGTGATTTTTTTCGCAGGACTCGGGAAATTACTGAGTATATACAGTGCCAACACACATCGGTGTGTGGATAAAAAAACGAAATTAATGTTCTTAATTCCCGATTAGACCGTGGGATGATGCTCCAAATTCTGTTTTTCAGTGATCTACCTTACACAACTACTTACATTTGGTCTCAAAATTTGAAGAAAATTCAACTTACCACCCCAAAAAAATCGTCAAGCACAAAACTTACGCAGTATGGATTTATTCGCGAAATGAAGCACAAAAATACGGCGAGAATAAATGGCTGAATGTGCAAGAAAAAAATAGATGACTTGTAAGCTCGGCCAATCATAGCGCATATGACATGCATGTGGATGTGTGGACCAATGAAAGAGCTTGTTTCGGAGTCCTGTGGTTTTGTGGCCCTTTTTGAAACGACGGCGTCTGCGTTGGATTCAGCTTCAGGCTCCCTTATCTCGTCTGAAGCCCTGACTGAGCGCGTACGCAAAGCACGCACAATTGCCAAAACAACCGCGGGCCAAGCTAGCATTCGGAGCCGAAGCCGTGGTTTCGTAAAGGGTTTCAGAAAGATGTCGTCTATGCTTCTCAGGAAACTTCGTCCTGTGTGTGTGAAGGGGAAGAAAGTTGCACGAACACAACAGAAATTACATCCAAGCTAGTTAGGGAAAATAGTTATCGCTGGCAGGAGTTCGTTGGCCCAGCAGTGGTTAGGAAAAACTATCAGCATCGGTGATGTGCTGACGGACGCCATGGATGATGGATGATGACATGACAGCGACCTACAAAGACAAAAGACCTTCCCGGCAGCTGCTGGTTGGAGTACCGTGGATGTACTAACTACTAGTGGAAGTTGAAGGTATTTAGGCAACATTTCTTTCCAGAAATAGTTGTGCTTCAATTCGAAGCAAAGCAGTTAATCATTATTTTATTTTTATTTTGTCAAGTTAAACAAAATGAAATGCTCCTCCGATCTCTCAATTAAATGAAACGAAATCAGAGTCACGATCACATGATGAGGATACACATTTTGTTTATGAATCATGATGATGACACACATCGGTTTTAGTTATTTACTTAATACTTAAAAACAAAAACATACATGTACTGTTACAATTAGTAATTACATACAGATTACAGTATGAAAAATCAATAAGCATTAAATATTTAATGCACTAAGCCTATTAGAAATTTACACGATTCAGGAAAAAATGGCCCTTACTTTTACTAGACTAAAACACTGAAGTGGAGGAAGGGCAAGGGTACATACCCCAAGACCCCTATACTAATCACGTGATGAAGTATGCTTGAATAATAATAAATAACATCCCCATCTTTATTCTTAAAATTCTAGAGGCAAACAACCCGCCAACCAGCTTTCTTTGAGATGTGGTATTTAAATTTAAATTTTGTATTTAAACTAAGGGGAACAAGCCTAATTTTGTTTTCAAATAAGATGAGTAAACTAGGGCCTCATTTATTTGTATTTCTTTTCTTTTCAGTAAGACATGTCCGCTCTGGGTTAGTGCTATCAACACTTATGCAAATTCGCTGACAATGAAGCGTGCAGGTAGTAGGAGAAACAAAGAAAGGCAGGTAAAAAAAAAAATAACTTGTTCATTACTCTCGTCCACCAGAAGAAATACTGTGCGTAACCTTCTTTTCTTTTGTTTTAAGGAAAAAGAGAAAAGAAATCAAATGAATAATATATGGTAAACTGTTGGTATTTGTGAACAGGACCAGTATCCCCATTATTAGGTGTATTTGCACTTTATGTGTTAAATAACAGCCCTCAAATTAAATAAAAAATCTGTGTAAATTTTTGCAAGAATTTGCTACAAGATAATGAAAAGTTCAAAGTATTGGGTAAAAAATTTCCTCTTTATATCAAAAGCTTTCCAGTGCTCTTTATCGTACGTTTTGTTTGGATTGACCTTTAATAATTGGGCACAAGTTGACTAGGGTATGAGGTCATGCCACTTGGATTGAGAAATTCGTACTGCCTATATAAACTTTGGATTGGATGTGTATCTGCAATTAGGGAACAATGAGTTGATCTGATTGCTTTTCTATGTTGTTATTGTAATATTGTACCTTCACCAAAACTGTACATGTTTGCTTTTCCTACAAATTGTTTTTATTTTGTGTACTGTCTGTTCAGTCATCGAGTATGCTTTTCTAATTCGCTTGCAGAACGCGAGAATAGTGATGCCATTAGCAACGAGACAACTGAAGGTGAACCACGATCAAAAGGTTGCTACGCTCTGACACTGGTGATTCTGAAACGCCTCAGCTGAACGTGCTCCCCGTACAGTGTATCATGCAGATTGAAGAAGAAAGTATGTAAAGGAAAGGAAAATATCACACAGAAGATTTTCCTGTCAACGAATCAATTTCCCCTGCACAGACTTATGCTTTTGTGCCAATGGGCCATATTTTTGACCGTGTGAGGGCGCTCTCAATCACTTCCGGGGGTATATTCATTCATACCCAAAACAGTTTTTAAAGATTGGAACACATTACCACCACAGACATCTAATCCATCACAGACAATAAGACTTTTAAAGGAGCCGTTATAATCCACCTCTAAAGCAAATTGAAACTACGGCGCAACAAAAGTGACAGAACGCCTATTAATTTGTGCAGGGCGAATCGCGTGTACCCCCGGTAGTGATAAAAATACTATTTATAGCGCCCTCGCGCTGTCAAAAATAAGGGGCATTGTGGAGTGGAAATTATCCAGTACACTTCAAAGGACTCGGATGGGAATGTTTATTCTGATGATAACTAATTTAAACAAAATGTTGTCTGAATCATCATTTTCAATAGAAAAGTAGAAAAACTATATTATTTTAATTCAATTTTGTAAAATCTTTAAATCTTTGAAATTGTTAAAGGCCCTGTCACACCATGGCGTATTGCCTTAACGTATGCCGGCGTATAGGCCTACAGAAACTAGTTCGAGCATTTTAAAAGTCCAAGAGTGCCCAACTTCCCAGAATCACATCCATAGCGTACTGAACGTATACAAAGCGTATGACTAATGAATTGATAGCGTATCACTAACTTAAAATGAAGTTATGTATGTTACACAGGTGGATACGTCAGAATACGTCGAGACTTGTTGGGGATACGCCAGGCATAGGTTATACGGCACATAAAGGTATTTATTTCGTCAGCCAAAGTACATCACAGAGCCCTATACCAGCCAACAAGTAACGTACCTCTGACGTTCGCTAACGTACCACGGGCAACAAGAAATTTTGAACATGCTCAATATTTTGTTGCGGGCTCTACGTGCTCCAAATTTTAATAGCGTATCACAGCGTGCTCTAATAACATTAGCGACATATTACCCCTAACCTATATCAGCGTACACCAACGGAATGTTGATATTTCGCAAACGTTCGCAAACGTTAACATACAAGCAGGTGGTATGCCATGGTGTGGCAAGCCCCTAAATTAAAAAAACTCTGTGTTTTGAGACACTAAATACATGATCATCAATTTGTAAATTGCAAAGAAGATCCAATGGGCATAATTTCTTGGTTAGCTTTTTGTGTTCCAAACCAATGATGACTAGTGGACACAATTGGGAGAACAAACGATGAGTGTTCAGCTCTTAAATTTGAATTTGAATTGTTTTAAATTGAATTGTTTTGGGGAATTTAGAAAGTGCCTTTTCAAGAAAGTAACATAATTCATCATGAGGGTAATATTAACTTTCAATGTTTATAATAACAATGAGTATTGTACCAGAAATGTGTCATTATGATATGAAGAGAAGGAAATAAAAAAATCTCAATGTGTGTCTCTTGTCAACAATATCCTTTTTTTGTCAAGTTCATTCATTCGATTAAAATTTAATTAAGGCCTGTCTAAGCTCTGAAGACTTAGTAAATGACCAAAATGAGGTCCAGAAAGTTTGTTGGTGACATTTAGAAACAATTTAAATAACCCCAGGTCAAAATTGCAGTTGAACCCAGTTAACTGGGGTCAACTGGTTCAACTGGATAGTGACCAAACTCGTCCATTTTCCATATTAACCAACTGGTTTTGACTAGGTTTAACTGTGTTCAACTAGGTTTAAATTATAAACCAGTTGGTGTCTGTCCATTTTCCATATTAAACCAACTGGTTTTAACTGTATTGAACTAGTTTATCAACTGGTTTTCAACTAGTTCCAGTTAAACACAGTTTAACTAGGTTCAACTAGAATTTTGACCTGGGACTTAATTGGGGAAATGATTGATGTACAGAATAATATTTCCAGGGGTGTTAAATAATTAATTAATTGAGATCTGGGAGAAAAGAGCTGAAAACCTGTTAATGAAAGCAAAATAAATAAGCCAGTATATTTTCCCCATTCGTTTGTGCACTTGGTGATTTGCCCATAGAGTTTGTGCACAGTTCTTCATTTTTTACCAATAGAGGGCGCTATTTTCCTATAATTATTTTCTAATTAAAATAACTCATTACTGTGCAAGTTTTGCCCTTGATGACTTTCACATGTTATTCAGGACTACCATAAGAACATCTGGGGAAAAATTCAGGTAGTTGCAGAGGGTAGATCACAAAACTCGAAAACTAGAGCCCTTTTTGATGATCATCCCACAGTCTAGATGCAAATTTAACATCTATTATATTAACCTAGTTGGTTAGACACTGCTCTAGAATTGCGAATTTGTGCAATAAAGGTTAAAAAATTAAATAAACTGAACTAAATAAATTTAAGGGCCTATCCATTAATATTTGATATTTTAATTGGTAACTTCTCTTACAGGGTGAAGGTCATTCGATGTTTATTTTGGAGCAGGAAATTGAAACCATAAAGAACATTCAGAACCTGTACCCAAAACTGTCCAACGTTCCGGTGTTCAATGAGTAAGTGTTAGTATCAGGAACCTCATTAGCCTATTTCCGAAACTCTAACCCCAAAGGGGGATCACTTGGATCGATTTAAACCTTGTCCAGCAAATGGGCATACAATACAATACAATACAACTTGATTGTCCCTGCATTGGAAATTCTTGGGGAATATAGCCACCCCTGCTCTGGAGTAGGGCTAAGCATATAAAATCCTGGAATAATAAGGGAATGAATATGTGCTTGGCCGGTTTTAAATACTCTGTTTAATACCGGTTACAGTCTGGATGCGATAATTACCCGAGTCTGAGGCGAGGGTAATTATCAGGATCCAGACTGCAACCGGTTTTAAACAGAGTGTTTAATACCGGCCAAGCTCATTTTATTTCTATTCAATAAGCACATTTTTATTCTATTCATAAATACCTTTTCGGTCAAAAAACATCAAAACTTTTTGGTCCAAAAAATCACAAAAATTGTAATTGTTCAATGATTTCTTTCAACAAAACACCCCTCCAGGTATGAAATGGTAAGGCCTTCTGGTGAAAACTCCTTACAGGGAGATTGGCTTGCACGTAGCGCGTATTGCGTGATGTGGGCCAGGTGTTCCAGCCGCTGCTCTCGACCAATAGGAATGAATAAACTGTCTTTATAAGCACAGGTGCAGCTTGCGTGTCACGCCCATGTTTAAACACTTTTTACTGGTGATATGTCATCCGTTTAAACACCCCCACGTGATACCCTCTCGACCAATCAGAATGGATAAACTGTCTTAGGTATTTATGAATCTTGAATAAATGTGCAGCCAGAACCCCCTGGAATAGAGACCTAGGCGGTGACAGTGTGAAAGTGCGTGCCCATATTCACCATTTATTGATAATAAAATTTGATAGAAATGAACAAGAAATAAAGTGTACACAAAGCATGTTCATCTTGAGAGTTTATCCTTTTATTCTCCTTCTCCTCATTTCCAGCGAGGCAGATCCTTTAGTAGGATGGAGTCGTCCAGAGGAGTGGAGAGCTGATGCTACTTACGCAGCTGTGGTTGTCAAGGTAACTCTTTCTTTCTTTCTTTCATTCTATGAACAAATAAAAAGTACAAAAAAAATTGTCTTTCTAATGCTGTTTCTTTAAGGGTATGTATACATTTGATAATCACTCTTGAATTTAAAAACCTTTGATTAGAAGCCTACAGCAGCTTTCGCTAGTAAAAAGCATTTGAGAAACATTTCACTTTGAAGTAATGTGTTTATGTCAAAGGATATCAGTTTTTATGCCCTAAAGTTTGAATCTGAGAAACGTTTAACTGTCAGTAAATCTGAAACTAGGGTGTTTTTTCTTTCATCTATCTCCTGCAACTTTGAAGACCAATTTTCACAGATTTGTTATTGTATGCATATGTTGGGATACACCAAGTGAGAATATTGGTCTTTGACAATTACCGAAGTTGTCCGGTGCCTTTAAGGACATTTCCGGGTGTATCTTTTCCTTGATGATGAATTTCTGTCCTCCATCTCTCTTCTCCAGATTATTGCCCAGCATCAAAATCTTCTCATCAGCCAGCATCCAAATGTGAACTACGCGTTGTTAAGCAACGACAATGGCTTCCTTAATTTTAACCCCAACTTCTTCACTCAGCGGACTCTGGTTGCTCGGTTTCAGATGAATCTAACTCACCCACCGAGCATTCAGACAATCAAGAAACCTGTACTCAGTGTGATGGGTTTGTTGGCGCTGCTTGGAGACACTCAAGTTGATGTTTTATCAGGTACACTGGCTCATTCATTCATTCGTTTCTTTTATTTTGAATCTGACGTAAAGTTGTAGGTTTGTGTAATGCACGAAAAGAACTCAGTACACTTAAAGAAGGGATTTGCCCCGCTGTTTTCTGGTGTTCTGTCTATAGAAAAGTAGTTGGAATGACTAGGCCGCGTGATCAAGCACACTGGACTCTGGTGTTTTTGATCAGCAGCAGTGGGTTCAAGTCCTGGTCGTGACGACTGTGGCCATGAGCAAGACACTTGACCATTGTTGCTTCAGCCTCAGATGTGATGTACAGCCGTAGGTCCGAGCATTGCAAAAAAAAATTACTTTTCTTAAATTCAAGTTAAATTAATTTGAACATTGATAAGGTTGTATTTTCACCAGCCAAATGTTCAAATTCTACATTAACATTTTGACTTCTTTAACATTGCAGCAGGAGAGGTCAGCGGTAACAACAGTGACGTGGGTATTTTAGCGTCAACACACACACCAGTAAATACTTCAGGGGACAGGTGAAAAAAATATTGTTGTTATAATTTATTCCCAAGGGATTTTGGACAAGGCATTTTTACAAATAAGATTTAGTGTGGGTGGTGGAATAACTTTTGTTATGATAATTTCAGCTGGCAGATGAGCATGATCGTATACAACAGCAACGACACGAGTAATGAGACTGGAAGTGATCATGTGACCATCAACGTTCAAGGTGTTCCTAACAGTCGGCAAAATCAAGGTATGTATAAATGAGATACAGCCATTACTATAATAATAATATATCTTATATCAACATCATCTTTGGGACAACATGCTTCCGAGCAACAGTAATCAAGTTTACTTTTGTTGTTCCTGACCCACATAAGTTGTTCCTTGTTGGTCTGTCCAGTTGTTTCCCTCAGTTGATTTACTCCCCATGCCTGCATGCTCCTCTTCAATTCATTCCTTTTTTTGCTCATCTAGTTGCCCTCCTGTCATGTTCTGTTCTGTTTTTTGTTTTGTTTTATATTTATTGTGTGCTTTTTGCTTGAATAATTATTGTATTTGTTATTATTTTGATTGGTTCGTTGCTTATCGATTAACTTTTGCTGTGCTTTTTGATGTACTTGTATTTGTTGAGGTCAAATAAATAATAATAATAATAATAATAATAATAATAATATAATAATAATAGATCTTATATAGGGCATAATTGGCCTAAAAAAGAGTCCAAGGCGCTGCACACGAACAATAGAAACGCAAAATGTATAAATAAGACTATTGAAGAATTAAACGTTGCTTAAAAAGTACAGGGGTGGATTTCACAAAGAGTTAGGACTGGTTTTTATCTTGATTTAGGACAAATTACTCGTCGTTTTGAATAACTCCTAAAGAGTCATAGGACTAGTCCTAGGTTATTGGGACTATCTTTTGTGAAATCGACCACTGGCTTTTGGGGTAATGTTGTAAATATTTATATAATCAACACCCAACAGTTTAAAATCCTAGAATCCTAGAAATAAAATAGAAAGAATTGCAAAACTTATGCGCACATATCTCCAAGAGCACAATACACAAACACTAAAACTTAAAAATACAAACATAGGAAAATGACATTGAAAGTGCATCACAATGAGCAAGAAAAGGCAAGTGACATAAAACTAGTTTTGAGTTGAACTTTAAAGCCATTGGACACTTTCGGAACAGAAGAAAAAATAAAAGTTCACAGATTTACAAATAACTTACAGGGTTTACAGAAGGTAATGGTGAAAGACTTCTCTTGAAATATTATTGCATGAAATGCTTTACTTTTTGAGAAAACATTAAAACAATATCAATTCTCAATATCGAGATTTACGGATATATTATAAACACTTGTCATGACACGGTGAAACGTGCAGAAACAAGGGTGGGTTTTCCCGTTATTTTCTCGTGACTCCGATGACTGATTGAGCCTAAGTTTTCACAGGTTTGTTATTTTATATAAAAGTTGTGATACACGAAGTGTGGGCCTTGGACAATACTGTTTACCGAAAGTGTCAAATGGCTTTAAAAGACCTTTGGGAAGAGACTATTGTGGTAGTGAGATGCATTTCTGTATTTTTCTTTCAGACATGTTGTACGTTGTGTATCTTTTGAACAACACTCTGGGTAATCCATATCATTTGTGGAAAGACTACAACAAACCAGTTTTTCCGACCAGAAAACAATTTGTAGAAATGAGGAAAAATCAGGTAACTATAAAAATGATTTATAATTGTTCACAGAAAATAGAACTGACAAGGAGGAGGGATGAGACACAAGGTTTAAGCCAGGATTTGGTATAATGGTGTCCAAATTAGCTGGAATTTTAAAGGCAGTGGACACTGTTGGTAATTACTCAAATTAATTATTTGCATCAAACCTTACTTGGTATAACGAGTAATGGGGAGGTTGATGGTATAAAACATTGCGAGAAACGGCTCCTTCTGAAGTGACGTAGTTTTCGAGAAAAAAAACATTTTCCACGAATTTGATTTCGAGACCTCAGGATTAGAATTTGAGGTCTTGAAATCAAGCATCTAAAGCACACAACTTCCATTATTTATCTCGCAACTTCGACGACCAATTGAGCTCAATTTTTCACAGGTTAGTTAATTTGTGCATGTTGAGATATACCAAGTGAGAAGACTGGCCTTTGACAATTACCAATAGTGTCCAGTGTCTTTAAACACTGGGGTGTCCAAATTGTTCACTTAAAATACATTTACATGAAAACGAGAGATGAAACAGGGTGTCCAAAATTAAAACAGGGTGTCCAAAAGACACCATAACACCGTTTTGGCTAAAGGCTTTGATGAGAAATTCTAAACTTATTTGTATTAATACCTTCTGCCCTCTACTCTCTGGAACAGTTTCCCCCATCACAAGAGTCTATCACCTCCTTTGAATCATACATAAGTGGCCTGAAAATCCACCTCCTCGTGTCTGTACAGCATTTTTACCTAGTTTTTGTGTTAATCTTAGAATAAGATCATTCAATCAATAGACCTTACGTACATGACGTCATTTCAGTAGGGCGCCCTCACCTAGAGGTCAAAAGGAGGTTGTTCATTGGCCAATACTGTGCGCCGTGAGTACAAATCTATGCGTCTCGATTGTTTTGTCACCGTTTTTCCCATTAAGATGGCGGCTGGATGACGTCAATGCATGAGGTCTATTGCAAGTAATTTAATATTTTATGTAGAGTTAATTTTATATTAATTAGGCGCTATATAAATCAAATAAAGACAGCAAAAAAAGTGATGCGGCTGTTGTAAAAGCACCTATAATATTAAAATTGTTACATGTAATCCAAAAAATGAAAATACCAGGAGATGGAAAATTTAATTACGGCGATTTTGACACCTTGTTTGTTACAGTCGGTCGAGTACAAACAAGGTGTCAAAATCACCGTAATTAAATTTTTCGTCTCCTGGTATTTTCATTTTTAGAATACGAGTATTAACAATTTGAAAATTATAGGTGCTTTTATAACAGCTGCGTTACTTTTTTTGCTGTCTTTATATTATTATTATTATTCTATACTATCTCTTTTTTTCTTAAGGAGCCTGTCCGAATCACAGGGCCGACTAGTTTCACTGGTCCTGGGATGACGTTTGACTTTAACTTGAGCAAACCTGGGGTGATGCTTATTCATGCTTGTGCTAAACCTGTAGCAGCTCTAGAAAAGGTAAAATATTGTCTCACAAATAAAATCTCAAACTATTTTAAAAAATAGCTGATTGATAGCTCCTGTTTAAAGATACTGGACACCTTAAGTAATTGTCAAAGACCAGTCTTCTCACTTGGTGTATCTCAACATAAACTCAAAATAATAAACCTGTGAACATTTGAACTCAATTGGTTGTCGAAGTTGCGAGAAAATAATGGAAGAAAAAACGCCCTTGTCGCACAAAGTGGTGTGCTTTCAGATGCTTCATTTCGAGACCTCAGCTGAGGTCTTGAAATCAATTCAAATATTTTACTGAGAAATTACTTCTTTCTCAAAAACTACATTACTTCAGAGGGAGCCTTTTCTCACATTTTTTACTATCAACAGCTCTCCATTACTCGTTACCAAGTAAGTTTTTATGCTGTCCAGTGCCTTTAGATATCGCAGATTTCGTGTTTTTATTTATTATTTATTTATGAGACATAGCCTAACATCACAAGAGAAGAGATTTGAATTTTGTTATCACAAAGACCAGTTCTAAGATTCTTTCTTGTCCAACATTTACAGGTAAACAATCTGTACCTTCACAATGTCACAGAGTATGACGTTCTTGTGAGATGGGAAGACGTCTCATCACATTGTCTCTTGACATACGAGGTGGAATACTCCACTCAGCAAAGAGGGCAGTATTTACGAGTGAATGACGTTGATTTGATATTCACTACCTTTCTCTTCTCAGCTGATGCAGTCAGTCATGGTGAGTACTGGCAAGTATTTAATTAATTTTGGGTTTTTGTTTTAATTAAATGGACACGTTGCCTTGGATCAGGCGAGTTGGTATATGAAAAGCGCTTGTAACCGTTTTTTTATCAAATGCAATTGGTTCGAAAGATGTTTTAAATATAGAATACAATGATTCACAAAGTATGCCTCAAAATTGTGTGGTCCGCGCTTTATTGAGAAAACAAAAACATTACTCTTCAAACTGCCGTGCCAAGTTAGATCACCGTTTAAAAGGAATACCACACAGTTTTGAGGCGTGTTTGTGTGGCTCATTGTATTCTACTTTTAACAACTTTTTCAACAAATCTTTCTTACAATATGCATTTTGTAAAAAACGCTTTTCATAGACCAACTAATCCAATCAAGGCAATGTGTCCCTTTAAATGATGGTATGATTTTGAAGATTCTAATGATTTTGAATGTAGTTCTTGAAGTATTTGTTCTGAGTAAACTTGTAGGCACAACCATGAGCAAGTTCGATCAGGGTACAATTGTCGACTAGTGGTTAGTTTGTAACGTACGAAGCGCATGCGCGCTGAAGTAAAAGTGCGACTGACTCTAGTTGTTTTCTAGCGACCGTATGTGAAAAAGATGACCGCGAACCATAGCTCTATGCCGTGAACACATAAAAAGTCCATACTCACTTCTTTTCAGCTATTTTAAGAACAACTGGTCCTCTCTGCCTGCAGCACACTGTGACATGACAAATTGCTATTGGTAACCAACGATGCAACCAACCTCACCCAGCCTCGAGTGGATGGTCGCGAATAGTCAACTAGACTGGTCCAACTATCGTTGACTAGCGCAGGTTCAATCAGAGTTGGTCGAACTATGGTTAACTATGGTCGTTGATCGAACTTGCTCCATTTGTGAATCTCTTTTGGGAAAAGTGTTGGCTCTGAAAAGAGCCATCCTGAAGATGAGCAGAGTATACTTTTCAAAAGATCGGGACCACACCGGCTCTTTACAGAGCCTTCACTCCTGCCGAAAGAGCTTTACACATGGTTGTTCCCGCAAGTTTGTGTATATCTTTGTTTAAAGGCAGTGGACACTATTGGTAATTACTCAAAATAATTATTAGCATAAAACCTTACTTGGTAACGACTACGAGTAAAAGGGAAAAGTTGAGAAATGGCTCCATCTGAAGTAGCGTAGTTTACGAGCAAGAAGTAATTTTCCACGAATTTGATTTCGAGACCTCAGACTTAGAATTTGAGGTCTCGAAATCAAGCATCTGAAAACAAACAACTTCGTGTGATAAGGGTGTTTTTTCTTTCATTACTATGTCGCAACTTCGACGACCGATTGAGCTAAAATTATCACAGGTTTGTTATTTTATGTATATGTTGAGATACACCGAGTGAGAAGACTGGTCTTTGACAATTACGCAGTATGTGTCTAGTATCTTTAACCATCCATTCTTTAACTCTCTGAGTATTTCTTTATTTGTTTTTCACACCGTTGAGGTACCCATTGCTAACACACAGAATTTAAATTGCCTCTAGCCACTGGGCTAGGTCAGTGGTCTAGTGGTAAGACATCTGCTTTAGCAAACAAAGGTCATGGGTTCGCATCCCACCCAAATGTTTTGCCTGTGTATTTTTTTCACAGAACTCAAGAATACAGTATACAGTGCTGAATACACATCGGTGTAAGGGTTAAAACAAATTATATTTTTTTCTGTAAAAGGAAAGCTATTGAATTTTTGCTATCCTTGGATAAGTTTGTTAATTTGTTTCTTTATTTTCTTCTACTTTCTACTATAACAAAAATATTTCAGATTAATGACTTTTTACAAAAATTTCTTTTTTACTTTTTTACAGGTGCTCTAGCGAGCATTAGCACCAAAGGATGGTATCGTGTAAGAGCTGTAGACTATTGGAATCGTCCTGGCGATTATTCTACACCCGTGCAGTTGAAGTAGTCCCTGTATGAGGCTGTATCAGAATTGGCGTCAACAGCTATGGCTACGGCTGTTGCTAAGGGTGTTGCTAAGGACGTCCTATACCTCAACACATGATGACATGGAAATCTAGCCGTAGCCGTAGCTGTAGCCGCCAATTCAGAATTAACTTCAACATATTTCTGACAATCTTTTTCATAAAGCTGTTTCAATCACTTACCTTTTTTAGATACTGTCTTTCACTTCAAGAAATAGTCAGGAAATTTGGGTTCTGTCCATTTCTCAAAGTCATGTGACCTTTTTTATCAACAAATTGTGCTTAAGAAATAATATAATGTATGTATTTTTATGTTTTATACCTCTTTAAACTTTTATATTTAAATATTTACTGTAAAATAAAACAGTACTTATTTGATGTACACATTTTGAATACATTTTTTTATACACCATATTGTTTAACAACCCATTATTAAAGGAACGTTACAGAATTGGTAAGTAACAAAAATCGTGAAGATCACAGGTTTACATAAAACTTACACGGTCTAAATGATGATGATAGTAGAAAACATCCCTTGAAATATTGTTGTCTGAAAAGTCATATTTGATGAGAAATAAATAATCTAAATTCGCTTTTGGAGCTTAACGCTCAGTGAGCGTTTTATTCATTTTTTTGTTTTGGCATCGATGCAATGCAAAATTTGTAATTTATTTTTCACTATTCTCCCGTGACCCAGATGGCTGATCGATCTCAAACTTCTACAGGTTTGTCATTTTATGTTTATGATGGATTACATAAAGTACTTACACTACCAGCAGCTGTTTGGTTAGCAAAAACCAATTCTGTAATGTTCCTTTAATGTTAGGTTGATTGACTAGAGTGGGATTTGAACCTGCGACCTCCGAATTGAATGTGCTGGCACTCTACCAACTGAGCCATCTAGCCCTATATAGGTGGTCTCTCTTTTTATGCCCCGCTGGCGAAGCAAGCCAAAGGGGCGTCTAATGTGTGCGTGTTTGCAATCATTGTCCGAGTGATAACTCAAGAAGGACTTAAACTCCAAAAAACTTGGTTTGTGGATTGTTCTTGGGATCCCCCACAAGCCTATTGTTTTCAGACCGTCTACGATAAATGTAAAGGTTATTATGGCTAAAACAATTGAAATGTTGTTCGAGCGATAAATGTAAAGGTTATTATGGCTAAAACAATTGAAATGTTGTTCGAGCAATAACTCGAGAAGGACTTGGCATATCAACTCCAAACTTGGTTTGTGGATTAGTCATGGGATCCCCCAGAAGCTTATTGTTTATGGACCCCCTCAGTCGAATATTAAAGACAGTGGACACTATTAGTAATTGTCAAAGACTACTGTTCATAGTTGGTGTATCTCAACATATGCATAAAATAACACTGCTGTGAAAATTTGAGCTCAATCGGTCGTCGAAGTTGCGAGATAATAATAAAAGAAAAAAGCACCCTTCAAGTCACACGAAATTGTGCTTTCAGATGCTTGATTTTGAGACCTCAAATTCTAAAACTGAGGTCTCAAAATCGAATTCGTGGAAAATTACTTCTTTCTCGCAAACTACGTTACATCAGAGGGAGCCATTTCTCACAATGTTTTATACTATCAACAGCTCCCCATTACTCGTCACCAAGTAGGGTTTTATGCGATTAATTATTTTGAGTAGTTACCAATATTGTCCACTTCCTTTAAAGGCACTAGACACTATTGGTAATCACTCAAAATAATTATTAGCATAAAACTTACTTGGTAATGATCACTGGAGAGCTATTGATAGTATAAAAACATTGTGAGAAATGGCTCCCTCCAAAGTAACATGTAATTTTCCATTATTGAATTTGATTTTGAGACCTCAGATTTAGATTTTTGAGGTCGTGATGAAATCAAGCATCAAATTGCCAAAGGTATCCAGTGTCTTTAAGTTAATTCAAGAGCAATAACTCAAGAAGGACTTGGCACTGTGGATTGGTCTTGGGTCCCCAACACAATCCTATTGTTTTTAGACCCTCTAGGTTAAAATGTAAAGTTCATCATGGCTAAAACAAAACAAAATGTCCAAGCAACAACTCAAGATTGAGATTACTCTTAGCGGGGCATTTGTGTTTGTCAGCACACTTGTCTTGTTTGTAAGTGGCTTTGTTCAGAAGTGCTCATTGCTAAAATACATTGGCATGTATCTCAGTATTTGAAATTTACGGTAATAAGTGCTGAGCATTTCCGACTTGTTACAGTAACAGGCCTGTTTTTCTAACAGTGTATGCAGGTGGTGGCATTGTTCACTTAATCTTAGTTCCTGTATTTTATTGTTCAAGATTTGCTACAAATACTTTTTTATACCGTTAACTATTGGGTTAATTTCTAATATCTGGCTGGTCCAGAATACTAAATTTGTATATTGTAATCATGTATATGTTTATTTATGGCATGCTATGGCCGAGCGGATCACTGGACTCGACCCCTGGTGTTTCTGATCAGTAGAGTGTGGGTTCAAGTCCCGGTTGTGATGCTTGAACTATGTTTTACCATAAATGGATTCTCCTTACGGTGGCACATTAAACCGTTGGGCCCTTGTAGGCCTACAGTGAATTGAACACGCCATGTTTCTGGTTCACATGCAAATACACAAGTAACAGTTTTCGTCAGGCTTTCGAGCTACATTGATTAAATTTCACTCATGAGGCATCCTTGTTTCATTACCAGAAATATGTAATAATAATAATATTATGTCCTAGGTATATTGCCCTGGGATGCTATATATTGTATTTGTGATGAATAAACATATAAAATGACACAACTTCTTTAGAACCAGATGATATGTTTCCATGTTATCCTTATTTGATTTTTTGGAGGTTCAGTTCCCAAGCTCCCAACTTAGGACGATTAAAGTTTTTAAATACTCCATTTTTGAGAATGATAAATGGTTGTTAGTTGCCATAACGTCACCCTCCTGCCGACGGCGTAGAGGGTTACGTTATCGCAACTTAATGGTTGTCATGGTCAGACCCACCCCAAAGAGGGGTTATCCAGTTTTGTGAGCCCCGGTCTCGCTTGCTAGGCTTGGCCCAAGACGTCAGTGATCGAAAGTGGATAGTTGGAGGCCCCGCTGTAGCGATTTACAACTGAGCGAAGTGCACTATCCACTATTGATCACTGACGTCTTGAGCCAAGACTACTCGCTCGCTAGCTCTAATGCTCTAATAAAGCAGGGACAGAAATAGGCACAGAGTGCATGCAGCCGACATCGATCCCCAGAGTGAGTACTGTGTGCGATCGTTGGACTTCCGATATTTAACCTGGGAACAAGTCTGTCCAACTAGGAGGAGTGGAGGTTTTAATTGCTACAAAATCTATTCCACAGAAACCTTGGTAAATACACTTTTTCCGTCAAATTAATAAATTTTAATGAACATTTTGTTGTATACGAAGATGTTAACATTTTCGTTAATTACATGCGCCATGTATAGCTACCGGGAAGCTGTTTTTTGCATGTTTGCCAGGCGTTACAGGAGTGTCCCAGTTTCCGGACAAGTGCTTTCGCATAGGATTTAGGAATAGGATTTGTTTTTGTTTTGTTTAATACATACCGGGTATTTTGCCTTATTTTTTTGGTTTGATGATTGCGACTTACCAACTGACTGAGGTGGAACCTTATTAAGTGTCTTCCATTTCATCAGTTGACATCCAGGTTTTTTTAGCAGCTCTTCTTTTAAATTGAAATCGATCTAATTTTGATAATGTTATAAAATTAACTTAGGATTAATGTTTAAACTTTAATGTTTCTTAAATTCTAATTATCTAGACTTTAGTTTTTCACTTTTGTTCAGCAGTGCCATGTACATGTACCTCCCTTGTACAATAAAATTTAGTACACAACTGTCCTGACTTAATACGCTTCCGTACCTGACCCCTTGGTCTAATTGAGTAATTCCCTCCCCCTTTTGTAACCTTGTTTTTAAGTTACATTTGTTATTCATTCAAATCAATTCAATGTCTAACTAATAGGAAAAGTTTCCGTATGGCGCCACCACTTTTTCATTCGAAATAAAATAATATAGTATCTAATTTACCTGATTGATATATCCCTTTTTGTAAAAATGAGTGAAAAAGTGGTGGCGCCATACGGAAAGTTATCCAACTAATAAATTACTAATTTGCTTTTATACCATTTTGAACTGTTGTTCCTGATATATTGGCCGAATAACTTAAAAAATAATAATATAGTAAAAGTATCTGACCTCCACTATTTCTCTGTTATTGTTCTTACCCCTATTTGTTTGTTAGAAATGTGAGAAGTTAATTGCATTTTAAGTTGCCGCCTAAACTACGTGCAGCCGGTTGCTCAAGAGGATTTTAATTTTAATTTTAAAGAATGGAAATTAATGAAGTCCAACATTCACCAAAGATGTGAATCACACACAAGAGCCTAAAGTGGAGGTCAGATAAAGACAGTTTTCAATCAATCATAAACAAAAATCCAAATCAAATAATAAGAAAGAAAAGTGGGATTTAAAACTTTGCATGGTGGAAATATGATATGGACAGGTTTGCGGTAACACCACCAAGTAATAAATAAATGAGTTGGGGTGGTTCTGAAAAGAACTATTGGTTTCAACTCGACGTTATTGTAGAAAGAAGCTAAATTTTCAAAGATTATTTATAGTGTACCTTAATTCTATGCCCCCATAAGCATGCAGATGGCATGTCAGGTTTGTATCAGCTTTTGTTTACAGATAAATGTTTACTTGTTGGTTCATTCTTGAAAAAATTGTAAAACCATTGCGTTTGTGGCAACAACAATCTTTGTGTATTTTTCAGTGGCTGTCTGATCGGAAGAAAAGATCTTTACAGAAGTCGGACCAAGGTATTTGAGTTGCTTCGATCCATCACTATGACGATGAAGAATACAAGTGGTCTGTTGCAGAAGCTTCGGAGTTTGATGAAAGCCAAACAGTACATCGGCTCAGATGCAATCCAAGCGTATATCATACCATCGGGTGATGCTCATCAGGTACTTGACCCTGCCCTCAACTTGATTTATTTATTTATTTACATTACTCATTTATTTATTTACGTAATCTTTAGTTCGGGTAAACTCTGATCAATGCCAAGCACTGCTTTGCTTTTTACAAAAATTGTATGAGTAAAAAACATAAACATATTACACTAAAATTGATAAAAAAGGAAAGACACCTCGGTCTCCTGCTTTAATTAATAGCAAATCTTTACACAGAGTTGTAGATTAAAAGACACATAAAATAGCTATTAAAGGAAGCAGGATATGTTGAACAAAAGGATTTAAAAATACCAATTACTCATTTGAGCTTGAAATGTGCTCCAACTAGGGATGGGATGTATCTAATTATAATGTACTTGAGATTTGTTATAACCAGTGTTGTAGCTAGACCTTTAGTGATGGGCTCTATGTATATCAAGTTTAGTCCACGAGCGGTTTAACAAATTAATTATTATTGTTTAGATATGGGGCCAGCATTGCTGAAGTGCAATCCAGGGGAAATCTGTGCTGGGTAGTTCTGGGCAAGCCCGTCCGGCACCGCCCCCATCGTGGCTAAAAAAACTGGTTATAACTCTCGATCCTACCTAACGTTGTAGAGGATCAAGGGTTATGATCACTCCTAGCTAAGATAATACATTCCAGAGATCAGTGATTTTAGAGTTGGGCCAGAAAGCTCAAGATTGGAGTCTAGGACAAGTCCTGTGGTCATGTTTTTTTTTTTTTTTTTTTTTTTTTTTTTTTTCAATTCAACATCTTTGTCTTGAAAGAGTGATTTTTAAATGTTCGGTATGAGTCTCACAAATATCTTGTATTTGTACTGTTTTTTTTTTTTTCAGAGTGAATACATAGCTGCTTGTGATTGTCGTCGAGCATTCATGTCTGGATTCACAGGATCCTTCGGTTAGTCGTTAGGGACCATAAATATCTCAAACTCTTATCTGTATGCCTCGAGAAAAAAAGGTAGCTGCAAAAAAATCACACTTGTTGAGGTAGTCTTGGTGCAAGACGTTCTTGTTGAGTTGGTCAGCGTCTTTGTTAATACCATAGGCCCCATACACTCAACGCTACATGCAAGAAGTTCTTGTTTAGTTGGTCAACCTCTATGTTAATAACATAGGCCCCATACACTCAACGCTACACACGTCACGACTATTTCACCGATACAGAGGCATTTCTGTAAGCCGTGATCCCACAAGCAAGAACTACCGGCTAGTCCTATGTATTGAGTGTGATTGTGGACTCAGTTTTTAAGAATATCGTATTCATTGACAGGTACGGCAATAATCACAGAAGATGTAGCAGCGATGTGGACTGATGGTCGCTACTTCTTACAGGCCGAACAGCAGATGGATTCCAACTGGACCCTTATGAAGCACGGTACTCACATTTCTTTAAAAAAAATGATAATTTTAATATAAGTTTTCTCGGTCAATTTCGGTAAAATGAGCAGCCAATTTAACCACCAAGCTATTCTATTTCGCGCGAAATCGAATGCTACTAAAAAGGGTCATTAGATTTCGTTTTATGATTAGTCAAATGTAATATTGCGTCGTTCGATTTAACAAAATAATCATTCAATTTAACAATTCATCAAAGCAGCATTCAAATTCGCAGACGCTTCTTGAGGCGTGTGTGTCACGAAAAAGAATGACGATAAGCTAAATTGAACAGAGTGCTAAAGGAATTTGACTCGACTCAAAACGAAATTGAATGGCTGAATTCTGAATTTACAACTGGAAAGGCAAAACGGGTTTAATTCGAACGTGTGAAAATGAAATTGACTGCTCATTTGCCGAATTTGACTGAGAAAACCTAAAGACACACTAGTAATAATAATAATTAGAAGACTTGCAATGCGCACATATCCACCCTGCTGGGTGTTCAAGGCGCAGTAAAACCAAAAAACAAAACAAAGAACAACAGACACATCAAAATTTTGAGGAGAGTTTTGAGGAGAGATTTGAATTTTGTGGTACAAAGACAAGATCTAAGATTAGGTGGTAGAGAGTTCCAGATGCGTGGCACAGCTGAAGAAAAAGACCTGTCACCCCATGAGTGTCGAGACTTGGGTTCAATGAGGAGAAGCATGCAACTTGATTGAAGATTCCTTGACGGAGTGTAAACTTAAAGCAGTTCAGAATTATAGTGGGGAGCCTTGCCATTAAGAGCTTTGTGGACAATGAGCATCAGCTTGAAGATGAGATAGGGAGCCAGTGTAGTTGTTTCAGAATGGGGGTGATAAAACAGGATTTTCTAGACAGTGTCACAATGCGGGCGTTGAAGTCGGGAAATCTGGTTGTTAGACAGACTGTAGAGAAGAGCATTGCCGTTGTCATTTTGCGTCGGTAATAAATAATAAGAATGAAGAATACAGAATTTTGGTTTTACCCATACACCGTTGTGTGTTAGCACTGTGTACTCAGTACTTTCCCCTTACACCGATGTGTGTTAGCACTGTATACTCAGTACTTTCCCCTTACACCGATGTGTGTTAGCACTGTATACTCAGTACTTTCCCCTTACACCGATGTGTGTAAGCACTGTATACTCAGTACTTTCCCCTTACACCGATGTGTGTAAGCACTGTATACTCAGTACTTTCCCCTTACACCGATGTGTGTAAGCACTGTATACTCAGTACTTTCCCCTTACACCGATGTGTGTTAGCACTGTGTACTCAGTACTTTCCCCTTACACCGATGTGTGTTAGCACTGTATACTCAGTACTTTCCCCTTACACCGATGTGTGTTAGCACTGTATACTCAGTACTTTCCCCTTACACCGATGTGTGTAAGCACTGTATACTCAGTACTTTCCCCTTACACCGATGTGTGTAAGCACTGTATACTCAGTACTTTCCCCTTACACCGATGTGTGTTAGCACTGTGTACTCAGTACTTTCCCCTTACACCGATGTGTGTTAGCACTGTATACTCAGTACTTTCCCCTTACACCGATGTGTGTAAGCACTGTATACTCAGTACTTTCCCCTTACACCGATGTGTGTAAGCACTGTATACTCAGTACTTTCCCCTTACACCGATGTGTGTTAGCACTGTGTACTCAGTACTTTCCCCTTACACCGATGTGTGTTAGCACTGTATACTCAGTACTTTCCCCTTACACCGATGTGTGTTAGCACTGTGTACTCAGTACTTTCCCCTTACACCGATGTGTGTTAGCACTGTGTACTCAGTACTTTCCCCATACACCGATGTGTGTTAGCACTGTGTACTCAGTACTTTCCCCTTACACCGATGTGTGTTAGCACTGTATACTCAGTACTTTCCCCTTACACCGATGTGTGTTAGCACTGTGTACTCAGTACTTTCCCCTTACACCGATGTGTGTTAGCACTGTATACTCAGTACTTTCCCCTTACACCGATGTGTGTTAGCACTGTGTACTCAGTACTTTCCCCTTACACCGATGTGTGTTAGCACTGTGTACTCAGTACTTTCCCCTTACACCGATGTGTGTTAGCACTGTGTACTCAGTACTTTCCCCTTACACCGATGTGTGTTAGCACTGTGTACTCAGTACTTTCCCCTTACACCGATGTGTGTTAGCACTGTGTACTCAGTACTTTCCCCTTACACCGATGTGTGTTAGCACTGTGTACTCAGTACTTTCCCCTTACACCGATGTGTGTTAGCACTGTATACTCAGTACTTTCCCCTTACACCGTTGTGTGTTAGCACTGTATACTCAGTACTTTCCCCTTACACCGATGTGTGTTAGCACTGTATACTCAGTACTTTCCCCTTACACCGATGTGTGTTAGCACTGTATACTTGTACTTTCCCCTTACACCGATGTGTGTAAGCACTGTATACTCAGTACTTTCCCCTTACACCGAGGTGTGTTAGCACTGTATACTCAGTACTTTCCCCTTACACCGATGTGTGTTAGCACTGTATACTCAGTACTTTCCCCTTACACCGATGTGTGTTAGTACTGTATACTCGTACTTTCCCAAGCTCTGTGAACAAAATCACAGGCATGTTACTCAGATGGGATTCGAGCCTAAGACCTTTGCAATTCTACAGCAGTGTCTTACCAACTAGACCACCGAGATTGCCTGGTAGCTTGGAGGGTTTGTCCAAAGCATGTGGAATTGAAATGAGGTCCTTTGAATGTTTTGTACTTGGTGTTTATCTTCATTTAAAAAGCCCTGTTGTGCCGTCTTCATCATTCTGATATGGCTTTCATCTTGACAATTGTTGTGATTGTTTCAATTGTATACCAGCCAGAATTCTTGTTTCAGCCTGTTACTCAAGCTTTTGCTTTGGGAGAACCCAGTTTTGAAATAATCCTCACTTTATATGATAGAATTTTTTTAAATGTTCATAATTCTGACATGTGATTTACACAGTTTACTTGAAGAAAGTGGAGTTAGTTTTAGTATTTATGAAGATGTCTTTCTTTTGTTGCCAGGTTTAAAAGATACACCCACACAGGAGGATTGGCTCGTCAAGGTAAAACAGAAATTCGCTTTCATTATAAAAAATTTGAGCTGTGAATGTTAGCGCTGTCTTGAAGGGGAACCTATACCTTTTGTTTCAATTGTTTAAACCTACCCTGTGAAAATTTGATTTCAAAAGGTGGTAGTATTTTTTAGATATTGCCGAAAACCTGGATTAGTTTTATTCGGCGCAGGCAAAATAATTGGTAATTGGAATACCCAATCTCAGAAATGTTTCTGACAGTAATGTTTGTCAAATTAAAATTTTGGGTAAAAGCTAAAGTCTCTGTCTGTGACCCAATTTAAAGTCAAATGATTCTCAAAATGTTTTATTACTATCGAAAGCTGATGTAGGCTTCTAACCAAGCAACTTTATATTGCCATTAAGTTTAGGAGTGGTTACCAAGCGTATAGACGATGTGACCTATGTTTACATTCAAACCGCCCTCTGTTGACAAAACACTATATGCGTCATGTTTCGCCGGGCACTGAGTTGCGTAGTCATAGTAAGTTTGCGTACACTTTCTAGCTGGCTGCCAAAACACAAAGGTTTTGCCCGGCGGTATGCGCGCGAATCATGTTATGGTTTTCGTGTGACGTCAGAGGTCACATCGTCTATACTTTCCCTTTATTTTAAGAATTGTACTGGAACTTCTGTTGAACAGGATTATGCCACTAATTATTGTTTTAACTTTGTTTTAGAATCTTCCAGAAGGTGCACGTGTAGGGGTGGACTCTTTCTTATTGGCAAATGGTAAGATTGTGTTTGTATTCCAACTTGGGATTGATTCTTAGTCAGGATAAGAAGACATTGTTTAAATGCTTGTATGGTTTAAGTCCAAGGTGTGGTCTTGGACCCTTTTTGAAACCCTCATTTGGGCTTAGGATTGGGCTTTTTCAGTTATGTAGAAAATGTAGACTTTCCTGTATGTCGGCAAACAGACAGACAGAGCCCCAGCCAGAGCCTAAACCAGAGCTCAAGTCAGAGTATCAGACAGAGCCAAAGCCACACCCAAGTTGAGCTTTAAGGTCCATTCAAAATAATCGTCAGTGCTTTAAAAACAAAAAAAATCTTCAAAATTACAGCTGGGTGGGTCAAAATAAATAACTCAAATTTAAAATTCAGTTTCTACACATAAAAAATAACAAAGAGAAAAGAAGACTAAATCATTGACTATTCTTATTAGCCCCATAGTCTATTCTGTGGTGGGACTCTTTACCATGATCACTTCTCTCCACCTGGAAATATAATCAGTTTATTTGGGAGGGGTATTTGAAAAACCTAGCAATGAAGAATTATCATGAAATGATACCACCAAAGAAAGTAAAGAAGTGAGTGAAGTAAATGTCTGAATTGTTTTCTTACTACAACAATACATTTTCTGGGCAAATCAAGCAATGATTTTGTTACAAATAGTATACACATATTCGTATTTCAGTTTGTCATATGATTCTGTTGTAAGCTTCTACAGTCTATTCCAGCTAAGCAGATTTGTTTGCTTGGCATAAAGGTTAAATTGCCTTCTGTAAGTCATTAACTGGAAATTCCCTCACTGCAGATCTTTGGAAGAAGTTCTCAACTACTTTGACTGGTGCCGGACTCACCCTGGTGCCAACAGTGGTGAATCTGGTGGACTTAGTCTGGGGGGATGACCGGCCGTGCCCACCCACTGATCAAGTCATGGTTCTGGACACCAAGTATGCAGGTATTGGCTTAAGTATCATTTGATTTCCATTTTTTTTAAATACATTTTGCTTTGGACACAAACAAAAAACCTTGCTACACCAGCCAGCGCCAAGGGATGTGCCCCTTCACTGTAGTTTGTGGTTTTGTGATCCTCAAGAAAGGGCAACTTGTTCTGTTTAAAGTCTTGGAAAGTGCGTTGACATCTGCTCAAGGTTTGGCTCAAAATGCAGAAAATAGAGAGCTTGCACAGATATTGTTGGTACCCTGCACCATAGTTCCGATTCCATCAGTAGCAATGGTGAAAAGGTTAAACAGAAGTCACATGTTCCTTTCAAACATTTTCAAGAAGAAAAAAACATAGACGCACAACCCCAGTAGTATTTGATTAATTGTATAAAACAACTCGATAGTACATCAAAGTCAAATATTGATCAGCATGTTTTTGTAATACTTTTGTCTCCTTACTTCAGTCATTTGAATCTTTTATTTTTGATTTGCAGGTATATCTTGGACGGAGAAGGTGCATAAGATGAGAGATGCGATGACCTCAAAGGATGCCCAGTACCTCGTCTTGACGGCCCTTGATGAAATCGCTTGTAAGTTTCCTCGCCCAAAAGATTTCATTTCATAAAGGGTTTTTTTATAATTTTTATAATTTTTGTTTGTTTATTATCACAGAACGACCACTTCAATTTGAGGGTGACACTTAACTAATTTGGGCCGTCGACCCAAATCAACTGCAACCAGAGGCATCTTGCCATCTATTCCTGGGACTGAAAAAGGGTTACCCCTTTTTACAGTCTGTAAGGATGTAAGCATGGGTATCATCCACTAGGAGCTTGCCTGGTAGAGCAGAAAGCACTACCTACCAAATTTAATATTGCAAGTTGAAAATTCTTTTTCTTGGTGTTATTGTCCCACCATTTTTTTTTTTTTTTTTAGCCCTTCTACTATTGGTCAGATTTTCCAGTGAGGTGACCAACTGATGGTTGGGTTTTGTAGGGTGGCACAGCAGTGTGCAGAACTAGATGCATTCAACACATGATCTTATATTGCAGACTGGCATAGTTTCTGTATCATTCAAAACTACAGTGGATGATTTTGAATAGCCAGATAGTAGATGGGTTGACTATGAACTGTGTATATTGGTCACCGACCAATGGGAAACGCAAACGAGGGCGCCCTACGACATCATGGAAAAATGTAATCCAGAGGGACCTCTCCAGACTGGGCACTGGGTGGTCTGTGGAGGAGGCAGAAGTGACAGCTAAAGACCGGTCTATTTGGAAGCGTCTTACAAGTTAGGCAGCCGGTGCCGAAATGCATGATGCTAACCGATGATGATTATGATGATATTCATTTACCACATGATATCATATTTCAAGGCTTCTATCGAAGGCTCTGTAGCCTTTTCTATGGCTGCCGAGGTCAAATGAGGCCTAAAAACAAACCCCACTTTCCCACAGGTCGCTAGACAGGAATCTTACACCACCCAGTCTTAGCATCACCCAGGGAAAGAACAAACTTTAGCATAGCAACATTTGTTGCGCCTCCTATCATAGACCCAGTGTTGTCTGATTTCATATTATGAAAAACCAAGCCTGGTATTTTGTTCTTGTATTGTTGCAAGGCATGTCATGGTGTGTCATGGCCTAGCGGTTAAACGCACGGACTCAAGCTCTGGTGTTTCTGATCAGCAGAGTGTGGGTTGGAGTCCCAGTCGTAACACCTGTGTCCTTAAGCAAGGCACTTAACATAACTCGGTATTGAATATTTTAATGTTTTGCCTCTGCAGGGCTTTTCAACTTGAGGGGTTCTGATATTGAATATAATCCAGTGTTCTTTGCATATGCTGTTGTTAGCATGGAGAGCGTACAGTAAGTAATAATACTAAGTTCTTGGATAGTTCTTTAACAATGGGCTTCTCAGAGCGCTTGTTCCTTTTTTTTGGACAGGTTTGCTAAGTGTTGGATCATGAAAGGTTACAATCTGTACGGTGTCGTGGCCGAATGGATAAGAGCACCAATCACTTGTGATTCTGTTTAGCAGAGTGTGGGTTTGGGAGTAGGGACACTTTTGTCCCTGAGCAAGACACTTAACTCCATGCTTCTCTTCACCTATGGGTAAATAGGTACCTGTTAGGGCAGAGATGGTTCTCGTAATCGCTTTGTTAGCCGAGTAGCGCATATTTTTTTGCACAGGCTGTATACTCCCCAGGGAGCTGAGATGGTTTAAGGAATGATTTAAGGCCCACTGACAAGGGGTAATAATGTTGGGTGTTTAACATAAAGTGATTATTTTATAATGTTTTTTTTGTTTCCTATTTCCAGTCTTTTTATAGATGATCAGAAGTTAACAGAAGAATCTCGAGCCCACCTGATTCAGAATGGCATGAAAGTTGACATCCATGAGTATGAGGCCATTCAACAGTTTCTGGCTGATCTCTATCCAGACGGAAGCAACACTGGAAAGACATGGGTAAATTAGGCTCTTCCCTTTGCAGAGGAGTGTCAAGGCTCAAATCGGGAATACAATTCCTTAAGACCCGGGTCCTGTAGCTCCAAATGTTTACTGGACCAGAATTTATTTTACAAGACAAGGGGTCGATTTCACAAAGAGTTAGGACTAGTCCTAACTTAGGACTAGTTCTAGGAGATATACAACTTGCATGGATAGTCCTAAGTTAGGACGAGTAACTGGTCCTAACTCGAGATAAGACTAGTCCTAACTCTTTGTGAAATCCATTCCACCCCAGAATCTTCATAAGAAATAACTTTCTACAGAGTTTAACATGTACTTTTTAATTTTTTTATTTTGATCAAGCAGTAAGAGAAGATTATCTCATTTGTGTTGTGGGTTTGAATTTTTCAAATTTGATACTCAACGAAATGGTATTACAATAAAGGAGTGTGCACAGCCGGCAGCCAAATTATCACACAGGTTGCTGATAATGCACATCAACAATCTCTGCAGGTACCTAATAACTTCTGATTGATCAGAAAAAAATATAGTTAATTGTCTTGCTCAAGAACAAAAATGTAATGACTAGGATTCGAACCCACACACTAATGATGCAACTCTGTTTAGAGTATTTCATGCCAATATTGACATCTTGTAGTTAAATACAGTGGACACTATTGGTAATGTCAAAGACCAGTCTTCCCACTTGGTGTATCTCAACATAAACACTTAATAACCAACCTGTGAGAATTTGAGCTCAATCGGTCGTCAGAGTTGCAAGATAATAATGAAAGAAAAAAACACCCTTGTCACACGAAGTTGTGTGCTTTCATATGCTTGATTTCGAGACCTCAAATTCTAAACTTGAGGTCTCGAAATCAAATTCGTGGAAAATTACTTCTTTCTCGAAAACTACGTCACTTCAGAGGGAGCCGTTTCTCACAATGTTTTATACCATCAACCTCTCCCCATTACTCTTTACCAAGTAAGGTTTCATGCTAATAATTATTTTGAGTAATTACCAATAGTGTCCACTGCCTTTAAGTGTCTTGCTTGAACAAAAAACATCAAGACCAGGATTTGACCCCCACACACTGATGATGCAACTTTATTAAGCGTGTTCTATTTTAACATTAACATCTTGTATTTCTTCTATCCAGGTTAGTCCAAAGTCCAGCTATGCTCTTGTCAGTTGCATTCCAAAGGTAAGCTCACTCAAATCTTCATGTTATTTCTTTTTGCAATTTAGGAATCACGCAAAGTGAACAATTGTTAAAGGCACTGGACACTATTGGTAATTGTCAAAGACCAGTCTGCTCTCTTGGTGTATCTCAACATACGCATAAAATAACAAACCTGGGAAAAATTTGAGCTCAATTGGTCTTCGAAGTTGCGAGATAATAATGGAAGAAAAAACACCCATGTCACATGAAGTTGTGTGCTTTCTTATGCTTGATATTGAGTCAAATTCGAGGAAAATTATTTTTTTTAAAAAGAACAACATTTTTCCAGAGGGAGCCGTTTCTCACAATGTTTTATACTATCAGCAGCTCCCCATTACTCGTTACCAAGTAAGGTTTTATGCTAATAATTATTATGAGTAATTTCCAAAAGTGTCTGCCTTTAAACATTGGTTGTACAGTAGACCTCAAAAGGGAACTTTTCCCATGAGATATGGTTTTGTTAAAGGAATTCTTGAAATGAATTGCAGAATCTTGTACAATCATGTTTTATAACTTCTTGGTATCTGTTTTCTTTTGTAGCGGAAATGCATTCTACAAGGAACCCCAGCGATGATGAGTAAAGCTGTCAAGAATAAAACAGAGATTGAAGGAATGAAGAATGCTCATGTAAGATTTAGTTACTTCTATTCCACTAAGTATTGTTTGAAGCTTTGCATGGTGTGGAGAGATAAGAAGAAACTATAAATAAGTAGTAAACTTGCGGGTACAACCATGTGTAAATCTCTTAGGGTGAGTGTTGGCTCTGAAAAGAGCCGGTTGGGTCTCGACATTTCGAGCAGTATACTCTGCTCGTCTTATTATAGTTTCTTCTTTTATTCCACTGTTTAAAGCCTTCATGAAATGTTGGTAATTGTTAAAGACCAGTATCCGCACTTTATACGTGAAATAACCAGTCAGTGAAAGTGAAAGTTCAACTGGTCATTATATTTTGTCACTGTTTTCCAAAATTGGCTTTTGGACTAGTGAGGTCAGAACTAATTTCCGTCATCTCTATACTAACCATGTTAAAGGAGCGTTACAGAATTGGTAAGAAACAAAAATCGTGAAGATCACAGATTAACATAAAACTTACACAGTCTAATGAGGATGATAGTTGAAAACATCCCTTGAAATATTTCTGTCTGAAAGGTCATATTTGATGAGAAATAAATAGTCTAACGTCGCGATTGGAGTTTATCGCTCAGTGAGCGTTTTATTTATTTTTATTTTGGCATCTTTGCAATGCAAAATTTGTAATCGGTTTTTCACTATTCTCTCGTGACTCAGATGGCCGATCGATCTCAAACTTCTACAGGTTTGTCAGTTCATGTATATGGTGGATTACATGCAGTGCTTACACTGCCAGCAACTGTTTTGTTAGCAAAAACCAATTCTGTAATGTTCCTTTAAGCTTTGTGCAAATCTGTGATCATTTATATTTTCAATCTTACAAGAGCATCGGATTCATTTACTCGGACTCGGACTCATACTCTGATCAGCAGAATGTAACCAATGTTGAGCACCCCTGTGTAGTATTTATGTGATTATTTTAGGTTTTTGAACACAATTATGGTTTTTGCAGACATTTTTATGGTCATAAATTGTAAAATCTTTGACATTTATCTCAAGATAATAAATTGATTGTCTTTCTTATTTCATCTTTTCTGTAGATACGAGACGCTGTTGCGCTTTGTGAATATTTCAACTGGTTGGAAAAAGAGGTAAGTTTTAATAATTCAAAAATAGTTGAATGAGCTCAAATAATTGTAGATGAAAATTGTTTGTAAGTTACAATAGAAAGAAGATTTAATAGATATATTTGTTGTCCCTGATGCAAAAATAACATCTATAAACCGCTGCGGTACCAGCTGCATTCGAACTGCCTTCAGCTACCTAGTGGTAAGTGATTTGCCTGTGGATTTTTTTTTTTACGGAACTCAAGAAAGTATCGATTACACAGCACTTAATATACGCATCGGTGTAAGTTTTTTTTTTTTTTTTGTTTTTTTTTACGGAACTCAAGAAAGTATCGATTATACAGCACTTAATATATGCATCGGTGTAAGTTTTAAAAACAGAGATATCATATATTTTATCACAAGTCAATCAAACATTTCTTATTGCATTATTTGTTCTCAGGTTCCAAAGGGTCAACTCACTGAAATATCAGCCTCAGACAAACTGGAACAGCTTCGAAGGTAGGTAATGCTTGGAAAACGTAAAAGTTGTCAACAACTACATGCAAAAATGGCCTGACCTTGCAACCCCAGCAGAGTCTTTCTTGAAGCCTAAAAGAAAGACTCTTTGAGAAAGATTCTACTTAGGTTTAAACGTCAGGCCAATAACTGTTGTACCGGCATGCAACTTTACAGCTGATCAGCTGATTTCCTTTTTTCTTTTCAAAACAGTGCCATAGAAAACACTGCTCAAAAATCCATTTCCTCATTTTTGCAATACGAAAGTTGCATGTTTGATTTTAACTGCATTTGTCATTTTGGTTGGTAATTAGTTTGCATCGGGTAATTCTATTTTCTTAACAACAACAGCATTAAAATAAAACAAGTGGCTTAAGCCTGGCACTATCAAAATAGAAAGTCAAATCTGGACGAACAAAAATTAAATGAACTTTTCCTGAAATTTACAGGGAAAACAAATATCTATATTCACAGCAAAAGAAACACTTTTGAGTGTTTCTTTAATCTTCTAAAACTCTCATTGCATGTTAGTTGTTTGACAACTTCTTAAATTATCACCTCTTTTTTTTTAATATTATCTTTTCATTAAAGACACTGGACACTATTGGTAATTGTCAAAGACCAGTCTTCTCACTTAGTGTATCTCAACATGTGAATAAAAGAACAAACCTGTGAAAATTTGAGCTCAATTGGTCGTCGAAGTTGCGAGATAATAATGAAAGAAAAAGCACCTTTGTCGAGACCTCAAATTCTAAATCTGAGGTCTGAAATCAAATTCGTGGAAGATTTACTTCTTTCTCGAAAACTACATTACTTCAGAGGGAGCCGTTTCTCACAATGTTTTATACTATCAACCTCTCCCAATTACTTGTTACCAAGTAAGGTTTTATGTTAATAATTATTATGAGTAATTACCAATAGTGTCCACTGCCTATAATACAACTTGTTCTCCCTTTTTTCCAATTAAAAAAGATCTGTGTAATTAATTATACCTGCTTTACCATTTTACAAACTTCTTGCAGATTTAATTTTATTTTCTCATTTTCCCACAGAGAGCAGGAGGATTATGTCAGCCTTAGCTTTGCCACGATTTCTAGCGTAGGATCAAACGGTGCTATCATTCATTACAAAGCAACACCAGAAACAGATACAGCCCTCAACACTCATGGCATGTATCTATGTGATTCAGGCGGACAGTACAGGTACATGCAAGTTACTTCTTTTACATTTTTGCATACAACTGAACCTCAAATCGAGAACCTATAAAAATGTTGGTTGTAGATGAAAAAAAAAAACATTTTCAAAGGCAGCCATAAGCGATAAGATCTTTTTTTTTGTTTCTTTTTTCTTTTTTTCTTTTCTTTTTAAAAACTGTTTAAAAAAAATAGCTATTGGAATTTACTTTATGTGTGTTCACCTCCCGCAACAAGACAAATTCCAGTCTTTTTCATTTCTTCAAAATCTCATCCCTGCAATAGGAATGGAGGCAAGGCAGCATGTTTCGCAATAACTATGTGTGGGGAGGTCAACTTTTTGTTACAGGTGTTTAATAACTGGTGCCAATCAATAAAAAGCAAAAATACTGCACAATTATACATTCTGTATTTTCCATTAAACCTATTATTATTGTTCTCAAAAAGAAAAATCTTACAAAAGTAGTTCACTTCTACCTTGGAAAATAGGTGTCAGAAATGCATCAGAGACCACCACAGAGCTTTTAAAATAACACGAGATTCCATGGCCCTTAGGCGGGCCCTTGACCCGGGGCGTAAGGAACTTACTCCCACACATATTTTGGAGTCTTATCATTTGCGATAAACTGAAGAAAAAAAATGTCCTGTTTTTTTATCATCACCCATTCTCATTTCTTGATTTTTATAGGGGGGGGTTGCAGTTGACTGCTCATGTCTAATGAGCTAACAAATGAATTTTCTTTACTTCAAACATAGTTGTGTCATAATTATTTCATAAGGCCACATAATAAATAAAAATTGTTGATCGTCCCCGCCCGACCATTCAAAACCCCCCGACCCCATTTTATTTTTTTTATTTTTTATTTTCCCATGTCTCGACATCTCTTGATACTTTTACTGCCAAGATTTTTCAGCTGATATTTTTTTCAAATTGTACAGGTTTGAAAAGATTTTAAAGAAGGTTTTTATTCACGTTGGCAAAGCAAGAACAATTCTTCAAATATTTACTTGGGCTACACTGTGCTTAGTTGTTTGAAAAAGTTTACAGAAAATGTCATCTAGGAGTTTAATTTGTTTGACAAAACTATTGAAAACATCAAAAACACACAAACCCTCTGTTTTATAGTGATTGTGATGACTTCTTTATTCTTGATTTCATATTTGGCATGTCAACACAACTTTATAAAAAATAATTTAAAAATTTCCCTCCCTACCTCCCCCATCCGTTAAAAAAAAAAAACAATCAACAATTATTATTATTTTTATGTGGCCTAAAGATTGTTTTGTTTTTGTCTGTTTGTATTTTTAGAGATGGAACAACAGATGTTACCAGGACGATGCACTTTGGGACTCCATCAGCGTATCAAAAGGTATACAACCCTTGTTTTTCACATCCCAAGCTCCAACGGGGCATGTTGTTGCCGAGTGGCAAAGCGTGCTGACCTCAAGCTCTGGTGATTTTGATCAGTAGAGTGTGGGTTTCGAGTTCCAGTCATGACACATGTGTCTTTACAGTGAGACAGTTAACTCGTATTACTCTGCCCTTCGGATGGGACGTAGGTCCAGTGTGTTGTGTAATGAAAAAAACCAGTACACTCAGGCCAAATAACAAAAACTACGAGTTGATCATCTGGATTTTTCAAGAAAGAGGAGGATGAGGGCCTTACTATTTACTGTTTTTTTTCAAGATGGCCGCTAAGTATTTCAAATCAAACAGGCCACCAATTCTTCAGTTTGAATCAACCGCAAACTTATTTATACCTATTAGTTGCATGAGGACCTGTGTTAGCACTAACACTAACAGGGTATATTAACACTAAAAAGATTTGCTGGTAGGCATTCACTAATATTGCTTTATGAAACAGACAGTTACAAGTGTTCGAGAGCATGAAGTTAGATTCGGGAAAAAGCTCCTAGGCCAGTCCTTTTCGAAAAATAGTAAATAGTTAATAAAAGGATGCGGCCCCCAAAAAAGGATGCGGGCGGGGACGATCAACTTGTTTTTTATTTTATTTGGCCTCATCGTTATAAGAAGGGGTTCACCCTGGTGTTTTCTGGTATGGTTGGCTGCAGATTGCACCACAGCAACTTGTAAACCATTACATGGTGCTTTGTAAATAATGGGTCTTTTAACATAGCTCCACATTCCGTGTAGAAAACTATTGAGTGCTTAAGACCCCCCACTGGTGTGATAAAGGGCTGTAGAAGAACTGCGTTTTAAAAAGCGCCCTCATTGAGGTCAAAGAAAGACTTCTCATTGGTTGCGAGCTACATGTATGTGTGGCACGAACACTCTTGCGTAATTTGTCCTTGGGAATAATGGCTTTTGCCAGGTGTCTATCGATCAGTAACCTCATTTTTTGTCTGCAACGTTTTTCTCAAAGTCTACATAGTGGGCCTTAATTCTATTTCAAATGTAGGTTACAATTTTCATGAATATTTGTTATACTTTTCATGAATGTATGTAGCAATGTATTTTGTATTTTCAATTGATTCTCTGTGCTGTTGAAATGATGAAATCTTCTTATTTTCAGGAATGTTTTACCCGAGTACTAAAAGGGGTCATCTCTCTAGCGACTTCTGTCTTCCCCAATGGAACCACAGGTATTGAAAATATTATCAAACTAGCAGACCAATACTAACCAATTTTAAACTCATGTCAGTGCAAGAAGAACGTGAGTATTCATAGTGCATAAGGATTGGTTTGTACACAGTGCTCTGCGAGCAAAACTTTTTTCTTTTTTTTCATTTTCACAAAATGACCTATCTGTTTAATAAAAAAATTACGAATTAAAAATAGTTGCAAGAATGAAAATACATTGACAGTTTTGTACAGATAAAGTGTTCAGCTTTTTTTTTGTCTCAAAGAAAATAATAAATAGCTAGCAGACCCTGAAATAGCAGTTTGACAAACAGTGAACTTCAATGGCATTCTGCACCCTATTGACCCAATACATCTGACGTCATCATCAGAGCTATCTTGGATGCGCCATACTGGTGGGCAATGTCACTGTGTGTTACTCAGTAAGTCCGCATTTTAGGCGACGCGGCATTACACACGAAAACCCTATTGCCCACCACAGTGGTGAGCGTGGCACAGTCGCAGCGTGTGACGTGCGTGCAAGGGGTCAATATGTTAAAACAGAAGCCAAGTACCCAGATATCAGACAAAAGTGTAAAATTTCACAGAGGTGCCTGACGTCCAAACTGTATGTTTGACTGTCGATGCTGCAGTGACCGCAAAGGTGGTGCGGCATGTTTGTCCGACAGCCGGGTATTTAAAGGGAAGGTACATGTTTGGTAATTACTCAAAACAAATGTTAACTTAAAAACTGACTTGGTACGAGCATTGGAGAGCTGTTGATAGTATAAAACATTGTGAGGAACGGCTCCCTCTCAAGTAGTATAGACTTTGAGAAAGAGGTAACTTCTCACTAAAGTAATAAAAGACTTATTCCAATCTGAAAGCACACAAAATCGTCCAGCAAGGGTGTTTTTTCTGTCATCATTTTCTCGCAGCTTTGATGACCAATTTAGCTCAAATTTTCACAGGCTTGTTACTTTATGCTCGTGTTGGAGTACACCAAGTGAGAAGACTGGTCTTTGACAATTACCAAACGTGTACCTTCCCTTTAAAGCAAAAGTGATGGCATTAGTGCGGGGTGGTATTGGGATTTTCTCAAAAACATGTTTTTTTTAAAAATGTTGACGAGAATGGTCAGTTTGTGGTACGAGGGGCAATTTGCTCGTAGATCTCTTGCGGGTTTTGGTCTTAACTCTTTGTTTCATGTTCCCTCTTGTAGGTGCTATGGTGGATTCGTTTGCCCGTAGATCTCTATGGGAAGTTGGTCTTGACTACCTTCATGGGACAGGTCACGGAGTCGGTGCTTTCCTTAATGTTCATGAAGGCCCTCAGCAGATTAGTTCCAGAATCACTGCTCATGACGCAGCTCTGGAACCCGGTATCTTCATGTCAGATGGTAAGCTCTTCTACTCTGTTAATATTAGTATATATTTCTGCTAACGAAACCAAGGATGTAATTTGTGTGTTTACCCTTACAACAATGTGTATGAGATGAGATCAATCTTCTCGCATTTAATAGTGCTTACTTGCTAAAATAAAAACAGTGAAATGCATGTTAAACTGTTCCTGGGGCCGATTTCACGAAACTTTACGCAACTGTGTAAGTCCACTTGCGCAACGTTTATGGCGTAAGTTGCTCCATAAATGTTGCGCAAGTGGACTTACGCAGTTGCGTAAAGTTTCGTGAAATCAGCTGCAGGCCTCAGGAATTTTTTTTCTCATTTTGATTCTGGTCGTGTAAAACAGAATTCTAGTCCAGTATCAATGTTAAGCTGCAAGCGCTGCAGTCTTGAGGATCTTTGGGTACTTTTTGTACCACAATTAACATAGCCTTGCTCAAGGCAGTCGAATGATTCCCTCCGAAAAGACGCCACTGTAAACCCACCCGTATACCCTGTGCGTGGTGCTTGCGATCACACCGCATGGCCCACCCGTATACACACTGTCACATCGTACAACTACTGTGCACACAAGTCATCGGCACTCGTACCACTAACCGCATGTGGAGGCCGTCAGGCCGACGGCCTTGTCGGGTCTGTAACTTCCGGGTTTAATGTGTTGTATTGAAAAAGTGGAAAAAATTGGGGGGGGCTCTAGGATATGCTAGTATGCAGCTCATGAATATGTATATCTTTCGTCAGACCTATCAGACAACACAGGATGTGAGGCACATGAATTATTCATTTTGACGTCCAATCAGGCACGCCTATCATGCTCGCTGAGCGTCCGTGGTGGTGGTGTGTGATGTAGACATGACTGTCTCGTCTTTCGCGGGCATTATGGTAATGAGCTGACCGTGGGAACTTATTATAGTAATGAGGTCAGTGGCTTCAACGCAGAATCTACAAGGCTGTCGGCCTGACGGCCTCCGCATGCGGATAGTGTACGTGGGCATCGTGTCGTGCGATGTTACGCACAGTGAATACAGGTTTTTTTTATACAGAGCAGCGGTCTTTTTTTCGGAGTGAATAATTCGACTGCCTTGAGCAAGGCTACAACTAACACAATGTCCACAGATTTACATTACACTTGCACTGTTTGAAGATAATACTAGTAGAAAGCGTACCTTAAAATATTAGTTGCTGAGGTGCTGTAGTTTTTGAGAAGTGAGTAAAACAATGTCATGAAAATACGTTTTTACATGCTAAAAAATTTTTTGTCTCATGATCACTGAGGCGAAAATTGTTTTCATAACAATGTTTTATCCATTTCTCAAAAACCTACTGCACCTCAGCAAGTAATATTTTCAGGGAAGCTTTCTACTATCATTATCTTCAAACTGTTTAAGTTTAGTGTTAATCTGTAGACATTGTGTTTTTTGTCTAACAAAAAGTACATAGACCCTTTAATCTTCTTCATTTGTGCATGCTGGAATGCCGTGCGTTATCAGTCTTGTAGTCAGTGGGTGCGTTCGATTAGCTTCCCTGGGTCAACCCGCGATGCTCACTCGGGTGAGCCCCTGACAAGAGCTAATCAAACGATCACACTCGCCCTCTCGTGGTGACGGCATGCACCTCAGGTCAAAGCTATTCGAACGTACCGGGGCAGACCGGGTCGACCCAGGGAAGCTAAACGAACGCACCCTATGTTGTGTGTTCACTATACAGTCACGCGGCCCTTCCCTGTCAAAACAACCTAAATTGAAAATCTTCTTTACTTACATAAAGTAATTCCTGGGCTTTTTTCCCTTTGTAAGTTTCAAAGTCATACTCTAGCTCTTTATATTATTGAAAAAGAGAAATTTGATTTTTGATGGTGCGATTTTCTAAAATGTTATTATATTTTTCAGAACCTGGATATTATGAAGATGGGGAGTTTGGCATCCGGATTGAAAATATAGTACTCATTAAACCTGTTGAAACAAAGGTACTTCAAAGGTCTTCTTGAAATAATAGATCATATACTGTGTCTGAATTAACGGCTGTGACTATGGCATGGTTGTCACATCAACATGCATTGAAGCATAGTATATCCATAGCAACACCCTAAGAAACAGCCGCAGCTGTAGCCACTGCTACTGATTTATGGAACTGATTCCTGGTAAGACATGATTTAGTACTGAAGAAGCGCATCTTTTGGACAACCTGGTCTCAATTTGGACACCCACGTCTCAATCAGGGCACCCTGGTATAATTGGTACACCCCCGTTTTAATTGGGGCACCCTGGTTTTAATTGGGATACCCTGCCTTCAGTTTGGACACCCTGATTTCAATTTAGACACCCTGTTCTCAATTGGGACACCCAGGCTATAATTTGGTCACCTGGTTTTAATTGGGGCACCCTGGTTTAAATTTGGATACCCTGCCTTCAGTTTGGACACCCTGATTTCAATTTGGACACCTGTTCTCAATTGGGGCATCCTGGTTTTAATTTGGACACCCTGGCTTTATTTTGGACGCCCTGGCTTAAATTTAGACCTTGTTCTCAATTGGTACACCCTGGCTATAATTTGGACATCCTGGTTTCGATTGGGACACCCTGGTTTTAACTGGGACACCCTGGTTTTGCTTCAGTTTGGACAATCTAGTGTTAACTGAGACCCCTTGGTTTATATTTGGATACTTCTGTTTCAATTTACTAATTTGGAGAATTCTAGACAAACCAACATAACAGGTAGGGAACCAGGCTAAGGAACGTTATCAGAGCCAAAATGTTTGGTGTTGAGTTATGACATTCTGAAGATCAATGATGGATTCGGTTGGGCAAGTGGCAAGTGTCAACTTCCATTTCACAAAATAAAACGTGTGCTTTTAATGTCCTTTTTGATGTTTCGTTTGTTTCAGTTCAACTTCAGAAAAGTTGGTTTTCTGACATTTGAGACTGTGACTCTGGTTCCGATTCAGTCTAAGATGATTGATCCATCACTGCTCTCAGAAAAAGAGGTAAGTAGTTCACTTTCCTTCTCAAGAAATTCAGATTTATCTACTCTCAATTAACGTTTGTCAATGGTCCTTTATTTGTCCTTTAAAGCCAGTGGACACTATTGGTAATTGTCAACGACCAGTTGTCTCACTTGCTGTATCTCAACATATGCTTAAAATAACAAACCTGTGAAAATTTGAGCCCGATTGGTCGTCGGAGTTGCGAGATATTAATGAAAGAAAAAACACCCTTGTCATTTCGGGAGCTCAAATTCTTACCTTGAGGTCTCGAAATCAAAATTCGTTGAAAATTACTTCTTTCTCGAAAACTACTCCACTTCAGAGGGAGTCGTCTCTCACAATGTTTTACACTACCAACCTCTCCCCATTACTCATTACCAAGTAAGGTTTTATGCTAATAATTATTTTGAGTAATTACCAATAGTGTCCACTGCCTTTAAGCTTAAAAGGTCTTAACCAAGGGTGTGGAAAGTATAGATCAACACATGATGACGTGGCGATCTAGCGGCAGCTGTAGCCAAATCTGCAACTTCGGACAATGACTTTTTGAAAACAATTCTTTATTTAAAAACAATTCTTTATTTGAAAACAATTCTTTATTTGAAAACAATTCTTTCTAAAAGCAACTCATCATCATCATCTGTGGCGCCTCGTCCTCGATTCTAAGGGGGCGCACTCCTAGAGTCGTCTCCATCACCTGTTCTTTTTCAATTGCTGCTATTCTCAGCTCTCCTACACTTAGTAAAAGTAACTGATGTCATAACTTTTTTAAAATGTTTGCCCAAAAATCTTTCCTGAACAAATTCTTAACTACATGTGTTTCAACTTTTTGAAATCTCTTTAAGGTTTCTTGGTTGAACAACTACCATGCCCAATGTCGCGAGATTGTGGGGGCGGAGCTTAAGAAGCAAGGGAGGACTGAAGCTCTGGCCTGGATGTATCGGGAGACAGAACCTCTTGGTTGAGCTGAACGTCTTAGTAAGTCAATATTAATCATCAGACTTAAAACCCACCATCTCATGGCCATCAGTTCTTGTCAGTCGATTGTTCTGAAGGGGATGTTAAACAGCTACTTCAGCCATAAAAATTGTCAATGAATATAATTTTGATATTTTAACTTTTTTTTTTTACTCTGAATATTTCAAAATGATTGATCAAACAGTAAGGCCCTAACCTCACGGTTTTGAAAAACTTGACACATTTACTGTCGTTGAGGGCATGCGTCAAAATGACAATACTTTGATGTCATTTGTGGGAGGTTGCTTTTGTTATTCCTCCATGCTGCAGCAAAGCGGCTATACAAAACAGAGCTCCCACAAATGACGTTACATGAGTGACGACTCGATGGGGCTTTTTGCGAATATTTTAGAAATACAAGGGCTATCATAAGTTTTGTGTTTATTTTATAAAAATTCAAATTTGTTTACTCTCATGTGAACACAATTTCCTAAATGAATTTCAGCAAAGATCACTTGTTGCCTTTTTTTGTTCAAGTTGATCTTAAAGCTTTGGATATACTATCTGTGATTGGATCCATAGTATGTGTGAACAATATCCGATAATCTCAGATATTTTCAGTTATTCCTTTGCCAGTAAACAAGAGAGAAATTAGTCCTTTTTTGTATATAAACTGAGTTCAATTGTTTGAAACAACAAACATCTGATGCATCTTTGTCTGTGACATGAACACTTTGGGTCTGAAATACATGGGATTAGAACTTGAAACATCTAATGAAACATGACAGATTGGAATGAGGTTTGGTTATTCCCAACCTGGCTTGACCTTAATTTTTATCTAAGACTGGGCTAGTTACTTGTGTTTTTTACGAGCTCGCTGAAATTTTTACTAGCCCATGAAATGTTTGGAAAGTACGTAACGCAGATTTTTTAAACTACACAATGTACTTCCGGCTAGCGGTATGATCAAACCCTGCCAAAGACCAAGGATTTACCATTCAAAAGTTTGATAAGTTTCTTATGAGTTTGAGGATTTGAAAGAATGTTTTCCACATGTGTAATAACTTTTACAGGTTCCATGTCATTTTTTGTTTCGGTGGAATGTTTCAGTAGGGGCAATGAGAATTTAATGTTTCGTCCCCTTCCGATATCAATTAATTTAAATATGGATTTCTTCTGGATGTTCCTAGTACCTAACTCGGATAATTTTTGTAATAGAAACATTTAACAAAGTGCCTTTGCAGCTGAAGAGATTGTATCAATCTCAACTAAAATTTCATAAACACATTAATTGTTAATTTCTTTAAAGAATTTGTGAGAACTTAGTATAAGAAACATAATTTTTTTTTAAGAAAGAAAACAAAAGTACTCTTACAGTTCATTTGTAGTCCCTTGAGGATAGAAATTTTGTTGTGAATGTTGCTTTTAGAGGCCCTGGACACTTTTGGTAATTACTCAAAATAACTGTTAGCATAAAAACGTACTTGGTAACAATCAATAGAGAGCTGTTGAAAGTATACAACCTGGTGAGAAACAGCTCCCTCTGAAGTACAATGTAAAATAGTTTAAAAGACTGAAGTCTTTTTTAGGCACATAAATTTGTGCATCAAGGGTATTTTTTCTTTCAATATTCTCTTACAACTTCGATGACGATTAAGTTCAAATTTTCACAGATTTATTATTTGATGCATATGTTTGGATACACCAAGTAAGAATGATCTTTGACAAATATCAAAGGTGTTCAGTGCCTTTAGGAGTCGCAAATAACATCAAATCATTTCAAAAGATCTTCATCAATGTTCATAGTTTCATTTGCTTTTATGAAATACAAGCAGTAGTTTATAGTTTTGTACTGTAAAAAAAAAAAAATAGTTGTAGGAATTGTCAGCCAGGAAGATGTGTGGATGGAACATTTTGAAAGATTTTTAAATTAGGAAGAAATTTGTATGAAATGGTTATAATGTGAGAATTTAGGATGAATTGCACACAATTTTTTAATGTGAGAAAGGGATGCACTTGTTTTGAAGTGCATGTAATTTTTAAGATATCTGAGGTGAAATCTGTGTATAACACAGTATTTTTAAATCTTGTTGAATAATGCATGATCTTTTATGTTCATGCTGAATTAACATATCTTTCTTAATAGCTTGTAAAAGTCATATCTGAAATCGTTCATATTTTTTGTTGTAAGGATGGGATTCGTTTGTATGATGTGATTCTATGAAATCATGGAGAAATGTTAAAAGATTTTTTGTATTGGAACTACAAATGGGATACAGAAATTTTGTCTCCAGTAATTTGTGTTTGGCTACTGAAAACGTATTCTCGTTTTTCGTCTTTTATTTGAAGGAAACGCACATTAATGTTTTATTAAATCATTTTCTTTGTTTGTAAGAACAAAAATTACAAAATGCTACTGAGAATATGATATCATTAATCTTAAATGTATTTTGCAGCGAATGGATCGATCTCAAACAATGATTGTTACTTGCTTGCTTGTCCTCAAACCACGATACATCTCAGTGCCTTTTTGTTCCCCACTACTTGCTCAGAAGTAAAATGGCACCCTCGGCTCTGTATGTATCAGGTGCTATAGCCCCCTTGGCCAGGGTGTGTACAAAACACCATGGACCCACCACAGCGTGCAATAGCCTTTTGTATATTGTGTATTTCTGTGTGGCAAAATTGTTGCAACTTCGTCAATATTTAGGCCCAAATTTGATAAAACTGCTCCCTTGTGATTTTTTTAATTTTGTACGAAAATTTGATAAAACTGCTGGACTTACCCCTTCTGATTTTTTTCATTTCAGGCCCAAATATGATAAAACTGCCCTTTTTTTTCCCCCCCAATTTCAGGCCCAAATTTGATATAACTGCTGGACTTACCCCTTGTGATTTTTTTCAATTTCAGGCCCAAATTTGATAACACTGCCGGACTTTCCCCCTTTTTTTTTTTTTTCAATTTCAGGCCCAAATTTGATAAAACTGATGGACTTACCCCTTGTGATTTTTTCAATTTTAGGCCCAAATATGATAAAACTGCTGGACTAACCCCTTGTGATTTTTTTTAATTTCAGGCCCAAATTTGATAACACTGCTGGACGTATACCCCTTGTGAATTGTTCAATTTCATGCCCAAATTTGATAAAACTGCTGGACTTACCCCTTGTGAATTTTTCACTTTTTTGCCAAAATTTGATCAAAATGCTGGACTTACCCCTTGTGATTTTTTCAATTTCAGGCCCAAATTTGATAAAACTAGTGGACTTACCCCTTGTGATTTTTTCAATTTCAAGCCCAAATTTGATAAAACTGCTGGACTTACCCCTTGTGATTTTTTTCAAGTTCAGGCCCAAATTTGATAAAACTGCTGGACTTACCCCTTGTGATTTTTTCAATTTCAAACCCAAATTTGATAAAACTGCTGGACTTACCCCTTGTGATTTTTTCAATTTCAGGCCCAAATTTGATAAAACTAGTGGACTTTACCCCTTGTGTTTTTTTGCAAATTCAAGCCCAAATTTGATAAAACTGATGGACTTACCCCCTTGTGATTTTTTCAATTTCAGGCCCAAATTTGATAAAACTAGTGGACTTTACCCCTTGTGTTTTTTTCAAGTTCAGGCCCAAATTTGATAAAACTAGTGGACTTACCCCTTGTGATTTTTTCAATTTCAGGCCCAAATTTGATAAAACTAGTGGACTTACCCCTTGTGATTTTTTTCAATTTCAGGCCCAAATTTGATAAAACTAGTGGACTTACCCCTTGTGATTTTTCAATTTCAGGCCCAAATTTGATAAAACTGCTGGACTTACATCTTGGTTTTTTATCACTTTTTGACGTAAATTTGATAACATTTGCAATAATGGCAAAAAATCAAATGAAATTTAAAAAGGAATTTTGGCAAAAATTACATAAACCACCAAAAAGAATCAGCAGCAAGGGTAACCACTTGTAATTTTGACTCCATTATGACATGAAACATCAAAATGAACAAACAGCAAGGCTGAATCTTTGTAAGTATGGCAAAAAGACTGAAACATCAAAAGAAATGAGCAGCAATGGTACCCTCTTGTAATTATGGCAAAAACTACCAGTTAATTCAAAAGGAACGAACAGCAAGGCTCATATTTATCATGTGCAGTACTTTATAGACCAATCAGATGTCATGATTACAATTTAAACCAAAGCTTCATGATTACAAATTAAACCAAAGCTTCATGATTACAAATTAAACCAAAGCTTCATGATTACAAATTAAACCAAAGCTTCATGATTACAAATTAAACCAAAGCTTCATATTTACAATTAAATTTACATGTATTTTGTTTCACAATGAAACAATTGTGTATGTAATTAACATAATTTACATAATGTTTTTTAAAGACATTGGAAACTATTGATAATTGTCAAAGACCAGTCTTCTCACTTGGTGTATCTCAACATATGAAAAAAATAACAAACCTGTGAAAATTTCAGCTCAATTGGTTGTCGAAGTTGCCAAATACTGAGAGAAAAAAACATCCTTGCCACACAAAGTTGTGTGCTTTGATATGCTTGATTTCTAGACCTCAAATTCTAAATTTGAGGGATCGAAAACAAATTCGTTGAAAATTACTTCTTTCTTGAAAACTTCTTCACTTCAGAGGGAGCCGTTTCTCACAATGTTTTATACTATCAACTTCTCCCATTTACTCGTTACCAAGTAAGGTTTTATGCTAATTATATGCTAATAATTATTTTGATTATTTACCAATAGTGTCCACTGCCTTTAAGCATTTCAAATCATGAGTACAATTGCCCTGTTCTTCCTCTCCCGTCTCCTACGTTGGCCTTCAGCCAGCGAGTCATGTTAAGCTTACAATGGAGAATTCAGAATGTTCTGGGCATCACAGAGAACTCTTTTCAACTACAATAATTACATAATTATATGATTAAATGCAATTTATTTCAAATAAAAATACTATAGTATGAGTTTATAATAACGAATACATAATTGTAAACAATTAGACAAATATAAAACAGAATTTTTCAATGCTGACCATAAATTGTGCTGGATAACAAATAATGTTATGAGGGTCTTAATACCTCCCCCACAAAAATAAGATTCCCCTTTCCTGTTTCGTGAGGACAGAGAACAATTTAATATCCTGAGAAAAACTTGGTGTCTTAGAGTTTTGTTTAAAGCCATTGAACATTTTCGGTATAGGGAAAAAAAAAGAAAAAAAGTTCACAGATGTACAAATAACTTACAGGGTTTACAGAAGGTAGTGGTGAAAGACTTCTCTTGAAATATTCTTCCATGAAATGCTTTACTTTATGAGAAAACAGTAAAACAATATCAATTCTCGATAGCGAGAATTACAGATTTATTTTAAACACATGTCATGACACGGCGAAACGTGCGGATACAAGGGTGGGTTTTCCTGTTATTTTCTCCCGACTCCGATGACCGATTGAGCCTAAATTTTCACAGGTTTGTTATTTGATATAGAAGTTGTAAAACACGAAGTGTGGGCCTTGGACAATACTGTTTACCGAAAGGGTCCAATGGTTTTAAACCACTATTCAGTTCAGGGCCCAATGGCTCTGTTTTCCGCCGCTTACATGCAAGCGCCGAATTTCTGCACTAGCCATGTAAGCGTTGAATACCTAGTATTAACGTGGAGAATGCAGTTGCACCAGCCAAAATTCCCTGCTGACCAGTGAAATACGCTTGAGGTTAGCACAGCATTCCCTGCTTTCGCAAGCAGCAATTCTTGGCTTACAGTAAGCAGAGCCCTGTTCCGTTCATTTCCACTCAATCAGTTTGCTTACACAACAATACACATACGGTACTTTATATACAATGTGGTGATTCTTAAAGCAAAGCTGATTTATTTTGATTTATTTTTATTTTTCAAGATGATCTTCCCATAAATGGAACTCTGCAAACTCCCACAAGGGGATATAAATGCGAGCTGGCAACAGCCAATCTCTTCCATACAAACATTGGTTTAAACGTCTTTGATAATGAATTGCACAAAACCAAGAGGCTGTGATTCAATAGCCAGACAATAATACTTATTCTGCATGATGGAAATACGATAGAAAGGTTTGCGGTAACACCATGTAATGACTATCTCTATTGAGTTGGGGTGGATCTGAAAAGAACCGTTGGTTTCAACTCGATGTTTCATCTGGCTCCCCCTCCTCCCGACCAATGGATCTTCTATATCCACGGTCACTCCCTAGGCCCAAACCCCTCCACTTCTTTGACTGCTTTGGTCATGTATACCCTCAGTCACCTAGGCCCCACACCCTCACTATCCCCTATGCTTGATCCTACTGACACAGTTCAGTGAGCACACACACCCCACACACACACCCCACACACCACCCAAGGCTCCAGAGCAGGTTTCAACACGCATCACCGAGCTCCATTTCCCGCCTCTATTTCCCGCCCTTATGCATCACCAAGCTAATCCGCCTCCACAGTACTTAAGCAGCATGCAGCATCAGAGTACAGCTTTCTCCAGAAGACGATCAGAGCATACTGAGCGAAACGTCGAGTTGAAACCATTGGTTCTTTCCTGAACCACCCCCAACTCATTAGAGATAGTCATTACATGGTGTTACCGCAAACCTTTCTATTTAATACTTATTCTAGTAATTGTGAGGTCAGCGGTTAGCTTGGTAGAATTCGAACCACCAACCTTGTGATTGCAAGTCCGGCAGTCTAAGGACTGGACCCCAGTGACCAGTCGGGTTAGTTGGCTGATAAGACTTTGACTTTGCATACGTTGCTACTCGGCATTGAATTTGTACTCCTCACTCTTATGGCTAAGTTTGTTTATAAAAAAAAATTGAAGTCCGTCCAGCGGTAAGACAAGATGGATGCCCTATGATAAAGGTCTACTGAGTGACAATTCAATACTAACTTACTGGGGTCATAGATAGGTTTTTATTAAAATACTGCTGATTTGTTGGCAAAATTATAAAGAAAGATGCAAAGTCAAAGTTTTAGCTGAATATAGTGTCTTTTTGTCGAGAAAACAGTACAAAACTGTCACATTATTTTTTCACAAGAACATCAAATCCATCGACCTTTAGCGAGGTGAAGGTGGGTACCAACTGCATCTCTTGCTGCAGCATTCACGAACGGACACCATCCAAAAGAAATCTGAGAAACGATTCATGCATGAATCGTTTCTCAAATTCAAATGTTTCGGAATGAAAAATTATCCCAGCCATTACTTTGAAGGGAATCCTTTCTCAAAAGAGTTTATACAATTAACAGCTGCAGTGCTTCTCATCAAGTAAAGGATTTTTGGTCATTAATTTTTGGAATACTAACCAATCTATGACCCTACCTTTAAATATTTTAAATACACAGTTGCTCCAACCTATTCAGCGGAATGTTTTCAAATCAAATACTGAAAGCCAAACGGTTACTAGCCATCATGAGACGAATCCATCACAACACTTCATATTAGTTTTTATTACAATTACTCCAGCCTTCAAAACCAGGCAAGCGGTTAATAGCCACCATGATGAATCCATCACAACAATACACATTAAACACGTTAAATCCACATACAATTACGCCACCCTTTAAAGACCCTGGACACTATTGGTAATTGTCAAAGACCAGTCTCCTCACTTGGTGTATCTCAACATATGCATAAAATAACAAACCTGTGAAAATTTGAGCTCAATCGGTCGTCAAAGTTGCGAGATAATAATGAAAGAAAAAAACACCCTTGCCACACGAAGTTGTGTGCTTTCAGATGCTTGATTTTGAGACTTCAAATTCTATATCTGAGGTCTCGAAATCAACTCCATGGAAAATTACTTCTTTTTCAAAAACTACATTACTTCAGAGGGAGCTGTTTCTCACAATGTTTTATACTATCACCCTCTCCCCATTACTCGTTACCAAGTAAGGTTTTATGCTAATAATTATTTTGAGCAATTACCAATAGTGTCCACTGCCTTTAAAACCAGGCAGTTCTTGTGGACCGCTTGAGTTGCTGTCTACTACTACAACTACAATTAATACTTTCGTTACTCACTTTTTGTGAAGAACACGTTGACGTTGGATTTGAAATCGACGGGAAGCTTGCACTGGATCGACTTGGCACCTAGTCTAGCTGCACCGATTGCGGACGACTGAAGTAAACTGACTAACGTTATGTGTTTTACTTCTACATTTTTCTTGTGGTGAGGTTTCAATCCTTGTAAGAACCCTAAAAATTTAAGAAACATAAGTTAATATCAAAATACATGTATATATTCAGTCTTCCTCAAGTACACATTAACACATTAACACATTAACATAAAGAGTACATTACATAATGAGTACATTACAACCGTTCAGACAGGTGCTCCAGGGTCGCGCCGAACCAAATAGATTAGGAGCGACTCAAGGTCCACCCAAATAAATTTTGGTTTCAGACAGTCAAACTTTACCAAGCATTTACATTGGCTCGGCTCATGACAAGATCGACGTCTGAAACCAAGGCTCTCCAGAGTCGTTCCGAAAAAATGCAATAGTCGATCTTTCGACTTCTAGCGCATCCAGCCGCTCCTTACTGTTTCAGACGCCAAACTTTTCATGTACTTAATTCAGAATTTGGTTTGGCGAGACTCTGGAGCACCTGTCTAAAATGGGTATTAATCAAATAAGTAAATGGTCCTACGACATGTGGAAGTGCCACTCTACGGCATTCCAAGTTTGTTTTGGTATATCCAAGACCCAACCTCAAGCTGCCCGTCAGGCACTGACCTTCCCCCATTGGGACTGGGTGAGATTCAACAGACTGCAGACTAGTTGGGCAATCTCAAACCCAACATGTGCATGTGGAACCTTGCTGAGAGTCGACCCCGTGAGGCAGAGCAGCAGATTGGGCACCGCATCCACTGCCCACCAAATGGCGCCCAGGGTCCAATAGACCCTTCCCATGAAACATGTAAATTGCACGTAGCGCGTGCGCACTAATGTTTTGGTTGGCAAAATGAGGGAACATCGCGCTGTTTTGTACACGGCTAATGGGTGCGTGACGCAGACGCGATTGCAAGTCTGCTTAGTGCACAACTCTATGGTGTTTGCCAACCAACAGGGTCTGTACGCATGCGTGAGTGTAATTAGCATATTTCATGGGAAGGGTCCATTGGGCACCCCATCCACTGCCCACCAAATGGCGCCCAGGGCCCAATTTCATAAAGCCTGTCAGCACAAAAACTGGCTAAGCATAGACAAGTATTGCTTAAAATAAACAGGGAGCCAGCCAAAATTACATTTAGTTTACATTGTTATGACTGGTACCCCACTCAGTTTTTGCTTAGCAAAGAAACTTGTCAAGCAGTACTTTCTGCTAAACAACTTTTTGGTAATGCGAGATCACCTTACATCACAAGTCCAGACAGCCACTTCAAGGTGAGGGTTGATTTGGGCAATGGACCCAAATCAACTGCCACTAGGGGCACGTTGCCACCTACTCCACGGGCTGAAATAGGGTTACCCCTTCATAGTCCATAAGGACGAAGGCATGGGTATCATCCACTGCACCAGGAGCCTGTCTGGTAGAGCAAAATGCACTACCTTGCCATTTTTTCCCACAAAGCAATCATGGTCAAGTGGTTTGCTCAAGAGCACAAGTGCCATGACCGAGAATCGAACCCACACCCTGCTGCTGACTACACCAGGGCCCAATTTCATAGAGCTGCTAAGCACAAAAATTTGCTTAGCATGAAATTTCTGCCTTGAGAAAAACAGGATTACCAACAAAATTTCCATTTGTTGCATATTGCTTGTTACTGGTATTCAGCTGATGTTTGCTCATCCTGAAAATCATGTGGACATTTTGTTGGTAATCCTGTTTTTATCGAGGCAGAAATTTCATGCTAAGCAAATTTTTGTGCTTAGCAGCTCTATGAAATTGGGCCAAGAGCTTTGGTCTGGTGAACCAGTCGGCCACGACAAGTTGATGCTGCAACCAGAGAGTGGCTGTTCAACGCTAACCCTGTGACGATGAGTGACGATCTTCAATTATTATCAAGGTGCCAGACTACATGCACAATCAGCCTCAGTATTGTACCATTGGTTTATATGGAAGATATTAAACGATGACTCCACTATGGTGCAGATTAGTACAGGTCTGGCATCCATCTTGTGTATAGTAGGTTACAAGTCAAACTTACCTTCTTTTAGAAGATCCCAGCTTTTCCACACAGAGCCAACACAAACAACTTTAAGTCCCTCTGGCCCATTAAGAAGGGTCTGCAAAAAGACAGAAAGCAACGAATTAACATATCTGCACTTCATTTAAAAATGATGTCGGTTTATCTTTTCCGATAGAAATTTTTGAAGTGGGATTCGAAGCAGTAAACCCTACAACACCGTTCAGTGTACTCCACATTTGCTCAAGTGTGTCCCCACAAAGCAATTGTCAAGCATAAAATTAAACTGATATACCCTAATTTTCCACACTATTGGTCTACTAACTGAGTTTGCATAGTGGTCTAATGGTGAGACATATGATAGGTTCAAATCCCTACCACGGGTAAAACATGGGTACAAACAAATTTACTCAAAAATGAAGTTATTTTGTTGACGCTTTACCTGGTCTAACTTGGGTGCGACAGCGAGGATATGACGTCCTAAGACCTCCCCTGCTTCATAGAATAACTCCATGCACAAAGGATCCTTGTCTTTTGCCGCACCTGACATAAAAAGGAAGTATAAGTAAAATAAACACACCAGAAAACTTTCAGGGGTCCTGCCAAAATTCATTCGGGACAGGTAGAATCAGAGATTGTGTTTTCCCAATGCAATGCTGCTTTAATATACAGGCAAAATTTTCAAAGAAAATAAGTCAGCTGAATACAGTGTCTACTTGGTGATAAAACAGCCCAAAAATGAGTGACTTGCATATAAATTTCTTTTACAGAACTCAGGAAAGTACTGCGTACACAATACTAATCAGTGTAAGGGTAAAAACAAATGACATTTTCATCAAGAAGGTTGAACCCATCCATGTTTGGTGAGGTGACAGCAGGTACCAACTGCATCTCTGGCTGTATCACCTGAGAAAAGATTCATGCAAGCTCACTTAAAGAGCCAATTAAGGATGATCTAAATATTTCAACTATTACCTTCTTATGGCCAAATAGACATCGTAGATACCGGTTAACAACCATTTTACTCTCAAAATTTGCATTTAGTAACGAATAAATCGAGTCAAAAATGCACCTGGCCGCGCGGCTTTTTAAGCCGAGAGTCAAAAACGGCTTATCTATTATCTATTATAATGAACTCTTGATGCCAGTGACGATATTCCCCTAATTGGGTGTGAACACAGTTCTCCAGCTTTGGCAAACTGAGGGCGCTATTTTCCACACCAAATAGCTGCCACTGATGTCACGATTCTTTGTCGCGCAGGTTTGTTTGACCCCCCGTTTTTCAGAAATTTTGCTAGAAGCATTCTGAGATGATCCTTTATTGGCTGTTTAATCTTGATTTACTTAAATCACTAAATCTCAATCTGATTCACTCAATCTTGATTTACCTTGGGCTATGACGATACAGAATCCAGCAATCTTAGTCTTGTCAAAATTGGTGTAGAAGTGATCTAAGAGTCCAAAACTCTCCGATACCTGACGAGGTAAGGAAACAGTATTTTAAACGATCTTAAGGTGGTGGTTTTTTTTTAAATTCAGATCAAGTCAGATTTCTATAACACAAAACCAACTTCAAGTACATAGACGGTATACAGTAATACAAATAAATACAAGAAAAAAAACTAAGATTACAGCAAGAAACCGAATGATCGTAATAAAACTCACATGGGGAGCGCAATTGAGGCAAATCCCAGAAGCACACGTTATTATGGGATGCACATATAGACAAGCTAGGACAAAACAAACGGACAAAACAGACAACAAGGAGACATAGACATAGTTACTCAAGCACGAATTGACTAAAGGGGGCTTTTTACATAAATGGGATTGAGATGGGTCTTACATTTCTAACATAGCTCTGCATATCTTTAACCAAAAAACAACAAACGCTTTTGAGATGCCCTTGGTTGTAATAAAGCACTAAAGAACTGTGTATTATTATTACCCCATGACAAATTCATTAAAGACAGTGGACACTATTGGTAATTGTCAAAGACCAGTCTTCTCACTTGGTGTATCTCAACATAAATGCACAAAATAACAAACCTGTGAAAATTTGAGCTCAATTGGTCTTCTAAGTTGCGAGATAATAATGGAAGAAAAAACACCCTTGTCACACAAAGTTGTGTGCTTTCAGATGCTTGATTTCGGGACCTCAAAATTTAATTCTGAGGTCTCGAAACCAAATTCGTGGAAAGTTACTTCTTTTTGAAAACTACGTTACTTCAGAGGGAGTCTATTCTCACAATGTTTTATACTATCAACAGCTCTCCATTGCTTGTTACCAAGTAAGTTTTTATGGCAAAAATTATTTTGAGTAATTACCAATAGTGTCCACTGCCTTTAACACCTTACTATGAAAAGGACAAAGCAAAATCTATTGATCAAATCACCATATATGACTTACCCCAAAGAAGCTATGCATGGCTTTTTTGACGTATGTGATGTCATGTGAAGGTTCGATCATGTTGTCTTCAGCGTCAAGAATTGTCTTAACAGCTCTTAAGGAGATCCAGTATGCTAAGCAAGAAGTGAGAAAATAGAATTAGCTGTTGCAAACTGCTTACCAACCACAATGACAAAGCAAAATCTGGCCCAGAGACTTCCTCAAAGGCTAAAAGAAAGACTCTGCTAGCTAGGGTCAAAACATGAGGCCATTATAAACTAAGCAAGAAGTAACACAACAATTTTTCTGATGAGTTTGCTCTCCATTTCAAGATGAAACGTTTAAGTACAGGTGCTAAGTTAACAAGGATAAAACTTTAATCAGATTAAAAAGTTCAACGTGTCTGGAGGTTTAATCTTCACTATTTTGTTATTATTGTCTCAGTCCAAGTCTCACTGCAAGTTATAAGAACTGTGGTTCAAACTCAACATTAAGAGTTCCATATCTAAATTCAAGACCCTAAAATTAAGAATTAGCCTTGGGTTCGCGTCTGGAGTCTGGCCCAAGTCTGGAGTACCAGTTCTAGAGTCAAAAATATTGTGCTCCATGTCTGGAGTTCAAAGTCTGGAGTCCCAAGTCTTTATTGCAAAGTCTTGAGTCCTGAGTCTTATGTCTCAAGTCTTCAGGTTAAAGTCTTGAAACCAAAGTCAAGAGTTCCAAGTCTTGAGTCTCAAGTCTTGAGTCTCAAGTCTTCAGTCCCAAGTCTTTAGTCCCAAGTCCCAAGTATTGAGTCCCAAATCTTTAGTCCCAAGTCCAGAATCCTAAATTTGGAGTCCTGTGTCTAGAGTCCTTAATTTAAGGTCCTAAATCTAGAGTGCTAAATCCAAGGTCCTAAATCTAGAGTCCTAAATCCAAGGTCCTAAATCTAGAGTCTTTAGTCCTAAAGTCCTTGGTCCTCTACTACTTACCACTGCCCTCGTCTCCTATCTGATGGCCCCATCCTCCACAGCCATGATTCTGTCCATCAGGATTGATAAGTTGACAGTTGGAACCTGTGCCGCTAATCAATACGACACCACCTAGGAGCAAAGGGAGAACAATCTCTTGAATAACTGATGAGTATATCAATTACAGATTGTAGCCCGGTTCATACTTCCTGCTAATGTCTTGATGCAAGTCGTTCTTGTTTAGTTGGTCAACCTCTATGTTAATACCATAGGCCCCATACAATCAATTCTACACACGCATGGTTTTCCTGTTACTTTGTGAACAAACACGGTCGGCCATTTATGGGAGTCAAAAATTTGACTCTCATAAATGACCGACCGTGTTAATCGACGAGGTTAAAGAAAAACCGTGCAACTTCGAGGCATGTTTGTGTGGATCATTGTATTCTACTTTTACAACATCTTTCTAACCATATGCATTTTATAACAAACGGTTACAAATGCTTTTCAAAGACCAACTCGACCGATCCAAGGCAACATGTTCATTTAACCGCTAGGCCACGACACGCCACAAATGTGCGCGGCGAGGAGAAGTGTCGCATTGGATAAAACACTGAGATAAGATTAATCTCTAGTGATACCCAGCAAGATTGAAAGATACTTGTGAGAATCAAACTCAACATTTGAACATCACTCTTTTGAAACAAAGATGGTAAACTTTTTTCAAGGGCACTGAACTTGTCCTGTTTTGATTTTACTGTCCAGAAACTGAAATCACTGGCCTTGGGCGGGTTATTACCCGTTCACACAGCACTACGACCTCACCAAGATCATGCCAATCACCCTGATCTCAAAAATTCAAGTCGAGGTATGATCACTGACAAAATCCAGCAATTTGGCAAATTGAAGACTTCGCCAAACTTTACTGGTTCTACGTAAAAAGTGTTTCTGACTCGCTGCCACTACGATTACTGGCGATAACAGCAAGACCAATGACGACCAAGCGATTTTCTACTTTGAAATGGTTGCTGACGGTGCTGCGTTTTTATAACGTCCACAGAGATCTCACCACGATGCTACCACGCTGCTTGTACGATAATGGCGTTCCCACTACGACTTTGCCCCGCTTATTGTTGGCCACGACCTGGATACGCTAAGCGTGGGGGGGGGGGGGGCTTGCAGTTTCCCGTCCTAGGAGATCCAACCTTGACCAAACCACGCTTATGGAGATCCTCCGACGTTTGGCCCACGATTGGTCCGCGATTGGTCACGCTCTCGGCCAGTTTTCCATCGTAGTAGAGGCGGCGTCTATGTGTGAAGGGGAAATTACTGTTCGATGGTCCAGTGTAAGAATCGAACCCTGGACTTTAGTATTTCAGAACTCACCTGCCTCACAAGCTGTTGCTATTGCACCAAACGTGTCTGTGCACATATGATAGGCTTCACTGACGTTAGGATAAGCACTTTTCATTCCTTCAATAACTCTTCGCTTTCCGCCTGCCTGCTCCCCGCCACTTAGTGATAAACCCTGGAAGGGGATAAGAAGGTAGAATATAGGGAGATGGGATTACAAAAAGGAGATGGGAGTAACAGGTGAAGTAGAAAAACGGTGGGAATGTACGGCACACCATGCGTACATGGGATGTCGTGGCCGAGCGAATAAGAGCACCGAACACAAGCTCTGGGGTTTCTGTTCAGCGGAGTGTGGGTTCGAAGCCCAGACGTGACACTTATGTCCTTGAGCAAGACACTTAACCATAAGCTTCTTTCCACTCAGGAGTAAATGGGTACCTGTGAGGGCAGAGATGGTTCTTGTGATTGATAAGCTAAGTGCGCTACATATTTGGACTGTATACTCCCAAGGGAGTTGAGATGGTTTTATGAATGATTTAAGGCCCAGTGACCAGGGGTAATGATGTTGGAATCGCATATGAGCGCCATAAGAAGCCACTATTATTAGGCCGAGTAAAAAAAAAAAACATGTTTAGCGTCCCCGCCCGCTTCCTTTTTAGAGGCCACCTCCTTTTTTGTTTTATTTTGGGTTTTTTATGCACATTTTTTTTTTCCTTCATTTTTTTATTTATTTATGCAAAAAGGGTTATTTTAAAGGCAGTGGACACTATTGGTAATTGTCAAAGACTAGCCTTCATAGTTGGTGTATCTCAACATAATGCATAAAATAACTAACCTGTGAAAATTTGAGCTCAATCGATCATCGAAGTTGCGAGATAATAATGAAAGAAAAAACACCCTTGTCACACAAAGTTGTGTGCGTTTAGATGGTTGATTTCAAGACCTCAATTTCTAAACCTGAGGTCTCGAAATCAAATTCGTGGAAAATTAATTCTTTCTCAAAAACTATGGCACTTCAGAGGGAGCCGTTTCTCACAATGTTTTATACCATCAACCTCTCCCCATTACTCATCACCAAGAACTGTTTGATGCTAATAATTATTTTAAACAATCTCAGCTAAAACAATCTGAATGTCTTGACCAAAATGTTTCATTTATGTATTGTGTGTTTAGAAAAAAACAATGGATATTTGACATTTAAAAAAAAATGGCTTTCTTGAAATAAAAAATCAAAAATCAAAAGCCCCTCCTCCTTCCTTTTTTTGAGAAACCCAGACGCTAAACATGTTTCTTTTTTTACTCAGCCATACTTTGCTGTGTAGATGTTGTTCTTTGGGAACTAGTTCTGAAAAGAACTGTCCTGTTCATTAACTACCTTACTACCTGGGCAGAAGGTAGGAAATTGAATGGAACACTACTACTTAAGTGGATCGAGGGGACTCCTCATTATTAACTAGTTGAGCAAGGCACTTTATTATTATAAAGTTAAAACACATTCAAACATCGCAGCTACAAGCCAAATTGAGTTTAAAATACCGAGATTCATAAAAAATAGAAATGTTAAAAATTACAAAAAAACATTAAGAATTACAATTTATTTTTATACATTAAAAGGGCAAACTGGCTAGTGCCAGTGACAAATTAGATAAAACAAATAATTGCACAGCAAGTCACATTAAAGGAACAAGGCGAAGGGTTGGGGACAAAGGGCAAGCCAGCTGAGTGAACAACAATCAAGAGCTATTGTTTATAAAACATAATTGCTTCAAAATTGGGAAGGTGAATGCATTGCTCTACCAGCCAGGCTCATAGTGGATGAAAGATACTGATGCCTACATCCTTAAGTACTGTAAAGGGGATAACCCTGTTTCTTACCAATGACTTGAGTGGTTTGTCTACATCCAGTCCAGCTTTCCTCTTGGACTCTACGGCCATATTATTGATGCGGACAAGACATTCCTCAACTCCTATTAACTGCAGTCAGAAAAAAATCACAGAAAAAAGAACGGTTCTTGTTAAAAGAGAAAAGTATAAAAGCTCATTAGTGCACTGCTATTTAACATCTTAGACTACTTATTTGGCTTTCGAGAGCAGCTTTTTTTATTTTCAAGAGCAGATATTTTTAAGAGCAGCTATTTTAATATTCAAGAGCAGCTTTTTTAATATTCAAGAGCAACTACCAGTATTTTATAGAAAGCAGCTACTTTAATATTCAAGGACAGCTAATTGAATAGTATTCAAGAGCAGCTATTTTATTATTCAAGGACATCTATTTTAAATTTCAAGTAGCTATTAGGTCAATAATTTTCACAACTCAGCTATTTTAATTTTCAAGGGCAGCTATTTTATTTTCAAGAGCAGCTATTCTATTTTCAAGGGCAGCTATTCTATTTTCAAGAGCAGCTATTTTAATATTCAAGGACATCTATTTTAAATTTCATGTAGTAGGTCAATAATTTTCAAAACTCAACTATTTTAATTTTCAAGAGCAGCTATTTTATTTTCAAGAAGAGATATTTTATTTTCAAGAACAGATATTTTTAAGAGCAGCTATTTTAATATGCAATAGCAGCTTTTTTTAATATTCAAGAGCAACTAACGGTATTTTATAGAGAGCAGCTACTTTATTATTCAAGGACAGCTACTTTATTATTCAAGAGCAGCTATTTTAAATTTCAAGGAGCTATTATAGGCCTATAATTTACACAACTCAGCTATTTTAATTTTCACAATGCAGCTATTTTAATTTTCACAACTCAGCTATTTTAATTTTCACAACTCAGCTATTTTAATTTTCACAACTCAGCTATTTTAATTTTCACAACTCAGCTATTTTAATTTCCACAACTCAGCTATTTTAATTTTCACAACTCAGCTATTTTAGTTTTCAAGATTCAGCTATTATAATTTTCACAACTCAGCTATTTTAATTTTCACAACTCAGCTATTTTAATTTTCACAACTCAGCTATTTAAACTTTCACAACTAAGCTATTTTAGTTTTCAAGATTCAGCTGTTATAATTTTCAAGAGCAACTGTTATTAATATTGATATAAGCGTCATAACAGCCCAACAAGGTGGGCTAGGGTCAGGAGTATCTAGATTTCAATGATGATTTCATTGGCGTTTCTGTTATTGCTTTGTTGATATTCATCTTACCCAGTGGTTAGTACTTGGCCCCTCTGACCATGTGAGTATAGCTCCATCACCTGACATCAGTACCATCTTAGAGTGCGTTGCTCCCCTAACAAAAACAAAAGAATACAGGCCTGAAATTTCATATTTGAGAGGGTAAGGTCACTTTCATTTTGCTATAGGCACTTCCATTAAAAAATGTTTAAGTCTATGGGAAACTTTTGAAGGGCACGAAGGCCAAGACCAGGGGCCACTTTATTTGTTTGTTTTTAAATTGAAGTAATTTTGTTTACTGGTTATCTTGGTTTTGGAGGTGTAGAACTCAATTGAACTTTTACATGGGGTTACTTGGGGGGGGGGGACTGTGTCCGAAGGCGACTTTGATGGGGGGGGGGGTGTCTGTGTCTGGCAACTTTTTATATGGGGCAACTTAACTGTGTTGGGGCCACTTTGTGGAAGGTAAATGTGTCAGGGTAACTTTGTAGGTAGGACGACTTTGTCATGATGGGACTGGGAGGGAAGGAATGCGACTTTGTGGTGGGTGGGCAACTGTGCCATAAAATAATGGGCGACTTTGTGGTGGTGGGGCGGGGCGACTAAAATTTGGGGAATGACTGTCTTTGCGGGGGCTACTCCCCGTCTCAGGGCGAGATTGTTTTTCAGATTTTGATAGGGGGTGAATTTATACTTGTAGTAGGCAACTTGGAAAACTTTTGACTTAATTTTTTTTCCGGGGGGGGGGGGGGGGGGGGGAGGGAGAGCTCCATCGATCCTTCTTTTTTTTAAAGTTTGATTTATTTCAATTTCTTTCAATATGGTTTCCCGGTTACCTTCTTTCATAAACTTACAGTATACACACTTGCCAGGACAACATTGAACCAACAGACTGAAAAGGGAGTGTAGGAAAACGGAATGAAGTGGTGGCGCCATGCCATACGCGCCTACTTACTATAGTTATATGGAAACGTGGAAACGTTTCCGAAAGGACTAAAAAAAAAAAAAAAAATACGCCTACTCTTTTCTGCTGAGATTGGAAGTTAGAAATGTGTAGATTTTACTCACCCTTCAATACCGCCATAGACAGCCGGCCCATCACTCATTTTGTTTATTTGCAACAATTAAATTACTCCGGTGTTTCAGACCTCAATAATTCACCAAACCCGGAAACAGATTGTTTACAATTAAGAAGAATTCAAGCCGCCACTTTTCAATCATTCGTAACCAAACACGTACAGCATTCTCTTAAAAGGTAACTGCTCGAAATGATCACCTGCATTTAAACCACCAACAATAATATAAGGGGTCAAGTAAGGCCGCTGCTAGTAGTTACCTTTTAAAGATTGATGGAAAACGCCTGTCAAGTAGAGCTGAAAGAGCCCCCTCTGCAGGTTAGAAATAATTATTAAATTTTTGACAAGAAAGTGAGCCCTCTTTTGATGACAGTAATCATAACAAACTTGTGAACATGGCGAGTGACATAAATTTTGTGAAACAGGTAAGCATAGTTTATATTTTGTACTAAATAAAGATGGCATAAACACAGTAGTTCCTTGATCAGTGTTTATGTCATCTTTGTTGTCTTTAAAAATGTAGATGATGATACAGAATAGCAATGTCAAGTCGAGTGAACCACATTAATAAGAAAGAATGGGTTGTTGTTGATTTGTGAAATAATGATCTTCCCGAAGATATTGTCATAATTTCATGTGAAAACAACCCAAAGTTTAAAGACACTGGACACTATTGGTAATTGTCAAAGACCAGTCTTCTCACTTGCTGTATCTCAACATATGCATAAAATAACAAACCTGTGAAAATTTGAGCTTAATCAGTCGTCGAAGTTGCGAGATAATGGAAGAACAAACACCCTTGCCACACAAAGTTGTGTGCGTTCAGATGCTCGATTTCGAGATCTCAAATTCTAAACTTTGAAGTCTCAAAATCAAATTCGTAGTCTCGAAATCAAATTCGTCAAAAATTACTTGTTTCTCGAAAACAACTCCACTTCAGAGGGAGCTGTTTCTCACAATGTTTTATACAACCAACCTCTCCCCATTACTTGCCAAGTAAGGTTTTATGCTAATAAATGTTTTGAGTAATTACCAATAGCGTCCACTGCCTTTAAAGGAAAAAAATGACAAGTTCTGGAAAGAAAATAGACTTGGGGTACTAAAAGGATTTGACCTATAAATGTCACCCATACAATATTAGTAAGTAAAGTAATGAATTGAGGTCAATTCAACTAGACAACTCAACATTTAGCTAATAATAATGTTACCGGGAATAAATTCAACGGGACTACAGGTCTTATTTTAAACTTATTCATTTTATATTTTATTTCAATATTGCGTTCGTCCAGTTTGGCCACAATGCAGGGGACTATGGGTCTGAGTTTGAAGTGGACGAGGAACAGGATGCAAAGAGAAGGTACATGTAATGACCCTTCCCTTACTTAGTTGCGATAACGTAACCCTCCTGCCAACGGTGGCCTCCGGCTCCGCCTTCAGCAGGAGGGTTACGAAATCGCAACTATCCCTTACTTAACCCTTTAAAAACCATTCATTTCTGTACAACCACCACCATACACGGCCAGACATTGTTTATAGTAAAATATTACTATTGTTTATTCTTTGCACAACACTGTTTTCAGGAAAAATGTCAGGAAAATGAATAAGATCTTTGTAGATTCTATCTTACATGGGAAACATTGGAAAATTTCTACTGGGTCCGACACCTTTTCCGATCTAGTTGATCTTGATGAAACAATGCCAAGAAATAACAAAATTTTTCATCTAGCTATAGGCCTAGGGCCAGGAGAAGGGAGGCAGTCCCTCTGTTACCTAGACTTGATTTCAATTCTGAGGTGAGATGGCGGTTATTTAACAGCATCAGCCACACAAAACTTTTCATCTAGCTAGGGCTAGGCGCAGGGAGGCAGTCCCTCTGTTACCTAGACTTGATTTCAAGTCTGAGGTGAGATGGCGGTCATTTAACAGCATCAGCCACACAAAACTTTTCATCTAGCTAGGGCTAGGCGCAGGGAGGCAGTCCCTCTGTTACCTAGACTTGATTTCAAGTCTGAGGTGAGATGGCGGTTATTTAACAGCATCAGCCACACTTAAACTCTCCAACAGATCAGCTATCAAACGCCCTAATCATAGGTTAATGTTTGGGTTTAATCCACTAGAGGGCGCTATTTCAGTAGACTAAAAGCCACGATCACAGACTTGAAACCAAGTCTATTTGTTACCCTCCAAGTCTATTTGTTACGCCTAACGATTAAATCTTTTTTATCTTCAGATCAAGATATGATTTAGCCACCAAAAGTCACCATTCAAGCGCTGCTCTTCCATCTAAGAGACTCGTAAGAGAAGAGTACAGTAGGTAAGAAAGATTGCAGAACTCTGAAGTTAGTTCATCAAAACTGTAACAAACAAAATTAAGAGAAGCGAGGTTGCTTTCATTGTGGAGAGGGCTTTTCCATTGGAAAATCTTAAAATCTGTTGAAAGAGCACCAAGGCAAAGAACAGGGCCCAATTTTGTAGAGCTGCTTAAGCAAGAAATAATGCTTAGAATTTTCTGCTAAGCAAAAGTGAGCAGGATACCCGTCACATATTGTATAATGTGGCATGGTGTTTTGGCTGATAACCTTATTCTGCTACGCATAATTTTGTTATGCTTAGTATTCCTTTTGTGCTTTAAAAGCAGCTCTCTGAAATTCGGCCCAGGTGCAGCAGAGGTCATTGACCTCCATGGCCTCTGTGTAGTTCCAGGTCCAATATTTGTGAATATGACCCTGTTCGTTAAGAAATCAAGTGAGGTCTTAGAAATATCTGAAGATTTGTGTGTGTTCTAACAGATTTTAAATTTGCATCGGGGATAAAGAATATTAATTTTGGTTTTTACCCATACACCGATGTGTGTTAGCACTGTATACTTGGTACTTTCTCAAGTCCTGTGAAAAAATATCACAGGCATGTTACTCAGGTGGGATTCGAACCCACGACCCTTGCAATTCTAGAGCAGTGTCTTACCAACTAGACTACCGAGATTGCCCGGTAGCTAGAGTGTTTGTTCTGTTTACATTCTGATCATTCTGTTTCCTTTTGTAAACAGGGAAGAAAGCAAGAATCAGAGATTTCATTTCCTAGCTCTGAATGCTGTATCCTTTGAAAGCGTGATATTCCTACGAACGTACTATTCCTGTTTTTGCTCACGTCCCCTACTCCCAGCCTTCCCTTCCCTTGATAGTGTCAATGAAAAGCTGCTATATGCTGACTAGGAATGTAAGATTACAGGGATGATTTATATCGCTGAATTTAGAATAACTTACTAATTCAAATTCTCAGTGAAGCCTGGTTCATACTTAAAGGATTCGGGTACTTTTTCAAAATGTCCACAGATTTACATAAAACTTACAGGGTTTGCAGATAATGATAGTGGAAAGCTTCCCTTCAAATATTACTAACTGAGGTGCTGTAGTTTTTGAGAAATGAGTAAAACAATGTCATGAAATAAGCTTTCTACTGTCATTATCTTCAAACTGTGTAAGTTTGGTGTAAATCTGTGGACATTGTACATTGTGTTTTTTGTCCTACAAAATGTACATAGACCCTTTAATGGCAAGTGACAATCAGGTATGCGCTGTTTTCCTAGTGTGGTGCAAAGAAGTCGCTTCGCTTTCGCAGTTCGCTTGAAACATCATTAAAAATTTAGCTCACATTACATATTTGTTGCATCGGTCAAGGTGTAACGTTCCTGATTCTTTCAAAATGTAAATCAAAAACACTTTGAATGATTTCCTTGACAATGTTCCGCAGTACGGCCGCCACAAACAGCTTGTGAATAACTACATCTTAGCGTATGCTGGTACTAAAGAAAACCCATTCAAGAGAAACACGTAAGTAACTATGATCAAATCCCAAATAGTGTTTTTGTACAAAATCATTCAGTACAGAACAAAAGAGCCTTTTTGACTAACATTAAAACAATTATCAATTCTCACTAACGAGAATTACGGATTGATTTTAAACACATGTCATGACACGGCGAAACGCGCGGAAACAAGGTATGGGTTTTCCCGTTATTTTCTCCCGACTCCGATGACCGATTGAGCCTAAATTTTCACAGGTTTGTTGTTTTATATATATGTTGTGATACACGAAGTGTGGGAATTTGGACAATACTGTTTACCGAAAGTGTCCAATGGCTTTAAAGGCAAAGTATACCTTTGGTTTTTAGAACTGTTCGATTGTCTGTAGATACAATAGGAAGGATACTCTATGATTGGAATTTCAAATTTTGAGGGATAAAAACTGATATCTTTTTCCATGACCACATTATTTTGAAGTAAAATGACTCTCAAAATGCTTTTATCTATCAAAATATGCTGTACTTTAAGAGTGATTACCAAAAGTATACCATCCCTGATTAAGATAGATTTGTTTAAATCTTGACATGTTCATTAATCCTAGTGACAATGATAAGACAGACTTGGATGTGATTCGTGAGAATCATCGATTCTTATGGGAGGATGCGGATGAAGCTGAGTCCTCATGGGCCAAGAAGCTCGCTAAGAAGTACTGGGATAAACTCTTCAAAGAGTATTGCATCACGGACCTCAGCAGATACAAAGAAAACAAGGTACAGACCTCTACCATATCAACCATTGGTGTTGTGTGCCATCTTCATGTGACATCATTTGTTTAAAAAAGAGGCACAGAGTCGGGGCTCAGTTTCACAGAGAACTAAGATTAAATTTAACTTTAAAGGCAGTGGACACTATTGGTAATTACTCAAAATAATTATTGGCATAAAACCTTACATGGAAATGAGTAATGGGGAGAGATTGATGGTATAAAACATTGTGAGCAACAGCTCCCTCTGAAGTGACCTAGTTTTGGAGAATGAAGTAAGTTTCCACGAATTTGGTTTTGAGACCTCAAGTTTAGAACTTGAGGTCTCGAAATCAAGCATCTGAAAGCACACAACTTCGTCATGTTCGTGTGACAAGGGTGTTTTTTCTTTCATAGTTATCTCCCAACTCCGACGACAGATCGAGCTCAAATTTTCACAGGTTTGTTATTTTATGCATATGTTGAGATACACCAAATGAGAAGACTGCTCTTTGACAATTACCAATAGTGTACACTGTCTTTAAATCGTGTGATGTCACAAAACAAATCACTATGGTGATATTGACAACTCGTCTTACGATGCATCTTAGTGCTTGGGGAAACTGGCCCATGTACTCCCTGCATGTCCCTATTTGTTTTGTAGTTTGTGATCAAGATGATGCAATCATTTTACTTTTCTTTGTCTTGACTCTTACTTTGAACATTCAAAATAAAAACTGACAGAAAGCAGGATTAAATAACTTATTCCTTCTTGGTTTAGATTGCACTTCGATGGAGGGTTGAGAAAGAGGTTGTAGAGGGCAAAGGTCATTTTAGCTGCGGCAACAAGCGATGCACAGAGTCGGAAGGATTACGCAGTTGGGAGATTAACTTTGCTTATGTTGAACACGAAGAGAAAAAGAATGCCCTCGTCAAACTAAGTACGTCCGTTTCTTACATCAACTTTATTATTTGTTCACATTATTCATGTGTAGCCTCAACTGTAAAAAAAATAATTAATATTGGGCCAATGATTTGGTTGATTATTTTCTTGTGATAAAAGTTTTCAAGTGACCAGCTGGTCAGTGGGGTAGGCTCGGTGGTTTCTGTCCTTGCCTTTCACCTCTGCTGACCCCAATTCGAGCCCGGACTGGAGCCTTGCATGTGGATTAGGTTTTTCAGTCCCTACCTGGGCCCAATTTCATGGCTCTGCTTATACCGCCGAATTCTGCGCTTACGATCACGATTCCCTGCTTGCGTGCTAGCGCCGAATTTCTGCGCTAGCCTTGAAAGCGTAGAATGCCTAGTAACGCGAAGTACGTACGCGCAGAAGCCAAAATTCGCCGCTAACCCGTGAAATACGCTTGCCGTAAGCACAGAATTCCCTGCTTCCGCTTCCGCAGAGCCATGAAATTTGGCCCTGACTGTGTGGGTTTTCCCAATAGGGGTTTTCCTCCCGCATCGCAAATTTCTTCATTGTCTTCTCTACAAAAGTTTACTGACTAGGATTCTTTGTCGACTCTATAACTCAGATTCAGATTCAGATAGTTTAAGTTTGCCCATTCTTTTCCCATCACACAGGACTTTGTCCGGAATGCTCATACAAACTCAACTTTCATCATAAACGACGAGACGTGACGAAGAAACCCAATACCAAATCCACAAGTGAAACATCCTCTCCCGATCGAAAGAAATCAAAACACAAACGCAAGAAGTCTAAATCCAAAGAGAAACGTAGGCACAAGAAACGGCGTAAGCATAAGGAGAGTTCATCGTTATCTTCATCATCGGAAGAAGACGAATATGAAGAGAAGACGTCTCATGGGAAAAAAGATGAAGGTAAAATAAGTTCGTTTGTACAACTGTACTTTTGATGTTTTTAGTAAGAGTGCAGCTTCACAGTCCTTTAAAAAGCCAATTTTGTGTTGTGTCATGGCCAAGTGGTTAAGAGCACTGAACTCGTGTTCTGGTGTTTTTGATCAGCAGAGTGTTGGTTTGAGCAAGAAGCTTAACCATTATTGCTGTAGTTTTCGAGAAAGAAGTAATTTTCCACAAATTTGATTTCGAGACCTCAGATTTAGAATTTGAGGTCTCGAAATCAAGCATCTGCATGAAAGCACACAACTTCGTGTGACAAGGGTGTTTTTTTCTTTCATTAACATCTTGCAACTTCAACGACCGATTGAGCTCAAATTTTCACAGGTTTGTTATTTAATGCATATGTTGAGAAACACCAACTGTGAAGACTAGTCTTTGACAACTACCGATATTGTCCAGTGTCCTTAAGTATGGTATAAATGTAAATTGTTATCATTATTATTAATTATCTTCCTGATTGTAAAAAAAAAAATCACCGATTGCAATATGCAATACTGGCAGCTCTGGTATGATTAGTTAGAGTCCCAACCTAATGATTTATGTATTTATTTACAATGTTTTGTTCCAGCTACTGCAGGTGGCAGTGATGTTTCAGACAGCAAGTTCTGGAGTGGTCCTGCACCCATCGTTGAAGACAAGTCAAGGTAATTGCATAGAGGTTATATTGTATGTGTTTTGTACTGGTAGAAACAAGTAGCTGAGCCAGTTTGAGTGCACACATTTAGTCGACCTGTGATTGACCACCGACTAGCAACGTACAAGTGCAGTAACAAACACACTCGAATGACTCGTTTTGAAGTCTTGTCAACCATGGGTACCACGTACAGTATTCTACCTTCCGCCCAGGTAATAGTTAAAAAGCAAGAGTCCTTTTCAGAACTGAGAAGTATCCCGAATTCCGAAAATCTACTCTGCGGTAGTAAAAAATAATAGGAGACAGCTTTCTAAAGAAAAAAAATCTACCTGGCAAGTAGACACACACATTGTGTACTGCAAACCAAATATACATTAATTGTTACTAATTGGTTAATAAGTCTGTTTATAAATAAGGGAATAAAAGGGTAGCACAGGTTCTTCAACGTACGTTTAAAGCCGGCAGGGTCGGCGGCGGGCCTGCAAGGTTTTAAACGGATGTTGAAGAACGAGTCACTACTCTTTTATTCCCATTCATAAATGCCCTTTTGTTAAAACACGTAAACAAATAGTTATAGACACTTTAACAATTGAAAATTTGAGGTTTGAAATATTTTTTCCAAAAACTTTGTGAAGAATCTATTCGAGGCGCGTGGGTTGTGTGTACGCGCGCGCTTAGATTTTGCGCTGATAGCTATGATTTGCGCATTCCGCGTGATAATCTTGCGCCAGAAGCCAGCTGAGTGTGCATAAACAGAGCTCCAGTGTGCATTAACAAAAGGTTTATGCACACCCACGTGACGCGCTCTCCATCAATAGGAATAGCAAAACTGTCTGAGGTATTTATGAATAAATGTTTATATTGCAGGGAAGAAGAATTTGAAGAATACCTCCAGGACATATTTCTCTGACGTCCCTTCTTGCTCAACCAGCTGATAATATTACAACCAGCAAAGATGCTGTCGGAGCCTTGACAAGAGACTAGGCAGTACTTCCTGCAATTTCTCGACTGTACCAAGCACCAGGCTGACATTGGGGGCTTTGTTTGCAAGCGGTTGAAGGTTACAGAAACATTTCCAGTTAGAGGCTTGAGAAGAGTCTAAGAAATACTTCTCTCAATACCATGTGGTTATGTGTGCAACTAAAGGCAGGAAGACAGCAACTCGTTCACTACAGAACCTTGAGAGGAGACTAGGAAATATTTCCTTATATTTCCTGCAATTTCTCAACTGTATGAAACAAACATCAAGCTAAGATTGGATAGCTTTGTTCAGAGGAAGACAGCTACTCATTCCCGATACAAAAATGAGACAATGAAATAGTGTTTTTTCTCCAATAGTTAAAACATTCAACTGTTAAAAGCTTCGGGCTTCAAATAGACTGATTTGATGGTCTTACAGAGATATTACATCAGAAGTTACATCAGAACAACATAATAATATTAATAGTGGCTACTTATATCGCGTGCATATCCCTCACTTAGTGATGCTCCTGGCGCTGAAGCACAAGTATTTTCCGTCAGTATGTTTGAATTATGAGACCTACTCCTTTTACATCGCACTATGTAATGGTTAACAAGGTGCTGTGGCGCAATATGCAGCCAATCAAACCAGGAACATTGGGTGAAATCAGACAACTAAATAATCATTTACTTTAAACAAAGACGCATGGAATAAAGAAAGCTTATCCAGACCTTCAATATTAATCAACAGTTTATTGCAACTATGTGGCAGTAATAATATTGCAACTCGGTGAAGTTAATTAATGGATGGAATAAAAGGATTTGAGTAAATACTAGAAACAATACAATCTTTGATAGTTACTTCATGTTCCTTGTACTTTATCAGCAACTTAAAACAAAGAAAACCAATGCTTATTATTTGAATCATCAGTGCAAAGTAGTATCAAGGAGTTAGTTGGATTTCAAATTTCAAGTGTCCTTTATTCTGAAAAACAAATTAGTAATTTTTTTTTTATAGCCGAGATTGTAAGTCTCTGATGTGTGCTGGCTGACTCTACAGTGTGTGTCCTAAGACTGCTACCAAGGTGCATGAACTGAATGCGATAAAAGGGGATGTGATGGATTCGGGAGGTGATGGTTTAGGGGGCAGGCCAATGCAGAAAGGTAGGCCTTGATTTGGGGCAGGAGAGGTTTGAACTGACCAAGAATGGGAAAGGGGTCACACTCAGTAAACCATTTTCTCTTAGATACTCTAAACAGATTCATAACAAGATTTGTTAAACACATTGGCGTCATTTATCCAAAGCATATTTTTTAAGGTGAAGGTCAGAGGTTAAAACCTATGACCTTTGACCCTCACCAGTCCAGACACCTGTCTATTTCAAACCTTGCAAATTTACAACTTGTCATCAATCACTTAATCTCAGCTTAAAATATTTTTCTTAATGAACACAAGTTGAATTAGCTAGGCAAAACTTACACCTGCAATTTTACAAACGATTGTTTTTTTAAAAGACAAATCCAGATTCGCTGACTTTTCATTCATTCTCTTTACAATAATAAACACAAACACTGCCACAACCTCCTGTAATCATTCATTGAGAACTTGTGAGAACTAATCAAGAAAATTAGAGCTAACAATACTACTGAAAATGTGAACATTGAGCCAAGGCTTCCTAAAAAATACTTTTTATTAATAAAATAGATTTTAACTTTAACGCCACAAATTGACAGATACCCTCGCTAAAACTGAAAGAAGTCACTTTTTTTTTTAAATTCAGTTGCTAAGTTTTTGAATCTCTCTCTTGTCAACAGGGCCCACTTTTATAAAGCCTGTAAGCACAAAACTTGCTAAGCACTGAAAAGTATTGCTTAGCAGAAACACGTGTCAGCCAAAATTACATAAAGTTTGCATTGTTTGTTGAGGCTGGTCCCCCACTCAGTTTTTGCTTAGCAAAAACATTTGCCAAGCAGTATTTTTTTGCCAAACAGCTTTATGAATATGGGCCTAGAGCTTATTTCATGCTACACTGTACTCAGCCGTTCGAATTTAGTCTCTAGACAAAAACTTAATTTCTGTTTGCATCTGAGCATGAGAATCCAGTTTGGACCCCATTTTTGTCCCCTCTCCATTTCACCCTAATGTCTTGTGAAGCCTCTGGAACTAATTTGCTTGAACAGGGCAGTAGGATAACTCAACAAATTAACAATAGTAAACATAAACAACAACTTTCCTCCTCTCTCATTCAAACGGTGCCAGCTGCTAATAATACAATTGTCTAAACGTACAATACTGGAAAATAAAACGGCACACCTGAAGAATAATACTGACCAGTCCCTTGTGATTAATTTGGCAAGTGACTGGAAAATATCGCCAGATCACGAGTTTTGTGTCAACAACTCTAAATTGTTTATGCTCTTCTGCTTATTTTCTGTGACAAAAATAGGATGAATAACCACACAGGGTTCTCGTGAGAGTCTGAATTAATAAGCTAACAATTATCAACGGGTTTCAGCCAAACTATCCCGATTTAGGTATAATTCTATCCTGATTCAAGTATAATTCTACCCTGTTTCAAACCATTATCTCCCAAATCAGATATAATTGTGTATCCTTTTGAGGACAATACCTTTAACATTTGTATACATGTAGCTCACTGGATCAGAGTTGAACTATCACAAATTTGGATATACTTCTACCCCGATTGGAACTATCTTCCCAAATAACCAATATCAAACTCCCACACAAGGTGAGTTAGAGTACTTTCATGAGAAAACATCAAAGTAAAAACCAAATCAATAAATTGTATCTTGAAAACAATACCTTACGGCCAAAAGAACCAGTCGAGTATTGAAATGAGAACATACTGAAAACAAGTTCTTATGTTAGTTCTGTTCGTTATTACCCCAAAAGAAGAAGAAATGCCGTTTTCTTTTTCTTCTAACTTGAGTACTTTTGTGCTAAAATGGTACATTTCTATTACACCTAATTACCATTTTGTTTATGTGTTTTTACATCAAGTACTTTTAATTTGAAAGGAAATTTGCCTGGGTGGTATTGGTTTACATTGAATCAGTAGCTTAGCAAAATGAGAAATAAATTTGCCTTTTCTACTGAAATTTGAAAGCAATAACCACTGAGCCGATTTTGATATATAAACTATTTTCTGTCAGACCCAAGTAACAAAACTTGCATAAGATATTAACACATCAACATTAAATTTACCTGTTTTTTTAATATTGTCTTCCGGCTTTGCCTACCTATACATGTGCTTTGGAAGATACCACTGCTCATATAAGGGGTGTGCATTCTCTATACATTATACATACACTCTCTTAGCTAGCATTGCCGGTTAATTTTTTTTTGTGCACATCAAATCTGGTGAAATATTGAAATAATTTCTATTTAATGCATAAATCACTTGGTAGTTAAACTCTCTTTTTAAAATTTCAATATATATTTAAAGCGATTACTCACTAAACTCTGAAAAGCTGCTAGTACAAAATTTAAAATTGAAAGTACTATAATATAATGTTGACACTTCTTAACACGGTCTTTGTTAAACAAAGCTAAATACTTTAAATTGATTTATAATTAAAAGTGCTTCAAAAACACCCTGAGCTGCAATCTTTCAGCTAGAAGTGGGTTTAGAACTGTGTACTATATAGGCAGCCAAAACACCTGTCTAGTACCTCATCTCATACTGATTCCGTCTTAAGAGTCACCAAACCAGAACCAGTCTATCAGTTTCCTTTTGGTAAACCCTGTTTTTAATTTTTTGTATTTTCTGTGGAATCTCAAAGACAATAGTTTTTGTTCTCCAACCCAACACTATCTTGAAAGACTAAACTCGTCAAATAAAATTCATAAAAACTCCAACATTTTTTTATAATATCTCTGAAACGGAACACAAAATCCAACTAGTTTACATATGCTGAAATATCTCTATTTTGTATATAACACTATTTACATTGAGTTTAAACACTGAACCCTGAGAAAGTCTTGAACGCAACACAGGGAAGCAAGCCAAAGCACATGGCTAAATTAATTCAACCATCCAGCTCCCGGCTTCTAACTCTGAAGGTTTTTTCCTGCTCCCTCAATTCCCCCGCCCTCCCCTCCCCTCCAACCTTATGGCCTAAATTAGTTAGACCTTCATTTATGTACATGCCCCGGGCAGAGAAATAGTCTTTTGGGGTAGAATTTTATTTAAGTACAATTGCAAGATAATATTAAGATTCAACTGTCCATGACCTTCTTGTAGTTGAAACAGACTTATTTAAACTCAATGCCAAAATTATTGCAATTAAAAAAGACGGTATTATAACCTCATTCTCACAGACCCGTCATTTTTAATTTTTAAAATTTATGGCAAGCATAAGATTTTTGGCACAAATTAAAATATTGTAAAAATCAATCAAATCTACATCGTGGGTAAATGTCCAATAAATTAATAAAACATTAACATAACATGCTATTAACACAACTCAGAAAATAACACAATTTTAATTTTTAGTGTACAGGTCTTGAATATGCTTTAATAATGTACAATATTTTGCATAAAAAGAAACTTAAAAACACCTCATTGTTTATTTTTAATGCCCCCTGATTACATTGTGTTTATTGCACACACAACGAGTATGTTGTGTTCACTGTTAAAAATATACAAGGTTTCCCTAATTAGTACAATCCAATGAGAGAAAGTGTGGGAAATATTGATAGAAGATGCAAGAATCAGGATGGAAATAGCAATGTGAATGATTAAAAAGGGGGCATTATCTAATTAAATATAGATCTCGTTTGAGAAGACTATTGTTTAACAGGCAACGGTTACAAGTCATCAAAAACAAGTGCTGATCCTCTGAAAGAGCTTAATCTGATATTACAGATAAAATAATAAGATAAGTGAAACTTCTAATTCCAATGCTGATTAAGAGATTAAGAAAAGAAATAATTTAAAATAATCCCTGTCCATAAACTTTGAATACTGTGCTTGAATACAATAGTAGAAGCTGAAATTGTCCCCACCCCCCAAAAACAAAACATCAATGTTTCCTGCAGATTTTTCCCTTAAGTAGCACATTTTAACACATACTATTTTAATCTGTAACTCCCTAGTGTCTTTGGCTAGTGATCCCTAACAATCCTCAAAAATCCTCCACTATATGGCCACTCAACAACCAAGTATCTGGACTAGATAAAGTTGGTATGCCCTGCAGCTGATTTCACTAACTTAGGATGGGTTCAATGCTTCCTACAAAACTTTACTCGTCCTAAGATTAATCCTAAGTTAAGAAGAGTTTGGTGAAATCGATGGCTGGAGCTTAAGACAGTTTCTTGAGTAGGATTTTTGAATTGGTAGACCCTAAGGGGCTGTCGCACCGTATCTTAAAGAAGTTAGACGATTTCTTAAGTAGGATTTTGAAGCATTTGGGACCGTTAAAAAGAAATCAAACCTTGCAAAACATCTTTTTGGCAGTCCCCAAATATTTTACAAAAGTCAGAAGATTTCTAGGGTAGGATTTTGGAGGATTCGAGACCGTTAGGAAAAATCAACCATCTACTTGGCGGTCCCCAGAATGTGTTTCTAGAGGGCTCTTTGAAAACAATAGTGTGCCAATTATTAAGACAAAATATTAACTCACAGATATCTCAAAGGGCTTGTACCTCCAACCGTATAATAGATGGATGACATCACAACAGTGGGACTATTATAAGAAGGCCGGCCACACAGACAGTGACATTATCTTAAGGAGTTCAAGACTATACCAGAGCACAGAAGCTACTTTTATTCTTGTTGGGGGCCAGGGCGTCCTTGCATTGGCTGCTGACGACGTTGCTCATGCGGCCGTGCTCTCCTGCTCCGCTGGTGTTACTCCCGATGGAGTTCTTCTGGTTCTTAGTGTTGTCCCTGGAGGAAGAAGGCTTGTTTGCCTCGGCTTTCTCCTGCGCCTCCTTGGCTAGGTAGACTTTCTCATCTAAAATTATGACAAGTGGCGCGATAGACAAGAGTCAGTGTGAGGAAAATTTCTTTCAAATGGCAAACAGATTTATGATACAATTCTCAGAGAGCGCTTTTTTTTCTTTAGGAGCACAAACTTTTGAGTGAGCAATTTCTTTCTACAACAAATTTATTTTATTCCCCAAAACCAAACAGATCTTGACAATTTCCTTCAAAGTAACCGCTGTGCTTCCGATACTAAATTGTATTGAGGTTCATAACCTCATTGGTAGATTGCTTTATTATTGCTAGATTGATTATTGGTAAATTGATCTATTATTGGTAGATTTATCTATAATCGGTAGATTGATCTAAATCTTTAGATTTATCTATAATTAGTAGATTGATCCATTATTGGTAGATTGTTCCATAATTGGTAGGTTGATCTATAATTGGTGGATTTATCTATAGTTGGTAGATTGATCAGAAATTGGTAGATTTATCTAAAATTTTGTAGATTGTTCAATAATTGATTGATCAATATTTGGTAAATTGAATAATTATTAGGAAAAGTATACATCATGACATCAGTCAGACTTACCAGAGAGCAGCATATCAACTTGATCATTCCAATTCAAACTAGTCAATATATCATTATCTTTTATTTTTCATAATTTTCTTTAAAAAAATTCTCAGCAATTGAGTGGATCACTATCTACCATATACTCAAAAATTGTAGGTTTCCATTTTTGTGAGTATTTTCTTTTTTACACAAGAATTTCCTTCCCATTTAAATCATTTGAATTGTTATCTTCCAGACACGGAATTAGATTGATTCAGATTAGATTAATCAAAATATTTTCTTCAACTCAAATAAAACAGCTGGCAACTGGTAAATTGATCAGGTGAAAATTCTTAATCAGCAATGTAAAAAATTTACATCCAAGCAAGCTGTGATTAATTTTCAATACTTTTGTTGCTGCATGATGGTCGATTACAGAACATACAAGTGTGTTTCAAACAAATGCAAGCAATTGGCAACGACAGCCAGACAAGCAGGATTTTTCTACCACTCTGATCTTCATCAAATATTTGCCCAAGTTCATATTCCTGCAACATCTCAGATTATCTACAAGCAAACTTGAATCCTTGGTTTCTAATTGGTCGAATCCATAGCAACAGTAGTGTGTTATCAACCAATATTGCTTGGCCCATATCGCCTTCTAAGCTGTGTGCGAACTCTATTTTAAGCTGAGCGCCAAGTTTGCTAAAAGATAAACTGGTTACCACACATGCACTCTTGGAATATGGGAAGAAATATCACTTTTGCAGGTCGCAAAAGCACCATACTTGTGTGATAACTAATTACATTTCTCATGCCATCCAACAATGCATGCTTTGTGGTGCCTTTTGAATTATTTGGGCAAAGATTAGTGAGCCTTCCATCAGACAATAAGAAAACCCTCTCCTCTGTGAGCAAATGTTGTAGCAAGATGCATGAATTCTGACCAAAAGTGAACTGTACAACCACAGGTTGCAGTTACGGCCATTTACTCTTTATTTCATCACATATTTGTGCAAGGTTTTTGATTGAAACTAAAGAACTTGTTAACCCTCCTAGGCTCATATTTATGGCACTGCTTAACGCAGAATTCTACGCTGGCGACCCATTGAATCATATGCATTACAGGGCGCAGCAAGCGCAGATTCTAGGATAAGCATTCCATACCATCTACTTTGGATTTAATGTTGGCCTGAAATATGGTATAGTGTGTTGAATGCATTAACACAGTTAGTTCTGTGCACAGCTGTGCCACCCTACAAAACCCATGCGATTGAAAGATTTTGAAGGGTTGGTCAACTCTCTGGAAAATGATGCCATTAATTTAATCAATATCCTGGGTCCAATTCCATGGCTCTGCTTACCGCCGAATTCTGCACTTACACCATTCTCTGCTTACGTGCAAGCGTAATTTCTGTGCAAGCGTAGTAACATGGAGTACGCAAGCATACCAGCAAAAATCCCTCGCTAACCAATGAAATACGCTTGACATAAGCACAGTATTCCCTGCTTCCTCAAGTGACGATTCTTTGCTTACGGTAAGCAGAGCCATGAAATTGGGCCAGAACATCTGCAATGACTTGGCTGTAACCAGTTCATCGTTTGGCCAAGAATCCAGTGACACTTTTGACTTTGCGAAGCGAAGCGAAGCATTTGACAGCACTTGCAACATTGATTTAAAAATAAAACTACAAGCAAAGGAGGACCGTACCCAGATGAACCGGAGTATCGTAGGGTGGCATGACAGTGGATTAAGATGCATGCAAAGAACAAGACAAGAAACATGCGCAGGCGGAAATTTATCAGTGGATAGTAAAAAACTTGAGTTGCTATGATGAGAAAAGTTAATAATCAAAGTGTTGGGTTATTTTAAGCACTGGAAGAAAAATGAATTTTCAAAGAGAGATTTCTTTTCCCACATAAAGCGATTAAGACGGAAGTATGTTAATTTAAATAAAAATAGACTCTCCCAAAATCTTACTCAAATGAATTTAAACATTTATAAAAAGCTGAACTTAATCGTCAAATGAAGATAATTTCACGAGTTAGAAAATTCCTTAAATTAAAATCACAACTACCAGAATGTATTCGAAAGCTTCCTAAACAAAAGCACCTTCACATTTAAATGTTCAGTAAAACCTGACTTTTTGAGGAAATTAAAATGGTCATAATGATAAGACAAAAAAGGGACTAATATTAAATCATGCTTTCAACCCAAAAGGGTCTGGAAATGCCCTAAATAAAAAAACTAAGCGTTTTTTACGTCTGGATCAGGGAGCTCAGAAGGGTAAGGTTGCTTATAGGACTTGCAAACAACATTTAGGTTTTCAACTTAATTTAATACTGAAGACATTAATATCAGGGATTTTCACTGCTAGACAATGCTGAAAGTGAAAGCACAAACAAAAACAAAAATGGACAACATGGAATGTGTTAGTGACATCATCTCTTTTGAAAGGACCTTACCCCCCCCCCCCCCCCCCCCCAAAGTTACATTTCTCAAATTGATATCATTTCAAAAAAAGTTGTTTAAAAAGTGGATAAAAATGAACCAATCTTCTGGATAACTTATTTTGAAAAGTTCTTTTGAACTGAAATTTATAAATCACTTGCGACTTCCAAGGAACATGTGGTGAAAAAAGAGATGAAGGAGAGCTAGTAAAATCCCACAAAACAGGTTGTTTTTTTAAAGGTTTTTTTTTAAGGCATTATTTGGTCAAGACTCTGCTTAAATATTGATTAATACAAAGGTGACACAATCTGGGATAAAAAAGCCTGTTCTAACTCTGGGGCAAAATGCTAGGAATAAAGTATACATTTAAAGCTTTAAATTTGCGCCTTGGAAAATTCTTGGATTGAGATGACGCAAAAGAAATATAATAAATTATTATTATTATTTATATTAAATTTAATGCCACTTAAAGAGGCCTCACAAGACCGTTTTTTTTAACTTGGTATTGTTTGGGTGACGGCAGTTGTTATAAAAGTTTAGTGGGTGCCTTAGGAGCACAGACAGGCAATGATATGATGTGTGTGTGTCATCAAAAAAAACACTGAATGAAAACATAGAAATGAAATATGGCAGAATGAATGAATGACAGGCAGGTATTATTATATATATAAATATATAATAGGTAGAGGGTACAGCATGGTTACCACGGTAATCAAGTGACCCCTAAAAATGAATACAGAAAGGGAAGAGAAAAAAAAATTCAAAATAAAGCACTGCAAGATTCTACCTCACACCGTTGCTGGAGAGAAAAAGTTCCCAAATTGATTAAAACACTTACGGGGTTCTGTTGGTTAGTGTCGGCACGCACTGGCCGTGGTTCGCTTTCTAAACTGAAGATCCACAAGGTGTGAAAAATGACAACAAAAAAAGGGGATAATCGGGAGTCAACATAAAAAGTGGTGGAAAATGTATGAACTTAATTTTACCCTAATCCCCTAGCCAAAACATCAAACAAAATCCCATTACCACGTTGATTTACTTTTTCTTCATAAATGTTTAAATTGCAGACTTTGTAAGCACCCATACAAGTAAAAAACATTCACCATTTTGAAGTTAAATCAACATCATTATCGTGACATACAAGCATTTCAAAGTGACCCAGTTATGATCCTCTAGCACTTGTTCCACATGGTCAGTTTCTTACTCTCTTGTCAAAGGAAGGATACTTTCCCTGATGTAAGATTACTACGGAAACCCTAAATGTTACAAACACTTTATGTTTCCATTCTTGTGTTTCTAGTAATATGTAATATTTGTCATTTCTGATTGCAGTCATTATTGTTTCCATGGCTTTGGATTATAAACATTTGGTTCCGATTGAAAAATGTAAGATTGAAATAGATGAAAATGGCCAGTCTAATACAATAAAGGTTGATGAGTTTTTCTCTAGTTATTGACAGGGAAGCAGTTCTTGCAGAACTGAAAAATATTCATGAAAACTATAAAATAATTATATAGAAATAGTTTTCAATTGTATAAACTAAGAACTCAAATTTGTCCACCTCAATCTATTTCCGTCTGATTTCAAAAGAATTTCTGGTTTTGTTTTCCCCCGCTTTGAACAAAACAATCTTTACCGACACTTTATCTTATCATCATAAACAAGAAACTGACAAGGCTGAAGTAAAAAACAGAAATGCGTCAGAGGTTGCCATGTGATCGTGAAGTTTGTTAAAGTGACATGCTAAGAGAGAGAGAGAGAGAGAGAGAGAGAGAGAGAGAGTGTGAGAGAAAAATACAGAGAGTGAATGAAATCATGCTCTGTTTGGCTGATTTTCATTTCATGCATAGACCTCAGGATGACCTCGCGATGACCCCTGACCTACATGGTATATTCCTTGCGTTTCTTTCTCTCAGCCAGATTACTGGGTACGAATGAAGTTGAGATGGGCCAGCAAGCTCGTTCATTGATGTGCCATAAAAGGAATACTGATTGGGATTTGGGTTTATTTTCTAGCATTTTATAAAAGAGACAAGACAAGAAGTGGAAGAGTTTGAAACTGTGAATAAAGAGTAGAGTTGGTTTGAAATCAAGGAGAAATTTACGGACGATTTAGACAAACAAACAAGTTTTAACGGCAGGAAAAGTGACATACAGTGTGTAGACAAAATAAACAAATACAATTGTCTTACTGAATAAATAATTGATCAAAGTATTGAAAAGATGTTTTGCACATAAACAATTATTTAGTAAATGAGACTTTTAAAAAAGTGACAAAGTAATCACATGTTTTAAATATTGTCAATAATTTGATATTTGGAACCTTGTTTAAGCTGAAGGCAAAATTATCATTTAGTTTTCCTACATACAAAAGTGTGTTTGAAGTAGAAAAAAAATAGAACAAATATAAATCTATTCTGACAAATTTCTAGGAAGATGATGATGTACAAATGCTGTACAGAATGATGATGTAAGAGAACAAACTTTCAAAAGTTACTTTGTCATACTGGTGCAAAAATCTGTACAAAAAATCATTTCAAATATGGATCTATTCACAATGAGACATTTTGTTAATGATAATAGTCCAATTAATAAGATGCAAAATCAGAAGTAAGAAAGACGACATTCCAGTTCAACACTGTAAAAAACAAAAGACGTTAGCGGCCAGCCCTTCATGCAGCCAGCTGCTATAAGAAAGTGCAGAAAAGTAGAAAGACACATCATGCATGCAATCAACCATTGCATACTGGTAGTGCGTAGGTTGGTTACCAATTCATTCATATATAACTTATGTGAATGTGAGTGCGGCAAGGCAACCAAGATGGCGGAGAATCATTATTTGCATTCCAGTCTGATGATGAGATGATGAGAGAAAGATTCAACGACAACAACGCATGCCTGGAATGGTTGGTGGTGATGGTAGTGGTGACCAGTGAGAAACGGGGGACCGTCGTATTCGATCTCCAAAAGTAACCATGCCATGTGCAGCGGCAGCAGCAGCAGCAAGATAGATGAGTGATGATGAATGATGGTAGTGAAGGTGTCGACTTGATGCATGGATGTGACACAGAGACACACACAGGAGAAGACATGACGGAGGTCCATCCGAGCTCCACCCTAAGCTTTTCTATTTTGTTTCTATTTCATTCTATCTCACCCTTACGCTCTTTCCCCTTGTTGCTTTCATTAATCTGCATTTTTTTCTCCTGGATCTCTTTTTCCTCTCGGGCAATTCGCTCGGCCTCCCCTTCAGCCAGGGTCTGCCAGTGGCTGCGGTTGTTTTGTACCCCTTGGAACAGCGGTGCCAATTGTGGCATCAAATCGGCTAGATTCTAAGGCAACGAAAAGAACAAGATGACCGATAGGTATAAACATGATCAATGGCTTTTCCCCCGGGTTTGGATTTCTCAGGGCAAGCCCACAGAGAAATCCTGAAGATCCTGAATGATGGTGTTAGAGCTTTAGTAGATGAAAGAAGCCGGCTCTGGTAGTTCAAACATTAACAGCGTATGTCAGCTTCAGCTCTCCACAACAAACTCCTGCAAAAGGTTAAAACATTGCCAAAACAACAAAAAAACGCATGTTGAGAGAAGAAAAAAAAACAATGGTTAGTCTGAATCAATGTGGAACTGTGTTAATACGCAAAATGAAAAATGGATTGAGAGAAAATTGCCTAACCCTCGGGAATTCTCCCCTCGGACATAGCCAGCCAGTTGTCACGGTTACGTTTAACACCATCATACAGCGGCAGTAGTCCTGGCCAGTTTTCCGAAAAGATCTGGTGTGTAGGAAAGATGGAGACATAGAAACCAAATGCCAAATGCAAAAAGAAAACTTCAATTGGTAAAGTGCGGCAGGCATACTAGATGTGCAAACAGTGTCTCACATTGCCCAGATATACCCACTATTAAATGTCAAATCAAGATAACCAAAGGTTGAGTTTTCTTATAGTGCAGGTAAACTTGAATGTTTTTGAACTTCAACATTTAAAAGTTTTCTGTAAAGGGGATGTTTCGTTATGGTCAAAGCAGGCCTGTCGATGTACATTGAATTGTGAACTCTCACCCAGTTGCTGCACACGCGCGCCCTCCCTCTGTTTTACATAGAGTGTGTGTGCGTGCAGTAACTTGGTGAAAGCTCATAATTCAATGTCCAGCCACTGGCATGCTTTGATAATGATGATACAGCCCCTTTAACCTATTTATGCACCATTCACTTTAGTGATTAATTGATCAAATGGACATAATCAAATGCATATTTCGTTTTAAAATAAGGTCTCAATTACACCCTCAAAAGTCCTTTTTCCCATTCTCAAACTATGTGGTCATGCATCTTTATTTTTCGCTTTCCAACAATTTTTTTGAAGGTGTTTTAAACCTAGCAACCGGTCGGTGCATGAAAGCGTTCAAGATCACCTCTCTGTCTATCTGGTGCTTTACCCAACGGGGGGCTTTGTCCAACAGGGGGCTTTGCCCAACTGTATTATTTTTTACTTCACTGGTTGATAAAATGTAAGTGATGCATTGTAAAGCCGAGTCCGAACAGCGACCTCGGCTACAGCTACGGCTAGATCGTGCACGTCTGCCTATTCTTCAACCTTAGCAGACGTGCTGATCTAGCCGTAGCTGTAGCCGAGGTCAGCCTAACTGTGTGGTCTGTGAATGGAAGACGTCATAAGTGGACTAGGTGGGGGTGAATGGAAAAGATGAAATGTGCGGGAATATGAGCACAATAGGACGGGGAATAAGACTTGATGGATCTGTGCTTGCATCAGAAGAAAGAATAGTCCCTTTCGAGTTCCTTTAATACAGACATGATACTTAACAGAGGCAACAAAGGCAATTGCCTCCATGCCCCTGATCATTGGCAATTGCCTTAGTGCCTTTAAAATGTAGAAAATTACAATTTCTTCATGGGGTTTCCTTTACCAAAATAGAAAATGCCTTGGTGCCCTTGCCCTTTCAAAAACGAAGTATACAGGCCTTTTAATAGTTGTCAAGAAAGTATAAGTTATCGGTTCTGGGTTTTTTTTTCTGTGAGTTTAAAAAGGCACAATTATGTATCTTGATAAACAACAAACTCCACTTTGTTTTCCACTTTGGTCAGCTTTAAGGGATCAAAAAGTCCATGCCTCTATTTCTGTTCATGCACAAAAAGAATTAATATTATAGGAAAAGGGCGAGAGTCAAGAAAATATTCAACATAGTGGGGCTACGGCCGACTTCACAAAGAGCTAAGGTTGCTCTCAAATGCCAATAGACCGATCCATTAAGCTCCACCCCATTGCGTATTGACCAATCACAACGCAACGAATGTCCGACAAATAAGGTCCGACATGCATGCGCGTATGCTTGGCGCGCGCGGCAGAGTTGTGCAGAAAAGCATTGGAGAGGCTCACATGTTCTTGCTCACATGTGCGTCATGGGCGGAGCCTAATGGATCGGTCTATTGATCTTAATTGCTTAGCAAAGTGTGATGTCACAATACAAATCTCTACGATGATACTGACAACAGGGCCCAATTTCATGGCTCCCTGCTTACTGCCGAATTCTGCGCTACGATCACCATTCTCCTTTCATGTTCAAGCCCCGAATTTCTGTGCTAGCTGTGTAAGCGTAGAATGTCTAGTAACATGAAGTACGCACGCGAACAAGCAAAAATTTCCCACTAACCCATGAAATACACTTGACATATGCGTGGAATTCCTTGCTTCCGCAAGCGCTGATTCTTTGCTTACAGTAAGCAGAGCCATGAAATTGGGCCCAGATCTACCTGTGAATCTTAGTGCTTTGTGAAATCGACCCTGGCCTTTTGGGGATGATTCAGAGAGGTCCTCTCAAGAGTAGTAAGGGGGGGGGGAGGGGGGAGGAGGGGGGCTTGAAATAGACAAATTTAATCTGCTTATGAATAATAATGAGTTGTGCTGCCATAGAGGAGAATCTGTTGCAACATGACAGAGAGACGATAACCTGCAGGTAAAAGTACACTTTTGAATATTGCAAAATGTTACGTCAGATGATTAAAAAGTCACTGTGATAAAAAAAGCCAGAAGCACAGATTGCCCAGAAATTAATAGGGCGGACTCACACACACTAATATGGCATTAAATCATTATAAAACAGAATGGGAATCAATGCAGTCTTTCAGTTAAGGCGGTTCAAATGAAAATTCTCAACTCACAATGAAATTTGTTTTAGTGACACATTGCAATTTCTCAAGTCAAATTGAGAAATCTCAAGTGCAAGCCTCATGGGTTTGAACATTAAAATGTGTGATTTTGTTTCTTTCACACATAAAGCAAGACTTTAACAGACCGTTTCTGTGTAATGAGTCTACTCTTATGATGCAATCAGGGGCCTTGCTCAAACCTCGGCTTTGGCTCCGGCTCCAGGCACCGCGTGTGAAAAAATACGTGCTGCTCCAAAATGCATGTTAAAGGCCAAGCTGCGTTTCAACTGATTACTTTAAAAGTCTCGAAAAAATAATACAGTGGAAAATTTGGTCAGGATATCGATGTCAAGCTGAAAACTTGACAGGTCAATAGCGTTTACCTTATAGACCGGCATGCATATTGCATCGATGAATCCAACTTGCATCTTGGGAAGTTCACTCTTTTTCCTCCTGTCCATCATTGCCTTTGGAAAAAAAGAAGAGAAATTTCTCAATATTAAATATGAAAAAGTTGTATGTCCCTGAAGGAGAGATCCCTTGGCTGCTGCTTTCAAGGTTGTATCCAAAACTTGAAAGACAAAAAGGTTCTCATATTAAAGGAACACGTTGCCTTGGATCGGTAGAGTTGGTCTTTGAAAAGCGTTTGTAACCGTTTGTTATAAAATGCATATGATTAGAAAGATGTTTAAAATGTAGATAAAATGATCCGCACAAGTATCACTCGAAGTTGCGTGGTTTTCCTCTTACCTCATCGACAAACACGGTCGGCCATTTATGGGAGTCAAATTTTTGACTCTCATAAATGGCCGACCGTGTTAGTTCGCAGAGTAAAAGGAAAACCACGCAATTTCGAGGCAAATGTGTGTGGATCATTGTATTCTACGTTTTAAACATCTTTCTAACCATATGCATTTTATAACAAACGGTTACAAACACTTTTGAAAGACCAACTCGACCGATCCAAGGCAACGTGTTCCTTTAAGGACTGGGGTTTGATGTTGTCTTGTGAGAAAATTTAAGTAGCGCTCACCATAATTTGCAGAAACGGACGCAAGCCACAGAACACAGTGCAAGGCACTTCTGAAGATTTGTTTGTTTCATTTACCTTTGCTGTCTTTCCTTTGTCAGTTGAGGACTTCATTGGGCAATGATGTTTCCAAAGGAACAAATTTACTCAAGATGCTCCAAAATAATATACCGTGTCTGGGCACAGAATTTTTTTCTCAGAATACTGACCTAAAGTGGTTAAAAGGTTTTGATGTCTTTTATAGATAAAGTTTTTGGCCATGACATGAATACCTACTCACTGTGAATAAAGATGTACGTAATATAATTTACTTGTAGAAGTTTCAGCTTCATTGGTAGTCAAGTTTTTGAGAAGAAAAAATACCCGAAAATAACAGAGGGATTTTTCAGGAGAGTCGCATATATACCACTACTGGTAAATACATTGGACATGCTAAAGTAATGTTTGTCTCCTGAAACAAAAATATTATTCTACTCTTTTCTCAAAAACTACAGCACCTCAGCAAGTACTATTTTAAAGGCTGTGGACACTATTGGTAATTGTCAAATACCAGTCTTCTCATTTGCTGTATCTAAACATATGCACAAAATAACCAACCTGTGAAAATTTGAGCTCAATCGGTCAAAGTAAGGTTTTATGCTAATAATTATTTTGAGTAATTACCCAAAGTGTCCACTGCCTTTAAGGGAACCTTTCTACCATATATCTTCAAACCGTGAAAGTTTAATGTAAATCTGTGGACATTGTGTTTTGTGTCGTACAAAAAATACTCAAGCCCTTTGATACTCACTATAGGTTCTTCTTTCAGCTGCTCTCTCTCCATGTCTCCTTGCTCAAAGAACTCACTTGCGACAAGCTCAGCAACCTTGCGCTGAACCTCCCATGGTTTGGTGATGGCAGACACGTCACAGGCTGTCATCATCATCCCTCTACATTGATGACAAAATAAAAATAAACAAAGAACATCACAGAAAGAGTATTATTTCTAACTGTTAAATATTTTACTCATTTAGTGTCTTTTATCAAGAAATTATTTAATGGCTTTACTCAAAGGGAAGGTACACCTTTGGTCATTGTCAAAGACCAGATGACAGAAAAAACACCCTTGTTGGACGAATTTGTGTGCTTTCAGATGGAATAAAAGACTCCTGGCTAGAAGTCTTTTATTATTTTAGTGAGAAATTACCTCTTTCTCAAAATCTATGCTACTTCAGAGGGAGCCGTTTCGCACAATGTTTTATACTATCAACAGCTCTCTAATGCTCGTTACCAAGTCAGTTTTTAAGTTAATATTTGTTTTGAGTAATTACCAAATGTGTAACTTCCCTTTAAAAAAGCACGCAGACAACATTATTGATAGTTGTTTATATATAAGCTGTTTTTGAAATGTTGACATATTATTATTTTATTTTTTTTACAAACTGAAATTTTCTTTTTGCAAAACAATTACTTTGGAGACCACTCTCGACCAATACAATCCCTTCACCAGTACCCCAAAAATATGCAAAAGCCATTTTATGAAACGCATACAAACTGCACTAACGGCCTAACAGCTCTGAGCCAACGATATATTATAATTTAACAGCAAATAAGGACAAAGAATGAGCCCCAAGCCATCATCATCTGGAATTTCCCCCGCTGAACAAACATTTTGCAACAAAAAACAAATCACAATTAAATTTATCCGCCAAATCCCAAAAAAAAAGCAATTTGTTTACTGCTTGCTTTGCGTCGAGAGTGTACACACTTACGTCTTTCTAATACAATCCTTCTTTACTACTGCGTGTGATTATCCATGCAGACGGTACTGTATTAATATTTACCCCGGATCGGCCAAATTGCATCCACTTTACAATGGCTGAACAGTCATGCGAATTAATAGTATGCATACAAAGGCGTTGTTATGTTCTTTTGAGCACGTATGCATTTAAGCACGTGCCTGTATGGTTGATAGGGAAACGTGTATACTACAAAAACAAAATGGATGATGGTTTAACAAAGAGCTGTTGTTTTGGGTTCTACGTATTGTATTTAATTTGTATAGTCAGTTGTATATTTTATCTTTATATTTTATTTGAGCTTGAGGTCATGATGGTATATGTAGAAGTTGCATTTTTTTTACATATGGTTTTGTGTACATACCCACCGAATTGGTGATGTAGATTTATACTATATAAAACATTGTCTTCAAGAAATTTTGATTGGAGAAATTTCAAAATATATGTGTCGAATATTGTATGCAATTTATTCTGCTTGTACCCGAATTTCATTTTATTTTTCATTGATAAATTGAACCTGTTTTTAACTAATAAATGTTTTATCCTTATGTGCCAATGGAAACTAAAATTCCTGTATATTTATGATGCGGACAAAAAAATATTCTACTTCTAATTCTAAATTTTCTTATTCACTCTACGTTTTTCTTTATTAATTGCAATTTCCCCGAGGGCTGAATTTAATTTATAATCTCAATAGGACAATATCTCACAAGTGTCGCATTTGCTTAATTTAGAGATGAATTTAAGAAATCAATACTCCAGGGATGAGATTTGCTACATGTGAAAATTCCTGAGAAAGTCTTTGAGGGCCTGACGTCGATTTCACCAAACTCTTCCTAACTTAGGATGATCTTAGGACTTAGGACAGGTTCAGTTCCGTACCCAAGTACGTAGGACGAATTGAACCCATTCTAAGTTAGGACGGGTTACCCGTCCTAACTCGAGTTAGGATTAATCCTAGCGTTTCGTGAAATCGGCCGCAGGCCTGTGAGTGGACCCTTAAAAAAAAGAGCTGAAAAACTGCATGATGTATTGGAATGATCGTGTAACGTCAAGTGAGTGCGTGTCTCGTATTTACGCTGGTCAAATTGGGGCACCCTATAATCCAGTTACTAGGCTTATCTCACATTAATGTAGTTGAACATTATTGCTGCCAAGCTTGTATAAGGCTTGACAAGATTATGTAAGGAAACAAACAAATACTGATCATATTAATTTTGGTTTTTTACCCATACACCGATGTGTGTTAGCACTGTATACTCAGTACTTTCCCGAGTCCTGTGAAAAAATATCACAGGCATGTTACTCGGGTGGGATTCGAACCCACGACGAATCCCACCCGAGTAACATGCCTGTGATATTTTTTCACAGGACTCGGGAAAGTACTGAGTATACAGTGCTAACACACATCGGTGTATGGGTAAAAAACCAAAATTAATATTCTTTATCCCCGATGCAAATTTAACATCTATTAAATACTGATCAAAAAAAAATTAAGGAAAAAAAAAAAATAAATAAACAAAGTTTGTCCTAGTCAATAAAAAAGCAGATATCCGCTTTAAAGACAGTGGACACTATTGGGGTAATTGTCAAAAACAAGTCTTCTCACTTGGTGTATCTCAACATATGCATAAAATAACAAACCCCAGAAAGTTTGGTCGTCGAATCTGCGAGATAATAATATAAAAACACCCTTGTCACACAAAGTTGTGGGCTTTCAGATGCTTGATTTCGCGACCTCAAATTCTAAACTTGAGGTCTCGAAATCAAATTCGTGGAAAATTACTTCTTTCTCGAAAAAAACTACGTTACTTCAGAGGGAGCTGTTTCTCACAATGTTTTATACTTTCAATCTCTCCCCATTACTCGTAATCAAGAAAGGTTTAATGATAATATTTATTTTGAGTAATTACCAAGTGTCCACTGCCTTTAATGAACATGCTAACTATATTAACTGCAAACTCTATCCTTTGCACAAAAAAGGTTAGAGTCCTGACGTTTCGACCAAAGCAAAGTCTTTATCAAAGGCATGGAAATCACACAGTAAGCACAAAATCGGCCATTATAAGCAGATGGGCCCAGGATAAGGGATTCGGTAGGTGGGGTGGGAGGGAAGTAAACCTACATGGATTGAGTAGGTTGGGAAGAGGTGGGTGGGTGGGGGTGGAGGAAGCCGGTGTAATGAACCCTACCTGAGCAAGTCTTTGTTTACCGGCTTCTGCCAATCCTTCTCTCCCTGTTCAACCAACTTGAAGAATGCATTACGCTTCCTATAAAAGAGAAGAGACCATTGACAACATTAACCAGCTGGAAGGTTTATAGGAGCTATAATAAGAAAACGGATTTGCATGAGAAGTTCCAGTTGCGGAAAATGCTGTTTCTATTTTTGAAGTGAAATGTCAGCAAGCTTCTTTCGTCACTAAATGAGGGGGGAAATTTACCATCTCTGTATATATATATATATACATTTGTATGTCAGCCATGATACTTGTTCCTTAAAGAATTTTTTTTTTATTGAGTACAAGGGCTGATCTACATTTTCTAACTAGGCTTTAATAGACTTTCCAGACCATTTAACAAGAAGTTTTCTGATTTTACCAAGGGCAAAACCATTGGAAATCAGATATTTAAAAGTATGGAGTTACACATCTAAGCGTAAGCTTTGACATATGCTACTACTGTGCAAAGAGCATTTTAAAGGCATTGTAACTGTTGATTGCAATCTTATACAGTTGTAGCTACATGTATATACCACAAAAATAACCTGTGATAATTTCATTTCAAAGGGTGGTAACATTTTTGAGATGCAGAAAATCTGGAGAAGCAAAACGTCCACGCAGAAGAATATTCTGTAATTCGATTGCACAATCTGAGAAAGTTACTGTCAGTAACGCTTCTCAAATTCAATTTTGTTCAGATAAAAAGTGATATATATTTTTATCCATAACCGCAATACTTTGAAATGAAAAAAAATTCTCAAATGTATTTTACTATCCAAAGCTGCCGTTATCTTCTTACCTAAGTAAGTTTGTATTGCCATTCATTTTCAGATTCATTACCAAATGTACACAGACCCTAGGAACGTTACAGAATTGGTAAGAAAAAAAAATCGTGAAGATCACAGATTTACATAAAACTTACACGGTCTAATGATGATGATAGTAGAAAACATCCCTTGAAATATTTCTGTCTGAAATGTCATATTTGATGAGAAATTAATAATCTACCTATAGCTCAGTGAGCGTTTTTATCATTTTTATTTTGCCATCGATGCAATGCAAAAATTGTAATCGGTTTTTCACTATTCTCTCATGACCCAGATGGCCGATCGATCTCAAACTTCTACAGGTTTTTTAGTTTATGTATATGGTGGATCACATAAAGTGCTCACACTGCCAGCAACTGTTTTGTTAGCAAAAACCAATTCTGTAATGTTCCTTTAAGCGAAAACATGCATGTTTACATGTTTGCCACATCTCTACATGCAATCTGACTCCCAAAGTTGCAGACCCTGGGTAGACAGTGTCTGTGAGTGATGCCAGTACAGGGGGTCTAGTAGAAGCTAGCGAAACGAAAAAGGAAACTTACTTGAAGTACAAAGCCAAGTCAGTGGAGAGTATAGCACTCTCCAGCATTCGTATCAATTCCCTATAGTCCTCAGGAGAAAGGAACTGGAAGATGTTGTTCCCCTTTACAAAGACAAGAATCACAAACATCAACAATAAGGCAATCAAAGTATACACAACCAACGGGTTGCGTTTAGTTATTAAAGTACGGAGCCTTAGGAATGGATATCACAACCAAGCCAGTGCTCAAGGGAACACAGAGAGTGATATCTTAGAGAATTTTTTATTTAAAGGCAGTGGACACTATTGGTAAAAACTCAAAAAATCATCATAAAACCTTACTTGGTAACAAGCAATGGGGAGCTGTTGATAGTGTAAAACATTGTGAGACTAACGGCTCCCTCTGAAGTAACGTAGTTTTTCAAGAAAGAAGTAATTTTTTGATTTCGAGACCTCAGAATTAGATTTTGAGGTCTCGTAATCTGAAAGCATACAACTTCGTGTGACCAGGTTGTTTTTTCTCCCATTATTATCTCGCAACTTCGACGACCAATTGAGCTCAAATTTTCACAGGTTTGTTATTTTATGTATATGTTGAGATACACCACCTGTGAAGACTAGTCTTTGACAATTACCAATAGTGTCCAGTGTCTTTAAACCAGCGACAAGGAATACGACACTTGAGCAATCTCAGACTGTAAAGTGATAAATCTTTGGTTTATGCAACAATGGTAACACTGTCTAGGGTTCTTTGAATTAAGATATGGATTACCCTAAACCGCCACTGTGCTAAAGAACAAGCTTGGATTACGCTTTTTGGATTTTTTATTTTGGTAAGTGAGAATACGGTAAAATGACATGTACTGGAAGATTTTTTATTTTTTTTTGGAAGGCAATATAAAGGAATGAAGTATTTATAAAATTACAATTTACAATTCACTTTTAAAGACCCTGGACACTATTGGTAACTGTCAAAGTCTTCTCACTTGGTGTATCTCAACAAATGCATAAAATAACAAACCTGTGAAAACTTGAGCTCAACTGGTCGTCGAAGTTGCGAGATAATAATGAAAGAAAAAACACCCACGAAACACGAAATTGTGTGCTTTCAGATGCTCGATTTCAAGACCTCAAAATCCAATTCTGAGGTCTCAAAATCAAATTCGCGGAAAATTACTTCTTTCTCGAAAACTACGTCACTTTAGAGGGCGTCAGCCGTTTCCTCACAATGTTTTATACTATCAACCTCTCCCCCATTACTTGTTACCAAGTACAATGTAAGGTTTTATGCTAATAATTATTTTGAGTAATTACCAATAGTGTCAACTGCCTTTAAGGAGAGGAGAAGTACAACTAAAGACAACATTTCACACATACCGGTACTTTGATAGTGATATGTTAGTGGAATATTTTTTCAGGCCTGGAATTTAATCTTTGAGAGGGCAAGGCCATTTTCATTTTGCAAAACGCACTTCTATTCGCAACCTTAAAGTCTTTGTGAAACTTTGGAGGGGCACCAATGCCAAGACCATCCATTGATTTCACCAAACTCTTCCTATTTTAGGATTAACCTTAGAACTTAGGACGACTTAAGTTCAGTAACCATAGACGTTACGACGTATTGAACCCATCCTAAGTTAGGACAAGTTCAATTAGGATGGGTTACTCGTCCTAACTCGAGATAGGATTAATCCTAGCGTTTTGTGAAATCAGCTGCTGGGGCAAAAGAGGTCATGACCTCAGTGACCTCTGTGTAATCCCAGACCTGAGTTTTGCTAGTATGTTGTGAATTCCCTTTAACACAGTTTCCCAGGCATGGTAGTGGGCCACCTTATCGTCAAGCACATCTGTGGGGACATTACAACCAATTACTTTGGCCTGTGGTCTCATACTCAGGGGTCATTGTTCTTGGATTGTGTCAGTTTCTGGTTTCATTAATACAGACTTGTAATTTTACCACAACTATCATGAGGACTCTAGGGTTGTTTTGGAGTTAGCAGCTACACATGACTCTTGCTAAGGGAGCTAGGTGCTAAGGATGTCATGTATAAAGCTGTTAAGCTGGGAAAAAAATGCTTAATGAACTTCTTTACTAAGCAAAAATTAAGTGGGACACTTAATGTACCTTTGGCTGGTAACCCGTTTCTATTGAGCAATATTTTTCAGTGCTTAGCAAGTTTTTGTGCTTGTAGTCTTTATGAAATAGGCCGTGGTAGGATGCAGTGGAGGGGGATGTCCCTAAGGACTACATTATCTATCCAAAAAGATTGTGACAGCAGAAAATATCTTCTTTCTTTAAGATAGTTGGAGTTGGTTGACTGCAAATTGCCTAATGTGGCATGTACCAGAGATGCCAACCCTTTGTCAACAAAAAATAGTATTCCAGTAAAAAGTCAGGTTTTTTTGTGTGTGATAAAAAGGCAATATTTTGCGAAAAGGGGAATTAAGAAAACATCTGGAGTATTCTAAATGGTTTTAACCAGATGACTCTTGTGAATTCGATTGATATGAATAAGCCATTTGCGAGTTAAATTTGAATAATGTCTGGTACAATGACTTGCTTAGCTACATTGCACCCTTTACATTTAAATTCCTCAGACTATCGCTAGGCCATGTGATTAGGGGCAAGCTTTTGTATAGCAACCTCCAGGATGAGCAAACCCTGGTACCATAGTGCTATAAACATCCATTCAGAATTGTGTATGGGTGTTCACCGTCTCTTACATAACTACGCAAAAGCTTGCCCCTAATCACACGGCGTAGCAACTGTCTCGATAGTGTAATGTAAACAGTGCATTGTAACCAAGCGAGTCATTGTACCAGACATTATTCAAATCTAACTCGCAAGTGGCTTATTGTGAGTGTCTATGTTTTAAAACAGTGTCTGATACTGTTTTAACAAATAGTCACACATTATTCTTTGTTGACAAAACATATTCAGACAAATCTTTCATTATGAATCAAAATAAACCATCAAATGTATCGCCAGTATTAAAGCCCTTGCTTATCCTAATCACAACAAAAACACATTAAACAAAATTATGAATAAAATGTGAACAATTTTACACGGCACCCACTGAGTTGAGCTCATAATTATGATTATTTTTCTTTGTGCATTTGTCTTGCCTCTGAAAAGCAGTTGGGGGTAAAAAATAATAAATATGAGAATCTTGCCAGCCCCAAAATATAAATTTCGTATCAATGTGTCCTTGCCAATGGGACAAAGGCTCTGTAACAAATCAAATCATGTAATGACGTCAATGATTTTATAGTCAAGCGAGGTTGCTTTGTGGGTTGTCATTGTCACGCCGTTATAAAATGCATTCAAGTCACCACGTCGGCCAAAAACAGCAGCTATAAAAAAAAAAGTCACCAAATTGGATGAGGTTGTATTTTACATTAAGAAAGCACACTCACACGGGACAACATGTACAAGAAGCTGCTCTGAACATTTGAAATCTTCAAAATAAGTTTTTCATGACAGTGTCTTGTTTTTCTCATAATTTTCTCAGTATGTTCACACTTGTATGTTTACAATTTTTTACAGGAGGGCACAGTACCACACACTGGACACAATAATAACCATCAGAAGTCCTTGTCTATAGTATCTTTGTATATATAGCCCTTTTCAATTGTGAAGTGCATCCAGGGAGCAGGACCAAATTTCAAGGCCCTGCTTACCATAAGCAAAGAATCGGCGCTTGCGGAAGCAGGGAATTCTGTGCTTACGTCAAGCATATTTCTTGGGTTAGCAGGGAAATTTGGCTTGTGTGCGTGTGTACTCCATGTTACTAGGTACTCTACACAGCTAGTGCAGAAATTTGGTAAGCAGAGAGTGGTGATCGTAAGCGCAGAATTCGGCGGTAAGCAGAGCCATGAAACTGGGTTTGGTTTACCAAAAATAATCTCACACAGATATTATTCCTCCAGCTGTCAAATTGACCAACATCGATCTGTTCCCGACACTACGGCATGAAGTAATATAATCGAGGTAACACTGGTGAAAAGCCAGTCATTGAACACTGTCAGAACACTCCATCTGGTCACATCCTTGTAACATGACCTTCTGCTTGACATAACATATGTACTAGAGGCCGTTGACCCTATAAAAAGTGTACAAGCGGCTCGAGCGGTAAAATATACAGCATCTACAGCCCTTTTCACACGAGAGCAATTTAAGAGCAATTTATCAAGGGTCCCTTTTCACACAAGAGCAATTTAAGAGCAATTTAGCAAGGGTCCCTTGCTAAATTGTAGCATGGTTGTAAAACTTTACAAAAATGTACCTCATGTGAAAGGACAGCAGTCTATTTCTACTGTCCAAGTTCTCTTGCAAATACTTGTCAAACATTGCTTCATTTTACAACCATGCTAAAATTCAGCCAGGGACCCCAGTTAAATTGCTGATGTGTGAAAAGCACTTCTTTCTGACCCCTTGAAGCGCCCTCTGTTGGTTATGTAATTGAGACTGAGGTGAGCGATTGTATTTTTATTTTGGCAATTAGTGTGAGCTGCCGATGTTCATATTAATTGATGACGGTATTTTAATTGAATGATATTCATTGATGTGACACTAATTGAATGTCATTGATCAGGCAACATGAGTGTGATGAGGAGACAGTCTTCACTGCGTGGTGATGACCAGGGTCCAACTTCATACAGCTAAGAATATTGCTTACCAACTTTCTGCTTAGCAGAAATGAGCAGGCTACCAGTCACAAATTTGTACATGTGACATGGTAGTTTGGCTGGTAACCTTGTTCTGGTTAGCAACATTTTGTTGCGCTTATGACAACAGTTGGGGCTTCCCAACTTTTTGGCTTAGCAGAAATGAGCAGGATACCAGTCACAAATTGTACACGTGACATGGTAGTTTGGCTGGTAACCTTGTTCTGGTAAGCAAAATTTTGTTGCGCTTATGACAACAGTTTGTGCTTACCAACTTTTTGCTTAGCAGAAATGAGCAGAATACCAGTCAAAAATTGTAAATGTGACACGATAGTTTGGCTGGTAACCTTATTTCAAAGAGCTGCTTCACCCAAAAAGAAATTGCTTACCAACTGTCTGCTTAGCAGAAATGAGCAGGACACCAATCACAAATTGTACACGTGACATGGTAGTTTGGCTGGTAACCTTGTTCTGGTAAGCAAAATTTTGTTGAGCTTAACAACTGTTTGAATAGAGTAAACACCAGCTATGGCTTATGCAGTCACAGCCAGAGGATAAATGCAGATACCTAGCCATGACTGGAGTAAAGCCAATGGTTTGGATTAAATATGGCTGAGGAGAATCAAAAGGGTCAGAGTCAAAGTTTCAAAAGGGTAAAATCCGTGTTTTTACCTCGCTGTTGAGAATCATTATGCAGTGGTCAAAGTGATGATGCTCCATAGTGGATGTACCATACAGCTGAGACAGTGCTGATGACGTCCTAAACAAAGAAAACAAAATAAGATAATAAGAAACAAAACCAGTACTTGAAATAAATAAAGAAATGTATTAAAGGTAGTGGACACTATTGGTAATTACTTAAAGTAATTACTAGCATAAAACCTTCCTTAGTGACGAGTAATGGGGAGAGGTTGATAGAATAAAACATTGTGAGAAACGGCTCCCTCTGAAGTGACGCAGTTTTCGAGAAAGAAGTAATTTTCCACGAATATGATTTCGAGACCTCAGATTTAGAATTTGAGGGTCTCGAAACCAACCGTCTAAAAGCACACAACTTTGTGTGACAAGGGTGTTTTTTCTTTCATTATTATCTCATAACTTCGACGACCAATTGAGCTCAAATTTTCACAGGTTTATTATTTTATGCATATGTTGAGATACACCAAGTAAGAAGACTGGTCTTTGACAATTACCAATAGTGTCCAGTGTCTTTAAATCAGTACCCGCTGCAGAAAACACAAAGTATTCAAGCTGCCTCTCTAGCCAGCGGTCTAGCTTGGTGGTCTAGTGGTCTAGCAATACAAAGGTCATGGGTTCGAATCCCACATTCATGAGTGACTTGCATGTTGATTTTTTGTTACAGAACTCGGGAGAAGAACTCGGGAGAGTACTGAGTTTACAGTGCTTAACACACATTGATGTAAAGGTAGAACAAATTATGAAATCAGATCAGCATATTAACTGGTTTTAAATACCAAGAGGCTCTTAGCTTTGAGATTTATTTTCTTTTTTTGTCTGATAATAAACAGCATCTATTGAAGGAGAACAAAAATAATAAATGTGTTCTTTAGTTACTGGGCTCCATTTTAAAATTAAAGTTTCTTGAGTTTATAAAAAGAAGCTTGCATGGTGAGGTATCAATATATATTTGGTTTGCGGTAACACCATGTGTGTATCTACTTGCCAGGTAGAGTTTGTTCTTTAGAGAACTGTCTTGCTATATATATTCTACTACCGCAGAGTAGATTTTTCGGGAGACTTCTCAGTTCTGAAAAAAAAAACTGTCCTGCTTTTAAACTACTACCAGGACGGAAGGTAGCAATTCGGCTGGGACAACTACTTTACTTATAGGATCATTATTAACTACCACTGAGTGAGTTCTTAATTGGTCTAAACGCTTCGACTAGATTGTTCTAATCATCATCAGGAGACACACACACATGGTGTTACCGCAAACCAAATATTTAAGATCTACTACTCCAAACTCTATGACTTCAGTAAAAATTTCTATGTTCATAATTTATTCCGAGGGATTCTAACCGCAGCTTCCTGCGGCATGCGACGACGACAGAGCCCCAGACAGCTGAATCAGCCAGCCCGACGACGAGTCACGTCACAAAGCTCCGTCGGGTTTAGGGAGAGTCAAACGGTCTAGAAGCATCAGGCAAGTTTCACCTCACACATGCTTCGCTGCCTCCCCCTTCCGTCTAATTATCTCTAAATGACCTGTGTGTGCGCCCCCCCCCCCCTCTCACCCCCAGGTCGGAGTTTCAGCTTCATTGGCAACGCTGATGCGCAATATGGCGAGATTTTTTAGCGCAGAATGGAGAGTCTCCCATCCTCAAGCTGTTTTATTTATTTATTTATTTTATAACTTCGAACATAATTCTTATAAGTTGGCAGGGGGCTGTCTACGGTAAGGCAAAAGTTTTAAAGAAAATTATGAAAGCAATGTGCCTTCCCAGACCTTGTATATATATATTTTTTCTTATTGCTTAGTTTATTTCAAAAATAAAAGCTTCACAGCACTAAGGAGGCTAAGTTGAGTTTAATTTTCACATCATTTAGAAAAGTTAAAAATATAAATACACTAAAACTGGAAAGGAAAAAAAAGACGGTTTAAAATCGCTGAGTTCAAATTTACAGACTTACTTGAGCTGGAAGGCGTTGTTCGTGCCACGATGGTCAAGATCATGACAAAGACAAGCAACAAGGAGTGCAAATGATTCCAGATCTGTCATGACGTTATTCATTCCTCCTGACTGAAAATTGAAAGGAAAGAAATTAAAGCACCAATTACAATAATTAATTTAAAAAAACAGCTGCATAGAATTATATTTTTTATACTCATTTCTCAAAAACTGCAGCACCTCGGCAACTAATATTTTAAGGCACCCTTTTTACTATCATTATCTTCAAACTGCGTAAGTTTAATGTAAATCTGTGGACTGTGGACATTGTGTTTTGTGTTACAAAAAGTACCCAAATCCTTTAAAGTGATTACATGCAAGAGGACTTTAGATAACTATTTAGAGACATATCAACTGTAATATTTAATTTTTCAACTGCAAACTTTTGTTCTTCTTTTTTCCTCCTTTTTTTTTTGAGGGAATACATGTAGGTAATTCACAAAAAATGTTTTCATGAAATAACTTTATATAATATCAAAAGACTAGAAGACGAAAAAATCATTATAAAACTTAAAGTTTGTTAATAGTTAAACCAAACAGCTTGCTGCATAGTCTAACATTAAATCTTTGATAAAATTACAACTTAAAAAAGGAATAAAAAGTTAGTACCTTAAACATCGCAAACATGGTCTGTGCTACGTTAAACGCATGTCGCCAGTTATGATAGATGACGGGGCGGTAGTTCTTGCGAACGCTCAGCAGCCAACGACATAAAACCTATGGAGAGACAAAAACAACACAAAAGAAAAGAAACAATCAGATTATGATTGACACATGGACCGAATTTGTTCTTCTTCATTCAATTGCGAGAGGCTAGTCCCAATCTGTTGCACATTGGCGTAAATGCCAAGGTATCTAGCTAGTAGCAGGGGCTGTTCTGCTAATGCGTACAGCATATGCACCACTTCACATTGGAATGACAGTTGAAGTGGCGTAGGGACCCCCACGGCAGCTCACCGGTCAAACTCAAATCCTCAGCTAGACCCAGGGTGATCATTGGACAGTGGTCACTCAAATGGGTCATCACAATCCAACTCACCGATTATCGTCTGACACTAATGCATTATGTAAGCCCGGCCGTAACTCAATTGTCACTAATCGGGTCTCTGCAAAAAGGCTTTTACGTTAATTTCCTTTGACTCCTGCTTAAAGGCACTGGACACCTTTGGACCAGTTTTCTCACTCGGTGTATCTCAACATATGCATACGACAATAAACCTGTGAAAATTTGAACTCAATTGGTTGTCGAGTTTGTAAGAGTATAATGAAAGAAAAAACACCCGTGTCGCATAAGTTGTTGTGTGCTTTGCTTGAATTTGAGACCTCAGCTAATTCAGGTCAACAGCTCTCCATTGCTCATAACCCAGTAACTTTTTATGCCAATAATTATTTTGAGTAATAACCAATAGTGTCCACTGCCTTTAACGGTTTAGTGGAATGAACGAATTAGGCAATGAGGCAAGAGTACAGTGAAGTTATAACTAGGGGATTGAATTCATCCATAGGTTTCGTGGTAGAATACGAGACCACTTAAGGTAGAGGTACACCATTGGCGATTCAGAAATGCAAGGACTAAAATGGTTACAGCATAAGAACGTACTCTTGGCTGTGCATTAAATTATATCCAAGCCTACCGCTGACCATCATCGGTGGGTGCTAAGGTACATGTTTGTGAAATCGTTATCGGTGACGAAAACACACTACCTGAATTCTTTTATTCTGACAACCATCCAGTTAATGAAAATTAGCATTTAAAGGCAGTGAACACTATTGGTAATTACTCAAAATAATTATTGGCATAAAACCTTACTTGGTGACGAGTAACCGGGAGCTGTTGATAGTATAACACATTGTGAGAAACGGCTCCCTCTGAAGTAAGGTAGTTTTTGAGAAAGAAGTAATTTTCCACGAATTTGATTTCTAAATCTCAGAATAAGATTTTGAGGTCAAATGTGACGAGGTGTTTTTTTTTCTTCACTCATTATTATCTCGCAACTACGACGACTAATTGAGCTAAAATGTTCACAGGTTTGTTATTTTATGCATATGTTTAGATACACCAAGTGAGAAGACTAGTCATTGACAATTACCAATAGTGTCCCGTGTCTTGAATTGTCCATTTGAATTATTGTACATCTACAAAGGTATTGTACCCTAATTAGAAGCCAAGTATATTTCTATGATGTCTGCTAAGTTAAAAGAATTCAATGTTCAAAATAATTAGATTATGGTTTAACAATGAGGCTTTTGCTAACTCCTCCAGCATGATGTATACTGCAGTTTGTATATTTTAAATATTGTTGTAACCCTTCCCCAGGGTGATAGGGTATGTTCTTTTGGAACAAAACAAAAAAACAAACAAATTATTAAGAATTTAAAGTGAAATGTCCAAGTTTTACCGGATGATCATAAAAGACCTTCACCTTTGTGCCTAGAAGAAAAAGTGAGCATATTTATGAGGCGAGTAGTAGTTGTATTGACATCACCCTGTCTTTAAGATCGCTCCGAGACAATTTGCACAGGACACTACAAGTCTTCACTTAGCGAATAACGGCTCCACATCCACAGAGTCCTGTGCTTTTCATATCTATCTGACTCGCCTACGGCTTCAGAAATAAATAAATAACGATTGAAGAAAAAACACCATTGCAAAAGATATGGATTGTGGCTTGACGGATATGGTGAAAAAAAACTCAATAGTTTATGTCAGAAATGTAAAAGTGTATTACATGTAGGTGGGACTTTCACTGCCGTAGACTAGTAAAGATAATAAATTATTACAGGCTAGGAAATATGAATACAACTTGTGATTATTGGGTGCTAAAATATATACCTTATCAGAAACTTTAAAATGTCATGTCAATAAATTATAAACTAATAACACTTTTGTTGTTTATTTACTTTCCGAGAAGAATTGTAGGAAAAAAATAACCTTAAAGATTTGAATAACAACAACGAAATGATAGAAAAATATTGTGACAAAAAAGTGTTGATTCTTTCGTGATGATACTTTTACAACCTTCTTACAATCTTTGTTTCAATCAATGAAGTTATTAAAGATGGAAATTTGCATCAGGGATAAAAAAAATATTAATTTTGGTTTTACCCATATACACTGATGTGTGTAAGCACTGTATACTCAGTACTTTCCCGAGCTCTGTGAAAAAAAAATCACAGGCTTATTACTCGGGTGGGATTCGAACCCCAACCTTTGCAATTTTAGAGCAGTGTCATACCAACTAGACTACCGAGATTGCCTGGGAGCTAGAGGCAGTTCGAATTCAATATTTTAGCAGCGGGTACCGCACCAATTTAAGTTTTTCAAGGTTAGATCCAAGTTCGGGACACTTCTTTTTATCTCTTTTTCCCGGTTTAAAATCTTCCATTTCTGATCGAGAGTAATAAATATCCCACACGAACACACGGCTGCGCTGCTCAATAATTACTCGAATACACACACAACAAGAGGCAATCCGTACCACCGATTGTTTGTACAGATGGGAGTCTAACTTGGAAAGGGGAAGTGTTAATATCCTCTACGAGTAAAAACCCTCCAACCTTTACATCAAAACGCTGGGAGACCTCTCAGACATAAGATTTCAGTTGTCATGGAAATTAATTGACAATGGTTACGTGAGCGTGTTTGATGAGAACAAAGGTGAGAGCAATAAGTAGAAAAGCACAAAAAAAAGACAAAAAAATGTGAACACCTTCGGAGGTGTTACATCAAATTCTCTTAAAGGATTTGGGGTTTTTTTGTACGACACAAAACACAAAAAGCCTTCAACTTAATTTCATTTTCATTATGGAATGACTTGTTTCGCCGCAATCACCAAACTGATTCTCCTCAGAGTTTCAAGGGACTTTTAAAGACACTGGACAAAGACCTGTCTTCTCACTTGGTGTATCTCAACATGTGCATAAAATATCAAACCTGTGAAAATTTGAGCTCAATCGGCCGTTGAAGTTGCGAGATGTGTGTGCTTTCAGATGCTTGATTTTGAGACCTTAAATTCTAAATCTCTCAAAATCAAATTCGTGAAAACTTCAGAGAGAGATGTTTCTCACAATGTTTTATACTATCAACCTCTCCCCACTACTCATAATCAAGAAAGGTTTTATGATAATAATTATTTTGAGTAATTACCAATAGTGTCCATTGCCTTTAAAGACTCATTTGTATCAATTTATATTTTTGTAACAAATTATTTTTATTCTTATACTCCATTACATTCTTTCATGTTTTTGTGCCGTGCATAGGAGGCTCCTGCATTAATCACTACATAAATGTCTTATATTAAAATAAATCATTTTTCAAATATTAGTTCCCTCAAGAAATTGTGTCATATGAAACATAAAGCTGAAATATCCTGGACAGGATGCATGCTTGGCCTTATAACATGAACTGCATGGGGCAATATCAGTCATCAATCAATTGATACAATTTGGGGCCCACAGGGAAAGGACTCCAATCAATACAGTAACAAAGTTGTCCAATTATAAAAAGGGTCCAGTCCCCACCTGAGGTCTCGACCGCAGACAGGAAGGTGAAAGACGAGGGGGATGGAAGGTAAAAAGGGAAGGGAATGTAGGGCAATTGTATGGAGACTAAACAATACATCGTCCTTTACTTGTGACTTCCTCTAGCCTTGTGGGTGAATTACTTCACACCTTGAATTTCTTGGGGGGGAAAATTGGAGGATAATACGTGATGATTAAGACGATAAATAACAAATTTACAGATCTAAGGGGGGCATTTAAAATTTTGGCAAATCGAAATTCAGTTTTTATCAAAAAGAAAGAAGAGAGAAAGGATGTATAAATTAACATAAGAAAGAAAAAAAGATGACAAACTACCAAGCTGGCCGAGTCATCAACTTCAGTCCAAAGTAAAAGTTGTTTGTTTTAAACCCGGGAAAAAACAATTGAAAACTACTAATGTTGGAGGCTTTTGATCTAAAAAGCTGTTTCATTTGAGCCATTACTTTGTATAGATTTTGTTATGAAAAAAATATTTTAAGAATCAAAATATAAAATAAAAAAATCTAAGTATTAAAAAACTCAAAACTTTGGGTGGGTCAAAACAGTTTAAAAATAAAAGAAATCAAATTGACTATCCTGAATGCTCCCGAATTAAAGGTATAAGTTATTATTGTGGAAAAACCAACCAATATTAAATCTGTATATAATATAATAAAAAATAAAAATAAAAAAATAAAAAAACTAAGGTCCTGTATAATGAAATGTTTTTCCACTGGAAAGAAAAATAGTCTTTAAAAATTACTCCTAATAAATCTCTAACAAGCAGCTTCCATGAAAGACGTCAACACCAATCTCGCACACAGCGCCAAACATTGATTGAAGCTAAGTTTCAAGGCGACAGTTCTGATCAATTTGAAGAAGCCGTTCTCGACCTGCCCAATTGCAGACTGTTTTATTTTGATGAAAAATTAATTTGCCATTTCATCACTGACCGATTCTCTCCCGTCTTTGTTAAATCCATCCAGATTTGAATGCCCTGGGGTTAAGATTGTATTATGCGCCTCACAAACAATTTAAAGGCACTGGACTCATTTGGTAGTTGTCAAAGACCAGTATTCTCACTTGTAGTGTATCTCAACATATGCATAAAGTAACAAACCAGTACAAATTTGTGCTCAATCGGTCACCCAAATTGCAAGTGAATAATGAAAGAAAAACACGCTTGTTACACAAATTTGTAAGCTTTCTGAATGCATAATAAAAGGCTTCAGCTGAAGTCTTTTATTATTTTAGTGAGAAATTACCTCATTCTCAAAACTATGTTACTTCAGAGGGAGCCAATTCTCACAATGTTTTATAAAATCAACAGCTCTCCATTGCTCGTTACCAAGTAAGTTTTTATGCTAACAATTAACAAAATTAGTGTACCAGTGCCTTTAAGATGGAATACTAAATTGTGTCTTCTGATGTCAACTACCGAGCACTAGTTGAACCATCCAGAATAAATCAACCGGCTCTTTTGTTGTTATTATTAATATTATTTCTGGTAATAAAACCAAGGATGCCTCATAAGTGAAGTTAATCACTGTAGCTTGCAAGCCGGAGGAAGGCTGTAAACAAAACTCGGACATAAAAAGACCAGGGGCCAATTTCATAGTTTTGTTGGAGCAATGGATTGTTACAAAATTGAACAAGGAAATCCTTGGAGAAGGTATTTAGGTCAGAATAATATTAAACTAAATGTACATTATATTATGTTATTTATAAAAATAAAAAAAAAATTAAAGTTTGATGGAACAATGGATTGCTGCAAAATTGAACAAGGAATACCTTAGAAAAGCTACGAAGTCAGAATAATATTAAACTACATTATACTCACCAAAAAAAGAAGAAGTTTGATTGAATCTTTTAAAAAGCTATTTAAGTCTTTTAAAAAGTTATTTAAGTCGTAATAATAGTATTATAATATTCTCATTCTGACACAGCTAAACAAATCTTAATTACAAAACAGAAAGGTCAAAAAAGGAGGGCTGTAAACAAGGGTCCTGCTTTGTGAACCAGAAACACCAAGAACATTCAACTGGCTCTTTTACCCAACATTTCTTTCTAGAAAGGATTAAACCATGGTGTAAATAAAATAATTCCAATTATCTTCACCATAAACAGTTAGTGAGAGTCATTGCTGACAAAACAGTTTGAATCTAGGATCAAAATTTTAGGAGGTACATTGAAGTTAAGGCATTTCCACCTTCTGTTAACCCCTGGGGTTGTAGATTTCAAGGAGCTTTTGTTAACAGTATCCAAAGCACTAGAGAAGTAGATCAAAGAACATGGTTTCTTGATATCTAAGGGAAATAACCGGTTTTGGTTTTTTTTTTTTTTTTTTTTCTCAGGCAGACATACAAAAGTCTGAATTCAGATAGAAGCATAGAGCTATATATATTGACTAGAGTGCCAACTTGCCCCGCGTTTTGAAGCCACCCTGGGCGCAGACATGTTTGATGTGTTCCGTGACTACGGAATGATTTTAATTTAAGAGAACACACATTGCCGCGATTTTGTTTTTACTTCGGCGTGTGCGCTTACATACGCGACTGCCCATTCGCATACGTCCACGCTACGAAAGGCGTAAGTTCGACTTGATTGACGTACTAAAAAAAGTATAGGCGCCTTTTAAACATGACGCACATGACGCTCGCAGTAGTTGTACGTTCATCAGCAGATTGTGCCTTCACATTTGCTGCATTTTTTGGTTCGATGACTCATAGCAAAGAACAAACGCACTATCATGCAAATAGCTGTACTATTGCCGTACGAAAATTCAAGCTTTTGTATTGGTTGGTACATAAACATGGATGCGCCCACACAGCTTCAAAAACCTTAGTGCAAGTAAAAACAGGGTGTTAGCGCTCTAGTCAATATATATATAGCTCTATGGATAGAAGTCATCTATCTCAAAAGAGTCATTATATCTCAGTATGTAACATAGCTTTCTTTCCATTGACTGCTTTGCCTGGTATATCATCATTTTCCCCCCCCTTCTTTCATATATACATAATATTTTCAATTTAGTTAATCAAGCGTCGTTGTTGCTTGTAAGTTGTTTTGTTCCTATTCGCATGTCCTCTGTTTGTCCAGTTATCTTGTCTCTGTCTGTCCACAGGCTGATTATTATAAGCCTCGGCTTATCAAATCAGCCTCCCTTTTTTGGGACTATTTAGATCTTTAACTACTCTGTTTGCTATTATACAAATATTGAATGCTTCGAGTGCTATGGTTAAAACTACGACTCCCGAGGTGATCGGAAAATGGAATGGTCTGAGGATCACCGAGGGAGTCGTAGTTTTAACCATAGCACGAGTTAAAGCAGTCAGTATTTGTTTTATAACACCCCAACAGACTATTTATCATCTTCGTGCACGTAACGTTCGTACGCGCGTTTCAGATACACAGATGCACAACTGATTGGGTTCGAGGTGGGTAAAAAGACGTCTGGGTACTGCATGCCGTGTGATAGTTGTCGGACTATCACACGGGAAAACGATGCACTATCACACGGCCGCTGTCTAGTAAAACTAAGACATATTATGTGACACGCTCTAAATGTTACACTACATTTTATCTTCCAGTACATGCTACTCCACCAATCAGATGCTCAAATTGGAGGGTGGTTTGAAAACCTATATACTACTTCCAGTGTTTTTATTGCACAATGCGTATTGTGAGTGTCAATGCGTCATGCTCTGTATACAGACAGTGCACAAATTACATTCTAAACTTTGTGGGCGTGCAAGCTCTGCGTCGCGAAATAACGTTCTGACATTTTAAACTTTGCGCGTTGCATGAGAGACTGGAAGATAAATTTGTTGTAACATGCGCCCTCGTGGAATACGGAAAAATATAGCGCTTCTGCGTCCCATATCCAACGAAGGCCTCGTTGGATATGGGAGGCAGAAGCGCTTTATTTTTCCGTATTCCACGAAGGCTTGTGTGATAACTTATAGTATGCATTCTGAAATGCTATGTTTTTTTACAGTATGGAAATAAATGTGAATTGAATTGAACTGAAGTCTTACATTTCTCTGCATCTATGATACAAGCCCTCAAATTCATCAAAATTGTGTCCCACAACACACAAGCTTTAAACTCTCATTTAAAAACTAACATAGGATTTCCCAACAGAGATGCATATAAAGCCAGTCTCTCATCTCCCCATTACTAGATGCTTTCTACCTTTGCACAATTATTCATTTTAAATTGCCCTGTCAAAAAGCTCTCTTACTCTATTCTGATCGGATCATACTACCAAGTACGAAGACACTTATTCTAAACTACATCAATTTAAAATGACACATCATTTTTGCATGATGGTGTTATTATTATGGGTAGACTAGGAGCCCCATCCATCCGAAGCTCATTAACTACTTCCTTTTTACGAGAGCAGGCTTTATGAATATCTAACAGCTCAATTTCAAAACTCGGACATAAAAAGACTTAGGGGCCAATTTCATAGTTTTGTTGGAGCAATGGATTGTTACAAAATTGAACAAGGGAATCCTTGGAGAAGCTATTTAAGTCAGAATAATATTAAACTAACTGTACATTATATATTATTAAAAAAATATAATGTAAAATAAAAAAGTGTGATGGAACAATGGATTGCTGCAAAATTGAACAAGGAAATCCTTGGAAAAGCTATTTAAGTCAGAATAATATTAGACTACATTATACGCAAGAAAAAAAGTTTGATTGAATCTTTCAAAAAGCTAAGTCCGAATAAGTCGGCTAAGTCAGAATAAGAGTAAACTATATAATATTCTTGTTCTCATACAGCTAAACAAATCTTAATTACAAAACAGAAAGGTCAAACAAGCAATCAAACAAATTCTTAGAATGCCTTTACATTTTGATTGAGACAAAACAAAAGCCTTTCTGATGCTTAAGCAATTCTCAATCAACTTTCCAACTATCCCATAATCTCCAGAAGGGAAAATCATCAAAACAGGTCTAAATAATCGCTTTTTTATTCGGAACGGAAAAAAGACAATCGTCTTGACGATGATGATTGTGTCTCAGCAGCAGTGATTGCCAGTCATGTGTTGTTATAACTCTCCGATATATGGGATTTAAGGCATTGCATGGTCAGGTATCAATATATATTGCAAGAGCTAGTCAAAACGTTGAGACCAATTTAAGAACTGACTCCGCGGTAGTACAGTTGATCACAATCCTATAAGCTAAAGTAAGTAGTCCCAGCCGATTTTCTATACCATACGCCTGGGTAGTAGTTAAAAAAGCAGGACAGTTCTTTTCAGAACTGAGAAGTCTCCCGAACCCCCAAACATCTACTCCGCGGTAGTAGAATAAAGCAAGACAGTTCTCTAAGAACAAACTTGGCAAGTAGATACACACATGGTGTTACCTCAAACCAAATATATATTGATACCTCACCATGCAATGCCTCAAATCCTATAATATAAATTTGGTTTGCAGTAACTACATGTGTGTAACTCCCTTGCCAGGTAGATTTTATTCTTTAGAGAACTGTCTTGCTACATGTATATATTCCACTTTCACGGAGTAGATTTTCAGATATTCCGGGAAACTTGCCAATCTCAGTTCTGAAAAGAAATGTCTTGATTTTTTAAAAACTACCTGGTCAGAAGGTAGCAAAATTACGAGTAATAGGGAGAGGTTGAGCTCAAATTTTCACAGGTTTATTATTTTATGCATATGTTGAGATACACCAACTGTGAAGACTACATGTAGTCTTTGACAATTACCAATAGTGTCAAGTGTCTTTAAAGTTTTACTTCTTTATTTATATATATTCAAATTGACCACTTGCAAATTTGCCGTTATTCAAGGCTGGGAACTATGTAGGAAATGAGGGCCACGTTTGCGCCGTTAGAAGTGTTGTTCTATTTATTCTCCTATAAATCAAATTTCTTTTTGTTAGAGGAGAAGGTGTCTGAAGTTACACGAGGTAGGCAATGGACTGGGGCATGATTTAGTAATCCATGGTTCTAAAAATTAACATTTTAATGAGATACGGTCAAGGGTTTGACCGTAGGGACATTATCAGTCACTTTTCTATAACTGGATATTTATGTACGAAGGCTTCATTGCCAAAATGTTAGTTAAATTAATATACCTGAAGATGAAATAAAATATCGGGAGCAAACAGTGGGTCAACCAACAATAGAATTGTAACAAAATAAAATAAAATTCAATTAAATCTTAGATTTTATAATAATTTTTTTTAAGTCTTTAGCCTCTAAGAAAAACTCTGCTAGGGTCAGGCCATTTACTAGCTTTTGCATAAATCTTTTCCAAAAAAAAAGGAGAAGTAAAGGTAAAGAAATGAGACTTACGTCATACGGGACGTGGAATTTGTTAATGAGATTGCACTCTTCAAACATACAGATCGCAGCTTGTAGAGTTTCGTCTTCCAGCAAGGAGAAATCACTGAAGGAAAAGTTCTGAAGGTTCATCTTTCCTAATTTCTCGACTGGCCCGGCTGTCTGTAGACAGAAATAGGAACAGAAAAGACGGGCGATATTAAACGGTTTTGAAATCTTGGTTTACCAATGGAACCAGAGCTACTAAAGATCCCTTACATAGGGCGTCCACTCTCAAAAAGTGGCATCCCTGAGCCCAGAGGGAGATCACTGGACGATAGCTGTTCTTTGTGCGTAAAAACGAGCAAGTGACCTCAGCGTACCTGGTAGTGTATCGCATTATGCAAGGTACACGACGCCGAACACACCTCCGATTTTTTTATTTTTATTTAAGTTGGGGAGTACAGGGTAATTGCATTTTTGTAAATAATTTGGGGTTGGACAAAGACGAATTGACTAGAGCGAGATTTGCATCCAAGACCTCCAAATTTACATGCCAGTGCTCTACCAACCAAGCTTTTTAGCCCTGTGTTGCCAGTATCCCTATTTTGACAATATCTTTGATCGGGGAAGCCAGTCAGAAGCAATACAACTGTTAACTGCCAAGCAGCCAGAGATCACACCCAAGTTTACCATACAACCTGGGAAGCAACTGCCAGGGGATCACCTCAAGCAGGTGCAACTTTTTATTTCAGATACATCAAATAACAACAATTTGCTTTGTCCAACCCCAAATCACTTCATATTCTGCCTAGTCAATTTCCCTTGTGGTTTATTATTTGCATTCTATACAATTGCGCCATGAGCATCACTTGTGGAGGATACCAGCGCACTATAAGTGTTCATATTATTAATACAGTAAGGTTTGTGGTAACACCATGTAATGATAATGTTAACTTGAGTTGGGGTGGTTTTGAAATGCCATTGATTGAACTCAACATTTCAATCAGTATGTTCTGACTGTCTTCTAGGGAGAAAAAAAAAGAAGACGATCAGAGCATACCGTTCGAAACGGCGATTTGAAACCTACAGTTCTTTTCAGAACCACCCCACCTCAGTCTAGAGATTATCATTAAAGGGTGTTACAGCAAGCCTTATACTATATCGTATTTCACACATGCAAAGTTTCAAATCCTACTTATTTTTGTATACGCACTTTGAGTTTATCTACTTCATCTTGCTGTGCCGTTGCGTGATAGGAAAGCACCTCTAGCGCCACCTGCTGCTTGGCCATCAGCTTCACTGCGTTCTCATACATCTGCGTATTGTGGATGCCCAGCCCGCAAAAGATCGCAAATGCCTGTAAGAAGAACAAGTGCACATTGTAATAAGATTTCAGTACAGCCAGGGCCCAATTTAATAGAGCTGTGGTCAATTTCACAGAGAGTTAGGACTAGTCCTAGGAGATATAAGAAACATATGGCTAGTCCTACATGTAAGTTAGGACGAGTAACTCTTCCTAACTCGAGATAAGACTAGTCTTAACTCTTTGTGAAATCCACACCAGCTTAAGTAGGAAACATTGCTTAAAATTTCATGCTTAGCAGAAATAGTTGGTTAGCAGTCACAAATTGTACATGTGACATGGTATTTTAGCTGGTAACCCTAATCTGGTTAGAATAATATTGTTGCGCATTAGCTACACTTTGTGCTAAAGCAGAGCTCTCTTTGAAATTGGGCCCAGGTTCTGTACAGGAGTGCTGCCTACAGGGACTGTGGTGGAGGGCATGGGTTGGAGCAAGGCTTTCTCAAAAGCCTTCCTTAAAACAGGCCACGACCTTGCAAGTGCTCCTGAAGTAGAATTCTCCTATTTTTGTAAAATATTTTTTATGACGTATGCTGAAGAGTACTACCTTAATCAAATGAATGCGCTGTCCCATGCGATGACATTAAACGTCCTCCCAACCCTCCCCTCCCTCCATATTGCAACCCCACCTCCAAACTGCTACCCAATCAACGCACGTAAGCATTAGCAGTGCATCTCGGCAACGCCCCCCCCCCCCCCCATTGCAGGGATTACACAAATCCAATTTCTTGCGGTTGGGTACCATAGCAACCACTTAGCACACCAAGAAATGTGGCTCGTCTTAACATGTGGCCCCCGGGTCGTTCAGAGTTTGCCCAGGATCAAGACAGATGTATTAACTTTATTAACTTCCCAAGGGTTACTAATTAATGTATTGCCGGGACATCTTCTTTTAAGTTCTTTTTTTTTTCTGTCTCGGATTTAAGAGCCGGAATGACATCACAGGAGTTGGGACCTGTGGAAGCGTTGGACACCTTCACCACAGTCCAATAAGTGTTCTCGATGTTGCCGAGGCAAGCGCCAATAAAATTAAACCATTTACCCTAGTTTTTTTTCAGCATGAGAATGACTTCCTAGAAAAATACTTGACTTTTTTGGACAGGTTTGTTATTGAACATGGCTGGGAGTTTCTTTTTTGTCATCAATTTTCATAGAGGATTCATAAATCCCCATCTTCAGTCACAAGTATTTTGTTGTTTTCAATAGTTTCTCAGGAGGCTAAAACATACCTGCCTCAAAAAAAGAGTGGTGCATTTTTGTACTAAACGCATGAAACCACTGATGTAAAACTCCACTAAACAAATTTGCCAGCTTAGCAGTTTTGTTTAAATTTTTTCCAGCTCCTGAAAGCAGACTATACAAGCTTCAAATATGGTTACTCATTTGCAGAATTAAATTTGACAAGGATCAGCTTACCTCTTTGACGAGGATCAACTTACCTCAAACAGATTCTCATCTTGGTCGGTGAAGCTGAGATTAACGGACGCCCCGGTCTTGTTGATCATCTCGGCTACGCCAACGATTTTGTTCTGGCTGTTGTAGATCGGCTGACAGAGCAGGGAGCGGATCTTGAAGTCCATGTCTGCTTCGCAGACCAGTTTGAATTGTGTCTGTACTTCAAACTTCTCAATGTTGATGATCTATGGGGAGAGATGAAATAGTGCAAGATGGGTGAAAGAGAGAATGGATGGAAAAAAGGAATAAGGGTCCTAAGTTAGGACTAGTCCTAACTTGGGACTAGTCCTAGGAGATATTAAAACCGTATGGCTAGTCCTAAGTTAGGACAAGTAACTTGTCCTACCTAGAGATAAGACTAGTCTTAACTCTTTGTGACAGGTTCAAATAGCAATTGCTGGGGTACCCTGTGCTTTTGCTGTGGTAACCTTTTGTAAAGTTCAAATTTTCAAAATTTGTCAAGCCCCTTACCAGAGGAAAATTGCTGTGTCCCCTTAAAGAGTGAAATTCAAAGACGACCTTCGAAAGATCTCACTCAACTCCGAAACTCAAGATAAAATAAGGACTCTTAAAAATGTGGAAAAAAGATTCCCAGATGGTTCTTAAGCTAAGATTCTACAATTCTGTTTATATTTCACTAATATAACAACACGTCGTCGGTAAAGATGTTTCCGTGGGATGTTTGTATATTTACCAAAAAGCTAACACCAGATGGTGAACCGTTTCAAATTCCTGTTCCATTTCACATTTTCATGAAAATGACAACAAACCAGATGAAATAGATGTTAACCAGAGGAACTGAACTTTCCTATCTGAGGTTTTTAGGTTTTATAGCCACAAAACAAATATATACACAAAAGTCATCTATTTCCAATAAGTTTTGAGTCTTCTTGATATATTTATACTGACAAGAGATATGTTTACTAATCCTATACGCTAAGCAACATCATTTCTACTGCTCATCAACTGGCCACGTAATCAGAATTCACAAATAAACAAGAACTCCTTGGCCGAGCACCAAGAAATAAAAATAAAATTCTCCCAGGTCAGTATAAATTCAGGAAATCATTGATATTTTTTATAATTTTGTTATAGTTGTTTTTGTTTATCAAAGTAATTTTTGAGGGTGGGCATTTTGATAGAGCTCCTTTGTGAAATAAAGTTGCTCCCTCTTTTTTGCTCGGCCTAGTATTGTTTAATATATGCCCTTTAAGTAAGTTTCTGCGCTATATTCTTGATCAAGTTAACACGCTTTTTTTGGTAGAGAATATAATTTTAGTTTTTGAGACACTTTGAGGAAGAAAGAAGTAATATTTGAGGGTGTGCATTTTGAAAGACCTCCATGGTGGTATCTAGTTGCTCATTCTTTTTTGCTCAGCCTAGTATTTTAGAATATGCCCTTTAACTAAGTTTCCGCGCTATATTCTTGATCAAGTTAGCATGCTTTTTTTGTAGATAGAATATAACTTAGTTTACCGGGACACTTCGAGGAAGAAAGAAAAATCCTTTAATTTCAGCTTCTTTGAGAGGGGGGGATGTTGTCCCGACGCAAACAAGGAGCAGGGACTAGGGGGCACAATACAAAACACAAACATGAAGGCAGGCCGGTAATAAAATATGATACTCAATCATTCTGAGAGGGTCCTCCCTCAAAGTGGCGGCTCAAATTGGGCCCTGGTGGCCATGGCATTTTGTTCAAACTGTTTTCACGATTCAACTGCTACGCTTGTTCTTAGCCACGACGCTGCTTCTTTTCAACACTCTTCTGGGGTTACTGTTACGCCGGCGTGCCATCGCAAACCCCTTCTCAAGAAATGCAACACAAAAGCGCTGCAGATATTTCCGAGTGGCATGGGTGATTCAATAACACACGCACGAGGCATGTTTATATTAAATGCCCGCGGGCGAAAGCGATGATAATTTGTACATGGTACAAAGAGCGATTCTAGTGTCTATATTGCAAACGCTGAATCGGGCATGCAAAAGTCAAGTACCTATCTGTGTCAAATTTCATTTTTATTGCATTAATTTCAACTTAGGAAGAACAAGAAGGGAAAAAATGGCTTTCTGTGATAGCCAACATTGAAATAATGGGGGAAAAAATGTTACATACCCGTGTTTAATATTAATCTGTAATAATTGAATAAGTGTAATATTGCATCCGTACTTATTTGAGAAAGTGAGAACATTCTTACCTAAGGGGAACTAAGTGCAGGTGGTCTTTTCTTTCTTTACAATATAAAATTCACTCTCTGTTCTGATCTAGAGAAGTGCTTGAGGTTTTAGGTAGTCCTTAATTCTGCTTTATAGAAATGCATTATTTGATCAAAAGATATACAATCACAATCCCTTAAGGCCCCCCCCCCCTTAAATGAACAGTCTAGTTCCCACAAATAAAAGGGATCCGCACAAAATTATTCTGTGTTCAGTTTTTTTTTTATCTTTTTCATTTTGTACAAGATCCATACCAAAATAACTTGATGTACATTATAACAGTATACATGTAGCTCAATCCCAGGTACTGAAAAACTCCCCCCCCCCCCACTTTCGTTTTAACAAATCAGTCAATCCAAACCCAAACCGTAGCCTACTTTTTGATGATGGCACATGGGGGCACTGTCTTTACAAGCGTAACCCCCAACCGGCATTTGCAGGAAAAAATCTTCGGGGGCTTAATTTTTTTTTTGCACCTAATGCAATAAGGCATACCGGAGACAAATTATGTAGATCGTTATCGACTTCTCACTGACGATTGGACAGATAAAACAATTGGTCAAACGGACAGTGCAATGACTGCCTCGCAACGAGGGAGGGCAGGGGGGGGGGGTAGTAGCACACCGAGGTTAAAAAACATTCTTACCTTTCCTGTCAAAGAGACGTATTTGGCGATCTCGCAGTAGACAGACTTTTTCAGCACTTCGTCACTGTGAGTAAAACAAAACAAAATCAGTGTTATTTTGTGTGTGAAATATTCGGCCTTATAAAATGTTTACTCTGTAACTAAATATGACATGAAAATGCCTGTAATGGAAAAAAAATTGTAAGAAGTAAAAAGTATCAAAAACAACACTTTTTCAGCCATTGGATAAAAATAATAAACAGGTACATGCACAGGTCAAGTGTACGAAGGAGAAAAATTCAACTTTGAAATAATATTTTATAAATCTACTGATTTGAAATGATCAACAGCTGATCCTTTTTCGAGTTTACTGGAAATTGACAAATATACCCAACTTCTTTTCATACTCCATTTATTTGTCATATGGACACATTTATCATATTGACACATTAATTTTGTACCCATTCTTGAAAATGGTGACCCAGACCAAAACAGGTCATAACAGCACCCTCAAGAGTCTGAAAACTTTGAAGCCATGCAATCTTTATTTTTAGTATTTATCTATTTTACAATTCTGAAGGGATATAAACCGGTCGCTAGTGAGCGAGGGATTGGTATCAAATCCTGTCGTGAGATGAGACTACAATCCCGGCCAAAATGCTTGGGCCACCCTTTCCTGAAACAACAGATCCCTGTGCACTTCCCATTCACATTCACATTCAAAACATTTGCCCGCCCCCCGCCCCCCGCTCAGAAATTCACTTTGTTTGGACATTCATTATCTTTTCAAAGCGTTCTTTGCATGTAAAAATTTTTCAAAAAAATCACTCAGACAATCCCGGCCAAAATGCTTGGGCCACCCTTTCCTGAAACAACAGTTCCCTGTGCACTTCCCATTCACATTCACATTCAAAACATTTGCCCGCCCCCCGCCCCCCGCTCAATGTTGACTGAATTCGGAAGACAGTCGGCAAATGGAACCAACATTGAAAGGGGGCAGGGGGGCCCAACGAGATATGGCCGGGATTGTAGTTATTTATAACAATGTTATGCACATGTTCCCTATTGGAGAATTATTTTATATTAAAAAAAACGAAAGAAAACCTGAATGCCATGTTATTATTAAACCGCCATAATTCACACCTCCCACATTGTAAAAAGCATTGTAATAATAATTTGGGATGGGGGAGGGGGGGCTAATCATCCTTACTCGCAGCTAAGAGCTGAATTGCGAAGGACGCGGCTACAGCGTGTTCGAGAAGCAAGCATGCAAGGGCGCCTTTGGCTGCCAGCCACATCAACCCATTTTGACCACAGAGCACATTATGACCGAGGGAGGAAAACCGGATGGTCTGGAAAACCCTTGTGGCACAGCCGAGAACCAACGCACAGCTCAACTCACATATGGCCCTGGCCGGGTATCGAACCAGGGTCACCTTGGTGAGAGGCAAGCACTTTACGCACAAGCCAACCGTTGCCACCGCAGTATCTTACTCAAGCCAGAAATTTGTAGTTTTCAGTACAAAAGCCCTAGCTGCGGTGTAAAAAGAAATATAAGCAGCGCCAGTTTTGTTTTTGATTCCCTTAAATGAAAGCCATGTTTGGATAATTTTCCTCAGCAGAGAAAAAAAAAACGCAAAATCAATTAGCGACTAGCCAAGGCCAAGTTATTAGTATTTTCCAATCCTAGTTTGATGGATTTGCCTCTTTTTTTTGCAGAGCGAGAAACAGGTTCCTGGTTTGTCAACACATCCCAGCTCACACGATCCTCTACTCTAAACCACAACACTATCACCTAATGGGATTTTAATTAAAACGTTCAATCTTGACTCCGCAAACATTAAGGGAAAACAATTTTTGGTCCGGCATTGCGAATCTCCTCTTGACAATCGTAGTGTCACGTGGGGTGAAACGAGTTATCCAGAGAACTAGTCTGGAGTTAAATGTAGGTATACCTAGTGTAAGCTGATTAAGATAAATGAAACAAAATTCGTGACCTATTTTGTTTTGGTGAACATGAACTAAGTCAAACGTATGTACAGCACTTACTGTTGTTAATCTTTCTGTATATAAACATACGAGTGAAAACTCATGACACTGCACTCAGAATTTGTTTTGTCAAGATTTTATTTATAGACCATATTGAATATGATGTCATCGTTCAAATATCTGCCCTACAAGATGGCGTCTGTGCGCGTGTGCGTGTGTGTGTGCGTGCATGTGCCGTAGAAATCAAACCAGCAATGCTGCGAGCTGCATGCTTCATTGATGTACACGTTTGGATGCGCGTACAGTTTGACCTTCAAGATGGTGACTTTCATAGCAAAAAAAAACAGTCTATAGCTACTTTCACTTGTCGTTGTTATTGGTTATTGGTTGTTATTGGTGGTTTGAATTCATAAAAGCACTAAGAAAAAAGAAATTAAGTATATATTCTTTTAAGTAAGGTGTCATGCTTGAGTTTTCTTGTACAGATCTTGTGAATGTGATGTTACAAACTGTTGCATGATGCTTAAGCAGAAAATAATTATTAAAATGTGATGCTGAGTAAAAACAAGCAGAACACCAGTCACTTGTACATGTTGGCATGGTATTTTGGCTGGAAACCTTATTCTGAAAAGCATATACTTGTTGCGCTTGGCTACTTTTTGCGCTTAAAAGCAAATCATGACGTTGTGCTCAAGGGCCAATGTCATAGAGCTGCTCAAGCAGGAAAATGTTGCTTAAAAATTGTCTGCTTAGCAGAAACGAGCAGGATACAAGTCATACATGTATATTGGAAAGAGACATGCTAATTTGGCAAGTAACCTTATTCTGGTATTAAGGTTGGTGTGCTTAGCTTGTTTTTGGCTGAATCTTAATCAGCTCAATGAAATGTGCCCTGGTTTTGAAAGAGACAATAATTTGCCCGGTCACTCAGTGTGACCATGGTGTGACTTAGCTACTATTTGTGCTTAAAGGCAGTGGACACTATTGGTAATTACTCAAAATAATTATTAGTATAAAAACTTTCTTGGTGACGGGTAATGGGGAGAGGTTGATGGTATAAAACATTGTAAGAAACAGCTCCCTCTGAAATGCCATAGTTTTCGAGAAAGAAGTAATTTTCCATGAATTTGATTTCGAGACCTCAGATTTAGAACTTGAGGTCTCGAAATCAACCATCTAAACGCACACAACTTCGTGTGACAAGGTTTTTTTTCTCATTATTATCTCGCAAGTTCGATGACCGATTGAGCTCAAATTTTCACAGGTTTGTTATTTTATGTATATGTTGAGATACACCAACTGTGAAGGCTAGTCTTTGACAATAACCAATAGTGTCCACTGCCTTTAAGCACGTCCATGAAATTGTGCCCTGGTTTTGAAAGAGACATCAATTTGCCTGGTCACTCAGTGTGACTTATCTACTTTTTGCGCTTAAGCACGTCCATGAAATGGTGCCCTGGTTTATAAGAGACGATAATTTGCCCGGTTACTCAGTGTGACTCCACATTGTCTGTCATTTAACATTAGATTCTGACGAAACGGACAAAAAAAAACTCCACGAACACATTCGGTCGAATGGAAAAATATGTTTTTTAATAAATTCAAAATTAAGGAATAGATTGAGGGTAGCAAGAGAAACTGACATATTGAACCAATCATTGGACATTTTATGGGTTTTCTATCAGACAGGCTGGCTCTCTTGGGTTGTGCCACCCATGGTGTCTAAAATGAGTTATGTCGCCCCATCAATTCTGATAACTGAACATAAAACATTCATGATGATGCTTTCAAATAATATTGACTACATTCATACCATATACACCGTGTAATAACAGGGACCGATTTCATCCAGCACTTTTGCATAGCAAAATATTTTGATAGAACAGACTTTGTGCACACAGAATGGTTATATTGGGTAGCATGAAATGATGATTTTTGAGTAGCAACTGAAACATTTTGCATAGCATTTACTAAGAAGGGATGGCTCTGAGAAGAACTGGTTGGTTTGGTCCCAACAGTGTGCACTGTAGCAGTTCTCAATATTGGAAATATTTTTTGAAGGCAGTGGACAGTCACTATTGGTAATTGTCAAAGACTAGCCTTCACAGTTGGTGTATCTCAACATATGCATAAAATAACTAACCTGTGAAAATTTGAGCTCAATCGGTCATCAAAGTTGCGAGATAATAATGAAAAAAGAAAACACCCTTGTCACACGAAGTTGTGTGCGTTTAGATGGTTGATTTCGAGACCTCAAGTTCTAAATCTGAGGTCTTGAAATCAAATTAGTGGAAAATTACTTCTTCCTCGAAAACTATGGCACTTCAGAGGGAGCCGTTTTTCACAATGTTTTATACTATCAACCTCTCCCCATTACTCGTCACCAAGTAAGGTTTTATGCTAATAATTATTTTGAGTAATTACCAATAGTGTCCACTGCCTTTAAGATGAGGCGAGGGGTTTGTTTAAAGAGGGACTCCACTAAAGGTCAAATTAAAATTTGTGATCCATTCATTTTACAATCGATAGAGACCCTATGAAAATGGAAACAAACCAACAAATGTTTAACCTCAGGTTGTAGGAACATGTTGCCTTGAATTGGATGAGTTGGTCTTGGACGAGTTGGTCTTTGAAAGCGTTTGGAACAGTTTGTTATGAAATGCATGTGGTTAGAAATATGTTTTTAAAGTAGAATATAATGATCCATACAAGTATCACTCGAAATTGCACGGTTTTCCTTTTACATCACGAACTAGAGTTTCTTCGCGACGTAAAAGGAAAACCGTGCAATTTCAAGGCATGTTAGTGTGAATCACTATATTCTACTTTTAAACTATCTAGCTAATTATTTGCATTTTAAAACAAATTGTTCCATGATGCTTTTCAAAGACCAACTCAACCGATCGAAGGCAACGTGTTCCTTAAAAACAGTGTAAAATGCCAGTGTTCGATACCCGTCCTCAAAAGCAATTTTTGTCAGAATCATAAACGTTTGATGGCGTCACATTTCAAATAAATTGGTCTGTATATATGTAGTAAATTTTTCTATAGAGAAATTAGTTTCGTGCCTGAATTTTAACGACATTCAATCAAAACATCAAAACAAGATTGACCTCTCTTGCCATTACCACGTACAACCTCTTTGTGAGTAGTGGTGGCCCTGAGAAGAGAGCCTGTCTGTACGCTTGACGCTTTGGTTAGTGTGGTCTGATCGTCTTCCGGAGAGGACAACTTACACGTCACATACATAACGCTAAAAGAGAGTAAATCCAGAGCGGGGATTCATTAATGCAGACCTGAAGGACTGCTGACCATCTTCCTTCCTTCCTTCCCTCCCACATGGATCTTCCAATGCAAACAACCTCTCCCCCTCTCTTCCGTAAAATGCAATCCAGCAATGCACTCAAGAAGAGCACTCTTTCCCCAAAAAAATCTAAAACAGACAGGTTCGCCAGTCTGGAGCCAATTTCATTGAGCTGCTTTATTAGCCCAAAAAATTGCTGCTAAGCAAAAATGAGCAAGATACCAGTTTCATAAAGCTGCTTAAGCAAAAGAATTGCTGCTGAGCAAAAATGATCAGGATACCATTTACAAGTTGTATATATGACATAAGCTTGGGCAATATCACGATATTATCAAATATTGCGATACTAACTTGGAAACGATTTCGATACCGGATCAATTTAGTTTTAATCGAAATATCAATATATCGCAATATATCGCGATATCCGTTAAATATCGCGATATCGGGATGTATTTCCTAGCTGAGACATCTTGCACCTTATAGGTTTGGAGTAAAACCAGACAAATAGGTCATTAGAACACCTCTTTTATGCTGTGACTACAACTTTCACTGGGAGTTTGAAGACTGATGATGTCAAATTTAATTAATCGCGATTATATCGAATATCGCGATATATTGTCGGCGATATATCGTGAATAAAATAAATCGATATCGCCCAAGCTTAATACGACAAGGTATTTTAGCTGGCAACCTTAGTCTAGTAAGCATGATTTTGTTGTGCTTTTTGTGCTGAGGCAGCTCTGTGAAATTTGGCCTTTGACGGCAACAAGCATTCCAGATCTCATAAGAAGCATCTAGCACCAAAACGAACCATGAGCACTCTTGGAAATTTAACACCAACGAAGACTCTGATTCTTATCCATAAATATTTCAATCATATCTCTCCCAGCAACTTCTCCCACCCCTCCACTTAAATGTTTTAAATCTAGTTTTCCTTACTCCCCAATGTTTCCTCCCCGCGTCTTCTTCCCGTTGTTCCATGATAAGACGGAACAGCTGTACATTTGGGAATTCAAGCTTCGACTTGATATTATTTTTGTGCCCTCTCTACGAGTCTCCCCCTCCCCCCCCCCCTCCCTCTTGCTTCGGCAGATCATATGTTAGGAAATGTGATGCGCTGAGATGATTATTGTGGTTTATAAATGCCTTCACTATCCACCCTCTCTAGTAATTCACTGGCTTCGTCTTGATTCTCGGGAGATAAGTTTATTGGGAAAACCTTAAACTCCTGAGCTACACAAATGTTTGCCTTACGGTTTATCTGCAAAATATTCGCAGATACGATTTTAAAAAATGGTTTAAAGGGGCTGTGGTGACATCTACTGCCTCGACAGAGACACACTCCGTTTAAATACAAGAGTATTTGGCTTTAGATAAGCTATTAAAATAAAATCTTATGACTTGTAATAGTAGCTTTAGCCCAATCACTTGTGCAATATTTTATGTCATTTTAATTTATCTACAAGTTTACTTTTTATTTATTTATTTATTTATTTATTTCCTTTTATTGTTTATCCTTACCTTATCTGTTATTATTACTTATTTATTTTTAATTTATTTTTTATTCTTAATAGATTTTTAATTTATTTTTTCTTATTAGATATTTATTATTTACTATTGGTTGTATAATTATCTGCTTTTGTTATTGCTTTGTGTACTAATTTGTTAAATCTATCTTAATTTCATTGTGTACCCCAGATGTGGGGCAACAGATCTACGGATCATAGTATGTATTTGCTTTTGTTGTCCCTTGCCCATCTCGGGTATAATTATTGTCAATGTATTTTGTTTTGTACTGTTATGGCAAATAAAATAATAATAGTAATAATAATAATGAGTAATGCGCACATATCCACCCTGCTAGGTGTTCAAGGCGCAGTAAAACCAAAAACAACACAAAAGAAAACAGACACAACAAATTAGTCCTAGTTCTTGAATACCTGTGACATATAAGATAAGTTTTGAGAAGAGATTTGAAATACTGTGGTACAAAGACAAGACCTAAGATTGGTTGTTTTTTACTGAGCCATTGTTTATCACAACCCCTGATATTGTTTTATGGTTAAAACACCATCTATGTCCGATGATCTCAGACACATTGGTATTTCTGGTTTACCCAATCGTTTCTCAGGACCATTATTTTTAGCTTTGAAAAAAACCCACAATCCTTCAGAGAGAGTCTACAATTTAAGAAATGCGGCACGTCTGGAAAAATTATCATCTGGATCAAGGAGTCATTGGGAATGCTCCATGTTTCTCGAAGATGGACATGAATGTGAGACTAGAACAATATTGCTGATAAGTTTTATTCTACTCCACCTTTATAAGGCACTGGACAGCTTTGGTAATTGTCAAAGACCAGTATTCTCACTTGGGTGTATCCTAAGTACATAATATGCATAAAATAACTAATCTGTGAACATTTTGACTCAATTGGTCATCAAAGTTGCAAGAGAATACTAAAGGAAAAACACCCTTGTTGCACAAATTTGTGGGCTTTCAGATGCCTAATAAAAAAGGCTCCAGGCCTGAAGTCTTGTATTACTTGAGTAAAAAATTACCGCAAACTATGTTACCGCAAACCTTTCTATATACTGCTACTTCAGAGAAAGCTGTTTCTCACAATGTTTTATACTATCGACAGCTCTCCTTTGCTCGTTACCAAGTAATTTTTTAAGCTAACAATTACTTTGAGTAATTACCAATAGTGTCCAGTGCCTTTAAAGCACAAGTAACACGCACAACATCTAACAATCACTCATTATCGGCACTCCTAACAAAATATTAGAAACATTTTAAGCACATGCGCGAATTGCAATCATTTTTTTTCTTCTTGGAGACTGGAAAAGCAATTTATTAGATTTCAAAATTACTTTTGGCACATGAACATAACGCCGATTTAGATCGCACCTGTACTTATAATGTGCTAATCATGTGCATCAATTACCTTCTTGAGGTGTTGAACATGTGCAAAGTCTACCAGATAATTACACAACACAAATTAATTTGTCGATGGTCATTAATAATAATAAACTGCACTTATAAAGTGCACAGCACCTGACAAAAAATTCCATTCAAGGGAGCCAAATTAATACATTTTTCTTGTCAACTTCAAGCAATAAATAGTATCATAAGAAGGAGTAATAGTTGAATGAAAGAATTAAAAAAAAAAAAATTAATTATTATTATTTTTGTTTTTGTTTTTGTTTTGTTTGGTTTTTGTTTTTGTTTTTTTTGGGGGGGAGTCCTAAACATCTATGATGAATTTGTTTTATTTTTCACTTTGGTTTTTACCCGGGCAATTTAACAATGTATGTCCCAAAAAAATTGGGGAGGAAAAAAATTGAAGTTTCTGTTATTCTTTTGAGGTGTGTGGAAAAAGGGAATTCATACCAACAACTAAAATTAAATCATATTAAAAAGTATATTAAAAGTATCCCCTGCTTTTAAATATCAAAATTGAACAGCAGACTAACTGAAAAAATATCAGTCAATACTTTAATGTCAAATGCAAGACATGCCATGGACATTATTGAATGTACTCACTGGATAAAATTATCACAGCTCGCTTTAAGAATCCTGAGATAACCACATGAAATTTTCTGTGCACTTGACTGCTTCTGTTAAACAAGAGTACCCATTCATGTGTGTTGTGTGTTGTTGTCAATTTGCATTTGAGAGAGACTTCTGCTAGGTTTGAAACGTCAGACAAACTTGTTTGCATTTATACGATAGGTCCTTAGTTGGTTAACAGTTGGCAACAGCTAATTCTACTCTCTAAAATTATTTTTTAGAAAAGTTAAACATTCTCAGAGAAGTTATTTATTTGAACCTTCTACATGCCCTTTAAGCTGGAAACTACAAGCTTGTTTGAAAGCCAGCCACATCGCAAGCACTTCACCACTGCCCCATACGGAAATCATCGCGAGCAAAGAAAGCGAGTACAAATAGATATGGTTTCCCTTTTGTACAGGTCATCGCCAAGAAGGCATTAAACATCATTTACATGCGTTCCAATGTGTTTATCCCACCCTTATACAGCCTCATGAGGGGTTAGGTATCCCTGAAGCACCCCCCCCCCCCCTTCCTGAATCTTATCAAGCACGTACGTCGATGTCTGTGCTAAGAAACGGTCTTTCGACTCGAGTCTGGATACACTTGGATGATAATGGCAAGCTAGGGCGATGTTGAGTACTTTACCACGTTTGGCTGACAGAGAGAAATGCGTCTGAGGCACACATCTTCTTCATGGCTCAGAGAAAAAAAATCCAATCTTTGGAATTGCTGTGATGTCAAGCATTGATCTTCTTTTTCTTGAATCAAAGATGCAACGCCTCTATTTTTTTGCAGAATGTATCTTTCAAAGTATTTTATTTTATGTGAACTTGCTTTAAAGGGTTTTTTGCCATGACATGACCCCTACTGAATGAAGATGTTCATGTAGTATAATTTAACTGTAGAAGTTTCAGCTTCATTAATCGTCGAGCATTTGAGAGAGAAAAAATGAAAATCACAGAGCATCTTTTCGAGAGTCTAGTCGCTTAAATACATTGTACATTCTAAAGTGTAGGGTTTAGGGCCAGGGGTGGATTTCACAAAGGTAGTCCTAACTTAGTACTAGTCCTAGGCAATGCTAAGAGATAGGACTGGTCCTAAGTTAGGACCAGTAACTCATCCTAGGACTACCTTTGTGAAATTCACCCCAGGTCACACGAGGCAATTTACAAGCATCCAGTTCCAGGCAATCTCCAAGTAGGAAAGCCATTCACATTTCAATGTTCACCTACTTTTCTTGTTGATCGAAAGACAATGTTTGAAAAAAGACTTGTGCCCCACCAAAGTGGTCCTGTAGCATGCTCTGCAGTTGGTTGCCTCCAAGTTGCCTGTAAAAGTTGCCCCGTGTGACAAGGCCCTTAAGTTACATTAAACCAACGTCTATGGACATTGTGTTTTGGGTCCAACAAAAAGTACACAAACCCTTTAAATGCAAAATGTATTTTCATCATACAAAGAAGTGTCCCTTACAAGAGGAAGATTGCTGTCCCTCGTCTACAACGAAATTCAGGGCCTGAACATCTCATTATAAATGACATCGCCTTCTTAAAGGAACATTTCAGAAACGGCAACATTGAACAACTCTGCATGTATCTTTAAAGAAATTGGTTTCTTGGTCTTGAGGAAAAATAGAAAAACCGATTGAACATTTTTGCATGGCATGAATAAAACGTTTACTGAGCAATAAAATTAGCGGGGAATAAGCAGGAAAATATTTACGGTTTAATTTATTACGGTTAAATTCATTACAGTATTATTTATTTCTCATAAAAAAATGACATTATCAGACTGTGTAAGTTTGATGTAAATCTTTGGCCTTAGACGAGTTCTTTTCTGATAAATTCTGTAATGTTCCTTTAAGACAACAGTGGAGGCCTATTAGGGGATCCAAAGACCCCACTCAATTTACATCAATCAAGCTCCAATTAATGGTCATGTATAAAACCCCAGAATAATCACTGCTATAAGTATGAGGGAACGATGCAACGACCACAAAAAAAAGCACCGCCTCCTCACAGCGATTATGAACTCCCAAGTAAAAACTGTTCCCCTCCAATTATAGACCTATTTACATCATACATCCTAGCTAAGTGATTAGGGCATATTAATCACGAGCAGCAACTGCAGGAATAATTGGTGAATAGACATTCCCAATTAAATTGATTTGTTCATTTCTTTGATGTTTAATAGATGTTAAATTTTGCATCAGCATTACTTCAAATAAATTTCTGCTGATTTTTCTTTAAAAGTTAAAGGCACTTGACACTATTGGTAATTACTCAAAATAATTGTTACCATAAAAACTTACTTGGTAATGAGCAATGGAGAGCTGTTGATAGTATACAAAACATTGTGAGAAACGGCTCCCTCTGAAGTAACATACTTTTTTGAGAAAGGGGTAATTTCTCACTAAAATATTTGATTTTGAGACCTCAGCTAACTGAGGTCTCAATGTCAAGGCATCTGAAAGCACACAACTTGTGCGACAAGGTTTTTTTTTTTCTTCAATTAATCTCTCGCAACTTTGATGACCAATTGAGTTCAGATTTCCACAGGTTTGTTATTTTATGAATATGTTGAGAAGACTGGCCTTTGACAATTACCAAAGGTGTTGATGCCTTTAATAGGAACAGCTTGTAAACCATTTTTTGTTTTGGTAATTGCCTTCAGAATTTCTTTAATTTTCTGTGAATGATTCAATTAACACACCTCCCACAAAACATGATCCAACCACTTTATTTATTTATCGCATTGTTCACTACATCCTGAAGTTTTATCCCCCACTTTTCAGTATCCATTCTCAGAATCAATTCAGATTTTCCAAAATGTAACAAAGTCTTTGTTAAATTTAATTATTCCGGTGTGAAATCAACACTGAGTAAGCATTTCAAAAAATCAAAGCACATCTCCGCAAACTATCAGTTACATATTCAGTTACATATTCTTGAGGGCATATGCGTCCGAGGTAAGTAGCCAATCTCCGTCTATTTGTTCAGATTTCTCCCCAGTGTTTTCTCGCATTCAGCAGGTTGGCTACACACAAAAAGTCCCCTCGGAAAATTCCCCAATCCAGTAAACGTTGGAGCTCCGATACGGATTAATTGAAATCTCGTAGTTGTATACTCGTGCCCGGATGATCGTGTTCCTGTTTCTGAATTCTCTTACCCCCACTAACGCTATCGAATATTGACTGTCTACTCCTTGGGTCATCAGTAATGCCTTCAAGGAGTCATAAACCACAGCTGGCTTTCCATCGGTTTCAACACCTTATCAAGAAGAGTCATCATAAATAAATATAATGAACTTTAACATTTGTCATCTTAAAGTCGTGACGACTGGGATGATGGTTTTTTTCCTTCTGTATGATGGGTTTTTTGTTGTTTTTTTGTGTCCCCTGTCTAGTTTCCGGGGGTTCGAGTATCTCAAGACTGAAGTCCGTGGGTTCGACTGAATCTTCGTGACTACTGATGTTTGCCAGAATAATTAAATAGCAACAACTACACAGAGCGTAGTTTTTCTAAAACATTTGAAGGTGTTCATATTTGCTTTGAGTGCTAGCACTTGATTCTTACTTAAAATAATAGTATTAGAGTCTTGCATAGCACATGTATTCACCAACAAGGTGCTCATGGCGCTGGAGTAAAAAGAAACACTTTTAAGACAGGTTTTAAAGTTTTATGAAACAAAAAATCGATTTATGCAGCAGCAGGGTTTACAAGGTGCTGTGGCAAAGACACAGTTTCTGTCTTCTCATCTCAATTAACCTAAGAGCCTGTTACCTAAGACTAGGTTACAAAAGTAATATCGACCATTCTCGAAACAAGTCTTTCATCAAAATATGATGTCAAATTTTGATGTAGTTTTCCTGTGATATTGTACTGCCTAATTGGTATGGAAATAACTCTGAACCTAAATTTGATTAAACTCATATTCAGTGCATTTCTGTTTGTGTGTAATTATATTGTGTATAGCATGTATGCAAGGAAATTGTCCTCCATGGTAGGACCAATAAACTGAATTGAATTGATTGAACTGAAATAAACACCATTGTAATAAACTGTTCATTTTATCTCGTTGTTAATCCAAGGGCACTCCGAAAAGTGAACTTGATCACTATACTAGCCAAGAAACTCATGGAGAGAGGACAAGGAAGTAAGTTTTAGTTTTAGAAGTGGGAGGAAAACCCCAAATATTTATTTAAGGCAAAACCCACACAATACGGTATGGACTCAAAAACCAAGTTGTGCCCCCGGTGGGATTCAAACCTGTGTGGCGGTTTCAGTCTTCCGCCGTGTTCAGTTTTCCGGGTGACGTAGCCAGACAAAAATACCGCCGCGAGTACTCTGGCGAGTACTGTAGTTCAGTGAAATAAAAATAAATAAATAATTAAATAAATAAAATAAAAAACGATAATAAATAAATTTAATAAACTAAACCAGAATATTATGAAAAAATTCTCTGACGCTCGTTCGGTATATGTACCACTGGTTAAATACAGGATAATTTGCTTGGTCATCACACCAAATTCTCTCATACGATCCACGCGTTCGCCGCTCATCGACTCGTGGACGCCGCCATGACAGCTAGCGGAGAGTAACACGGATGACTCAATACGGCACTAAAAATGGACTACTTTCGCTTGCTGTGCGCAGGCATCGCATGATGTAATGTTACCGTATTTGGTCATTCGGAAAACTAAACACAGCGGAAAGTTGAAACCGCCACACCTAATTAGGTGGAAGGCGAGGAAAGGTACCACTACGCCAACCCAACTGCTTTTAAAAACTGTCCCTGGAAATCATTCACATGTATTAAGTGTTAAAGGAACGTTACAGAATTAGTAAGAATCAAAAATCGTGAAGATCACAGATTTACATAAAACTTACATGGTCTAATGATGACGATAGTAGAAATCAATCCTCGAAATATTTTTGTCTGAAATTCCATAGTTGATGAGAAATAAATAATATAATTTCTCGTTTGGAGTTTATCATTTGGAGTTCATCGCTCAGTGAGTGTTTTATTCATTTTTGTTTTGGCACTGATGCAATGCATCAATAACAAATTGGGTGTTCAAGGCGCAGTAAAACCAAAAACAAAACAAAAAAACAAAACACAACACAAAGAAAAACAGAAACAACAAAATTAGTCATTGAAAACCTGTGACATAAGATAAGTTTTGAGAAGAGACTTGAATTTTGCGGTACAAACACAAGATCGAAGATTAAGTGGTAGAGAGTTCCAGATGATATGTTAGAGATAGCAGTGTTAGGGGGCCGTCCAAAGATTGCAATATTTTTAAAGTCATACAAAGAGACCAGAGAGATGAAGTCAAAGATCTCAAATGACTCTCTGTCTGACCTGACAAGTGTTGACAGTTTTCGAGGTTCCCTTAGTTTGATAGATTACTCAAAGAATTAGCAATGTAGCACTTTCAGACATGAGCCCAGTGCTTACTTCACTCGATGGTGTATGCGGAAGGGAAAAACCGCGACAAAAACAATCAGTATGCGCTCATTAAACAAGTACAGTATGTGCTGTTTTCCTAATTGCAACACAGGAAATTGGCTTTGCTTTTGCGATTCCTGTGAAACTGGTTTAACGAATTACAAAACCCTGCTTGAGATTTCGCAGTTCCACCTGATTAAATATTTGTTCCTAAAATTCTACCACTACCATTTCTTGTTTTACCCTAGAAATTGACATCAGTTCAAATTCTTCTACTTTTAGATGTGGCCCAACTCTAAAACAAAAATTTATAATTAAAGGAACACAGTGCCTTGGATCGGACGAGTTGGTCTTTAAAAAGCGTTTGTAACCGTTTGTTATAAAATGCAAATGATTAGAAAGATATTTTAAAAGTAGAATATAATGATCCACACAAGTATCACTCCAAATTGCACAGTTTTCCTTTTACCTCGTCCACTAACACGGTCGGCCATTTAATGGAGTCAAACTTTCGACTCCCATAAATGGCCAACTGTGTTATTTTGCAAAGTAAAAGGAAAACAACGCAATTCCGATGCAAATTCATGTGGATCATTGTATTCTACTTTAAAAACATCTTTCTAACCATATGCATTTTATAACAAACGGTTACAAACGCTTTTCAAAGACTGACTCGACCGATCCAAGGCAACGTGTTCCTTACAGACTTTCAGCTACCCTTGTCTCTAAAAGCTTTGTAAATCAGCACAAAGCTCTGTTCTGCCTAAAAGAGACTCTGCAGCCAATTTATAAGTGCTGACTTGATTCTACTTTGGTTGTGAATTTTCCAATGAAAAGTGTATAAGATTTCTGTGCATGCACAGTATGACTTAGTGCTAACAGATCTGGGTTGTATTTCAATTTTCTAATATTAATAATAATATTAATAATAAAGAACACTTAATAGAGCGCCGGTATCCGCCTCAGGAAGGCGCTCATGGGGCTTAAGGAGAGAAAGACAAATTAGGACTGAGGATTGTGTGAGTCTTGCATTTAGCTACCAGGCAATCTCGGTGGTCTACTTGGTAAGACACTGCTCTATAATTGCAAGGGACGTGGGTTCGAATCCCAACCGAGTAACATGCCTGTGATATTTGTTCACAGGACTCGGGAAAGTACTGACTATACAGTGCTAACACACATCGGTGTATGGGTAAAAAAAAATAATAATAATAATATTCTTCAGCCCAAAATTTAACATCTATTATGCCTTTAATCTTGTTCATGTTGTTGGGGCTATTCTATCAGGTACTTGTTTTTTTATTATTTTTATTATCCCCCTTTTTTTTTTTAAAGCTTTTGAGAAAGACTCTCTTGCTAGGTAGTAACAGTTTTGAGTTATTCTATTCCCAACATTTTGACTTGACTTGATTTGGTCAAGGAACATCTGATCAGTTTTGGAACCCGTGAAAGTACAGCGCATAATCTCTCCCCCCCTATGGGAGACAGAGAATAATCTTGTTCTTGTCTAAAATGCATTTTCCCCGATTTATTTCAACAGCGTAACATGACCTCGGGTAGAAGTGACTATTTATCAATACTAAAATAATATCATTCTCGGTGAAGAAAATATCAAAACCCTCATGGAAATTGATGGACAGAATTTTTTTTTGTTTTTTTCTCTTTTCGTCTGGATTTTTTTTTTGTCTCAAAGCCAGAGGGAGTGAGTGGGTACATGATAAAGCTCACGAAAGCTATTAAGCAAAGCTTTCTGAAGAGGTTACACTCCGTAGTTTAAGATGTCAGAAAGGTGCTTGCCGATGGGTTTGCGCCGTGTAAGCCATTTACTGCGTTGGCGAAGAGTGAGATGGTGTGACATTTGTGTAAAAAGGTATATTTACGTTTGAATGTGCACAAAGTGAAAAATACCTAAACTGACTTCTTCTGATGAGATGCTACATAATGGTTCTTATCGATCTTCCCCGGGCAGGGAGGGGGCGGATTGACTAATTCACCACACACAATAAATTCCTCTTGTTTGAACCAGGGATGCGTCTGAACTGTGAGCACAAAGCGTGAAAGCTTGGGAGAGTGAAGACTTGCGAGCATGAACCCTGCTTGGTTTTAAAAGCCCTCCTCTGCAATCTGGGATGTTCTGTTTGGTTGTTATCTTGATATTGATGAATTTTTTAAATGAGTTTGATAATGTTGATTTTTTTTTATTTATTTAAATTTTGTAAATTATTATTTATTTATTAAAAAAAAAAATTCAAAAATGAATTTCCTGTAAAACAAACGGAGAAATTACATCCCTGTAAAAACAAAATTGCTTGAGAGAAAGAAGCTAAACTCACTTGGGCTGTTTGATCTCTTCCTTGTTCTGGCAATGGAGGTCAAAGGCTTTGCTGAAACCGGCGTGGAATTCCTGAGCAAGAAAATAACATAACAAAAATAGGTTTGGGAAAAGGAAAGGAAACACATTTGACAAAAAAAATTTGATTTAAAAATGCTTTTCAATCAATCGTCCTCAAGTAAAAGGAAAGTATCAAATTGCAGAAGTTAAATGGGTCAGAATTGTGATTAATGTACCTTCTATAAAACCGAGATAATTCAATTATTTTTAGAATTTTTTTTTTTTTAAGATGCAGAGACAATTACTTGCATTTCTTTTGTTAAAACATCCCAGGGAACATGTACTTTCCTAAAAAACAGGTACCTTTGGTAATTGCTCTAAAAAATTAATGACCAGGAAAACTTGCTTGGTAAAGAGCACTGAAAAGCTGATGGAAAAAAAAAGAATTGTAAGAAACGACACATTTGAAGCAATTTAGCTTCAGAGAAAGAGTCACCAACAAATTTGAACTTGGAAAAAAAGGCTTTGTCTCCGAGCGCTAGATTTGTTTGCAAAACTTCTGTAAACTTATTGTTCTTTATTGAGGCTGTCTCAAACAATATTTATTTAATTTGGTGGTTTTTTTTTTTCCAGAATCAATCAGAAGCCATAAAAATGCTGTTAATTTATTTAGAATCTAGCCAATTCCACTCAATAAGAAGGTAAAGGGTAGATTAAGACTTGTTTAATCAGTAACTTGATTAATACTTGAGGTGTTGCTACACATGGTCGGCATACTGATGATGTAAGAGTTGGCCTCCTCCAGCGCCCCGGGGCGGAGTTCCGGCAAACTCTCTGCATCTTCACCCTGGTTAAGGTAGTACATCCCCTTGCCAGGTATATTAAAAGCGCTGAAGCCCCTTGTAAGTGAGTTGGACAAACAGGGCCTCGTGGCGTTATTATTACTAGCGCACGGTGTTAAGCACTGGGTTCTTCGCTAGCCCACTTTTTCCCCCGTGGGCTTTTGGGGGTTACAGTGTCACATATTCATTTCCCTGGCCGGTGTTGTGGAGAGGATCTCAGGGCAAAGCAGGCCAACAATGTTCACAAGAGAGGACACCACAAAAAGGAACTCCCTTGTGTAATTGTTAGGCCCAAAACAGTGCGCCATCATTGCTCAGAGGCAAGTGCAAAACACTTCAGCAGTACACAGGGTACAGCAATAACATTCAATGTGCCATTTAATTACAACCATTCTTCAGGCCCTGTTTTTTTCCCCTTCTATAGTTCTATCTTTCTTTTCTTTTTCAATTCTCGCTGACTTTTTCGCGTGCCCGTTCATGCGAGAAACTTCCTTCAAGATGGGGCTATGGTGGTAGGTTCAGAAACAAATAGGCATGCATCTTGCATAATGTAATCGTCTCAATGACTAGCCTTTGAACGAAATCAGAGATTCAGCTAAAACTTGAAAGATCAATTTCGGATGGTTTAATTTTGCCATTGTTTCATACTGCCATTAAAACTTCAAATCAATTACCTACATGTAAGAGAGCCTTTACTCTGTACCAGTATGTAACAAAGAAAACACTTTTTATACTTCCATTCCATCGAGTTTGGGTAAAAATACTTTTGCTTACAAATTTGCTTTGTGAACTATAGTCTTTTCAAAACATTTATTCATATATTGTTTGTTTTACAGAATCTTTTCGTTGTACACTTGAAACAGTAAAAACTCAAGAGAAACTGTGTTTAAAAAAGTTTAGGTTGCAAAAGTTTGAATTCGTAAACTGACATCTGCTGTGATTGTTTTGTTGGCGTGCATGTATTTTCCTCTGACATGATCCCTGCTTGACTTAAAGAAAACAATTTTATTCTCAGTAAATTTCAAATCTTTGAAAACAAATGATTTTAATTAGTTTTCTAGGGCCGTAGGTCTTACAGACAGTGACCCAATTAAAACTATTTTTCTCATAAGCAGCATACAGTGTTCATAATAATTGTTTATTTTTATAGTTTTTTTCTTCTTCTTCTTTTTTTTCATTAGTGTCTCAATCAATATGGGCGGGGGAAGATGGGATATGGTGACGCCTAAGGAATGTATGGATTACGAAGGGTGTACTGCTGACACATCATTTATTTTACACTCACGGCAAGATGGCACGACTGATTTAATTAATTTCGCAAGTCACAAGAGAAGCCGAATTCTACTGGTAAGGATCAGGTATCCAGACTCTCAAGAAATAACTCCTCGAACAACTTGTCCAGCCTTTCATTCTTTTCCTTTTTGAGAATGTATAAGAAAGAGTGGTGGGGGATGCCGTTCATAAAGTTATTTTCATGTTTGACTTTGGATAAAATCAAGCTCTCTTTCTTCTCCTTTTTCCTTTTTGTGAATGAAATAAGAAAGGGTGGTGGGGATACCGTCCTGAAAATGGCTTTGACGTACCTTTTAGGCTCAAACAAAGAATTCTTCCAAAGAAAAGAGGTACCCTATAAATTAATAGCATCTGCATAATAAATTTTGCATCTAGTGCCACCATTTGTAGGTAATTTCTATAAGAATGATCTTGCAAGGTCATACAAAGGTCATACCAACCAGTACAACCTTTCAAGGTCACATCCACTGGTAAGAGCAATATGAGGTCATACTTACAAATTACTGACCAACTTGTAAGTATGACCTAGTATTGCTCTTACCAGTGGATGTGACCTTGAAAGGTTTGCTTTAACTTTTTAAAGATACAGAGCTAGCGGTGCAAAAGTACAAGGTCATATCATTTGCTAAGGTCGTATCTAGACGATGAGGTTTAACAAGGTCATAGCCAGAGATATGACCTGAATGTTTTGTATGATAAATTATACGATTTGAAACTTTTACAGTCATGTCAAATTGATATGACTTTGCATGAGTCCTAGCATGTGATCTGACTCTGCAAGGTTGTTTTTAAAATCTGACCCCTAAAGGTCAATCAATTACACACGGTTATATCTGGTGATATTAGCCCTGTATAGGACTCTTCCTCTGTGCTGTACACAGATAGATACAGAGTCCAACATATTAGGGCCCGTTTCTGGGGCGGAAAATTTTCAAAGCTTTATGACTCAAATTTTACCAGCAAGAAGCCACTAATTTCAACAGATTCACATTCATTGGCAGCATACATTTTTCTGCGGTGGGTTTTGGTCGTCATACATGTATATTCCTCAGAAAAGGAATCTTTGATCGTATTCTCACATTGTTGTCTGCTGCCGTTCGTACGCGCGCGTACATTCCGTGTAACAAAACATAAACAGTGTAACAAGACATAAACAAACTTAAGTTATTCTTGATCACCGTATCTTGACCACTCAGCGTTAACACGCAAACACAATGCAAGATATGCACGCCGTGTACTTGCGCAGACTGTGAGACTATGATCAAAACAGGAAATTTGTTTACGCTGGGAGGAGCTGCATTATTTCTCGAAAATGACGGATTTGTGAGGAATATATGACGACCAAAACCCACTGCAGAAAAATGTATGCTGCCGTGGAATGTGAATCTGTTGAAATTAGTGGCTTCTTGCAGGTAAGATTTGAAAATTTTCCGCCCTAGAAATGGACCCTGATATCCAGGACGTCACTGTAGTATAATACGAAAGAGTAAGGCCGCCAGGGCTACTGGTGAATGAACTTTCCACACTGATGCAATCATTCAATGAACAGCAGCACATGGTAATACTCTGGTTAACAAAACACAGCACTGAAAAAGGTTGAAAAGGTGTTAGAGAAACAGCACACTGGTAAAAGATCAGGAATGAAAGTTCACAAAAGACAAAATATCAATCAAACCCAAGAAATAGAAGTTGCAGAATTGTTAGGAAAATATGATGTTATTTTATCAGAATTCATGGATTAGCCAGATTCCAAGTTAGTATGGCGGGGAAAACACAGATCAAAAGTTATTCAAAAAAACACCACCATGCATTAAGGGAGTTTCCACATCATTAACAACACACCCAGGTGAGTCAAAAAAGAGTATACGCTTTCAACCTCCGATAGAAGTTAGCACTTTGGTTAGAAATAATTCATTGCCGAAAGAACAAACCAAAAACAGATGCGTAAAACAGCCTTCGTCTAGAGTTGCCAATCCTGCAGTGAATAACCATCCTTGGAAATAAATTCAACAAGTAATCAACAAAAAGAAATAAAAACACAACGCTTCAGTTTATAAAAGAAGAAAAAATCTGCGGAAATGTTCATCTACAACATTTAATTTTGTTTTAATGATAAAAACAAATGGAATGTATAATCAACCAACTCTTTGGGATTTGTGAAACATTATTTACACAATCTCTTCCATTTTCCCCGAAATCAAATTCAACATCGTTGAAAGCGAACATTTGTGTACGATGAAAGAATACATCTACTGATGGGGTAGAAAAATGTAAGGAATGTTTTAATAAGCGATGCAGTCGACTCCTAGAATTAAAAAAGGTTGACTTGTTTGAAACACTCCACAAATCTCACAATTTTCCATCAACATCGTCATTTATTTTTGTCTTTGACTCTCACATTCAAACAAACAAACAAACAAACAAACAAAACACAAAGTTATATAACTCAATTATTACAATGAGGGAAAGAAATATAAAAAAATGTCCAATCGAATGTGAACCAGAATTCTGATCACTTTACTAAACCAACCAAGGGGGAAGAACAACACATTGGAAACTCAACAAAATTGACAATATTTTGGAAATTGGGCTAGCACGATCAATTTGAATACATTTATGGTAAAGATTCAAGTGAAGTGCTAAACAGAGGAATCCTTCTATATCTACATTCATTCCTTATTAATGACAACAAAAACATTATTATTGCAAGGAACTATGTGAAATATTCCTTCAATAATTTCAGGTTTTTTGTATCAATATCATTCAAATCATGCGTGTTAGTACATATCATAAAAACAATTCAACTTTCATGAGCATGATAAATATTTTTGTTGTTCAAAACAAACCATGCGCTGTTTCTGGACATAAAGCTTTAATGTCAACATGCAAAATGAAGCAATCATGAAAGAAAAACCAAAGGAGCAGGAATGGTTCAAAAGAATGGAACCCAAAAGTAAAAATAAAAATGGAACGTAGTCGAGCATGAGTAATGTTCTGACCAGAGGAGCGTAATGAAGTTCAATATGGAATGGCAAAATGGAAAATTAAAATAGAAAAGTAAAAATAAAGTCAAGTCTGGAAGTTTCCTTTCAACCGGATCACTTTTATTCATTTAGGATTTATTTGCGACTATTAAGCTCAGTTCTGTTTTCCTTAGCCAGAAAAAGTCAGAGGTGTGAATTTCAATCTTGTCGGTAACTCACGGCTCTCTTTTTTCCCCTCCCCCCCCCCCTCTATTCTATTCAAAGATATCCAGCTATACAGAGCTATTGAGCTATACAGCCTCCCCCGAAATAAGACAAAAGAGCTGCTGTAGGACTGATGGGGACTTCCTTCACAAGGCTAAGGACGTAGCCTTCCAGTCTTAATGAAATGGTGTCACAGTAGCTAGGAGGCAGGTCTATTAACCCCGATTCTCGCTTTTAAATGCTGAAATTTGAGTCTATCATTGTCAAGTCAGTTCATGATCTAAACTCGCTGCCAATTGTGACATGTCCTCATCACATCAAAAAAGCTGGCGAATGTAAGAAAACACTGACTGTATTCTTAAAAAGGGCTTTAATATTTGAATACTTATGAGGAATTTGTCTCTACTATGCTATCAGGGCCTCAGATCTGTACCAGGGAGGTAGGGGGAGGGGAGGGGACAAGGGGGTAACTTTCCAGACTTGACTCAAGCATGCAGCAGTGAATATTTACCTTTGTCAAGTCGAGATCTGCATTGCTTTTGATGGAGACTGGTGATTCAAGTGCCTTCTTGGGGCCCTGGCCTACATTGAGCGCATTTGGAAAGGCCTGCACATCAAAGAGAGTGCAGCAGGAAATACACAGACAGACAGACACAGATGGGGACCAACAAGTGTAGGAAGAATACAGCAAAACAGAGACAACGGATAAAAACAATTAGCATGATAAGCATATGTGTTCGGGGGGTGATTAACATGTTACATTTAGCATTGATCAGATTGAGGCATACCAAAAAAACAAAAACAAAAAAAAGTGGTGCAGTGCAAAGCAAAAATAAAGTGCATTTGGTGTGTGAAAACAACATTAAAATGTGTACAAAAGAATGTGACAAAAAGTATTGATGATGACCATGATTATCGCAAATCATTATGAGTAATGCAGATGGGATGGAGGAATGGTGAAGAATTTATAAATAAGATGGGAACAAGAGAGGGAGCGTGAATCAAGAAAGGCAGTTATCCGAAGATATAAACATTGTTGTCGGACGCACAGTATAACGAGCAACATAGAAGAAAGATCATCGAGAAAGGTAAGAATGAGGGACATTGCGGTTTGATATGCAGATCACGGCATAAAAATAATGGCGGCACAACAGGCAGCCCAAAACGACATTATGAACACAAGACAAGATCAAAACATGATGAGAGTAAAAGGATGGTTGGAATGTGAAGAGGATGTGATTATCAAACCACGTACAGACGATGATGATGGGTAGCAAACATCACAAGAGGAACGAGATGAAGGAGAAACGAGGACGAGGACGAGGGATAAAGAGAGAGAGAAAGAAGAGATGGGAGGAAGGTGCAAAGATCAAGCTGAGTGAAACTGTGCGAGCCCTTCTTCTTTATCTTCAAGGGGGCTGTCATAAAAAATAATTGCTCTTTGAAAATAAAGCAACATCCCAAATAAACCACTTTACTCACTCCTTCAAAATTATCGCAAACGTCAAAGTGAAAGTGGTTTTCTTTGAATTGCACAATGCGCAGAAGAAGAAAAAATTGACAAATAAAAATCGGTTGAAACTTTTGCACGGAGTTATTGGCGTATTGATTTTGCTGTTAGCAGAGGCCACCTGCTTGCTGCGATAACAAATAAATAAAAGGAAAAACGGGTCAATGCAATGACCAAAATAGACTTTGTGATCAAAATCATTCCAGAAGATGAAGTACGAATAAACCACTCCAAAGTTGTCCTGAGTACCAGTTGGAAAAACATATTTTACAAAAATAACACCCCAAGAAACACTTTACCAAAGGTGGCCTGCCAAAAGCAGCCATAAGAATCCCATTGCATTTCAATTTCAAAATCTGGTCTCACTGGAATATTACCTTATGATCACCAGAATAATGTCAGCTTACAAAAAAGCACGGGTTTATTGACATAGAAAACACTTTGGGATCATTCCGGTCCCAATACAGGTTTTGAGTCCATGTGTGAATTCCTGATGTTTGTGTACACAGGAATCCGCACTTTGTGATGAAAAATTTGGGTTGTGATCATGATCAGCATTCCAAATCTACACTGATAAGTTTCACTGACATGAAGGAACGTTTCACTACGACATTTTGGGATGATTTTTTTTTCAATGTTGTTGTTGTTGTTGTTGTTGTTGTTGTTGACACCATGGCGTCCATGTCCATGTTGTCAGAATGATGATTAAGTGATATGGCTGCGTGGACAGTGCAACAGTGGCATGGTGCATGTGCGATGTGCTCATTCAAATGACTTGCAGTCTACCAAACACACTGATAATAAAAAATGCACACATTACTAGAGAAAACAAAACAAATACACTATTTGGTCCATTCTATCGTCACACACAGCATACAGTCATAACTATCAACAGTTTCACAGACTATGAATGAGAAATGAGATGAAAGTGGAGAAGCAAGATGCCTCTTAGGTGAGTTACACAAGTAATCATCAAGACATACAAATAATCTTAGCACAACATCATCACAACATTTCTCTCCATTCCAATCTTACAACCACACTATACACTAAGATTAATGTTTTATACTTTGTAAGTGACAATTAGATGGTTATTATGATGTGACCCAAAGTCCCTTTGACATAAGAACTGAACCATTACATAAGATGTAATAATAATAATAATAATAATAATAGTGGCTTCTTATTTAGCGCGCATATCCCTCATCACTCAGTGACGCTCAAGGCACTTCAACATACAGTATTTTCCCGTAAGGTATGTGGGACTACGTTGGAATTATGAGACCTACTGTACTCCTTTTTACGAACACAAATGTGCGTTACACAACACACGGGACCAACGGCTTAACGTCCAATCCAAAGGATGAAGCATCATGGTTAAGTGTCTTGCTCTAGGACACAGGTGTCATGGCTGGGACTCGAACTCACACACTGCTGTCAGAAACAACAGAGTTTGAATCCGGTGCTCTTTACCGATAGGCATGACACGCTACAAACAATTTCAAACAGCACCCTCTTGTGGTCAAAGAACCACCTCTTATCGATTTAAGTGGGTGGCGTGTACACATATAAAAAGGTCTATGAGGGTTACAGATTAAGATTAATGCAAAGTACTCCATAATCTGATACTTTATGCGTTTGTAAGCTGGGGTTTGCGGTAGCACCTGTGAAAAATCTCTTTTGAGTAGTGTTGGTTCTGAAAAGAACCGGTGGTTGACAACATAAGTTTAAATCCTACTTATTTGTTTTATATTATTAGGGCACAGCAGTTCGCATAATCATATTAATCTCTAGAAAGGAAATCAAGTGAGGTTACATATAAATCCAGTTTGTATCATATTAAATTTTTTCAAAGTTGCAAATTTATTCTACGCAAAACATTCTTATTATGTTTTTCCAAATTAATGTGGTTCATTAACTATTTTTGTTCTTCTTTTTATGTTTTAAAGTCGCTATCGTTTTCTTCTAATAAACAAACAAATTACGCCGCAATGTCATTCTGCATTGAGCGAAAGTTTCTCTGGTTGTCAACAAAACAAAATTAATTGCCAAAACTAAATTTATTGAAAGGTCATGGGTTCGAATCCCTACCAAGTAATATGCCTGTGATTTTGTTCACAGAACTCAGGAAAGTACTTAGTATACAGTACTAACACACATCCGTGTATATGGGTACAATCATAATGCATATCCTTTACCCCCGATACAAGTTAAACATCAATTTATTGCAAGCCCTTTAAAGAAAACTGGAATGTGCCATTTCCACTTGACTTCAACAAGCAATGCTTCCCTACAGAGGTTAATGACTCTGACGAACATTAGTTACTAACGAGCTAATTGGCTGTCACTCAACATTAAGGACACAAGGGTAAAGGGCATAAATTTTAGTGTCATATTTAATTATAAACTATTCCAATGCAGGAAGTGATGAATGCCTTAAGTTATATCCATGCTGCAGGTTCCGATTGTGGTTTGACAAATTATAATTTTGCAAGAAAACAAATAAAAGTGTTCGAGGCACTGTAAGAAATTTATGTGCTCACAATCACGTGTACACACTGTTTTTCGTGTCCATTTTATAAACAACAAGTTATCTCAATGTTATAATTTATGTTAAATTTGCATCGGGATAAAGAATATTCATTTGGGTTTTACCCGTGCACATGTACACCGATGTGTGGTAGCACTGTATACTCAGTACTTTCCCCATACACCGTTGTGTGTTAGCACTGTATACTCAGTACTTTCCCCATACACCGTTGTGTGTTAGCACTGTATACTCAGTACTTTCCCCTTACACCGATGTGTGGTAGCACTGTATACTCAGTACTTTCCCCTTACACCGATGTGTGGTAGCACTGTATACTCAGTACTTTCCCCTTACACTGATGTGTGTTAGCACTGTATACTCAGTACTTTCCCCTTACACCGATGTGTGGTAGCACTGTATACTCAGTACTTTCCCCTTACACCGATGTGTGGTAGCACTGTATACTCAGTACTTTCCCCTTACACCGATGTGTGGTAGCACTGTATACTCAGTACTTTCCCCTTACACCGATGTGTGGTAGCACTGTATACTCAGTACTTTCCCCTTACACCGATGTGTGGTAGCACTGTATACTCAGTACTTTCCCCTTACACCGATGTGTGGTAGCACTGTATACTCAGTACTTTCCCCGTACACCGATGTGTGGTAGCACTGTATACTCAGTACTTTCCCCTTACACCGATGTGTGTAAGCACTGTATACTCAGTACTTTCCCCTTACACCGATGTGTGTAAGCACTGTATACTCAGTACTTTCCCCTTACACCGATGTGTGGTAGCACTGTATACTCATTACTTTCCCCTTACACCGATGTGTGTTAGCACTGTATACTCAGTACTTTCCCCTTACACCGATGTGTGTTAGCACTGTATACTCATTACTTTCCCCTTACACCGATGTGTGTAAGCACTGTATACTCATTACTTTCCCCTTACACCGATGTGTGTTAGCACTGTATACTCAGTACTTTCCCCTTACACCGATGTGTGGTAGCACTGTATACTCAGTACTTTCCCCTTACACCGATGTGTGTTAGCACTGTATACTCAGTACTTTCCCCTTACACTGATGTGTGTAAGCACTGTATACTCAGTACTTTCCCCTTACACCGATGTGAGTTAGCACTGTATACTCAGTACTTTCCCCTTACACCGATGTGTGTAAGCACTGTATACTCAGTACTTTCCCCTTACACCGATGTGTGTTAGCACTGTATACTCAGTACTTTCCCCTTACACCGATGTGTGTAAGCACTGTATACTTAGTACTTTCCCCTTACACCGATGTGTGTAAGCACTGTATACTCAGTACTTTCCCCTTACACCGATGTGTGTAAGCACTGTATACTCAGTACTTTCCCCTTACACCGATGTGTGTAAGCACTGTATACTCAGTACTTTCCCCTTACACCGATGTGTGTAAGCACTGTATACTCAGTACTTTCCCCTTACACCGATGTGTGGTAGCACTGTATACTCATTACTTTCCCGAGTTCTGTGGGGAAAAAAAATCACAGGCATATCACTGTGTTGATCATTACTGTGTCATTATAATTTAAGCATCGCTGTGTCAACGACGACAACAAGTTCTTGAGTTTGTCAAATTTAAGATCTGCAAAGAGTTAAGCCCTTTTCACACGGCCAAAATGTAGCCAGGGTCCTTTGCTACAAAATTTACGAGCGTGGATTGTTTATTTGTTATCACTGTGTGGGACTGATTTTGTGAGCTTTCCCACTGAAGTTAAAAAACTAACAACCCTTGTGCGACCTGAGAGTGATATGACGAATTGGTAATCCTGATCACCTTGATTGGACAAGAAAGCACCCACAATAGCATGCGCTGTATGGGCATTTTCTCCTAGGACGTCATTCAATAAACAAGGATTCCTTTCACACGATGATGTAGCCCACTTCCTTGGTCAAAACTTCCGCTAGTGTAAGATTTTGTCGTAGGTCCGGACCTCCGACAAAATGTAGTAATGTTGGACAAGATTTGACAAGGGACCCTGGACACTCCAAACAAAATTTGTCCTTTCACACGAGGTGCATTTTGTAAAATCTTACAACCATGCTACAATTTAGCAAGGGACCCTTGCTAAATTGCTCTCATGTGAAAGGGGCTTTAAAGATCTGCAAAGAGTTACTCAATATTTGTATGTTGTTTATTTGGTATCCTTGAAACAAAACGTGTACCCATGATAGTGGCTGTGCACATGTTCAAATGCTAACAATTAATCGTTTGATAAAATTCTAGTGTATCTCTAAGAAACTATCAGTTTGGTTCAACCACACTAATGACTAGGCACTCCTGGAGTAATCTTTAAAAAATAGCTGATTAAAGTGTTGAGAGTAAACCTCAGATGTAACAGTGATCTGGTATGGCAAAGGACTATAAGCACAGATAGTGGGGGTTGGTCTTTGAAATGTAAACATGACGTTTGTTTACACGAAACGATAGCGTTGATTGGCAACTGTGGTTTCACCGAAGAGGATTTAATTGGACACTGAAATTTCAGTAACCTTTGAGCGAGGACAATATTGCCAAATTCCGAGAAAGAGTAGGTCATCTAATTCAAATTCGGCTTCAATCTGCTAAATTATAAGTTAAACAAAAATCCACTTTTGTAACTGACACTTCAATGGCACCCTGTTAAAGGCAATGGAGTGAACTTAAATATGAACAATTCAAACCAAGGACTTTTTATTCCATTTCAAAGTATTTATATAAATGTATTTTATGATCGTGATAGGCACAAATCAAATGAGTTGTCAAATGCATTGACTGAAACATTCTATCAATTACACCCCAAAATATTGCAATAACTTCGCGCGGGGATGGTGAGTCACGGTTATCCATAAGATGGCAACATTTTATTTCTCCGGGTCAAATAAAGGAGTTTTAAAAAAAACCTGTACACAAACTGCCTGTTGCTAATGAAAAATTCAATCAGCGGGTGATCGAATCATTTTCCTTGAACACTATGTAATTGTCATTCACTACCGATCATAGCAGCCCCATCTAGATGCCATGTTTCACAACAGCCTATTCTATGGCAACCACCGAGCTATGCCGGCCATTGACGTCACTGAGTTTGTTTTTTTCCCCGAGCATATTAATTTGAAGTTGTCGCAGTCTAACTGACAACCTTCTGGATGTTTAAATAACGGGAGGCCACGATTGTTGCAGAGAATGTACAAATGTACACGCTGGTAACGGAGATCTCCTTATAGCCCATGGGTTCTTAGAACACCCAGGAAATTTACCACTCCTTCCAGCCAATGGGTTCAAAAATAACAACATGGGCCAACTCTTGTATTCCGTTGATATTTTTTTTTCGACTTGTACCGTACTTAACCTAAATTTAACCATCTTCCTTGGACACAGTAACCAATCCACTTGGAAATAATGCAGTGGCTTGTTCATGGAATTATCCTTGCATTTTTTTTTATTTTTTTTTTTATTGGGAGTAAATAAAACTGCCATTTAATAAGAAAGTTGCAATGTAGGTCTTCAATAACAAGTTAATGCATGACCTAGACGTTCGAATGTGAATGCGCTAATTGGAAAGCAAGGACTGTTGTCCATCCTGACCTTGTCAAGACCTTAATGAAAAACCCACTCAAAATCTGAGGATAAAGATATTGGCTTCTTTTCATTTTAGTCTGTGCAAGCGTGACTGATAGACAAATAAAATAAGTAATTTCTAAACTTGTACATATTTTATTGGGGTTTTTATCTTTTACATTCCCCCCCCCTATTGAGTTGGTTCTTGTTTCAATCATCAAGCAGTATTACTTCTTCTTCTTTTTTTCCAGAAATAACAAAAGCCTTGAAAGGAGACTGAATTGAGTTTTACTACTTTTTTTTTTTTTACAGGACTCGTGAAAGTACCGAGTATACAGTGCTAACACACATTGGTGTATGGGTATAAGAACTTTTTTTTTTTTTTTTTCTTTTTTTTTCCATTTTTTTTTTTATCCCTGATGCAAATTTAGCGTCTACTAATGTACCCTCTGCCAAAACATGGGATTCGAACTGCCTCTAGCTACCAGACAACCTCGGTAGTCTAGTTGGTAAGACACTGCTCTAGAATTGCAAGGGTCGTGGGTTCCAATCCCAGCCGAGTAATATATGCCTGTAATATTTGTTCACATGACTCTGAAAAGTACTGTGTATACAGTGCTAACACATCGGTGTATGGGTAAAAACCGAAAATTTAACATTATAACAACATTTTCAAAGAAAAAAAAAGTAAAAACAAAAGAGGGTTGGTAAGAGAAACCCTATAGCAGGTATTTTACACCCTTATAAAAAAAATGTCTTCTTTCTATTTAGTTATTTTATTCATTTTTATTTTAGGGGGGACTTCTACATGTATGTTTAGACAAAATCTTTAAAAACAACTCATGAAAAACATAGGAGTTTCAAAGTTGTCTGAGGTCTGCTACAAGAAAGTCCAAATCGTATTCTAGTTTTTACCTCCTTCTGAAAGTAACATCATCTTGTTTACAGATCAAAGTCTCAGCAATACGATTTATCAAACCCACAACTTAAAGGATTTGAGTACTTTTTCAAAATGTCCATAGATTTACGCTAAACTTGCAGGGTTTGAAGATAACAATAGTGGAAAGCTTCTCTTCAAATCTTACTTACTTTGGTTCTGTAGTTTTTGAGAAATTAGTAAAACAATGTCATGAAATTACGTTTGTAAATGATTAAAATAATTTTCGTCTCATGAGACGAAAGTTTTTTTCATGACATTGTTTTACTCATTTCCCAAAAACTCCAGTACATCAGCACGTGGTATTTTCAGGGAAGCTTTCTACTATCATTATCTTCAAACTGTGTAAGTTTAGTGTAAATCTGTGGACATTGTGTGTTTTTGTCCTACAAATGTTACATAGACCCTTTAAACACCAAGCAATGTTTTCAGACAATTCATGAAAAAAAAACTGAACAATTGTTTGACGTTCCAAACCAAACATGTTTCCTTTAAAGATTCTAATAGCTCTGGCATATCACTTCCCAGACAGTCAACAATTATGAACGTCAATACGTGACTGTGACTTCAACTCAACATGCCACTTTTACTCATCAATATTTGTTCATCTTTTTTGATTAGATGAACTTGTTTGCTCACTAGTCTGGTTGCCAATGACACCATTCTGTTATTAGAAATATCGGTTGATTTCGTTGTTTTTAGTTTTTATTTAAGGGGGTTATTGAAGTCAGTGCAATTTACTGCGAGCCTACTTCAAACACGTTTTACCAAAAAAAGACTGACTTTTAATAACACGTTTTACCAAAAAAAGGCTGACTTTTGATAAGACACTGCACTGCTCTAGAATTGCAAGGGTTGTGGGTTCCAATCCCACCCAAGTAAAGGCCTGTAATTCGTTTATACAGAAAGTACTGAGTATACAGTGCTTACACATCAGTGTATATATATGTAAAACAAAACAAAAATAATTTTAGTAACCAAACGATGCAGTGCCGCGAACAAAAAAAGAAGCCTGCATAAAACATGTTTACTATGTTTACAATAAAATATGCCTTATTTGCTTTTTCTGAACAGATTCAGTGGAAGACTTTTTGCAAGTCTGTATTTCCATACAAAGGTGATTGTAAGGGTAAACTATAAATAATAGTTGTCCTGCATAATTCTCTTTTAAAGGGAAGGTACACGTTTGGTAACTGTTAAAGACCAGTCTTCTCACTTGGTGAATCCTAACATAAGCATAAAATAACAAGCCTGTGAAATTTTGAGTTGAATTGGTTGTCGAAGTTGCGAGAAAATGATGAGAGAAAAAACACCCTTGCTGGACGTACTTGTGTGCTTTCAGATAGGAATAAAAGACTTCTAGCTAGAAGTCTTTTATTATTTTAGTGAGAAATTACCTCTTTCTGAAAAACTAGTTTCTTCAGAGGGAGTCGTTTCCCACCATGTTTTATACTATCAACAGCTCTACAGTGCTCGTTACCAAGTCAGTTTTAAGTTAATATTTGTTTAAAGTAATTACCAAACGTGTACCTTCCCTTTAAGGGAGTGTTGTCCCTGAAAAGAGCTGGTGTGGTGTCAACGTTTCTAAACATTATGAACTGCTCGTCTTCAGGAGAAAGCATTCCTCCTAAGGACAAGTAGAGAATACTCGTCGAAAATTCACCAACTCTTTTCAGAGCCAACACTCCCTTAAAAAGAGAACTATTACTATAGTTTATTCTTATCCTTCACACCATGCAAAGCTTCAGACACCACTTAAAGGTGATTGTGAAAGTAAAAATGAGTTAGTGTGACGAGTGTGGGATAGATACAGTACAGTCTGTCCAATTAGAAAGACTATGATTAGTGAATGTTAATCACATGTAATTACAGCGCTACAACTGGGGTGTCCACACTGAACAACCGGCAGGCAACTGTGCAAGGGTCTATTTCAACAATAAAATAATTGGTTTTCATTAGTTGCTACACGGGCATCGTTACTATTAAAGCTTTTCATTTATTCATTTCCTCTGTCCAATCAAAGCTGGTCATTGTCCCTCGTAAACAAAATTAGCAACTTCATTTGTTTTCAATTATTTTATTCGTTGACACAGTAAACATAGATCGTTAAAGATGGGTAAATTTCCTGATATAGCCAGATAACTAAACTCCACAAACAAATAATTCAAAACAAACATACATCTTGTATCATTTACAAATGTCTCTGGTAAACTCAGTGTTCCTGCCCCCCCCCCCCCCCCCCCATTTTGATGTCAGTTGAAAAACATTGACCAACCAATATGATTTCTTTGGCCATACAATTGAAATTAATTCTTCCATCACAATCATTTTAATACAACAAGCACTAGACTAAGCCGTTACGTATAAAAAACTCTAATCTTTTGTACACCTTAGTTTGACCTATGACCTTTTGTCATTAGTAAACAGCTGACCTTTACTTCATGTGACTTGATTAGTATACCTATTATATGATACAGCTGATGCATGCAGTTTAATCAGTGGCTAGATGGGTTCTCATACACATTACATCTTTAAAGACCAAACCGAGCGGCATAATGAGTTAGAATATGAAGACAAGCTCAAGAAGGTAAAAAAAAACTCAACACACAACCTTCCCTTTTTCGTCTTCGTCTTCTTTCTTTCAACCGAGCGCCCCGAAACATGCCCTCATTTTCTTTATATAACCCGCACGGATCATAAACGAAAGACGGAAGGAGAGTGACAAAAAATCCTTGCTGGGAAGAAGAAAAATCGCTGTCTTCATTTGCTCCATCTGGGAATTCACTCATCATCTAGCTTCACTGCTCATCCTCCTCTACCGTCTGCAGCCTCTTTTTCTCTTCTCCGTGTCTCAAAAACCGTCTCCCAGCCGTACCATTCATCTACATTTCATCACCGGCAGCCTTTTCATCATCTTTATCCCCCCCTTGCTCAAAGCCTCTGTCTCTCGCCACGTCATCATCATAATCATCTCCTTTTTTTTCTTCATCTTCTCCTTTAGTACCAGGTCAGCCCTTCCTGTTTGCACAGTCTACATTTCATTCAGTTTCACTCTCATCTTTAAGGAACACACATTTACTCTTGGAAAAATGTCCGTGATAAAAAATTGACCGGTAAAAACCAGGACATTTTTATTGGTAAATTCAACAAGAGAGGCCAGAAGGCATGGGTTTCGGGAGCTCTGTTTTGCATCACCTCCAGTCTCTTGGCAACAAGCGCAGTAAAGGCATTCAATTTTTAATTGACAGTGAATCCGCAATTGCAATCCTTTCAATATGGTGTAATTTACTCAGGCACTAAATCCTGCAGGAATAATCGCTGTATCGGCAGGTACGGCTTTGGCATTTGGAGTCGCCGCTATATATCTCACCGACGGCATGCATTGTACCGTATGCCTATAATACCCGCGGAATGATTATTGCGATATACACCATTGGACACATTCCAAAGAATTTTTCACATAATACAGTATCTCTCTAGTTGGGATCCCTGACTGCAGAAACCCGTTATTCACTATCAATCATAAGGGGAGCCATACTTCTTTTTTCTGAAACATAAATATAAAATCTAATACCATCATAATTCAGTTTCTATCTGAGGTTGACATAATTGCCTGACTGAGTGGCATCACTGGCATTTTCCTTTTCCTGTCACATTAATTCTCCTCATAGTTGTCAATGTCTAAGCAAAGTTACAATATCTCATACTCGTCACTGTCTTTGTAACAGTGATCATCACCTGTATCACCATAAATAACATGACCTTTGAGTTTGATCACCATTCTTGTCACTGTCAGTGTCACATACTTTACAATGGCTCTATCCCTATCACCACTAATATTACTGTCATCATCCTTAAATGCTACTGTTAATGTCATTTCATCCTTATTATGTATTGGCATCTCATAACATTTGATCATTGAATATGTCATCAAAATTTGTGTCATTGTCATCCCTGTTCATGTCACATCATCATTGTCACATCTATTTCCCTTCACGTTCATCATCCAAATCACAAAAGTGTCACCAGTACCACAGTTTTTCTATCGGTTCCTGTTTCTTCTTTATCAATTTCATCTGCTGAGTCATCATCAATTCCAGCCCTCATCTGGCATCTTTTTATCATAATACCTCAGCTCTACTCCCCCTATAATCACAAGGGCTTGATTCCCTCGCTTCCCTCTTACCGATTTATCATGATCCTCCAGCAGAAACACCAAGCAGCGTTCGCACTTCAGTAGCGTGATGGCCTCCTTCATAATCTTGTGGACGACACTCTCCAGGGAGGTCTGTTCCTCAAAGATGCCACGGGCCAGCTGCAGTAACATCTGCAATGGGCAACAAGATCACGACACGGTCAATGCTGATGGCCAACAAGGGCCCAGCGCAAAGTCGTGCTCATTTTTCCCAATAAAAAACTGGATTAGGTTTAATGCCGGAAAGGCATTTACAGCCCACATTAAAAACTTAAATTAAGTGACTTATAGCTGAGATTCTTACTTGAGCACCATTTTGGGACGCAGCTATTATGAATGTAGTTCAAATCTTTCAGCGAAAAAATATCTCATTGTGCAATCACATTTTTGTAAAATGAAAACTGGTTTAAGGTTAATGCCGAAAAGGCATTTACAGCTCACATTAAAAACTTAAAATTAAGTGAACTAATGCTGAGATTCTTACGCCATTTCGGTTTGCGGTTATTAATCTTTTGTGTTTAAATCTTTCAGCAAAAAATATCATTTTGGACTCTCATTTTTTTGATTGAAACTGGATTACAACCAATATTAAAAAATTATATTAAGTCAACTATTGCTAAAGACTCTTACTTGAAGACCATTTTGGGTGACAGTTTTTACAAAATGGAGTTAAAATTTTTCAGCAAAAAAAACATCTCATTTTGGACTTTCCATAAATGCCCAAGATTTTGATTAAACATTTTTAGTGTCTTACGTGTGAAGACAAATTAAATCTTTGGCGGGGGAAAAAAATCTTTCTTGAATCGAAGGTTCATGCCACTTACTGCCATTTCATATCTTTTTTTGGTTTTAAATTACCACAAGCACTCTCATTTCCTTCAGTAGTCAGTTTAAATATTCAATTTCAAAAAGAAAATACTCATTATTCTTGAACAAGAACGATGCTATGCAACCATCCATAATGCAACATTACTGAATTTGTTTTCTGCATTTTTTTTTTATTTATTTTTTTTCATTTTTTTTTTATTATTTTTTTTTGCTAAAAAACATTTGCTAGCAGTGTAAGCTCCTCATGTAATCCACCATTATGCATAAGCTGACAAACCTGTAGAAGTTTGAGATCAATCGGCCATCTGGGTCACGATAAAATATTGAAAAATACATTTTGCATGACATAGATAAAAAGAGGGGGGGGGGTGGATAAAAAGCTCACTGAGCCATTAACTTAAAACGGGAAATTAATTTTATTTATTTCTCATCAAATAATATGACATTTCAGACAAAAATATTTCATGGGATTTTTGCTACTATCATCATCGTAAGACCGTGTCAGTTTCATGTAAATCTGTGATCTTAGAAGAAGAAAAAAATTGTTCTTACCAATGCAGTAGTGTTCCTTTAACGGAAAGGTAAACGTTTGGTAATTGTCAAAGACCAGTCTTCTCACTTGGTGTATCCCAACATAACCATAAAATAAAAAGCCTGTGAAAATTAAAGCTAAATTGGTCATCGAAGTTGCGAGAAAATGATGAGAGAAAAAACACCCTTGTTGGACGAATTTGTGTGCTTTCAGATATGAATAGAAGATTTCTGGCTAAAAATCTTTTATTATTTCAGTGAGAAATTAGTTCTTTCTAAAAAATCTATGTTACTTCAGAATGTTTTATACTATCAACAGCTCTCCAATGCTCGTCAGCAAGTCAGTTTTTAAGTTAATATTTGTTTTGAGTAATTACCAAACGTGTACGTTCCCTTTAAGGACACACAGTGAACAAACATCATCGCTTTAACACACCCAAAAAACACTTATTTTCAAACTAAACATGAACAGGACACATGCTACAATGCTAATGGATTGGTTTATTGTGACAAAGCTGTAATCCTCTTTTTAAATTTGACGTTAAGTGCTGGATTTAACAGCGATTGCTTCGCAATTTGCAGGCTCACGTATTGTTGACTCCTACACATTAAAGGCAAACCATTGTCATACATTCTTAACTCTGTCCCACGCCCAACTCCCTGATCCCAAACAATGCTGCTGTCCTTGATCCTCCACCAAAGACAAGCAAGTATGAGAGAACATGTTTTGTTTGTTTGTTTGTTTGTTTCCTTTTGTTTTGTATTTGTCAGGCATTTTAAAACAAGCCTTTCTGGCTTCTGTAAATGCCCCCATATTGGTCTGCTCCGAATCCATTACATTATATTTTGTTCATTTCATTTTCATTAATTATTTTCTTGACCTGTTCTTGACATGTCTTTGACTCAAATTTTTTTACTTTGTTTAAAGACACCGGACACTATTGGTAGATGTCAAAGACCAGTCTGTCTTCTCACTTGGTGTATCTCAACATTTGCATAAAATAACAATAATAATGAAAGAAAAAACACCCTTGTCTCACGATGTTGTGTGCTTTCAGATGCTTGATTTCGAGACCTCAAATTCTAAATCTGAGGTCTCAAAATCAAATTCCTGGAAAAATGTGTCTTTCTCGAAAAAACGTTACTTCAGAGGGAGCCGTTTCTCACAATGTTCATATACTATCAACCTCTCCCCATTACTCATTCCCTAGTAAGGTTTTATGATAATAATTTGTTTGAGTAATTACCAATAGTGTCCACTGCCTTTACATGTAATATTCTCCTTTTTTACCACCAATATGGAAACAAATGTTGATTGAATTGAGTGTAAGACCCTACAGAGCTTCCTTTATTCTCGAAGCCATTGTCTAATCCATACAGTGATTAATCAGAGTAGGTCACCAAACAAATTTAAGAGTCTCCACTGTTGTATAATCAAACATGCTCTCCGCCGTCACAAAAACTATTGGAATGCCGGTGAGGGTTTTCTGTCTTTTTTTGTTGCTTTCTCACCATCTTAGACGGAGAGCTTCCATTGGGAATTTCAAGATGCTGATTCAGGTCATCGAGCGGAAAGAAATCCAACTCTTTACTCCCTCCCATGGCTAACTACTGCAAACAGGCCACACCAGTGCATGGCGTTGCCTAGCAACGCATCATCTCGTTGGATTATCTCAGCTCTTCACTTTTCTTTTTCCATTCGTTTTTTGTTTTGTTTTTTCTTCTAGGTTTTTTTTTCTTTCTTCTTCTTTTTTTCCCCTTCTTCTTTCACAACTGAAAGGTAAATCACTTCATGTTGATGAGATTAAAGATTAAAAACCAAAGATGATAAAAAAAATGTCTTAAGATGTGAGTGTATTGGTTGGTAATTTAGGGAAAAAAACACACAGATACAGCAAGGATGCATCAATTTTGGGGACCATATACCACGCTGGCTATTGCCTTCCACTGTGTAATTAGTCACTACGAAGTTTGCACTAAAATTTCACTGATTATACAACCAAATATATTTATTTGCTCCAAAACTAATTTGTTCTGCTTAGCAAATAAATTTTCTAGACAGTATTTTCTGCTTAAAGGAACAATACAGCATTGGTAAGGAAAATAAACTGTCTAAGATCACAAATTTACATAAAGCTTACACGGTCTAATGACAATGATGCTAGTAGAAAACATCCCTTGAAATATTTCCGTTTGAAATGTTATATTTGATAAGAAATAAACAAAACTAATTTCCTGTTTGGATTTTATCACTCAGTGAGCGTTTTATAAAAAATAAAAATAAATTAATCGATGTCATACAAAATGTTTATAAATCGGTTTTTCACTATTTTCTAATGACCCATATGGTTTATCGATCTCAAACTAAAGAACTTAGACTGCCCAGCAAATTTTTTGTTAGCAAAAACCAATTATGTAGTGTTTCTCTAGCAATGAAATCGGGCCATGGTCCTTTTGTTGACCAGTGGTTGCTGTGAAAAAAATCATGACATGACCTGATTCAATCACAACAACCAAACCGAACCACACCCTACCACACCCAAACCACACCCAACCAGGGCCCAATTTCATAGAGCTGCTTAAGTACAAACAGTAGGCGTGTCATGGCAGAGCGGTTAAGAGCACCAGATTCAAGCTCTGGTGTTTGATCAGTAGAGTGTGGGTTCGAATCCCGGTCGTGACACTTGCTACATAAAATTGGGGAGGTAGTGCTTTCTGCTCTACCGGCCAGGCTTCGGACTGATGATACCCAAGCCTACATCCGTATGGACTGTAAAAGGGGTAACCCTGTTTCAGCCCTAGGAGTAGGTGGCAACGGCCTCTGGACACAAATAATTGTAGCCCACACCTTGAAGCGGCCTTCAGGTGTGTCTGGCGACTTGCATAAAAAAAAACATTAAAAAAATATATATAAAAATAAAAACTATGCGTACCAGAATAAGGTTACCAGCCAAACTACCATGTGGCATGTACAATTTGTGAATGATATTCTGCTCATTTCTGCTTAGCAGAAAAGCAATATTTTCTGCTTAAGCACCTGTGTGTAAATTGGGCTCATGACTCTTCTAACCCTAGTGTGGACCAGTAGTTGATGTAAAAATATGAAAAACGCAATACCTGATTCTTTTACAAAAGTAACCACACCCAACCACACCCCTAGCAATCTTCTTGTTCTCAGCTAAAATCTATTAGTCATTGCTAGTTGGCTGAAAAACGAGGAGCAGATTAGAGAAGCAGCCTTTGCCTAGGAGGATGTCTGTATGAAAGTCCAATGGACATAATTACCTGATTGCGTTTGTACTCGTTGACTGACATCTCAAACAGCTGGGCATTCATGATTCCAATTCCGCAAAATGTCAGGTAATTCCTGAAGACCTAGAGAGTGGACAAGAAAAAAACACAAGAGAAGAACATCAACCGATGTGTCTATTTCAAACAAACATAACCACTGGTTACTAATGATAATTACTCAAAATAATTGTTAGCATAAAAAGTTACTTGGTAACGGACAATGGAGAGCTATTGATAGTATAAAACATTATGAGAAATGGCTCCCTGTGAAGTATCTTAGTTTTTTAGTAAGAGCTAATTTCTCACTCAAATAATAAAACACTTCAACTGAAGCCTTTTTTTATGTATCTGAATGCATACAAAGTATTGCCACAAGGGTGTTTTTCTTTCATTACTCTCTTGCAAATTTGATGACCATATTGAGCCAAAATTTTCACAGGTTTGTTATTTTATGTATACATGTTGGGATGCACCAAGTGAGAATACTGATCTTTGACAATTACCAAACAAGTCAAGTGCCTTTAATCAACCTGTCATTATAGAACAATTTTCATTTCAACAGAATCTTTTAGAAACAATAAAAGTACCAACCCACACTGTAAAACAGTTTGATTAATTCTGTCATGGTTTGTTTGGAAAGAGGGTGATTATCACAAACTAAAAGTGCATCCTAAAACATAGATGTAAACCGTATTTCAATCGTTGAAATTCTCGTTGGATAAACAAATTAAACACATGTACCCAAAACAAAAATATATGTTAATGAGAAAAAAAAGTACAACATGACAAACAGAGCATATCAAGTTTCCATACAAGTTTGCACTATTTGCAATTCAATTAACCATGAAACCTTCACAATAAAATAAATTTACGAGCAATTACACCCATTCTTCTCAATGTTTCCATTGACAATATAACCCCAGTAAAAAGTGCATCCAGTAATTAGAACTACATGTATGTTTCTAATAAAACATAGATGATTAATGAACGTCACTCAGATGTGTGTAAACTGTGAATCAAGTAGAATGGATATTCGATCTTTAGGTTTGTGTTCAAATTGAAACAGCTAATGGCTCCATCAGATGGACCCAATTTCAACAAGGGGTTAACCGCTAAGCAAACTGCTTACTGTAGCATGAGTACAAGCAATTGTGTTTTGTTGGAGACGATTTGACAATGTGTGCGCGCATTCACAAAGGAACTGTATTATTGCGTCACTCATCTACTGTACAAGAATTGCCAGCAAGCAAGCATGCCTTTTATTTTGATTACGGTTTAGAAGTATTTATGAAAATAAAACTGTAGTAAGGGCAACTCCGTAAGCAAAAAATGTCTGTTTACAGACCCAGCAGTGGCAAATTTCATAGTACTGCTTACAGGCAGTGGACACTATTGGTAATTACTCATAATAATTATAATCATAAAACCTTTCTTGGTTACGAATAATGGGGAGAGGTTGATAGTATAAAACCATGTGAGAAACAGTTCCCTCTGAAGTGGAATAGTTTTTGAGAAAGAAGTAATTTTCCACGAATTTGATTTCGAGACCTCAGATCAGATTTAGAACTTGAGGTCTCGAAATCAAGCATCTGAAAGCACACAACTTCCTGTGACACGGGTGTTTTTTCTTTCATTATTATCTCGCAACTTTGATGACCGATTGCGCTCAAACTTGCACAGGTTTGTTATTTCATGCATACATGTATGTTGAGATACACCAACTGTGGAGACTATAGTCTTTGACAATTACCAATAGTGTCCAGTGTCTTTAACGGTAAGCAAATTTTCATGCTAACTATAGCAAGACAATTTGCTTTTTAAAAGTGTAAGTGTATTTCACAGGTCAGCAAGAAAATAAGGTGGCCAGCTTGCGCGTTCACCATAGTTTTCCATATGACCTCATTCTCTTTCATACAGTAAGCACCAGAAGTTGGCATGCCTTTTCCAGTGCTAAGGGTTAGCAGCACTATGAAATTGGAAGTCTCGCAATAAGCTTCAAATCAGCTCTATAAAATTGGCCCAGCTATCTTGAAGTTCAAACTAGCTAGTAGAGGCATTGCCAAATGTTGTTATTGGTTTGTTAAAGGTTTTTTGGGTGGATATTACCTTGGTCTTCAGCTGTTTTTTTATTTGTGGAATATCCAAGGTTAAAAAGCTATTAATTTTGGTTAAAAAGCTAGTCATTGGCAATCGTTCATCTTAAAGGATTTGGGTACTTTTTCAAAATGTCCATAGATTTACATTAAACTTACAGGGTTTGAAGATAATGATAGTGGAAAGCTTCCCTTCAAATCTTACTAACTGAGGTGCTGTAGTTTTTAAGAAATGAGTAAAACAATGTAATGAAAATACGTTTGTAAATGCTTAAAATAATTTTCGTATCATGAGACGAAAATTATTTTCATGACATTGTTTTACTCATTATACCCAAAAACTACAGCACCTCAGCACGTAATATTTTCAGGGAAGCTTTATACTATCATTATCTTCAAACTGTGTAAGTTTAGTGTAAATCTGTGGACATTGTGTGTTTTGTCCTACAAAAAGTACGTATACACCCTTTAAGCAAAAGTTTTGCAGTTGTTGATGGTTTGTTTAAGGTTTTTTTATGTGAATATAGGAGGTGGAATATTTTGCCATTGAAAACAACATCTTGGTCTTCAGCTGTCTTTATTTGTGGAATATCCAAGGTTGAAGTGTTATTGAGTCCATGGCCTATAATGTAGTTATCTAAGCCTTGATTCAGCCCCTTTTGACAATTTCCCCTCTAACAATTTTTTAATGGAAATGGCCTTTCCTGGAGAATAGAGTGGCCTTGCCCTTACAAGAATGACAATCCATGCTTGCAAATCTATCCGAGGTCCCCGATGATTCGACACAATTTAACCACCAGTGAATTCATAAATGCCTTAAAAAAGTGTTAAGATCCACACGATATCTTCCAACCCCAATCCTTCAAAATCCAACTGCATCTTTAGTTTGATTTTGTTGGAATAGGGGCTGAACTAGTAAACTTATCCTGCTTCACACGAGGTGGATTTCACAAAGAGTTAGGACTAGTCTTATCTCAAGTTAGGATGGGTCACTCTTCCAAACTTAGGACTAATATCTCCTAGGACTAGTCCTAACTATTTGACCCCGTTCCCACTGAACCCCGCATTGGTCTCCCAATTCGAGAAAAGGGCGATCAACACCCCGAAAGAGCGATCAAAGGGCGATCAACGAGAAACAGGCTTCAGTGGGAACGCGAGGGCGATCAGGATCTGACCGTGCAATTTTGATCCACCTCGGGAGTAGGATTAAAGGATCTGATCGCCCTTTTTGGATTAAAGGGCGATCAAAAGTCTAGTGGGAACGCAAAGGGCGATCAGACCCCGCAATTTGCTAGCAAAACAGTGTTCTTTTGAACCCACTTCCGTTCCCAAAAAGGGGGATCAATGCGCGATCATACTCAAGTGGGAACGCAACCGCGATTTCACGCCTGCAACCAATCTTGTTGCGGGATCCTGATCTCACAATTGTGGATCCAGTGGAAACGCGGTCTTTGTGAAATCAACCCTAGGCAAACCACAATAACCAGAGTCCATCAGATTGGGTGTTGAGTAACTGACCAAGGACCGCACTAGAAAGCTGATATGTCTTACATGGATTAGATTTATACCATCATCCAACACTTTTGGGGTTGAATTACTGATTGGTGTTGGACTGAGGACTGCAATAGTAAACTGATTATGCTTTACATGGGTTTATGTTTACCACTATAATCAAAGTCCAACAGTTTGGGTGTTGAGTAACTGAATGGTGTAAGACTAAGGTAAACTAATCATGCTTTACATGGGTGTATGTATACCGCCATAATTAAAGTTCAACAGTTTGGGTGTTGAGTTACTAAAAATGTGTTGGACTGAGAACTGCAATAAACTGATTATTTTTGTAATGGGTTTATGTATACCAACATAATCAGAGCCCGACAGTTTGGATGTTGAGTTACTGTAATCCAAGGGGTTCAGTTGGATCTCACATTGTTTGGACTTTACGTTGAACGTGATCCGCAGTGTTTTGCATAAAAAGTGTTCAAAACATTCAAGTCCTTTTGTTTAAAGGCCCAGTCCCACTGCAGCGATAACGATAACGACGCAAAGAGAACGCATTTCCATTGGTTGAATGAGCGTGTGCGTATTCCGCATGGAGCAATTCAACCAATACGATGCATTCTCTTTGCTTCGTTCTCGTTCTCGTTATCACTGCAGTGTGACTGCAACCGTGGACCTCCTATTGTCCCTCTATTGTTTATAATACTAACTTTTACAACAGCTCCCATTGGTTTTGTACCCATTTTCGAACTGTGGACCTTTCCAGAACCAGGGACCCTATTGTCCTCTTTTGTTAAGGCCCGGTCCCACTGCAGCGATAACGAGAACGATAACGATCACGACGTAAAGAGAACGCGTTCTATTGGTTGAATTGCTCCACGCTGAATACGCACACGCTCATTCAACCAATAGAATGTGTTCTCTTTGTGTCGTTATCGTTATCGTTATCGTTATCGTTATCGTTATCGTTATCGCTGCAGTGGGACCGGGCCATTAAGTCCCCGGTTTGAATGTGTATACTCACACCCACACAGCTCTGTGTACACTACTTTAACACTATTCCTCAACACTGTACAGACAACTTTGTGGACATGTGTAAGCCCACTAAGTGTTTCAAGTCCCTACACTATGTGGACCTCTTTTATTCTTAGGTCCACACTTCGTATGTAGTGCTAAAACAATATTGAAAACACCTGCGACCAGGGACCTTCTATTGCTCCTATTTGATTGTAGTTTTTGGCAACACTTGGTTTCCAACACACCTTTCCAACTGGGGACTTCTACCAACTAGGGAACCTTTTGTTCTCTTTAAGCTCGAAAAAACTGTGTCGTATTTATTTTCATCTTGATATATTTTTACTGTATTGTATTTTTTAAACTGGTCGCTCATTGAGTGATGTCTTTCATTTTTGATACTGTGGAAATTTCTTAAAAACTTAACCTGCTTACACGCACACGCACACACACTGATTGTACATAATCTAAATAAAACTCAAATAGGAATTATTTTATAAAAATTATAAAACAATAAAAAACAATTCTACAACTGGATCAAGCTCATCTGACAGACAATTGTTTACATGATGGGGAAATCGTTACAAGATTTGAACCAAATATTTGCCCAGGAATGAGCACAAACATTTGGTTTTTTTTAGTGAGGTCAGTGCTCCTGAGGTGATCATACTGTACAGTGTGAAGCACAGACATTTACATAACAACACCAAGGACAGTTAGCCAACACAGTTATCACATTATCATATTAAAGCCATTATACACTTTCGGTAAACAGTATTGTCCAAGTCCCACACTTTGTGTATCACAACTTATATATAAAATAACAAACCTGTAAAAATTTAGGCTCAATCGGTCATTGGAGTCGGGAGAAAATAACTAGAAAACCCACTCTTGTTTTCGCGCGTTTCGCCGTGTCATGACATGTGTTTCAAATAAATCCAGAATGATCGCTATCGAGAATTGATATTGTTTTAATGTTTTCTCAAAAAGAAAAGCATTTCATGGTACAATATTTCAAGAGAAGTCTTTCACCATTACCTTCTGTAAACCCTGTAATTTATTTGTAAATCTGTGAACTTTTTTTTCTCTTTTTGTACCAAAAGTGTATAATGGCTTTAAACCAGAGGTACGCTGCACACAACTTTCTAAATGTTTGGACAATTTTATCAATGGTTTTTTTCTAGGAGATTTGTTACAAGTTATTACCACAAGGAAAACTGACAGGGAAAATTTAATTTTTAACTTGGGTTGAACAAATCAAACTTTATAAAGGCATAAGAAGAGCCTGATTTGAGCATTTAACTTTGGCCTTATATTGTGCCGGGCGGCGCTCTACCCGTTGAGCGTAACAATCTAGCCCTGTGTTGGCGATCTCCCTATTTTGTCAATATTTTTGTAAGGGGTGGCAGTCAGAAGCCATTCGACATTAGAACTGCCTTTTAGCCAGGGATCACACCCAAGTTTGATCTTGAGGGGATGCAACTTTATTTCAAATAATAAACCACAAGTGAAAACAACTGGGTAAGGTTTAATTAATTTTGGATTGAACAAATAAAGATGGACAGAATTGTGGTTTTGTTTAAAAACAATTATGTTTCACTTTTGGAAAACCTATATTAAAACCAAAAACTTATTTACACAGAATTTGTACAAATTTAGTTGATAGACTTTAATTTGTTAATTGCACAAGATTTTGAGAATGTTTATTTATGATTTTTTTTTTCTTCTGTTCTGCGGAATGCAGATGGACTTTAGAAGTCTTTTCCTGAAATCAAAACCTGCCCTTTAAGATGTATCTCCTTACAGAGACCTTGGATGACCAATCAATGACAGTGATTATTATTGTGACAAATATAACACACAGGTGGGCAAAGATAATTAATTTTCTTTGTCAAAAAAAAGCTTCACTCGCGTCATGGAATTAAGGAAGGGAAATTACTCCAAATTGGACTTGTGCAAAATTTCATTGCATTACAGTCTGGGAAATGTTTCAGGTAAAATTGCTTGATGTTTTCTTACGAACATGAAGTAATCTTTTCCGTTTTTCTTGGCGAGTATGAAATATTGATTAACCTTAAATCTGGGAAAATCAGAAGGCGGATGTTTATCAGTTTTTCTTAAAAATAACCTAAACCAAACAAAAGAAAATTTCACCAAGAAGTTGATGTAGCAAAACCATTTTAATCATGTCTTGTTTGTCTGTTTAAATAACTATTATTATGCGATTGTATGTAATTTAATGTTTTTATCCATCCTCTCATTGGTGCTTACGCTGTTGGATGTGCAGAAATAAAAAAAAATTAAAATAGTGGAAGGTTTTATCCGCTGTTACCTTAAACAAAAAAAGTGTCATCACAGAAAGTGCAACGCAACGACTCGGTATTAATTAATGAGGAAATAGTCACGGGTAATTAGAGTTAAGTCTCCGTTTACACTGTCTTCGGTTTTGTTAATTATCTCATTTAACTGATTGCATCATGATCCCCCTCGTTTAATGCTTGTTTGCTTAGTAGTTTTGTGCATGAATACGCAAATGTCTATTTCTTGTACACTTCAACTTACGATTGCAGACAGTTTTATAAAAGATTTTTGTTGGATGCTACGATCACATTTGTAATAACATATCATCTTCAGATAAGGTAAGTGCAGCAAGGATAATAGATTCGTCCCTCTTGGTGGGTTTTCCCAAAAAGAATACAGCTACCTCTATGACGATGATGTCTTTTTTTTTTAATATAAGGTGCAATTACAAAAATATTGATGTTTGGCTGTCGGGAATAGATTTTTGTCTCTCCCAAGGTGATCCCGGATTATTAATGTAGACAAATTACAGATGTGATGCAGTGTGCTACAAGGCTGTATTTATGAAGTCCCAATATGCAGACAGGTAGGCTGAACACTTCTTTAATATAATATAGCATTCCCTGATATTGGGGGCCGTCTGAAGTAAGGCCAACTCCAATAAGGAAGCTGAGGTTTAACTCTAAACATCTGAAAGTTTGTATCTTATTAAAACGAGACGCTTAAGTGCTATTCACATGATTGCAATTTAACTGGGGTTCCTTGCTTAATTTAAGCATGGTTGTAAAATATAGCAATGTTTGACAAGATTTTGCAAGAAAACATAAAAAATTGTTGTCCTTTCAGACTAGGTTCATTTTGTAAACTTTTACAGAAGGGACCCTTGCTAAATTGCTCTCGTGTGAAAGGGGCTTTATCTGTACAATCTCCAGTTTATGTTTACAGCTACACCTCACCAGGTATTTTCTAGAACTGTCTCCAGGGAAATCAACCAAAAGGCACCGTTGCCAGGTTGCTTGATGATCCTTTACAATCGTTAGTCGAGTGTTGCAACCCATTAACGAATATATCATCTTGAAATATTGACCAATATTTCAAAACGTATGTGTGCTATTTCTTGTCTGTTTTTCCCTCAAGTGCTGTGGTGCTTTGCTTTGCAGTACACTGCACATGGAGGCTAATAGATGGAATATGTTTGTATAATTTATGTAATTTAGCTTGACTAATACATACCAAGGCCTCATAAATCATAACACAATTAATTTTAAAAATGGTATCTGCGCCACATACATGAAGTGTTTTCACACACCAATGTACTTTTCTACAGAAAAGCATGCCGTATAATCAATCAGCACATTTTCTATACCAACAACGATTGAACTTTTGTTTTCTTGATAATTGTCAACACAAAACATTTGCAGTAACATGTACGGAAGACAACCATTTAGATTGAAAGTTCATTCTTCCTTTTGGTAGAGGGGGGGGGGGGGGGGGGGTTGGTCCACAAGACCACAGGGCTTGGCTCTCAAAGTTGTAACTGGACAACCACACCAAAACCAAACATATATTCAAGCAGTTTAAAGGCAACATTTAATCATGTATGTATATATAGTACCAAAATATTAACGTGCAAAAAATGTATTTCAAAAGGTGGTAGCATTTTTTAAGAGATTGCTGAAAATCTGGAGCAGTTATTATGTCCATGCAGGAAAGATTTACACGAAGTTGGAATACACAATTCGCAGATTTGAATGTTTCTGAATCCCTTTATCTCAAACCACATCCCTTTGAAGGATGTTTCTCAAAATGTTTGAAATATCAACACAGCTGCAGTGCTACTTACCAAGTAAGTTTTTGTGGCCATTACATTTTGGAGTACAAACCAAAGATATAACACTCCCTTTAACATATTAACTGTTCATATTTTGACCCGCCCTGAGAAAAAGATTTAAAACTCATTTGTCATACAGGTATTTGATAGGTATCAGATTCAAAGTACTTTGATTCTTGTTTAATGGCAGTGGACACTATCGGTAATCACTCAAAATAATTGTTAGAATAAAAACTTACTTGGTTACCAGCAATGGAGAGCTGTTGATTATAGTATAAAACATTGTGAGAAATGGCTCCCTCTGAAGTAACGTAGTTTTTTAGGAAGAAGTAATTTCTCACTATAATATCTGAATTTGATTTGAGACCTCAGGATTTGATTTTGAGGTCTCGAAATCAAGCATCTGAAAGCACACAACTAGTGCGACAAGAAGTTTTTTTTTTTTTTTTTTTTTCTTTTTTCAATTATTCTCTACCAACTTCAATGACCAATTGAGCTATATAAAAAAACATACAATGATGAAATAAACATTAACATTAAAACAAAAAGGGAAATGTCTGTATTTAGTGGTGTTAATGAGCAATCCCACAGAATGGAAGGGCAGTCAGCCAACCTAAGCCAATCTTATAAATCCCGCGAATGTAGTGCGACGCATACTTTGACGTCACAAATTTGCAAAAAAAAATAATTTGCGTCAGTTGACTTGTGCTCAACTCCTGCTATACCTTCGCTGCGAAAAAAGCCCTTTGACGTCACAATTTGCTTCGCATTAGTATGAAGTATGAAGTGGGCTTAAAGGGTCTATAGTTGTACTTTTTGCTAACACAAAAACACAATGTCCACAGATTTACATTAAACTTACACAGTTTGAAGATAATGATAGAAGAAAGCTTCCCTTAAAATATTACCTACTGAGGTTCTGTAGGTTTGAGAAATGAGTAAAAACAATGTCACGTAAATCATTTTTGTCTCAGTTTTAGCATGTAAAAATGTATTAACCAGTTATGGTATGTTATGGTATATTCATATAGTCTTTACATGCTAAATTGTGACTTGTTTTACTCATTTCTCAAAAACTACAGCACCTCAGTAATTGTGGGGAAGCTTTCTACTACATTATCTTCAAACCCTGTAAGTTTAATGTAAATCTGTGGACATTTTGAAAAAGTACCCAAATCCTTTAAACACATTCGTATTCTTGTCACAGACATCTGTTTGAGCTTGACAAAGTCACGGACTCCTATGCATCAGACCAAATCTGAGAAGCAACATATATCAATTCATAAAACTCTTGTCTCCGAGCGATACTGAATAATTGATACGATGACTTGCCTTTCACAGATGCGCACTTATAAAATGTACTTTCTAACAACAACAAAAAAGGTGGAGTGTTCCCATATGAATTGTTAACCAGAGGCGTGTCTGGGAGTCTTTTGGACACCCTGTTTTAAATTTTGACACCCGCTTTTACATTTGTGTGTGTCCTAATATACATGTATGTATTGTAAAGTCAGGCCTCAAAATAAACTTTGGCACCAACAGCTATTGTTGTGGCGCCTTTTGCTTTAGCTGTGACGTCCTTTGCAAAGTTCCAATACAAATTCAAATTTGTCCTCGAAGAAGTGCCCCTTATTAGAGGAAACTTGTTGTGCCCCTTCAAGAACAAAGTTCAAGGCCTGAAGATGTATTGCAAGTGAATAATTTGGACACCCAGATTTTACATTTCCAGCAAATAATGACACCCTTTTACCATCCTTGCTAAAACCTTGTTCATGGCCCTTCCTAAACCAGTGCTTACCGTCATCAGGGCAAGACACTGTGAGAACACCAAGACTGTGAGTATCAACCAGTCATTGAGACAGGGGGGGGGGCAAGAAACTCACAGAGTAGAATATCATCCAAGGTGTCCAAAGTATTTTAAAGGTCAAATTGAACAACAAAAAACAACAAAACTAATTTGACTTTGTTTATCCTTGTTCTTTTGTGCTTACTTATTATTTGATCATAAGTGTGAATTCTTCCTTTCTTGTAATTTCAATGAAATATGATCCGAAAAATTAGCCGCCGCCCTCTTTTAAAACTTTTTTAAACTGGTGTTATTTCTCACCGTTGGCGGTGCCCAGCGTGGTTCTAAAGCCAAGACCCATATTATATGCACAATGTGAAATCAACACTGAAGTAACAATGCCTCAGAAAACCAGCATAAAACCAGTCCGTGTTGTCACAACATAAATTTCATGAAGGTTTGTTTACATCTTCGTTGCTATGCATTTTTCCATTGTCTTGTTTGGATCATGTCCGAGTGGGACGTCAAAATGCTATTTTGAAAACCGGCGTAAAACCAGTTCGTGTTATCACAACATAAACTGGATGAAGATGGTCTACCGTATTTTCCTGCGGATAAGACGCGTCTTATCTGACTTTTTAGACCCCAAAAACATCGATGCGTCTTATCTTTCGGTGCGCCTTGTCTGCTGACGATTGATTTTTTTTTTGATGATCACTGCGTGAAATAAAAAATACCTTCATGTCCAGTTCAAATCAATGAACCTTTGTGTGAAGAATCCTTACTCAATAATGCGGTCGAACAAGGCTATTCAGACACTGAGACTGTATTTTCGTTCGAACAATGCCGCAATCCCCCAGACGGTCCAATTATGCCAACAATGCTTCAACGTGTTTATCCCCGTGACCGTGCTTTCATTCCATCAATGCCGCAATGCGTCTAGCTTTCGGTCCAACAGACGTCGGCGGTGTACAAACGTTTTTCTGTGTGGCCGGGTATTCGTTCCGAAAACGATTGACAGTCAATAACTTCAAACGTCATTCACCCAACCGCTATTGTGTGGTAAACTTTGAGGGTTTTTATTGTCGAGAACAACGATCTCTGAAGTGTGCTTTAGGCTGAACGTATTTTAAAAGGATGGGGTAATAATTTATTTTTGTATTTGCCTCTTTTTAGACCTTTGTGATTGATAAGTGCTTTGGGATGGGAACTTAACTGTCATCTTTAGTAGGACAAGAGTTTTATATTATTGTTACAATAAACGTTCAAATCGTATTAATATTTATTGCCTCTTTTTAGACGTTTGCTTTTAAAAAGTATAATGGGAACGTAGCATTATCTTACTAGGATATGATTTGTATTTGTTTGTAAGGCCAAATAAAATGATACAACACTAGTCAAAAAAAAATAGGGAAGAAACTACATTTTATTTTATTGAATTATTTTATTGCTTCAAAACTTCGGGTAGGAACGGTTGTTAAAATCATGGTTGCCCTTGCATGAAACTTGCCTGTAAAATCAACGATGTCCGAGATCAGACTCGAAAATCTCTCAAAATGACACAGAAAATTAGCCCCAAAACGCAACCGTTCCGAGGTCTGTAAATTTAACCACGCAACACAAAAGCAGATATCACGCCTATAGTCGTTGTTACTGTGCGTGTGACAATAAATACAAGAAACATTGAACGCTAGTGCGTGGACCATGGTTTCTGCCCGCTGATTGGGCCGAACTTTATGTTGTTTACAATATACAGCGTTGGCTGATTGGATAAATGTCGGTATACGTAGGTTCTCAAAGGCAACAAATTACGTCTTTGTGTCAATGTACCGACACCGGGTGGCGCCTGGTGTTCTTTTGTGTGCGGTTAAACGTGCGCCTTGTGCGCCTTGTCTGCTGACGTTTGAATTTTTGTTGGTCATTTTAGCATCCTGCGCCTTGTCCGCCGAGCATCTTATCCGCAGGAAAATACGGTATATCTTCGTTGCTATACATTTTTCCATTGTCTTGTTTGGATCAAGTCCGAGTGTGACGTCACAATGCTATTTTGAAAACCAGCGTGAAACAATTGTGATAGTCAGAATTTTTTTGCCAGCTGAACAAAATGTGTTTTTTTCTTACCCAAGAAAAAAACAAATTTGCACTGAGTTTTACTCAACTATATGTTATCAACACAATTGTTAACTTTTCTATAGAAACAAAAAGAGTGTGAAAAGTCTTCATTGCATGTGGAAAAGAAGCCCCATACCTGACTCTTCCTCTGTGCTGTATCTGTGCTATACACAGATACAGAGTCCTAAATATTGCGGCCCGTTTCTGGGGCGGAAAACTTTGGAATGTCAATCTGTCAGAATTAGTAACTTCTTGCAGGTAGTATTTTAGTTAAGAAGCTTTGAAAATTTTCCGCCCCAAAAATGGACCTCGATATTTCCAGGACGTCTGTGTGGTATAATACTATAGTGTTAGTGCTAGTGGTCAGGGCTAGTGGAAAAGATGAGTTTTTAAACAACATCAAATATACCAATCGCCCCTTTACTATCTCTAGAAAATTAACCTTAATTCAGATCATGGCTATCAGTTACTCCTACCTAATTAACAAAGTACACGTAATACTTTGTGATCATATTCAACCGACAGTGTTCATGACCAGTATGGAAGAAGTCATTGGTTTATATAACCAGGAATGGTTTTAAAGGTTTGGGGTACTTGTTGTAACCCAAAACACTATGTCCACAGATTTACATTAAACTTTACAATTTTACTTGCTGAGGTATTGTTGTTTGTAAAAATATTATTGTAAAAAGGCCCCAAAAATAATGATTTTAGCCCGTTTTAAATACCAGTTATTAACCCGCAGTGGTAAATACGTTGTACTTGCTAAAATAATATTTGTCTCACTGAGATGGAAAACTATTTTCGTGATTTAATTTACTGAAAAAAAATTAAAACTACAACACCTCAGCAAGTAATGTTTTTAGGGAAGCTTTCTACTAGCATTATCTTCAAACTGTGTAAGTTTAATACAAAATCTGTGGACATTGTGCTTTGTATCCTACAAAAAGTAGCCAAACCTTTAAGATATTTAAATTAAGAAGTTTACTTTTTTCAAATGACTTTAACCACACAAGAATGAATTTGAGGTAGATTTCAGATGTTACAATCAACAGAATGAGGTATGTCATCGAAGATGCACGATAATCACTTAAGTACACAGTGCCGAACTAATTGATGTTTTGAATCACTACACCTTAAGTACACCATGGAGGATACACACAGACATGTAGGAAAGCAGCTATCACCTTCAATAGTCAAACATCTGAGGATTGGACGACAGATTTCCACTTGCATCTTGGATGAAAATCAGACGGCCTTGTAATATATCACTCAAAGTCAAACACCGTGTCTGTGTATAATATTGCCCCAATGGTTAGGAGACCATGGTCCAAGACCAGAGCGTAGATGAAAAAAGGGGTCTCTGCGATCGAAAGCCATAGGAGAAGGATAATGGTTAGAGTTACAACAAGAGAGGCGGGGGTGACAACAAATTCATCTCCGAGTCGAGACAGGTGCTCCTAACATAATCAAAAAAAATGAAGACAGGGAAATTGGAGACAGGACGGGCACCATGCCAACAAAGATGGAGGGGGTACCTCTTAGATAGACACCTACAAAGAATAGCAGACCGAATCCCAGAGCCACAATTAGGCCTAAGAGGCTGACAAATTAGAGGGCTGGGGTGAAACGTATAAACAACCAACTAAAAGGTTAGTTCCATAGAGACAATATGTGGAAGATTTCCAGAACTTTTTTCTTCTGATGTTGGACCGAAACACGCTCACCCGGACTCTCAAAACAGTTCATCGTGTTGAAAGTTAGTGGTGATGAGTGAGGGGCAAGCTAACTCTATCAGTTACTGCTGTCGCTGAGCTGCAAGTACAAATTGTCCACCTTGTTGGAATTGTTCGTTCTGCTTTATACACTCGCCAGGTCATGTGTCCACGATTCATTGCTTTGCACCATTAAAAAAGAAAAGATAAATCAAACAATGTGTTTGATCATGTTTATGTTGACAACTACGTTTTAAAGCAACTGTGTAAACTGGAAAATACTGTGGGGGCTAAAGTTTCAAATTCTTGTGGGAAAACTATGTCAAGGGCAGCTAGCTCATAAATTTCATAAATGCCAAGGAGGCGAATTCTTCATGAGTTGTAAAAAATACTTTTGGATTAATAATAGTACAATGTCTCTGAACCAATATCATGCTAAAAGTAGAGTTCTACTGACAATGTACTTTTAATTTGATGCAATTACAGCGTTTCTAACTAGACCAAACACCACAACTATTGTAGTAATTACACTTTTGAGGGCTCATAAACGTTGTTTCGTTAGTCGATTTGTACTGCATCTTTAAATCGGTAGAGAAATGAGGCCATGGGTATGCAGTATTATGAGCATGCAGTGAGATATTATTAACCTCAATGTTGGGAAACTTCATATGGAGCCCATCACGGGGAGAGAGCAAGAGAGAAGAAGAAAAAAAAAACGGCAAGAATGTAGCCAGGCATGATGCATGACATTTGCAAACATTCCGCTGGCTTTAAGTTTGCCTTTCATTTCCCACCAAGGGCACCTGGTAAACATGCCGAGCGGCGTAGACAGGCCACAGAACCGAAGTGAAGGTACTCTGATGAGGAGGAGACCCCAAGTAGGAGAGAGCGAGGCTGGCCCCCGTGTCCGCATCTGTTGTCGAACAGGGAGAGATTGCTGGGATGTACCGGAGTGATGACTGTTGACTTATTAGCTGTACAAATTATATTACATGATGCTTGACTTTAAAGATAACATGTTTTGTGTCAATGTTCTTTATGGATGTATCTATCTAGCCTACATGTGGAAATTATTTTAAAGTTGAAGGCTCAAGGTATGTTCTGAAAATTGAATTCAAGCATGGGTTACTAGAAAGCAAAAATACATACCCAAATGAATTCTGCATTAAGAGGTAACCAACACCCCCCCCCCCCCCCCCCCCCCGCATTAAGAGGTAACCAACACCCCCCCCCCCCCCCCCCCCCCCCCCCCCCCACCACCACCTAGCATTTTGCTCTGCTATACAAGGGAAAGCGTTCACTGGACGTTACATTTCGCTTTGTTACTTTAACCAAAGATCCACAAAATATTCCTGTTTAAAATATCTGGACTGACGTCCTTGACAAAGCTCTTTAAGGCAAGTTGTAAGCAGATCATTGCGCTAACTACAGAAGAAACAAATGCGAAACACCATACCTTATTTCATACATAATCATCAGGAAGGTTCTAAACTGCACTTGTATGAATTGCATTGATGCCTCACTTGCTTTCCACAACAGTCTGCTAGACTAAAGCAGAAAATGTCTGCTTTCAATTGCAAATCGTTTGCTTGTTAGCAGAAAACGTCTGCTTACAGATGAGCTATTTGGTAAGCAGAAACTGTCTGCTTTCAGATGATTCCCTTTGCTTTGCTTTGGATTAAAAACATCTCCTTACAGAGTGGATTGAAACTATTTGATAAGCAGAAAAGGTCTGCTAACAGATGAGTGTCTCTGCCTTGGATTGCAATCTGTTAGCTAGTGAGTAAAAAGCGTCTGCTTACAGATGAATGCCTCTGCTTCAGATTGCAAACTGTTTCCTACTAAGCAGAAAACATCTACTTACAGATGGATTGCAAACTATTTGGTAAGCAGAAAGGATCTGCTTACAGATGAGTCTCTCAGCTTTGGATTACAAACGAATTGCTAGTAAGCAGAAAACTTCTGGGCACAATTCTATAAGGCCTGTAAGCACACAATATTTTTAAGCACAGAAATATCCTGCTAGGCAGAAACAGGTTACAAGCCAACATTCCATAAACTTTACATTGTTGCCGCCTGTGCCCCACTTACTTCTTGCTTAGCAAAGAAGATTGCTGAGCAGCATTTTCTGCTAAACACCTTTATGAAATTGGGCCCTGCTTACAGATGGATTGCAAACTATTTGGTAATGGGTGTCTCCGCTTTGGATGATGAACTGTTTTTGCCAGTTAGCAGTAAGGAACTGGCCGTGACATTCGTGGGACCAAGCACGTATCTCGCAGGAAGTAAAGGATTTAGACTACCTCTTGATAGATAGAACTACTCTTTAATTGTAACTCGATCATAAACAATGTCCCTGAAATAAGTGAAAAGCATGTTTGTCAATGCTCCTCAACGTCAACCAACCAATTCATCAGACAACACTTTCCTTCACATCTCAAAAACGATGAAACATGGTAGACTCAAAAGTAATACGTCCAATGTCCTTAAACTATATTTATTTATTTAGATAATTATTATTATGGGTAGATCAAATAACAATCCCAAGGCTTTGTCATTTATCAATGGTTAAGGTAGAAGGTACGCATGTTGAATGTGAAACTCTATTGACCATAATGGATGCTCTAGTCGGCAGTGTCTACAGAGGCATAAATCACAAATAATTGACTGTCCACGCTCCACACATTCATGCAAAGCACACCACTATATTTTGCGCAGCAACTGTGTCTGGGACAGGAAATTTTTTTTATATTAATTGTTTCAGAATATTTTCTTTGTATTTTTTTTACCTATTTATTTGTTTGGTTTTTTTTTTTTGGAAGGGGGGGGGGGATATTTTATGATTTTGCCTTTGGTTGTTTTGTCAATTAGCCTTTGAGAAAGACTCTGATAAGGGTTGAAACATCAGGCCATTAGCAACTTTTTGCATAAATATCATAGGTTCTTTTTGGTTGGTATGCAGTTTGCAACAGCTAATTCTATCTTGATTTTAAAATCAATTCACGATTTAAAGCCATTTTACACTTTCAGTACAGAATTTTTTTTTTGTACAGTTCACAGATTTACAAATAATTGACAGGGTTTACAGAAGGTAACGGTGAAAGACTTCACTTGAAATATTATTCCATGAAATGCTTTACTTTTTGAGAAAACATTAAAACAATATCATTTCTCGATAGCGAGAATAACGGATTTATTTTAAACACATGTCATGACACGTCGAAACGTGCGGAAACACGGGTGGGTTTTCCCGTTATTTTCTCCCGACTCCGATGACCGATTGAGCCTAAATTTTCACAGGTTTGCTATTTTATATATAAGTTGTGATACACGAAGTGTGGGACTTGGACAATACTGTTTACCGAAAGTGTATAATGGCTTTAATAGATGTTAGTTTTTGCATCGGCACAAGAATATAATTTTGTTCTCTTTTTTTTTACCCTTACACTGATCAATGTGTATTTAGCACTGTATACTTCGGTACTTCCAAGATACTCAGAAATAACAGATTGCTAGGCATTCCTGGTCAATGTACACCAGAATCGATCACTTTGGAACATCAAAAACTCACACACTCCGAGGCAAACACTTCTGCAATTGGCCGCTATGCCCATCCCCCAACTGGACCTACAGATTACCTCCAACAATATTTACCTTAGCCATTTTGCAGCCCGCCAACTACTCATAAATGGGTCATATAATTTTCTATGTATAGGGAGAGGCAATCCTGAAATCATATGCTGAGCCATGCCCCATTCTCCCTACGGGCAAATCCTCTGCCGCGTCTAATCACCCGGCGTGTGATCTGCATTAGGGAAACTCTGTCCTCTTTTACTGCCCAGCATTTTACACACTGCTGCAGTATTTTCTTAGCAGTCCGGGATGATTAAATTTTGAAATATGGGTTTGTCTCTCTGATGAACAGCGGGCACCAAAAAACAGGAGTGGGTCTAGGGGACAGATATATAGGGGGGGATGCTACTTTCAAAGACTTAGCACATCATGGGCAGAAGGGAGTTTGCCTCGGGGCTATCTTGCCCTGAAATCCAATTAATGAACTAATCAGTACGGGCAATACGCGGCCATAATTTGTGCAAATTGGTAGTGCAGACTGGGCCAACATCACGTTCATCACATTCCAGGGTACAACACATACAGAATCTCCGAGGAGGAAGTTATTATAGTTTGCTATTGATGGAAAGACCTATACACACAACCGTCAGAAACAATGTATCTGAAATGTCTGTTTGTTCAGACTTTCCTCAAAGATTATTCCGAGTTTCAAAAACGAAATGCTTCAATCAAAAATGCTTGTCTGCAATGATAGGAAGAGATGATAAAGAATCAAGGACTTTGATATTGAGCTGATTGCTAGACATTAAGAAGAGAACAACGGGAGAACAACGGTCATTTAAGTAATCAGCATCTAGGCCACTCTTCAATAGGGGCTGATTAAGGCGGCATTTGCAACAAATCAATGGAAATGAGAAATACTCCTTGCATACCAGGGAATGGCATGACGTTGTTTTTTTAGTTTAAAACAGAATCCAATTGCTTCTGTGTTCACGTCACCAGCTTCCAAATGAGTGTTTGCCCAGCCCAACTGTCAAAACAGGCAGGCCGCTCTGCGACTTTTATGAGAATTTGTTCAAGCGATGGGCTCTAATCTGCACAAGCTTTTGATCATGACTTTACAAAGCGCTCGCGCACAAGACGGCAGACCTGGAGCCCAAGGAAACCTAATGAAAAAAAAAGATTGATTGTGCTAAAATATTTACACCTCATCAATTGCTTTTCCACTGTTGAAAAGGCATAGGAGTTGGATTGTAATAATTCTATTTCGCATGAATAACTTGAACCTGGAGAGTCCTCAATGATTCTTACACTTGATAAAGTAAACCAAAACCCTTTTATTCTATCAGTCAGTAATAGCTAAATAAAATCACGGATGTACTCCGTCTTGCTTGGTTTCCCACAAACTCGGAAAAGCTTTTAAAGAAAAAAATGAAATTGATAAGATAGACGTTACTGAGTGCTAACACACATCGCTGTAAGGATAAAACCATATTAATATTCTTTATCCCAATGCAAATTCAACATCAGATGTTAGTTTTCATATCGGGGATAAAGAATATATAAACAAATAATCTTACACTAATGTGTATTAAGCACGGTATACTCAGAACTTTCCCAAGTTTTGTGGGGAAAAATCCACAAGCAAACAAATTTATATGGAAATTCAGAAACCTCAGATGGTAGAGCACCTTAACATTGACCTTGAGGGCACAGGTTCACATTAAACTTTTTCTCTCTTTTTCTGTCTCAGAAAGACACCAAAATGTGATTATTGTCCGCCTGCTATCTTTAATTTGCTTTCAGTGTTATCACAGACCTATACACACCCCATCCATTTAGGGCCTTTCATCTGAGGACAGGGTAAAGGATAATTGCCTCCAAATCCAGTTGACCGAAAACAAATCCATTTCGGTTGGCCTCAACAAGCCCCTGCTCTCGCTGATCCTGTTTGTGGAAATTAAACGATGCCACCCTCTGCTCTAGTATGGCGGCGGGGAGAGTTTTGTTCTTATCCTGTTATTCACTGAACCCTTCTTTTTATATTTCCCTTCTCTCTCTTTTTTTTTCTGTTGGTTAGTAATCCTATCATCAGTGCTGTACATGGTGGCCAGTCGGCTGGGATGGTAACTGGAGAGTAGAGGTTGGTTTAAAAGAGCACCATAGAATAGCGGCATTCTTCTGATCTCTTGCTGCAGTGCAAAACTGCAGAATTTGAGACTGATTTTTTAATGAAAAACCAGATGTTTAACATGTTAGTTTGTACTCATCTTTTTTTTTAAAGAAACACACATGCTATGCCAATTCAAATCCATATCTTTTGTGTTTTTTATAATTTTGTAAAATAACATTATGCACTTCATGAGCACAGAGCAGTGTACTTAAATTGAATCTTAATGCAAAAAACATCAAAAATTAATTGAATTTTGATACAAATCCAGATGGGGTTTTTTAGGGTCAGAAGTTAATTTAATCTTTATTTTGTTTTCCAAAGAATTTTTACACCGCAAATACAAGCCTCTCTCCAAAGGAAGCTATGATAAATTCAATCTACAAAAACAAAAAACAACTTTACATATAAGAGATGTTTATCCCACCCGAGCAACATGCCTGTGATATTTTTTCCATAGGACTCGGGAAAATACTGAGTATACAGTGCTAACACACATCGGTGTATGGGTTAAAAACCAAGCACAGTTTCTCATGCGTCAACTGGTCACTGGTGAACGGTTTAAAGGGTCTATGTAACTTTTGTAGGACAAAAAACACAGATGTCCACAGATTTACACTAAACTTACACAGTTTGAAAATAATGATAGTAGAAAGCTTCCCTGAAAATATTACGAGCTGAGGTGCTGTAGTTTTTGGGAAATGAGTAAAACAATGTCATGAAAATAATTTTCGTCTCATGAGCCGAAAATTATTTTAATCATTTACAAATGTATTTTCATGACATTGTTTTACTCATTTCTCAAAAACTACAGCACCTCAGTAAGTAATATTTGAAGGGAAGCTTTCCACTATCATTATCTTCAAACCCTATAAGTTTAATGTAAATCTATGGACATTTTGAAAAGGTACACAAATCCTTTAAACCCCTTCATTTAAACGAGTTTTTAAACGAAAACATAAAGACCGCACAACCACAAAGTTTTCAGAATGGGAAACAGGACTAATAATAATTAATAATAATAAGACTTGTAATGCGCACGTATCCACCCTGCTGGGTGTTCAAGGAGCAGTAAAAACCAACAACAAACAAAACAAAACAAAAACAAAACAAAGGAAAAAAACAGACACAACAAAAATTAGTCCTTGAAAACTTGTGACATAAGATAAGTTTTGAGAAGAGATTTGAATGTTGTGGAACAAAGACAAGTTCTAAGATTAAGTGGTAGAGAGTTCCAGATGCGTGGCGCAGCTGAAGAAACAGACCTGTCTCCCCATGAGTGTTGAGACTTGGGTTCAATGAGAAGAAGCATAGAACTTGATCAAAGATTTCTTGAGGGTGCTACAGTGACTACTCTTGGGGGTGCTACAGTGACCTGTTTTTTGTTGTTATTTTGTGTTTTCGGGGTGTTTTTTTTTTGTTGGGGGGGGGGGGGGGGGTTGTAGCCACGTGCAAAAGAAACAATGTAATGTTTAGTACATTCATGCTTCTGAGGATACTTTACCCAGCCGCAAATTAAGCAGAGACTTTGTCAGTGCCTCTCCTTACAGCAGAGGGAGGTTATGATAAAGAATACAGAAATATTATTAAGAAGCAAGTGCCAAAATTCATTAATAACTATGTCAGTTGTCATATTCTTGGCTGCATCCTTTTCTAACTGAAGAAACTTTTCAATGTTTGAAAATGTTCATCCAAAAGGAGTATCGAAAGAAAAGGAAAAAGCCTCAGACAACACCAAAACAGGAGGCAAATTTTCTTTTAATTTTAAATCTGTATAATTGCTTTAAAAATATTGTGTATTGTGAGATCAAACTTTAGGCCTAATCCATTTGTGCGACGAGTCAGAAGAAGAAAGTGAAAAACAATGCGCAATTTTCAGCATGTAAACACATTGTTGTAACAACCGAAATTAGCTGATACATTTTCTTGAATATTACTTATTTTCAAAGGGAAACATTTCACAGAAAAAATGGTACCCTTTTCCACTCTTTATCGTCAATAAAGATTGAAAAGGAATCCCTTATACTTGAGATTTGACTTTCAATGCCCCAATAGACAGATATATCCTTCAGCAAGGTCTTCTAAGATGTAACCCTAACAATCCTTGATTATTTCCTTTCTCAAGGAGATCTACTTTGAGATGTTAAAGGCAGTGGACACTATTGGTAATTGTCACAGTTGGTGTATCTCAACATATGCATAAAATAACTAACTTGTGAAAATTTGAGCTCAATCGGTGATCAAAGTTGCGAGATAATAATGAAAGAAGAAAACACCCTTGTCACACGAAGTTGTGTGCTTTCAGATGCTTGATTTCGAGATCTCAAATTCTAAATCTGAGGTCTCGAAATCAAATTCATGGAAAATTACTTCTTTCTCGAAAACTATGGCACTTCAGAGGGAGCCGTTTCTCACAATGTTTTATACCATCAACCTCTCCCCATTACTCGGCACCAAGAAAGGTTTCAAGCTAATAATTACTTTGAGTAATTACCAATAGTGTCCAGTGTCTTTAAAAGAAATGTTTACACAAGTAATAAATAAAACTTTGGGCGTTCTCCGGTAAGTAGAACTTAAATCCTTCCCTAAGTGCACATCCTCAGCATGTACTGTACTCCTCGAACCAATTTCTTTTTTTAAAGACTTGGCAGTAAATGTTAACGCTAGACTGATCGGCGCCTTGCAACCAATAACCCCCCTTCAGACCTGCTCGATGTCACACGTCCAACATGACTGCCCCTGATGATGCAGAACCTAGTGTGTATGACCTAATGACAGCTACGATCAACTCATATATTTTAACCGACACGCACGAACATAATGACGCTAGGAGCCAAGTTGGGAGTCTTGTCCAAACATGTACAAAATAGACGAGAGAATTTCTCTCTTTATTTCGACAACTTAAACTACAGAGCATTATTTCGCTAAGTTCTAAACTTTGTCCAGTAACTGCAATGATGTTAGGAAGCCACATGTACATGTGTACAGTTTTTCACAGCTACACAGTACATCAAAATGTTAATCAGAAGAGAACACTTCAAGAGGGGCTCCAGGGCCAACTTAAGTTTGCACTCAATTATCCTGTAGATAGGCGTAGAGTCCTCATGAATGTGGCGGAAAAATTACAATTCTATAACCTCATGGTAAAGGGTGTATGAACTTTTTCCTAACAAAAAACACAATGTCCACAGATTTACATTAAACTTACAGTTTGAAGATTATGATAGTAGAAAGCTTCCCTTGAAATTTTACTTACTGTGAGATGATGTAGTTTTTGAGAAATGAATAAAAGTAGTAATTTTCGTCTCAGTTTTAGCATGTAAAAACGTATTAACCAGTTATGCTATGGTTTTGGTATAATATCATAACTGGTTAAGGGGATTTTACATGCTAAAATCATTCTGGTATCATGAGACCAAAATGATTTTGTGACTTGTTTTACTTATTTCTCAAAAACTACACAACCTTAGTTAGTTATATTCAAAGGGAAGCTTTCCACTATCATTATCTTCAAACCCTGTAAGTTTAATGTAAATCTGTGGACATTTTGAAAAAGTACCCAAATCCTTTAAAGGCAGTGGACACTATTGGTAAATACTGAAAATAATTATTAGCATAAAACCTTACTTGGTGACGAGTAATAGGGAGAGGTTGATAGTATGAAACATTGTGAGAATTGGGTCCCTCTGAAGTGGTGACGTAGTTTTCGAGAAAGAAGTAATTTTCCACGAATTTGATTTGAGACATCAGATTTAGAATTTGAGGTCTCGAAATCAACCATCTAAAAGCACACAACTTTGTGTTACAAGAGTGTTTTTTTTTTTCTGTCATTATTATCTCGCAACTTCGACGACCAATTGAGCTCAAACTTTCCCAGGTTTGTTATTTTATGCACATGTTGAGATACACCAAGTGAGAAGACTGGTCTTTGACAATTACCAATAGTGTCCAGTGTCTTTAACATGGTGTAAAATGTTCTTTAGAAACATCTCAGCGCTATTAGGACCATTTTGAATCCACACAGTTTTCCTTTGAAACTCAGCCAGAATACATAAGCCGAACGTTGTCACCATACAAGTGTAAACAGAGAATCAACCTCCCCACCCCCTCCATGATGAAAAGGACAAATAAATGATCGTGTTTCGTAAGCATGCAGCCAGTATTCCATTGCTGATACCCGATACCTCTGAAACATTGCTGTTTATTTCACATTAAAGCCTTGGTCATAATTTTGGTAATGAACCTGGACAAAAATGTTGTGGTTGCTATCTGAAAGGTTTTCATGTTATAAAGATGATAATGGCAGTAAGCAACAGGTGAATTTGTTTTTCTTTCTTAAAGGCAGTGGACACTATTGGTAATTGTCAAAGACTAGCCTTCACAGTTGGTGTATCTCAACATATACATAAAATAACAAACCTGTGGAAATTTGAGCTCAATAGGTCATCGAAGTTGCGAGATAATAATGAAAGAAAAATAACCCTTGTCACACGAAGTTGTGTGCGTTTAGATGGTTGATTTCAAGACCTCAAGTTCTAAATCTGAGGTCTCGAAATCAAATTCGTGGAAAATTGCTTATTTCTCAAATACTATGGCACTTCAGAGGGAGCCGTTTCTCACAATGTTTTATATCATCAACCTCTCCCCATTACTCGTCACCAAGAAAGGTTGTATGCCAATAATTATTTTGAGCAATTACCAATAGTGTCCACTGCCTTATAGAATCAATAGAAACATTTGAATCTGAAAAACGATTCATGCTCGAATCGTTTCTCAGATATCTGACAGTTGGTGTCCATTCATGTGTTGTTTACACATGTAAAAGAACCCAGTGCACTTATCGAAAAGAGAAGGGGTTCGCCCCGGTGTTCCTGGTTGTGGCTGCTTAGCACCTTGTAAACACCTTATAAGGTGCTAAATAATTGGGTCTCAGAATTCATAGATAGATTGTGCTATTTTGTATTATTGCAATTCTTCATTGTTTGTATTCCACAAGTCGTGTACATGTGTGTTTTTTAATATCTTTTAATAATAATTATAATAATAATAACAATGTTTTTTACTATTTACTTATTGTAAATCATGTGCAATTTGGCCTGTGGGCCACGAAATGTGATTCCAATAAAATGAAAATGAAAAAAATGAAAATGAAATGTTAAATTTGCATCGGGGATAAAGAATATTAATTTTGGTTTTAGCCATACGCTGATGTGTGTTAGCACTGTATACTCAGTACTTTCCCCAGTCCCGTGAAAAAATATCACAGGCATATTACTCGGGTGGGATTCGAACCCATGACCCTTGCAATGGAACCAATCTATGACCCTACCCTTAAAGGCAATGTGGTTTACAATGTGTTAAAAGAGAAAAAAAAAGATTTTTTTATATATAAATATAAGAAATCAATACATTACCTTTAAAAAAACGCATGCACTCTTTTTTACAGCGAAGGCATTCTTCAATCAAGTTCAGCGGAGTAATGGGAAAATAACAAGCACAGAAAGCCATGGCCATGACTCCAAATTAATCACATTCCCAGATCCCAGGATTTTCATATTCATTTTCATTGTATGCACTGTAATCAAAGATCCATTTGAGCTAACTTCAAGCATTTCAAATAACTGCAGTGGATGTTAATGTATGTTTCCTCATTCTTTGTTGATTACACTGATACCTAATCCACATGACTTTATTTCTGGGGGGTTTTCTCACACGGGATAAGGTTAATACCGTGTCCAATTCCGCGGCCCCAAACCTCATTCTTGCTTATTTACATTCTGTTCATTTTACCTTCAGAATAGTTTTTCACAGACTTCCAATTTTCACGAGTTTTCAGCTTGTTTCTAATGTCAAAACATTTCTATGTTTCCTTAAAATATTATTTGTTCCCTCAAAAATAATATTTTTTTCCCATCAAATACCTGCAGTATTGTTTTGTTTCCTGGGGGCTAAATAATATTTCAAAGGCACAAAATAATATTTTGCGGGAACGAAATGATAATTTGAGGGAACAAAATTTGTAAAAAAAAATAATCCTTGTCCCTTTACGAACCATCTAGCTACTCCGTTATCACATCTATTGAACCTGTACTGAATGATCCCCCAATGCTTGAATCACCATTGAATACACTATATGTTTTGGGAGATAAAAGACTTGACCATTCTGACTCAATTTCAGTTTACCGCGGATGCAAACATCTTCCTGTCTTCTTTCTCCACATTTTCTTATGCATTATTAGGGAAAGGTAGCACACGCCAAATGAGAGAAAATGAGTTTTGTCAATTGCATATTAATCCTTCCCTATCCCAGCTGCTGAATGCAGTCCGAATCCTCTTCATCAAGAGATTGTTCAATTACGGACCAGCTCTCGGGTGGGGAGCTGCAAACAAAGACGGGGGCATTTACGGAGCAGGTGCAATCAAGCTTTGGCTGCTTCAAGATGATACAATGAATTCGTTCTGCGGCAGCGGCACCAATGAAGGACTGTCCAGCTCAGTGTCATCGTTTAAAGATGCACTCTCAACCGACTTAATTTCCATAAGTTCATTAAAAATATTTGATTTCTGATGGAGAGAAGCCATGAAGGCTACAAGGATCGCTAGTATGTTTGGATCATAGTATGTCAATTCAATAAATGATTTGAAGACGAACTAAGAAAACTTGATGAGGGCAGGATCTGCTCTTTGGCCTAAATCCTGCTCTAGTTATACAAAATTATGTTCACCATCCTCAAAGTATAAAAATTTATCCATTTAGTTTCCCGCTTGGTTTACATGTATAACTTGAAATTTATTAATCGCACACTGTACCTTGGAGGTTAAAAAAAAAAATGATGCAATCAAAGTTAACTGAGTTTGGGGTTTTCATTGAGTCTACAACATGAATGTAGTAAAACAAAATCCCTTTCCATTGCTCAAACTTACATTAAAGACACTGGACACTAATGGTAATTGTCAAAGACTAGCCTTCACAGTTGGTGTATCTCAACATATGCATAAAATAACAAACCTGTGAAAATTTGAGCTCAATCGGTCATAGAAGTTGGGAGATAATAATGAAAGGAAAAAACACCCTTGTCGCACGAAGTTGTGTGCTTTCAGATGCTTGATTTCGAGACCTCAAATTCTAAATCTGAGGTCTCGAAATCAAATTAGTGGAAAATTACTTCTTTCTCCAAAATTACATTACTTCAGAGGGAGCCGTTTCTCACAATGTTTTATACTATCAACATCTCCCCATTACTCGTCACCAAGTAAGGTTTTAAATGCTAATAATTTTTTTGTCACCAAGTGTCCACTGCCTTTAACCATTACTTCAACATTTTGACTCAACACACTGTTTATCCTTCTTTGATTCTGTTCTTCTACTAATTACTATCACTGGAGCGTTTAGCTTTAGGAGGAGCACAACGACAGGAGTGTGTCTTTAAGAATGAGGAGACCCAAGCATCGATAGCATCTCTTCCCAGACTATGTCATCAAACTCTACTTAAGAAACTAGGAAAGTAATATCTTATTACAACTACTTAGGAATTCAAGGACATTTGCAAGCTTCACACATTGACGTTTTTTAGTCAAACCAAACAGAGTTTCAACATCGCAAAATGTCAACTTCTCTTAAGAACTCATATTAAAAAAAACTAACGTATTTTCAGTATTTGCCCAAGATGACATCTACAGATTGCTTTAAGTATGGATGCATTACCTTAGGTTTAAGTGTTTATTCGCCCGATGTATAAGGAGCATTGATGCATCTTAGACACTTTTTGTATTAGGCCTAAGTAGAAATCATCCGCCACTAGACGACCAAAACAAACGAGAGGCTGTAATGACAGGACATGGATGCAATATGGTGCACTGTAAGGAGGATTTCAAGACACAATTTTATAAGTAGATGTCTAGCAGGCCTGAAACTACACCGATACCATTGAGGCCATGGCTTCTGTTGCCTCTGGTTTTGGCCGTGGTGCCCTTTCTAAAGTTTCCCATAGACTTTACAATTTCAAGTACCCTTTGCAATATAAAAAAGACCTTGCCCTCTCAAAGATAAAATTCCAGGCTTGGTCTATTACAAGTCAATGAATTTCCGGTGAACCAATATGGGCACACAATTTGGTCGTGATCCAAAAATGTTTCATCCGACTCTACATCAAAGTCAACTTTAAACAGAACTGACTGCTTTCAAACTTTGGCGATTATGTTTCTTAATGAGCTGGCCGACATCCAAGATGGCTTTGCCTGTCTGCGGGTGCATTCAATCAAAATGAGGGTCCCTATAATCTGGCCAAGAGACCCTGGGTCGCCCGGGGTTCCTGGCCTGCTCTTGCTGTAGCTCCCAAAAGAGTCTTGCCAACGAGTAAGCTCACCTCACGGGATGGGACTCATGTTCAGGGCAGGTATGTTATCAATCACTCGGCATGGAGTGCTTGGTAGGCCTTGTGGCCTAACAAGTCCTCACAGTGCCGCATATTAAATACCAATAATGGAATATCATGCAGTGTGAAAAATTGCATGACTAATTGAAATCTAAAACTCTATTATTTATAGGGGATCAAAAAAATGTGTCTTAATAATCGCATTCACGGCGGGTATTCACTAGAACATCAATTCAAACAAATTTGCATTTTTCAATTTGCATATTTCAAGGGCGGTGAATATTCTTTATGGGCATCACAAGAACCCATCTGAATCCAGATGATATATTTTTTTCGGATTGAAAATAGTTTACGTTTGGGGGGGAAAAAGTACTGATTTGTTGTCTGCAGACAGAGGATTAAGGGGGAAATCTGAGAGAAATATTTTAGAAAGCCAAGATTGGGAATCAATTCTGGCATCTGGAATGAGTTCGCCTCGACAGCCCAGTAGGCACGTACGAATGTTCGATGATAGCTCTTATTTTACTAACTAAGTCTGAGTATACGTGCAAAACTATCTCCAATATACGGGCACCGCGTAACTGAAGATTAAGGCCCAGACCAAAAGAAAGTCAAACTGCACAGACAAACAACAAAAAAACACTCGTGCATTAGGACACAATATTTAAATAATTTTTGTATCACTTACAGGAAGCACTTCAATTAATTTTTTAACACTCAACAGTGAGTTCTGAAAAAAAATCCTTGTAAACATGGTCTTTTGAAAATAATGACAAAACCTTTGTTGACAAGACCCATAGTAAAAAGAGTAAAAAAACAGAATGATTTCATTCAGCACTTTTGCAATCTCAAACAGTTAGATCAATATCAAAACAATTTTTGTTTAACGTATACAGTTTAAAACTTGGTCTTTTGTAAGCTCTCAGTAATGGTGGTCAAATAAAGACACAAACTTTTTTGTCAAGTCAGAAAGTGAAAGAACTAGAACATGGAATGATTCCATTTAGCAATTTTGCATTGTGAAATGAACACATTTTGGTGCACACTAAATTCTAAAACAATGGGAGTAGCAACTGCTACTTTGTTTGTGTAGCATTTTGTGATGTGCTACAAGGGAAATCATTCCATGAAGGCCTTACTGTGTAAACCTTCAGGAGCTAAAGGCACCAATGAAAGGTTTGCTGTGCAAACTGGTTTGTTGTTTTAAAAACATTGGATTTAGAGAAAATCAACTTGTGGCCCCCACTTCTCACCATGCCTGAAAAAAGGGTGCGGCTGGCACCACCCCACTCTTAAAGGTCCCAACCTCCTCATCTTGCATCAAGAGAAAATAAATTGGTGGCCCCCACTCCTCCCCATGCCTGAATAAAAAGGGCGGGGTTGGCCCCGCCCTATTCCGATAATTTCTTAAAGGTACATACCTCTTCATCTTTGTTGGTAAACTCATGAGATCCTGAGACCTTGTTGATGACTTGAGCCACTCCGATCACCTCTCCATCGTGGTTGATGATTGGCATACACAGAATACTGTAAGTGCGGTAGCCAGTTCGCTTGTCAACTTCTGGATTAAAGCGAGGATCCTATTCAGAAGAAAATACATATAACAAGTTTAAACCATCGATAATTCGATAAAGACTCTGCTAGGGTTGAAATTTCAAGCCATTAACTAGTTTTGGCAAATTTAAATCATTTATAACAAACACAATAAGAGATAATTGGTGGTGTAGCATTAAAGGGTGTATGTAACTTTTGTAGGACAAAAAACACAATGTCCACAGATTTACACTAAACTGACACAGTTTGAAGATAATGATAGTAAAAAAGCTTCCCTGAAAATACTACGTGCTGAGGTGCTGTAGTTTTAGGGAAATGAGTAAAACAATGTCATGAAATGAATTTTCGTCTCATGAGACGAAAATTATTTTAATCATTTACAAACGTATTTTCATGACATTGTTTTACTCGTTTCTCAAAAACTACAGCACCTCAGTAAGTAATATTTGAAGGGAAGCTTTCCACTATCATTATCTTCAAACCCTGTAAGTTTAATGTAAATCTATGGACATTTTGAAAAAGAACCCAAATCCTTTAAGGCGTTCTACAATTGGTTGTTGGTTCAAATCACACCTAAGTAGCTTATGGGATTGCTTCCCACAGGACTCACTAAGAATAAGAAGAAAAACAAAATTAATACCAAAACAAAACTCAAAAGTATTAGGGGGGTAAAAAAATGGATAAGTTTTCAAATAGCAACTTGGAATATTACTAGATTAGTTGACTTTTGAAATTCAGGATTCAGCTGGAGATTCTGTTTCAAAGGAAACGAGGAAAAGGAAACACGTCATATAGACAGTGACTACTCGACTGCCAGAACCGTCTTCCGCCATTATTACAGGCTTGGAGTTACACGTAGACCACAGATCACATGGCCTCTGTTGCCCTGTTCTTGGTATTGGTTCCCTTTCAAAACTTCCCCTCTAGACTTAAAGAATTTCCCACAGAAGCGCCTTCTGCAAAATGAAAATGACCGTGCCCTCTCAAAGATAGAATTCCCGGCCTGTTATCTGCAATCAAATTATTTGATAACAACATTTATGCCTGTCCAATAAAGGCAAACCATTTCTGGATGCGGTTTGTCTGAAATTGTACTATTCAATGACTGATCATAAAAAGCTCCTCACTCGATCAATCAAGCAAGCTTCAGACGACAAGTCTGTTGTGAATAATACAACAATTCATCGACCATTTAAAATTTCTAGACCGTAACACCCGATAGTTTTTGTAACATTAATGATTTGTTTAATTGACCATTGTCCTTGGTTTTTGTACATGTAAATTTGTTGCTCGGTAGTAAGCAAGTAGGTAGTAATTTACATATAATATGAGGACAATATCCTTGGTATAGGAGAGTCACGGTGTAAATTTTACTTATTAAATATAATAACCTCAATATATAACTACAGCATCAAAGGAGTAACCTTGGAAACAGTTGATTTGCATAGTTCCAACTGTTTTCATTTCCGACTAATTGGCAAATAAAAGTATGACAAATTTCATACTTTGCAAATAACCACACCTACGATGACTACTAAATAGAAATGTGTCAACTACAGACTACTGCCCTGAGAAACGTTACTAACAGTCAACATTTCTCAGATTACAATTTTTGGGGCATAACATTTTTTTACAATAACCGCATTATTTCTAAGTGTTCTCAAAATGCTTTATACTTGTAAGTATTTTGCCATTAATTTTTTAGAGTGATTTACAAATGCATGACCTTCCCTTTAAGCAAGAATGACCTTCCCTTTAAGCAAGACACTTTTACCATTGTTCTTCTTCTTCATCCCATGTGCTGTGTAATGGGCGTAAAAGAACCCAGTGCATTTATAATAATTATAATAATAATAATAATAATAATAATAATTGTGGCTTCTTATATAGCGCACATGTCCGTCACCCAGTGACGCTCCTGGCGCTGAAGTGGCTACAATCATATCTCAGTAACAGGACCCAGTCAGTGAACATTGCTGGTGTCCTGTCTGACTTTGATCCACTCCCTTACGGCGTGCCCCAAGGATCAGTTCTGGGGCCGTTGCTTTTTACAATCTATGCTGGCCCAATTGCCAATATTGCTCGTAAACATGGCTTGCGGGTACATGCCTATACAGATGACACACAGCTCTATTTACCATTTGATTTAAACAAACCCAATAGTGAGGAATCGGCTCGCCAGTGTGCCGAAGCCTGAAGCCTGCATATCTGAGATTAAGTCGTGGATGACAATTAACAAGCTAAAACTAAATGATGATAAAACTTAATTTCTCATTATAACTCCCAAACATCAACGCCATAAAATCATTAATCATAACATCCATGTTGACAGTGCCTCTATTCATGCCTCACCTTGTGGGCGTAATTTGGGAGTTATTTTTGATAACACACTATCCATGGATAAACATGTCAGCAGAATCTGTCAATCGACATACTATTACTTAAGAACTGTTAATACCATTCGAAAAACCTTATCACATAAAACTGCTGCTACTATCATTCATTCTTTGGTCACTTCTCGCCTTGACAATGGTAATTCCCTATTATACGGAGTTACCGAACACCAGCTCCACAAACTACAACTTTTACAAAATGCTGCCGCTCGTGTTTTAACAAAGTCTAAAAAACATGATCATATTACACCTATATTGCAGGAACTTCACTGGCTACCCATTCGACAACGAATTCAATTCAAAATTCTACTTATTGCATTTAAATCTCAGTTTGGCTTGACTCCGTCTTATATTGCAAATCTCCTTGTACCTTATGCCCCCTCTCGCACTCTTCGTTCTTCTGCTAAGTCCCTTTTAACTATTCCTAGAACTTCCTCATCATATGGCGATCGTTCCTTTTCCGCTTGTGCTCCTAAACTTTGGAACGCTTTACCTAATAACATTGTTTAAAAACTTGCTTAAAACTCATTTATTTAAATCCTCTTACACTTAGCTCATTACATGTCTTGACAGTAGATTATTCATTGTATATTTTTGTATTATGTTCTACATTTCTTTTTTGTTGTATGTATTGTTTTTTTGTTCTGCACCTCGGAATAGGGTCTTGTACACTAGATAGATAATGCATTATTATTATTATTATTATTATTATACAGTATTTCCTGCAAGATGTGGGACTACGTTTTGAATTATGAGACCTAATTCTGATAGCACCATGTAATGTTTTACAAGGTGCTGTGGCGCAATTTGCTGCCGATCGGACCAGGAAAAAAAGGGATACATGGTCTAGAAGCAATATGCGCCAATGTCCCTTTCAAGGTGTTGTACTCTGCTTCATCTCATCAAATTATTCTAAACAAGCTCGACCAGATTTGATAATTTGGTGCCAGAAGTGTCATTTATGACAGACAAGGGGCATTAGAAATGTTTATAATTATAACTGTTACGGTAAATAGACAGACAAAACCAGCTCTATCATGGTCACAGTGGTCCAGTGGTTAGACTGCAGGACTTGCAATTACAAGGTTATGGGTTCGAATCCCCACGGCTAACTGCTGATTTCACAATGACTAGACTAAGTATTGCTACTAAATCACAACTTCTTGATTTGTGTAATTCATAATTATGTAAAACCATTGTTTGTATTAGAGAGATTGGCTGTTGCCAGCTTGGTATTATATCTGTTATATCTGTTTGCCGAGTTCCCTTAATGGGGAAAATCATCTTTAAAAATGTTTGTAAATATAATATCTCAATAATACATACTGGAAAAAAAGCCAAATATAAAAACAAAAATAACACATACACATACAAATATAGTAGTTGTTCCCTGGGCAGGAAGAAAAACAACAAATCTAAACAAATCCAAAGTCATAAGCTGGGAGATTTTTGATGAGAAAGTTGAACATGTGTAGCATTTCTGTAATGTATGCGTTTCAATCAAATGCAATTAAGTCAACCTCTCTTGCCGATAATTGTGAGACCACTTCGGCACTGCCTGGTAACCTAGCAACCCTCTGTAAAAGCAAACAAAATATTGTTGTTGAGAAATGCCTTTCTCCTTGGTGTCATGTTTAAGAGCATTTGCAAGTGCTGGGTGTGAGTGAGTCCACGGTCCATTACATGTACATGTTTTGTTTTGTTTGAGTAAAACAACAATGTCAAAACTCCGTTGGTCTTTCTATTGTCAAACAAGTGTGGTACAAAAATAAAACTCCCAAATTATTCGCGGACCTTGAACTCATTTCACTCAATTAAGTGTTTCTCTTAATTCAAAACTGTAAAAGCACTGGACACTATTGGTAATTACTCAAAACAATTATTAGCATAAAACCTTACTTGGTAATGAGTAATGGAGAGCTATTGATAGTATAAAACATTGTGATGAACGGCTCCCTCTGAAGTATCTTAGTTTTCGTACATTTTCCACAAATTTGATTTTGAGACCTCAGAATTTGATTTTGAAGTCTCAAAATCAAGCATCTATAAAAGCATACAACTTCGTGTGACAAGGGTATTGTATCTTTCATTATTATCTAGCAATTTTGACGACCAATTGAGTAAAAAAAAATCACAGGTTTGTTATTTTATGCATATATGTTGAGATACACCTAGTGAGAGACTGGTCTTTGACAATTACCAAAGGTGTCCAGTGCCTTTAAACCACGATTAAATTTGATCACACAAAGAAAATCTTGTTAACTTTTCACACAGATCTGCAGGCACCAGCTCTAATTGGATTATTTAAAACAGAAATTTCATTTCAGATGAACAAAAATGAAAAATTCTATCGAAGAAACTGTCATCATCTTTGCTTTTAGTCATACACATAAAGAGCAAGAATCAATCCATCTTAAAAATTGCTACAGATTCCATGAGTGACTATAGGCGGTCCGAGACGCAGCATCCCATGAATATTTAATAGTCACCTGTTATACAGGGTAAACAGAGTGAAGGACACAGACATACAGCTCTTGGCACCTGGCAATGACTGAAACAATCGAGCCGTACACCCTGCCTTTAATATTCACCAGCAGGGGGAATTTAAATAGATTCCGTCAGTCATCAAGCATTCTTCTTGAGAGGTTTTTTCTCTGTCTTTTAAAAAAAAAACAGTCCCTTTGGGGGCGATTGAATTGAATAATTAGTCGGCTGAAAATAGTTCTGGCGTACGTCAGTGGTCATGGTTATTCTTGAAAGGATTTGTGGATTTGTATTTTTGATACAAGGAGATCAGTCAAAATTGTTTTTTGATTTTGATCAAAATAGAAAATTCAGCTGATGTTATAAAACTGACCCCCAAAAATTATACTGGAGGACAGCATAAAACATTAAACATATCATTTTACTAATATTTAAAAAAAAATATATATTTAAAACAATACCAACTATTTACTTGGTTATGTTTTAATTTACAACTTAGCACCCAAGCTTGCATTCAATAAGTCTAAATTTTGAGACAAACTAATGCTTCGTCACGAAAAAAAAAAGACTTGTCTTTTTTCCCCTTCTACATTCGTTTGAAAATCAAACGGCCTTTAAAATTCTAAACCTCAAACCAGGCTGAGGGTTACTGCCTACGTCTCAGTATCGCGATTTACAGGAACAAATTATGATCTGATTAAAATCCTGTCTGGCGTAGTGACAAGCACGTACTCGCTCCAGCAGACTCATCACAAAAGAGACACCAGCCAACACCAGACACGATTTCATTTCGGCCAACTGTGCATAAAAAAAAACCAGCACATCAATTAATGTTCACTTGACTACGACTATATTTGTACCTCTCTCCAGTTGGGCTTGTGATGACACCATGTACATGAAAAACGATCGCTCCATTATATTAGTTTATACACAAAAAAGTGGTGGTGTAACTATCTTGAACGCAATGTTTTAAAGACACTGGACACTATTGGTAATTGTCAAAGACAAGTCTTCTCACTTGGTGTATCTCAACACATTCATAAAATAACCAACCTGTGATTATTTGAGTCATGGAAGTTGCGAGATAATAATGAAAGAAAAAACACCCTTGTCACACCAAGATGTGTGCTTTCAGATGCTTGATTTCGAGACATCAACCTGAGGTTTCCAAATCAAATTCGTAAGAAAATTGCTTCTTTCTAGAAAACTAACGTCACTTCAGAGGGAGCCGTTTCTCACAATGTTATATACTATCAACCTCTCCCCATATCTCATTACCAAGTAAGGTTTTATGCTAATAATTATTTTCAGTAATTACCAATAGTGTCCACTGCCTTTAATATTACGTTAGTGTAACAACTAGACTGTATTTGTAATGGGTACGTAGGACAAATAAAAAAACAGCCTTCCCCCACCCTCGATTAATTAACATTTTAGAATCACTGGATACTGATGTTTACATGCAGTGCACACTTGAAACATAAACCAACAGTCTTCTTAAATACACATTTCTTCTTTTAAAACAAATCTTATATGGGAGGGGGATAGACATAAACAGGGGAGGTAATTTTAAAATGTACAAAACCATTCAATCTGATTTTTGGGGTTTAAGGGTTCTGTCTTTGTCCCCCTCTCAGCCCCCCCACTTCCCGTTACACCACTAAACACACTATCATTCACTGCTTTAGGCTTACAATGTATGGTCTATTGAAATTTCATCCACCCACTAAACATTTTCTCAATAGGTACAAATGGCATTTTCTTTTACCCACAAAATATCTTCAAATGAATCCACCACCACAAACCAAATCTGAAGACTCACATTACAATAAGGCCATCAGACAAACCACTAGGATAATATCACTTTAACATTTATAAACTACACAAACTAAATTAAGTAAAGCTTAACCAATTCCGAGCTCAGCTCTAGGGTTTCCACTTTACCATGTTCTAAGCCTTCGCCACGTAACAGTTAAGTCTGGTCGTTGTAGGTTTTTTTTTGCACAAGACCTATATGGAGGTGCATTTAGATATGTGATGTCATATCCCTTAAAATTTGAGCGTCGCTCACTCCAATCACAGGCAACATTTGCAGTCGCGTGCATGGTGAGCAAAAAGGAAAAAGAAAACCTTCACGATGCATGTTTGGACAGCTGTAAAACTCACAGCTTTGTAACCACAACGCCAACTCTTGGAAATAAACCCCGTAATGAATTCACTCATATAGAGCACAGGATGATAGCATTCCAAGGCCCCTACTGATAGCGGTTATTTCATCGCTCTTTGCAGAGACTTTTTTTTTTTTAACTCTCTGGGTACCTCGCTAGTGTAATTCACTGCATGTCTCATCACATGTAGAGCTGTCATTAACCACCAACAGCGCAGGCAAGACCTGATTCTACATCTAACTCTTCTCTCTACAGCTATATCTCCACACCCTCCATGACAACTTATTTTCCTCTGCACTGTATTTTAATTTCCTCCTGGACGAATCTTTTTTTGTGGATTACATATTAAAAACAGGCCTGGAATTTCATCTTCGAGGGGGCAAAAGGCCATTTTCATTTTTGCAAAGGGGCAGCCAGGCCAAGACCAGGGCAATGAAGACCATAGCCTCCGCATGCTCCCTGTAATTCTAGCCAGCAGAAAGAGTCAACACAAGGATTTATTGGCATTAAATTACAAATACATTAAAAACTGCCCAAAATAGTTCACTCATTTTTTTTAAAGCTTCTCTTACCACTTTTGTTTGGGAAAACTTATTAGGGCTTGAATTTTACACTGGGCTGCAGACTTGGGCCCAATTTCATAGCGCTGCTTAACAGTAAGCAAATTTCCGTGCTAAGTTGCAAGCGTAATTCACAGGTTAGCAGAAAAATTTGGCGGCCATATTGTGCGTTTACCATGGAATTGCATAGTGACATCATTTATTTTTGTGTGGTAAGCACTACAAGGTTAGCATGCCTCTTCCTGTGCTTACGTTTAGCAGGGCTACGAAATGAATATCGCACAGTACACACAAAATTTACCGCTAAGCAGCGCTATGAAATTCGAACCTGAGGCCAGTGATTTAAGCATCAGGCTAGTAAAGTAAACTCACGTGTTATTTCTTGAACGGAAAGAAGTTATGTTCAAATATCTTTCAATTCCATTGAGTAATGAAATATATACTTCGTACCCATACATGTAACTGGGGTAAATCTTCTTAAAGGCAGTGGACACTATTGGTAAATACTCAAAATAATTATTAGCATAAAACCTTACTTTGTATACAAGTAATGGGGAGAGGTTGGTAGTATAAAACATTGTGAGAAACGGCTCCCTCTGAACTGACGCAGTTTTCAAGAAAGAAGTAATTTTCCACGAATTTGATTTCAAGACCTCATATTTAGAATTCGAGGTCTCGAAATCAACCATCTAAATGCACACAACTGCGTATGACAAGTGTTTTTGTTTCTGTCATTATTATCTCGCAACTTTGACGAACAATTGAGCTCAAATTTTCACAGGTTTGTTATTTTATGCGTATGTTGAGATACACCAACTTTTAGCTTTTGCTGGACGATTTTTTTGTCATTTTGAATATCGTCTTGTAGAAACAATACTGGGCCAATTTCATGGCTCTGCTTACCGCTGAACTGTGCGCTTACGATAACCATTCCCTGCTTGCGTGCAAGTGCCAAATTTCTATGCGAGCCTTGTAAGCATATAGAGTTCCTAGTATTCGCCTCTAACCCGTGAAATACACTTGCTGTAAAAGCACAGAATTCCCTGCGCCGATTCTGTGCTTATGGTAAGCAGAGCCATGAAATTGGGCCCCGGTCCAGTAAAAAAGTTGAGCCACAGGCCCTGCGGCTTGTTGTTTCCCCCAAATATTCAAGCAATGAATGAGCAGCTATGAAAGTTTAATGTATGCAATAAATTTCAAGGGCTACTATTTTATTTCATTATTTATTTATTTTTTATTATATTTTTATTTTATTTTTATTTATTTTTTTTATTTTTTTTTATTTTTTTTTATTTTTTTTTTTTTGGGGGGGGGGGGAATGTTTGGCCATGTTTTTTCACCACTGTAACCCTTTATCATGTCATGGTAATATGCGAAGCATTCCTATCCGTTGTTCATACAAAGGGTCTAGACTGTCTTTGCTTCCAGCACTAGTTTGCCATATTTGTTTGGATGGAAAACAAGATGACTTTACTGTGACAATACAACCCCTGCATGTTTATGACTTGGGGTTAGTCTTTTTTTCACACAGTTATAAAAAGGAGAGCTTACTGATGTATATGACTTCAGGAGGGCTTATTAAATTACACATTACTTTGTTTTTATTGCATTGTAAACCTAGTCACCTACATTTTGTATATTTGCACAAGCTTTCAGATTTACCAATAGACAGTTACTGAGGTTGTAAATGTAGACTCCTGAGTATCTTGTTCGTCTTTCATGCATAGTAATTTTGATGGTGTTCAGCTTTCCTTAGTGATTGTTTTTCTGTTTGAGGCTCATACATTTGAACCTCATTTTTCCACATGGAACATCCAATTTTGTTATTGACATACGTTTAGGCCAAAATGTTTCTATTTAAACAAGAACTTAGACTTTCTCATTTGTCTTATGATGAGTATTAACACATACTTCATTACTAAAGACAATTTATAGGTATTTTATCAGACTCAGAGTCAACATTTGAAAATGATATTATACAAAATAATCAACTGAATAAAACAACAAGACTACCAGACTTCTCTGGTCATTTGTATATTGGCCCGGCTCTACAACTATTGTCCTCGAACCTGCGGTCCAGTGTAAAATAAAGGCCTGATGCTACACTATGTACATGTATATAGGACTTGAAGCATTGCATGATGAGGTAGGTATCAATATATAATATTTGGTTTGCAGTAAAATAACTCCACTTCTCTCTTATTTCTTCAGTCTCCTGACGATGACTAGAACAGGCTGTCAGAATACTCAACCCCCCTTTTTGTATAATAGAAGAGTCTGCAAAACTTTATTTTCCTTGTGTAAGCCCAGTAGTTCAGTAGTCCATTGTGTAGCACAGTAGCTTTGTAGTTCTTTGAAACTAATAATCACCAATTATAAGTTTCTAAGAAAACCACAAGGTATACAGCATGCAGCTTTTTGTTACTTTTAGATTTGAATTGCTTTTACTTTTATGTTTCAATGTATGGTTCGTCAGCAAATTTGCTTTTGGGGTTGTCATGCTTGAGAAAGAAATCACTTTGCAATATAAAGGGAAGTTTCAAATTCACAATAGTTGCCAGGGTCTGGCATTGACAACAGTCGTGCACTAGTGGATCAAGTTGGAGTATAGTCACATTTAGAGCGGGAAAGTGGGCAGATGATTTTCAAATCAAGATTGAGAAGACGTGAGTTTGATCGTGCCTCTAGAATATAGTCATCAGGCGTAGCTACAGCTACAGCAGACAAACTTTTGGGCAGCGACATTTGTTGAAGACATTACTTTTGTAATAGTCTATTTGTTGAAGGCATTGTCGAGTTGCAATTGTCTATTTGTGAAAAGTTCTTCAGGGCCAGTGTTGCCGCTGTACAGATAAGATACACCATGATGTATAAATCGTAAGTTATGTTTATTTAATCCTAAGTTTCACAGTTTTGAAAGAAGACAATAGCAATCATTGTACTTTAACTAAATACAAAGAGCAGGTTAATGGAAGAGTTGTTTAAATAGATCTGGCTTGTAAATATAATGATGTCACTGATACTCACAGATATTTTGGCTTATTTCAAAATGAAGACTTGTTGAGTATTGTTTTAAGAAAGTTGTTCTAGCAATACCATTGTATATTATTCCGGGTTTCTTTGGTTGTTTCAATTATTATAGATGGTTCTGAGTTCCTTGCTAAGAGTTCCGAGCTAAGAGTTATTACTGAGTTCTGGTCTGGAAATTCATTCTGAGATGTGCTGGAAAGAGAGAGAGACGAGAAGGCAGATTTCCCGGCGACCAGACCGAGTGACGAAGCAAGGGCGTGGCAAGTGAGCGGCCCTGACTACCCTAACCCACACTTAAAGGCAGTGTTAAGAGCCAGCACCCAACTTGGTGAACCAAGATTGTTATTATTAACTTTGATGGCTTACATGTAATATTATGGTTACTGTAGCCACTGAACTGGTTGGAAGTCCTCAACTAATATTTATATCGTGATTGTAAATTTGTGACGACTTGAAAGTATTGATCAACTGAATTGAATCAAAGTCTTCGCTGAAAAGTAGTCTTGAAATTGTACATACACTTGTGAAGACTCAACTGAATTTGATACTAGGAATGTTTGTAAATATAAATGTTTGTAAATAATAATGTAAGAAGAATTGTAAATAAGAATACCGTGAAATTGAATTGAATTGAGTTTATTTCCAATCGTTGTTGCAAGAAGAACAGTGTATATTAGGCAACGCTAGTAAGTTGAACTGAGGAATATCTTGACACACAGGCAAGTCGAAACATTGAGACCAATTTAAGAACTGACTCCACATTAGTAACAGCTAATTACAATCCTTTAAGCTAAAGTAGTAGTCCCCAGCCTATTTTCTATACCATCCGCCCTGGTAATAGTTAAAAAGCAGGACAGTTCTTTTCAGAACTGAGAAGTCTCCTGAACCCCTGAACATCTACTCCACGGTAGTAGAATTAAGCAAGACAGTTCTCTAAGAACAAACTCTACCTGGCAAGTAGATACACACATGGTGTTACCATGTACATGTACATTGATACAACTGGTACATCTACTTGATATTTTAAATAGGGTCGTGAACACTTTGGTAATGAAAGTTTTTACTGAAAGCCTACTATTGTTATAAAATAAAGATTGCGATGGTTATAAGTATCCTGACATGTGAAGTTATTTCATCCGAAATGCCCCCATTGATTAGAAATCAATAAAAACAATTGACCGTGAGAAATTATTCATGCATGGATCGTTTCTAAGATTTCTGAGGGTTGGTGTCCGTTCACGAAGGCTGTGGCCTCGGGTGTGCTTGGTATACCCGCTGTCATCCCGTGAAACACAGATTGATTCGACATTAGTGTGAGATGTTGTGATGTTTTTGGCTGTTTTCTCAAAAAGTAGACACTATATTCAGTTGAAACTGGTGACTTTTATTGTATGTTAGTTTGTAGTTTGGAGCGATTTTATCCTTTCCTGCCCATTCCAATTCAAGGAGGTGGCCCACCTCCCTCATTTTTTGCCAATATCACAGCCTCGCTGTAACATTTTGCCTAAAAAGAAACAACTAACAAACAATAAATAATTAGCTCCTTCCGAGACATCATTGCATCATGAAAATGGAATGGTCGCGCATTCCTGTATACTGCATTCTTGTCCGATTGAGACTGCATAGATCTTTTCTTCAGTCATCCATTGCGTTTTTACCACCTTCGCTCAGTTCATCTGGGTGACACTATTCCTACATAGAAAACCTACATGAAACCCTAGGCAAACTAACACGCTACTACTTCCCTGGACACCACAGAAAAACACAACGCTCCACTAAAAGGTCTCCCGGGTGAAGTCTCAAATAAATAAATAAATAACTGAGCAGAGACCTTGCTATCCTTCCCTCTTCGCTTGCACCCTGCGCAGCTTGCACCCTGTGCACAAAATTGTTTAGCATATTGTACACAGGGCTTCAATATTTTATAAAGATCATCATTTCATTCTGATAAACCCCGGCTGTATTATAATAAAATGGCGGCTTCCCAGCGAATATTTAGTTTATCCAACTCTACGCTATTCCTCCTCGTTTGAAGTCTGAATACAGTTGATGAATGATTAATCGCTCGGTTCAGGGCAATGTAGCAGGAACATACATTTCATTCGATGATAAATCTACCCCCTGAATAAGGATGTATAGTACTCTCCCCGCGTATCACAAACCCAACACAATATATCGGTGCTATTTCTATGTATACAATTGCTACGAATGATCCTTGTTGCATGACTGTGCGAGACAACGTAGCCCACGGCGAGTTTTTCTAATTTGTAAGTCAATACAGGAAAGCAAGGAATGGTCGGGATATATCCTAAGATATTAATGGCATTCTGATATATACGTCTATAGTGCTGCGCAACGCCACATGCTTTTTACACTGAACATTTCAGCCGGGTTCGTGAAAATAAATGCAGGTTTTCTTTGACATGCTGACATGTACAGTAGTATAAAATTTCATAAGGATTAAAACTGACAACTGCCCTTTCTCGTCAACAATGGAATTTTTAAAGATGAGATCGTCGTGCAGTGAAAAAAATCCATAATATGCCGATTAAAGTTTTGGCACCTAAATCATGTAACTCATGTTGGATTATCTGTTTTTATTTTACCTGAAGCAGAAAATCACTTTTTTTTTCTTTTTCAAAATGCATTTTACTTACATAAACCAAACTCGTGATTCATATTGTACATTCATGAAACAGTTGGGTTGTTTTAAAAAACTGCCATCTTGAATTTAATTCCAATCAGTTCACAGCACCTTTTGCTGCAGCTGAATCACATCCAAAAGCTTTGACAAAAGATCGTATAATATTTACTCATAATCAAGCTTACATGTAACATCTCCATACATGTAATCAGGTATAAAGATTTGGAGTACAATTTGGTAATTGTGTAATCATGCCCTTATGTACATGTTCAGGGCGGTATGCTTCGTTTTTGAAAGGCAGGGGCACCGAGGCCTTTTCTCTTTGGCAAAGGGCACCCTATGAGGAAATTGTACATTTCTACTGGAGCATTTCAAGGGCACCAAGGCAATGGCAAGGGGCAACAGAGGCAATCGCCTCCGTTGCCTCCGTGAAGTATCAGGCCTGCATGTTCCAACTTTTCTGTCTCCAGAATTCCAAAAAAAATCTACTCCGTGTGGCACAAAAATATATTAGCAAGACAAATTCTCAGAAGCACATAATCTACCCAGCAAGTAGATCACAAGGTGTTACAACAAACCAAATATACATCAATACCTTTACCATGCAATGCCTCAAATCCCATCGATTCTCTTTGTCTTAATAAAGAAAACCACATCCAATCATGCTGTTTAATTACCACAGCAAGTAGTTTCAACTTCCTGGTTTAGTAATCAATTCCGAGAAAAAATTACAACATTAGTGTGCCCCGCTGTGACCTTTCTTAGAAATTTAATCCCATCTCGACCAAAGATCCCTGCCCCCTGGAACGTTACTCTCCTGCCCTGCAGCAAGATAAAATAAGTCTTTGTAGGACACCTATAATAATCATTGCGGTGGAACCTCTAAAGCTATCAAATCCAAATGAAAATACAGAATGAAAATATAGTGCTGGTAGGTTATACAGCCAAGGACAGACAACCAGCAGAATTTTAATAACAACACTACTGTAGGTGTTCAGGTGTTTATAATGTCAGTTATGATTTATCTGGCCTGATACTAGATTCTCGTTAGTGAAGGGCAAGGTAGTTTTCCTTTGTAGGAGACAATGTCCACAGGTTTACATTGATTAAACTAACACGGTATGAAGATAATGGTAGTAGCAGGCTTCCCTTAAATTATTGCTTGCTGAGGTGCTGTAGTTTGAGAAATGAGTTAACAAGTCCCAAAAATAATATTTGTCTCAGATTTAGCATAGCATGTGAAACGTACAAACATATAATATACGACTGTTCATTGTTTACATCAACACGGTGACAGTTATGGTATAACTAACAACCATGCTAACATAATTTTGGTCTCACTGAGACTCGAAACAAATTATTTTTGTGTTTGTTTTACTCATTTCTCAAAAACTACAGCACCTCAGTAAGTATTATTTTAAGGGAAGCTTTCTTATATCATTATCTTCAAACCGTGTAAGTTAAATTAAAATCTGCGGACATTGTGTTGTTTGCCTACAATAAGTACCCAGACCCTTTAATGGGCGCCTGATGAAGATCAGGGAGATTCAAATTAAAGGCAGTGGACACTATTGGTAATTAATCAAAATAATTATGAGAACAAAACCTACCCTGGTGACAAGTAATGGGGAGAGGTTGATAGTATAAAACATTGTGAGAAACGGCTCCCTCTGAAGTGTCATAGTTTTCGAGAAAGAAGTAATTTTCCACGAATTTTATTTCGAGACCTCGAATTTAGAACTTGAGGTCTCAAAATCAACCATCTAACGCACACAACTTTGTTAAGGGTGTTTTTTTCTTTCATTAGTATCTCGCAACTTCGATGACCAATTGAGCTAAAATTTTCACAGGTTTGTTATTTTATGTATATGATGAGGTACACTAAGTGAGAAGACTGGTCTTTGACAGTTACCAATAGTGTCCACTGTCTTTAAGCTCTAAGCTGGAACATTTCAAGAGGCATCAAGGCAATGACCAGGGGCACAACATCCTTGACTGAAGGGTCAAGCCCCGTTAATGATCCAGTGCAGGTATTCACAACCTTGAGGAACAGTTGTGGTACAGTATGTTTTATACAAGGAATTTACAATTAACATTGTGGTGTTTTAGAATTCAGTGAGTTTTTTTTTAAGAGACTCTATAGGTTTTTTTCCAAGAGACTATAACAGTTGTGTGTCTCAGAGCTTTAATTGATGTATTCTGATATGGAAATCCATTGTTCAAAAGCTTAAGTGTAACGGTACATGCTAGTAAAACCATAAATTTACACTATAAGTCTGAGCAATGATGAATCCATTATACTCAGGATAAACCAGGGGAGTTTTTTTTTTTAAAGATTTAAGATTTCGAGGACCACAATGGAAATAAGCTTATTTTAGCTTTTTTGTGTTATCCTCGACAATTCCTCAGATTCAAATGTCTTTTCCCTTGTATTTTTTATCTGTTTTTGTCCAATTGTTGTATTTTATAGAATTCTGTGGAGATTGTCTAATAAACAAACAAACAAACAAGGAACATTTATTTGTCAAAAGAACATCTTGTAAGATTTCAAAATGTTTAGATTCTGACCAGAACCCAATCTCATGGCTCTATTTGCTGAAAGAGAAAATGCAGTGCTCAACATATCAGCTCATTTTCAAGTTACAAGGGTAGCAACTTAAACATCATATTATTACCGTACTTAGCAGTCTTTCCTTACAAAGCTAGCCCAGAATTTTGGTGCTAACCTTGTGATGGTGACACTAAATAGAGAATTCTGCTGGTAAAAGCGCAGCCATGAAATCTGGCCCAGCTGGTTCAATAAAATACTCAACTGCAATATTTGACGTATTAATGCAGACCCTCATGACCAGCTGTGATGCATTGGCTACCCTCAATAAATTTATTTGTAAACAATTTTTTTTAAAGTACAATTAGTTTGGGGTATGTGTATGCATATATATTAAAGTGATCTTTCTTGGATAGTTGTGTATGATAACCAGATGTCTAAATGGACACTGTGCTTTAATTTTTATCAGTAAGTTTACACTTGAGAGAAGTTGCACTCTGGTGAACTTAAAACAAGATGTTGGGTTTGACAGGCTTCAATATTGAAGTACATTTTAAGACTGGGGTAACAAATCCAAGGGCACTCCATTATGCTGTAGCTTGACCTTGCGTTAAATTCACAAAATGCCATTACCTCTAAATGGACAAAACTATTGTGGCCTAATGGAAAATTTATTTCCCAGGATACAAAACCTATAAAAGCAGTTGTGTCCGAGTCCAAACATTCACATGGTAACACTTGCGTGGGCTGCTGTATTAAGAAGGGATTTCAAGTGCACCCTCCACTGATTACAGAAGAAAGGAATGCGTTATTAGATCTCTGCCTAGTCATCTTCAAAGGGATTCTTCCAACCCTATAATTTATCTTAACAAACCCCACGCAAATTACAATGTTCAGTTTGAGCACACCGACAAAAATTCTTCTTTCTGTATTACAAGATTTATCCCAAACCAATTTATATAACAATAGTCTTGGAAATTACTGCAGTCTTTATCCTTGTACAAACATTTAAGAAAATTGTACCAAAACTAAATTTTGTTTCTAAGAAAAACAGCATTAAGGGCAATATTTTAAAAACAAAATGCTTAAATTGTGTTTTGTGGGGGATGATTTTATGATGCACACTTTGAATTGTGGACACCAACCATTGAGGATGGGACCTGAACAGGGTTTCGATTTCACAACGCACTTGGAATAAATCGTAAGATGAGGTGTCAACATTGCCATAGTGATTTGTACTAAGACAAAGCGATTAGGAATAACACACAACTAAAGATCCGTCGATTAGCTCTTTGATGTAAAATCAGCCCAAGGGGACAAAAAAATAATAAAATTGTAAAACATAGAAGTATAATCAATCCAATAGATGGAAATTTGCATCAGGGATTATGAATTCATTTTGGTTTTTACCCAACACCGAATCACCAATACACCTAATCAAAGGCATAAACTCCAGTGGCATTGGAACCCACGGCCTTTACAACTGCAGAGCAGTGTCTTACCAACTAGACTACCGAGATAAGTACTTGGATCGAATTGATGGCTACAGCTTCAACTAGGGCTGTTGCTAATGGTGTTGCTTAGGGTGTTGCTAAGGGTGTTGCTAAGGACATCCTATACTCCATTGCATGATGACGCGGAAATCTAGCGGTAGCCGTAGCTGCCAATTCAGACACATCCTAACATTGTCTAAATATGTGAGCTACAAATGTACATGTAAGGCCATGTCCAAATTAGAGACTGTGGCTATGACTTGAGCATTACATGTACGTGGACATGTGTTCAAGCATCTATCACACTTGAATCGGTAGCAACAGCTACGGCTACAACTGTTGCTAAGTACTATGGGTCCTATTTAACTCAACACATGATGATGCGGAAATCTAGCCGTAGTCGTAGATACCAATTTGGACCTGGCCTTAAGGATGCCCGTAGCTTACGGCTACAACTATTGCTAAGTACGTTGCTAAGTATGTCCTATACCTCAGCACATGATGATGTGGAAATCTAGTCGTAGTCAAAGATACCAACTTGGACACGGCTTTAAGGATGCACGTAGCTTACGGCTACAACTGTTGTAAAGGGTGTTACTATATAATACGTCCTATACCTCAGCACATGATGATGCGGAAATCTAGCCGTAGTCGTGTATACCAATTTGGACCTGGTCTTAAGGATGCCCGCATCCAAAGACTACCACTGTTGCTAAGGGTTGGCTAAGGGTGTTGCTAAGTTTGCCTAGATGTATGTACCTCAGCACATAATGATGCGGAAATCTAGCCATCATCGCTGCCGATTTGAACACAACCTTCAGACCCGGCCTGTATGCACACATTACAGGCAGGTTCCCTGACAATTTTCAACCAAGTCATGCAATCAGTCAGTCAAAGTGCAGCATTTTTTTTAATTTTTTTTTTCAACCACAAGCTGCTTTTGGGACATCTTCCTGCCAACAGTCCTACGTCAAATCACGTACCTTTAGGTCAAATACTCTGACAGACATAAAAGGATCTTTGTTGACATCAAGGGCTCTATGGTACTCAGACACAGTGTAAGTGTCCTTGCTAGCAGTCAATGCGGACTTCCCTCCATTTCAGTTGTCAACATTTCCCATGCTAGACTTGTACATTTTTCCTAAAGCCAACAACTTCCCAGTGGACACACTTATGTAGGTCTATTTTCATCACAGCTGCGTCCTTTCAATATAAACGATGCACTTTGTTTGTGCGTGTTGTAGGATCAGTAAAACGATTATTAAAACCCCTTTACCCTATGAATGTGTAAATTTTCTGATAAAAATTATTTCATAAACATACTAATGGTGCTGTACTTAAATTATTAATTATGGTTATACATCTATCATATGGTTCAGACATATAATCCAATAATAATTTGATGTTTTAAAGACACTGGACACTATTGGTAATTGTCAAATACCAGTCTTCACAGTTGGTGTATCTCAAGATATGCATAAAATAACAAACCTGTGAAAATTTAAGCTCAATCGGTTGTCGAAGTTGCGAGATATTAATGAAAGAAAAAAACACCCTTGTCGCACATGGTCACACAAAGTTGTGTGCTTTTAGATGCTTGATTTTGAGACCTCAAATTCTAAACCTGAGGTCTCAAAATCAAATTCGTGGAAAATTACTTCTTTCTCGATAAACTACGTCATTTCAGAGGGAGCTGTTTCTCACAATGTTTTATACTGTCAACCTCTCCCCAATACTCGTAATCAAGAAAGGTTTTATGATGATAATTATTTTGAGTAATTACCAATAGTGTCCACTGCCTTTAAATCATCCAAATTACTTGAACTATTCCTTTTTTCCATCATTGTTTCTTCTAAAACACTGTCAAACCTTCATTTATTTATTCTTTGGAGAAGGCTTGAGTCTTCACATTGCAAAGTGTAAACACACAAATCGGTCCGACCAAAATTTTAATACAACCCTTTTCTACACTGTAAACATTGCACTCCAAGTATCATAGGCTTGTAATCTACTCAGCTCATGTAGTAGAATTCAATATCTACTATACAACACTCAAGTCAAGAGATTATATGACAGTAAACAAATAAATCTATACAAAGTTTCTATACAGTATTAAAGGTCACAATCAACTTAACACACCAGCCGTTAATCACAGTCCACTTCAAAACCACCTAAGCAATATGTTCATTTTTTTTAAGTGCACTCTTAAGTGCTATTCACATGACATCAATATAACTGGGGTCCCTTGCTTAATTTTAGGCATGGTTATAAAAAGTAGCAATGTTTGACAAGGTTTTGCAAATAAAATCATGAGGTACATTTAGTGTAATTTTACACCATCCTATACCCTTGCTTGCTAAATTGCTCTAGTGTGAAAGGGGCTTTCGTGTACATGTAATTGACTTTTTTGCCGGATGTCACATGGGAAGATTTTACTATTTTGTATAGTGTTTTTGGAATAAATCTTATGAAATACTTATCCTGGGTGTTTTCTCAAAATATATTCTGCATAAAATAAATGTTCAGATGATGCAAATTAACTTACAATGGATGCCAAATTTGGAGTGATCAATTTAGCTGTCAATAATGTGACAGACAACAATTGATGTGAAATGTTTGCCCTTGGGATGGTTAAGTTACTGTAGTATTTTAAAATATTGAATCCCAAAATAGCACATAATTTTAAGACAATCTTCGTTCATTTCTCAGAATAATATTGAAGTCTTATATAGTGCACGTACTACCAAAAAAAGTACTTGAGGCGCTGAGTATATACAAACTTTCAGAAAGATATCTTATTGCAGTGATGAATTCTGAGACCCAATTATGTAGCACCTTATAAGGGTTTACAATGTGCTATGGCGCATACAGCAGCCACAGCCAGGAACACCGGGGCGAACCCCTTCTCTTTTCCGATAAGCGCACTGGGTCCTTTTACATGCGTTACACAACACATGGGACCAACAACTTTATACTTCCCATCCGAAGGACGAAGCAATGGTTAAGTGTCTTGCTTAAGGACACAAATGTCACGGCTGAGGATTCGAACCCACACTCTGCTGATCAGAAACACCAGAGTTTGAGTTCGGTGCTCTTAACCGCTCGGCCACGAAACTTTCACCTTAGAATCAATCTGTGAAATACATTGTGCCCTCCAACCTCAAAAGGGTTACATTTAAAGGATAAATCAAGGACAAAATGTCTGCTAACAGAATACCAAATGTATCTCACAACATCCGAAACATTACAAACTAACTATCTGTGTTAGAGGTGTTCTTTATCAATAAAAAACATTTGCCTTGCAATAAGAAGCCATTGAAGCCTACAAATAAGAAGTCTATTATTTAAATTGGTGAAATCTTCCAATGGCTTCTCACCAATCATTAACTATAACATCTTACTGATCCAATGTCAACAATTTGTTGAATGTTTTCAATGATGACACTTTACGCCTTGAAATTACATTCCACACAAGGTTTCGAGTAATTGAAGTCCATACAGTCCGCAAATGATCTTTAAAAAGAAAACTTACATAATGAGGTCATTGTACCCGCCCAGGTTATGGCTCAGAAATTTTCATATTAAAAAATAAATTATTATTAAATTTAGGTGTTGGTTTTTTGCGGTGACACCACATACTGTAAATTGATTCTTCATCATCCATGCATACCATGGACTGCTGCTGGGTATGAACTTATGCTTTGACAGTTTCACATTATCCGAAGACCTTCTAAAGACAACGTACAGGAAACCACATTTTTGTGATTGATACTGTATAAAGGCACTGGACATCTTCGGTAATTGTCAAAGACATTGTCTTCTCACTTGGTGTGTCTCAAATTGTGCACAAAATAACAAACCTGTGAAAATTTTGACTTAATTAGTCGTTGAAGTTGCGAGAAAATAATGAAACACCCTTGACGCACAAGTTATGTGCTTTCAGATGCTTGAGTGAGACCTCAACGGAGGTCTCTTATTTAATTCGAATATATTAGTGAGAAATAACTTCTTTCTCAAAAACTATGTCACTTCAGAGGGTCAGCCATTTCTCACAATGTTTTATACCATCAGTGGCTCTCCACTGCTCATTAAGTTTTTATGCAAACAATTATTTTGAGTGATTACAAATAGTGTCTAGTGCCTTTTGTACAGTATGCACAACTGTAATTGGGTCACATTTTTGTACATGGTGCTTCTGCTAGACTTGATGACAAGTCGTTAGGCGCTGCCTATTTGTCTGCCGTTCATGCAACAGTCACAGTGCGATTATACACATATGCAACGGTCGTTGGTAGCGCGCCACACACACATACTGAGATCGAGGGTGAGTGTACTGCCCCGTAGCTATACTGCGCTGTAACTACACCGCGCTTGTCTTCAAGACTAACATGGCATTTTGCACTTGGCCTTGGATGCAGCCCACCCACCAATGATACTGACCATAACTGGTGCGCTGGACTAGTAAAATGACCTGGTTTATGGTGATTCTAGTATTTACATGGCCAACATGTAATAATATGTGCTGGCTGGCATGTATGCATTGTATGTACTATATGTACATACCCGCACACCGCAATACATTGAAATGCAGGTTATAAATTGTATGTGTTGTACAATATATGCATGTACAGGCATTCCTGTAAGGTATGCTAAGTTCACATCGCACATCAATTCTGCACTTTACATTGCATCCTTATTTATTTACTTTACTGTGCATAATTAAAGCCATTGGACCCTTTCGGTAAACAGTATTGTCCAAAGCCCACACTTCGTGTATCACAAGTTCTATATCAAATAACAAACCTGTGAAAATTTAGGCTCAATCGGTCATCGGAGTTGGGAGAAAATAATGGGAAAACCCACCCTTGTTTCCGCACGTTTCGACGTGTCATGACATGTGTTTAAAATAAATCTGTAATTCTCGCTATCGAGAATTGATATTGTTTTACTGTTTTCTCAAAAAGTAAAGCATTTCATGGAGTAATATTTCAAGAGAAGTCTTTCACCACTACCTTCTGTAAACCCTGTAAGTTATTTGTAAATCTGTGAACTTTTATTTTGTTTTCTGTACCGAAAGGGTCCAATGGCTTTAAGAGAGTCCGATACAAACTGTACAATAGAACCAGTAAATTGGTATTTAGTATAAAAATATTATTATTTACACAGGAGTCGTCGTGCAGCAATGGATTATTTAAAGGCAGTGGACACTATTGGTAATTACTCAAAAAAATTATTATCATGAAATCTTACTTGATTACGGGTAATGGGGAGAGGTTGATAATACAAAACGTTGTGAGAAACAGCTCCCTCTGAAGTGACGTACATGTAGTTTTCGAGAAAGAAGTAATTTTCCACGTATTTGATTTCGAGACCTCAGATTTAGAATTTGAGGTCTCAAAATCAAGCATCTGAAAGCACACAATTTCGTGTGACCATGGTGCGACAAGGGTGTTTTTCTTTCATATCTCGCAACTTCGACGATCGAATGAGCTCAAATTTTCACAGTTTTGTTTTTTATGCATATGTTAGTAGTCTTTGACAATTACCAAAAGTGTCCAGTGTCCACAACAGGGAGAGATTTCCCAACTAAAGCAGAGCAGATTGCTACACAAAGTGTATCAGATGCTACCTAAAAAACCAAGATTTTCTACTCAATATTGACATCCAGTGTGCACAAAACAATTGAGTGTAAAAAAAATTGCAATGTATGAGGGCGTAGGAAAACAGTGTACCGGTAATAAAACATTACAGTACTCTTAATATTCAAAAATTTGCTCCATGTTTAAAAGTGACACTTGACATTTCCTGCTATTAAACTAACAACGTATAGTGAACGTAGACTGGTATTTTAAACAGCTCTCGTGCAATATGCTAGGGCAATTAAACACAGACCCGAAATGAGCAGTGCGTACTACAATTGGCAAATTTATTACACTACAGAGCATGCTTTGAAAATAATCCTGTGCACCAAAGCAAATGCAAATTTTAATAATTACTATGTGATGAGTAGAGGGTGCATGTACTATTAAAGTACATGTTAGAAATACATGTAATAAATTGTTATGGCCCTCATGTTCACTTATCATTTTAGCCTCTAATAATTTTAAATGATTTAAAAAGGAAAATATAATAACATCTAATTGCACATGATTTCAAAAAATTAAAATTATATGAATCGAATGAGCTCATCACAAGTCACATAGGCATACTCAAAACCTAATTTTACGAAAAATTAAATTCTTTTCAAATTACTTGAGTTTAATTACAATCAAATCTCATGATAAGCGATAATGAATAATTAATTGTACTGTGAAATTGGAATCAGGTATTTTGAACAAAAATAATTAGACAAAAAAAAAGAGAATTAAGGAATCGAAAATTTTTCAGCCATACAAACTATCATATCCAATCCACACTCCACACACATACACTATACCAATCCACAACATACTGATGATAGTTAAAAATCTCTCCTTAAAAAAAAAAAGGTTTGTAAATGTTTATTACTATTTTTGTCTACCATATCCTAATCAGATTTAGTTTTTTAAGTATTTAATGATTTAAGCTTTTAGATGTATAAAAATTGATTTCGTATGATCAGATAAAAAAACAATGCGTGTATTAGGATGTACATGACAAGCAAATCCGAATACATTGTACATGTGTGTGTACGTACATAGTTTTGAATGCAATACGCTGTTATTATAGTCAATTCGGAGTCTTAATAAGGAAATAAAATTTCATCTGGCAAGCTTAATGAACTATAGTGAGTGTGAGAGAAGGGAAAATATGCAGGCTATTAAAAATGCATAGTAAATTGTGATGCAGGGTTCTGTACTGAAAAAAAAGACACTGTCTACAATATGAATTGTAACTTGCCATATATTACCACCAATAGACAATTACTGGAAATATAAGTGTAATTTTATTGTTCGTGAATAAGTTTTACTATTCTACTTAATAGTACATGTAGTACATGTACTGGTACCTCAACATTATTAATGAGCGTTGAAATATTCAAAGTGGGTAGGAAATGGCACAGAAAAAAAACCATAATGATTCCAAAAGCCATCTGGACAAAAAACAATTAACAATTTTAATGATTTTTAGAGAGTACACATTTGTATGTGAATCACGCACACACAATATCAATTTACTAGTAGTATGCAGTAGGAACATAAATCTCCTGGTAACTAGAAAAGAGCTTAATTTAATCATAGTCTGACGAGTTTGTTACATGCAGGAATATTTTGTAAGTTTCATCCTTTTTTAAAGACACTGGACACTATTGGTAATTAGCCTTCACAGTTGGTGTATCTCAACATGCATAAAATAACAAACCTGTGAAAGTTTGAGCTCAATTGGTTTCCGAAGTTGCGAGATAATAATGAAAGAAAAAAACACCCTTGTCACACGAAGTTGTGTGCTTTCAGATGCTTGATTTCGAGACCTCAAACTCTAAACCTGAGGTCTTGAAATAAAATTAGTGCAAAATTACTTCTTTCTCAAAAACTACATTACTTCAGAGGGAGCCGTTTCTCACATTATCGACCTCTCCCCATTACTCATTACCAAGTAAGCTTTTATGGTAATAATTATTTTGAGTAATTACCAACAGTGTCCACTGCCTTTAAAGCACAAAACATGCACAGTCTTACAGATTCGGGAGGGTATTCTTGTCAAAATGTACTTGTAATATAATGTGGTACTGGGGTGGATTTCACAAAGAGTTAGGACTAGTCTTATCTCGAGTTAGGACCAGTTACTCGTCCCAACTTAGGACTATCCATGCAATTTGTATATCTCCTAGCCCAACTCGTTGTTAAATTGACCCCTGGTACAGTATTCACATAATGAGGGACAATGGCAAGTGAGTGGAAAAAAAACTTATACAACAAAAAACACAGACATGCCATTTTGTTCCATTTTCCATTGCATTTTAGCTTAAACAAATTAACAAATCAAATCGACGATACGATAGGTCTGCACAGACAACTTATACTCAATAGACAACCCAAACAATGGAAAAATAAAATGGAAAACATTAAAAATGCTTCCATAAACCAAGGCAATTTTCATGAAGTGCTTAAAGGCAGTGGACACTATTGGTAATTACTCAAAATATGTATTATCATAAAACCTTACTTGGTAACGAGTAATGGGGAGAGGTTGGTAGTATAAAACATTGTGAGAAACGGCTCCCTCTGAAGTGGAGTAGTTATAGAGAAAGAAGTAATATTCCATGAATTTGATTTCGAGACCTCAGATTTAGAATTTGAGGTCTCGAAATCAAGCATCTGAAAGCACACAACTACATGTGACGAGGGTATTTTTTTCTTTCATTATTATCTCGCAACTTCAATGACCGATTGAGCTCAAATTTTCACAAGTTTGTTATTTTATGCATATGTTGAGATACAGCAAGTGAGAAGACCGGTCTTTGACAATTACCAATAGTGTCCAATGCCTTTCATGTAAAAAAATGCTGAGTTGACTTCTTGCACTTAGGGACATGTATACCAGACAATTCATTCAACGTTTGTGAAGAAGTGCCTGGAGCTGCTTTAAGATTAGTAATGACCTCACAGCATTTTAAATGACGTTGACAAATGAATGTGATCTGCAGGCACGATCATAGAAAACCAATCATGTTTGTTGTAAATGTTTGCTCTGGAGGCTCGGAGTTTTTAGGGTTTTCAGTATTCTCTCCCCAATTTTAATTTTTATTTTTATTTTGGAGATTTAGCCTGAGCGAGCTGAATTTAAATGAGGTCCTTATATTAGAATGTTTTTTTGTCTCTTGGTGTCCATCTTCCCAATTTAAAAGCCCTAAATCATGGGCTATTCTAAAATGGTTTCATCTTTATCATTTTTCTAGGACTTGATCTGGAGTCCAAATTTCCCCCCAAAATATATAATCCACATGTAATTATAAATGACACATGTAATAATAATAATAATAACAAAGTAATATTTTTAATAACCTTAATTTGTAATGGAGTTTTTTTCCATGGGTCACAATTCGCTCATTTGGCCCTATAAACTGTTGCAATACCTCTGAAGAAAACCCTGGTTTTGATAACGACTGTTATTGCTCAATTTATTTAGACAGACTAAATACATGTTTCTCCCTAATTTATCAATCAAAAACATTGTACATTTATTTGGTTCTGATATTGTTGCAAATTCATTACAAATCTAAAAACAAATTTAGCCAGGTAGGAATTACGCTCTTTCAGATGCTGACTTATATGCTTAGTTTAATAGCACAATATTGCAGGCACCTAAATCAAAAAAATACCAGCCTATATGAATTATTCCCCCTTGACCTCAGTATACTGACCCTAATGTCTGACTGCATAGTGAATAGTAATACTGTGTAACTCTTTTTTTTTATCAGGTGTGCCAAGTACAAAATTGTAATATTCAAATTATTCTGTTGTCAATAAGCATCCCTGATCCTCAAGATTAAACTGCTGTGCCTGGAGTAAGCAGCTTAAAAACAAACTGATACAGATAATATGGTTACCTGTGTCATTGGATATATCATTAAAAGCAAAGCTTTGTCTTCTCCATTTATAGTGCAAAGATAGTTGTTTACACATTTTATCAAACACGGCTATCTTGAAATCAATGCAACTATATGGCACTTTTCACAACCACATTATCTGTTTGAGGTTCGACTTAAGCTGTGCTTAAAAACTAGTAAAGGAAAGCACACCTTTTCGAAATATGTTAATTTATTACCGTAGCCAAATCCAAAGCTTTAGCCTTGGTTTAATTTGAAAAGGGCTCACATGCAGAGATATTCACATGCAGAGATATATTTAACCTAATCCTCACAACAACAAAAAAAGCCTCCCCCAGAATTTTTTTTTTTTTTTAATAAAATAAAAACAATTAAAATAAAATACAGGCCTGATACTTCACGGAGGCAACGGAGGCGATTGCCTCTGCTGCCCCTTGCCATTGCCTTGGTGCCCTTGAAATGCTCCAGTAGAAATTTACAAATTTCTCATAGGGTGCCCTTTGTCAAAGAAAAAATGCCTTGGTGCCCTTGCCCTTTCAAAAACGAAGCATACAGGCCTGAAAATAAACGCTTCTAGTGGTGTACAGGTACTTGCTTTTCACAAATTATTTCCACTCAAATTCTATCTTTTTTACAAAATGGGAACCTGCAACTTGCCCTCTGAAAATCAAAACCCTGGGCCCTATCATATTGATGTTTTAATGGGAAAAAAAGTAATTCTCCTAAAAGAAATGTTACAATGTAACAGGGCAACTAGGCTCGATCAGGCTGAATTAGTTTATTTTTAACACTGAATGCTAACATTTTAAGAAGCAAATTGGTGAATTTTGAGTAGCAACTGATGCATTGTGTGTAGCCTCTGCTACATGTATACATGGAAAATCGTTATACAATGTAACAATGTGTAGTATGTACTTAATTTAATACAGGATTTATGCATGGAGTTGACAGCTGGAACATGACTGAGGTCTATGTATAAAACCAAGGAAGGATTCATTAATGGCTTAGTGGAAGAGAATCCACAAACAACAATTTCACCACAGACTGGATAATGAATGACCACTTCACTGAGTGTTTTTAATGTAAATTCCAGTCCTATGGAGACAGTAGGCTTTTCACTGCAATTCCTTTGATGGGGATCACATCATAATTCCTTGGTGCATTTGTGGCTACATTTTCATTATTATATTAATATGGTCTTCGATCACATCCATTATAGAACTAACGAAGGTAAAATGAGAAAACACTGTACCTATTGGACCACAGTTTATGAAAGGGTCTCACTTTGGATGCCAATCTATTGCTGTCATGCAAATTGAATGGACCTACACTTTGTTGTCAGCAAAAGATGTGCATGATAGATCTCACATATACGTTAATAATGGGGAAACATTAAATCAGAAATTGTTTCCAGACAAGTTTGATCATAAAAATGATTAACCGAACATGGATCCAATCAAATAGAATATTTGTTACTGGTAGTTGGAGAGGAATATTATAACAATTGGACCAAAGAGATCATATGCTGACAAATATCACTCATAAAATTGTTCCCTTTGTCTGTGTTTGAATTATGTACGTGAACATTGATTAGACTTTACAAAGCAATAAAAACGTGTCATTCTATGTACAGGATTACCCACACCAGTAAAGCACACGTATTGTAAAGAAAATTGAAAAAGTGAATTTGCTCGACAGGATTGACAACTGATCCGGCTAGCCAGGTTGATTAAAACCTCGACCGTTCCTTTGGAATCAATTACCCTCACCCTCGGGATTATAAGTAGCACTGTAGACACATATATAAAGACAGAATGACATTTCATTTGTTTCAAACAGCTTTTCAGTAGGCCTTGCTTCCTGTTTCTACCCTTCACCTTACTGCTCCCTCTTTCCTCGTCTGCTCATCCTTTCTACATTTATGCTATTTTTCTTTTTACACGCTTTGAGCACCTTATTAGGTGGATATTACATGACAATTATTGTTATTATTTTATTAATTAATCAAAGTCTCTTTTACTGGCCCATGAACCAAGGTTCAACTCCCTAATGAGCTGCCCTGACATAATCCAATTGTTGTGGCCTTTCATGAAAACTGCTAACAATTCTCAAACTAGGATTTTGTTTCCTTACAAACTAAATCGTTTGTCAAATAACTCATACTAAGAAATTGTCAGGGTTTAAATTCCCTTTCTGACAGGTTTAGGAAGGGCTGGCGGCTTCATTGCCAGCACCTGTTAACGCAAGAAACCATTTTTTAGTTAAGTTTTGAGCGCTCGGGTTACTGTGGTACATGAAATCTTTTCAATTGATATGCCGAATGCTGATATTCAATCAGTGAATGGAAACGGAAAGCAGGGCTTGGCACATGCCAAGCTCAAGCCCCTTGGCGATTTGTTTAAATCCCACTGAGGAGTAGTGTTCCACTTATTAAAAAGTATGTTGGTTTTGGGTTTTCTTTATTTCATTATTTTATAAGTAAAAATTCAAATGATTTCTTGTCACTTTCATACAGTTTAAACAGGCCAAGTAGTGTACATTATACACCTTGTTATTTTATAAACTTTGAAATGTGTATTGCATTAAATAAAACCTTGTGGTTATTTTTTGTAATACAACATGAAACAGGCAACTAACATGGCATGCATACCAATCATATTTGACATCCAGTCTGGTTTGTTAAAATTGTTTAAACCAGTTCAGTATTTATAAACTAAATGTGATTTCAAGATTTTTTTAGTGTCAGATTCATTTGTTAGAGTTCAGTAATAACATGGTACTTCTATTAAAAAAAAAAGAAGAAAAAAAAGTACATTGTGAGTTCTTATTGATGTTTTTAAAACTTAAAGGTTGGGTCACAAATTGAACTCCAAAAGTTAATGGCCATAAAAACTGACTTGGCATGCTTGGTAAGAAGCAATGCAGCTGTTGGTAGTGTCAACTATTTTGAGAAATGAATTCCCTTCAAAGTAATATGGTTTGGATACTTTATCACCAAAAAGCATTTGAACCTGAGAAACCATTCATGCATGAAACATTGTCAGATTTCTTGTTGGTGTCCATTCGCGAAATGCTGTGGCCAGGAAGCGGTTGGTACCCACCATCACCTCCAGCTCCCTTAAACTAGATGGAACTATCGTTCTTGTGAAAGAAAAAAACTGTAAATGTGACAGTTTTTTTTTATGTTTTCTCGGCAATTAGACACATGGCAGGCCTGAGTAGTACTTCACTCAGAGAGGCAACACGGGCGATTGCCTCCATGCCCCCTGGCCATTGCCTTGGTGCCCTTGAAATGCTCTCAGTAGTAAAACACAATTTCCCCAAGGAGAAAATGACTTGAATGCTCTTGCCTTTTAACAAAAAAAACATACAGTACTGACAATGGGAATTTTATTGTATCTTTCTTTAAAATGTTGCTTATAAATAAGCATCTACATGTATGCAGTCCCTTTAATCAGACTAAAAGGTGAATTCACAGGGACAGGAAATCAAAGGAGTATACAGTAATTTCAGTAGCCATTCACAGTCTAGTCACGAAGTGTCAAAACAAATACATGGTCTGACATTGTTTACAGTCTAAAGCTGTTCTGTTTTTTCCATTGCTTCAAATTTTTTACTCTTCTTAGAAACAAAGTGATATCATCAGCTCTTGATTGATCTGTTTGTTTTACTGGTTTTCGACCAAATACAAACACAACTTAATACATTAAGATTCATTAGGCTCGTTGACATCTTGGGAATTTGTTTTACTACAACTCTAATGACATGACTACGGAAGGATTTCAGACTATTCCAACTTCCTGTCCTCATAAATTCACTAAATAGTTCACATGAGTTCAACAATTGTTGGTATGTGAAAAAAGGAAAGAACATGTGTATGATTAAAGTAAACGTCCGCTTCAGCTTTATCAGTTGGTTAAAGCACGGAGATAAAAAAAGTACTCAAAGCATTGGTGTATGAATAATGTTATCTTTGTTACATACTTAAAGATCACACTGCAGAAACTGAGGAAGGTCAAGTGGGCAACACAAAGCAACTGATCAAGTTAACTTTAAAATATACAAGAATCTGACAGCTAAATAGCACAGTATACAAAAGCTATGAATTAACTTCACAGCTGCTCGTCAATCAATATTTTCCAGACATTGTTTATTTGTTTTAAAACTTGTAGGTGGGAGCACCCACCTACAAGTAAAAACAACAACTTTAACCACATAGATTGTTGGTCACTGCACAATAAATAAATAGGTTTAGATTCTTGACAACCACATTGTACTTAGTCAATTTTAAGGTGAATGAAATCAAGTGAGTTGGACTTCATAATCATTCAGCGAATTGAAAAGTGTGCATTGTGTAAAGTAAAGTTAAAGTAACCCGATTTGTTATCAAATTAAATGTTTTTAAAGTAGACTTCACGCTGGGACTTGGCACTAGTAATAAAAATATGCTGAAACTGATTGAGTATTTTATAAGATTTTTATTTTGTTAATTTTTTTCTTATGTAGTGCAAGACATTTATTTATTTATTCATTTATTTCAGTTTCCAACTTTAAAAATTTTCCAACCTAACAAAAACAAAAACAAAGCTATAGTTAGGCCTATAGACTTTATACGCAAAACAAAATGTTTTTTCAATAAACAAAGGTAAATTTAATTTTAATATCTGTTTTGTTTACTCATCAAGTCCTGCTTGTAAAAATTACAGTTGCCTCAACAACATACAACTTAATTAAGTTTCTTAAAGTTGCAGCATCAGGATACCTGGCAGATAAATGTTGGGAGGGAAAAAACAAAAAAAATTATACTATTTAAAGCCATTGGACACTTTCGGAACAGAAAAAAAAAGAGAGAGTTCCAGGATTTACAAATAACTTACAGGATCTACAGAAGGTAATGGTGAAAGACTTGTCTTGAAATATTATTCCATGAAACGCTTTACTTTTTGAGAAAACATTAAAACAATATCAATTCTCGATATCGAGAATTACGGATTTATTTTAAACACATGTCAAGACCCGGCCAAACGTGCGGAAACAAGGGTGGGTTTTCCCATTATTTTTTCCCGACTCAGATGACCGATTGAGCCTAAATTTTCACAGGTTTGTTATTTTATATTTAAGTTGTGATACACGAAGTGTGGGCCTTGGATAATACTGTTTACCGAAAGTGTCCAATGGCTTTAATTATTAAACTAACCTCATATGCATTTTTGATGTTGATGGTTTCCTTGGTTTGTGCCACGTGACCTGCAATGCCCTGACCCCATGGTATGTGGATCTCATCTGCCTCAGTATGAAGGGCATCCTCAACTGTTGAATTCTCTGTCACGTCAAACAGCTTTGAGACCAAGTAGCGATTCTCACGATTTCCTCGGGCTAGAAACAGACTGCATCGATCTCCATTCGTCAAGATGCTTACATTCATGAGAATTTTATGGCTAAGTGTGTTCAGGTCAAGTTCATCCGCTATGTCTCGAATCAGTTCCATAAACAAATCTTTCTCGTCCAGCTGGCGTAGTGCAGATTTGTTTCTCCTGACCACTTTCCTCTTCCTTGGTGACAACAGGCTCCGCAAACTCCCACTAGCACCTGCAAAACTTTTCCGTAGTGAATGCAGCATTTTGTGCTTGTCTGAGCTTGATGCACATGCAGAAACATCAGGCCAAGAGCCGATTTCGTGGCTGGACATACTCTTTCCAACATGCCCAACTGCATGTTTGGAGAGCCAACCATCAACAAGCTCTGGGGTCGCCTTCGCGGCGAAGATCTCCTGAGCAATTTCATGGTGGACTTCCAAGTATTTCTCGACATCCTCACGGCATATATCCTTCTTTTCCGACATTATTGCTACACTTTTCCCTCTCCAGTTTCCTACAAAGTCAAAGCCTGAATTCTATAAACTATGATAATACCACTAGCCAGCCTATAAGTGAAATCGGAGAGCATGATTTAGTTGTGATTGTCCAGCAGTCAGAATAATCTGACTTGTGAAGAAATTCTCTCTCCTGACTCTCGTAAACGAGCAGACGATATTTTACGATATAGCACCACACAGACACTTCCCACGATGCGGTTGCAGCTCCCAAATGGTTTTCAGTGTCATTTTAGTCCGAGAATTGAACGGGTTGTCAACATGTCAAGCACCGTAACGAATGCTCTACTAAAATGCATATGTACTGTACCTCTGGTGACTGCTTGAAACCATACCGGTAAAACGCTGGAATTCCGGAAAATAACCTTCATTTGTGGCGTGTATGTGTCGAGAGCCTGAGTTCTGTGTTGTGCGAAAAAGGATGCTGACATAAATGCGTGTGGTATAAATTGCACGTACAATATGTACGACGGCGCGATGGGATGGATGCGGATGATAAAAACACACGCAGCTAGAAATACACCCTCTAGTGCATGTTGTTCTGGACCAGACGGTCAGCCCACAGACACGCGTGTTTCACGCGAACGCGCATCCTACAAAAAAAACAAAGGCACGGCGGCTGTTTGTTGACATCTTTAAAGTTATATCCCAATCTATCAAATTTTATTCAGGGCAGAGTACTACGTCATCGTGAGGATTAATTATTTTTATCCAATCACGATTTCTTAAAAGCCATCATTTGGTTCCATAGCAACACATTTTGTACACACCACAACACTGATACTCTGTATTGGTCAAATCATTGGGTAAAATCATAAATAATAATAATAATACCATTTATAAAGTGCCTTTTCCAAAGGTTACAAAGCGCTCAGAGAATGACAGGAAAAAACAAAAAAGGAATGCAAACAAAAACCAAGAGGAAAACCACGACTAGGCAAAGCTAGCAGCATTTAGAGCTATAATAATAAGACTCTATGGGTAAAATTGATTTTTACCCTGTGCAGGTACGCCGGGAATGAAGGGGTGTGTGGTGGAAACACCGACGGCGTGTACAAATCAAAGATCGTATAGCGCCGCGTAAATCTATACAAAGTAGAAATCACCTCCCTAAATATTGTCCCGCCCCCACCACAGAGCGTGGTGATGTAATCGAATGTACCGCGCAAACAAACAAAAAGTTGTATGCATTGATGTCTCCATTATACTGGAGATCAATGGTTGTATGTCTTGCACAAAATAAAGTGGGTTCTGCAGCGCCCTCTATTGACGAGGTTTGTATGACACACACACGTTCACAATGTTTTTACCTATTTGTTCTGTTTTTCCCCCTCGAAACCACTTCCAGGGGCGCCCTTGGCCGCCCATGCGTGGGCGAATCAAACAAAGGGTTGATTACTTTCAATACATAGCTCATTTTCCCGCCCTTGACAGCTAACCTTTTCAAGCTAATTATATCAATGGAACATAAGCTCTTGCCAACAGACAATTGGATATTGCTGAGCTGAGGCGACTTTTATTCATTCCATCACTCATTATTAACAACAAGCTTTCGTTACGATGCAAGGCATATGTTTTTGATGAACATTGATGCGAGATAAAGCCTTCAAAAACACTTATAATCATTAATTTGCAACCATATTATTATGACAAAATAATGTTACATTTTTATTGAGACTTGCTTCTATGAACTTTTTATTCAAAATTACCCTAGTAAAATATCACATTTTGTGTCTTTCGTTGTGATTAGTTTCGATGTTAGAAAGAATGTATAAAATAATCTATACGCTAGAATGATGAATTTGTTTTCATTCTTGGGTCAGCTAATCTTTAAACAACAAATAAGAACACTTGGAAACTACAGTATGAAACTCATTGGGGCCAGAAGCAATAGTGGCACCCCCCCCCCCCCCCCTAGAATATAATATATAAAAAAACGCACACTTGTGCGACCTAAGATTTTACCTCGGTTTCGGCATCGACAAAAAATTAGCTATTTTTATTCAACGAAACGGGCGCCACATTTGTGGAAAATAAAACCCTGTATTTCGAGCAATGTGAATGTACTGCAAAAATCCAGCAAACTTAAAGGAACACGTTGCCTTGGATCGGTCGAGTTGGTCTTTGAAAAGCGATCTGTAACCGTTTGTTATAAAATGCATACGGGTAGAAAGATGTTGTAAAAGTAGAATACACAAAAATATGCCTCGAAATTGCGTTGTTTTCTTTTTACCTCGTCGACTAACACGGTCGGCCATTTATTGGAATCAAATTGTTGACTCCCATAAATGGCCGACCGTGTTAGTTCGCGACGTAAAAGGAAAACCGTGCAATTTTGAGTGATACTTGTGTGGATCATTATATTCTACCTTTAAAACAACTTTCCAACCATATACATTTTATAACAAACGGTACAAACGCTTTTTATAGACCAACTCGTCCGACCCAAGGCAACGTGTTCCTTTAAACCTTTTCAGCTTAAATTGATACAGATTCTATAGGAAAAAGTGTTTAACTTTTAAAATTCGTTTTGTAATACTTTTCCAGGAGGGATAGGCCGATGGGAAGGGGTTTGGGTAGAGTTTGGGAAAATACTACAGACCAAGTAGGGCAAGATAGTTACTCTGTTATGTTATATAATTTCTCATTAATGTTTACTTTGCCGATTCTTGTAAAATGGATTTAAAACAATGTTTTTTACTTATAAACCCTGTAGTGCAGAACTTTTGAGAAAAAAAAAAATCATCACTCACATATCAAAGCAAGTTAATTTCAAGGCAGTAATTTATTTATTATACAAATAAAATTTTGTTTGTAAATAACTATTTTATTTCACATCCAGATTCCTGTTAAAATTATACAGTCATATTTGCTGATGAAATGTACAAAATAATTGAGGATTTTTAATTAGACTTAATTATCTGAAAAAGTTACATTTGTGAGATTTAGTTAGCACCTAAGTTATTGGTTTTGCTTCAGCATGCTAAAGAGGAAGGCATAATATTTGGTCCTTGGAAAAATGTTTTAGTGAGAAATTCAGAGGGAGCCGTTTCTCAGAATGTTTTATACTATCAACAGCTCTCCATTAAAGGCAGCTGACACTATTGGTAAAAACTCAAAATAATTATTACACAAAACCTTAATTGGTAACGAGTAATGGGGAGAGGATGATAGTATAAAACATTGTGAGAATCGGCTCCCTCTGAAGTGACGTAGTTTTTGAGAAAGAAGTACTTTTCATCGAATTTGATTTTGAGACATCAGATTTAGAATTTTAGGTCTCGAAATCAAGCATCTGAAAGCGCACAAATTCGTGTGACAAGGGTGTTTTTTCTTTCATTATTTTCTCACAACTTTGACGACCAACTGAGCCCAAATTTTCACAGGCTTGTTATTTTGTGCTTATGATGGGATACACAAAGTGAGAACACTGGTCTTTGACAATTACCAAACGTGTACAGTGCCTTTAAAGACACAGGCATGATATATTGATCCTTGGAAAAGGTACAAACATTTCAAAGTACAGGGGCTGACCTATATGTGGTGTAGGTCCATAATACACTCTTCATGCCCTAAGTAATATTAACCCTTTCTCTAAAGCAGAAATATCGGCAGAAAAATCAGCAAATTTTAATGAAGAGCCTACTTTGCCATTTTAGGCCTCATACATGATTCAACTTCACATTTTGATATTTTGTATAGTATTTTTCACTTTAGAATGTTAAAACTGAGATTAATCACAAGAGGAAATCAGGAAAAAGGGAGGAAAAGGTGCATGGCTGATGAATCCAAGCCCCCTAAGAAAAACACAGAAAAAAGGCTTTCGACCAAGTCTTTTCAAATTCAAACATTTTAGTGGGAAAATACCTAAGAGGGAGTCACTTATCACATAATGTTATATACTATCAGCAGCTCATTACCAAGTAAGTTTTTATGCTAATATATTTTTTGAGTAATTACCAAACGTGTCAAATGCCTTTGATCCATTCCCAACGGACGAAATATAAAATTGTTGCAGTTGACAAAATATATGTAGAAAGACTACACTGTATAATGCAATCAGCCTCCGGGAATTCATTCATTTGGTTGTCAAATTTGATACAGATTAATTACAGATTTAAGAAAATATTCAAGGCACTGGACACTAATGGTAATTACTCAAAGTTATTGTTCGCATAAAAGCGAGCAATGGAGAGATGTCGATAGTAAAAAACATTGTGAGAAATGTCTCTCTCTGAAGTAACACAGTTTCTGAGAAAGGTAATTTCTCACTCAAATATTAAAAGATTTCAGGCCTGAAGCCTTTTTTTTAGGCATATGATTGCACACAAATTTGGGCAACAATGGTGTTTGTTTCTTTCATTATTTTCTTGCAACTTGGCCAATTGAGAATACTGGGGTCGATTTCACAAAGAGTTAAGACTATTCCTAACTTAGGACTAGTCCTAGGAGATATTACAAATATAAGGGTAGTCCTAAGTTAAAATTTGAGATAAGAATAGTCTAAATTCGTTGAAAAATCCACCCCTGGTCTTTGATAATTACCAAAGGTGTACAGTGCCTTTAAACACTCATCTGCGTAATTTACCAAAATATTTTGTTACTCTCTGTTGTAAAGCCATTGGACACTTTCGCAACAGAAAAAAAAATAAAAGTTTACAGATTTACAAATAACTTACATGGTTTACAGAAGGTAATGGTGAAAGACTTCTCTTGAAATATTATTCCATGAAATGCTCTACTTTTTGAGAAAACATTAAATAAATTATAAATACGGGTTTATTTTAAGCACATGTCATGACACGGCGAAATGTGCGGAAACAAGGGTGGGTTTTCCCATTATTTTCTCCCGACCCCGATGACCGATTGAGCCTAAATTTTCGCAGGTTTGTTATTTTATATATTCGTTGTGATACACGAAGTGTGGGCCTTTGGACAATACTGTTTACCGTAAGTGTCCAATGGCTCTAAGTATTCTCTTATCTTTGGAACTAGATCATCTAAACTTTCTTCACTGAATTCCACAATAAGCAAATGTTTTTGTTTTCCTTACTGTTCTTATTGTCTGTACTTGAATTTTTACCTGTGAAAATAATAAATGGAAATGGAAAATGGAATAATGTTACAATTTAGAAATAAAAATCCAAAACATTATCTTTTAAAGGGAAGGTATTTGTTTGGTAATCACTCTTAAAATTAAGGGCATTCAACTTTTGCTTAGAAGCCTACATCGGCCATCAATAGTATAAAACATTTTGAATTTATTTGTAGTTTAAAAAGTTTTCAGTTTAAAGGGAGGGTGCACGTTTGGCAATTGTCAAAGACCAGTCTTCTCACTTGGTGTATCCCATCATAACCATAAATTAACAAGCCTGTAAAAATTTGGGCTCAGTTGGTCATCGAAGTTGCGAGAAAATGATGAAAGAAAAAACACCCTTGTTGGATGAATTTGTGTGCTTTCAGATAAGAATAAAAGACTTCTAGCTAGAAGTCTTTTATTATATTAGTGGCCACAATGTTTTCAACACCTCTCCAATGCTCGTTACCAAGTCAGTTTTTAAGTTAATATTTGTTTTGAGTAATTACCAAACGTGTACCTTCCCTTTAAGAAGCGTTACTCAGCCAGTAACATTTCCTGTGGAAACACGTCTCCTTTATCATAAAAAAGACTAGCTCTTCCACTTACAAGTCTCACAAAGTCTCACTGCCCCAAACTCCAGGGAAGATAAAATTAACATAGGTTATGTATGTATTTTACTTGAGAGTTGCCATAGAAACAGACTTGATTCAAAGCATGTTGAGTTGACTGGACTTTTAATGCTCCTTCAGGCGTAGTACCTGTACTCCCTGGCCACACACTGCAATACAATGGTCAGCGTCCCTGGAGAAACAAGAAAAGTTGTTTTCAATTCAATCTTAGATTTTGGTGAAGATTGTTTAAAAACATTGATGTTCTGTCCAATTGTCTAGTTTGTTTGTTTGAAAGGAGGAACCTAATTGTAGAAACTTTCATAAATACACAATTGAGCTAAAAATATGGTTGAATATATTCCACTAAATGTAGAAACGGAGGTTTTTAAGGCAGTGGACACTATTGGTAATTACTCAAAATAATTATTAGCATAAAACTTTACATGGTAATGAGTAATGGGGAGAGGTTGATGGTATAAAACACAGTGAGAAACGGCTGAAGTGACAAAGTTTTTGAGAAAGAAGTAATTTTCCACGAATTTGATTTCAAGACCTCAAGTTTAGAATTTGAGGTCTGGAAATCAACCATCTAAGTGCACACAATTTCGTGTGACAAGGGTGTTTTTTTTTTCTTTCATACCTCGCAACTTCGACGACCGATTGAGCTCAAATTTTCACAGGTTTGTTATCTTATGTATATGTTGAGATACACCAAGTGAGAAGACTGGTCTTTGACAATTACCTTTTGTGTCCAGTGTCTTTAAATGAAATTGGGCCCAGATCATTGTCATTACCAATAAAGTTTAGTTGTGACAGTTTGGATTCAGATTACTGTTGCACTACTGCACAGTGTGAGTTTTTGTGATCTACACCGAGTAAAGCCTAACCCCCAAACAAGAAATTTGAGCCAAATAGACCGACTGAAGAAACAGATGGCTTTAGCCTTATAGTTTTTGCTGGACAATTATTTAATATAATTAGTTAATCCTATCATATTATTTGAAAACATGAACTTTGAATTGAGAGTTTAGTCTTACATTTTTTTGCCAGACAATTATTTTGTGTATAATCAATTTTATCATACAAATTTAAAGTATTAACTTTTATTGAAAAATATGCTATTACATTGACCAGTAAGAAAACAGGCTGAGTTTGATTAGCCTTGTGCCCTGTATTTTGATGGGAGGACGGCTCGCCAGGCTTGGGTGATTTTGTACACTATTGGTAATTGTCAAAGACTAGTCTTCTCACTTGGTGTATCTCATAACATAGGCATAAAATAACAAACCTGTGAAAATTTGAGCTCAATCAGTCGTCGAAGTTGTGAGATAATAATGAAAGAAAAAATACTCTTGTCACATGAAGTTGTGTGCTTTCTGATGCTTGATTTTGAGACCTCAAATTCTAAAATTGAGGTCAAATTCAAAATCAAATTCGTGGAAAATTACTTCTTTCTCAAAAACTACGTCACTTCAGAGGGAGCTGTTTCTCAAAATGTTTTATACTATCAACCTCTCCCTATTTCTCAATGAGTTACAAGTCCAGCCTTCTTGTGGACTTTTTCTTCTAAGATTCAAGCCCTGGAAAGGCTTGTGAAATTTACCTTAATGTGGAGAGGGTCATATCACAGCAATCAGCTATCATGATAAACGAGCTGCAGATCTGCATTACCTGAAAATATTCAATGCTTAGATTTTCAATTTTGCTGAAGAAATTAAAGGATCATTCACTATTATTATACACATAACTGATTGGCATTGAAGTAACTATTTACAAAGACCAGTGCCCAGCGGGGCCTATTATGCAAAACACGCGCGCGCGATCACTTGACTATATTAATTCACACCACGTGACCGTGTTTCAGCCAACCAGAGTACAGAACAAGCAAGAGGTGTGTTATAATTAGAAATATACATTTATTCTTAAAGGCAGTGGACACTATTGGTAATTACTCAAAATAATTATTAGCTCAAATTTTCACAAGTTTGTTATTTTATGCATGTTGAGATACACCAACTGTGAAGACTAGTCTTTGACAATTACCAATAGTGTCCAGTGTCTTTAATAATGTTAATAATAATTATACAAGAGATTTTTATAGCGCATTATAAAATGCCTCTATGCACAGCATAAGACAATAAAATTAAATTTATTAAGCAATTTGTTACAATAATATAGACTCAAACAAATGAGTATTTATAAATACCCCAGATAGTTTCACAACTCCTATTGGTGGCGAGCGCGTCACGTGGGGTGCTTAAACGGTTGATATTATGACCAGCTGGAGCTGTTTATAACCCGGCTGGCTTTCGCGTGTCGGGTGCGAAGATTATCACGTGGAACGCAATTCATAGCTATTAGTAACAGCGCGTAATCTATTTTTATAATTATGTCTATAATTGTATTTTTTCAACTTATTTTAACAAAAGGGGATTTACGAATGGGATTAAAAGGGTAGCGACAAGTTCTTAAACGGCCGTTTAAAACTGGCAGGGTCATTGCCGTGCGATAAACGCCCGGGCCTTCGGCTCGGACCTTTATCACACGGCAATGACCCTGCCGGTCTGAAGACTGTCAGCTTGGCGAATATGAAGAGGCAAGTCGTTCCACATCAAAGATGCAATGAAGTGGAAGGCAATGACCATAGAATTTAGTGTAAAAAGTAGTTTGAGTCAGTAGGGATTGGCCAGCAGAACGAAGAGGACGAAAAGGACACTCAGCAGCATATCTTGTTTGATGACATTTTTGTTGTTATACTTTTGTCCTTCCTGGGACGGCCTCTGCCGGTATGTTATATCATCAAAAAATTTGTACTAAATAAATAATTACCATATAATATTTGTCCCGTTAATATTGAAAATTGTATCCCCCTATACTTTTAAAATGTGCATTGAAGGCAATGAAGGCAATTGCCTTCATGCCCCCTGGTCATTGCCTTGGTGCCTTTGAAATGCTCCAGTGGAAATTTGCAATTCCACATATAGTGCCCTTTACCAAGGAGAAAATGCCCTGGTGCCCTTGCCCTTTAAAAAAACGAAGCACACAGGCCCGTATACAAAGAACACAAACTTCCTTGCACAATAGGAAAACAGCAGATAGTAAATATTTGCAACACAAACTTTAATTTTTGTTATAAAGTATTATCAGACTTCAGGGTTACCTCAAAAGTGGGCGTGTCGTTGGCTGTGAGATCAACCTTCCGTACGATCATTCTCTGGTCAATCGAAGAAGAAACCATTGTAAATCGGTCAATAAAACACAGACCTGTTGAAAAGATCATACAAAATACTGGATGAATTGCTGGTAAATAACTCATAGTGTCATTGTTGTATAGATATATTGTACTTTACTTTGTTTTGTATTTGTATACATTTTTGCTTGTACAGCGCCATGAGCGTCATGCTTGACAGACCTGAACGCTCTATAAGAGGCCATTATTATTATTATTATTATTAACTCTGATAAGAAATGCTGGTAATTGTAAAACTAATGGGACCAATTTCATGGCTTTGCTGAATTCTGTGCTTGTAATCACCATTCTCTGCTTACGGTGTAAGCGATTCAGCGAAGAATGCCTAGCATCATTTAAAAATTCTCTGCTACAGGCCAAGTCACACAGGCCTCAATAACAAGAACGCAAACAAAAACGATACAAATGCACGCCCTCGATTGGTTCTGATGCTCCACGCAGAATACTCCCACGCTCATTCAACCAATCGAGGGTGTGCATTTTTATCACCATCGTTTTCGCTCTCGTTATCGGGGCCAGTGTGACTTGGCCTTAACCCATGACATGAACTTCCCTAGTCATTGTTGGATATGACTTCAACAGCTATTTAGTATCATTACAACTTAAAAATCTCATACTTCATTAAAAATCATGCAAGACAAATTAGAAAAATATGGTTTTTAGGCAGAATAATGTACATTTAGTTGTTAAAATCAAAGCTACCCATTTATAAACAATTGGGTGGCTAGGAAACCAAAAAGAGTAAATTGGTGAGGATAGAAGATGGTCAGTATGATAGGGTGGATTGCTGGCCCATAAAGGTAATAACTATTCATAAATACCCCAGACAGTTTCACATGGGAGAGCGCGTCACTTGGGGGTGTTTAAACGGTTGATAATGACCAGCTGGAGCTGTTTATAACTGGTTGTTTTCGGATAGCATTTGTGCGTGTTAGCGCACAACCTCGTTCCCCGGGGTGATTCATCTCACCGTGCTATTTAAGCCCATTGATACGAGGATGCATTACTACGCGCACGAATGCATATCCGAAAACTGTCTCATAAAAATGAACCAATCGTACAGAGCTCAAGGCCGTCGAAAAAAAGATAAGCTATTACAGAGTTTCCTACTTTAGTACTTCTTTTAACCAAAAAGGCATTTATGAATGGGAATAAAAGAGTAGTGACTCATTCTCAAACGGCCGTTTAAAACCTTGCAGGGTCGTTGCTGTGCCTTCGGCTCGGGCCTTTATCACAAGGCAACGACCCTGCCGGTTTTAAACAGCCATTTAAGAACTCGCTACCCTTTTATTCCCTTATAAACCAATATAAACAAACCTGTGACCTGGGCAGCATGCGACTGACTGACAGTGTAGGAACTTTCTAATCTTAATGTGATGAGTTTATCTGATTGACTGGAGGATACTGATATCAAGGCAAGATGAATAGCATTATCATCACCACCACTAACCATGATATAATGATCATCTGAAAAGAAGGAGAGATTAAAAGTGTAGTATCCTTGCACTACACACTAACACTAATAGAGCTACCCAGATCTATAGACAAGTGTTTCGAACACTCCGATATCATGATCCAACTAATGAATATTGCATATAGGGACCACCATCCCATACAGTGATTGTACCCTTGACACAGTAGCCCATTGATAAGTGTACATCTATATGTGTATTAATTAAGCAAGACACAATAAACCAAGCAAGCATCGCAGCAACAGCTCTTGTGGAGCTCAAGACATTACAAAAACCATCAAATAACGCAGCTCATTTTCACGAAACGCTGGGATTAAGGCCAAATCACACTGCAGCGATAACGAAAACGATAATGATCCCGACGTAAAGAGCACACATTTTATTGGTTGAAATGCTCCACGCAGAATACACCCACGCTCATTCAACCAATCGATGCGGGCATTGTTAGCATTCTAGTTTACGTTCTCGTTATCAAGGCCAGTGTGACTGGGCCTTTAATTCTACCTCGAGACAATTAGGATGGGTTCAATACGCCCTAACGTCTAGTTATATCAAACTTAACTCACCCTAAGTCCTAAGATTAATCCTAGGTTAGGAAAAGTTTGGTGAAATCGACGGCTGGTTTTCTCATTCACAGAGCAGCCTGTAATGTCACTGAGGTAACCCAGCATGAAAGTTTGATCGGTTTTCTGCCATTCGTTAGTAATCATGGAAAAAATAAATTCTGCATTTGAATGGGAAAACATCTCTTAGGGGGCAATTCTAGCAGTGAAACTGTAACAGTAATGCTACAGGAGACATTTGTTTATGGCCTTTGGTCATTCGGAAAAAGGTACCTGGTGTGCCTGGAGGAAGGGCGTAGAGCCCTTTTCCCTTCTTCCGGGCACAGGACAGTTTTTAACCAATGGAGCTTGTTTTGGTTTAAACCTTGTAAAACAGGCTGATGTAGAAAAAGTCTTAAAGGCAGTGGACACTATTGGTAATTACTCAAAATAATTATTAGCATAAAACCTTTCTTGGTGACGAGTAATGTGGAGAGGTTGATGGTATAAAACATTGTGAGAAACGGCTCCCTCTGAAGTGCTATAGTTTCTGAGAAAGAAGTAATTTTCCACAAATTTGATTTCGAGACCTCAGATTTAGAACTTGAGGTCTTGAAATCAACCATCTAAACGCACACAACTTCGTGTGACAAGGGTGTTTTTTCTATCATTATTATCTTGCTAGTTCGATGACCGATTGAGCTCAAATTTTCCCAGGTTTGTTAGTTTATGCATTCGTTGAGATACACCAACTGTGGAGGCTAATCTTTGACAATTACCAATAGTGTCCACTGCCTTTAATTCAGCAGTTTAAAGTCTGAAATATCTAATTCCTTGGTATGTAGTGGACATATATTTATTTCTTACTTAGTAATGTTAACACTCACGATAACAATTCCACACAAAGTACTAACCGTCAATTTGATTGATACAAAGCGCGTTGACCCCTGACTGATGGGCCGACACGGAGAGTAATAGTCTACCAATGTCGTCATTGCTATCCCATAATGCATCACACTCCTCTTGAAGAACGCTAGATTCATCTAGAGTTGATGATGGCGCTGACTGTGGTTGCTCCCTCGCTTGGTGGTGCAATGAAAGTGACTTTTCGTTTGTCTCAAAGTTTTGTGACTTTGGTTTTAATTCCGAGTTTAGAACCCCTTCCTGGCTTGGTGATAATTCCGTTGTGATCGTTTCCATGTGATCGTCGCCACGGTTACTGATGGATGCTTCCGACACCAAACAAACATCTGAATCCATTTTGGTTTCATAATTTGAAAATCCTCCTTCCTCGTTGCTCAAACGCTCCCTTCTGACATCTTTACCACATTCCTTGATTGCTTTCTGAATACCCCACAAGGCAATCTTCCCATTGGTTCCTGCAGTAAGGAGGATGGGGACAGTGCCCCATGGGCAGCGATGTACAATGCTGACTGTGGTAAGAAGACAACCTTGATGGCAGTCTGTTGAGAGGAGTGGACGCAGCACTTTGGAATCCTCACTGAAGGTGAATACCCTGCAACAGAAAAATTTAAACAAAAATCACAAACAAAACGTTTTTTTTTAAAACAGTTTTTCACTTAAATATACATTTACTTAAAGGAACGTTACAGAATTGGTAGAAACAAAAATCGTGAAGATCACAGATTTACATTAAACTTACACGGTCTAATGAGGATGATAGTTGAAAACATCCCTTGAAATATTTCTGTCTGAAATGTCTTATTTGATGAGAAATAAAAATATAACTTTGCGTTTGGAGTTTATCGCTCAGTGAGCGTTTTATTCATTTTTATTTTGGCATCGATGCAATGCAAAATTTGTAATCGGTTTTTCACTATTCTCTCATGACCCAGATGGCCGATCGATCTCAAACTTCTACAGGTTTGTCATTTTATGTTTATGGTGGATTACATAAAGTGCTTACACTACCAGCAACTGTTTCGTTAGCAAAAACCAATTCTGTAATGTTCCTTTAACTTTTGTACAAAGGTTTGCACAACTGTGAAATAAGAAAAATACATAAATCTGATGTGATAAAGATAAATTAAAATATTTTGATCAATTTCCAATAACATAAAACTAAATGGCAAATTTACAGAAATTTGTTGCCAAGTAAGTTTTTATTCTAACAAAGGTGATTTAAAGACACTGGCCACTATTGGTAATTGTCAAAGACCAGTCTTCTCACTAGGGGTATCTCAACACATGCATAAAATAACAAACTTGCAAAAATTTGAGCTCAATTGGTCGTCGCAGTTGTGAGATAATAATGAGAAGAAAAAAAAACACCTTTGTCACCAGAAGTTGTGTGCCTTTAGATGCTTGATTTCCGATCTCAAAATCTAATTCTGAGGTCTCGCAATCAAATTCGTGGAAAATTACTTCTTTCTCGAAATCTACGTTACTTTAGAGGGAGCCGTTTCTCACGATGTTTTATACTATCAACAGCTCCCCATAACTCGTTACCAAGTAAGGTTTTTTTGCTAATAAATATTTTTTTTTATTACCAATAGTGTCCACTGCCTTCAAAACCATTGTAGGCTTGGGTACCATCAATTGTTCTTTGTTCAGCCCACAATTATTAAAAAACTTACACAGTCAGTTTCCCTTGCATTTGACGGATGTTTTATGTTGGATGTAAAAAATCTGTTCAAACCCCAAATTATATTAAATTTACTCAGTCAGTTTCCCTTGTGGAATATGTTCATTAAACTTGCAGAAACTATTTCTACAAAATCACATATCTTTGTAATATTAAGATCCACAAATTTTACCTAAAAACAGCATCCGATCCTCCCACGCCTAACAAACAGTCAATCTTTCTGCCATCAGTCTTTGGGAGTTCAACCTCACTTTCCTTCCACACACAAACTGACATAAATCGTGTCTCTGCATCTATTGGCTGACCGTGTTTCTTGAGCCAACGGCGTTGTTTGACATTGTCCGTGTTTCCATAGGAAGCGAGATGCTCAACTGTGCAAGCTGATTTCATCCACTTGTGAATCTGAAGTTGCAATTAATAATAATAACAATAATATATATTTGGTTTGCGGTAACACCATGACCAACTTTCATAGAGCTACTAAGCACAAAGATTATCAACCAACCATTTGTTGCATTTGCTTGTTACTGGTATTCAGCTGTTGTTCGCTTATCCCGAAAATCACGTGGACATTTGGTTGGTAATCCTGTTTTTATTGAGGCAGAAATTTCATGCTAAGCAAATTTGTGTGCTAAGCAGCTCTATGAAATTGGGCCCATGTGTGTATTATCTACTTGCAAGGTAGACTTTGCTCTTAGAGAACTGTCTTGCTTTATTAGTTTCTGGTAAGTAGATACACACATGGTGTTACCGCAAACCAAATATATATCGATACCTCACCATGCAATGCCTCAAATCCTATAAATAACAATAATAATATCAAGCTTTTATACAGCACATGTCACAATACCCGTCTCAACAGGCTATACATTAGTACCCTGGGGTGGATTTCATAGAGCTGCTAAGCACTAAAATTGGCTTAGCATGAAATTTCTTCCTTGATAAAAACAGGATTACCAACAAAATTTCCATTTGATGGATATTGCCTGTTATAGGTATTCAGCTGTTGTTGGCTTATCCTGAAAACCACATGGAAATTTGGTTGGAAAACCTGTTTTCATGAAGACCAAAATTTCATGCTTAGCATATTTTTGTGCTTAGCAGCTCTATGAAATTGGGTACAGGGGTGGATTTCACAAAGAGTTCAGACTAGTCTTATCTCGAGTTAGGAGGGGTTAAACTCGTCCTGACATAGGACTAGTCTTAAGTTTTTCATAACTCCCTAAAGAGTCCTAGGACTAGTTCTAAGTTAGGGCTACCTTTGTGAAATCGACCCATGATCATTGGGCCAATAATATTCCTTTAATCTTCATCAGCTCAATTACACAAAATTCTGACATATGCAAATCCTGACCAACCTGATCCTTCACGAAGCACTCTGAAGGGATTCGCACTCTCCAACACTGTATGGTTCGCCTCCCTCCAACTGAGAACAACAGTAACCTTTGACCTGGGTCATGACCTTCTGTGACCTCTCCTTGGTCAATGACCTCATATGAAGAGGGACACGTGGCAAGACAGCGTACGCTTGAAATGTGAACGTTTAGACGGTGTAAGACGTGAATCGTTGAAGGGTTACTTGGAGGAACTACAAGACGCTTGTTCAGGAAAACTTTACAAAAAGGTTCTTGAATGTAGGTATTTGAAAACAATGATTATCATCAAACCAAAAATTGAATTCACAAGTCAAGATATTTTAAATAAAAAATGTCATCCTTTAAAGATGATCGCCCCACTGCCGCTTCCCTAGTTGTATTGTAAACTTGGGTGTGATTCCCTGGCTACACAGCAGTTACAGGTTTAATGGCTTCTGACTGGCACCCCTGAACAAAGACATTAACAAAATAGGGAGACCTCTGGCCCTTTATAGGACTCTTTACTCTGTGCTGTACACAGATACAGAGTCATTACTATTAGGGTCCGTTTCTGGGGCGGAACATTTTCAAAGCTAATTACTTAAAATCTTACCTGCAAGAAGCCACTAATCTCAAAAGATTCACATTCCATGGCAGCGTACATTTTTCTGCGGTGGGTTTTGGTCATCATACATTCTTCACAAATCCGTCATTTTCGTGAAATTATGCAGCTCCCAACGTTAAAAAATTCCCATTTTGATTGTGTTCTCACATTGTTGTCTGCTGCCGTGCATACGCGTACACATTCACATGCAAGACGCATTTAATTCTTGGTCACCGTATCTTGACTGCACAGACTAAAATGCAAACGCAATAATGCACGTCGTGCGTCTTGTGTACGTACGACAGAATGTGAGAATACGATCATAAACGGGAATTTTTTTTAACGTTTGGAGCTGCATTATTTAACGAAAATGACGGATTTGTGAAGAATATATAACGAACAAAACCCACCGCAGAAAAATGTATGCTGCCATGGAATGTGAATCTTTTGAAATTAGTGGCTTCTTGCAGGTAAGATTTGAGTTATGAAGCTTTGAAAATTTTCCGCCCCAGAAATGGACCCTGATATCCAGGACGTCACTGTAGTATCATCACAAGTGTAAGGCCGCTAGGGCTAGGGAGACCACCAACATTATAGCTAGATAGCTCAGTTGGTAGAGCACCGGTATGTTAATCTGAAGGTCACAGGTTCAAGTACGGCTCTTGCCTTTTTGAGTGGATTTCAGAAATTATTTGGATTTAAAAGGATACAGATGACAAGAGAAATATTCACAGCATTGTCTTCACTTCCTGAGGCAACCAATGCACAATCACCTACAAGAAACAAGAAAACAGATTTACTTACAGTCTGTTATTTTTTAAGTGGATGAGTCGTGGCCGAGCGGTTAAGAGCACCGAATTCAAACTCTGGTGTTTCTGATTAGCAGAGTGTTAGTTCAAATCCCCAGCCATGACACTTGTGTCCTTAAGCAAGACACTTAATCATTGCTTCGTCCTTCGGATGAGACATTAAGCCGTTGTTCCCATGTGTTGTGTAACATTAAGCATGTAAAAGGACCCAGTGCACTTATCGAAAAAAAAAAAGGGGTTCGCCCCGGTGTTCCTGGCTGTGGCTGCTGTATGAGCAGTAGTACCTTGTAAAAAACCTTTATAAGGTGCTAAATAATTGGGTCTCAGAATTCATCACTTCAATAACCGATCTTTCTGAAAGTTTGTATATACTCAGCGCCTTGAGTACCTTGTTTGGTAGATACATGTACAGGCGCTATATAAGACTTCGATATTATTATTATTATCATTATATTACTGTTATAAGAAAGTGGTCTTTGAAGCTTTGCATGGTACTAAAAATAAGAAAAGAATTAACTAACAAAAGTCAACTTGCGGGAACAACCATGTGTGAAATCTCCTTTGGACGAGTGTTGGCTTTTCTCATGATGAGTAGTAGAGCATACTGTTGGAAACATCGAGAGCACACCGGATCTTTTTAGAGTCAACACTCCAAAAGAGAATTATTACATGGGTGTACCAACAAGTTTACTTAGTTAATTCTTGTCTTCTTTTTTAGAAAGTTTGACTTTTAAAAACTACATGTCAACAAAGAGTTTTTGGACATATTTAGACAACTGTTTAAAAATAATAATTGTTTGTGGCTCGAAATAAAGTTTGGGATTGTAAATAATCCAACACTATTATAAACTGAAAAGGGATTTTTAATCCAAGAGTGAACTGAAGTTTTTAAGACACATGGACAGATTTAGCCTCATCACACTGAATACATCGGGGTAAGGATTTGGAAGGACTATTTGAGTTATTTAATGGTACCAGTCAGAATGCTGTGTGGAAAACAATGATGCCTGGCTCACCCTCAGGTACTGCTACAGTAGCTAGATGTTTGATGCAACTCACTTTCCGTCCATGCAAACTCTCCTGCAGAGTAAAAATACAACACATGATTGATGAGGGTGAATCATAATAATACTGGGTTCTTATGTAGTGCTTTATCACACCCCCAGTGGCATACCAAAACACTCACTATTTGTTTTTCAACTGATTTATTGAAACAGAGCTATGTTTGGAATTCTGAGACCCATTTATGAAGCACCTTCTAATGGCTGACAAGGTGCTGCAGCGCATTCAGAAGCCACTGCCAGAAACTTGGTTCTTTTACTTGCAAACACAACACACGGGACCAACGGCTTTACTTCTCATCCGAAGGACGAAGCAATGGTTAAGTGTCTTGCTTAAAGCCATTATACACTTTCGGAACAGAAAAAAAAACTAGACATGATTGCATTTGTGCACAAATGCAGAGCTGTTTCGTTAAGAAAATTTTCAATTTTTGTCCACTTAATTTGAAATTCTCTTTGCATAAAAGTAGTTATGACTAATCCAGCCTATTAAAAAAAATAATTTGGATTATACCATGTTCAGATAGCATTTTATGATTTAAAGGTGCAAAAATGGAAAATATCATAAAAAATCATTTGATGACGTCATCATGACGTCATTTCACATTTGTAAAGAACTTGTCAATATCCAACAACTTACCAAGTTTCAACATGATCGCATAATCACTTAGGGAGTAATATTAGTTCAAAAAGTGCACCTTTAAGGCCGCGTCACGTGACCCCCGATGACGTCATTGATCTGAAACTTCACACATATGATGGCTGCCTGACAGTTAACATGTGTGTAAAATTTGAAGTGATCACAAAAAACTTCACCACACACATCTTCAAAAAGTCCATTTTGACGAGTTTTCAACCTGCCGCTAGAGGGCGCTGTTGCAATTTGTGACGTCATCAATATTTTTTTTGAACTGCCCACCCTTGCTAGACACTTACGTCCTTGGAAAGCAACTTCATAACTTTTACCACTTTTGAGTTACAGGGCACTTCCGTTTTTTGCCCGTTTCAACCGGAAGTAGAGGTCATGTGAGGTCAGGCACACGAAACAAAATGAAGACCTAATTTATCCCTACCACATCCCGCAAACAGAAACCTACGGTCTCGTTTGGCTGATTTGATATAGATTTTCAAACATTTAACATAAAACACCTTTAAGATGACGTCACGTGACCGCTGAGGATGTCATCATGACATCCTTGCTTTAGGATCATTATTGCACCATAACCTTCAATCCCTGAAAGTTTCATTGCAATTGCTCTTTGGGAACTATGCAAAAAATTGCGAGTACTGAATCAGACAAATAAAAAAAAAAACAATAATAAAAAAAACTTTAACAAAAACAAGAGCTGTTTCGTTGCGCTTCGCTACGAAACAGCTAATAAAAGTTCACAGATTTACAAATAATTTACAGGGTTTACAGAAGGTAATGGTAAAAGACTTCTCTTGAAATATTATTCCATGAAATGCTTACTTTTTGAGAAAACATTAAAACAATTGTCAATTCTCGTTAGCGAGAATTACGGATTTATAGTAAACACATGGTAAACAAGGGTGGGTTTTCCCGTTATTTTCTCCCGACTCCGATGACCGATTGAGCCTAAATTTTGTTATTTTATATATAAGTTGTGATACACGAAGTGTGGGCCTTGGACAATACTGTTTACCGAAAGTGTCCACTGGCTTTAAGGACACAAATGTCAAGACCAGGATCTGAACCCACACTCTGGCTGATCAGAAACACAGATGCTCTTATCCAATCGGCAAAGATACGACAAACAACAGATAATTGACAAGTGTAAATGCAGTTTATGAAACTTCAACCCTCACCACCATAGACCTTCTCAGTCAATGTCACCAATTGAACTCCAAATGCTGGAATACTGACATGCACACATTTTACTCTTGAACTGAACAACATGTGCTACAGTGTATGCTTGTAAAATAAGGGCGAACGTGTTCCGTCGACCAAGGGCGTTTAACTTACTGCATTGGCGGTTTTGCACGGGGCTGACACAACTGCAAATGCAAATCTTCCTGGCGGACACAATTGCATCATGCAGCAGCGTCCGGGCAGACACGATTGCATCATGCAGCAGCGTCCGGGCAGACACGATTGCATATGCAAAACCATCCGGTGGACATTATTGCATATGCGACACCGGCTTGGCACATTTTTCAGATTTTTTACTAAAAACTCAATTTCACAAAATTCTCATTATATCTCAAACTCTGGTTGATTTACTAAGACCGCACTGATGAAATGTCTTCAGTAGTGTACTCTGTATCATTTGAAACCATAAAATCACCGAAAATTGTTTGATCCCAAATCTGAAAAGTTGCCCATGCCGGTAGCAGATGCAATTGTGTCCTCCATGCAAAACTTTTCTGCTCCGGACACTTTTGCATATATGTGCAAACTTTCCGGGCTATGCAAAAAATGTCCGGTGGACATGTACATGACTGCTAATGTACATGTATATGTGCCCGTAAGCGAGCGTGCATGCACTGAACCTACATGTACTTGAAATTCAATGCTAAATGGAGCAACACATATGTATATCCTATGTGCATAGTGCTTCAGTTGGGAAAAAGACTCCACTTGCATTGGGATTCTCAACACAGTGCTTATCAGTCAGGAAGGCTGGCTCTATACACATTAGGGGCGAGTAAGGGGTGAGTGGATAGAGTAAAAGGAGGTGAATGTGTAAAGACTCCACCTTTAGTATGGGATGTTGCTGAAGCTTTCCTCTCATCATATTGCTTATCAATCAGGAAGGGTGGGTGCTACCGCTAAGGGTAGTGAGTGGGTGAGGGTAGTGTAGGGTAAGGGCTGATTGGAGGGGAGGGGTAGTGTGGGGGGGGGGGATATGACAGGAGGTGAAAGAGCAAAGACCCACCTTTAGTATGGGATGTTGCTGAAGCTTTCATCTCATCATATTGCTTATACATTAAATCAGTGAGGCGTGGGTGCTACCCGCTAGGGGTAGTGAGGTGTGAGGGTAGAGTGGGGGTAAGGGCTGATTGGAGGGGAGGGGTAGTGTAAGGGGTGGGGTGGGGGTGAGTGGAGGGTAAGGGATTGATGGGAGGGGTGCAAGTAGGTGAAAGTATAAAAACTCACCTTTAGTATTGGATGTTGCTGAAGCTTCTGCGCTGGTGCTGTACACACAATCACTTTCTTCGCCTTGATACAAGCAAAGACAGCCTGGGCACCTCCAGTTGCATCTACCTCCATCGACCTGTCCCCTACGGTGGGGGATGTACCCCCTGGGGTGGGGATACAAGTGGCAAAACCCCAAGCTCTGTGACCACCGCCGCATTGAATCTCAACCAACTTCTCACTACTCTGTGTACTCCAGATAAGGAATGATGACTGTGAAGAAGAAAAAAAAAAAAAAAAAACTTCAAAATTGAGGAAAGTGTTCAGGGTCACTGTTAAATATTTTGGGGCTTGGACAAGGACAAGTTTACTAGAGCGGGATTTGAACCTGCAACCTCCAGATTATTATTATTATTTTCTATTATTTATTTGACCAATACAAGTTACAACAATCAAGTTACAATAGCACAAGACAGAACATTAACGGAAAAACAATTTAAAAAAAGCAAGAAATAAGGAAAAAAAATACAGAATTAAATAAAAGAATAAATAAGGTGAAGATAAATCAAATTAACTTAAAGAAATTATTTGAAAAAGAAAACAAAAGCAAAAAAAAAAAAAAAAAAAACAATAAGAGGCAGCTGTGTTATACTTACTGAGCTATCTAGCCCTAACGTTGGCGATCTCACTATTTTCTTAATATCTTTATTCAGATTCATCTCCATATGACCACAGAAGTTGGTAATGTGACATCACACTTTACTTGGCAAATACATGTAGCAGTGATATTCATTTTAAACGTCAATCTCATTTTTTTTTAAAGCCCCTAACAAAAATTCAGTGATGAAGAGATCAGAAGACAAAATAAAATATTAACTTTTAAGTTAAAGGCTACTTAAAGGCAGTGGACACTATTGGCAATTACTCAAAATAATTGTTAGCATTAAAACTTACTTGGTAACGAGTAATGGAAGGTTGTTGATAGTATAAAACATTGTGAGAAACGGCTCCCTCTGAAGTAACTAGTTTTCGAGAAAGAAGTAATTCAATTTTGAGGTCCCGAAATCAAGCATCTGAAAGCACACAACCTTGTGTGACAACGGTGTTTTTTCTTTCATTATTATCTCGCAACTTCAATAACCAATTGTGTTCAAATTTTCACAGGTTTGTTATTTTTTGCATATGTTGAGATACACCGAGTGAGTAGACTGGTCTTTGAAAATTACCAATAGTGTCCAGCGTCTTTAAGGTGAAGGTTAGAATCTTTACTTATTTTTTTATAAACTAAAAACCAAACTCACAGAATGGAAACCCGATACCAAAATGTCATCAGATGATGTAAATGCTATACTCTCAATCCAATTGAAGCCTTTGTAAACCTGTCGAAAAAAATTGATACATAAAAATAATTGAGGTGAAATTTTGAACCAACAACCTCTGGATTACCGTCCAAGTGCTTTACCAACTATTTCCATTTTTATTTCATTTATTTTAATTCTGGTTGTGAAGCGAAGGACTCTCAGAAAAGCGAACTTAATCACTGTACTAGCCAAGAACCCAATGGAGAGAAGACAAGGAAGAAGTATACATTTTTCAGATGTGGAAGGAAAACCCAAGATAATGAATCCAGGGAAAACCCACGCAGTCAGGTAGGGACTGAAAACCCAATCCACATAGTTCCCCTGGTGTGATTCGAACCAGGGTCCTAGAGGTTGAAGGCGAAGAAAGATACCACTAAGCCAACTCGACCACCACTTCAGTTTTAGATGTGGGAGGGAAACCCAAAAGAATTATATATTCCAGGGAAAACCCAAGCACTTAGGTAGGGACTGAAAACCCAATCCACATAGTGCCCCCGGTGTGATTCGAACCGGGGTCCCAGAGGTTGAAGGCGAAGAAAGATACCACTAAGCCAACTCGACCACCACTTCAGTTTTAGATGTGGGAGGGAAACCCAAAAGAAATATATATTCCAGGTACAACCCATGCAGTTAGGTAGGGACTGAAAACCCAATCCATATAGCGCCCCCGGTGTGATTCGAACCGGGGTCCTAGAGGTGGACGACAAGGCAAGATACCACTATGCCAACCTGATTGCCCCAACTTATTATACACTGTACATTCTAAAATGAAGTCCACTCAGGCACCAGTCTGAAAACTACCCAATGAAGTCAGGGGACATGTCCTGATTTATCATTAAAACCAATGATGTAATAGACTGGGGACGTTTCATACCTTGAATGTGTTCAGCATTTGAAGTCTTGTCCCCTGTATCCCATACTGTCTGTATGTGCCGTCTCTACCCGAGCTGTACACATATCCAGCATGGTGGCAAACATGAGTTACACCAGCCTTACCGTGTACCCCGAGAAGACAGTGTGCTGGACCAGCTGGCTGAGAAAGGACAACAAATCAACATAATAATTATGAACTAATAGTGGCCTCTTATGTAGCGTGCATATCCCTCACTCAGTGACGCTTTAACATACAATATTCTCTGCAAGGTATGAGGGACTACATTTGATTATTTAAAGGCAGTGGACAATATTGGTAATTACTCAAAATAATTATTAGCATGAAACCTTACTTGGTAACGAGGAATGGGGAGAGGTTGATAGTATAACAAATTGTGAGAAACGGCTTCCTCTGAAGTGACGTAGTTTTTGAGAAAGAAGTAATTTTCCGCGAATTTGATTTCGAGACCTCAGATTTAGAATTTTGCGGTCTCGAAAATCAAGCATCTGAAAGCACACAACTTCATGTGACAAGGTGTCTTTTTCTCTCATTATTATCTCGCAACTTTGACGACCAATTGAGCTCAAATTTTCACAGGTTTGTTATTTTATGCATATGTTGAGATACACCAAGTGAAAAGACTGGTAAAATTATCTAACCTCCAAGTCCTCTTCCCCTTTTCCTCGTTGCAGCTGGCTGTACAGGAGAACAGATCCCCTACGGTCTCCGCAGACAACAGCGCCCTCTTGGTGTGGAATAAGGGCGATGGTTGTTAACCATCGTTGCTGGGCTTCAGGTAGTTTGAATGAGGTGTGTTTGCCGAGACTGAATCGGTCGGATGATCTGCTCAGCTTCAACCAGAACTACAAGTTAAGATTGGTTGCATTTATTTAGAATGAAGAAAAGTAGGATTTGAAATGATATAGTAAGGTTTGCAAAACACCATGTAATGGTATTCTCTAAATGGAACCAACGGTTTTTTTCAGAACCACCCCAACTCATTCAGAGATTATCATCACATGGTTATACCGCAAACCTTATACAATTGTTGCACGCTGTGACGGGATCCATGGCGTTTTGTACACCCGAGGGGAAAAATGGCACCCGAGGTAAAGCCGAGGAGGTCATTTTCCCCCGAGGGTGTACAAAACCCATGGACCCCAAATCACAGCATGCAACGATTGTTTTGTTATACCTTGGTAACATGATTATTCCTCTTCTCAAAGTTCTGTTGTCATCTTCAAACATAAATTACGACGAGTATCAATAGTTTAATAGCAGACGAACAGTAATACAGTTGTTCAAACAAGAAACCATTCTTCACTGTTCCCTCGAACCCGCGGCTGTCTCGTACTAAGCGCTGGAAATCATTCAACGCTGGGAATGATCAAGGTGATGTTCACCGGTTAACATCACTCATGTTACCCGCCGCGCTGTGCAGCTGTGATACATGCGTATTTGTTGCACGTCACGTGATTAGTTCTCGACCATAATCAAACTTCATAGTTTGTTACCGAGGTATAACACTACTACATGTATATAGAGTGAAGAACATGGATTTCATTATGTTCTGCACATTGCACCATCAACCAGAGACATCACCAGGGCCCAATTTCATAGAGATGCTAAGCACAAAAATTTGCTTAGCATGAAATTTATTCCTTGATAAAAACAGGATTACCAACCAAATTTCAATATGTTGCATATATTGCTTGTTACTGGTATACAGCTGTTGTTTGCTTATCCTGAAAATCAGGTGGAAATTTGGTTGGTATTCCGGTTTTTATCTGGGAAGAAATTTCATGTTAAGCAAATTTTTGTGCTTAGCAGCTCTATGAAATTGGGCACTGAACGCTATCACAGTTTACTATCCTATGTGAGCTGTACATATCCTTTCATTGTTGATAATCAAACTGAGCTGGTTGCCATGAACAGCTGAATGTTAGCAAAGCCCTCAATTGCCTTTACACAGATTTTTCAACCAAATTCATTATTTTCTACAAACTTTCAATTAAAGGCAGTGGACACTATTAGTATTTGTCAAAGACTAGCCTTCACAGTTGGTGTATCTCAACATATGCATAAAATAACTAACCTGTGAAAATTTGAGCTCAATCGGTCATCGAAGTTGCGAGGTAATAATGAAAGAAGAAAACACCCTTGTCACACGAAGTTGTGTGCGTTTAGATGGTTGATTTCGAGACCTCAAGTTCTAAATCTGAGGTCTCGAAATCAAATTCGTGGAAAATTACTTCTTTCTTGAAAACTACATCACTTCAGTGGGAGCTGTTTCTCACAATGTTTTATACCTTCAACCTCTCCCCATTACTCGTCACCAAGAAAGGTTTTATGCTAATTACCAATAGTGTCCACTGACTTTAAATATAATACCTCCAATGATTGGCTACTTTGTTTCAAAAAAATTCAACACTATGTTTAAATATTTGTGAGGCTCTAGATTTATTGAGATTATAATAAGAAGGATTAAACACTGACCACTAATCCGTCAGGACCTGATGCAAACAGATTGTCTTCATCCATCCAACATAAATTCAACATCTTTCCTGAGAAAATGGCCTCCTCAACAAGAGTATGCCCAGAGTCTGTACAAAAAGAAACATAAGAAACACTGAAAACTGCCATACCTACTGCTTAAAAGAATCACAGACTATTGAATGAAATATGAAGAAATATATTTAAAGCCATTATACACTTTCGGAACCGAAAAAAAAAAAAAATTAACAGATTTATTAAAACCACTTACAGGGTTTACAGAAGGTAATGGTAAAAGACTTCTCTTGAAATATTATTCCATGAAATGATTTAATTTTTGAGAAAACATTAAAACAATTATCAATTCTCGACTACGAGAATTACGGATTTATTTTAAACACATGTCATGACACGGCGTAACGCGCGGAAACAAGGGTGGGTTTTCCTGTTATTTTCTCCCGACTCCGATGACTGATTGAGCCTAAATTTTCACAGGTTTGTTATTTTATATATAAGTTGTGATACACGACGTGTGGGCCTTTTGACAATACTGTTTACCGAAAGTGTCCAATGGCTTTAAGCTGTTTGGGTACAAGTGCTGATGTGTCTGAGATTTAAAACAATTAAAAGCACCGACATCATACACTTGATACAAATTCTTGTAAAACAAGGTGTAAAGCTAAATGCCAAGAATATGAAGTGTTCTTCTGCGTCCAATTTCATGGCTATGCTTACTGTAAGCAAAGAATCCACGCTTAAAGCAGGGAGTTATGCGCTTATGTCAAGCGTATTTTACGGGTGAGCAGGAAATGTTTGCTTGTGTGCGTGCGTACTCCACGTTACTAGACACACTCTACTGCTAACACAGCTAAGTAGAAGTTCGGCGCTTTCACAATAAGCAGAGAGAGAAGTGTGATCGTAACTGCAGAATCTGGCGGTAAGCAGTGTCGTGAAATTTTGCCTTGGTCTGTGGCCCTCCAGTGAAGGGCAATAATAAAGACCATGAGGAGTGGTCAGAAGGCACCCACAGGGATAAATACTTAAAAAGGTGTCACTTTTACTCGTCTAAATCAAAATGTAATTATATTTTTCACTTTTAAAGTGACTTGTGAATTATCAAAACACACAAAGCTGACCCAAACAGAAACTAACAAGTTTTGCAAAATGTCTATAGATTCTTTTATATTGCAGGGAACTATGTGCACCAGAAGACCAGCATTTAGTTGTAATTTCCAACTTAGCGCTGGTCTTGCAGTGAAAGAAATCACAAATATTAAAGACTGACAATATTGCTAAATACTCAATATAAATATTAGCATAAAACCTTACTTGGTGATGAAAAATTGAGAGAGGCTGATAGTATACAACATTGTGAGAAACGGCTCCCTCTGATGAAGTGATGTAGTTTTAGAGAAAGAAGTAATTTTCCGCGAATTTGATTTCGAGACCTCAGAATTAGATTTTGAGGTCTCAAATCAAGCATCTGAATGAACACAACTTTGTGTGACAAGACAAGGGTGTTTTTCTTTAATTATTATCTCGCAACTTCGACGACCAATTGAGCTCAAATTTTCACAGGTGTGTTGTTTTATGCATATGTTGAGATACACCAAGTGAGAAGGCTGGTCAATTACCAATAGTGTTCAGTGTCTGTAAAGAAATCTTGCCAAATTAAAAAAAGGAATCTTACCGAGTGCTATAACTTTGACGTTGCCGTGTATATTTGCTATTGCAGCTATTTGATGAGATGGACTGACAGTAAGAATGCTGTAGGATTGGTAGTTTACATCTTGAGAAAGTAACCGCCATTCCTTACTATGTAGAGTAAAGCTTAATAAACAGCTAATGGAAAAAGGGAAGAAAAAAAAAACAGGAAAATTATCCTTGAGGTCTAAGGGCCGAGTCACACTGCAGCGATAATGAAAACGATACAATCACGCCGCAAAGAGAACGCATTCTTTTGGTTGAATTGCTCCACGCAAAACATGCACACGCTCATTCAACCAATAGATTGTGTTCCCTTTGCGTCTTTATCAGTATCGTTATCGTTATCACTGCAGTGTGACTCGGCCAATTTCACCGAGCTGCTAGGCAGAAAATATTGCTTAAAACATTTCTGCTTAGCAGAAATGAGCAAGATACCATTATACATGTGACATGGTAGTTTGACCTTATTCAAGTAAGCATTATTTTGTTGTGCTAAGCTGCTTTTTGACCTTAAGCAACTTTACGAAATTGGTCCCAGGCCTTACGAGTCCATCCTGATAAAGCAAAAAATCATATCAATTTTATAACTTAGTTTCTTGAGGACTGGTCAAGGAGAAATAGTAAAGACGTCGTATTATTTTATTCTTGAGCCAAACTTACCCATTTAACGTCATGATGATTATCTTTCCCGAGTTGAGTACAGCGAGTTGTCTAGGAACGAGTTTGTCCGCATCATTAAACTCATCATTCGTGCTGCTCTTACTCAGTAGGAGCTGAGCTTCTCTCACAAGATCCAATTCCTCCGTTTTTATACCTAAAATATAATATTATTATAAATAATAACTAGTTCTTATATTGCTCATTTCACAATATCCTTAATGCGCTTTACATCAATGGGCCATTAATGATTTAATTGAGTCAACAGCATTTGTCATATTGAGCGAAGGGTAAAAAAATCAGTGAAATTAGTGATTTCCGGTAAAATTACACAAAATTGTAACCGAATTAATGAGAACATTATGGATGAAACAGAGCATGCATGTGGCATTATATCTTTAAAAAAAATCATTTTATTATGCAAGTTAGCCTCCAAAAAGGATGAAAGCCAGGATTTTATATTCCATTAAAAACAGTCTAGATTGTAGGATGAAGGGAAACATGCACCAGGCAAGGAGACGTGAAAAAATGCTGTTGCTGTCATAATGGCTCTTTGTTCTACATCTCGGAAACGCAAGAGTTTATGGGTGAGGAGCAGAAAGCCTGGTTTCACACTCAAACACCCTGATAGGAGGAACCAGGTCAGACACACTGGTGGCACATTTAACATGAACATATCTTTAGAAAAGACAAAGCCTAACCAACTTGCAATGCTGAGATAAACCTCTCCCAACTGGCGTAAGTGTTTACCACAAGGATATCTAGGCATTCCCATTCCTACCAGCATACTAAACTGACTAATGATTTCTGAAATAAATGTATTCGATGTGAAGAAGGGTGCAAATGTTTACTCTGATTCACACAATTACATAAATGACTTACATTGCTCTTGTTCACTTGCGATGGACCACATACGTATACTGCTATCCCCACCACCAGTCACCTGATTGAATTCAATGATACATAAAAATGGAAATGGTTTTCTGCAGGTCTGACATTTTTGCATTGGGTGCTTCTGTACAGCGACCACTTTGATCATTAGCCTCCTGTTCACCACACTCTGTTGAGCCTAGACCTCATTGGCCGAGTTCGGGCGGTGTGTTCTCGAGAACAAGACGGATCGCTGTTCTTGTTTCTTCCGCTCAAACGACGATGTGATTAAAGCTCCATGAAAAGAGGTTCGGTACTGGTCATGTGACAACGTGGTTCGTCAGTTAAATAGGATGTTTTTTTTAACAGTTGGAAACCCGCCAGTAGAAAAGAGACCACACTTTCATTATTTTCTTTTGGATGACTATTAACTTTCAACTTATCAATATTACCTTTAACAATCTATTTGAGAGTAATTTTGAATCTTATTTACTTATTCTCTTGATGTTGTGCTGCCATTTTGTAAAGTGTTGTTCTCGAAACCCCCGATGAAAGGTGGTGTATGATCTTGTTCCGAGTGAATCATTCTCGGGTCATGTATTCATTGTTCAGGCGTGAGAACAGCCCACTCGGGCCAAGAACACACCGCCCAAACTCAGCCAAAGTGTCTCTTTTGCCGATAGATCATTTTCTGTATACGGACCCAGAATCTGGAACCAACTTCCACAATACATCAGAGACACCACCTCACTGCATACATTCAAGACACTCCTGAAAGCTCACCTGTTTCAGGAGGTGAATCATCAATAACGTTTCTCTTGTTTGTGCCCATACATCAGCGTCTTAGAGCAAACTTTTGTATTTGCCGCTTTATAAACTTCTTTTAATTGATTGATTGAAGAGGGGGGAAGAGTATTTAAAGTTTGGGAACATTTGGGGTGGGAGGGCGGGTTTGGCTCCCTCGGCCATATATTGAGCATCATCTTGGCCTATCCCGTCGTAAACGACGATGAGTTCAGCATCTGTCACAATCATTGATGTAGGCTTGAGATCAAACTGAAAGCCCCGAGTGGATAAATGTGTGCCAGGAGGAGCGATTCAGTGCAACAGTCTCCCAGATGGCAACTGGGATGTTGAACGTGGTGGGCAGAGGGCATGGAGTAATAATAATCCTTGTTACCATTTGATGAGGGTCATCTAAACAGACAATGTACTTACAATAGTTTTCTGGTCTTCATGGACAGCAAGGCTCCATATACTTCTTCCCTGCAATGACGGTTCGAGGAAAAGTTACACCAACTTTTAAAGCACTTTCCACAAAAATCAAGTCCGAAGAAACCCAAACTCTAAACCAAACCTTTGGATTCCTGACTTCATTATAACGCACTCAATACCAGTCAATGGTAACTAAACATCCAGACCTTCGTGTGTCTGACTCCAATCTAGTAAGTTTATTTGTTTAATAATGAGTTAATTTCACGACTTTAAAGAAATTTTCAATTTTTTTAAAATTAAAACCAAAGTCTGTTTTTTTTTAACCACTGGATTGAACAATATAAGTTCACACTTTAACATTTCAGAAACCCAATGTTGTAAGTTATGAAGAAACAATTATGGACCTTACCTTATGACTACTAAATCTGTGGATAATATCACCGTCATTATTCCATACACAGCAGACTGCGTCCTGTATAAATCAAAGTGAACACATTAAAAGAACATACTTTGAAAAAGTTTTTTGCTTAAAGGGTCCTGCTCCGTCAAAATCTAAGTAAAAATACCGACTTCAGTCATGAGAATCTAATGTGACCATGTGCATTTTTCTGGGTCAACAATTTGAAAGGGAGTTACTTTTAATCAAAACAGAGTGCTACATAAACAATTCCATTATTCTGAAGTCAAAAATTTAATATTTATCTTGACCATTTCCTTTCATAAAATCCTTTCCTGTAAACACTGTGTAATGTTTTAAAAAGGTTGATCAAGTTTGAGATTCACTTACCTCCCCTACACTGACAATGGTATCATCCAGTATCTTAGCATCCCACACCCTTGCGCTATGACCATACAACACCTTTTGGGCATCATCACTTTGTAACCTAGGGGTGCTTTCAAGATCCAGACGCCACAGGCGGATGCTGCGATCATCGGACACAGAGCAAAGGAGATTACGTTTATGATGATAACTCATGTTGAATATTACACCCTGAAACACAAACACATCATTAAAATGTGCTAGAATCAAGCACATTTTGATTCAGCCCGAAGCCGATCCTTTTTACGTGCCCGCTCAAGTATGGTAACACACACAAGAGGCATCAAATCAAAGAGCAACTGGTCCCCTCTCATTCTTCTAAGTGCAGTTTTATTTAAAAGAGAAGGGGGTTCGCCCCGGTGTTCCTTGCTGTGGCTGCTGAATGCGCCGTAGCACCTTGTAAATCCTTATAAGGTGCTACATAATTAAGTCTCATAATGCATAACTTCAATAAACTATCCTTCTGTTAAATGTATATACTAAGCGCCTTGAATACCTTGTTGGAAGATACGTGCACTATATAAGACTTTGATATTATTATATTATCACAGTTTAGGGTGACCGTGTGAAAAAATTTGTTCATCTGAAATGGACTCGCATCAGAATTTTCACTTGCGCACGCCTACCTCATGTCCACTCAGCCTTCCAGAGACCTGTACTCTTCCCATAGAATCCTTCTCCTCTCTTGGTGTCCATAATACAATCTGATTAAACACTGTACCAGCACACACCGTCATACCTTGCCATGTGTCACCAAGAATCTTAGCTGAGTAACTAGCAATGTTAAGGTTAAATGCACTGGAAACTATTGGTTATTACTCAAATAAACTGATAGCATAGACCCTTTATTTGGTAATGAGCAAAAGAGAGCTGTTGATAGTATAAAACATTGTGAGACACGTCTACCTCTGAAGTAACATAGTTTTCGAGAAAGAAGTAATTTTCCAAGAGTAGATTTCAAGACCTCAGAATTAGATTTTGAGGTCTCGAAATCAAGCATCTAAAAGCACACAACGTGTGACTAGGGTGTTTTTTCTTTCATTATTATCAAGCATCTTTGATGACCAATTGAGCTAAAATTTTCACAGGTTTCTTATTTTATGCATATTGTTGAGATACACCAAGTGAGAAGACTGGTCTTTGACAATTACCAATAGTGTCCAGTGTCTTTAAGGAAGGAGCTTGAATAAGCTTGGGCGATATCACGATATTATCGAATATCGCGATATTAATTTGGACACGATTTCGATATCGGATGGATTTGGCTTTAATCGAAATATCGATAATCGCGATAATCGCGATATATTGACTATCCCCATAGGTTTGGAGTAAAACCAGAAGAATAGGTCATTAGAACACCTCTCTTATGCTAGGACTGTCTCTTCTACAACTTTCACTTGGAGTTTTTAGACTGATGATTTCAAATTTCATTAATCGCGATTATATCGAATATCGTGATGTATTGTCGGCGATATATCGTGAATAAAATAAATCAATATCGCCCAAGCTTAAGCTTGAATTATAAAGTGTCTCCAAACACTCATGGTATCGCCCAGAGGCGCATTTGGGTGTTTTGGGAATAACCCAAACAAGTTTTAAATTGTCGCAGGCCCACAAAGCTCAATTTTGTATCAGCTTTTACCCCTTTCTCCTTTTCTTGTGTTGCCTTTTTACAAAAATGTTGTTTTCTACTGTATGCCTTTCTTTTCTGTTTTGCAATTGTCCGTCCCGCAGAGTCATGGACAGGAGACTTTCTCCAATCCGTTCTCTCGTCTGGAATCTTAAATGTTACCTTTCAGTGGGTGTTTCTTAATTTCTTCTGTTCAAATCTGAATTGAAATAATGAAATAATACTAGACGAAAACTGGGCTAAGGAAAAAGGGGCTTGAATTATAGAGTGTAGAAATTATAGAGTGTAGAAATACAGATGGTATCTGCCTCTTGGTATTTTTATATTGATATCTGAAACAAAAAGTAGCATCCCCTTAAGGTGATCCCCTGTCTGCCGCTGCCAGGTTGTATCGTAATTTGGGTGTGATCCCTGGCTCCACGGCAGTTAACGCTGCATTGCTTCTCATTGGCACCCCGAAAGATATTGACAAAATAGGGACATCGCCAACATAGGGCTAGATAGCTCAGTTGGTAGAGCGCCGGCACATTAATCCGGAGGTCGTTTGTTCGAATCCCACTCTAGTCAATTCTTTGTTCAACCCCCAAAATCATTTCAAAATTTACCCAGTCAGTTTCCCTTGTGGTTTATATTGCTGTCTTAGTATTTTAGAGATAACTCATGCTCTAGAAGGAAACCAGCATTCTCCTGAAGACAATCAGAACATACTGATTGAAAAGTTGTGTTGTCAAACAACCAGTTCTGCTCAGAGACAAAACTTCTCAAAAGAGATTAATGCACATGATGCCACTGCAAATCACCTAAATGTACTCCCTCCATGCAAAGTTTCAAATCATAGTTTCTTACATGTAACTAATTGGAAGTGAGAAATGTATGCTTTTTAAAATTAATTTTAAACCCCAGTTTTTAATTTTTCTTTTTTTTACAACTTTGAGACCCCTTACTTTTATCATTTTATATTAAGTTTGGACCCCATTTTTATTCTAAATTTTGATGCAAGCCAAAACAGAAGCACTGTGCATGTTGTCAATGGTAGTAGTGTGTGCGTGACTGGGGTTACTGTAGTGATCCCATAAACAAACAAGTCAACTTGTAGTTTCAGAATATCTCCAAATCAAACCAAACAAACAACCAAACAAACAAAACACAAGCAATGAGCCAATTTGAGGACAGATTCAATCACATAAAAGGATACAGAATACAGTTTTCAGCACAATGGACGTGTTCTATGCAGACTTTGAGCTTCCAATCCCAGAGCATGACGGAATTATGAGCCAAGACAATACCAAGACAGTTTGAAGACGTCTCATGCGACAGGAAAGACACATCTAAGATCCAATCTGGAAACTCCGTAGTGTCACAAAGTGTCTTGATCCTGTGTACACACCAATTCAATTAAATTCAATTAATCTTTATTACATTCCAAAAAGGGTAATTAAAATGCTTGCATACAGTAAAAACATTGAAACATCAAAAACGTTAGAAACAGAAGTAAAATAATAATAATAATGTTAAATTTGCATCAAGGATAGAGAGTTTGATTTTTGGTTTTACTCTTTCACCAATGTGTGATGGCGCTACATACTAAGTACTTTTTCAGAGTTCATTGAGAAAAACAAGTAATATGCCTGTGATATTTTGTCACAGAACTCTGGAGCCTATTGAGTAAACAGTGCTAACACACCAGGGTATAAAAGGTAAAACCAAAAACATTAATAATGGTAATAACAACGCTGTTTGTTTTACCTGATGTTCTCCTCCAAGTCTAGATGGATAATGCAAACTGCTTTCTGTCCAAACACTGCACAAACACCATCTTTACCTGTATATTATGAGAGAATTCAAAGGTCAAATGTTAGTTTTGTAAGTACATTTCTGATGCCAAGTTAATAGTGTGGCAATAAGAAGTCATTATGAATTTAACATCTCATAATGATGTATTAGTACAACAAGGTAGAAGAGTTATAACTTTGGCCTGTGTGCAACATTTCTGACATTAAACAAGTCACATTGTGAGATTATTTCATACTTTAAGTAATAAAGTAATAAGCTGACTTGTCATCAGTCACAAATTACTTTCAAAGTCATATTTATAGGGCCTTTGACTTTCGTTTGTTTTTCTCAATGTCCTTTAAAGGCAGTGGACACTATTGGTAATTACTCAAAATAATTATTAGCATAAAACCTCACTTGGTAAAGAGTAATGGAGAGCTGTTGGTGGTATAAAACATTGTGAGAAACGGCTCCTATTGAAGTAACATAGTTTTCAAGAAAGAAGTAATTTTCCACGAATTTGATTTTGAGACCTCAAGTTTAGAATTTGAGGTCTCGAAATCAAGCATCTGAAAGCACGCAACTTCGTGTGACAAGGTTTTTTTCTTCTTTCATTATTATCTCGCAACTACGATGACTAATTGAGCTCAAATTTTCACAGGTTTGTTATTTTATGCACATGTTGAGATACACCAAGTGAGAAGACTGGTCTTTGACAGTAACCAATAGTGTCCACTGCCATTAATGCTAAGTATCATAATCAAGGTTTGCAATGACACCATGTGTGAAACCTCTTTTAGGTTCTAAAAATAACCAGTTGTTTCAAAAGAACCGATGTTTTTTTCGCTTGAAAAAGATCACAGCATACTGATTAAATTATTGAGCTGTCAACGACCAGTTCTTCTCATAAGTGAAAATACCGCCAGTCATTGACAATTCCCAAAGAATACCTTTACAAATGCCATGGATGATGTGAGGTCCCAAGACGTGTAATTGATGCAAATGATTTCCTGTATTCAAGTTGTAAATATGAAGATAAGACGTCTCCCCTGTAATTGTGTTGAAACAAAAATATTTTGGGAGGTTAATCATCATAACTGGCAGAGAAGCTGATTTGTGAAGTACAAGGCTAAAAGTCAGGTTGGCGTAGTGGTGTCTTGCCTCGCCTCCCACCTCTGGGGACCCTGGTTTGTATCCAATAGGCTGGTACCTGCGGCTCAGCGCTTGGTGACCACAAAATAAAGCGTTGAACATATCGGGAAGTAAACAAATCTTCGATGCGAAAGGCTCAAAATAGAACCTGGGAAATTTGTGACTGTTTCACTCCGGGATCTGGTCTTTTTTCTTCAAAATATTTTCTCAAATTGTGTTTTGATATTGAGTGTTATTTGTGTTCCTAGAATTTGTGTAATGATTTTTGAAAGTGGTAAAAATTGAGCAAATCTGTTGACTAGACCATCTCGCCCTGTACGATTCGAATTTGGCTCGTAATCCTCCGGCTCTGCCGTCGGGAGGACGGTTACGTTATCGCACCTACCTTTGTGGCAGACAGTCTCATCGACCAAAGATTCGAAAATGTTTTATTTTCACCGCATGGCTGAAAAACATGAGCGCCAAGAGAATACACCCTCATGGTATAATGAGAGTTCACCAACGCACAACTCTACTGACATTCAATCTCTCGAGCGTTCCTCGTTTTGATTAATTAAATTCGATAACACTAACAGTTTAACACAAACATAATTACCTGATAAAATATGACTTCCCTGCACCTCTAGAGCTGATATAGGAGCAGAAACTAGTTCCGGAATGAGGTTTCTCATCATGTCTGCAGAAATAAAAGCGAACAACTAATAAAAAATATCCAGCATATCTGAAGCTAGAAACTAGAAGTACACAACACAACAGACGACGACGGATAGCACTTCTAAAAAAATGAACAGCGCCACCAATTGACCAATACCAATTAACACACACTCCTTGGTGTGTCGTGGGTTATGTGACTGGTCATGGGTTTTCCGTTCTGCTCCCTAATGTTCGTCCCATATCTAAAACAGAAACTTACTTTTCATTATTCTTCTCTCCATCGGATTCTTGGCTAGCACAATGATGTTCGCTTCTGAGCTGAGGGTCGTCGGCTTCCACAACCACACACAAAAAGGACAACGAAAGAGAAGAGGGGGGGGGGGGGCAATTTCATGGAGAAACTGTTTCAAAAGCACGAAATACTGCTCAGCAAATTTCTTTGCCAAGCATGAAATGAGTGGGATACAAGTTGCAGCAATGGTAGCTGTAAGTCTGGCTGGCAAGCTTGTTCTGCTATAAGCAAGATTATGTTGTCTTAGCATGTCTTTCTGTGTTATACAGGCTATTTCAGACAATAATGTGTTGGCTACCGGGTAGACTAAAAGCCACGATCAAAAGCCTCCTCTTACCATGGAGGTAGAAATGGTCATAGCACGATTGGAATCCAATAACATAAATTAAAAGATCTTTAAATAATATAAATTTGAAGGAGCTGCAACAAAGCTCATGATCATGGACACCTCTGTCAAGATTCCATTGGAATTGTTTGTAGTCGGTCAAGTAAAGTTTACCCCTGGTAGGCCTCTTTGACTGCGCTAGTTTTTATTTAACGAGCAAACTGCGGCAACCCAATAGATCTATATAGGAGAGTAAAGTTCAATTGTGACGATGAATGTCCATAAAAAACACTTCCACTTGGTAGGCCTACTTGGTTGTTTCCTCCAGAAAAAAATATCACCTTCGGATCATATTGACTAGGAGGTCAAGAAGAGGTGATGAGGCATCTACGTTGTAGTTGCCTTTGAATGTGTTCGTAGAAAATAGTAGTAATGTGCCGGGAAGGTTTTTCCTAATTATGGTCCTTCGAAAAAGTAAATTCTTGAAGTTGAGGATGAGTTACTGGTCCTAACTTAGGACCAGTCCTATCTCTTAGCATTGCTTAGGACTAGTCCTAAGTTAGGACTACCTTTGTGAAATCCACCCCAGACCCCAGTACAGAGCTCTGCATTTAGCTGAAGATACATTAATATACAAAAGTACAGTACCTTTCAATAGTCATGTTGTTTCAATCAGGTAATGTATTGAAGAAAGTTCCTGCGGCGAATGTTTTAACCCTTGGGAAAATTTGGTTTGATCCTCCGAGATCCGACTGTGTTCTAATAAGTGTCTCTTATTTCTCAAGAGCATACACATCAACTGGTTACAGCCCTAATAAAGGGGGTAGGGTGTTTGTGCACATTCAGCATACATGGTTAGGCCTATAATAGGAATGTCTACTTGTGTCTTTTTGTCCCCAACAAGAGTTCAAGAGAATTTGTCATAACTTCAACATTTAAAGTTGATTTCCCAACAGCTTTGCGCTATTGAGCACGACGCCACCATAGCCAAGGGCCGTGCTTTTGACGGCTGATACTGTACGATTTATTTGCTAGCAGTAATTACACGAAAAAGTATTGCATACTGCACGAAAATGAATGAGTACGTACAACAATATAAATCCACGGTGGGCCGCCTTATTTGAATTGCTAACCTGTGAAATACGCTTGCACCTTAACTGCAGGGCCCAATTTCATAGCGCTGCTTAGCGGCCGATTTTGTGCTTACTGTGCAATTTCTATTTCATAACGCTCCTAACCGAAAGCACACGAAAAGGCATGCTAACCTTCCGGCGTTATCACACGAAAATAAATGACGTCACAATGCAAATCCACGGTAAACACGCAATATGGCCGACCAATTTTTCTGCTAACCTGTGAAATACGCTAAGGCTTAAGCAATTTTTTTCTGCTACAGTGAGCACGCAAATTTGCTTACCAATAAGCAGCACTATGAAATTAGGCCCTGCATGGTACAACAAGCACGATAATTTGCTTACCATTATTCAGCGCTATGAAACTTGGGCACTGCGCAAGGCAGAGCTTGCCGCTATGGCGCCAACGTCGCTTTTTTCTCGAATGTATTAAATGAAAAATCGTTGCCATCGAGTGTGCGTTGGAAAGCGTTTAATGAAACGAATCATGGAAAGATGTTTTAAAAGGTTGACGACAATGATCCACTAACACACAAAATGTCTCGAAATTGAAGGGTTTCCCTTTACTTCGTTTAGCCTGCCATTTTGTTGAATAAAAAACAAGCTCTTCAAAATGGAAAACCACACAATTTCGAGACATATTTTGTGTGGATCAATAAATTCTACTTTTGAGGTACACGTTTGGTAATAACTCAAAACAATTATTAACTTAAAAAACTGACTTGGTAACGAGCAATGGAGAGCTGTTGATAGTATAACACGTTGTGGTAAACGACTCCCTCTGAAGTAAACGTAGTTTTTGAGAAAGAGGTCCTTTCTCACTAAAATAATAAAAGACTTCTAGCTAGAAGTCTTTTATTCCTATCTGAAAGCACACAAATTCGTCCAACAAGGGTGTTTTCCCCCCATCATTTTCTCGCAACTTCGACGACCGATTGCCAAAGTTTTCACAGGCTTGTTGTTTTATGCTTATGATGGGATACACTAAGTGAAAACACTGATCTTTGACAATTACCAAACGTGTCTACTGCCTTAAACGGACAAATTTACCCCCCAAAACAACTAGTGCAGCAGCAATGACTGTGTCATCCCTAAAAATTGCTTTAGTCATCCCTCTTGAGTTCAGCTCGGCAAAGGTGCAAAGTATGGCAAAGTGACCCGACCTGATTGTTAGGAATCTTTGTGTCTGGCCAACATACAGGAGGACACGGTTCGTATAATTATAGCGGTTAGAGCCAAGTTTTCGATTCATCAATTTTTTTTCAATTCAAAATGCAATCAACTTTTACATCGTTACACAAAAAGCGAGCGTCTCGCATTGTTGTAGGCGTATACAAAGTATAGAATGCCTACATTATTTATTTGATTAAAATACATGTATTATATTTTTATTAGGTATACCCGTACGAGAAAGTATTCATACCAGTTTTGATTTAATAGTAAACAACAAAAGAACAAGGCCAGACATAGTTTGTTCACGAAGAACCCCCCCCCCCCCGCAGCTTTGAGGCATTGTATCGATCATTGTTCTCTAGTTTTAAACATTTTCCGCCAACCATTATTAAAATGCAAGAAAAGAGTTTGTTTAATACGCATCAATGAATCCCTCTTCAAGAGAAGGCCACGACGAAGTGAATGAAAACATTCCCAACATAGTAAAAACATAATAAAAACAACAAAAAGAAAACAGCATACGTAGAGTATCAAAAGACATTCTTAATATTCTATTTTAAAGCCATTGAACACTTTCGGAACATAATTTGTTTTTTAAAGTTCACAGATTTACAAATAACTTACAGGGTTTACAGAAGGTAATGGTGAAAGACTTCTCTTAAAGTATTATTCCATGAAATGCTTTACTTTTTGAGAAAACATGAAAATAATATCAATTCTCGATATCGAGAATTACGGATTTATTTTGAACACATGTCATGACACGGCGAATAGTGAAGAAACGAGGGTGGGTTTTCCCGTTATTTTCTCCCGACTCCGAAGACCAATAAAGCCTAAATTTTCACAGGTTTGTTATTTTATATATACGTTGTGATACAAGAAGTGTGGGCCTCAGATAATACTGTTTACCGAAAGCGTCCAATGGCTTTAAAGGCAGTGGACACTATTGGTAATTGTCAAAGACTACCCTTCACAAAGGGTGTATCTTAACATATGCATAAAATAACAAACCTGTGAAAATTTGAGCTCAATCGGTCATCGAACTTGCGAGATAATAATGAAAGAAAAAAACACCCATGTCACACGAAGTTGTGTGCGTTTAGATGGTTGATTTCGAGACCTCAATTTCTAAATCTGAGGTCTTGAAATCAAATTCGTGGAAAATTACTTCTTTCGAGGAAACTATGGCACTTCAGAGGGAGCCGTTTCTCACAATGTTTTGTACCACCAACCTCTCCCCATTACTCATCACCAAGAAAGGTTTTATGCTAATAATTATTTTGAGTAATTACCAATAGTGTCCACTGCCTTTAAGTTTTGGAAAAATAAATCGATGGAAAATTCGGGCAAGGTATTTCGGTTTTATCGAGGCATAAGGAAAATGTTTTTCCTGTATGCATTCTGAAGCCCATTGTTTAAATGGAATTTGACGGGACTATTAGACAGAATTCTTTATCTGAAAGAGGACAAATTAATTGTTCACATGACTTCTCAGGTCAGGATAGAGTATACGTGCATGCGCGTATGGCATACTTGAAGAAACTTTTGGGACCACTTTGATCCGTAGCGCGTTAAAAAAACAAATTCCCGCCCTTAAATGGGTCCCAAATGTTATCTTCGAATACGTACAATACTTGAATCGCATCTTAGCGTCATCGACCGCCATATTTGATGTTAAAACAATTTTGCAGAAATTGTTCGAAGATGTTTTCAAATATTATTACTCTTTTTAACAAACAGGTCATTGGTGAATGGGAATAAAAAGAGTGGTGACTCGGGTTTTGAACGTCCGTTTAACATAAAGATCGTGGCCGATACGGTAATGGACACCACATAAAAGAGTCAAAGCGCACACAAACGACCCTGGCTGTTTCAAACGAACTTCCAAGACCCCTACTCTTTTATTCCCGTAAAGGCAGTGGACACTATTGGTAATTGTCAAAGACTAGCCTTCACAGTTGGTGTATCTCAACATATGCATAAATTAATAAACCTGTGAAAATTTGAGCTCAATCGGTCGTCGAAGTTGCGAGATAATAATGAAAAAAAAACCACCTTGTCACACGAAGTTGTGTGCTTTCTGATGCTTGATATCGATACCTCAAATTCTAAACATGAGGTCTCGAAATCAAATTAGTGGAAAATTACCTGTTTCTCGAAAACTACGTCACTTCAGAGGGAGCTGTTTCTCACAATGTTTTATACTATCAACCTCTCCCCATTACTTGTAATCAAGAAAGGTTTATGATGATAATTATTTTAAGTAATTACCAACAGTGTCCACTGCCTTTAATTATTATCAAACGATAGACCTATGCCTAGCCCTTGCAATGCCATTACCAGCTGCAAAATCTATTAACTCGGAAATAGCCATGTAGTTTTTCAATACAGCTAACCATTAAAAAAAGCGAAGTAACTTCTTGAAGTAACTTCTTGAATGGTAAAGTTAGGCACTCTAATTTGAATAAATTCTACTTCTTGCAACCGAGATTTTTTAAATTGCAGTTTAGTGTAACACAAGTCAATAGTGAAAAAAATGAATGGTGATTATAAAAACTATTACATGCGCTCATTGCTTGACATTTATTTAGCTTTGCACAAGAGAGCTATTGAAACACTTGCATAATAAGCTGTCATTAAGGTTCTAAAGGTTTTTATTTTTACTTCAATTAGACACGTGCAGGTGCTGGTGCTCATAAGGGATTTGGTGTGAATGGAACTCTTTTGTGCAGACCGAAGGTAAAGACATATTATAACAGTTTAAACACCATTTTGTCATTGTTATTTAGTGTGGTTTCAGGGAAGGTCCAATAGTGGATAAAAAAAAACCATAAAAGTGTTTTACTGTGTTTCAATAGCTCTCACTTTATTTTGTGCATAGCGGGGAAAACAATCCAGCGATGTGCATGTACAATTGTTTATCACATTGTGGTCATAGACCTTTTCGCAAATACCGGGGCGCGCGCGTAAAGCTTGGAATTTAATTGTGGTCTTATCTAGCTGGTATCCAAATTTGATCCGTATATATCCCACAATGCACCTCATTCAACAGTCTGCGCTTGCGCATTGGTATTTACGATAAGGATTATTGTGTCTGGTTTCGGGGAAGGAACTTCATCGTCCGAAAATAGAGAGGGGGACAGTGTTTCAATATGCGAAATAAATGTCCAGTGGTCACTGCATGTTAAACTTTTTTTTTATAACCATTTTGTAATTTAAAAAATTATGATTTCGGGGAAGGAAAAACAAAAGTAAGAATGAACAGTGGAAAAAAACTAAAAGTGTTTCACAGTATGTTAATGGCTCTCTTTCGTGCTTGTGCAAGTAATAGTTTACTATGACCGTTATTTTTGTCCCTTTTTCGGGACATGCTCCACTCTTTTGTGCACAATGCAATTAATTTCCATCGATGTGCACGAACAGTTTTTACAGTCATCATTTGTCATGACTATTGTGTGTTCGGGAAAAATGCGTTCGAAAATAGATGAGAAAAACTAGTAAGTGTTTTAGAGTGTTTCTCTTTTGTGCACAGCTAAATAAATGTCCAGCGATGTGCATGTCAGCTTTTACAATCATCATCTGTCATGATTATCAGTGTGGTATCGGGTAAGTAAATAAAGGGGTCAACAAATGGAGAGTGGAACAAAAACTGGAACCAAAGTGTTCCACAGTGTTTCAACGGATCTCTTTTGTGCATAGCGAAATAAATGTTCATTGATGTGCATGTATACATCTCTTATCACCATTTGGTTCACGATTTATGTGTGTGGCTGCGGGGAAGAAAATAATGGAGTCTGAAAAAAGAGGAGACAAAAAATGTAGGTGTTTCACAGTGTTTCAATGGCTCTATTTTGTGCATAGCGAAATAAATGTTCAGTGAGGTGCATGTACAGTTTTTATTATCACGATTTTTGTTAGACTTGATGACAAGTCGTTAGGCCCTGCCTATTGTCTTCCGTTCATGCAACAGTCACAGTGCGATGTTACAAATGAAACAGTCGTAGGTAGCGCGAGCGACTGACTCACACACACATACTGGGATCGAGGGTGTGTGTATCGTCCCCGTAGCTACGCCGCGCTGTAACTACACACCGCACTTAACAATTACCGTCTTGGGGATTTATTGAGTCCGAAAATAGAGAGGGACAAAACTAAAAGTGTTTTACAATACAAGTTATACTTCATTCGCAGACATGTATGGTTATTTTTTGCTCGAATAAGGACACCGTGAACGAGTGTTGTTTCTCTCTTATTAAGTCACTCGAGTGCTATCAATAAAAAGGAGGTTAATTCGGGAAGGAAATGATTCTGCAACGTTCAGCTGAGGTCTCGAATTCAAACATCTAAAAGCACACAATACAAGGGTGTTTTTTCTTCCATTATTATCTCGCAACTTCGACGACCAGTTGAGTACAAATTTTCACAGGATTGAGATGTTGAGATACACCAAGTGAGAAGACTGGTCTTTGACAATATTACCAAAGGTGTCCTCGCTGTCCTGGACCGGCGCCTTTGAATGTTTTTACAGAGATAGTGCGCCTTACAAATGCTGTTTGAAGATTGGTAAGGATTGAGTTGACAGGGAAGATAATTCCACACAGCTTTGGTGCACATGAAAAAAGAAGAAGCTGCTATTACCCGATGAAGTATGCATAAAGGGGTCTAGGAAAGTTCAATTAGAAATATATTTGATCTCAGATTGGGCCGAGGATGGTAATGTACACAATATGTCTCCTATATACACAGAGTCTAGACCATGAAGTGTTTCCTAAGGCAACACTATTAGATTTTGTAACTAATTCTTTGTTTAATGATTAACCAAAGTGATGGAGTATGATTATGTTGTTTAGAAGACACTGTGGTATACCAACCATGAAGCAATTATTTACCGTTCAATCGAACCTTAGGTGAACAAAGGTCGTTTTAGTTGATTGAATAATCTACAATGATGGAAACTCAAATTCTTTGTCAATATATTAGGCTCACATGCAAAACACACAAGTTATTTTAAAAAACAAATAAAAGATATTCGTTTACGTAAAGAAAAAACCCGAACAATTTCATGCTTAAAACGGAAATGTTGCTTAGTAATTTTCTGCTAAGCATAACTGGGCAGAATACAGTCACACATTTGGAATGCTATTTGGCTAGTAGTAACCTCGTTCTTGAAAGCCTTTTCATTTTGTTTATCTATAGCGGCTTGTTCTGCTTAAAGACACTGAACACCTTTGGGAATTGTCAAAGACATAAAAATGTTCCAAACTATGCATAACATATCAAACATGTGAACATTTTGATTCAATTGGTCATCGACGTTGAAGGAGAATAATGAAAGAAATAACACCTTTGTTGCACAAAATGTGTGTGCTTTCAGATACATAAAAAAGCTCCGTTTATAGACCTGAAGTCTTTTAAAGGTCTTTATTAGGTATTTTATTAGTGTGTGTAATTACCTCTTTCTCAAAAACTAAGTAATTTCAGAGGGAGCCGTTTCTCACAATACTATTCAACAGCTCACCATTGCTCGTTACCAAGTAAGTTGTTATGCTGTTATTATTTTGAGTAATTACCAATACAGTGTCCAGTGCCTTTAAGCAGCTCTGTGAAATAATGTGCACTGGTCAAATATTTACAGCAGCTCTGTGTACAAATGGGCTGTGGTCATCGAAACCATGCGGCATGAAGGAACTAATGTAGCCTATCGCGTATTTTGTTTCGAAGAGATGATCAGAATTCTCCCAACACTTCTGTTTTAGCCCGATGGAAAAATATGTAATCGATGGTCGATACAAAACTTTAGAGGATAACTTTATGATGTGAAACCAATATTTCAAATTCCTGTGACTGTTTTAAATCATTGGTTAAATAAACAATTCTAAATCCTTGCTTTAAAAATGTCATGCATGCCAACAATAATAAGAGATGTTAAATTTGCATCGGGGATAAAGAATATTAATTTTGGTTTTTACCCATATACACCGATGTGTGTTAGCACTGTATACTCAGTACTTTCCCGAGTCCTGTGAAAAAATATCACAGGCATGTGACTCGGTGGGATTCGAACCCACGACCCTTGCAATTCTAGAGCAGTGTCATGCCAACAATGTGTTATCAGTATGCCTTTACTCATCTTGTGTACAGTAGAACAAATAATCTGAAATGCTGTAATTTGTCACTTTTGTCTCTCTAGAACGCAAACTAAAGAATTTTTATTAGAGGGTTTGTTTGTATTTTTTGTACGGCAAACACAATGTCCACAGGTTTACATTAAACTTACACGTTTTGTAGATAATGATGGTAGAATTAATTAAAGCTTACCTTAAAATATTTCTTGCTGAGTGTGAGGTGCTGTAGGCCTACTTTTTGAGAAATAAGTTTTAAAAAAAAGTTGTTGTAGCATGTATGATACCTGTTCTGGTATTTACGCGACTCTCCTGAAAACATTGCTCTGTGATTTTCACTCTTGTTCTAAAAAATACTTGACGACTTATGAAGCTGAAACTTCAAAAGCTAAATTAAAATTAAATAATATATATTCATTCACATTGAGTGGTATGATGGTGAGTAGGGATTCGTGTCATGGCCAAAAAACTTGAGACAAAAGGTACCATTAAAGCATATAAGTTTGTTCCATGAAAATAGAAAATTTGAATTAATTTTCTCTTGAGAAAACAAAACTCGGTCAAGAACCACCAAACAATAGGAGAGCATGGTCTTACCACTGTATCTAAACATGACATTTCATGTCGAAAAAGTAATAATAAATATCACAAAAAGGTGGAGATAAAAGCTTCGTCCATGAAGTCTAGAGCACATGTTGTCATTTCGTTGTTTACAAGGTCTCTAAACATGTTTTCTTCAACTATGGGCTTGTTCGTATTTTATTATTCATAATTTGTTCATCTTTTTGCTTGTGTTCGAATAACAGGATGTGCTCTAACACCATGGATGAATCATCATTTTGTCCGTTTTTTGTTGTTGTTATAATTTGTCGACGTGAAATGCCATGTTTCGAGACTATGAAGCCTAAGGTCACTTTTAAAATTCTTTTCATCATTTAATGGGATGAAGAAAAACAAGATAAAAACCCTTGGGGAAAACAAAAGACGAATAAGCCCATTTGAAGGCCTACTTTGAGTGAGTCCAATAACTTAAGTTTGTTGAGAGGTTATTTCATTTGAAAAATTAAAGGTGTGTCTTTTCTATTAAAAGTCCATATCGTGGAAGTCTCAGCAAATTAAACAAAGTTAAACGAATCAGCAGCATTTATTAAAAAAAAAAAAAATTGACAAAAAGTGATTCGCCACAGTTTATTCACAATTCATTTGAATGAAAACGTAGCAAAAGGCAAGTATACCCTTTGATTGTTTTCTTTAAAGACACTGGATATTATTGGTAATTGTCAAAGACCAGTCTTCTCACTTGGTGTATCTCACATAAAATAACAAACCTGTAAAAATTGGAGCTCAATCGGTCGTCGCATTTGCGAGATAATAAGGAAAGAAAAAACACCCTTGTCACACGAAGTTGTGTGCGTTCGAGACATCAAATTCTAAATCTGAGGTCTCGAAATCAAATTCGTAGAAAATCACTTCTTTCTCGAAAACTACCACTTCAGAGGGAGCCGTTTCTAATTCTCACAATGTTTTTTGCTGCCAACCTCTCCCCAATACTCGTTACCAAGTAAGGTTTTATGCTAATAATTTTTGTTTGAATAATAACCAATAGTGTCCAGTGCATTTAAAGGCAGTGGACACTATTGGTAATTACTCCAAATAATTATCATCATAATACCTTTCTTGATTACGAGTAATAGGGAGAGGTTGATGGTATAAAACATTGTGAGAAACAGCTCCCTCTGAAGTGACGTAGTTTTCGAGAAAGAAGTAATTTTCCACGAATTTGATTTCGAGACCTCAAGTTTAGAATTTGAGGTCTCGAAATCACACATCAGAAAGCACACAACTTCGTGTGACAATGGTGTTTTTTTCTTTCATTATTATCTCGGAAATTCGACGACCGATTGAGCTCAAATTTTCACAGGTTTGTTATTTTATGCATATGTTGAGATACACCAACTGTGAAGGCTAGTCTTTGACAGTTACCAATAGTGTCCAGTGCCTTTAAACACGTGGAAATTTCATTTCAATAGGAGGTCTCTTTTTTGAGATATCACCGACAATCTGGAACGATTAAGTCATGCATCCGGAAGAATAATCCAAGGAATACTTTCTAGTTGCCTTGCCCATTCAAATACCTTGCTGCTGTTTTTATTCTCAAATTTATTGTGCCTTTTGCATAATTAACTAGAATCTCTCTTTTAACGATTTTGTATTTGTAATGCCCTTTAGTGCTTTTATTGTTTTAACTGCTTGTACAGTTCTATATTTTTATACTGTATGCCATGTTTTATTAATGTCCATCTGTAATGTCCTTTTTTGTCTCTTCTTAAATTGTGGCATCAGGAGATTAACTCGATAGTAATTGAGTTTACTTTTTTAAAATCCATCAGGGGTGCTACTTTTTTGTAATTTTATTGTACGTTCATGTTTTTGTTTTTTTACTGTTCTTATTGTCTGTTCTTGTATTTTTTTACCTATGAAATTAATAAATGAAATGAAATGAAATACACAATCTGAGAAGCATTACAACATCAGTTACGCCTCTCAGATACTAATTGTAATAGAGCGTAACAACTTGGTACATTTCTTCGAAGTGAAATAATTCCAAAAATGCTTTAAACAATTTTTTGCTGATTTTAAAATTATTTTGTATACTTTGTTCCTTTTTCTGTTTATCTGTATAGGATTTTGTTTTCAAATGTTTCTCTGTATTAAGCACCATGGAGTAGGTATATTGCTTTCGATGGATTTGGAGCTATATAAATTTTTACTAACTATCGAGAGCTGATGTTTGTTTGTTTGTTTGTTTGTTTGTTTGTTTGTTTGTTTGTTTGTTTGTTTGTTTGTTTGTTTGTTTGTTTGTTTGTTTGTTTGTTTGTTTGTTTGTTTGTTTGTTTGTTTGTTTGTTTGTTTGTTTGTTTGTTTGTTTGTTTGTTTGTTTGTTTGTTTGTTTGTTTGTTTGTTTGTTTGTTTGTTTGTTTGTTTGTTTGTTTGTTTGTTTGTTTGTTTGTTTGTTTGTTTGTTTGTTTGTTTGTTTGTTTGTTTGTTTGTTTGTTTGTTTGTTTGTTTGTTTGCTCCGAAAATACATAACCATAAATTCGTAAAATTGAACACATAGCCCTATATACATACAAACATGTTTTATGTACCGCCATTTCATCAAGACCATGACAGTTTGTGATGATATACAGCAAAGGAAGCCTGTCAACGGTGATACAACATTGCAAATACATATCATAAACAACCAAACATTTATTGTGTGGGAACAGGTGTTTTCAGATGCTTCTTAAAACTGAAGTGAATCAGCATGCCAGAGCGTAGAGATGGGGAGACTATTAAAAAGTTTAGGGGCGACAAAAGATAAGTTTTTTCAGCAGCTGATGCAAAGAGATCTGTGATGAGTTTTGTTCTCGACAAGTTGGTTTGTATACAACCAAGTGTTTTTTGAGGACCGCAAGCCGACTCTTCACATACAAAACCAAGCACGATTTTAAATATTGTGCTAAGCACAGATAAGGCATTTGTGAACAAAGCACAGGCCGTCGATTTCACAAAACTAACTTAAGACTAACCTTAGGACTTAGGACGAGTCCCAACCCTGCCGTCGATTTCACAAAGAGTGAGGACTCGTTTTATCTCGAGTTAGGACGAGTAACTCGTCCTTACTTAGGATTAATCGTAAGGTCTGCATGCTATATTGCAGGGTTGGGACTCGTCCTAAGTCCTAAGATTAGTCTTAAGTTAGGAAGAGTTTTGTGAAATCGACGGCAGGCTGGGTTTGTATCGTTTTCGACCGTTTTGCAGGAATGGTTTTGCAGGATACGACCAAAATCTTATTACCTTCCTTTGTTTTATAAAGGCATCCCAGCTTACAAGCTTTGCTTTAATGGGCCATGCCTCCATACAGTTTTCAGTCTTGTTAAATCCTATTGTTTGTATTTGTATATTGTGTTTGTATGGAAATAAATGTTGATCGATTGAACTGAACACAAAATGCAAGAAAAAAATAAAGGAAAGTATCTGTTTCTAATTCCGAAAAAACTTCTGTTACAGAAACTGAAACAAGGAAAATAATCTAATAATAAACAACGATTTAATTTTCGGTGCCGTCTCTTCAAATTCACTGGCAGTGCAACGTAGTGTAAAACATTAGGAATAACTTAAAAGAACACGTTGGCTTGGATCGGACGAGTTGGTCTATAAAAAAAAAAACGTTTGTAACCCATTTTTATAAAAATGCAAATGTTTGGAGAGATTTTTAAAAAGTAGAATACAATGATCCACACAAATTGGGTGATTTTCCTTTTACTATGCAAACTACTCGGTCGGCCATTTATGGGATTCAAAAATTGTATGGGAGTCAAAATGGCCGGTCGTGCTAGTCAACAAGGTTAAGGGAAAACCGTGCAATTTCGAGGCAAGTTTGTGTGGATCATTGTTTTCCACTTTTGCAACATCTTTCTACCCATATGCATTTTATAACAAACGGTTACACATGCTTTTTCAAAGACCAACTCGACCGATCCAAGGCAGCGTGTTCCTTTAATCATGTAAGGAACATTTTTTTATAGATTCTGGTGAATTGATCATTCTTCCCGAATAGAAAGGCTTTCAAGGGAATTAAGGTCTTTTCTAGTCATGTTTCGAAGGAGACACCCGGCATAAATCTAATTTGTATTTCTGAGACTTCTTCATCAAGTCCAGATGTTTTTTGTTGTATTGGATAGTTTTACGCGCAACTTGCCCCACATAAACCGTCAACTGTAAAGGTATCGGATGGGAAGAGCTGACAAAATAGTCGCAGACAGTGGTCCATATGTGATCAACCATAATGAAATAACAAACCTGTGAAACTTCGGGCTTAATCGGTTGTGAGAGTCTGGAGAAAATTTTGAAAAAACACGCACAACTTTCAGCACGTATACACGCATTGTCCTTATTTGGTCATAACAATTGAAATCATCTGTTGTATATACTCTGTTTAGGTTTTCAAAGAGTAAGGGTCTATCTTGAATGTGACCTCATTTTCAGAGGAAATATTTCACAAAAGAAATTGTTTATGAACTTTACAATCATATAAGCATTCAGACTTAAAAATAATAAGCCCAGACGTTATATGCATTAAAGACACTGGACACTATTGGTAATTTTCAAAGAACAGTCTTCTCACTTGGTGTATCCCAACATATGCATAAAACAACAAACCTATGAAAATTTGAGCTCAATTGGTCGTCGAAGTTGCAAGATAAAAATGAAAGAAAAAAAACCTTGTCACACGAAGTTGTTTTACTCATTTCTCAAAAACTACAGCACCTCAGCAACTAATATTGTAAGGTACGCTTTCTACTAGCATACTATCTTCAAACGATGTAAGTATCTGCGGAAATTATGTTTTGTGTTACAAAAAGTACCCAAATCCTTTAAAGGCAGTGGACACTATTGGTAATTACTCAAAATAATCATTAGCATAAAACCTTACTTGGTAACGAGTAATAGGGAGAGGTTGATAGTATAAAACGTTGTGAGAAACGGCTCCCTCTGAAGTGACGTAGTTTTCGAGAAAGAAGTAATTTTCCACGAATTTGATTTCGAGACCTCAGATTTAGAATTTGAGGTCTCGAAATCAAGCATCTGAAAGCACACAACTTCGTGTGACAAGGGTGTTTTTTATTCTTTCATTATTATCTCGCAACTTCGACGGCCAATTGAGCTCAAATTTGCACAGGTTTGTTATTTTATGCAGTAGGCCTATGTTGGGATACACCAAGTGAGAAGATTGGTCTTTGACAATTACCAGTGTGTTAACTATCGGATGGCAACTTGTCACCATGTTTATAATGGGAATTTATACAATAAAAATGCAAAAAAATATGTAAAATAAATTTAACTTATATGAAATTACTTTGCAATAAAAAAAAGTACTTTACAATAAAGTGTAGTTGTCCATGAAATGAAAACAAGAAATACATGAAGAATACAACAGTAATGAATAATTTAATTAGAAAAAAAACAATAAAATAATAATGGAGGTACAAATTTTAGCACAAAATAAAAACAAATTAATAGTAATCGATTTCTCAAAATGCCAGTACCGTCTGTTTCAATAACTATCCCTTAAATATATTAAGTTTTATTAAATGAAAATACTGCTTAGCAAACTTCTATGTTGCCCCAGTCACAACAGTGTAAACTTTATGGACTTTTGGCTGGTAAGTTTTTGCTAAGTAATATACTTTTCTGTGCTTACAGTCTTTATGAAATAGGGCCGTGTAGTATAAATGCCTTGTCACAAAGGACAATTTACACAGGCATCTCGGAAGCAACCAACCGCACTGCAATGCAAGAGAAACCTCGATGAGGGGCTATTTTTCTATAGAACCGTCTTATTATACTTACTCCCTGCTTTCTTATGTCAAGATGAAAGTAAGAATGTTTCCATTGTTAAGATTGTTTAAGGAACTTGTTACCTGTAAATTGCATCGTGTGACAATCAGCCCTTATGGGGCTTCGCTCGGCAACAGCGGCCAGTCTATCCAGGACCGCTGGGATGGGCTAATCTCTTGCACAGATTCTTGTTCAGGAAGTACGTCATGCGTACAGTGCATGGAAATATGGTGCAGTGTGAGTGTGATGCATGATGGGAAGGCGTATTATTAATCCAATGACAGTGCATGATACGTTTGCCCATCCCAGCGCCTTTGGTTATGCTACTCTCACACTTGGGCGAATACGGATATTTGAAATTCGCGGTGAATTCGCCCAAAATTTGCGAATTGATAGTGAATATTTTCACGTTCGCCCTCGGTCACCCCTCGACCTGTCGAACCAATATGTTACGATTTTTTACGAATGCTTAAACAATGCTAGCCAATGATTGCCAATGCCTTACAATAGCTTACGAAAGTTGCCAACGTTTACGCACGCTTTACCAACGTTACCAATGGCTACCAATGCTTACGAAAATCCACGGCGAATGACTGTCGTATCGAATTCGGAACGGTTACCCGTCACGCCCCATCTCCTTACGAAGATCAGTCAATTTACAAACCGGTTTGTTAATTTCAGCGAATGTTGCGAAGACGGTCATTCGCCTCGACATTCGTTAGCATTGGTAAGCCATTGTTAACGTCTGTAAAGCATGCGTAAGCTGTGGCAACGTTCGTAAAGGCACTCGTAAGGCGTTTGTAACATTCGCGGGTCCCCTTTCTTACAAATGTGATGTTGTTGTTTGTCAAACGAACAAGTGGCCAGAGCTAGATTCGCCCCGGTATTAATAGCAATCGCGGAAATTAGTCAGAAAATGGCAAGACATTGGCAACGATGGTAAGACATTCGTAACATTCCTAAGTGCGTTATTAACGTTTGTAAGCCCTTTTGTAAGCATTCGCAAGCATTCGTAACATTCGCTAGCAATCGCTTCATTTGTTTGAAATTGTTGGTAAGCTCAGTTGCGACGTGCGCAACGTTCGTTGCGTATTTGTAAGGCATTGGCTAGCATGGTCAAGCGCTGGTAAGCATTCGTCATATTGTTAAGGAGAGGTCGAGGGACGACCGAGGGGTGACCAAGATGAAAATGAATATTCATATAACATCCAAGCATTTGCATTTTTCTGTGATATTCACCATCCAATCGCAATTGTTTGGCAAATTCACCGCGAATGTTAACATTTTTATTCGCAAGAATTTATTCATAATCGCAAGAATATTCGCCACATTTTGATTGAGTGATCTTCGAAAAGAGGTGGAGAATGACTAGTGAACGTTCCGAAATTGTCACCAACGCTTACGAAACACGGCGAATGTTGCGAAGTTTGAGCGATTGTCAAATAATTCCATTCGTAAGCCCATTCGCTAGCATAATTTCCCTAGTGTGAGAGGAGCATTAAAGAAAGGCGCTGGGGACGAGCGAATGATGGGGACATGGTCCTTCATCATGTATATTTTTCATTACAGTGAACGGGGTTTGTCAATTCCGATTTCGTCTGAAATTATTCCATGACCTTTTTCGTGAACAATATTTACTTTAAAGGGAAGGTATACGTTTGGTAACCACTCCAAAAGTTAATAGAAATATAACCTTGGTTAAAAGTGCTTTCAGCAGCTTTCACAATTTTCACTCTCTTGTCCGAGTGGTGGCATTTTCGCTCTTTTAAGAGTAAAAGTCAATTTGTATCACTCTTTCTGAGTGAAATTTGAACATCACTCTAAAATTGAGTTGAAAGTAGGCCTACCCGTTTCTCACTCTTAAAACAGTTGTCCGCTATATGGCTTTTTGCAAGAGTGGTATAGCAGACGAAGCGAGGGTTTTTCACTCCTTTTCATTTCGAGAAAAAAAAAGTAAATAATGGAAAAAGATATGCATTTTGTGGATATATCTTAAATTTATAATTCTAAGGAAAGTTACTGTCAGAAAGGTTTCTCAGATTGTGAACTCCAATTACGAATTCTTTTTCTTGCGTGGACCAAACCGCTCTGGAGTTTTGGCAATATCTCATCAACGCTATTACCTTTTGAAATAAAAATTTTACAAGTTAGTTTTATTGTATGTCTACATTTATAATATGATTGAAACAATCGAACAGTTCCACAAACCAAAAGAAACACATCCATTCTAAGCATGGTTGCGAAGCATTTTTTCCCGACTGATTCGCCCGGTGTTCCTGGCTGCTGATAGCGCCGTAGCACCTTGTAAACCCTTATAAGGTGCTACATAATTGGGTCTCAGAATCCATCACTGCAATAACCTATCTTTCTGAAAGTTTGTATACACTCAGCGCCTTGAGTACCTTGTTTGGTAGATGCGTGCGCTATACAAGACTTCGATATTGTTATTATTTTAATCAATACGTAATAAATTGAACTAATTTTTTGCTTAATATTTTTATCGTGAAAATGAGACAGTATAGAATGTTTAAAGTCGTTATGTTCGGCTCATGATTTTATGGGCGATGTTAAGAACTATATGCACAATGTAAAACCAAGTCTCTGTTTGTTATTCACCCAACCCATTCACATGGATGAATAAACCAGTTTCCTTTTTCATGTCTGCTACTATACATACATTTGCGCCTGAATAAGGAACTAGTTCTTTGGACAACGGCTAGGAGACACATTCACGCACGAACAGGATAAAACATGACCTATATTCACTCCCCCCCCCTCCTGAAATCAAATTTTCATCGCAAAAATGCTATTTCAGTTTTCAGGGAAAGAATTTGTAAAAACCCTGTCTAGTTCTAATTTCGGAAATGGATGGTAGGCCTAAACGGGTTAAATTGTAAGGGCACATTAAAGGAACATTCATTTTATGACTTAAGCACGTAATCCCAACTGCCCCCTCTCCAGTAATTTGAAGTAAAATTTCCAGTAATTCCACGACTAGCTAATAATCTTCCATGCTGACAACTAATGGATTTATTAATGGATGGGGTACAGACAATATCTCATGTTTCGGGCTTCGGTAAAAATAAAATAAAAACGAAAAATTGTTTTCGATGCTTATACTGGCAGCAGGGGAAGGGGGGGGGGGGCGTGTGTCGAGGGCCTACACAAATACATGGTTCGATGTATCACTTCCACCCCACGTGTCTTGTTTGAAATCACTTGCCTCCCTCGGCGAAATGTAATTGTCTATATTAATACGCAGTTACGTCTGCTGATCACAGAGAAATATTTCCGTCTCACTGCAAAGCAGTTACGTCTGCTGATCACAGAGAAATATCACTGCAAAATCTAAGAAAGAAAAAAAACGATGTTTGAAAACCCACTACTGTGATCAAAATGTTCACAGGTTGGTTGTTCAATTGGGCGGTAAGGTTGGCGGCTTAGTTTCTGGTTGTAAGGCCTATATCGTCCTCCACCTCTGGGACCTCGGTTCGAATCCCGCTGGTGCACGATGTGGATTGGGTTTTCAGTCCATACAGTATAGACGCGGTTTCATGGAACTGCTTACCGTAAGCAGAAAAAGACCATCGCTTTATCAAACAGGGAATTCCGCGCTAACTTCATTTCACAGATAAGTCAGCCGCAGGCAAGGGGGGGGGGGATGCGTGCTTGTGCGTGTGCATTGCAAGATGAAAGTCCAGCAGTGCACCATATGGGCCTATTGCGTGGGTTTTACCTGTAATTACTCTCTTGTGTTTTTCCACCTAAATCTAAAACTTGAACTTCCTTCTCTGTCTTCTCTCCATGGAGTTTGTGATTATATTCGTTTTTCTAAGAATTCTTGGTTTCAAACCAAAATTATTAAATGAGAAAAAAAAGGACAAACAAACTCCAAAGAGTCGTCACATTCAAATGAAGTGGTCACGCTTATAGAGAGACAACGTGAAGAAAAGCAGTAACAGATTACAGTACATAATAGGTTAGAAGAAAAAATCATCTAAGATCACAGATTTACATAAAACTTACAGAAAACATCCCTTTAAATAATTCTGTCTGAAATGTCATATTTCACGAGAAAAAAAAACCCAACTAATTTCCGTTTGGAGCTTACCGCTCAGTGGGCGTTTTAAGTCATTTTATTTTATTTTATAAATCGATGTCATAAAAATGGGAAGGCTACTCGGTTTTTCACTATTTTCCCGTGACCCAGACAGCCGATCGATCTGAAACTTCTAAAGGTTTGTCAGTTAATGTATAATGATGGGTTACATAAAATCCTTCTGCCAGCGACTGTTTTGTTAGCAAAACCAATTATGTAATGTTCCTTTTAAGATATTTTTTTCGGATTGGTTTTGAAACTATTGCATGGTGCGGGAGTATAATCAGGTGATGTTTGCGGTACCACTATTGGGAAATCTCTTTAAATTAATGTTAGTTCTGAAAATAACAGATGGTTGACAGCTTAAAGGCCGAGTTATAGTCGGTCGCGCGATGGTCGGGCGTCGGAAATCTTGACGTGCGATCATAAAAAGACACGGTTTTTAGGCCTCAGTCTTAGGATTGCGCGCAAGATTTCCGTCGCGCCACCATCGCGCGACCGACTATAAACTGGCCTTAATGTGATCGATCACTATTCTCTGATCGTTTTTCCCAGTTAACATGTCAGTCGAACACATTTTTTTTCTCTCAAGCACAATAGCGTAGCTAGAGAAGGGTCGTCAAGTTATTTTTGTTACTTTTTCATTATCATTTACCGGTGTACAGAAACACTACACTTACTTGATTGCTCGGTGCAGACGTGCGACGAGAGCGACATGTTGATTGGCCAAAGTGGGTGACGTTACTCTCCTGTTTGATCAATCAGCGATGTCTCGTTTTATGATACGCGGAAATGTATGGTATAGGAAAGGCACGACGATGTCTCACTCCCCTGCTGCTTTCAGTGTTCGTGTGGACACGGTAAATGACGGACGACTTTTTCATCGCAAATCCGTCCATCTTTCAAGCCGTCTGCTCGTTGTGCATGTGAATCATGGCGGTGTTACTGTTTCTTCGCATTTACAAAACTCTAGTCGGCCTGGTTGGCATCCTCGGCAACAGCTTGGTCATAGTGGTCATCTGTAAGGTCAGTTTTATGCATACTTTGACCAATGGGTTCATCTGTCACCAGGCTGTTATTGACCTTCTAGGGTCACTCTTTCTGCTTCTCCAAAGTAACATCCCCGTCCCGGTCCCCGTACCAGAGACCCTCTCTGGGGAGATCCTATGCCGTGTTTGGATCGGAGACGCCCTACTCTGGTTGCTCTTCGTCACGTCCACGTTCAGCCTCCTCGCTCTTACTATAGAGAGATACATAGCTATTGTATACCCATTCCGCTTCAATGCGATATTCTCTCAGAATTCAGCCATAGTGATCGGTGTTGGTGTTTGGCTGATTGGGATCGCTCTCAAGTCTTACTCATTCATGATCTACACCGTAATAGATGGGATATGTAAATTCAAACCTATTCCAGGATCCAATTTCATAGGTCCACTTCTGATAGTCTTGCAGTACTTCGTCCCTTCGATTATCATGTTGTTTTCGTACACCCACATTATGGTAACACTGAAGAAGAGTGCTGCGCAGGTTGCACCGCTGTCTCTCGACCGTCGTGGAGCGCCCTCAGCCCCCGGGGAACGCATCGTCAACGAGCAGCAAGAGTCGCTTCTCCGGGCAAGGCGAAACACCTTCAAGACCCTTGTCATCGTCTTTGCGATTTTCCTGGTATGCTGGACGCCAAGTCAGGCTACCTTCTTCCTATTCAACATGGGCTGGATCAAAATTGACTTCGACGGCCCGCTGATGGTATTCAACACTGTGCTCGTCGCATCAAACTGTTGCATCAATCCCATCATATATTCCTTCAAGTACAAACAATTCCGCAAGGCAATGAATAAGATGATTGGCCGTCGAATCGCGCGGGACGACGGGTTGAATCCATCTGCAATAACTGTCACAGCGGAGTCGGCTACTCGGCAAACACACGTATCTTAGACAAACCAATCCAAAGTCAAGAGACGGTGTCCCAAGGAATTCCGTCCACCGGAGATTCTGTCCCCCATATGGGAAATTAATAATTATGGGCTTGAGGAGGATGATTCAAAAGAGGGCGCTATCAGAAGTAGTTTGTGCATAGTTTGCCATATTATTATTATGGGGGACAGAAACTCCTGCCACAACGGCCATCCGGGTTTGTTGAAATACTTTTTATCCCCAAAGCACGTAGTTGGGCAGTAACGACGCATGATGTCTGATATTAGTCGTGTCGTCACCCAATCGATTGCACGATATTGTAAATGAGACTAACTGCTTCGCTCTCTGTGGGTATTTGTGAGACCACGGCTATAGATTCAGCTCAGGCTTGGCCCGTTAGTGATTTTAAAGGAGTGCGCTTAGGCCATATTGGCTGCAAAAAGGTGGAGCCGAGCCTGCAGTCTTGACTTGGAAAAGGTGTAGTTGAGTATTGGCAGACCCTTTTAATACACCTAATTTGATTCTCGCACACTTTTACTTCAATGTATAAAGTATTACCCGCAACAGTGCTTACTAAGTTCCACATCTAGCCATGAATATCGTTTCCACTTTCGAATACAATAAATGTTGCACACACAACACTATAGATGTGTGAGTTGCAACTCTATAATAAAATAGGCCATATCGAGCTTCTGCAGTCGACCTGATTAGAACACCAACCATAGGTGAGCTGCATGTGAGATGTGCTTATATTTATTCCACAAAATACAAAGACGCCCGAATGTTGAGTTTGGTGGCAGCAGACGGATATTTATGAAATTGAGTCCAGTCCATTGATTCAACTAGAGGCCTACTTTTTTTGAAAGGATTCCCTTCAAGTAAAATGGTTTGTATTGTTCACCCTACTAATATATAGAATGGCCAGAGATGCCGTTGGTACACGCTGTCACTTTATATATAGCTAAATGTTGATGTGACATTCTGTGAACATCGGTAAAAGTTGTTGCTGTATTCAACTTAAATTTTCACATGATTTTGACGTTTAATTAATTAGTTTTTATATATCACTTTGCTTTTAAATCGACTAAAAACTGACCCTATGTTTGCACACCATGATTTTGGCCATAAAGCACCAATGTATATTAATGTTGAATTCGTTCCACCTGTTGTAATGCTAGCAACTTTGAGTTTAAAGGGAAGGTACACATTTAGTAATTGTCAAAGACCAGTCTTTTCACTTGGTGTATCTCATCATAACCATAAAATAACAAACTGGTGGAAATTTGGGCTCAATCGGTCATCAAAGTTGCGAGAAAATTATGAAAGAAAAAACACCCTTGCTGGACGAATTTGTGTGCTTTCAGATAAGAATAAAAAACTTCTAGCTAGAATGATTTTATTTTTTTAGTGAGAAATTACCTCTTTCTCATAAACTACGTGACTTCAGAGGGAGTCGTACCCCGCAATGTTTTATACTATCAACAGCTCTCCAATGCTCATTACCAAGTCAGGTTTTAAGTTAATATTTGTTTTGAGTAATTACCAAACGTGTAACTTCCCTTTAAACAAATTTAATGTAAATATAAACACAGATCACAATATATTTTTTGAACGAGAGAGAGAAAACAAAGAGAGAAACCTGTTAATGTGAGAGTGGTGATGGACATTTTATGAACTTTAACTTCACATTATTTATAAATCTTAAAAGTTAAGTTGCAGCCTTTCTAATTTATTATAAAACATTGTAACAAGACTGTCAGTGTGTGTCACGCTTTATATCGCATTATCTGAGAACACAATCTCGAACAAAATTCCAAAGAATAACCATACAAGGGATTTGAGGCATTGCATGGTAATGTATCAATACTATTTGTTACCAGGTAGAGTTTGTTCTCATGACGATGACATAGAGCAAGCTAGTCAAAACGTTGAGACCAAATAAAAACTCGCTCCGTGGTAGTGCAATTAAAATGATCATGCATAAGCTAAAAAATCCCCACCTTCCAAAAAAGTCTCAAAAATTCGAAAAGTCTACTCAGCGGTAGTACAATATAATAAAGAAAGACATTTCTCTAAAGAACAAACTCTACCTGTGGCAAGTCGGTATACACATGGTGTCACCGCAAAACAAATATTAATAACCATATAGTTGCTAGGCATACACGGTTACCGATCAAGTTTGTGATGACCTATACGCCTCTCTTAATATTTATGCATGAGGTACGTCACATTGCTAACTCAAAACGAGGCGATGGGCGCAGCCACTGCAAGTGATGGGGGAACTGCGCCCTTAGCCTCATTTAGGGTAAGAATTATGACGTCATGCATAAGTATTAAGAGAGGCGTATAAAGAGTGATTGTAATGCCAAAGAGGGCTCCAAGTTCAAAATCTGTTTTGAGAAACACGGAAACACACATTTTCCAATGGGAAAAGCCATACGGGAGTGGACACAAAAAGTTAATTTGAAACAACATTATGCCTTTGTATTTGTTACTCTTCAAGTGAATTTTGCCACATTTCTTAAAACTGGGGTGTTAAAAATTTACACCATGGGTGTTGCCCGATATAGAAGAGAGAATCAAATTAATTTTAAACAACACCAATATGGGCTTAATTGAGTTGGCATAATTTTTTTTTTAAAGACAGTGGACACTATTTGTAATTGTCAAAGACCAGTCTTTTCACTTGGTGTATCTAAAAATGCACAAATTAACAAACCTGTGAAAACTTGAGCTCAATTTATCGTCAAAGTTACGAGATAATAATGGAACAAATATTAGTCTTGTCTCACGGAGTTGTGTACTTTCAGATCTTGATTTCAGGACCTCAAAATCTAATTCTGAGGTGGGAAATTACTTCTTTCTCGAAAACTACGTTACTTCAGAGGGAGCCGTTTCTCACAATGTTTTATACTGTCGACAGCTCTCCATTACTCTTTACCAAGTAAGGTTTTATGCTAAATAATTATTTTGAGTAATTACCAATAGTGTCCACTGCCTTTAAAGGACATTGAGAAAAACAAACGAAAGTCAAAGGCCCTATAAATATAACTTTATATGGTAACAGTTCCCCATTGCTCGTTATATACCAATGAAGGTTATATGCTAACAATTATTTTGAGTAATTACCAATAGCGACCACCGCCTTTAACATCCTATGGTGTGAATATGTGTTCTTTTCCGGTATCATATATCTATAATGTGACATTACCCACGACGTCAATTTGAACACTCCAGTTTTTGCATTATAGGTATGTACATTCATATTGTAAAGGAACTCGTTTTTAGTTCATTCCTGAACGATGTTCAATATAAACATTATTGAATTATACTTTTTTTTTACTGACCCAGACATCCTTCTTTGGACAGTATTTATAAAGACCCATTTGTTGTTTAAATTCCACCACACCATACTTCAAATGTAGCTCAGAGTAGGGCTCGTTATAAGCTACCCTCTATATCATTTAAAATGAAAAAATACAATGATTTTGAATTGACGATAGAGACTTGCCAGTTGTCCACTTTCATAATCTATCTATTGAGAAAACAAGTGCTTCACAAAACTGAAACTTGATCTTCAAGAACTGAAACTTTATCTCAAGACCCCTCTTGAAGCTCATCAAACTATCAGTTTAATTCTTCCACGCAAAAACAACTGATGTCAGTGTGGTCTGCAGCTGTCTTTGGTTTTATTTCCACTTATCCATTTTAAATGCAAACAATTGTTAATTTTCTGACGTTTGCATAGTCTTTCTCGAATGATAAATGACAACACAACAGACCTGAACATGAAAGGAGTAGGGTTATGTTTCACTTAGTTACATGTTCATGTTTGTTGTGTTGTCATTATTTTAGCCTTCGAGAGAGACTCTGCTATAAGGGTCGAAACGTCAGGCCATTAACAATCTATTAGCATTTATCATCGGTCCAATGGTTAGTAAATTGTTTGCACAGCTAATTATATTTTCTTATCCATTTTAAAGAAGTTTCAATTTTGAAAATAATGCACGTCGTCACTTTAATCTCATTTTACTCGAACAAGATAAGTGTGTGTTGCTTTATGAAATTAAAACTTATCGCAAAAATTGTATTTAATTAATCTTGTTTCTTGACATGTCTGAGACAAAAAAATGTGCTATGGTGATATTTAAGTTTCGATCTAAATATGCAGCGATGTTTTTCATGCACTTACATTTATTGTGCACTGTAATTAAACTAATTCTTCAATATATATTTAAATGTTTCTTGATTTGTAATAATCATATGTCTGTGAATGTTTCCGGATTAGCGGCTACGGCTTAGGCTGCAGTTTGATAAACAAGAGACCCAAAAGCATAGAAGGTCCATAGCAGTACCCTTAGCAACAACTGCAGCTGTAGCCATAACCACTAGTTCGGACCTAGCCATATAGTTGGGCATCATCAGGCTGACACTAGACTTGTGACACTACTCTCGCGCGAACTGCTGGTTGCAGTACATAGTCGCGCTACCAGCAGTTCGCGCGGAGAGCACCGCTGCAACTCGACTATTTCACCGCGTGGGACCATAAACGACTTGTCCACAAGTCTAGGCTGACACCTGTGTTGAGAATAAAGTGTTCCCATTTTCGCTCAAAATAGCCTACAGAAGTCTTTATTCTGGAAGAAAGATATGAGACATCCCATAGTTTTCAGTTTTTAGGAAACGATAACAAATATCCTGCTCGAATCTGTCACAGTAGGCCACAACACTCATTTAATTGGCTAAATTTCATTTTGAAGAGCTGTCAACCATTTAATTTCATCAAGTGGAAATGGGTATAATAGTAGAAACCCAGCTCACGAATTGTGAACCTTTCTCATATATAATGCTAAATTGTCCATTATTATTCTACGGAAGGGCATTGCTGCCGCACATGAATTTAAAAAAAAATCTCTCTTTTCGTGTACGTACACGATAAATCTAGACTGATTTGTATTGGACTTATCGTGTACGTACACGATTAATTATCGTGTACGCGATAAATTATCGTGTACGTACGCCATAAGTTATCGTGTACGTACACGATAAGTTATAGTGTACAATAGAGAGGGATTTACATGTGACGGCAATAATATTATACGCTTCCGTACTTAGACGTGACCACCAAAATGGCAGTTTGAAAAACACACGTGTTCGATCTATGCGTATAGACGTACGAGGTATGTGAACACTGGTAAATTTTAAAGCATAAAAATAGTACAAAAGATGAATGGAAACGTGTATGCCTGATTTTTGAAAGTAAATAGGAAAAGAAAACAAGTTATAAAAACGTATATTATAAGAAGAAACGTGCCACAAAAATGGCATTTTTTTTTAAAACACGTGTTCCCTGTGTGTAAAGATGCACGAGATACAACCAGGGTCAACTATAAAGCATAATTCAATGAAACCAAAGACTAAGGGAAACTGATGTCAGGTATTGGAAAGCAAGTAGGAAAAGAATAAAGTCATAAAGGAAACATGTTTTCAATAAAGTTTGTTCCAGAACTAATAGAAATGGGTATTTGCCTGTAAGGTCAATGCTTAAAGGCAGTGGACACTATTGGTTATTTTCAAAGACTAGCTCTCACAGTTGGTGTATCTCAACATATGCATAAAATAACAAACCTGTGAAAATTTGAGCTCAATCGGTCATCAAACTTGCGAGATAATAATGAAAGAAGAAAACACCCTTGTCACACGAAGTTGTGTGCGTTTAGATGGTTTATTTCGAGACCTCAAGTTCTAAACTTGAGGTCTCGAAATCAAATACGTGGAAAATTACTTCTTTCTCCAAAACTATGGCACTTCAGAGGGAGCTGTTTCTCACAATGTTTTATACCACCAACCTCTCCCCATTACTTGTCACCAAGAAATGTTTTATGCTAATAATTATTTTGAGTAATTACCAATAGTGTCCACTGCCTTTAATTTTGGTAAATGTAAAAACAGCGAAGTATAGGGTTTTCCTGGCCAATATCAACAAAAACCCATTCATTGTAATACCACTCGGCTAATTCAATTGCGTTTCATAATGAACGCCCATTGAATCAGCATTCAACAGTCCGAGGAGTATAATTCAATTATTAACAGTTTATCATTCACTACAGTTAAATAAGATCATTAAATTTCATTGGGCTACAAGACTTTTATTTAATTTGATAAGAGCGAGCAGCAAGAGCTATCTCTGATTTAATTTCATCAAGAGGAAATAGGTACAGTAGAAACCCAAATCACGAATTGTCAGAGTGTAGTCTTTTATAGGCATTAAAAAGTGCCTATAAATGAAATTGAATGACTGTTACTAATCTTAGTGAAAAAACCAAACCATGTGTGCACGAAAACGCAATTGGAGACTTTTGGGACGCTTGGTGGCAGCAGACTTACCAGGTAAAATCCATTGTTCTCGGTTAAAGTGCGCACGCTCAGAACTACGTAAACAATGTAAATTTACCTGGTAAGTCTGCTGCCACCTAGCGTTCCAGAGTCTCATATTGGATGCATTCACAACTAAAAAGAAACCCTGGTTTGAGTAAATTGTGGGGAAATGCACCAATTAGCATGTCTGATGAACCACTAGATTTACCAATATTTGCATATCACGATACGCAGTTTAGGCTGCGCGGGTATAGTGAAACACGTGGGGTACGAGTTCTGTGTTTCCAAAAGGTGAAGCTCGTGTTTAAAAATAAAAACTCCATCTTGGCTCAATTTTACAAAGCTGTTATAGGCAAAATAGATAATGCTTAAGAAATTTAGTAAGTCTAAATATTTAACAATTTTCAGAATGTTTTGGGGCCCTTTTCCCTGGACTCAAAACCTTGGCACCTTTCCATTATTGTTTTCCGGAATCTGACGGAAAACTGTAAATGGGGGTCATCATTCCTTACCAAACGCAAAAACAAAGGTTTGCAAAAAGAGAACAGTGAAAGAACAATTAAAGTCACCTGGAAATAGAATTTTTCTTCTTTCAAACATAAGAGTATAATATGCTTACGAACTATAAAACAATTTTTTTAGTAATTGTTTGTCACGATTTATATGTTAAAATAATAAATAAAGTTGTTTGGGGGGCTGACTCCGCCTACCCCTTTTGTGACGTCAATCAAGGCAGACTTTGCCTGCAATGCGTATAGTAAACACACGTGCGAAGTACATGTACGTCCAAGTCGTGAGTTGGTACATTTCAAAAAGTGTTTTTCTGCATTCAGCAGCAAACACCTGGTCGGCATTGCCGGAAAAAACGAAACAACATTTTTTTGAAACGTACAAACTCACGACTTGGTCCGTACATGTACTTTGCAATGTGTTTACTCTACGCATTACAGGCAAAATCTGCCTCGATTGACGTCACGAACAGCGCCCTCTCGGGTCGGGGTCTACTCTTAAATTTGTAAATAACATAAGAACTGATTTTTTAAAACCTTAGTTAACTGTGTACTCACATTCATCAAAACACATATATCAGTGACACAAGCTTTATTTTGAAAAAATACCACTTCCAGGTGACTTTAATTGTCCTTCAAGTAAATTTAAAGGTTAATTGAACCCAGGTTAAGTAGAATTTGAAACTTTGCATGGTAGAAATACGATATAGAAAGGTTTGCGGTAATACCCATTAAACCCATCTATACGCCTTGTCAAGTTTCATTAATCGAATTTTAAGTCACACAAAATTGATGAGAAAAGAAACTTGAAAAAAAAACTAATGTTTCTCGTCAGTTCATATACCCTGTTTTTCGTCTAATTGATTTTAACAATACCTTAGTTTGTATAATGTATTCCCTCGGCAGCGTAACATGCCCAATTAAACTCATGATAAAGTACAAGACAGCCGTAAATAGTCCATATTCGAATTAACTCATTATGTATAACGATATTAGACATTGATATAGAAACATGAAATAAATTATATTTTGACGGGGTCCAGTGACTTTTGAGACAGCTAAAATGGTATGAGGGCGACACGGCTCAAGTTGCCTGTAGTAATATTTATAGATGATTTCTAAAACACAACTTATTTTAATGATTAAAAAGTGGCAGGTACAGATCCTACAAAGAAATATTTTCCATCTGTTTACTGTAAAAAATAGTGATGGCACGATCGGACTGTCGTAAAACATAAAAGTATTATTATATTTTCAAAAGCAGCTATTTATATTTTCGAGAGGAGTTTTTGTTCAAGAGCAGTTATTGGTAAATCCAAGAGCAATTTTGTTGGTATTTTCAAGAGCAGTTGTTGGTATATTTAAGAGCAATTTTGTTGGTATTTTCAAGAGCAATTTTATTGGTTTATTTAAGAGCAGTTGTTGGTATTTTCAAAAGCAGTCAGACCTCTCTTTTATTTTCATAAGAGCAACTATAGGTATTTTCTAAAGCAGTCACCGGTATTCTCAAAAGCACATTTTGTTCAAAAAAATTGTTAAAACCATTATATTTTACACAATAACTGTCATGAAATTAGAAATATCCACGTTTGAAAATAAAATAGCTATGGCACTCAGCTTTCGTAACAATCAATCGAAAGAGAGTTTGTTTATAATATGAGGATGATTATTACTATTTTAAAGACACATGGACACTATTTGTAATTGTCAAAGACCAGTCTTCTCACTTGGTGTATCTCAACATATTTTTTATGCATAAAATAACAAACCTGTGAAAATGTTAGCTCAATCGGTCGTCGAACTTGCGAGATATTAATGAAAGAAAGAACACCCTTGTCGCACCATGGTCACACCAAGTTGTGTGCTTTCAGATACTTGATTTTGAGACCTCAAATTCTAAATTTGAGATCTCGAAATCAAATTCGTTGTTAATTACTTCTTTCTCGAAAACTCACCACTTGAGAGGGAGTGTTTCTCACAATGTTTTATACTATCAACCTCTCCCCATTACTCGTCACCATGTAAGGTTTTATGCAAATAATTTTTGAGTAATTTATACCAATAGTGTCCGCTGCCTTTAAGAGGCTGGCGAAAGTGAGGGTGAAAACAAGGTCGGTGACCGCTTGCAAAAAAAAACCAAAACACCCACACTCCTACCGCTCTTCTATACTGATTCTTCAACTATTTTGTTCTGTCGTGTAGTAAAGTTGTTTGTTTGATAAACAACGACCAATTTTGTCTGGCATAGTGGCTTTTATAAGCGACCCCTTGACCAGAATTGAAGTGGAACACACCTCAGGGAAAATGTATCAATGTCTTTACAGAAAAGCTCTTTGGTTGGAATAAGGACTTACCCACAGGGGGGCAGGGGGTTAGATTAAAGCTTCACTGGACAGTAGAGTGACTAGTCTTATTTACAACTCGTTGATTGCGGCATGGATGCATCCTGTCCGCCCCAAGGCTGACGATGGAGTTCTCGTTTAATCTCCTTTTCGTTTTGACAAGTTTAAAATGCACTTTATAAATAAGTAAAGCATGACAGCTAAATGGACCTACGTCACAGGTCTTACGACCTGAAGTGTAGTTTACAAATTGACTGATTCGAGTGCTATGGTTGGAACTACGACTCCCGAGTGACCATTTGGCGCGGTTTCAATAGGCGAACCCAACCCGGGGCAATTTTAGACTACTGACGGGGATAACCGAGGGAGTCGTAAGTCATAACACGAGTAAAACCAATCAATATTTGTTTTACAACTGCCCACAAATAATATCTTGCCTAGACCTCTAGGTACCAAGAGTAGTCGATGTATAATTGGCCGCCATCTTTGATGAAATGTGCATGCGTGAAGGACAATCATTGTGCAGCGTGTACGAGTGCACTTTCCCATTGTTCTACATCAAGGTGGTCATGTACCATCCATCATGGACCGTGCTATATCACGGTGCAGCCATCTTAAATTTCTCCCATTGATATAAATGTTACCAAACCGCGGCTGTAAGAACAAAATAGTCTGGTTCAAAAGCGCAAAATGATTATTAACATGCATTGTTGTTATTCGATACGAGGAACATGACCAACATGGAGGCAGGGGAAAGTTTTATAGCGCGTATTCGAACAGTTTGGGTACCATTTTGGACCCATGTACATAATTGCTCTATCCGAAGAGTGACCATACACGTGACGTCAGTGCATGGGACCAACGTGGCTGCTTCACCCCACACAGGCTACAAGATGGGTCTACCCTCCCATACACAGACCCGTATAATATTGTGAGAGTTGCAAATTATTATGAGCTTTTTTGTGTTGAACAAAATCGCATGGGCAAAAAACGGTGTGACAGACTAGTCTGCCCATCGTGCTGTGCTCTGCATTTGAACCGAAAATGGCGAACAGCAACCACGAGACTTACCGACGGTCTGGGCCCAATTTCATAGAGCTGCTAAGCACAAAAATTTGATACGCATGAAATTTCTTCCCTGATTAAAACAGGAATACCAGCAAAATTTCCATTTGTTACAAAGTGGTTGTTACTGGTATTCAGCTTTTGTTTTCTTACCCTGAAAATCACATGGAAATTTGGTTGGTAAACCTGTTTTTATCAAGGAAGAAATTTCATGCTAAGCAAATGTTTGTGCTTAGCAGCTCTATGAAATTGGGCCCTGGTCCCTCTGTGTCGCAACTCTTCACCCCAATCGTGTGCAATTTAAATGACGTGAATACTACAATATCTTGCACACGAGTTGCTTTCACTGTTTTTAATCCTGGTTGCGAAAAATCGCAATATAAACTGCTCACAAAAATAAAAAGGAAACTTTTTTCAATCCAGTATATTTGTTATTATTTAATACTCTCTTTGTATATATCAATGCAAAGCTGAACTGTTCCTCTTTAAAATGATACCACATTTGCAATGATTACATTTTGCTGAACTTGACTACACGTATAACAATGAGGCAAAGTCACAAATCAAATGTGCCAAAATTACCGTTGTCTGTGAATGGTCAATAGGTAATGATCAATAATCAAACCGATGCAAGCTTTTCAGAACCATTATTGGTTTACGCAAAGATTTGCACCAGTGGACACAATTAACCCTCATCCTGAAAAACACCTTGTTTGATGATATTCTACAGCCAAATGCAGTCCCATACTTGCAGACTCTTGGACCAAATGCCATCTTTCACGATGAAAACGCTCGCCCCCGTCGACCCCGACATGGTGACTGACTACCTGAAAAATGTTGGGGTGCACCGGATGGATTGGCCCGCTAACAGTCCAGACCTGAATCCCATGGAACATCTGTGGGACCAGCTTGGCCTCGCTGTCCGCGCCAGAACCACCAATACATCAACTGTGGCTGACCTAACCAGGTTCCTTAATGAAGAATGGAACGCCATCCCTCATCATCAGCGCATCACAAGACTTGTGTGCAACATGAAAAGAAGGTGCCAGGCTGTCATCAACGCCTTCGGATCGTCCACTCGTTACTGAACTTTTTGTATCAATAAAGTGTATTATAAGATCAGTAAGTTGTCTTGCTCTATACCAAACTTCTTGTCTCAATAAAGTGGATTAAGATCAGTAAGTTGTCTTGCTTGTTTGAATTACAGTGTCAATTTGATTGTTCACACGGTAACACAAAATTGCTAATTTTGGCACATTTGATTTGTGACTTTGTCTCATTCTCATTAACGTGGCCAAGTCCAGCAACATGTAATCATTGCAATTGTGGTATCATTTTAAAGAGGAACAGTTCAGCTTTGCAATGATATATACCATATACAAAGAGAGTATTAAATAAGAACAAATATACAGGATTGAAAAAAGTTTCCTTACTTTTTGTTCGCAATATATGTTGGATAAAAAGCTCTCGTGTGAAATGGGCTTTATAGCCAGCTTTTTTTAAAAGATTCATGTCCATCACAATATTCCAGCTAAATATGTGATGGATTTATTGAGGGTTTTTAAGGCTCACCGAATGGACGGAAGTGAAGATTTACACACTTACGCCAATGTCCCTGGTAGGGAAACACTTTATTCTCTACCGGGGACATTGGCGTAAGTGTTTATTTGTTCACACTCTGATGTGCCATTCCCTAAACCATCAATGAGGCTTTCCAGCGTCATCGTGGTTTATTCTGCCTTAAGATATCCTTTTACTGTGGATTTATCTCTAACACCATCCATCCGTTGCTGGAAATCGATCTCTTCAGCGGTGAAATGTAGCTGTGTGGAGGCAGTTTAGTCTTGTCACTTTGCATGCATAGCCTGATTTTCGCCGGAAGGATGATTTTTTTGGACAGATGATAAGGCCTACTGTTTCAAAACAAAAATGGTACACAAAGTTTCTCATGCCAGGGAAAATGTCCAAAATAACTATATACTAAAAATAGGAGACTTTGGAACGCTAGGTGGCAGCAGTCTTACCAGGTAATGCGCGAATTACCGAAAACAATGGATTTTACCTGGTAAGTCTGCTGCCACCAAGCGTCCCAAAAGTCCCCTATTGTTTGTTCATGACGTGAAACCATAGATGGTGAAACCCATCAATTACACCATAAGTATTTTCAAGCAGTACCTTAAATAAAACTTAACTTTCCTGAACTGAATCGAGCAATTTAAAAATTCAGTCTCATTTTTCGAGGCTAAAATTTGCCCTAGCGTCTTTAAATTTTTAAATATATTAACATACATTAGTTTGTGATTTTTTTCTTGTTTAATTCAAGTTCGCTCCAAACCAGGAAAGGCTACTGCAGTATACTGTTGGTATAATCATGGAGGAATTGGTATAATGAGGGGCTTCAGGAAAATAAACCCATAATTAACATAACTCAGGATTTAGGAATTGGTATTCCTCTTAAAATAGTCTACATTGTGGGTAGAGGGAAACGTGCAGCAGACAAGGAGTTTCAAAGAGATGCAGCGTTCCGTGTAACAAAAGTGTTTAGATAGATCAGCAAAGCATAGATTGGGTGAGAACAAGCAGAAATTCTGGGCCCAATTTCATAGAGCTGCTGAAGTGCACAATTTTTCTTGAGCAAAAAAAAAAAAAAAAAATTCCTTGCTTATTAGTAAAATCAGATTACCGGCCAAGACTCCACTCAATTGTTATGCTAAGTAAACAACAGCTAAATACCAGTCACAAACAATGTATATGGCATAAAATTTTGGCCAGTAACATGTGTAAAATAAGGGAGCTATTTTCGTGCTTTTTGAAAGTAGCCCCAGTGCCGTCGATTTCACAAAAATCTTCCTAACTTAAGACCAATCTTTGGACGTAGGACGAGTCACAACCCTGCACTGTAGCATGCAGACCTTAAGATTAATCCCAAGTTACTCGTCTTAACTCAGGATAAGACGAGTTTTATAACTCTTTGGTTGTGGACGCTCTCAAAATGTGTCATGAGTTAAACCGACCATGAGTTGAACGACCTCATAGTGTAGGCCTAATTACTTTCAACTAAAAATAATGTTGTTTTAAGCAACATTTGTAACTTTATAGATGCAATGAGAATGAACCATTCATTTTTGTAGAGCGCATATCACAATCTAAGCGCTATGAGATGCAAAAGAGAAGTAAAAGTTAATAGAGATGTGAAGTAAATACAAAGCAAAATTGCTTTAAAAACACCAATACTGTCAATCAATTGCAATTTGAAGTATTGTTTGAAGATTTGCATGGTGTGGATAAATATGGAGAAACTATACATACATAGTAAACTTGCTGGTATACAACCAATTTAAAATGTAAAATTAATCTCCATTTGTGGGAGTGTTGACTCTAAAAGGAGCCGGTGTGGTCTCGGTCGCGACGTTTCGAACAGTCTGCTCGTTTTAGGCAAGTTTTGTTGCAACTTTATGCAAGAAGTTTGCTAAAACAAAATTGTTTCGGTTTCAAATTTATATATGTATTAAAATAAAATAAAATAAAATACAAAATGCAGAGTTATTAACGTATGCATTTTTGTATCGACAGTCAAAAAGAGTATTCATACACAAAAGGGACAATATTTCTATGATTGCTATCACAAAGAAAAACATAATTGCAAAAAGACTTTGTAGGGGACCTAACTACAAATTTCTCAGGAGGATTCGTCATAAAAAAGAGGTTTACGAAGTTCATCTGCCAAATCATATGGCAACTTAAATCATTGTGCAAGAAATATTAAGAGAGAGAAAATAATGATTAAAAAAAACCTTAGGTAAAAACAGTCCTCACAGAATAGATCAAAATTTGACTTGAACAAAACAACTTCATAAATTCATTTATCGTTTTTAAACTCCCTTGGGTCATGTGGGTAATGAATGCTATAGCATAATCTTTGTTCCGCAGGCCAAATTTACATATAGATTGAAATAAATGTATTAAAGTTTACTCTTTACAGATATCGGAAAAAATGAAATGGAACTTAATCCTATTGGTTCTCGGAGTCCTGCTGATCAGGAAGCTTTTACGGTCGTGTACTTTTGCTCGAGATTGTCAAAACAACTCAAGGGCCTTAGATACCTTTCGCACAATGGCCACAGATTTACATCCTACACAAAAGAAAAATGAATATAAGAACAGTAGAAAGCTTACCTTAGAATATTACTTGCTATGGGGCAGTCGTTTTTGAGAAATGAGTTAAACAATGTCACGGAAATATTTTTCGTCTCAGTTTTAGCATGTAAAACCACACACAAGTAATGGTATACCATAACTGGTAAAAACGTTTTATATGCTGATATAATTTTCTCTCATGATCACTGAGACGAAAATTGTTTTCATGACATTGTTTTACTCATTTGAAGGGAAGCTTTCTACAATCTTATCTTATCTACAATCTTAACCTTTTAAAGAGTGTGGCATAATGATATTTTGGATTTCATACTTGAGGGTTACAGTACGTGTCTCCTTTTCCAGGTTTGCTTTGAGACGTACAACCTTTGTAGACCTACATCAATTCGTAGCGCACTTCACTACAATTTTTACTACCGTTTATTGATTTAACGATTTAATGCCGTGTCCTCGAGCGTTTGTTATAAATGGGTTAAACTCGTATTTATCCCAATATTACAGTATTTCACTAGGCTAAATTTTGGCAGGAAAGAGTTGTAATCGCTTCCGCATGGCTGCATCAAACAAAAAACCTTGACACAAACTGCAAGACGCATGTAAAATACTCAATAGGCCTACGTGAATTTAGTTCCTCTAGTGTCCCTTCGACCGAATACAAATCCATATTTTCCCATTAAAGGCACTGGACACTATTGGTTATTACTCATAAAATGTTTGAACAGTTGGAACGTCCCGTATGCTTTTTTTCTGGACAGAATTGCCATCATCCAAAAGTTTCCTGATGTTTTGTTAATGGATTCACTTTTTGGAATCGATTTAGAGAAAGGCAACAGTTCCCATTGAAAAGCACAACGACAGTGCAGTTTGATGTATACATAAAAAAAATTGCGTCCCGCATCACGGAAATCTCATGACGTTTATCAAATAACGGACGATTCGACTTTAAAAAAGAAATAACAAGATATAGTACTCTCCTCATAGGCAGTAATTAAAAAAACCATCAACAATGAAAATCAGACTCTTTCTAAAGCCTAACATGCTACTAGGTCTCTTATATACAGCTCTTACATTATAAGCTCGGACGTTTTCAAATAACCGATGAAAAAAATAATTCGAAGAGTACAATAAAAACAACCTCGTAAAAGAAAAACAAAAACCCCGGATAGGGAATATTTTTCTGTTATCTTTAAAAGAAACCTTGCATAAGGCCGTATTTATTTCCTAAAATTACTGGAATCTGTGTCAAAACAACACACTTTCACAAGATCGGCCTGACCTAGAAAAAAAACTAGAACAGAATTCTGACCCGGGGGTTTTGGTCGCGATGTAATGTGTAGACTGGTCCCCTGTCTTATTCACAAGGATACAGACAGGTATAGGTACTTCCTTTTCAGAACCAGTGGTTTCATTGGATAGGCCTTCAATAATTTCAATGGATGATTTCATTGGACAAAATGTGCAGCGATGTAAGCTTTCAATATCCGTGTTTTGATTGGTCTCTCTGAGGTAATGTGATGCGGGTGACAAACATCACCTCGGACGAATCAAAACACAGACGGAAAGCTAAAGGCCGTATATAAAATGTGACGTCAGATGTTCAGGCTATGATAAAGATAATGACAAGAAGTGGGTTATATGTATAAATGAATGTAACAGTTTTATGGCCAGACTTTATTTTAAAGGAACATTACAAAATTGGTTTTGCTAGCAAAAGAATTGCTGGCAGTGTCAGCACTTTATGTAATCCAGCATATATATAAACTGACAAACCTGTAGAAGTTCGGCCATCTGGGTCACGAGAGAATAGTGAAAAACCGATTACAAATTTTGCATTGCATCGATGCCAAAACAAAAATGAATAAAACGCTAACTGAGCGATAAACTCCAAACGCGACACTAGAATATTTATTTCGCATCAAATATGAAATTTCAGACAGGAATATTTCAAGGGATGTTTTCTATACTATAATCATCATTAGACCGTGTAAGTTTTATGTAAATCTGTGATCTTCACGATCTTTGTTTCTTACCAATGGGAGACTTTCTGGGACGATAGAGGGCAGCAGACTTACCGGGTACAATCCATTGTTCTCAGAATTATGCGCATGTTCAGAACTACGTAAACAATGGAAATTTACCCGGTATGTCTGCTGCCACCTAGTGTTGGAAAGTCTCCTATTCTGTAACGCTTCTTTAAAGGCAAGCGAAAGTCCGGGGAATTCGCATATTAAATCACATGAAGTTTCTTAGGATATACGTTTTTTTAATCACTCTTAAAGTCAATGGCAATACCAAACCTTAGGTTATAAGGCCTACAGCACCTTTAGTATAAAGCATTTTGAGAAACGTTTCACTTCGAAGTATTTGGTTATGTATAAAGAAAGATATCAGTTTTTATGACCCAGAGTTTTAATCTGAGAAGCGTTTAGGGATTATTATTCTTCATGCTTTGAAATTATTCACTCCGGATGTTCGGCGATATCCCAAAAAGGATTAAAGGCAGTGGACACTATTGGTGTTTACTCAAAATAATTATTAGCATAAAACCTTACTTGGTAACGAGTAATGGGGAGCTGTTGAAAGTATACAACATTGTGAGAAACGGCTCCATCTGAAGTAACGTAGTTTTCGAGAAGGAAATAAGTTTCCACGAATTTGATTCCGAGACCACAGATTTAGATTTTTAGGTTTCGAGAGCATCTGAAAGCACACAGCTTCGACTGGCAAGGGTGTTTTTTCTTTCATTAATATCGTGCAACTTCGATGACCGATTGAGCTCAAATGTTCACAGGTTTGTTATTTTAAGCATAAAATGTTGAGATACACCACAGTGAGAAGACTGGTCGTTGACAATTACCAAAGGTGTCCAGTGTCTTTAATACAATCGAACGGTTAAAAACCCAAGGCATACTTTACCTTTAAATTCTTTGTAAACTTGTTTGTTTATACTACACCCTAAGTGCACCTATAACAGGTACCTGCAGAACATCGACCGTGAGTTCCTGTCAACCGGGATGTTGTAAACCTAAAACAAACACAAACACAAACGGGCAAATACAACAAATTCAAAACATTCAAATTCCATGTTATGTTGTTTTCCTTCTGCTGGTTATCGTCTCATCAGATAACTTGATCCAGCCGGAGGCTAGAGGTTGAAACAATAACCTCGTTCTCCTTTCAATTGAAGGCAGTGATGTTTCCTCTGTAAACACTCTCGCTGCTTTCATTTTTGTCTAATCTAGTTCATTTGAAATACTTCAAACGAAGAATGCGCAAAGTTTGTCAAATCAATTCAGCAGGATTCTTTTCGAACCGGGGACGTTCTTGTCATTTCGCTTTGTTGCTTCAATGTTATGTGATGTTGATCAACGTGAATAATTACATCAGTCGCTCCAGTCGCTTCAATGTTGTGCTGTTTTTCAATGCCAATAAACTGCATCTTCGCCAGCCAAGGTTAAAACATTACAAGACAGAGAATTTGAGGACTCCGAATTGTAGACTCACTGCTGATAACTTTCAAAGACTTTCACTTTCCGAAAATCAATTGAATTGAAACCTTGGAATGGAACTTGTTTACAAAACAGTTGTGTCTTGAGGCCGTAAGAATCAGATTAAAGCCATTGGACACTTTCTGAACAGAGCAAAAGATAAAAGTTCACAAATTTACAAATAAATTACAGGGTTTACAGAAGGTAATGGTGAAAGACTTCCCTTGAAATACTATTCCATGAAATGCTTTACATTTTGAGAAAACAATAAAACAATTATCAATTCTCGATATCAAGAGTAACGGATTTATTTTGACACATGTCATGACACGGCGAAACGTGGGGAAACAAGGGTGGGGTTCCACGTTATTTTCTCCCGACTCCTATGACCGATTGAGCATAAATTTTCACAGGTTTGTTATTTTATATGTAAGTTGTGATACACGAAGTGTTGGCCTTTAGACAATACTGTTTACCGATGTTGTGCGATTGCTTGAATGTATGAAGTGCCTTGGATCGGGCGAGTTGTCTATGAAATTTAGCCCATGCTTGACATTGAATTCATCTCATTGCCAATCAGAGACGCAAACGCCCTTGTAAAAAGCAACTCAGTGCTCTCGCATATCACTTTCTCCTTGATGTTAACTCAGGCACAATGTCCAATCATCACCAATCTTCCCTAAGTAAAAGTTGAAGGATAATGAGTGCCTTGATTTAATTAGATCTATTAATCAAATTCATTCCAATGATACTATCAGTTAATCACACAAATTTCATCAATTCAAGGTTTCATAACAAAATAACGAAATAACAGAACACCTCTTGTGTCCTTTGTCCATTGTTGAGATTTGGAGATTTGCTCTGTCCATACCGGCCAGAGTCTTGTGTGTATTGAGCTGATTGAATTGTTGCAGGCAATCTCGAATTTATACCGCGGATGGGTAAAGTCCCATAGAAGGTTTCCATCACAACGGGAAAACCCGAGCCATCCAATCACTGAGGATTGTCCTATGTAATTAAAGACACTGGACACCTTTGGTACATTGTCAAAGACCAGTATTCTCACTTGGTGTATCCCAACATGCTTAAAAAAACAAATCTGTGAAGAACTCACTGGTCGTCTCGAAGTTGCGAAAGAGAATAATGGAAGGGAAAAAAAATTGTTGCACAAATTAATTTGTGTTATTCCACCAGCAGATGCCTGTAACAAAAGGCTTCGGACCTGAATTCTTTTTTTAAATGAGTGAAAACTAACTACTTCTTTTTCGAAAACTACGTTACTTCAGAGGGAGCCGTTTCTCACAATGTTTTATACTATCACGAGGCCCCCTCCCCTCCCATTATAATATGTGGCATAGCTCTGTTTCATTATTGTCATTCCAGCTCCTATCATTTATACTTAATATTTTGTCTCACTGCGAATGGGTCTGTTTTGTGTTGTTTTTCGTTACATGTTTGTCTAGCTTTGCATAGTATAAGCCATATGAACTACAAACAATAGTAAACTTGCGGGTACATCCCTCTTTTGAGGGAGTGTTGGCTCTGAAAAGAGCCTGTCTCGACGTTTCGAACAGCTCTGCTCGTCTTCAGGAGAAAACAGTTTTATTTATTTTATTTGAAATCTTCGGACATAATTCTTTGTTGGCAGGGGCCGTCCAGGGTATTAAGGCAAAAGTTTTAAAAACTGTCATCAAAGTGTGCCCTCCCAGACCCCTCCAACAAAAAACATACATGTTTATAAAAATACAGAAAAGTTTGTAGTTTCCTGTCTATAGGTTTTTCTACAGCTACACAATCTCTTTAGTTTGGTCTTCATGTATAAAGCCTCTTTCACACGGGTCCCTTGCTAAATTTTAGCACGGTTTTAAAATTTTACAAAATGTACCTCGTGTGGAATGGACAACAATATTGTTCTGCTGTCCAATTTCTCTTGCAAAATCTTGTCAAACATTGCTACAATTTAAAACCATGCTAAAGTTCAGCAAGGGACCCCAGTTAAATTACTGTCGTGTGAATAGCACTTGAGAGTAACCCTTTCCCCCTTCGGGATCCATCTTCTGCGCTATTTTTTTGCTATATATTTTTTTGAAAGAGAGATTGGCTGTTGCCAGCTTTGATATCCCCTTGTGAGAGTTCGCTGAGTTCACTTGACGGGAAGATCATAATTAAAAGATGTAGTGCATAATGATAAAAGTTTTGAAGGACTCAATACGGCTTTAATAATGTTTTTTTTTTGTCAGCAAGGCTGAAATATCATCTTGACAAGATGATAGGAGTTGAAACTGAAGGACATATTAAAAGTAATTATATGAATTTGTTTGAAGAACGTTGTTAATTTGCTATCAATGCGACATCACGATTATAATTGACAACAAGGGCTTCCCAACGTCAATGATGCCGGAGGGCACAATAAAGTGTATCGATATATAAACATTGTCAAAGGTAATTTCATTTTTTCCGAAGGTTTTGAGAAGATCACGTCAGTATATCAAGGCCTTTGCTGAATGGATCGATGGGGAGGGAGGGGGTGCTTTGCACGCCCATCAATCTCATCCAGATGGGATTGGGCCGATCTGGTTATAAGGCTGAGCCGAAACGTAGCTAAGCACAAATCAATATCGCTTACCAGACAAGGTTACGAGCCAATTGACAATGATGGCGTAATATTTAGGGGGCACAGTGTGGCGGTTTCAACTTTCCGCCGTGTTCAGTTTCCGAATGACCAAATACGGTAACATTACGTCATGCGATGCCTGCGCATATCAAGCGAAAGTAGTCCATTTTTAGTGCCGTATATATTGAGTCATCCGTGTTACTCTCCGGTAGCTGTCATGGCGGCGTCCACGACGAGTACAACGAGCGGCGAACGCGTGGATCGTATGAGAGAATTTGGTGTGAAGACCAAGCAAATTATCCAGTATTTATACCGAACGAGCATCAGAGAATCAGAAGATTTTTTTATTATTCTGGTTTAGTTTATTAAATTTATTTATTACCGTTTTTTATTTTTTCATTTATTTGTTTAGTTATTTTTTTATTTCACTGAACTACAGTACTCCCCAGGGTACTCGCGGCGGTATTTTTGTCTGGCTACGTCACCCGGAAAACTGAACACGCCGGAAAGCTATCGAACAAGGTGTTGAAATGTCCGGCTACGTCACCCGGAAAACTGAACACGGCGGAAGACTGAAACCGCCACACCTGGCTATATTATTTGTTTAAGGTAGGGGTGCGGCTTCAGTGTGTATCAAAATTGGATAATTGGGCCCTAGTTCTTAAGTTCGTCGCTATAATTTGTTCAGGTTTTATATTGTTTAGACGCCATATATGGCCGACAGATGGCGACAGAACAATCTTTCGATGAGAGTTTCTTGTAACAAGTTAAGTGACAAGGAGACACAGGTATGGGTATATATACATGACAGGGGAATGACAAAGAGGCCAATATTATTACAAAGGGCGTCCACTTTATTCGAGAACGGTGATTTTTTAAATTTGGTGTGATGGCGAAAGCACGTTTTATTTTGTCAAATTATCGAGAGTTAACAAATTTTCCATGACTTTTCGAATTGTAAGCAGCTAGATCAGCCAGCCACAAATCAGTAAAGCTGTCAAGCAGAACTGCTTGAAAAATATCGTTTATGCAAACATTTAGTGGGGTAGGGGCACCAATCACAGTGTAAATTTATTTCAATATTTTTGTCGGTGCTAAGCAAGTTTGATTCAAGTTTGAGTAAGCAAGTTTGATTCAATGGAATTGGGCCGATGTGAACTGCTATGCTTCAACATATGAAGAAATGTCTGTATGAAGACGGGACATTGTTAGCTCCCTCCATGGTTAACACAAATGAACGACCAAACAAAAGTGTGCCACTAAGTCACTTGATACACGTCTGAAGCAAAGACTACGTAAACATAACTTGACCTTTGACACCAAGCAAAATGCTCCTGGTCGTCCTCTACACTGGAACACTAAATGAAAGATTAGGAAACCAGACTAAATACAGAAGGTGTGCGGTGGTGTGTTGACTGTCGTAAAAATTGTAAGTAGAAGTCATTGATTTTATCATTTTTTGTGGACTCTGTTTGAGTAAAACATACAAAAATACAGGCATGTAAAAGTATCAAATGTATGTTATGCATTCCTCCAATCCTTCGGTCCTCATTTACAATAAAACATATAAGATAGACAAACGCGTATAAAACGTTAGCAGATTTACTCAATTTTATTTAAAAAATATTTAAAACACCGATTTATTTGTAATGTTATTTTTTAATGATGACCCAACCCATTTGCTGTTTAAATTAAGCTGATTTCTGCCTAGCAAATATCTTTGCTAAGCAAGAATTTAGTGGGATACCACTACCAGTCGTAGCAATGACGATGTATAAACTGTATGGTATGTATTTTGGTTGGTAACCTATTTCTGCAAAGCAATATGATTAGAAAATTGTTATGCTTGCCAATTTTTTAAAACCTGGTATGGTAAACACAAAAACTTGCTCTTTAGCAAAAACAGGGATAACAGAGAACTACTCCTACTGAGGTTTTGTTCAGCTATCGTCTCCAACTACGGGAGAGGATAGCGGTACGAAACCTCATAGTTCTAGGAGTACCAGAGAACCTACCATTGCTGTGACTGGTGGCACTGGTGGTGGTACCTCAGTCATTCTCGTCAGCCAAAAGAAAATGTTCTGCTTAATTGTCTTATGAAACTGGGCCCTGGGTTGCAGTAATAACTGGGGCACTGTATTTCGTTTTTCTCTTAAAAGTTTGACATCTGCCACGGTCATTCTCTAGCGCAACGACCACAGTTGTCAACTTTTAAGAGGGAAAACAAACGGAGTACAGAGCCAAGTTTCTGGGTTGCCTTTTCAAATGTAAACTCAATGGCTAAATTTGTGCGTCGCATCCGGCCATCGCTTTATCCCCCTCTAAGTTAAATTACGGTCAAATTCTAGTCCAAAGAGGATTGATTGGAGTGGAAAAGATGTGAATTCTGAATATGCCAGCCTGAGGAAATAGAATTAGCTGTTGCAAACTGCTTACCAACCGAAAGGACGTACCAAGGTTTCCACAGAAAAATTTGTGAATGGCCTGAGGTTCGACCCTAGCAGAGTTTATCGAAGGTGGAAAGATAAAGACTCTGCTAGTAGCCAAATTGTCAGGCCATACCCACTATCATGCCTGATAACAACTTTTTGTTTTTAACTATTAAAATTTATTTCAGGAATTTGTGGTTAACGAACATCAAACCAATGATAATGGAGCAATATCAGAAAGTGAGTTTGTCATCACTTTGGAATGTTCAAGGACCGTATGATGTTAACAGTATAGTACGTCATGTTCACGAAGATGAGAGGTATGTACTTGTTATTAATGTTGGACCACTAAAGAGTAACCAGTAGCTGCGACCTTGCATGACCTCAAATGATTGAAAAGTATGCAAGGTCATGTACTGTTGTTGAAACTACTGATTACCTTTTAAAGTCTACCGTTTTCAACACAATCAGGGGAGTTTAGTGTTTCATATTTCACAACCTTTTTTGGTTACTGTCTAACCATTTAAAATCCAAATGCAGTTTTGAACTATGTCAGCATACAATATGATATCATGGTAAATGCATCTACACATAGTGGGAGGGTTGACTGTGTACTGTGTAGTACACAGTACACAGTCAACCCTCCTACTGTCTGACCGTTCAATATCATCCACTGTGGTTTTGGATGATTATGTCAGCCTGCAATAAGAGTTCATATTGTGAATGCATAGTTACACAGACAAGTCAACCCTCCTAACTGTCTGACCAATCAATATCATCAACTGTGGTTTTGAATGATAGATAGACTATGTCAACCTGCAATATATATATACAAAGTCAAACCCAGTAATTCTTGTGCACGGTTGGCCACCTAACACATGGTTTAAAGGAAAGTGTTGCCAAAATCAAACCAGACGTTTCTAACAAAAGGTAAATTCAAAGTTGCGTGACACACTGTTTTTCAATTTCTCCAACTTTTCCAGCACTGAAGAGTCATCCTCGAACACACATAGCATTAAATTAGTCCCGCCTCCCTCAACCAACGATGACAACATCCCTTCCTGTGAGCTTCGTCTTACATGTGACTCCTGTACTTTAATCAGGTCACTGGCAGTCATTAGCAATGCCCGCCATGTTGAACTGTACGATGACCTGGATGGTTATTGCGCCACGGCCAAGGGAGAGAGGCAAGACGACGCGGAAGGGGACAGAGAGCTGGATGTTGTGACGTATGTGGCTCATCAAGCAATCGACAGTCCATTTCCACGCTGTAGGCTTAAGGTAAGATGGCAAACTAACATATTTGAAGAAACAGTATAAACTCAATGAAGTTTGGACCAAACTTGTTCCGAAAAAATTGAATATGCGCCAAAACTTTCGCAGTCTATCCACTCTGTGTTTGATACTCAAATATTTCTTGTCAATTCTTGCTTCTTTCAAACAGTTTATTTCATTGACGGAGAAGTGCCAACTGACCCTTGTCCAGCTGACAGTGACCACCATGAGGACGGAGAGAAGATCTTGTGGGGTCGGAGGTCAAGGCATTGATATGTCAAAGGTCAGGGAGATCATGTCAACATTGCCTCAGCCGGTGCCTTCCAATGTACAGGAACTTATGACGAGTGTTGAGCAATACCAGAAGGTAAATTGTGATCTAAACTTTGGAGAGAAGGTCCAGGGGGAAGAAGAACAATCAGAAGAACAAAATCTAGACCTGAGTTTTTAATTTAAATGTTATATCATAGACGTCATGCACATGATGTCTTTTTTAGTAGGACGCCCTGAGCTAGAGGTCAAAAGAGGGTTGCTCATGTGCGCTGCGTACATGCCTTGAACTTAATGCTTGAAGGGGAACAGGAATTTTCCTCCAGTAAGGGACACTTCTGTTGGGAAAATGTAAGTTTGTATTGGAACCTTACTGAGGGCACCACAGCAAAAGCAAAGGGCACCCTGGCCATTGCACATGACATCATTTGTCAGTTCTGTTTTTTTCTTATGATTGTTTATGCTCCTATCCCAGAACCAGGCATCAGTTCTTGAAGACTTCCAACAAGCAGCTGCAACAAGATTATCCTCCTCGTCAAATGACCCGAGGGCTTCACTAGCATCCAACATGGCGGGCATGATGTCACTCTTCTCTAAGGCATCTATGCTCCAGCAACAAACGGCACAAACCCCCGCCACCACTGGAGGTCGCGTCGTCACGGATCAGAACGTTAATGATGATACAACACCCAACAACCGATCGCAATCAAGCTCAGAAAACGCCGATGCACTTCCAACTGATCACCTACATACCATGAACAGTATTTCCAAACTGATGTCGTCTTTCAGTTTGGGGAGTTCGGCTGAGAATAATGGAGTAGAAAGGGAGAGTGGAGATGAGCCACAGATGTTGAATGCTTTGCGGACTATGTGCAGAGACGTCAGTAAAATGAGGGCAGCAGACAGGCAGACTGTGGAGAGACAAAGTGGGGCGGAAAGGCGATTAAACCAGGAGCATTCAAACACTCCAGATAATACAAAGTGAGGAAAACAAAATACTAGTACCATGTTTTTAGAATTTTTGTTGTACAAAGTTTCATTCCAAGTACAAAGACTGTCTACCTGTAGTCTGATTAAAAATTAGAATTAAAGCTCGAACTTGTGATAAAAAAACACACTAACTTATTTCTTTTGAAGTATTGTGATTAGATTACTTGCACTGGGTAGTATATGATTTTGTTCAGTGCCAAGGTCGTACATGCCCATCTGTTTTATGTACTCCGAAAGTGCTATTATCGCACATGTATAATCTATTCTATGTGCTCGAAAAAGAGTCAAATGTACAAACCATAATTTACATGTTGTAATCATGAGAGGGCATTATTACTCAAGAAATACTATTGATTTTGTGATTTACCAATACAGCACAAAACAGCAAGATACATTTTGTTTGGTGAATTTTTTCTTATACATAATTTTGGGAAAAAAAGCAAACCAAAAAAGCTGGTTATGTTAGGTTCAGAATGCCTAATAAACAGTCACCAAAAGTAAAATAAAAAATTGTTTGTTGCTTACGAACTTAAGATGGTCATTGATTTCTGATTATTTGTTTTTACAGCCAATCGGAGAAATCAACATACAGAAATGGAATGGTCGAAGTGGAGCAAAGACTTATGGGATACGTTGGTGAAATGGAGAAGAGGATTATGGGAAGGCTTGATCGTCAACTTGAGCTTCTACAAGACCACGTTGATTTACGATTCAACAAACTAGAAATGTTACTCAATGGAACGAGAGGAAATAAAACAATGGATGCTGATCACGAAGAGGAAATAATCCCAGTGGAATTGGACTGATAGACAGGCGAAGGACAGAGAAATAAATATTGAACATTCTAATGTCAACTTTATAACACCAACAGCTCAGGACTAAAAGTCGTTAGCGCAGATTGTAGGAGTGTCATATTTTGGATCTCATTTATTGAAGAGTATGTGTCCAAAATATTTATTTGGCAAAAAGTAACAATAAATTTTCATGAAAAACACTTGTTTATGGATTTTGGTTTATTTTTTCCATTATCGTGCAATTTTTCTGAATATTTCACAAGGGCAAAAAGTGGGAAACCAGACTAAAGTAGGAAGAATATTATATGCAATAAATAAAGAAAATTTGAACTATGTGTCCCTAACTAAACAAAGGATGCTAATCACGAGGAGAAAGCTATTGCAGCGGAATTAGACTGATTGACTTGCTGAAATGGGATGGAGAAATAAAATGTGGAACATTCTAATGTCAACTTTATAATACCATCAGCTCAGAACTAACGAACGTTAGTGCAGATTCTATGGATTTCATCAACTTGCTTTTGCATATTTTGGAGCTCCTAGTAAATGGAGTTTATTGATCAAGAGTGGTGTCAAAATTATTTGTTTATCAAAAAGAAATGTTTGTTACTCAACACCTGAAAGACTGGATGCCCGATAAATAACAAATCATAGATGATGGCAGTGGAAAAAAAACATTTGTCAAAACTTTTCAGAAGTTGACCTTGCCATACTTTGTGTAGATATTTTGTGTTGGTGAAAATTGACAAACCATGAAAGTTAGACACAAAACGGTTGAAACTTGAAACTTTAAATGAAATGAAATTTTATTTAGCTTTTTGTTTGAGTGAGCAATTAATGTTTTATAAACTCTCAATTTAGGACATAAATAACAATTAAGAATGGATTATTTTAAAAAGATAAAGTACATGTGAAAATATAACACATAAACAATAATGTTTATACAAACAATGAATATTTATGAGTGCAACAGTGAAAATATTTTCCAGAAAATGTTTTTGCAGAAATCAATGTTACTCTAAAATCAAGGTGACAATGTAATATATCTCATACATTTCTAATAAAATTGTTGGTATGCTCATTTTGAATAAACAACTCAAAAAGTATAAATATAATTTACATCTTCTGATTTTCTTATTTACAATATATACTATTCCAAGGATGAGCAACATCGACTCCGTCAATGTCCGAAACACAAAGTTAGTCACTCAAATGTGAGATAGGCCCTATTTGAATCCACGGCTTTGGCTCCAGATTGGGCTCAGACTAGTGGTTGTTTTGACAATTGCACAAGGCTTCATACGAGAAGACGGAGCCTGAGCGGAATCCTAAGCCACTTGAAAAGGTCTATAGTGACTCGGTCTATGGTTGAAACACAGAGTAAGACGCTCAGTTGAGTGACAGTGACTCGGGCCATGGCCCAAACACAAAGTAAGACACTGCCAGTTGAGTGACAGTGACTAGGTCCATGGCCCAGACACTAAGTTGAGCGACATGACCTCGGTCCATGGTTGAAACACAAAGTAAAACACTGACTCAGTTGAGCGACATTGACTTACTCCATGGCCAAGCCAAAGAGTATGACACGCTGGCGAGCAACAGTGACCCAATCTGTGGCCGAAACACAAAATAAGACATTCGGTTGAGCGACATTAATTAGGTCCATGGCCGAGCCACAGAGTAAGACACTTCTAGTTGAGCAACAGTGACTCGGTCCATGGTCGAAACATAAAGTGAGACACTCTTTTCAGCGACAGTGACTAAGACCATGGTTAAAACACAAAGTAAGACACTACCAGTTGAGCAATAGTGACTAGGTCCATGGCCAAAACACAAAGTAAGACACTACCAGTTGAGCGATAGTCCCTCGGTCATTGACCAAAACACAAAGTAAGACACTCGATAGAGGGAAAATTACTCAATCCATGGCTGAGTTAGCAACATCAGCGAGTGTTTCAATTTCTCTGGCACCTTGTTTTGATAACTCATCACTCAGCTGCCATATCAACACAATACCGTCTGCGTCTCCTGTTGCCAAAGTTGGCTTTCTGTAAAGAACACAAGAAATACCAAGAAATAATGTTTGAATGAATGTTCAGATTACCCTAATAATATTATTTAGCCTTTAGTGAAATTAGAACTATTTTTGCCATTTGATATTCATGAAACCCGACAATGATTGTAACAGAGTGATAAACGTATATTGCCTCCTACCTACTCCGTACCCCTGGGCCCAATTTCATAGATCTGCTTAAACAGAAAAAGTAGCTCAACAAAAATATGCTTACCAGAATAAGGTTACCAGCCAAACCTAACTAGCATGTCCTGTGTACAATTTGTGACTGGTAACCTGCTCATTTCTGCTAAGCAAAAAATTGTTAAGCAATACTTTCTACAAAAGCAAATCTAAGAAATTGGATCCTGGTTATTGCCTTGGTGCCCCTTTAAATTTTAACAGGTGCCCTGACAAGGAGTATCAGGCCATCCCCTGTTGTACATCAGGCCATAAGCATTTATGAAATCATCTTAACTACATAAGTGTATGCTGCACTGAGCCATGAAAGAAGCGAGAACAAAACAAACCTAACCAATTCATTTGCAGTTTCAAAGATTTACAAAAACTTGAAAAATTTCAACATTTCTTACTTGTGATTAAATTCTAATGAGTAGACTGCACTCTTCTTCGGACTGGCCTCGATAACTTGGACTGGCGTAATACGACTACTTTTCAAATCGTAGATTAGGAGTTTTCCTTCTCCTGTCGTTACTGCAAAGACTAGAGGACGCACTGGGGACCAACGAGCGGAGAATAGATACCCTGAGGATGGCTCTATTGAGATTATGCTTTTTGACTACGGAGGAGGAAAAAAGGAGATGGTGTAAGATGGAATTATAGAAACAAGAGTTTTCTTAAAGGATTGGGGTTACTTTTTGTAATACAAAACACAATGTTCACAGATTTACATTAAACCTACACAGTTTGAAGATAATGATATTAGAAGGCTTCCATAATTTTTGTTCTTGCTGACGTGCTGTAGTTTTTGAAAAACTAGTAAACGATTTAACGAAAGTACGTTTTACCTGCTAAAATAATTTGCGTGACCTGTTTTACTCATTACTCAAAAACTACAGCACCTCAGTGAGTATTATTTCAAGGGAAGCTTCAACCATCATTTTCTTCAAACCGTGTTAGTTTAAAGTAAATACGTGGACATTGTGTTTTGTGTCCTGCAAAAAGTACCCAGCCCCTTTAATTAAAAAGTATCATAGTTTTGCATTTTTTTATTTGGGGAGATTTTTACAAAAGAGAAATTTTGTTGGGACTCAAACTCAACCCTTACCTCAAGCATGCTGTAAATCTGAGCCGACATATCCATCCCACACGTTAGGAACAGGTTGCGATGATAGGGAGAGCATTCAATAGAATGTACAGGCCCATGATGAGGTTGGAAGGCAAAGATAACCGGTGAATGCAGGGGTACCGAGCGTAACGTCTCAGCTGTGGGTACGAGAAAAACATCATTGGATCTAGTGTATCTAAAAACTAAGGGTTGCAGTGAACACCATGTTAAAATGAGTAGGATTTAACACTTTGCATGGTGGGGATACAATCTAGTAAGTTTTTCTCTTTTCGAAAAGTGCACTGGGTTCTTTTACATGCGTTTACACAACACATGGGACCAACGGCTTTACGTCCCATCCGAAGGACAAAGCAATGGTTAAGTGTCTTGCTTAAGGACAAAAGTGTCACAGCTGGGGATTCGAACCCACACTCTGCTGATCAGAAACACCAGAGTTTGAATTCGGTGCTCTAAACCGCTCGGCCACGACACTTCCATATCTGAGTAGTGGTAGAACAAAGGACTCACTTGTGGGCACAGGAGTCGTTGAAGTCATGGAACATTTGAAGACTCCGCCTGACTCTGAACCAATGACGAACAAACTTTGGTCGTCTGATAAATAGGAGATGCTGTTCACTGAAACAAATACACCAATATCTAGTGGTCAGAAATCTGCTATAGATTGGCAGGGGGGAAGTTTGTTTGAATCCCATCTAAGTGGTATACCTGTGGATATTTTCTAAGAAGGTGTTGGGAAAGCACTAAGTATACAAGGCTTAATGGTGCAGCCGACGATTTCACCAAACTCTTCCTAACTTAGAATAAATCTTAGGACTTAGGACGGGTTCAGTTCCGTATCCAAATACGTAGGACGCATTGAACCCATCCTAAGTTAGGAAGGGTTACTCGAGTTACGATTAATCCTAGCGTTTCGTGAAATCGGCTGCATGATAAAAACTACAATAAAAAATCTTCATCCCAGATGCAATTTTGCATTATTTTAAAAGCAACACTCAATTAATTCATATAGTCTTCGTAATTTAACTATTTCTAAATAAGATTTTAAAAACTACACATTTAAACACCATTTATATAGTATAAGATACAATGCAATTAATTATTTTTATTTACCATTAGCACCTGGTGCTAACGAATGTCACACCTTTAAATGCCATGCAAATGTAGCAGAATATAAGTCAGGTGGGAACGCACGGTAGATGTACACCAAAGCCAGTCATGGTAACTTTCCTTGTAGCAGTGGAAGAAAAAGCGGGGAACACGGCTTAAGGTAGTCTACAGACTTACCTCCCATTTCTCCTTCTCCTTTAGCCTTAGCACGACCCACCGTCGCAGGAAGACAGCTGGCTAGAAGTAAGAAGCCCTCGGTCAGCTCCAACGCCCCCTTCCTGGCATTCACTCTCCAGACCAGGATCTGACCATCGTTGCTAACACTCACAATCTACACCATTCAATAATAATAATTATAATAATAATATTTAAAATTTATATTGCGCCCCTTACATACAAAATGATCAGAGGACAGAACACATGTTAAAAAGTACAGAGTGGAAGAACCAGACAAAGAAAAAAGACTGGTCACCCGGCCAGTGCCCAAACAAAAGTATGGGGATACGTTTGTCCCGCCAACAGAGAACTAATTAATTACTTACTACATAGGCCTATCTCTGCTGGCATCGGTAATGTTTTGACCTTTGTCAGGAGACAGATGCCTCTATGCTAAAATTCTAAACTAACTCAATCACAAACAAGTATCAGAAGCACATTTTCGCTGGCTGGCTTGTTCAGATGATTGACAGAAACAAGCAATTAAATGTAAATCTATATCTATTACTGGGCTTTAAAGGCAGTGGACACTATTGGTAATTACTCAAAATAATTATTGGCATAAAACCTTTCTTGGTGACGAGTAATGGGGAGAGGTTGATGGTATAAAACATTGTGAGAAACGGCTCCCTCTGAAGTGCCATAGATTTCGAGAAAGAAGTAATTTTCCACGAATTTGATTTCGAGACCTCAGATTTAGAACTTGAGGTCTCGAAATCAACCGTCTAAACGCACACAACTTCGTGAGACAAGGGTTATTTTTCTTTCATTATTACCTCGCATATTCGATGACCGATTGAGCTAAAATTTTCACAGGTTTGTTATTTTATGCATTTGTTGAGAAACACCAACTGTGAGGACTAGTCTTTGACAATTACCAATAGTGTCCACTGCCTTTAAAAGTTCTGGTGTGAAACATTATAAAACAAAATTGTGACAAATCTATAAGGATATTATATAGATTCAAAATGTAATTCAACATGTTAGAATCAAGTGAGAACAATCTTCTGGACATTGTTTTTATTTTGACAAGATCCAGGAAAAATACATCTCATCTGTTTGGTATTCTACTTTTAAGTATATTTCATTACTCAATACAAATTTAAAAGTATCTTACAAGACTCAAAGTCAACATTTGGACATAATTTGTTTTAGTTCAAGATATTTCACAGTGAGGTGTTATTATTCAATAACAAACGTAAGACTTAGACTTGTCAAGTCATAGTTTACTGGCCGGACAATAAAACTACTGACGTCGATTTCACAAAACTCGTCCTAACTTAGGATTAATCTTATGACTTAGGACGAGGTTATTCGTCCTAACTTGAGATAAGACGAGTCCTAACTCTTTAAGAAATCGACGGCAGGCCTCAGGCCTGTGGTCCAATGTAAAACTCAACCCTGTCAAATGGAGGAAGGAGATAAAATTGTACTGATCATTTCTCGGCCAGATAAACAAATACAATAATGCACATTGGTGAATAACAATATAAGATGCAACAGGAAGGAAAAAGAAACAGCTGGAGCCCGAATGCTTGCCTCAAAGAAACAAAGTTCCTGCCTAGAGGCTCTCCTCTCTAGCTTGTCCTAAAAAGAACAACATTAATTGAAACAAAAATAGAACATTTATAACAAATATAAAACATTTAGGTAAAAACACAAGATCATTCAAAAGATCAGGGTTGGTGCAGGAACAAAATGGACCAGAACTGCAAAAAAATAGAAATGAATGGCGTCTACATGAGGATTGCTACATCTTACACTGGATGAACACAACCTAAGACGTAAGACATAAGAAACTTTATTACCCTCCAAAAAGAAGGAATTACATTGCTGGCAAAAGTTTAAAAAGCACCACAAATATCAAAAATTACAAAAGGCAGAAACAAATATTGCACAAGAAACAACGCAAAAGTATGGTGATGATGACACACAGCCTTAAAAACTTACATTGTATTTCTTAGGTTTGTTGGGATCCCTGAGCCACATGACCTCTGACACGGGTTCCCGGTGTGAATCGTCTCCGATTCCTGAGCTAGCAATTAGACTATCGTCCTCTCGGTTCAAATCCCACAACAAAACCTCCCCTGAAATCGAGAAAAAAAATCACACATATAATCAGCTGCAACCTGGGCCAAATTTCATACAACTTCTTAAAAACAGAAAATATTGCTTTAATAACATTTTTCTGCTTAAGCAGAAATTACTGCTTAGCAACTCTCTGCTAAGCATATCTAGTGAGGATACTAGTCACAAACTCAAAATCCCACAACAAAACCTCCCCTGAAATTTAGAAAAAATTTACATACATTCACGATAAGTTTAACTAGGTTCTTTTAGGTGCATATACACAACACTCAGGACATACTGCTTTACATCTTATCCGAAGGGCGAAGCATTTGTAAAATTTTGGTTTTCACCCATACACCAATGTGTGTTGGTACTGTATACCACCGGTGGCGGGACCGGGGGGGGGGGGGGGGGGCCGTTGCCCCCCCCCACTTTTGAAAAGAGGAGATTTTGCCCCCCCACTTTTTATCGGAGCTTTGAAAAAAAAAACACCCCCAAAACACGAGGGTTGCTGACAACCCTGTTTGATTATAATCCATACCGTAGTATTTCTCACAATAATGTTATTTATACACAAAAAAAACCCAGCAATTAACGCCGATCTCCGGACACCCAGCCCGCAGTGCAAGACCGGTGGGGTGTTGGTGGTGTGTGCGGTGCAAGTGTGTCCCGCGCGCACCTTGCCGCCCCGCTCACCGCCACGCACAACGTGCTTCCCGTGCGGTGGTAGCATGCACAATGCACAAACTTTGATCTCACACGTGCACGCAGAGCTGCATGGGTTTGTACAGAAGAAGGATCGGACTCAATACACTATTCGTGCACGTTCATGGAGGAAGTTATAATCATGGAACTATAAAAAGGAGAAAATCGGGCCAAGACACATTTAGTGATGCATACTTTCAATGTTAAACCCGCGATGTTCCAGGCCTAGGAAATTCCGATAATTCATTTCGCCCTTTCATAAAAAAAACTCGATCTACAAAACGGGAGTGTCGGGATGCCATTATTTTTCTAGTCGTGGTGAAAGTCGTCAGAGGGTTAGGACCATCCGATTTGTGCGTCTCCCATTTCAATTAAGGCTTGAAAACTTTTGATAAAACCCCGATGTCATCTTTATAAAGGCACCTAAAATATTTATACCTGGGCGTTAGTAGTTCATAGTTAGTGAGAATGGTCGTAAAATGATGTAACGATAACTTTAACTACTCCAAACCATACTCTGTTGACGCGTGCACGTCATACACCGACGACTACATGTATGTCACATTGAATAATGTGTTAAAATTTTCAACGTTAAGCATGCCCTCGTAGCCCAGTGGTCAAAGGTCATAACTCCGAGAGCGATGGTCTCGTGTTCGGGAGCCATCACGTGTAACGTATATATATTTTTTTATCCCCACAAATTAAAAACATTTTGTTTATTTTGATATTTAAGTTCGATTCTTATCCTTAAATCGACAGTGTTACCTTTCCTTTTTCTAAATTGTTAGCCCATTATAACCTGTGTACATGCATGATGTTTGAACAACACACACATGACTGACATGGACAAAAAAATGTGCCCCCCCACTTTCAAAAGTGTTCCGCCGCCGTTGCTGTATACTCAGTACTTTCCCGAGTCCTGTGAAAAAATAACACAGGCATATTACTTGGGTGGGATTCGAACCCAAGACCCTTGCAATTCTAGAGCAGTGTCTTACCAACTAGACTACCGAGATTGCCCGGTAGCTAGAGGCAGTTCAAATCCTATGTTTTGGCAGCGGGTACCGCATTGAAATATAGTAGATGTTAAATTTGCATCGGGGATAAAGAATATTAATTTTGGTTTTTACCCGTACGCATACGTGGTTGCAAAGTGTCTTGTTGAAGGCCTGATACTTCATGGAGCCAACAAAGGCGATTGCCTCCATGCCCTCTGGTCATTGCCTTGGTGCCCCTGAAATGCTCCAGTATAAACTTACATTTTCCTCATAGGTTGCTCTTTACCAAGGAGAAAATGCCTTTGTGCCCTTGCCCTTTCAAAAAGAAAGCATACAGGCATGGGACTCGAACCTACACTCTGCTGGTCAGAAACACCAGAGCCTTGAGTCCATTAACCACTCAGCCAACCAAAGCTCAAAACTTCACTTTAAAACAAAGCAATTTTAGGAGAGCAATCAGAGACTTTGCAGCATTTTGAGATGATCTTAACTCACCGTTGAAGTTTCCTCCAACCAGTGCAGATGGTTTTTCCGGATGGTAAGCTATGCACATCAAGCAGCTCTAGTCATAAACAACAAACACAGATTAAGGATTCTAGCTAAACAAGGGAAAAACAGTTAGCCGCAAGAGTAACTTACTGGCACAAAACTAACCAACACTTACAAAAACAAGAAAAATTTCTTCTTAAGAAAATATCAAAAAATAAAGCTAGAAAATCATAGATGTCAACTCTTGAAAACCAGGGCCCAATTTCATAACATTGTTCAAGCGGAAAGTAATGCTTAATAAGGTCCTCAGGTAACCTGTTTCTGTTAAGCAAGATTTTTTGTGCTAAGCACGTTTTATGCTTACAGGTCTTATGAAATTGGGCCCTTTTTGGGGGGAAAGGGTCTAAATATCACTTTTATGACTCTTTAAAAAAAAGAAAAAAAAAGAAGAGGAGATTTTGGATTTTTAAAACTCACATTCACGTCAACGACTGTGTCAGCTTTCTCTGTATTCATTCGTCTCAGGTCAACATTCCATACACATAGAGATCCCTGTAAAAAAAATATATTCATGTTAATTCACAAAACAGACATCATGAAGAAATGTGCAATGATCTTCCTTTGACCACAGAGAGGGCCCTATTTGAGCCTTTGTATCGGTAATTTTCACAAGTTGTTTGTACTGGAACTCTTTTGTTTTTAAATTTCACTACAATTTGAGATTTCTGTCTTTGCCCTTTCAAAAACGAAGCATACAGGCCTTGGCCATTGAATAGAGATATCTTTATGGCCCCCCGCCCAAGGTAGGGAGACTGCAACTCACTTTATGTTTGCACCAGTCTTGATGGTCCATCCTTCCATACGCAACAGCTAATGACGACCCGGTGGAATTCCAAGCCAGTCTGGTACACTGAAGCTCACCCTTGAGCGGGGCATGTGTGAGTTTACGAAGGCACGTTACAGACACTGTGTCTTCTTCCCAGTTCACTTTGTAACCTAGCATCAAGAAAAATCAGAGCAGGTTGGAGAAGTTTTGGCATGTAAAAAAATAAAAATTGACTGCCAACAACATAGCAATGTCACTTCAAAGAGTAAACCCCTTAAACAGTCCATATGGATGTAGGCTTGGGTATCATCCATCAGAAGCATGGCTGTTAGAGCAGAAAGAACCACCTCCCAAACTTTACAAAGCAATCTTGCTTAAGTGTCTTACTTAAAGACACAAGTGCAACGACCGGTACTGGAACCCACACTCTGCTGATCAGAAGCACCAAAGTTGAATCCGGTGCTCTCAACTGCTAGGCCATGACGCGCCACATGATCATGGCGATCAAGTGGAATGGGAGACTTTCTGGGACGATAGAGGGCAGCAGACTTACCGGGTAAATCCATTGTTCTCAGAATTATGCGCATGTTCAGAACTACGTAAACAATGGAAATTTACCCGGTATGTCTGCTGCCACCTAGCGTTGGAAAGTCTCCTATTGAGTGAAGTAATGATTGTCTTTGATACACTACCCATTACAATCTATTATAAAAGGTGCATAAACTCTATCAGAATCTTAAAACCAGCCTCAGACTTTCAGAAGTGGAGGAAGTTACTTCTCTTTGAATGCGATCAATGACCTCAAAGGTTAGGGGTAATCAAGTTGCAATAAAAGGTCAGAATCATACATCTTAAAGCCTTTGGACACTTTCGAAAAAAAAAAGAAAAAAAAAAGTCACAGATTTACAAATAACTTACAGGGTTTACAGAAGGTAATGGCGAAAGACTTCTCTTGAAATATTATTCCATGAAATACTTTACTTTTTGAGAAAACATTAAAACAATATCAATTCTCGATATTGAGAATTACGGATTTATTTTAAACACATGTCATGACGTACAGAAACAAGGGTGTGTTTTCCCGTTATTTTCTCCCAACTCCGATGACCAATTGAGCCTAAATTTTCACAGGTTTGTTATTTTATATAGAAGTTGTGATACACGAAGTGTGGGCCTTGGACAATACTGTTTACCGAAGGTGTGCAATGGCTTTAAAGGACATAATCCAAGATCTAACTAAGAAATCTAACAGACTTACCATCAAAAGCATGACTTCTTGAGTTACGATCCAACATTTTACAGATTTCTGGCGTGACCTTTTTGATGAAATCTGTCAAGGCCTACAAAATAATTTGGAAAAAATCTGCTGCTTTAACATTTATTATGCATTAAAGGCAGTGGACACTATTGGTAGTTACTCAAAATATTTATTAACATAAAACCTTACTTGCTAACGAGTAATGGGGAGAGGTTGGTAGTATAAAACATTGTGAGAAACTGCTCCCTCTGAAGTGGAGTAGTTTTCAAGAAAGAAGTAAATTTCCACGAATTTGATTTCGAGAGCTCAGATTTAGAATTTGAAGTCTCGAAATCAAGCATCTGAACGCACACATCTTCATGTGACATGGGTGCTTTTTCTTTCATTATTATCTCGTAACTTCGACAACCAATTGAGCTCAAATTTTCACAGGTTTGTTATTTTATAAATATGTTGAGATACAGCAAGTGAGAAGACTGGTCTTTGACAATTACCAATAGTGTCCACTGTCTTTAACTGCTACAGAGATACCTTTTTCGTCAGTCTTTTATAGAGTGAAGAGTGAGCAAACACCTTTTACTTAGCAATGCCAGCTTCAGAATGTTTTGAATGACACCTGGACTCTCTTAGTGAGAGTTAAGGCATAAAGATTGGAGTCCTACCTTAGTATCTGTGGATTTTATTTCATCTTTGTTTCCCAAGTAGTAATAACAAATTTTACATAAAATAAATTGGTGAAAAAAACAATTTATATTTAAATTAAAACAAGTGGGAAAAGTCACTCAAATGTTTCAACTTATAGACATAAAATTAACAAAGTTTCTTAAAGGGCTATATTATTCCATATTATTTGATGAAACAATTTATGTAGCCTTAATACTCACCTCAGATTTGTCGTCAATTAGTTCAAACTTTTTCTCTTTCTCAGGGTCAGTTTGGACCTTTGAAAAAAATGAAATAATTTAAGGACTTCAAACTAGAACACAGATAAAACCATATTTTAAGAAAAACTAAGAGGAACACATTGGCTTGGATCGGTCGAGTTGGTCTTTGAAAAGCGTTTGTAACTGTTTGTTATATACTGCATATGGGTAGAAAGATGTTGTAAAAGTAGAATACAATGATCCACACAAACATGCCTCTAAATTGCACGATTTTCCTTTTACCTCGTCAACTAACACGGTCGGCCATTTATGGGAGTCAAATTTTTGACTCCCATAAATGGCTGACCGTCGCACAGTAAAAGGAAAACCACGCAATTTCGAGGAATATTTGTGTGGATCATAATATCAGTTACTGGGTCTATGCTAAAAATAGAAGTTGAATACCCGAATCTCAGACAAACAGGCAACAGGTATTCATCCATGTTTAATGTTTACTAGTGCAGCTTGGCACGGAAATGATGCAGTGATCGCGTTAATGGTGAAATAGTTGTTCGACAGCCAGGTGTTCTGAGCAAACGTGGCGTCAAAGTTTGGAGTTAGACCCAGCAACTGGGGCGGTGTTCTCTTTTTTCCTGAAATTTTGTCAATATTGGTCGAACTGATAGTGAAAATTTTTTGAAACGGTACAGCGCTCCAGTTTCTGAGTCTAGTTTGGAGTGCTATTCTCTATGAACACGTTCAACACCTGCGCTTTGATTATCATACCTTCACATGTTTTTTCAGTACAGTTTGCGAATCGCCATCATTGGTAAGGATTTCACTCGTTTGGGAGCTGTGCGACTTTGTTGACCTATTAACAGGGATTAAGAATTTAAAAATAGAAAGTTATCATATTCCTGGTGGTTGTAAATTTAAATAAACCCATCAACAAAAGTAAGTCCCCCCCCCCCCTAAACAATTCGCCATAACATCATCATACGGTAAAACATTTTACCAATACAACTAATTAAGAAATAATTCTATGACATGTTTCCTAAGTGTTGTGTGAAAATGAAAGATGTCCATGAATTCATGGCTGAATGAGCTCAAATGGAAGACAAAAACTGCTCTTCTCAAAAGTCACAAAGGTTTATCAAATATACAGGTCAGTAACGCCTGTATCCACCACGCCTGTCATTGACCGCCTGGCACCATCATGGTGTCACCAGGCCTGTATGCTTCGTTTTTGAAAGGGCAAGGGCACCAAGGCGTTTTCTCTTTGGCAAAGGGCACCCTATGAGGAAATTGTAAATTTCTACTGGAGCATTTCAAGGGCACCAAGGCAATGGCAAGGGGCAACGGAGGCAATCGCCTCCGTTGCCTCCGTGAAGTATCAGGCCTGTGTCACGGTCTTTCATTTTCACACAACACTTAGGAAACATGTCATAGAATTACTTCTTAATTAGTTGTATTGGTAAAATGTTTTACCTTACGATGTTATGACAAATTGTTTAGGGGGGGGGGGACACTTACTTTTGTTGATGTGTTTATATTGCTCTAGAAGAATTGCAAGGGTCGTGGGTTCGAATCCCACCCAAGTAACATGCCTGTGCTATTTTTCCACAGGACTCGGGAAAGTACTGAGTATACAGTGCTATTAACACACATCAGTGTACGGGAAAAACCAAAACTAATATTCTTTATCCCCGAAGCTAATTTATTATCTCTTATTTTATAAAGACAAATTGACAATAGAATGGGATACCGCGGCGACGACCTTTCGGATTACACGTTTTTTGACATTACAAAAATACAACTTTTGGCTTGGTTCTTGGATAAAATAAGCATAATTACTAATAGTTATACCTCTCACGTCTCCATGAAGATTGAAACTCAACTCCGTCAAGTACCTCATCAGTAAACATCTTTGAAACAAAACGTGAAACTAGAAGAAACAGAAAACAGGTTGTTGCAATTTCAGATCACCCCGCCGACAAAACATAAACATCAATGGCATGTGGGTAGACATGGTCTAGCCGCCGCCTCGTGTTGTCACACGCTAAATGATAAGGGAATCGTTCTAAAGTACAAACAGACTAAGTTTGACGAATAACCTCCAGCCAACAGAGGGCGGTATTTAACTTACACGGTAGCCAAAAAAGTAATCACTTTCGCTTCGGTGCACTCTCGTACTCCCAAAACCGCAACGTACTAATCCCTATTCAGTGGCCGGCCGCGGACCACACAGTAGCACATTCAATTGTTGACAAATAAGCTGTATCACAACAAGTTTCGACAGTTTTCATTCCGTGCTGATGGTATCAACTCTATGATTTATCTGGCATCTGTTGGTGAACTCAAACGGGTCATTGAGAATCGTGTTTATTAGGACGAATTTGGTAAGTTAATCTCATTTGTTGAGTATAATGATTAATAAATATAAATCAGAAAAAGTGGTAGCAGGACACGGACAATTTTCCAAATTGACATCAAAGGAATACAGGCAGCGCCCCAGTTACTGAGTCTAGTTGAACCCATGGAGGGGCTTTTCCTACCTCGATGGTTGAACACATAAAACCTATATTTCATTGACAGATCAATCAATTTTTTGGAGATTTTCAAATTCACGGGTGTAAAAATCTTAGAAAAAAATGGTTGTGCCTAATTATGAAATATTACTTTTTTATTAGCCCACCTTGTTGGGCTGTTATATATGGCTCTCTTTTTATCAATGGTCATACCATAATAGAATCATGGAATGGCAACATGATAAGACCAATGATAAAACTTTAAGAGAGCCATTTCAGCCAAACAAGGTGGGCTCTTGTGTCCTTCCAGAAACAGTAAGGGAAAATTGTCTGTACCTTGCTGTGATGGCCATGCTGGTAGCCACTTTTTTATTTATTTGCTTTGAAATAAAATAGTATCTTTTTAACTGAATGAGATTACTGCTTTCGGTGAAAAATTGGTGAACAAAAAGTGACGGCAAGATACGGAAATGCACAGTTTATAAGGTTCAGCTTTTACAAATTTCAAAATTCTCATTTTGTAACTATTATTAGACAAAAATAAGTCTTTCTCACCAAACAAAACGTATAGCCAGCTGTTTTGTGTGCCTCGGTACATCCCAAAGTCCATTGTTTTTGTAGAGTTACGCAATTTCATTAATAACATACTTTGGTTTGACATTTTATGATTGAGGACACTTTTCAGTACATAAAAAACATTAAACCACTTAAAGACCATGGACACTATTGGTAATTGTCAAAGACCAGTCTTCTCACTTGGTGTGTCATATGCATAAAATAACAAATCTGTGTAAATTTGAGCTCAATCCGTCGTCGAAGTTGCGAGATATTAATGAAAGAAAAAAACACCCTTGTCGCGCCATGGTCACACAAAGTTGTGTGCTTTCAGGTGCTTGATTTCGAGACCTCAAACTCGAAATCTGAGGTCTCGAAATCAAAATCGTGGAAAATTACTTCTTTCTCGAAAACTACCTCACTTCAGAGGGAGCTATTTCTCACAATGTTTTTATACTATCAACCTCTCCCTATTACTCGTTACCTAGTAAGGTTTTATGCTAATAATTATTTTGGGTATTACCAATAGTGTCCACTGCCTTTAATGGCACTTTCAGAATACCTAAAGAAGATCATCTGACCTTGGCACTGAAAGAGTTCTGAGTTTTCTAGCACAAATCCAAGAGCTCTTTCACTTTGCTAAACAAGTTAACTGGTACTGGTTTATTTTAACCATTCAATTGGAGAAAGAAAGCTGACTATATGGTTCAATCATCAATGTGCATTTGTCGCGGAACAGGTTGCATGCCTATTGTGATGTAAAATAAAATGGCACTTTGGTACCTGATTTGTGAAGTTATTGTGAAAAGAGTTCCAAAACAAGTTTGTGTGTTGAACTTTTGAAACTACAACTGCTCCATAACTGTGTACTTTAAAGGGTCTACATGATTGTACTTTTTGTAGGACAAAAAACACAATGTCTACAGATTTACACTAATCTTACACCGTTTGAAGATAATGATAGTAGAAAGCTGCCCTGAAAATATTAGTTGCTGAGGTGCTGTAGTTTTTGAGAAATGAGTAAAACAATATCATGAAAATAATTTTCGTCTCAGTGATCATGAGACTCAGATATTTTAGCATGAAAAATCCAATTTTCGTGACATTGTATTACTCATTTAATTACTACTATCTGTAGACCTGCCTCCCCACATCTGGTTAATGTATTAAACGGGTAATAACAATTTATGGTAAAAAAAAGATCAGAAAAGGAAAAATACATTTAACATTAAAGGCACTGGACACTATTGGTAATTACTCGAATTAATTACTAGCATAAAACCTTACTTGGTAACAATCAATGGAGAGCTGTTGATAGTTTAAATCATTGTGAGAAAAGGCTCCCTCTGAAGTATCGTTGTTTGCGAGAAAGAAGTAATTTTCCACTAAAATATTTGAATTTGATTTTGAGACCTCAGAATTAGATTTTGAGGTCCCGAAATCAAGCATCTGAAAGCACACAACTTCGTGTGACAAGGGTGTTTTTCCTTCCATTCTCGCAACTTTGACGACCAATTGAGCTTAAATTTTCACAGGTGTGTTATTTTGGGCATATGTTGAGATACACCAAATGAGAAGACTGGTCTTTGACAACTACCAAAGGTCTCCAGTTGTCTTTAGTTGTTGACACCATCATTTGAATTTCATTATCATTATTGATGAACTGTGGTCAGACAGAACAGATGCTGACTATGCACATAAATTAACATAAACTTGGAGGTTTCCAATAGACAAACCCTACCCCGTTCCAGGCCTGTATGCATCGTTTTTGAAAGGGCAAGGGCACCAAGGCATTTTCTCTTTGGTAAAGGGCACCCTATGAGGAATTTGTAAATTTCTACTGGAGCATTTCAATGGCACCAAGGCAATGGCAAGGGGCAACTGAGGCAATCTGTATTTTAGCTGGGGTTAACAACATTGAGAAGGGGACAGGAGAACGGCAGGCCTGATTCTTCATGGAGGCAACGGAGGCGATTGCCTCCGTGAAGAATCAGGCCTGCGGCGTTCTCCTGTCCCCTACTCAATGTTGTTAACCCCAGCTGAAACACAGATTGCACAATGAGAGCCATCATCAAGCTTGGCCGACATTGAACGAGGGCCTACTTAAAATAATCCACAAACATTATCTCTCTGGAAATAACTTCAAGTTAACACACGCCCTAAGCTTTGAAGCAAGCTAGCGTATTAGCGCCAAGGGGTTAATCCAACTTAATTGTCTCGGTTCTCGCAGGATTCCATCGGTATACATTTTTTGTACACCTAGGCTTAGAGAAGCAAATAATGGTTCAGCGTCTTGCTCAAGGACAAATGTGTCATGGCCTGGTCATGACAGGGATTTGCAGTAGCTGCTGTGCCCTCATCTACATGTGGGCTTATCTAGTGAAAACAAAAATCACAAAAACTTGATTTTTTTTTATCTGCACTATATAGACGATGTGACCTCTGACGTCACACAAAAACCATAACATGATTGCGCGCATACCGCTGGGCAAAACCTTTGTGTTTTGGCAGCCAGCTAGAAAGTGTATGCAATCTTACCATGACTACGTGCCTTTTTGCGCGGCGAAACATGACGTATACAGTGTTTTTTCAACAGAGGGCGGTTTGAATGTAAACATTGGTCACATCGTCTATAGACACAAACACAGTCTCAATTTATATTCACTTCAAATCCAATAATTTTGTTCCCCATTACTTCCAAACTTACACAAAAGTAAGTTATATATAGTATTTGAACAGCAAAGCCTAAAAGAAAATAACGAGGAAACAAAGAAATCAAAGAAGTTATGAGGAAGATGTTAGAAGTCCAAGGACTTAAACAAATCAGTTAATTTATTTTCTGTTATTTCCAAATTAACACAAAAAGTTAAATGAAGTATTTAAACAGCAAAGCTTAAAAGTAAATAACAAGAAAACAAAGAAATCAAAGAAGAAATGAGGAACTTATGAAACACCCCCTTTACCTACTCCAGCTGGGGTTAACAAAAGACAAAAGGCAGAAAAAAAACATCTAGAAGTAAATATTCAATGGGAATGATGTTTTACAGGGAGGATGTTGGAGTTTACAAGGTTGCCTAATTCTCTACACCATGTTGGATTATCAGAGAATGTGTCACCAAAGTAGCACAAACTTATTACTGTCACAGGGCCACAGAATAATTTCAAATTGTTTCTCTTTATAATGTCCTCAAAGTGAAAAAAAATAATACTTATATTAATTTTACCCTTACACAGATGTTTGTTAGCACTGCAGTACGCTCCCGAGTTCTGTGAACAAATAACCCAGTTGGTCATTGGAGAAAATAGTGAAGAACACCGGTGGTTTTCACTGTTTTTAAACACCTGCTATGGACTCTTGATATCAAAACAAATTGGTTTACTATGGTTTCAAAACCATAGCATTTGTCGTGAACAACCTTCAAAGGGTCTGGGTACTTTTTGTAGGACACAAAACTAAAAATGTCCACTGATTTACATCACACTCTTACGGTTTGAAGATAATGATGGTAGGAAAGCTTCCCTTACAATTTTAGTTGCTAAGGTGCTGTTGTTTTGGGAAATGAACAAAACAAGTCACAAAAATAATTTCCGTCTCAGGAGATGAAAATTATTTTAGTAGGTTATGTGGGGGTAAAACGTATTTTCGCGAGTAATATTTTAAAGGAAGCTTTCTACCATCATAATCTTCAAACCCTGTAAGTTTGGTGTAAATTTGTCCTACAAAAAGTACCCAACTCCTTTGTATTATTATTAACTCCTTATAATTGTAGACACCTTCGACTGAAATTCATTAATCATTGTTATTATTGATGAACTGTGTTAAGACCGACAAGATGGTGACTACGCATACAAACGAAACTGTTAAATAATGCATTCTGTATTAATTAGTAAACCACAGAAGAAAGGACAAAAATATATGCTAGGATCTCTTGGGACTGTGAGTATACGTTACCAAGATTATATATATAGCAGTTTTAGTTCTGGCAAGGGATACGGAGGACCATGGCCTCCGTAGCTCTGTGAAATTCCAGGTCTGTAACAAGAGTGAATCATAAAGTAAAGAAATCCTCTTTTAAAGGCAGTGAATACTCTCGGTAATTACTCAAAATAGTTTGTTAGCATAAAACCTTTCTTGGTAACGAGTCATGGGGAGCTGTTGATAGTGTAAAACATTGTGAGAAACGGCTCCCTCTGAAGTAAAATGTTTTCGAGAAAGAAGTAATTTTCCACAAATTTGATTTTGAGACCTCAGAATTAGATTTTGAGGTCTGGAAATCAAGTACCTGAAAGCACACAACTTCGTGAGACAAGTGTCGCAACTTCGTCGACCAATTGAGCTTAAATAATCACCAAGTGAGAAGACTGGTCGTTGACAATTACCAATAATGTCCAGTGTCTTAAAAAAAAAAAAAGGATGTAAACAAAACAAAATGAGTGCTGCTATTTCCGACTGCAGTAACAACATTTTTAATCCTTGGCCTCAAGTTAAAATGGGAATATAACCCTTTTCCTGTTGCAGACGCAGGGTTCAGGAAAAACTTGAAGAGCCGTGGCACACCGCAGTATCCTCTACGATCTCGTTTGACGTCATTCCACGTTGGCGCTGGCATTCAGCCGGGAGCTTCTTTCGCTTGTTTTTGTCGAAACTCCAGAACAGCAAGCCGGGGAAAAAAAAATATTCAGTCGGTCCAAAGCTTATGGAGTTTATTCCTTTTGGATAGTTTATGGTTCATTTGCATTTTATTTTGTGTTTTTTTATGAAGGAAGTCTGCTTAGTCGGAGGGGGGTCTCTAAAGACAGCAGTTATGAGAACAACTTCTTCGTAGACGGAATCTTATTATTCAACTTCTGCTCTTCAGGTGGAAAACAAACTCTATAATTTTAGTGTGGATTGTTGGTTGTAGAGAACAAGGTTCCATCATGGCAGTCAGAACTGTTCCATCCTTGAGGTGGTTTCATCTAGTGTTTCTACTCCTGTGTGTGAGTTTAACTTTCCTCGGAGCGTCGGCGACGAACTCAAAAGACAGTCATGATCAGATCATTTGGGATCCTTTACCAACGCAGCCACAATCCAACACATCCAGGGATAATGTAGCCACGGCGCCAAACGGGATATTCCACGTCGCCTCGGAGTTCATAAACGCCGTTTCTCCAAATGAGTTTCCTTTAAGTAAGTTATGCTCAATTACATTATTATTTCTGTGCATTTCATTTAATTAAATTCAATTCAGTTCAAACTCACATTTATTTCCATACTTATCCAAAACAGTGCTAATTATTTCAATTATTTTCAAATACTACTTGCTCAGGTGCGTTATAGTTTATGAGAAATGAGTAAAACAATGTCACAAAAATAATGTTCATCTCGGGAGACAAACAAAATATTTTAGCACAATGTATTTATGCGACTCTCATGAAACATTGCTCTGTGGTTTTCACTTTTTTTCTTTATTATTTCTAAGGAAGCTCAAAAACTTCTATCAGGTAAATTACATTACATCTTCAATCACAGTGAGTAAGGATTCATGTCGCGGCCCAAAACTTGCTTTAAAAGGTACAAAAACCCTTTAAATGTGTACTGTCATCTTGATCATAGAAGGTTTGTTTGTTTGTTTGTTTGTTTTTGTTTTTTGTTTTTTTGAATGATCTTCCCATCAAGGGAACTCGGCAAACTCCCACAAAGGGATATAAACGCCAAGTGGGCAACAGCCAATCTCTCTCATACAAACATTGGTTTAGCATCTATGATTATGAATTACACATCAAGAAATTGTGATTCAGTAACTAGACAACAATATTTATTCTAGTCATTGTGAAATCAGTGGTTAGCTGGGGGATTCGAACCCACAACTTTGTGATTGCAAGTCCTTCAGTCTAACCATTTGGCCAAGGTCTATGGCTGGGCACAGATTTATGAACTTTAACCCAATTACTGCGCTCGCTGACCCTTACATCACAAAGGCCTGCCTTTTTGAGGTATGACGGACGTGATAGGAGTGTACTGTTTGGTTTGGGTGTATACATACAAATTTACCCAAACCTTAAAGTGTTGTAGCATTGTGTTCACCATATCTCAAAAGGCTTTTCCTTTTACCTCGTCGACTAAAACGGTCAGCCATTTATGGGAGTCAAAATTTTGACTCCCATAAATGGCCGACCATGTTAGTTCGAAAAGTAAAAGAAAAAACCACGCAATTTCAAGGCAAATTTGTGTGGATATTCTACTTTTAAAACATCTTTCCAACCATATGCATTTTATAACAATTGGTTACAAATGCTTTTTATAGACCAACTCGTCCGATCCAAGGCAACGTGTTCCTTTAATATAACGGTATACAAAAATCAACGGAAATATACTTTACAAATAATTGTGACACCTAGAACATTAGTTGGCATAAAAAATTAAAATAGAAACAGTAAAGCAAAAAAAAATTGTTTTTATACAATCATACAGGACAAGTCCATTCTAAGATGGCCATGATGAATAAAACTGAACGTAACCACAGGGACTCAAAAGTTCATCAACCAATCTTAAAATGGGAATTAGATCTTTAACAAAATATTACAAAACAGTAAAAGAGAAACTTTGAAAACAAAAAAGTTTGGCCTATGCTGATAAAGAAAAATACCTTTAAATGTGTATACTTAGTTTAGGTGAAGAAAACATACTATTTACATGTACATGCAGCAAGAATATTGGATTGCCTAGGCCTATAGATACAATGAACAATTTCCCATAATAGCAGAGCAAAAAGCTACACAAATTGTATCAGTTGCTACTCAAAGTCATCATATGCTACTCAATATTAGCGTTGAGGGTGCACAAAATGTGTTCAGCTAAAATAATTTGCTATGCAAAGTTGATGGACGAAATCATTCCCTGCTATCACTGTGTGCATCATTTATTATTGTAGGAATGAGTCATGATAATGTCAAAGTGTAACTAAACCCAAGGGTGTGCCCTATTGTACACGTATTGAATATTCATATTAGGTAAAGTACTCTCAATAAACCTGCTGGATGCTTGAATTAACATTTCTGGTACGAAATCAAGGACACAAACCCCATTAGTAAACCTAATCACTGTAGCTTGCAATTACAAGGCTGAGCAAGCCTGTAGAACAAGGAGTGCTCGCTATGTGAACCAAGGCACTGGCAGATTTGGTAATTCCGTTTGGTATGCTTAATTGTCAAAGACCATTATCCTCACTTGTTGTATCTCAACATACATGCATAAAATAACAAACCTGTGCAAATTTTGGGTCACTTGGTCATCAAAGTTGCAAGAAAATAATGAAATAAAAAACACCCTTGTCGCACAAATTTTGTAGGCATTCAGCTCAGATTCAAATATTTTCGTGAGAAATTAACTCTTTCTAAAAACTACATTTAATACTTCAGAGTGAGTCCTTTCTCCTAATGTTTTATACTATCAACAGGCTCACCATTGCTCATTACCAAGTAAGTTTTGTGCTAATATATTTTGTTAGTAAATACCAATAATTTCCAGGGTGGATTTTGCAAAGAGTTAAGAGTTTAAGAGTTTAGTCTTATCTCAAGGAACTTATGGACTAGCCTTAAGTTTTTATTATCTCCTAGAACTACAGCAGTCATTAGTTAGGACTAGTCTTAAAGCCATTGGACCCTTTTGGTTCAGAACAAAAAAAAAAAATTCACAGATTTACAAATAACTTACAGGGTTTACAGAAGGCAATGGTGAAAGACTTCTCTTGAAATATTATCCCATGAAATGCTTTACTTTTTGAGAAAACAGCAAAACAATATAAATTCTCGTTAACGAGAATTACGGATTTATTTGAAACACATGTCATGACACGGCGAAACGTGCGGAAACAAGGGTGGGTTTTTCCGTTGTTTTCTCCCGACTCCGATGACCGATTGAGCCTAAATTTCCACAGGTTTGTTATTTGATATAGAAGTTGTGGTACACAAAGTGTGGGCCTTGGACAACACTGTTTACCGAAAGGGTCCAATGGCTTTAAAGGATCATTACAGAATTAGTTTTTGCTAACAAAAGAGTTGCTGGCAGTGTAAGCACGTTATGTAATCCACCATACATAAACTGACAAACCAGTTGAAGTTTGAGATCGATCGGCCATCTGGGTCACGAGAGAATAGTGAAAAACCGATTACAAATTTTGCATTGCATCGATGCCAAAATAAACATGAATAAAACAACTGAGCGATAAACTCCAAACGCGAAATTAGATTATTTATTTCTCATCAAATGTGACATTTGAGACAGAAATATTTCAAGGGATGTTTTCAACTACACGCATAATCATCTTTAGACCGTTTAAGTTTAATGTCAATCTGTGATCTTCACGGTTTTTGTTTCTTACCAATTCTGTAACGTTCTTTTAACTTTTTGTGATATCAACCCCTGTGCCTTTAAGCCCTAGTCTCCCACAGGTTATAACAAACATTCACAAACTTCAAAATTCTCAAACTTTTTTAGTTCTTCCTGGAAGAGTTTGTAAGTCATTACATCTCATGAAAGTGGGCCAAGTGCAATTCATCGTTCTAGTTCTTGTGGAGTTATTGAGGAAATGGGTAATCAGAACCCAGAATAAGTCGACATTAAAGTATCGCTAACCATAAATATTTGTAACCTGATTTGTTTTTCAGGTTATGTATATTCAGATCTGGGTCTTAACAATCTTGGGTAAAATTTTCATTTCAGCAAGTTTATTTACAGCCAAAGGAAAAATTGTCATCTGACCCAAATTGTATCTGGTTCCTTTTTGGAAATAAACACATTTGATTTAATTGCCAGCAATTCCTGAAAAATAGGGATACTGCATGAGTTGTTGAAATTTGTTTATTTCTGGATTTGTTTTTAAAGTGTGCCTGTGTGTGTTTGCTTACTGAATGTTGTTGTTTATTGTTTACTAGATCTGCTTCGTGGAGTAATCAACGGAACCATTGATCCTTTACAGGAATATAATCAGGTGAGTGGGGATTTAATTTTGTTTTCTTTTTCTAAGGGTAAAAAAAGCCCCCCCCCCAAAAAAAAAAAGAAAAAAAAAAAAAAAGAAAAAAAGCCCAAAACAACAACAAAAAACAACACAAAACCAGCTTCAAAATCAAAAGATAAAACTATCTCCCTAGCTTACATGTAATTAATACAAAATCACAATTGCAACTCAATTGGAATGGAAAGGATTTAATTCAATTCAATTCAAGAATACGTTTATTTCCATACTCACTTGTATGAATAACGAAAGTTACATGTGTTACGGAGTAAAGCAAAACATATCTTTAAGTAACAGTCAACATTAACAAATAAATAAATGGAGTACGGGGCCGTTTTGGTAAGCGTGGCTTTGTAAAAAAACAGCCAGACAGACAAGAAAACAAGACAACCAGACAGACAGACAAAAGGACCGATGAACATAATACATGACACAAAGGATACAAACCATCACTGTTTAATTTAAGTCTGAAAGCTGAATCGCACAGTTGTACAGTAGGTGAAAAATATTTTATGAAGTTCATACTATAGAACAGATTTTTCTGTGAAGTATTTCCTTAGAAAAAAGAAGTCATATATTTGTGAAAACCTAATATGAAAACCTTAAATAAACCTAGCTGATTTTGGTTATAACTTGCATGTACAACCACAATTTAAGGACCATGCATTTTTTTGCTAAAAATTGCTTTCACTGTTTTATTCTGACCCCCACAACCAGAGTCAACAAAACACAGACACTGTCTGCAACAGTATTTTTTACTGCCATTCAATTCCTAGTTTATATACCATTGTACATCATGTAAAGTGCAATAGACCCTTCCCATGAAATATATAAATTACACAGAGCATGTGCGCACTAACGTTTTGGTTGGCAAAATGAGGAACCATCGGGTTGTTTTGTAAGCGGCTAATGGCTGCGTGACGCAGGCCTGATTGTTCGTCTGCTGAGTGCAGATCTCTAGGGCATTTGGCAAACAATAGGGTCTGTTTTTCCAAGCATAAATGCAATCAGCATGTTTCATGGGAAGGGTTTATTCAACCTATCGGTTGCCATACTGTACTTTCCTTCACATTTTAATTTGTATGAAATTATGAACAAATGTTCATAAATACCTTGGACAGTTTCGCTATTCCTGTTGGTGGAGAGCGCGTCACGTGGGTGTGTGTAAACCTTTGTTTATGACTGGTAAAAAGTGTTGAAAAATGGGCGTGACACGCAATTTTGCACCTGTGCTTATAAAACAGTTTCTCCATTCCTATTGGTCGAGAGCAACAGCTGAAACAGTTGTGCCACATCACGCGATACACGCCACGCGCACAGCATTCCCTTATTAGGAGTTGTTTACCCGAGGGCGGCGGAGGGCCTTACCATTTCATAGCTGGAGGGGTGTTGTGTTGAAAGAAATCATTGAACAATTATAATTTTTGCATTTATTTTACTTTTTGACCAAAAGTGTTGAATTGGTTTTCAACTAGTGGTTTTAACCCGCCAAGGCCTAGTTCTTGATAATTTACCTCGACTTCGTCTCGGTAAAATTCTCAAGAACCATGCAGGCCTCTTTGGGATTAAACCACTTGTTGAAAACGTCTTCACCACACATTGATTCCCTTAATAATAATAATTATTGCATTTCTACCACGCGATGACTAGAGCAAGCTAGTCGAAATGGGGAGACCAATTTAAGAACTCACTCCGTAGTAGTGCAGTTGAAAAATCCTATTAGCTGAAGTAGTAGACCAGTCGATTTTCTACCTTGCGCCCAAGTAGTAGTTTTAAAAACAGCAGGACAGTTTCTATTTAGAACTGAGAAGTCTCGCGAAAAATCTAAAAAATCCTCTCCGCATAATCAACAGTTCTCTAAAGAACAAACTCTACCTGGCAATACACATGGTGTTACCGCAAACCAAAATATATTGATACCTCACCAAGCAATATGCCTCAAATCCTATATATATAATAATAATAATAATAATATAACTATTTTATGAGCTCTACCAATGACCATGGCTACATGACAATTCTGTTGAATACCTTTAAGGTCACGGGTCATTATGCATCCGAATACAGATGACATCGTTGCCTAACAGGATATTTGCAACGACTTCCTCAGATATTTGTCATTGTGTTGTTGTTGTTTGGAAGAATTAAACAACCTTCCTTATCTGAATTAATTTAGTGTTATGGTGCGGAAAAAGATAGCATAATGGTGGGAAAACTTTGGAAGATTGCCCAAATGCTTCTGAATTGTATATTATGAGATACAAAACAATCCAGTAAATTTTACTTTTTGAGTCATGGGTGGCGCAAAGAGAACACTAAATGTGATTTTGGGGTCATGGAATGAGGTAAATTTAAGCAGCTAAATTTTTTAAAAGTATTGTTTAGGTTTGAGAATCTGGACATTTTGGGAGATCTTTTTTCACTTTCAGATTGATACAGTAGGGCCTATAATATACATATGTACATTAACTTTATGAGTAGAACAATAACAAAATTTTACATTCCTTAGGACGTTTTCATATTGTAATGAGGAAAAGTCGTTGTACTTTATTTAAAAAAAAATCAAAATGGAGAAGGTGTCCTTTTTTTAAAGGTTTCATTAAAAAAAAACTTGTCCTCATTACATTACCAGAGGAACATTGCCGCACCCCTACAAGAGCAATGTTCAGGGCCTGCGTGCCATTTTGTGGCATGGACCATTGGGCAAGAGAGTGCACTAATAGCTTGTGTAGTTAATAGCCTGGTTATTATGTGTAATTGTTTGTCTCTTGTCCTTCCAGGTTGGACTGACACACCTCTTGGTGACAGTGCAGGCACTTTTGTCAGTCCTGGCAAACCTGGATTGTTGATGTCTTTTTGTTGTCCTCAGTCGTGTAGTACTTTGTCTTCTCTTTTACTGCCTGTCCTCCTTTTTTATATCTTGATGTACATGTATTCCCCTTTTTAATATTTTCCAATCCAGATGTTTATATTTATATAGGCCTATTTATGTTTTTAAGAGCTTTATCCTTTACGTATAAAATTTTTGTATTTTTGTATTTTTATGTGAATTGCCGAATAAATAATAATAATAATAATAATAATAATAGTGTGGGTGTCGCATGCAATTATGTCCTCTATGCAATACTATTCGGAGGACATTATTGCATGTGCAATAATGTCCGCCGGACGGTTTTGTATATGCAATCATGTTCGCCTGGACGCTGCTGCACAATGCAATTGGGTCTGCCCGGACACATTTGCATATATGCAGTTGTGACCGCCCCCCGGTGCAAAACCGTCCATGCAGTAAATTAAACGCCCTTGGACGACGGAACAAGTTCGCCATTATTTTACAAGCATAAGTGCATGTCATGAATGTCATGGGAAATGTTCGGCTGTTGGGTATTTGCTGCAATCATAAAATACGTGAATATTCATGCTGCATACACGTAGGTTCAGTGCATGCACGCTTGCTTATGCGCGCACATACATCAGTCATGTACATGTCCGCCGGGCGTTTTTTGGATAACCCCAGACACGATTGCATATGCATAAGTGTCCGGAGTGGACAGTATTGCATGGCGGACACAATTGCATCTGACATGGGCATTAGTCTCTTGTGGTATTTTGTGGCAAGAGCCAATTGGGTAAGAGAGTGCACTGAAAGTGATGTGTGTACTGTTGTTGACTTAGTCTCAAGAGCCTCCCGTGGTGTTTTGTGGCAAGGGTCAGTTAGGAGTTCACCAGTAGAATCGAATCAGGGTTTAATATATTTATTTGATGTCTTCTTCCTTACAGTTTATTAATTTCTCTGCGGGTTTCATCATCTGCTTTGTCATTGGTATACTCTTCATTATCATCATGCCAATCACGGGCCTGATCTTCTGCTGTTGCCGTTGCTGCGAGAACTGCGGCGGGAAGATGCTGCAGCGTGAAAAGTACAACACGACGTGCAGGCGTGTCTGCTTTGCAACCTTTCTCTGCCTTGCAACGGGGCTGATCATGTAAGATTGAACTTAATATAAAGTTTATTGTAGCTTTATTATTAATGGTAATATAACACACGGCTTATAATAATAATATTGGAGTCTCATATAGCGCAGTATATACATGTACATGTATCTACCAAACAAGGTACTCAAGGCGCTTAGTGTTATACAGAAAGATTGGTCATTAAGTTATGAACTATGAGACACAATTATTTAGCACCTTATAAGGGTTTACAAGGTGCTATGGCGCATACAGTAGCCACAGCCAGGAACACGGATGAGCCCGAATCAAAATAATGGTACTGGATACCTTCGGTAATTGTCGAAGACCAGTATCCTCACTTGGTGTATCTCAACATACAATTCAAGCACAAGATTTGAACTCAAAATGGTCGTTGAAGTTTTGAGATAATAATGAAAGAAAATATTCCCTTTCTCACGAAGTGGTGTGCTTTCAGATGCTTGATTTCGGGACCTCAAAATCTAATTCTGAGGTCTCAAAATCAAATTCAAATATTTTAGTGGAAAATTACTTCTTTCTCGACAACCACGTTACTTCAGAGGGATTTGTTTCTTACAATGCTTTATACTATCAACACGGTTCCATTGCTTGTTACCAAGAAAGTTTTTATGCTAACAATTATTTTGAGTAATTATCAATACTGTCCAGTGCCATAAAGACAATTGTGGTCCAACGACCAAATTGCATCTTGGATTTACAAAGGCAAAGAAGGATAACAAAATCGAAAAGAAAAACAAGTAGGAAAACAATTCAAATCAAATGTTCATCACAAAAGGTGAAAAGTTGAAAAATGCGAAAAAGTAAAATATCTAAAAAATTAAAATATCAAAGAGAGAGAGAGAGAGATCTACAGTGTCACGCAAAAATTAACCGCTCAGAAGCAAACTGTAATATATGGCATTTGAAGGGTTTTCTTTGTTCTCCTTTCCTGTAGTCTGGGCTTGGTTGGAGCCTTCATGGCTAATGCTCGTATGTCAACAGCCATTCAAGGTATCAATGATACAGTAGACACGAATATTATGGATGTGAGAAGCTACATTAATCACACATTCACGGTAGGTATATTGTAATAATGATAACAGTAATAATAATAATAATATTAAGTTTTTATATAAGCGCTTTTTCTCACCCGAAGGGTGTCCCACAGCGCTTCAAATTATTACCCCTGGTCACTTGGCCTTAATAAAGTGCCAGCCGTCGATTTCATGAAACTCTTCCTAGCTTAAGATTAATCTTAGGACTTAGGCGCCTTGTCAAAACCTCCAAGCCGTTCCATTCCGCGTGCATTCTGCGGGAGTCCGCGGATTTTTGTAACAAAAGAACCCGTAGCAACCGGGCAGGTCCACGGCCACGACGGCTCATTTACATGTCAATAAACATGAATATTCCGGGGGCTCCGCGGAGCGACCGGTCGGCCATTGTAAGGTCCAGCTTATGAGCTGACCGGCGGAACCGCGGAGGAACGTAGGTGGTTAACAATGGTTTTGCAGATTAAAAAGCAAAGTAAGGGTGGATGTGTAACTAAAATCCATTTCCTCCAATGTGTGATTTTTAAGACTTGGTTGGGCCTAAATAACCAAAACATGAATTTTAAAAATGGTTGTCTTTATTCCCGGCTTCGACTGACAAAAGTTCCAGGCTACGTGCAAACTCCGTTCCAAGTGGGTCAGAGTATCCAGGGGACAATTTTAACTGTTCATTCTTACTTTCCAAGCGGAAAACATTAGTTTCTTATTTATAAAATCGTCTGGTTTGTCCAATGTCTGAGGGGGAGGAAGCCACAGTTTCAGAGACCGGTGTTTCTATTGGCCATTGAATTTCCATATAGCGCGTAACGAATGTTTTCATTGGTCGATTTTGCCCTACTGCCAGAGCAGCATATTGTATTCAACATCATGGAAGAAAACGTTTAGTAGTTGCGGCGGCGGTGATTTCTTATTAATTTAGCATCGTTTTTCTTGCGGGAAAATTGATTAAATGTGAATGGTTTCAAGTTAAAAATCGATTAAACCCAATCCTGTAACTATAATGGGAGTGTTCAAAAGCAGTGAAAAAGGGGGGGGGGGAGACTGTAGGTGACTCATACGTCATGCTGTTAGTTGTTGTCCAAAGGTCATACGTAGTATCACACTAGCCCATGAGGCTTCTATTGTGTTCAGAAACATTCAGATGAAAAATGACAGGGGTCACTTTAACCACAAACTTATCAAATTTCCTTTGCTATTATTTATAATCAATAAAATACAATCAAAAGTGAGTCAATCATAAACACCCTATGGCATTGTAGGCGCTATTGTCACAGGCCTTGGGTGGATTTCACAAAGAGTTAAGACTAGTTTTATCTCCAGTTAGTAAAGATTTAGAGCTACAAGTCCTGCCGTCTTGTGATCCCCTGCCCCACCCCCCAAAAAAAAAAAAAAATAAAATAATAATAATCAGTCCCTGTAAATTTATGAGCTTAATTGACAGATGAACAAAAGTTTTATTAGTTTAAGTAACACTGGCTGAGCAAAAACAATTTGTGGGAACCAGTGACAATTAAAGTACATTGCATGGTATTTTGGTTGGCAACTCCCATTTCTGCTAAGCGAGTTTTGTATCAGCTGAGTAATTTTTTTTGTTCTGAACCATCTTGATGCTAATTCATTTTGGTTTTACCAACGATATACAAAATGAACATTCTTTATCCCGATGCAAATTTACATCTATTGCATCTTGACAACATTAGACCCTATTCATTTGTCAGATGGAGAGTTAGTAATTGTAAGTACTATTGACAAATATTGTATAAGTACCAAAGTTGTCTACGCAGTACAGGCCTGCCAACGTTAATTAACTAATTTCCTGTTTTGGCCATTTTTCCTCCTTCCAATATAGGAGTTTGAGTTTCTGGCTTTTGAGCAGTTTGGCTATGTGTTCCGTCTGATCGTCAATGACCTAGACAGTAAGTACCTTATTAAGATGTCTCAAGATTACCAACGCCTTCACCAGAAGAAAACTTCCTTCGTTCGAGAGGATCTTTGGGATTTACGGGGATTAGTCGGGCTAATCTGAAAAGTATCGAAATAGTTGACTGAATAAGGGGAGTGATACACAGTCAGGAGTTTTCCATGCTGATAAAACAACCTTCCAAAAATGGAACACTACAAGACGAAGTTGTTCAAGAGACTTAAAGAAGCCTTCTATGTAGTTGTTTTCACTCAGGGCCCAATTTTAGAGAGCTGCTTAAAGACATTGGACACTATTGGTAATTGTCAAAGACCAGTCTTCACAGTTGGTGTATCTAAACGTATATGCATAAAATAACAAACCTGTGAAAATTTAAGCTCAATCGGTCATCGAAGTTGCGAGATATTAATGAAAGAAAAACACCCTTGTCGCACCATGGTCACACGAAGTTGTGTGCTTTCAGATGCTTGATTTCGAGACCTCAAATTCTAAACTTGAGGTCTTGAAATCAAATTTGAGGAAAATTACTTCTTTCTCGAAAACTATGTCACTTCAGAGGGAGCTGTTTCGCACAATGTTTTAAACCATCAACCTCTCCCCATTACTCTTAATCAAGAAAGATTTTATGATAATAACTATTTTGAGTAATTACCAATAGTGTCCACTGCCTTTAAGCACATACCGAGAATGCTTTGTACGAAGCTAATATTCTTGCGTCACATTTGGAAAGACAGTGCAAGCTGATTATTGCATCACCAAATTCGCTTCGCATTCGCAGGAAGTATGAACTGGGCTTAACTTTAGCGCAACGGATTTCCTACATCGATCAGAAACTCAAAATTTAAGACTCAGGCCTGATACTTCCTGAAGGCAACGAAGGCGATTGCCTCCATGCCCCTGGTCATTGCCTCAGTACTCTTTAAATTATCTGGCCAGTAGAAATTTACAATTTCCTCACAGGGTGCCCTTTACCAAGGAGAAAATGCCCTGCAGCCGATTTCACGAAACGCTAGGATCAATCCTAACTCTAGTTAGGACGAGTAACCCGTCCTAACTTAGGATGAGTTCAATGCGTCCTACGTATTTGGATACGGAACTGAACCCATCCTAAGTCCTAAGATTAGTCCTAAGTTAGGAAGAGTTTGGTGAAATCGACGGCTGGTGCATTTGCCCTTTCCGACCAAAGCATACACGCCGAGAGAATTCTACCTTCACAGGTGAGATGTACATTTGCTGTACAACATGATATTTTATGACTCACTCCTTTTGGTAATTGGTATACAAAAGCTGTTTGTAATTTCCAGGTACCCCTTCAGGTTTTCTCCATATCCTGCTGAAATAAATCCCAAAGAGATACTGTCTAAATATAAATTGTAAGCGGGTAGAAATGCTCATATTATTATTATTACACTTTTGGGTTGAACAAAGAAAGCTTGACTAGAGCGGAGTTAACGAGCCGGTGCTCTACCAACTGAGTGATCAGTTGGCGGTATTTCTATTTTTGTGTCTACATCTTTGTTCTGGGGGCCCAGTCACATCCCCTTATAAGGGGATCCTTATAGTGCCGCTTCCCAGGTTGAATTGTAAGTTTAGGTGTGATCCCTAGCTACACAGCTGTTACAGGTTGTATGGCTTCTGACTGGCACCCCGAAACAAAGATACTGACAAAATAGGAAGAACGCCAATATTACAGGTAGATAGCTCAGTTGGTAGAGTGCCAGCATGCCGGGACGCAGATTGAAGTCCGTGGTTAAAGTTTTTTTGTTCTACCCAAAATTATTACAAAATTTAAACCAGTCAGTTTCCCTTGTTGTTTATTACTCTATATTGGTACACTTCAACAGCAGGCCTGAAGTAGCGTAGATTTTGGGAAAAGAGGTAATTTCTCACTCAATTATTTGAAGTCTTCAGGGGTCGATTTCACAAAGAGTTAGGACTAATTCTTACTTGGGACTAGTCCTAGGAGATATTCAAAACTTAAGGCTAGTCCTAAGTTACGACAAGTAACTCGTCCTAACTGGAGATAAGACTATCTTAACTCTTTGTGAAAGCCACCCCAGGCCTGACGCAATTTTTAGATAACTAAAAGCACACAAATTTGTGCTACAAGGGTGTTTTTTCTTTCATTAGTCTCTTGCAAATTAAATGACCAATTCAGTCAGAATTTTCACAGATTGGTTATTTTATACTTATGTTGGGATACACCAAGTGAGAATACTGGACTTTGACAATTACCAAACATGTCCAGTTCCCTTTAAGGATATCCTTGTACTTGTCTTCATGATCACTTCGGACAGAGCCAAATCATAAACATCCCCAAGGTCTGTGTGAAAGCTCATCCTTTAAATCGGAATGAATTAAGGGAGCTTTTGGGGGCTTTTCTCCCTAGATGTCCCGGGGGGGGGGGGGGGGAATGTTTCCCTTTCACCCCTCATCACTGAGAGGTACAGATGGTGTACTTATCTAAATTGTTCATCTTGTCAAATCCAAACAAGGCAAACAAGATGCCAAGAAAAAAGGCTGGTCTTGCTAATGCTTTATAAGAGGCAGTAGTGATTTTAATCGTAGAAGTCAGGGAATCTGACCAAGTTGTACTTTTAGGTTCAGACAAACTGTTTTCTTTTAAAGGACAACATTTTGAAGTTTTTTTGGTGGGGTTTGCAAAGATTTGAGAATTACTCCTTTGTATAAAAATATGTAATGAATGCATACAGTGATGTAGAAAAAAAAATACAATTATGTTAATTATGCTAATAAGTTATCATAAAAGCGGTGACGAGCAATGGGGAGCAGCTGATAGTATAAAACATTGTGAGAAACGGCTCCCTCTGAAGTAAAGTAGTTTTTGAGAAAGAAGTAATTATCCACAAATTTGATTTCAAGACCTCAAGTTTAGAATTCGAGGTTTCAAAATCAAGCATATGAGAGCACACAACTTAGTGTGACAAGGGTGTTTTCAAGTGAGAAGACTGGTGTTTGACAATTACCAATAGTGTCCAGTGTCTTTAAACAGTTTGTATCTCAAGTTTTTTAATGATGACAAACTAATTATGATAATTTAATTGTTTAACAGATGTTGGTGATCAGGTCGGTGGTGTGATCCATCAAGCTCTATCAGCTAAGGTCAACCCAGCGCTTGAGTCGATCTTCATGTTGGCTGATGGTAAGAGTCACAACTCGAAAATAATAATAACAATAACAAATAGTGCCTCACACAAGAGTCTCAAAGCGTCTAACAAAGAATATTAATTACAAAAAAAAGTACAGAAAAAAGAAAAAGAAATACGCATGATTCCTCTTGCGTGTGTGACTTTTATGAGATAACTCTTAACAAAATCAAGTTGAGATACTAACACACTGACACAAGTCAAACCAAAGAATTTTACACAAGTTTGGAAAATTTGAATGTGCCACTATTTATCTGAGCTCTTTCAGTGACAGTTCACTCTCTGTTGCCTCCACCCCTCTCTCTCTCTCCAACTGCTGCCCTCCCCCTTAGCCCCCGTCCTCCATCCCCTACCCCTCTTTAAAGGGTCTATGTACTTTTTCCTAACACAAAACACAATGTGCACAGATTTACATTAAACTTACAAAGTTTGAAGATTATGATAGTAGAAAGCATGCCTGAATATATTACTTACTGAGGTGCTGTAGTTTTTGAGAAATGAGTAAAACAAATAATTTTCATCTCAGTTTTAGCATGTAAAAACGTATTAACCAGTTATGGTTTTGGTATAATATCATAACTGGTTATAATGGGACTTAACATGCAAAAATAATTTTCGTCTTCCTGAGAAAAAAACTATTTTGTGACTTGTTTTACTCATTTTTCAAAAACTACACAACATCAGTTACATGTAATATTTGAAGGGAAGCTTTCCACTATCATTATCTTCAAACCCTGTAAGTTTTAATGTAAACCTGTGGGCATTTCGAAAAAGTACCTGAATCCTTTAAACTTCTCTGGCACCACTCTTTAAACTAACGTTCCTTTACTTTCTCTCTCAGAATCTTCAGGCCTACAGGAGAATTTAGCCGCAGTCAACCGCTCGACCAAGGAACTAATAATGAAAGCAGCCGAACTGCAAGCGTCTCTAGAGATGGCAAAGATGATGATCAACGAAACATTGCAGTTACTTCCCTGCCAACCTGGTCAACCCTGTCCAAAGGACGATGTGAGACTAGAAGACTTAACAACAGCTGCAGATTTCAGAATTGTAAGTCATTTTATTTGTTTATTTATTTATTTATTTATTTATTTATTTTTTTTTTTTTTTTGGGGGGGGGCAGACACACGATGCCTGAAGGCCACTTCAAGATGTTGGCTGCAAGTCAACTATTTTCCAGGGGCCGTTGCCACCTACTCATGGGGCTGAAACAGGGTTACCCCCTTTATAGTCCATATGGATGTAGGCTTCTCCATAAGAAGCCTGGCTGGTAGAGCAGAAAGCACTACCTCCCCAAGTGTCACGACGGGGACTCGAACCCACACTATGCTAATAAGAAACACCAGAGCTTGAATATGATACTCGGCCAAGACATGCCACATAAAAACAATTTTGTTAAGGTTTGTTCTTTATTGTGTCTTGATTAAAGGAACGTTACAGAATTGGTAAGAAACAAAAATCGTGAAGATCACAGATTTACATAAAACGTACACGGTCTAATGAGGATGATAGTAGAAAACACCCCTTGAAATAATTCTGTCTGAAATGTCATATTTGATGAATATAATCAAATTTAGCGTTTTGAGGTTATCGCTCAGTCATGTCAGTGAGTGTTTTATAGTCATTTTTGTTTTGGTATCGATGCACTGCAAAATTTGTAATTGGTTTTTCACAATTTTCTCGTGACCCAGACGGCAGATCGATCTCGAACTTCTACGGGTTTGTCAGTTTATGTATATGGTGGATTACATAACGTGCTTACACTTCCAGCAACTTTTTTTGCTAGCAAAACCAATTTTGTAATGTTCCTTAAAGAAACAAATGGTCTACAGAGCTGCTTTTAGCAGTAAATAGCTCTTAACAAATCTTTCTCGTTTATATCCTTACGTCTTTTTAGAACTGATTGTACTTTTGAGGAAATGCCAAATAATTGAGACGCTTTTAGAACAAATATTTGATGATTCTGGAACAGCTGGGGTGTTGAATTCACACTAGTCCATAGTTGACGTCTGTCCGTGTCATACACAAACACTCTTATCCTGTTGACGCTTTGCCAAATAAACGAACTAAACACATGTTAGCAGTTTATTCTAAACTATTATTATAAATTACTCAGAGTTTTTTCTTTAAAGGGTCTGGGTTATTTTTGTAGGACACAAAACACAATGTCCACAGATTTACACTAAACTTACACTGTTTAAAGATAGTAGAAAGCTTCCCTGAAAATATTACTTGCTGAGGTGATGTAGTTTTTTAGAAATTGGTAAAACAAGCCACAAAAATAATTTTTGTCTCAGTGATCATGAGACGAAAAATTTTCAGCATGTAAAAAATTGTTTTCATGACATTATTTTACTCGTTTCTCAAAAACTACAGCACCTCAGCAAGTAATATTTTAAGGTTAGCTTTCAACTAAAATTATCTTCAAATGGTGTAAGTTTAATGTAAATCTGTGGACAATGTGTTTTGTAATACAAAAAGTACCCAAATCCTTTAAAGGCAGTGGACACTATTGGTAATTACTCAAAATAATTATTAGCACGAAACCTTACTTGGTAACGAGTAATGGGGAGAGGTTGGTAGTGAAAAACATTGTGAGAAACGGCTCCCTCTGAAGTGGAGTAGTTTTCGAGAAAGAAGTAATTTTCCACGAATTTGATTTCGAGACCTCAAGTTTAGAACTTGAGGTCTCGAAATCAACCATCTAATTGCACACAACTTCGTGTGACAAGGGTGTTTTTTCTGTCATGATTATCTCGCAACTTTGACGACCAATTTAGCTCAAATTTTCACAGGTTTGTTATTTTATGCATATGTTGAGATACACCAGTGAGAAGACTGGTCTTTGACAATTACCAATAGTGTCCACTGTCTTTAAAGGGGAAGTGTAGAAGCTATATGTTATGTATGTCACACAGAGCAAGTTGTCAAGAAGAAAATTATTTATAGATTCACATTATTTTCTCTGGGACAGTGAGTTACAGTTAGGAGAAAATCGTTTTTGCTGCCAAAGTGTTCCTTTTGCATACAATGCAGTTGGTTGCCTCAGAGTTGCCTGAATTTTGTTCCCCTAATTGAGTAAAAATGTTTTGGAGGGAATGTTTTTTTAAACTGGTATATAATATGTTTGTTTATCATTTAAATATAGTTTTGATCTAAGTACACTTCTGAATAAAAAAAAAATATCCAATAAGAAAATAATTAAAGGTCCAAAGCTCAAGGTTTGGATATTTGCAACACTGTTGTTGACTTTGTGTGTCAAATAACAATACTTTGACGTCTATTGTGGGAGGTTGCTACACTGCTGCAACAAAAGCAGCTGTATGAAACGGAGCTCTTACAAACGAGAAACTGGGAGTGATCACAGGCTTTATGCAAATCTTTTTGAAAAACACCAGATAATAGTATTCAAAATGATTGTTTTTTTTAAAAACAATTTAAAACCGTTAATTCTAATCGAACTCAATTTCGTAATTTATTAACACATTTTAAATGAGTTTTTGCGAAGAGATCAATTATTGCCATATTTGTTCAAGTGGGTCTTTAAGAGTGCACACAAAAACCCATATGAACGCAATTGTCTACTTTTACAGAAATCAGATTGGCTCAGTTTTTTTATATTTTTTACATGCTTTTCGTCTCTGTGGAATCGATTTGAATCCTGTCTTGGATCGAGGCCTTGCATGGGGGGAATAAAACACACATTTCAGCAAAAAGTGGACCATGCATTCTTAAGTCTGTCCCCAAAACTCTTGCAACAAAGGATATTTGAGATTAAATCTGTTTGAGATAACATCTGTTTGTTACCATGGAGATTCAACTGAGCATGTTTTTCTAGCAGTCGCTTTCAATTTCAAATCGCCTCTCAACAATTCTGTCAACAGGAAGTTGTGTTCAAACTTTCCCTTGTTTGTCATCAGGTCAACTCAATCAATTCAATCAACATTTACTTCCATATTGGTGAACACTAAACAAATGAAGTACAATTATTTAAAGGCAGTGGACACTATTGGTAATTACTCAAAATAATTATTAGCATAAAACCTTACTTTGTAACGAGTAATGGGGAGAGGTTGGTGGTACAAAACATTGTGAGAAACAGCTCCCTTTGAAGTGGAGTAGTTTTCGAGAAAGAAGTAACTTTCCACGAATTTGATTTCGAGACCTCAAGTTTAGAATTTGAGGTCTCGAAATCAAGCATCTGAAAGCACACAACTTCGTGTGACAAGGGTGATTTTTTCTTTCATAGTTATCTCGCAACTCCGACAACCAATCGAGCTCAAATTTTCACAGGTTTGTTGTTTTATGCATATGTTGAGATACAGCAAGTAAGAAGACTGGTCTTTGACAATTACCAACAGTGTCCACTGGCTTTAAGTCAAAGACAGTCAAGAACAGGTCAAGAAAAAAAAATAGTGAAAGTTAAATGAAAAAATATAATGTATTGGATAAGGGAGCAAACTAATATAGGGGCATACAGAAGCCAGAAAGGCTTGTTTTGAAATGCCTGCACATTCTGACTCTCTCTTTCTCTCATATTCATGTTTGTCCTGTTCACTGCTTATTTTATATTTAAAGCCATTGCACACTTTCGATAAACAGTTTGTCCAAGGCCCACACTTCGTGTATCACAACTTATATATAAAATAATAATATAAAATATATAAAATTTAGGCGCAATCGGTCATCGGAGTCGGGAGAAAATAGCGGGAAATCCACCCATGTTTCTGCACGATTCGCTGTGTCATGACATGTGTTTACTATAATCCGTATTTCTCGATGTTGAAAATTGATAATTGTTTTAATGTTTTCTCAAAAAGTAAAGCATTTCATGTTACAATATTTCACAAAAAGTCTTTTACCATTACCTTCTGTAAACCCTGTAAGTTATTTGTAAATTTGTGAACTTTTATTTTGTTTCTGTTCCAAAAGTGTATAACGGCTTTAAAATAATATGCATGTTTTATGCATGGTTGTTGTGTTGTCATTTCCCAGTCGAGGAAGAATCTGCTAGGGTCAAACTGTCAGGCCATTAACTATCTTTTGCAAGATGTAATTAAAACATCCACAAAAGGGACAGCATGTGGTAGTAATAATTCTTGCTAAAAGGTCCCACAAGAATTTCAATGGATATTAATTAACTAAGATAAAGAGAGGGTCGTAAGAGTGACCTGTAGTTCATTTCCTTTGCTTCAACTTTACATGTAGCCAGCTCGATATGGATTAATTATTCTCATTAATTTGTGTCGTGGCAGGAAGTGAATTAAAACTATAATTCACGTCACAACAAAGTTGACGGATTAGTGGGTAAAATATCATCAAATGAAGGACTGTCATTTGAAGAGTTGGCTTAATTTGATCTATCTTGTGGTCAGAAAATAGTGAAGTTATGATCCCTCGTACTGTGTGACTGTTTAATATCATCCACTGTTTTTTTTTAATGAAAGATGAACTATGCTTAACCTGCCAAAGATCACACAACCCATACATGTTTTAAGGGAAGCTTTCTACCATCATTATCTGTGTAAGCCGTGTAAGTTTTATTTAAATATGTGGACGTTGTGTTTTTTTGTTACAAAAAGTACCCAAACCCTTTATGGTGTATTTTCTTTTTCGGATTCTTAAATTTTAGATTGATATAGAGCCGCAGCTAAACAGAGTCAACCAAGCGTTGCGTATCAACATCACAGACCTAGCCACGCGAGGCAGACAAGAGTTTGACCAAATCCCAGAGAGGGTCTTGAATGAAAGCAAAACTGCCGTCAAACGTAAGTGAATATAGTCAACAAGAAGCCAGTCTCACAAATAGGCTTGTGGACAAGTCGTTTAATGTCTGTCTCTGGATCTCTTCGCGTCTTTGACTCTCTCTACGAGTCCCGCTACACTGGCGGTATTCTCACAAGACTAATAATAATAATAATAATAATAATAATAATAACCGTATTTATAACGCGCCTTTTGCCAAAGGAAACAAAGCGCCAGGTATTATCACTGCAAGGAGTAGGGCAAATTTTGAGATATAAGACCTAATCCTTAAGCACCATGTAATGGTTTACAAGGTGCTGTGGCGCAATATGCTGCCAATCCAGCCAGGAACACCGGGGCGAACCCCTTCTCTTTTCGATAAGTGCACTGGGTTCTTTTACATGCGTCTACACAACACATGGGACCAACGGCTTTACGTCCCATCCGAAGGACGAAGCAATGGTTAAGTGTCTTGCTTAAGGACACAAGTGTCACGGCTGGGAATTCGAACCCTCACTCTGCTGATCAGAAACACCAGAGTTTGAATTCGGTGCTCTTAACCGCTCGGCCACGACACTGGCCTCAGCAAGACTACTGCTCTCACGACTACGGTCTAGGTAGTTGGCAGCCAGTAGTGATCTCGCAAGAGCACTTTTCGATCATGGAAACCTAAATCATTACGCCACCACCAGGACTCGACTATCTCACTGCGACAGACCATTGACGACTTGTCCACAAGTCTAGTCTCACAGAGATTCCAAGAGTAAACATTTTGCTTAGCAGGAATCTATTCTTGCTTAGCAGCAACAAGTCACCAACTAAAAGTACCATGGGGGTTTGTGTTGATTGTGTTGCGCATATTGAAATTGAGAAAACAACTGGAATGAAGACTTAGGTTCTCTATAAAAGAAAACTTTCTTTCTAAGTTCTATCAAAAAAGTAATAAATTTAGGGGAACTGACAAGGTGAAAACCAAAGATTTTTTTTAAGGAGAGCAGGACTTGAACCTGTGACCTCTGAATTACCAAGTGAGCTATCCAGTCCAATGTTGGCAGTCTCCCTATTTCGGCAATAGCTTTGGGGCGCCAGTCAGAAGCTGCTCAACCTGTAGCTACTGTATAGCCAGGGATGATACCCAAGAGGTTGAGTCGGGTGTTCATAATTAGAGGTCATTCAGTACTAAAGTCGGTTTTACTCATGGTTCAACCTGATCGAGTTCAAATCTGTGTGTCTGAACGGTGCTAAAGTTAGACCAACCCACAAAAGATAGACCGTCCAGGGAGGGGGTTTATCTTTAGACCGCTTGGGGTTTATCTTTTAACACTGTGTGGGGACAGAATAAAAAAGACCACATCCAATTTAACTCACAACAGATGACCCATTGACCTCCTTAATCATTACGTAAACACACGGTGACCAATGAACAGGACGAAACCGGATGTTAGAGTAACGGGGTTGCGTTTGCTTTGACCTCTTTAAAACTAAAGATAAACCGTATCAGATTTAACTCGGTGCTGTCTTAAATGCCACAAACCCACTTTTGAGGTTTGGCAGGAAGTGTCTGGTCGCTGCATCACACATATTTGCTCTAGTCATTTTACGTTCCTCATCTTAGGATAATATTGTAATATTTCATTTTGCATTAAAGGGTGGCTGCAGTGTTTTTTTTTTAATTTAAACGATTAAACATGACTTTTTAAACCTGAAATATTTTTTTATTTTTTTTTATTTAATGCGCAAGTATTTTAAAAGTGGTTTTCAAAAGATTAGGGAAACTCACCCTGCCCCTAAAAGGAAGCCTTCATGTGACGTCATGTCGGGAACCCGAGCCGTCGGGTCCCCTGGCTGTGTGCATATAGAGAGGTGTGCATTGTGTGGCCTGGTACCTAGGCACGTGTAGTTAGGAACCAGACTCTTTTTGCCGACGATATGTTTGAATTCCCGACGCGACATCGATGGTAGGGGGGGCGGTAACAATCCACAAAAGGGGGGCATGACTTATTCGCTAATTACGCAAGTGAGATATGTCGGGGAAAAAACAAAACACATTTTATTGATGTTCAATACATATATCAGAAATAAATGACAGCAAAATTAACTGTTTTATTTTAATTCACTGCAGCATCCCTTTAAGAATATGGTTGCTTGTTTTTGCAGAATTTACAAATGAGCTTATGAAACTGAGAGAATCAGTTGGAGATCAAACCAAGGAATTCGAAGACCAAATTGCACCAGTAAGTAGAACGACATCTAATGGCAGTGGACACTATTGGTAATTACTCAAACTAATTATCATCATGAAACCTTACTTGATTACAAGTATTGGGGAGAGGTTGATGGTATAAAACATTGAGAGAAACGGCTCCCTCCGAAGTGACGTAGTTTTCGAGAAAGAAGTATATTCCACAAATTTGATTTCGAGACCTCAAGTTTAGAATTTGAGGTCTCGAAATCAAGCATCAGAAAGCACACAACTTTTCGTGACACAAGGGTTTTTTTTCTTTCATTATTATCTCGTAAATTCAACGACCCATTGAGCTCAAATTTTCACAGGTTTGTTATTTTATGCATATGTTGAGCTACACCAACTGTGAAGACTAGTCTTTGACAATTACCAATAGTGTCCACTGTCTTTAACCAAATGAGATCAAAGTTTTTCATGTTATATTTTTATACTGTACATGTTTGGGGATCCCCTACTGGCCTTGTTCGCCTTGGTCAATTGTGCAGCAACCAAGATAGAATATGTATTTTGGTTTTAACCTTATACACCGTTGAGTATTAGCACTGTTTACTCTGTACTTTCCCGAGCTATGTGAACAAATTCACAGGCATTCTACTAGGGTGGGATTCGAACCCACGACCCTTGCAATTCTAGAGCAGTGTCTTCTCCATGGTCTTACCAACTAGACCACCGAGACATGCCCGGTAGCTAGAGGCAGTCTGATCAACAAGCCATTTGCAAGTTAGATGTTAATAATGTCTGGTACAATGACTTGCTTAGTCACAATGTACCGCTTACATTTGAATTCCTCAGACTATAGAGACAGTTGCTATGTCAAATGGTTCGCGGGCAAGCCTTTGCATAGCAACCTCCAGATGAGCAAACCCTGGTACCACTGTGCCACTTACATCCATTCAGAATTGTGTATGGGTGTTCATGACACAGTCTCTTACGTAACAACTTGCCTAAAGTAATGACCAATTGTGTCCAGTGCCTTTAAAAGGATAGCTGATGGGTTTAATGAAGTACGTGAAAGTTTCTCTATCTGTCAACAGGATATCAACAGTGCCATCGAGAGCATATCTCCAGAGTCGGGCAGTCCTAATGCGCAGAGAGCGTACTCCGAACTCGAAACAGTTAAGACCTATGATAAATACAGGTAAAATTAACCTCTGGATTAAAAACAAAAATTCACTCTCAGTGAGATAAGCTTGACACCCATAATCGTAAATGACAAAGCCTTAGAGATACTTAACAGATTGTTTATATTGCCCTTGCTCTTACTGACATTGATTTACAATTTGTTTTATGCTAATCCCTTCAGAAGACAAAACATATTATATAACACCCAAGCAGATCCTTGCCATTTGATTGGAGGATTGTCCGTCACGTGATAGCAATATAAAAAGTACCATTGCACGCTGAGTCACTCACCGTGCGTTTTCGTTCCATCCGAAAAGTACCATTGCACGCTGCCAGCGTACAGTAGTACTTTTCGGATGGAACGAAAAAGCTGAGTAAAAACATCACTGCGTATGCGTGTCTTTGGTAACGCAGCAGTGTTACTGCAATAGTAAAATTACTAGCATTCGGCTTCTGCGTGTCTCAAAATAGCTGTACAGAACGCACATTGTGACTGTTGAATCCAACAGGCCGACCCAAAGAGAAACGGGTGTAATTTCACAATTAAAAATTGTAGGCCTACGCTTTGTTTGTTTTGAAAGTTGTATCTTTCAATCAAAATGACAAAGATCTACTTGGATGTTATATAAAACAAATAATGAATGTTTTTATTCGTGCAATTGTGCGAATATGTTCATTCGTTGAAAGCTGGAATGTTCCATTCACTTCGGCTCCGCCTCGTTGAATAGAACATTCCATCTTTCAACTCATGAACATATTCGCACCATTGCACTCATAAACATTCATTATGTGTATAATATCAGACGGACCTACGAAACATATTGGTGATAGTTTGTTGAAACGCTCGCCCTTGGTGGATTTAACAAAAAAATTGATTTAGACCCCACCGCTAAAATTTACCTAGTTACAACACTGTATCTGTTCATCAGTTCACATTTACTCTCTTGCACTGTCTGTAGGTTTTACTCAGTGATGTTGGGGTAAAAACCAAACTATAATCTTTAAACATACATCTGTTTGTCAGTTCACATTTACTCTCTTGTACTGTCTGTAGGTTTTACGCCGGCATCGCTCTGTGTTGTGTAATTCTCATCATTGTTGTTTGTAACTTCCTTGGTATTTTGTTTGGGGAGTGTGGACGCGACACCAGAGACAGACCAACGGAGAGAGGATGCTTCTCGAACTTTGGTGGAACTCTACTCCTTGCGTAAGTTAATATTGGAGATCTTAATTTAAATTAGTTGAAGTGCAACCTATTAAGCCTGGGCGACTAGTGCGACTAAAGTTGTAGTCAGGACCATTTATTGCTAGTGGATTTGTGGCTACCGTTTTTAACAACTCTGTTAATTGTTGCCGTCACGACTACTACAAAAATAGTTGCAACTACCTGTTTGGTGAACAACATAATTTGCTTACAAAACGAAATCAGACACCAGTGACACAATCCTTCAATTCTCTCAGCAGGAGATTTACTTTATTGCGCCTGCCGAAAACATGGCACAATGCATCTTGGGAATTATAAATTAGCCGTAAATAGTGTCAAAGTCGCGACAATTTTGACATGTGACTAAAGTTGAGTCGTAAATTTCTCTAGGCGCCCAGGCCTACTTGCTACCTACTGCTAAAGAGACCATTGGATTCGATTGAACTGCCTCTAACTACTGGACTAGGCAAGCTCAGTGGGCCAATGTTAAGACAGTGCATCTGCTCTAGTATTTTCAACGTATTTGCGAAGTGCCTTTCTCAAGGCAGTTAGTGTCACGACAAGGATCAAACCCACACTCTGCTGACAACACCAGAGCTTGGGTCCAATGAAATATACAATTATCCTATACAATTCATAAATTTAAGGGAAACTCAACTTTGACTGAAACTGTTTGACTGAAAAAGTTTCACTGAAAATAAATAATCAGAAATGCTCCTTCTATTGTCATTTTTAGGAAACATTTTTGTTCTCTTAACCCTATCTTTGTATTTTGTTTCTCATTATTCTGTTCAGCGCATTATTAATGTTATCATTGTATTTCCATTTCTATTTTTGTTTTAGGAGTGTGGCTTTTACATTCATCTTCTCTGCCTTTGTCATGCTGTTTACTACGCTGTGCTTTCTCGCCGGTGGAGTGTCGGAGAAAGTTATTTGTGAACCTTTGGAGACAAAGTCCATCTTCAAGGAGGTAGCCATTTTGGAAAAATTTTCATCTCTAATTTTGCCGAGTCTACTTCAAGAAGTTTTTTTCTTCTCATCATCAAATGGAATTTATTGAACAGTTTTTTTTATTAGCCAATTAATCTATTTGTCAGAAATGTATTGAATTAATTTGGAACATGATTCTGTGGTCTTGTGGATTTCCCCCTTTAATTTGAGCCCTGAAATTACATTCATGTATGCGTGTACACACTATTGGTTTGCAAGCGTTAAAGGCACTGGGGTGGACTTCACAAAGATTTAAGACTACTCTTATCTCGAGAGTTAGGACGAGTTACTCGTCCTAACTTAAGTTTTAAATATCTCCTGGGAGTAGTCCTAACCTAACTGTTAGTGAAATTGACTCCTGGACACATTTGGTAATGTCACAGGCCAGTTTTCTCACTTGGTGTATCCCAACAAATGCATGAAACGCTGTATCTAATTTCAATATTTATTTTGATATTTTGTAGGTAATTGATTATCCCTACCTGATCTAATCAATATTTATTGTGATATTTTATAGGTAACTGATTATCCATTACCGATCTAATCAATATTTATTGTGATACTTTGCAGGTTATTGATTACCCCTACCTGATCGATCCTGAGTATGAATATTGGTTGAGTGGAGCTCTGTTTAAATCGGACTCACCCCCACTGACAATAGAGAGTTTAATCAAGTAAGTCAAACGTCAGAACAACTTTTTTTCCGTTTCATCTCTGTACCAAGATGAACATTGAATGTAATTAAGTATAATGACTTCAAGCCACTTGATGGGCCTTATTGAGGTCTCTGAGACCATGCGCGCCTTTTGCTGGTCTGATATCAGGGTAGTCATGAATGATGAAGGACAAATATTGTTTAAAATCATGTTTAGCGTCTTAATTTTGGTTTTTCCCGTACACCGATGTGTGTTAGCACTGTATACTCAGTACTCTCCCGAGTCCTGTGGAAAAATATCACAGGCATGTTACTCGGGTGGGATTCAAACCCATGACCCTTGCAGTTGTAGAGCAGTGTCTTACCAACTAGACTACCAAAATTGACTGGTAGCTAGAGGCAGGTTGAATCCTATATGTTTTGGCAGCGGGTACCGCAACGATATAAAAGATGTTAAATTTGCATCGGGGATAAAGAACATTAATTTTGTATTTACCCATACACCGATGTGTGTTAGCACTGTATACTCAGTACTTTCCCGAGTCCTGTTAAAAAAATATTTTGAGTGGGATTCGAACCCAATACCCTTGCAATTCTAAAGCAGTGTCTTACCAACTAGACTACCGAGATAGACCGAAAGCTAGAGGCAGTTCGAATCCTTTATGTTTTGGCAGCAGGTACCGCAACGATATAAAAGATGTTAAATTTGTTTAGCGTTCCCGCCCACTTTCTTATTAGATACCACCTGCTTTTTGTTTGCCTTATTTAAAAATAAAATAAACTGACCATTCAACATCGTCTGTTTTTGCAGTACAGGTAAACTATGTCATTCTGCAATATAATATTATTGTGGTAAATGCATCTACACAGTACACAGACAACCCTCCTACTGACTGACCATTCAGTATCATCCACCGCAGGTTTTGAATGAAAAATAAACTATTCTAGCCCGAATATGATATCATGTGATGAATGCATCTACACAGTACATAGTCAACCCTCCTACTGTCTGACCATTCAATATCATCCACTGTGGGTTGTGGATGATAAATAAACTATGCCAGCCTGCAATATGATTTCATGTGGTGAATGCATAAAGTTCACGGTTCTAAACACAGTCGTTCCACCATAATTTAAACACATGCAGTTAAATCAATTTAAGATGTTTATGACAACTGGATAATTGTACCAATAGTAGGAGGGTTGATGAATATTATTTTGATTTATTTTTCAGTTCCTGCGAGGCCAATGCTGGCCTCTATAGAGCTATGAAACTAAGCTATTACTTCAACATTACAGCTGCATTGGATTACAGACAGGTAACTGAAAATTTAGCCAAATATAATATTTTTTTCAGAATGCAGGATATATTTTTTCCCTCTTAAGGTCTTTGTAGAATAGGTAGGTGTAATTGCTCCCAATGACTTGTCATTGACAACAAGTAAAATAATATGAAATGTTGTTTTCAGTCCTTGGAAATCATATTGCATGTGACAATCTGTGTGAAAGTTTAATTTGGAGTTTTTTTATACTCAAATTTACTGTAAACAATTCGGTAATAAAAAAACTTTCGAATATCAAAATGCAATGTTAATCGTTTCGGGATGTTGCTTTTACTTTGATGTTTTTTTTTTGAGCTGAATTCGGTTAAAAGTTTTTCGGCCGTCTATGTCTGCTGTGGAAATTTTACTCAGTGATGTATTTGAGCGCTATATGAGAAGCCACTTTTGTTATTATTGTTATAAAACAATTCATTGTCATTTTTCCCTTGCGAATCAGCTATATCCAGACATCACAACCTATCTCGATACAATCCAAGTCGATCTTTCTGGCGTTGAAATCATTTCACCAATGACAAAGACTTCCTTGACAGAATTTATGGACTCGGGTGTTGGTGATGTCAATTACACACAGTATCTTGAAGAAGTAAGTAAAATTGGTTTTCAATCTAGAAATTCCGTATCAAAGATTGTAGCAGGCCCATGGCTTTCAGGTTTCTTCTTTCTTTTCTTCAAATCATTCATTTTCTTGTCCAGCCCTTGGGTGGATATGTTTTTTTGCATTAAAAATTTCTTTATTATTATTTTATATGTCGAGGCGTGTCTTGGCTGCCAGTTAAGAGCACCAGACTCAAGCTCTTGTGTTTCTGATAAGCAAAGTGTGGGTTCAAGTCCCGATTGTGGAACTTCGAGCAAGATACTTTTACCATTAGTGTTTTGTGCTTCAGATGGGACATTAATCTTGTGTACTAGGATTGTTAGTGTCCGTAAAAGAACCAAGAACATCGTGGAAGGATAGGGGTTAACCCCAGTGTTTCTGGTTCACACAGCAAGCACCTTTGTCTACAGGTGTCCTCAGGCTTGCGAGCTACAGTGATTAAGTTGACATAAGGCCGAGTTAAAGTCGGTAGCGCAATGGTCGAGCGATGGAAATCTTGACGCGGGAGCATGAAAAGACACAGTTTTTAGGTCTCAGCGATGACTATAAACTGTGTTTTTTAGGATCACGCGTCAAGATTTCCACCGTGCGACTATAAACCGGCCTTTATGAGGCATCTGTTAATTCATTACCAGAATGTATATAAGATATTTAATGGAACCAATGATTATTTAATAGTAATACGAGTAATGTTGGTTGGTAAGCAGTTTGCATCAGCTAATTCCATTTTCTCAATAATAATATTAATAATATGGGCGTATTTTGGTTTGTGAGAAGGGGGCGAGGTTTCAAAGAGAAGAAAGTTGGTATCCACCTTGTGCGAAAATGTGTAGAGTTTTATTTTTAATTAATACTTTGGTGGTTTGGGAAGCTTCATCTTCTCCAGATTGAGGGAGGGGGGGGGGGGTGAGAGCGAGAGTAGTTTAGATCAGGCCTGCTTTTTTTATATTTTTATGCAAGTCGCCAGACATAAAGGCCTGAAGGTCACTCCAAGGTGTGGGCTACAATGTATTTCTGCCAGGGGCCATTGGCACCTATTCCTGGGGCTGAAACAGGGTTACCCCCTTTACAGTCCATACGGATGTAGGCTTGGGTATCATCCACTAGGAGCCACCTACTTCTAGGGCTGAAACAGGGTTACCCCCTTCACAGTCCATAAGGATGTAGGCATGGGTATCATCCACTAGGAGCCACCTACTTCTAGGGCTGAAACAGGGTTACCCCCTTTACAGTCCATACGGATGTAGGCTTGGGTATCATATCCCTCCGCTTGTGACCCTCGACCTCAGAAGAATATGAAATTTGACTCCGTATCTAAGGCGATATCCCTCAAAGATTACAAAGTGACTTTGACTGATTTACGAATACTTAGATTCGTAAAGGGGTTATCAGAGTAACATTAGCAATTAATCGTTGTTTCTTTTAATCCTACAGATCAGGAAAGGGAATACGATGGTGGATTTGTTATCCTTGGCAACACAGTTGGAGAGCTATGCAGTGGACCCGTTACCAGATCTTGTAAGATTCTAATCTAATCTAATCTAATCATATATTGTTTAAATTGCACCACATACAATTATCTCAGCACACTGTTGTACATTATAATGACAATTAAAAGTTAATGTTAAAAGTTGAACAAGAAGAGGTAAAACTTATAGTAAACAACGACTACCATAATATGAACGTAACAAATGTGTTTTGACCAATGACTTAAAGGATTCATAGCTGTGGGCTGCACGAATATTTGATGGAAGATCATTCCATTTATACCATGGGTGCAACAACCGAGAAAGCACAATTTCCATAATACTTAGTCATCGTATAATTCACATGTGGAGGCTCCAGCCAAATCTCACTACTCTGCCTTGTTGATCTCTGCGGAAGGCGGAGACCGACCAGGGGCCAATTTCATAGAGCTGCTTAAGCAAAAAATTTGCTTAAGCACGAAAATAGCTTGCTTATTTTACACATGTTACTGGCCAAAATTTCATGCCATATACATTGCTTATGACTAGTATTTAGCTGTTGTTTACTTAGCATAACAATTGAGTGGAGTCTTGGCCGGTAATCTGATTTTACTAAGCAATGAATTTTTTGCTTAAGCAAACTTTTGTGCTTAAGCAGCTCTATGAAATTGGGCCACGGTCAGTGAGGTAGATTTGGCACAGTGACATTCTCCATTATCGTATATGTAATGGCAAGGATTTTGAATCGAATCTGCTGTTCAAATGGCAACATGTAGATGCCGAAGCACGATCAATATTGTCGATAAACAAGATTTCCAATATTTTGAAGAAAGGGAACTGGTTAGAGGCACTGGACACGCCTGGTAAATGTCAAAGACCAGTATTCTCACTTGAAGTATCCCAATATCTGTGTAAATTTGAACTTAAGTGAGAATAACGAAAGAAAAAATACCCTTGTTGCACAAGTTTGTGTGCTTTCAGATGCCTAATAAGAGTCTTCAGTTCTGAAGTCTTTTAACTACCGTACTACGTTACTTCAGAGAGAACCGTTTCTCACAATGTTTTGTGCTATCAACAGCTTTCCATTGCTCTTGACCAAGTAAGTTTTTATGCTAACAATTATTTTGTGTAATTACCAAAAGTGTCCAGTGCCTTTAACCACACTATTTTGTTTCTTCTTCAATCAGTGAACTTGAGATTTATGTTTTTTTTTTTTAGAAGCAGACCAGGTTACGGGAGCATGCCTTCACGCTACGCAATATTCAACGGGACAATGTTGCGCCGATGCAATCTTATGTGGTAAGGTCCTTTTTCTTTTTCCATTTAGTATCACTTCTTCTGCAGTCGGGAAATCTTCACTGCGGATAAGAAGGGTCTTAAGATGCGTCTTATCTGATTTTCAAAGGTTAACAAAAATCGCTGTGTCCTTTGTTCCAATGCCCCATGTCTGATATTGAATGAGTTCATTGCGACGATAACTGTGTGAAAGCTTACAATAAAATAATACCTTTATTTCGTCCAGGGTAATTCTTGTTAAAAATTGTCTTCAAATAAAACCTTCACCGTTCATGTTATGTAGTTTTAACAAGCTTTGAGGAACGTAGCGACCGAAGAACTAAGTCATTGCCATGCTGCCGCCCGCAATAATAATAATAATGTTGTGTTAATCTTTGAAGATTGACTTTTTTTAAATTCGCGCAAACTGTTTTTTTTTCCCGGCGCAAACTTCAAACAACAAAATTCTTGCACAATCTTCAAAAAAGGCCATCTTCAAAGATTGCGCACGGTATGCGATGCATGAAACTGGGATTTGAAGCTGACGTGTTGATTAAATTTGAGTGTTATAAAAAACCCAAAGAGGATTGATAGAGGTTGGGAATTTGTGAAGAAGGAGTCTCATGTAAATAAAGTTTTAATGGGATATTTGGAGGTAAAATGGTTGTGTTTGATATTATCTTAAATTACTTTCTTTTCTTCTGTTTGATTAGGATTCCTTGGAGGCTAATCTAGACGTACTTCTTAGTAAAGCTAGCGATCTAAGTGTAAGTACGGAGTTGGTTTTCTTGATCAAGTTTCTAAAATGAATTGAACTGCTTCTTGGTTTTATATGTTATACTTCTTTGCTGCATTCCCTTATTAACTGATTATTATTCATTGTTTGTAACCCTCGTTAATGGCACTGGACACCTTTGGTAATTGTCAAAGACCATTCTTCTCACTTGGTGTATCTCAACTTATGCATAAAATAACAAACCTGGAAAAATTTGAACTCAAATTGGTCATCGAAAGTGTGAGAAAATAACGGAAGAGGAAAAAAAAAACCTTGTTGGTCGCACAAGTTGTGTGCTTTCAGATGCCTTGAATTTTAGACCTCAGTTGAGGTCTCGAATTCAATTAAAAAATCTTAGTGAGAAATTACTTCTTTCTCAAAACCTAAGTTACTTCAGAGGGAGTCTTTCTCACAATGTTTGATACTAACAACAGCTCTCCATTGCTCGTTACCAAGTAAATTTAACTGAATATTCTTCTATGTTTATAACCCTTGGTAACTGATTAATCTTCCTTGTTTATAACCCTCGTTAAAGGCAGTGGACACTATTGGTAATTGTCAAAGACTAGCCTTCACAGTTGGTGTAGCCTTCACAGTTGGTGTATCTCAACATATGCATAAAATAACAAACCTGTGAAAATTTGAGCTCAATCGGTCATCGAACTTGCGAGATAATAATGAAAGAAAAAACACCCTTGTCACACGAAGTTGTGTGCTTTCAGATGCTTGATTACGAGACCTCAAATTCTAAAACTGAGGTCTCGAAATCAAATTCGTGGAAAATTACTTCTTTCTCGAAAACTATGGCACTTCAGAGGGAGCCGTTTCTCACAATGTTTTATACTACCAACCTCTCTCCATTACTCATCACCAAGAAAGGTTTTATGCCAACAAATATTTTGAGTAATTACCAATAGTGTCCACTGCCTTTAACTGATTATTCCTCCTTGTTTGTGATTTCTAGCAGTTAGTAAACCAGTCACTTTGTGACCCGGACCTTGTTAACTGATTGTTCTTATTCGTTTGTGACCCCTTGTTAACTGATTATTCCTCCTTGTTTGTGATTTCTAGCCGTTAGTAAACCAGTCACTTTGTGACCCGGACCTTGTTAACTGATTGTTCTTATTCGTTTGTGACCCCTAGTTAACTGATTATTCCTCCTTGTTTGTGATTTCTAGCCGTTAGTAAACCAGTCACTAATGAGAACCATTGAAACTCAAGATTTTATTCAGACAGACGGACCAAAGATTTTCAGACAGGTAAGTCCAGTTTTCTTTGAGTGAGCTTGTTTTCTGGTTATAATTAGTTAATAATTTTCTTTCAAGAGGAAAAATGGGACTGTCAACTTTGAAAATTTAACATTAAATATTATTTAGTCTTCGAGAAAGAATCTGCTAGGGTCGAAACGTCGGGCCATTACCTTTTTTTTTTTTTGCATTAGATATTATTGTGAGGTAAACCATTTGCTTGTGAAGTAGATGTATAATTCTTGAATAAAGCCCCTTTCAGGCGGTTGCTGGTATTTATGAATGGGAATGAAAGAGCAGTGACTCGTTCTTAATTGGTCGTTCATAAATACCTCAGACAGTTTTGCTATTCCTATTGGTGGAGAGCGTGTCACGAGGGGGTGTTTAAACGGTTGATAATGACCAGCTGGAGCTCTGTTTATAACCGGTTGTTTTCGGAGACTACGCAAGGCGTTTCTTGTTACGGGCGATGCGGGCGCTGTCAGTGAGTTGGGCGATGCGGGCGCTGTCGGTGAGTTGGCCGCGCTGTGTGTGAAAAGAAAATGAGAACGTCTTGCATCAAGACTATACACGCACGAACGGAACCGGAAACTGTCCTCTCAGTCATAACAATGCAACACATGGGCGTACAGAGCTCAAGCACGTCGGAAACGGATAAGTTTTACAGATTTCTTACTTTATAATGCCTTTATGAATGGGAGTAAAAGATTAGTGACTTGTTCTTAAACAGCCGTTTAAAACCTTGCAGGCTCATTGCCGTGCGATAAAGGCCTGAGCCTTCTTCACACAGCAACGACCCTGCCAATTTTAAACGGCCGTTTAAGAACTCGTTGCTACCCTTTTATTCCCTTATTTAAGAAGTTGTCTGTTTCATTTCCTTAATTAAATGTAATTTATCTGAAACATTTTTTTTCTTTTCTGCGCAGGAACTTAGTGCATTCACCAACAGGATTCTAAACTATGCTGATCAGTATGTCTTGTATTTTCTTAAAGCGGTAAGTTATTCGTTTGATCTTAAATAGGTGTTGTGTAATGCATGTGTAATGCATGTCTCGGGTTTAAATCCCACCTGAGTGAAAGTGCCGAGTATACACTGCTAACACACATCGTTGTAAGGAAGGGTAAACACCAAAATTAATAATGAAATGTCTGAAACCTTTTTACAGATTAACAATGAAGTTGGAGAATGTAAACCTATTGCCGATGTCTACAACTCACTGACGAAGCTAGTCTGCAACCAAGTAGTGGATTCATTCGTAAGTTTTTGATTTCTTCAACGTAAAGGATCATAATAATAATAATAGTAGGTATTTATAAGGCGCTCTTACACAGGGTACGACAGCGCTTTACAAGAAACAGGAAAATACGCTAACAATTAATGGCACTAATGGGAAAATAGTTTGTCTTTAGCATTTAACCATGGAACAGGAAAGTTTTGAGATAGGATGTGTAAGTGGGCTGATCTTAAGAATGTAGTATCTTTGAGATTGCCCAAAGATGACAAGAAATATTGTCACATGTCCTCAAAAGGGTTTTTTTTTTTTTGTCTGCTGCAAAAACACAAATGTCCACAGATTATTATTAAACTTACAAGGTTTCAAGATAATGATGGTAGAAAGCATGCCTTAAATATTAGTGGATTAGTGGATTCATTCGTAAGTTTTTGTTTTCTTCAACGTAAAGGATCATAATAATAATAATAATAATAATAATAATAATAATAATAATAATAATAATAATAATAATAATAATAATAATAGGCATTTAATAGGCATTTATAAGGCGCTCTTACTTTCTGAGGTGCTGTAGTTTTTGAGAAATGAGTAAAACAATTTCCTAACGAAAAAAAAATTCATCTCAGTGTCACCACTATCCCCAATATTATATAAAAGAACTAATGAGTGATGACCCCGAGTAATAAACTAAATAAAACACACAAAGAAATGACTACATGAGACCATGTTAAATTTAGATAATATATTTACAACAAAAATTATTTACAATTATGTACAACATTGGGTAAATCGGTGTAATCATTAGTTAAACCCACAGTCAATTGAATCACTTATTATCGATTGGCCAAAGCAATCTTCTATCAATTAATGAATAAAAATCACAGATACTTGTACTTCAAAGTTACGGTAGCTCGTCTCTATAGTCTTTAGTCTCCCTGTACGTTCACGTACGATGAATGGCGATTGGCACGCAGTCTAGTATGACATCATACAGATGACGTTAAGTTTAGTCTCCACTTCAGGAGTTCACAGCGGCCCTCGTCTTTCAGTTCATCTCAAATAGGGAGTCTCATGGACGGGAGATCGAAGCCCCAAATAATGGCCATCTAAACAGTAAATAAATAACCGAAATCCTTGCAAGCTTTTTGGATATATCTCAACATAAATAATACAGAGAATGAATGCCATTTGAATGAATTCTCAAAACAGTAACCGCCAATTCACAAATAATCTCCGTAAGATAATCTCTGTAAATTCTGAAGAACTTCTGAATTTCCTTTTGCCCACAGCAACTTCATAATTCAATCTAACGATGTCTGCCCATTCAAAAATGTCCATGCCAATATGCAACTTTAGCAGAGTATCAATAGTACACAGAATTCTTTACACATCAGAAAAATACAATATTAATCATCAAACAAAACTTACGGTTATTGTGCGGGCGAACTAACTTGAGGCGTCTTCAGGCTGAGTGTTGCGGTGTCGACCGGGGTTAGGAAGAATCGTTAATATGGCTCTGTTTTGCCTATAGTTTTTGGATCACAGATCAAACAAGACAGAATTCTTGTTGTCTGTCTACCTGTTGCTTCAGGAAGCTTCACGCAGTTGGTACAGTCTCTAAACACTCACCATCAAAACATGCTCTCAGATCGCCGATCAAAATCGTTCTGATCAAACTAACATTCAATTTCACTAGCAAACTCACTCACTACTAAACTCCCAAAATCAACAAAAGAACAAACACCAACAAACGACAGACTAAACAACAACAATAACAGAACTAAACGGGGACAATAACCACGGCCGATGTATTACGTAATGTACTGAGACAACGAAAAAAGCGTCCTATGTTACACTAAAAAAAGCACTGGAAAAATACAGGAGGGTGCGGTTTGTAGCAGCGGGAAAATTAAACGCGCGCGATTGGCTTAAGGCTATACGTCATGCGGGAAGGCTAAACCAATGTGTTGCACGGGTGGCTAAAGAACAGTAAAAAATAATTAAACGCAGCGCGATCCTGACACTCAGTGAGACCGAAATTATTTTAGCCTGTACAGCGAATTTAAGCTACGGTCCTTTCCTTTAGAAAAGATTGGTAATCTATTGCAAACATTTCCACCTTTGACCCCCTGTACAACGCGGAACGCACAATTTCCATCATTTTGGGAGTCAATTCCTTTTCGTAAGTTTTGACTCTCAAATAAGCAGACAGGATGGGTGCGTGTAAGTCCACTGCACATTGCGCAATGGGTCAATACGCATATTGTAGGATGAAGAGTTGTTCTGCATGTAAAACAAAATGATGACCCCTGATCTTTTATCGTCTTATCTTCCTTCTATTTGTTTTCCTTAGAATGGATTTTGGTTATCGCTGGGGTGGTGCATTATCTTCTTCATCCCGAGTATCGTTTTTGCCGTCAAGCTTTCAAAGTTTTACAGACGGATGCGATTCTATGAGGATTACTACAACGCGTAAGTTTAGCGCTTGCAGTTTAGTTTTCTATTTATCCATCCCAAATCCATATTTAGCATATAACAAATTTGTTAAAGTCACAAGACACCTTTGTTGATGATTTTGTCCGTCTCCTTACAACAAACAGGTTGTGTTTTTTTAAATGTTGTGTACCGGTTCCAGAATAGATGTTTTAGAACCACACATATTGGTTCTAGCGCCTCACATACATATCGGTTCTAGAACTACAACTATTCAGAAGACAGAATAAACGTGCAAACTTTATTACTTATTTGTGTAATATTTTGTTCTGTTTTGTTTATTACAGTCATGACATTGAGACGGTTCCAATGAAGGTATACGGTAAGTAAGACACCATTTTGTTTAACCGAGAACTCATCACAAAGAAATGCATCTTGTTGATCAACAATTTATTTATTGTAATTAATTGTGCGCCTTGGGTGTCTCTATTGAGACAGATATGTTCTTTATAAGTTTATAATTATTTATTTATTATTTATTAATAAAAAACACACAATCCATGTCTTCCTAAGCAAAGGATTTCCCATGAAACACAAACGCTGAACAAGAAGTTATTGTCTTTCTCTATGCTCGCACTATAGGCCTACTTGTGATATGAGATGGGAAACATGGCAAAATGTACATCACATTAAAAAAAAACAAGGTGCTCTTTCCAACTGTTCACAGTTGGTTGGGATATGTTTATATCCAAGACAGTAAATAATAAACCTTTATTGTAATGCAGTAATAGTTGCTCCATGGGCTTAGGCAGTAACTGTGTTTGTGTACAGTGACCAGTCAAGCAGATATGGGTTAAGAATAAACTATAAATTGTAGTAGAGTGTCATGGCTGAGTGGTTAAGAGCATTGAATTCAAGTTCTGGTGCTATGTAAGTCACCGGAGTGTGGGTTCGAATCCTGGCCGTGACACTTGTGTCCTTGAGCAAGATGCTTTCCTATAATTGCTTCTCTTCACCCAGGGGTATAAATGGGTACCTGTGAGGGTAGAGGTTGACTTTGTGTATGAAAAAGCCATCGGAGCGCCAGAGCAGCTCGGGCTGTATACTCCCCAGGGAGCTGAGAAAGATTAAAGGGATGTTATTGGCCCTATGACCAGGGCACTATATGTAAAGCGCATTGATACGGTTATTGTGGAATGTGCTCTATAAGAATTTGTTATTATTATTATTAGTAGTAGTAGCAAACTTGTGGGTACAACCATGTAGTAATTCTCTTTTGAGGAGTTTTGGCTCTGAAAAGAGCCGGTTTGGTCTCGATGTTTCAAACAGTATACTCTGCTCATCTTCAGGAGAAAGCAGATAACCAGATGTTTCACTATTTAGACCTAAACAAAAGTCTAGAAAACATGTGTACAAATGTAATACGACGTATTTACAATCTATAATTGTTTGTTTCACCCTTAGAGTGATGATGACCTATCGACCTTTTCCAGCTACTCTGAAGATAAGCATCTGATCTTTGACCTGTACGGTTCTTATTTCTTGAAGGACACGTTTATTTTTCTAAACGCATAGACACTTTTGGTTCCATACACTTGCCTTTTCTGTCGCAAATAAGATGATATTTTTTAATAAATTAAATATTTCTAAGATTTTTTAATGGTTGTATTGCTTCAGGCTGTCACTCTCGAACAAAGGTTTTGACAAAATGAGAGACCGCAAACATAGGGCGAGATAGCTCAGTTGGTAGAGCGACGGCAAATTAAGGTCGTTGAAAAAGTTTATATCTTGTTATTTTATGGCTACAACAACAAATAGTGCCAAGTTATTATAAATTACCCCACCATAGTGGCACTTATTATTGTTCTTTTTAAAAGTACATTACAAATAGTTGTGCATTTGTATCGTTAAATAATTTTAGTGATATCCAAGGTTTGTTATTGAATGACTTACAAAGGAAATATATGTAAATAATGGACGTCAATCTTAACAAGTAAAAACCAATATTAAGTAATAAATGTGCCATAGTTTTGCTGGACACATTTCCTGACAAATTTCAAAGGTGCATGTAAGCTTCCCTCATATAAAGAGGCCTTCTTATTATTTTGTACATAGAATACTTTTGTGTTTGAAGGAACACATTACCTTGGATCGGTCGAGTTGGTATTTGAAAAACGTTTGTAACCGTTGTTATAAAACGCACATGGGTAGAAAGATATTGTAAAAGTAGAATACAATGATCCACACAAACGTGCCTCGAAATTGCACGGTTTTCCTAATAACCTCGTTGACTAACACGGTCGGCCATTTATGAGAGTCAAAATTTTGATTCCCATAAATGGCCGACCGTGTTAGTCGATGAGGTAAAAGGAAAACCATGCAATTTTGAGTGATACTTGTGTGGATCATTGTATTCTACTTTTAAAACATCTTTCCAACCATATGCAATTTATTAAAACACCGGTTACAAATGCTTTTTATAGACCAACTCGTCCGATCCAAGGTAACGTGTTCCTTTAAAGTCAACTCAGAAATTGTTTTCTAACATGTTAGTTTTTAACCTTATTTATAATTGTGTATTTTGTTTACTCTTTATTCCGGCTGCATGCTTAAGTTCATTTTGATCTTGTCTTGCCAAAAAGTATGTGTATTTGTAGGAGGGTTGGTTGTAGCCTATTGGCAAGGCCTTTGTGGCTTAAACAGACTTGTTTCTACGAATCGACTGGAACTGGAAACTATACACATGAGTGGAGAAGCCACAAGGGCCTTTCCCAACTTACATGGGGGAGCCAAATTTTTTACCAATCATAAGCTATTGGATCAGCATACATAAGTCTATTATTTGCATATAAATTATGAATTATGTATGTTTGAATCTATTGGGTCAGCATACATTAGTCTATTATGCATTGTGATTGGTTCACCTTTAAGCTCTTTTCTTAATTGCATATAAATCATGAGTATGTCCGTTTGAATCTTTAGGAATAATTCAACAGACAAAAAAATTGGAAAAAGCTTAAAGGATTCGCTTCTCTCGCATATGGTCTTAACTTCTCGGTGCTTGGTAGCTACACAACTTTGCCTGAGCCACGATAGCCTTGAGAAAAAGCTAGGGTGATCAAAATGAACATAAAGTCCCTGTGCACAATTTGTTTTGATATTTTTTTTATGTTTGCACACAATTTTCTTTTCTTGGTGCTGAAAAAAGGAACTTTTTAATCTTAACTAAATTTCACAATTTATATGTATTTAACTTATTTAGAAAAGTTTTACTTAAAGCTATTTTTTTTTACATTGCGCATTTCCCCCACAAACTTAGTTTTACATAGTTTTACAAAATGTACGTGCAATACATGTCATCCATCACCGATGGTTGATCAAGTACAAAAGGTTTAGAAAAGAACTTTCAATACTTGAAATATTGATATTGAAGTTGAATTTATCCTTAAGAAGATGTAAAAAAAATCCTTATTTAATTTTCTTTTAAATTGAAACCCTCATACTCTTGGTGTGATTTTCCAGAGAGTTGACCCACCATTTGAAATCTTTCAATTTCACAGGTTGTGTAAGATGGCATAACTGTGCACAGAGCAAACACTTAGGTACCGTGCATTCAAATTATTGTACATGTATTAGTATTACTATTATCCAGGGCTCAAATTTAGGGGGGAAACCCACAAGACTGCAGCCGTCGATTTCACCAAACTCTTCCTAACTTAGGATTAATCTTAGGAGTTGGGACGTGTTAAATTCTGTATCCGAAGACGTTAGGGCGCATCGAACCCATCCTAAGTTAGGACGGGTTACTTGTCCTAATTCTAGCGTTTCGTGAAAGCGGCTGCAGGGCATGTTTATTTACTGGACCAGCGTGTATTTTAACAAGACCAGAATGTACAACGTAACGAGAGAAAACTTTCTACACAGTTTAAATGTACCATTTTAACTACTCTTTATTTGAACATACGCTGAGGGGAATATCTCATTAATTGTATTTTAAAGAATTAAGTATGTTTTAAAACTCAGCATAACTGAAAGATAATTACCAGCCAACAATGAACATCATTTTTTAATATACTGCTACACAGTGAGGTACTTGTAGTCATTGAAAAACACAAGAACGCTGAACTTGTCAAGTCCTGATACTGACCTGGGCCCAATTTCATAAAGCCTGTAAGCACAAAAGTTTGCTTAGCAAGAAATTTCTTCCTTGATAAAAACAGGATTACCGACCAAATTTCCATTTGTTGCACATTGCTTGTCACTGGTATTCAGCTGTTGCTTGCTTATCCTGAAAATCATAGAAATTTGGTTGGTAATCCTGTTTTTATCGAGGAAGAAATTTTATGCTAAGCAAATGTTTGTGCTTACAGGCTTTATGAACTTGGGCCCTGGGCTATAATTACTGGCCTCGAGCCTGTGGCCCCTAGTATCAAATACCAGGCTGACAAAGTTTATATATAATTCAAAACCCACAGTGGATGATATTGAATGGTCAGACAGTAGGAGGGTTGACTCTGTACTGTGTAAATTTATTAGCATTCACCTAGGCCAGCACAGTTCATATATCATGTGAAACCACCATGAAACCACCATGGTACATAATAACGAAATTATGCATCTTATAAAACATCAAGGTTTTGCAGGTAAAAAGCTTATATTTTTATGTCGCCTGTAAACAGTATTTAGATACGTTGTGCCTTATTTTTCATAAAAACAAATAACTGCATTAAATTTTGAGGTATTTATACTGTATACATAACAAGTTTTATTCAGTTAACAGTTTAGTAGATTAATACAGAATTCAAATAATATAAAATATGTTGAACACAGAACAATTGCACCAATAATATTAAATAAAGGCCTCAAGAAAATGTATTTTAATAAATAGTTTAATTGCGTTTCAATTATTGTAGGACTGCAGATAAATCTTTGTAAACAGGGCAAAATTTCATAAAGTCTGTCAGCACAAAACTTGCTAAGCAAAGAAAAGTGTTACTTAACAGAAACAGATTACCTGCCAAAAATCCAATATGTTTACATTGTTGTGGTTGGTTACCCACTTATTTTTTGCTTAGCAAAGAAATTTACTTGGCTAGTATTTTCTGCTAAACAGTTTATAAAACTGGGTGCTTTTCAGGTTCCTTTTAGGTTTCAAGTTGTGCTCTTGAAGTTTGACAGGCCAAAACTATTTGTTTTTTTATCTTTAGCTTTGATTAGCTCAAAGATACATTTTGTACAACAAGGGTGTTTTTTCTTGCAACTTCTTGAGTCCAAATTTTCATAGGCTTGTTATTTTATGCATATTTTGGGATACACCATAAGTGAGAATACAGGGCCCAATTTTAATGGCTCTGCTTACCGCCGAGTTCTGCGCTTACGATCACGATTCCCCGCATGCGTGCAAGTGCCGAATTTCTGCGCTAGCGGTAAGAAGAGCCATGAAATTGGGCCCTGGTCTTTACTCTTTGAAAGTTACCAAACATGTTCAGTGCCTTGAAAAGCAGCTGCTATGAAATTGGGTCAAGAGCATTAAGGCATTTGCTTGCATTGCCTCCGTGAGCTATCTGGCCTGGATTTACTGCTCACTAGACACCATGAGAGATTGCTCTCTCTCCCTGAGTAATGACATAGCCTTCTGCATCTTCGCTATGTCTTTCAAGACACTTTGCCTGACTGATGACTTCATCAGTGATGAAGTCTGTGTGTAAAGAAGGAAAAGGGCGTGTCAGATTTACTGCTCACTAGACGCCATAAGAGATTGCTCTCTCTCCCTGAGTAATGACATAGCCTTCTGCATCTTCGCTATGTCTTTCAAGACACTTTGCCTGACTGATGAAGTCTGTGTGTAAAGAAGGAAAAGGGGTGTCAGATTTAAAATCATCAGAAATGTTCCCTGTTTAATTATAATAAATAAAGACAGTGCATATATTGTGTGGGTACACAGTAAAGTGGGACCTGCACCATTTACGACTATTCCCTTCTAAACAAAATATTGAGGAGGGGGGGGGGGGTAGTTAAACCATCAATTAAATGAAGGAGTAAACGGCATTTCATAAAACATAAGAAAACTGTTATTTCCTTTGATCTAAAAAAGAAAGACAATCTTAGTGGGGATTTGAATGCGAACAAAATTAGTTGATTGATGAGCGGGAGGCATTCCACTGACGACGCAGCAATCATTGGCTGAAAAATCCCTGAAATGCAAAATATGAAAAATAGAAATGCAAAAAATCCCTGAAATGCAAGATATGATTTGTATGCAAATTGTTATCAATTCAGATTCACAAACCTTTTTCTTTTTCATGCTTCTTTTGCAATTTTGATCTTGTTTTGGGCAATCTTGTACTGTGCCTCCATTCTTGGCTGTCAGTAAGTTCACTGGGGAACTTTGGAACTCATAAACATCATCGGGTGCTTTTTGACTTTCATCCCGCAGAAAGATCCCGTCATGTCCACTAAGTGAGGATTCCAGATGATTATCTGCTGCAGGTCCAGCCACCAGCTCATCGGTCGTATCGTCGGAGTTGGGAACAACATTTATTATCAAAGATGATGAAATGTTTGCCGTTGGTTTTTCTAGAGTTGGATTTCTCACCACCAAGTTCTCTGTCTCTACACTCGGTTTCTCCATCAGCGGAGCATTGGAGTTTTTTTCACGTTTTGATTTCAGAGGAGGAACAAATGCTTTTTTGTTCTTGCCCATGTTGATTTCAAATTGCTGTTTTCAGGAAACCAGTAGTGACCAGCAGAGCAGTGTGAATTGTGAGAGTGAAAATGTGGAGAAGAAACATACATGGAACTTATTAGAAATAAAATGTCATGTACCTGGTGCTCTAGATTTTAATTTCAGTTAAATTTATTCATTTTATTTCAAATATTAATTTCATGTTTAACATGCAATTATTATAACATAGGCCATTACAAAAGTACACTAATAAAAGCAGAACGCAGACAAGGTCAAGGAGACAAAAGCTAACCAACACAATAGTTAAACAAAATAAGATACGATAGCCCACTTGTGTGGCTAATAATAAAGAGAAGGTGGCTTTACAGATGCCACACCCCCGGTGATGGAGGATTTCAAAATCTCCTCATTTCATACTGTACGACAGAAAAAAGACAAAATTGTTGGGCATTAAATTATCGTAGCGTCATACGTTATCGACACTCATATGTTTTCGGTCCCCAACTTTGACTCCCGTTTACCGCAAGATTGTGCAAGCTGCACCAGTGACAGAAGCTATGCAGTTTACTCACAGTCTGTATTTTCATCAGGCTTAATCATGCTGAGAAAAAAGTTTCCTGTCGTTGGTTATGCTCAAACATTTATAAAATGATTGATTTTTGGTACTAATCATTAGTACATTATTATGCCAACATTCAAATGAGTCAAAGAAACATCATCCAACCTCGAAAGTTCAAAACAAAATTACTATCTGCTAGATTGAGTTTCATTCTGCTTTAGTCACTAGATGGATCACGTGAGGTGGTTACTATTTGGGATTCTATGGTGTGCCAATATGGGGAAAATATTAAAATATTTTAAGTGAAAATGACAACAAATTTTTATTTTTTATTTACTGCATACTCAGTGTTTTACTTTCATGCCTTATGACATATCTGGATTCTAATATAGTAGCCAAAATGCCTTAGGACAAAAATGTAATTAAATTGGAAAGTTTCCGTATGGCGCCACTACTTTTTCATTCGAAATAAAATAATTAATATAGTATCTAATTTACCCGATTGACATATCCCTTTTTGTAAAAATGAGTGAAAAAGTGGTGGTGCCATACGGAAAGTTATCCATTAAATTTGTTAAGTAGTAATTGAATAATATTTTTGATTTATTTTGCACGCCATACTAGCTTCTGAATATTCAATAAAATACCAACCAATGAAAGGTGTGAAAACATATGTCGTTGCTCCAATGTCGTGCATGCATAAAGCACTGTTAATGGCGGACTGTCTCTCGCAACGTAAAACCAAAACTTTAAAAATTTCAACACACCATGAAGTGTAAGTGTTATTGTTAAAAAATTGGATAGATGATTTGAAAAAAAAAAATTAGTTTTTGATTGTGAACAATTTTCCTGTTAGGCCTATCCTACTGAAAACACATGACACCAGGAATCCAGGATATATAAATAATGTCTTTGTTTGACTTTTTCTTTTGTGAAAAATACACAAGAGAATAAAGAAATATAAAAATAAATCGTACCTAGGCCTTTTGCCAACAAACTTTCTGAAGCTAGAAGAAAGTGTAGCACTGATATCAGGACAAACAAGGAAAAAGTACCCAAAGAAATTGATTGAAACCAATTCCTTTGTAAAGTTGTTGTGTGTAAGAAAAGTGTAAAAACTTTTTTTAATTAAGCGCCTTGTCGCAAGAGGGCAGCATTACCGCGCCTAACCTGCGCCGCAGTCGCTGGCAGGCAGGACATACAGTTATTGGACTGCATGTTATTTTACATTCCATTTTACAACTTTTCTTTTGACGGTTTTTCTTCTCGCTGCTAGTATATTAGTTAACGGCCCAAACTGGAGGTTTATGTTCTGAATTTGCTTCACTGAGTTGTCGTGAAACGCTGCACCACCCCCACCCCCCCCAAAAAAAAAAAAAAAATCCTTTTTTTTAAAACAAAATGTTGTGTTTGCCTTTGATTCACTGTCTGCAGCCACTATCTGTCTTTAAAAAAGTAGTAAGAATTTTTTGTTTTAAATTTAATTGATAAGTTTGGTCATAGAGCAAGGAATTTTGGGTCAAATTGCCAGAACATTTTGTGACAGGACCATAAATCGACTTACAAAAGAGTCAATAAAATAACGACTTGTAATCAGACTATCTTGCAGAGTCGCCGCGAGAGGGCGCGGTATGTCATAACAGTTTGGACGTCGATCATAACATTGCAAAACAAACTGAAATTATGTGTCAACACAATCTGTTTGAAATGATCGCAAGAACCCTTTTCACAGCTTCTAAATAACACGGCTCTTCTTGTTTAGGTAAGGTCCAAGGTCTTTTTTACTTCCTTCATACATTATTGAATTTCAGGACATTTCCCCACATGTTTTTAACGCTAAAAGTTTGGTCATCTTTTTTCTTGGTTGAATTGAATTGGATTGGATTGTGTGTGTTTGTATGGAGTCGTTTGATTTTGAATGGCTACTCCCATTGGAGCCCTTTTCATTTGGTTGTTGTTTTGTTTAGATGACCTTCAGTCAAGGGAACTCGGCAAACTCCCTCAAGGGGACATAAACGCCAAGCTGGCAACAGCCAATCTAGATCTCTCTCATACAAACATTGGATTAATTTAACGTCTATGAATGATTATGAACTGCACCCAGACCCAGTACCACTAGACTAGTTGCGATAACGTAACCCTCCTTCCGACGACCGGAGGAGGGTTACCTTATCGCAACTAGATTCTAGAACTACACAAATCAAGAAATTGTGATTCAGTAACTAGACGACAATATTTATTCTAGTCATTGTGAAATCAGCGGTTAGCTGGGGCATTCGAACCCACAACCTTGTGATTGCAAGTCCTGCAGTCTAACCACTTGACCACGGTGACATTTGAATTGTAGGCGCTGTCCTCCGAGTTTAAATATTAGTTTAGTAACTATTTATTTACGGCTTGTCAATATGTTCAGGGATTTTGTTAAGTCTTTTATTATTAAAACAAAATTAAGTCTTGGAAGCTGGATGCTCCTGACCCGAGTCCTATCCTGAGGATTGTCTGATAGATTTCTTTATTGATGTAGTGTAACCATGGTAACAGTGAGCTCTGATTATCTTGGCCCAGTGTAGTTGCGATAACGTAACCCTCCTCCCGCTGTCGGGAGGCCTCCTCCCGCCGTCGAGAGGAGGGTTACTTTATCGCAACTAGGCCCAGTGACAATATGCTTGACTCCCTCCATTGATAAAAAATAGTTGCGGCAATCGAAACCCTTGAAATTGATCCTCCTGACTGTCGGTTTTCAAAACTAGCTTTACATAGCTCAGTAATGTAGTAAGCAAAATTTTGCACTTATATTCTTATATTGACATCTCGCACTCTCAATGAATTCTGGGTGAGGTCAAAGGTAAAGAATAACAATCAAATCTAACTTAATATTTTATTTTCCACTGCAGTTGGTTTGATGAGGAGAACGTAAGAAGACGTCTGTTATTGCTACGGACATCATCAGGTGGAAATGACAGCTGTCGCATTTATAGACAGATTGTAGGAGGTCGAGATTTCTTTTTGTGAGACTAAAATGGCGGGTTTTCTTGACTTACCCGATGAAGTACTTTTGTATATCCTGAGTTTGCTAAGAATATCAGAGATTGGTTGCATTGCCCAAGTAAGCAGAAGGCTCAATGCACTGATTGGTCAAGATGCTGCATGGCGACCAATCAGCAGACAACTTATCAATATTCAGGAGGATGAAAAAACAAGAGAAAACTGTGGCCACAAAATTGGGTAAGTAAACGTTTTAAATTGGTGCATATCTTACTTCGAAACAACATCTCCAAGCAGCTGGCTTTTCCAAATAACACTGGGAAGAATTGGCCAAGGAGAGTGTCACATGGTGTTTAATCACCAAGCAAGAGCAAGGGCTGCGTCAGCTGAGGAAGCCACAAGCTGCAGAGATCAGGAGGATGCGGGGTCACAAGAGAGTGGTGATTGCAAAACGAAGGTGATTGCCTTCGTGCCCCCTGGTCATTGCCTTGGTGCCCTTCATAGAAAATTACAATTTCCTCATAGGTGCCCTTTACTGAGGAGAAAATGTCTTTGTGCCCTTGCCCCTTTCAAAAATGAAGCATACATGCCTTGGCTCGATTTCACGAAGAAATAAAACCCATTGCAAGACAAATTGTCAGTCTCACCATAGTGATTTGTATTGTGACATCACCCTTTACTAAGCAACTACGATTGATTTGCAGTTACGAATTAATCTTAGCTCTTTGTGAAACCAGCCCCAGGGGCATCATCAACTCAAACTCCGCAACTCGCCCCTAATAGTCATACATATTAGCGAGTGACAGGCTATGCATCAGCTCTGCTCAACTGTTGAATGCTAGGCAGTTTATTTGTTTACATTTTATGTCTAGTTGTAACAGACTGATTCTGTTGTTAAACATGTTTTAAAGCCATTGGACCCTTTCGGTACAGAAAAAACTCAAACAAGTTCACAGATTTACAAATAACTTACAGGGTTTACAGAAGGTAGTGGTGAAAGACTTCTCTTGAAATATTATTTCATGAAATGCTTTACTTTTTGAGAAAACAGTAAAACAATATCAATTCTCGATAGCGAGAATTACAGATTTATTTTAAACACATGTCATGACACGGCGAAACGCGCGGATACAAGGATGGGTTTTCCCGTTATTTTTTCCTGACTCCGATGACCAATTGAGCCTTAATTTTGACAGGTTTGATATTTGATATAGAAGTTGTGATACACGAAGTGGGGGGCCTTGGACATTACTGTTTACCGAAAGTGTCCAATGGCTTTAAGGGTTGGATGAAAAACAACTGTTTTTTGTTTTGTCTTTTAGACGCAGACAGAAGTCCTTGAAGGAAATGTGTAGGATCTCCCTCAACTGGACCAGAGGAAACAAAAAGGAAAATATTCTTTCTAAATTTAAAACTCGGTAAGTGGTTGGTAACAAATGCTGATTATTTGTAAACCCACTTCACTTTTGTGATCTCAAAAAGATTCTGAAAAAAAAAACATGTTATTTTTTTTTCTTTTCCTGTAGCTAAACTTTTGTTGCAAGTATTGTTACTGTACTTTGTGAAATGGCCGAATAAGGAAGAATAATAATATTTATCTTTCTAATGATGCTTTCCTTCAGGTATTTACCCTGGCTTCAACTAGACGGCCAACAACTGTACATGAGTCAAGGGGAGAAAGTCCACAGTTTCCGACTGCATGATAATGGCAGTATATACAAGAAACCATTAGTTTCCTTCCATGGTCAGCTGAATGACGTCACACAGTTTGTTGTCAAGAAGGATAGACTTCTCACAGCAGGATGGTATGTTAGGGAGGGTCTCAAGAATCAGGCATGTTATTGGTTATAGGCACGTGATTGTGGAGCTTATTGGTTATAGGCACGTGATTGTGGAGCTTATTGGTTATAGGCATGTGATTGTGGAGCTTATTTGTTTTAGAAGGACACCAGTTCCAAACCTCCAACCCCAAAAAGTTCCTAAGCACAACAAAATTATGCTTAGCAGAATGAAGTAACCAGTTACTCTGCTAAATGCCATTAGAAGTCCATGATATTCTATGAAAAGTTGCTTAGCACATCATATAATGCTTAGAGAGAATAAAGTTACCTGCTAACATACTATTTTAAATTTGCAATAATTTCTACTTAGGGAGCTTTATGAAATTTGGCGGTGCTGATGAAGACTAAAGTTTTGTAGGGTTTTGTGGGTCGGTATGACTGTCAAGAACAATTTTTTTAAAGTCGTATCAACAAGAAAGCAATCTTGAAATGGTGTAATAGGAAAAGCTTCATTAAAGAAAGAGGCTAGAATAAAACATCTTTTAATTCATTAATTTCAATTACCAAAGTAAATACACCCACTGGTGAAAAAGATATATATTTTCTGAGTTTTTGTGGCGAAACTCAGAATTTTTTTAATAGAGCTTTCCCATAATGGTAATTAAACATCTTGTAACAAAATTAATTTGCTTTCCTTTCCCAAATTTGTTCACAGTGACGCAAGGTTCCTCTTGTATAGCAAGTACACCGGTGCCCTGTTGAACTGTTACCAGCCAGACGAGCAGCGTATATCAGGTTTAAATATCATGTGCGTCGACATGACGGACGACGTGATTGTTGGGGGAGTAAACGATAAATCAATCACCCTTTGGAGATGTAATTGCCAACAGCCGATGAGGTCCATCACAATGTCGGATACTGTCAGGTCACTGCGTACAAGTCCAAGCCAAAGGTTTGTTAACCTTCCTACTATTGGTACAATTTTCACATAGTGAGTTGACTAAAAACTGTTTGAAAACATTCAACTGATGGGTTGAAATTGAAGTTGAATTGAACTGTGTACAGAACCATGAGTGTACTGTGAAGATGCATTTACCCCACGTTATTTTAGTTTTAAATTCGTAAGTTGAACAAAGACAAATTGACTAGAGCGGGACTTGGACCAATGACCTCCTGATTAATATGTCGGCGCTCTACCAACTCAGTTATCTACATGTAGCCCTATGTTGGCGGTCATTCTATAATTTTGTCAATATTGTTCGAGGGTACAGTCGGAAGCCATGCAACCTGTAACTGCCATATAGCCAGGGATCACACCAAAGCCTTACAACACAACCTGGGAAGCAGTAATAGAGGGACCACCTAGTCAATTTATCTTTGTCCCCCCCCCCCCTGGTTTTAGTCTATGTGGTTGGCACAATCTGTTAAGTTGGCACTCATTTGACACTGCATTTCTTTATTGTGTGATTTACAGATCTTTTGCAAGTGGCTCTTCAGCAGTAGCCGATCGACAACCGATAAAAATATGGGATATAGAGAGGTGAGACAAAAGGCAAAATATCCCCTGAGGGAGGTATATATCCCAATTTGGGAAAGTTTATACCCAGTGAGCCATAACAAATTTTAAAGGGTCTATGTACTTTTTGCAGGACAAAAAACACAATGACCACAGATTTACATTAAACTTACACAGTTTGAAGATAATAATAGTAGAAAGTTTACCTGAAACAATGTCATGAAAACAATTTTTCGTCTCAGTGATCATGAGACCAAACTTATTTTAGCATGTAAAAATGTATTTTTTGTTTTACTCATTAATTTTCTCAAAAACTACAGTAACCTCAGTAACTAATATTTTAAGGTACACTTTCTACTATCCGTATCTTCAAACGGTGTAAGTTTTATGTGAATCTGTGGACATTGTGTTTTGTGTTACAAAAAGTACCCAACTCCATTAAAGGCATTGTTAAAAGAGATATCCATTATATCTGCATTGGGAGATAATGGTTCCAATCAGGGTAGAAGTGTATCAGAATTGGGATAGTTTAAGTCATACTCAGTGGGCCATACAAATGTTTTAAAGTTATTATTTTCCCCTAAAGGTATATCAATTTATATCCGCATTGGGCAACCAATAACTGAAGCTCAAACCTGTCTAGTTGGGTTGCCAAAACTCGCCCCAGATTTGTGACAGTTTCCATTTTGTTATCTGTTATTATATCCATAGTGGTAAACAGATTATGACGATTGGACGTAATTGGCGCCATGGTGCCGGTATACTACACATGCAATATGAGTCACCAGACACACTACTCTCTGCTGGTTATGATACCTTTGTAAGAATGTGGGATCTCAGGACAAACTGTATGTAAGTATTTGCGCAAGCCACACCCTTGTATGCGAGTATTTTCAACAGCCATGCCCCCTTGCAAACCCAGGTACCGTTGTAACATACACATTAAGAATTGTGTATGGGTGTTCGCCGTGTTTGTAGTTCGCTGTAACTACCAAAAAGTTGCCCCCAATCATGTGGCGTAGCAACTGTCCCTATAGTCTGATGAATCCAAATTTATGAATCCAAATTTTAACTTGTGATCAAGCATCATTGTACTCGACTTTCAAATCTAACTTGCCAAATGCTTATTGACTATCCCTGGTAGGCTACTTAAAGGAGTTTTGAAACCTTTTGTAGATCAAGTTTTTGGCTATGGCATGAATCCCTCCTCACTGCAAAACAAAATACAAAAAAAATGAATGAAGATTTATTTTTGCTACCTGTAGAAAGTTAAGTTTAATTAACCATCAAGTTTTTGAGAGAAAAGTTAAAAATAACAGAGCAATGTTTTCAGGAGAGTCACATCGATTCATTGTAGATGCTAAAGTAATTTTTGGGGAATTGTTTTACTTATTAATTTCTGAAAAACTAAAGCATCTCAGCTAGTAATGTTTTAAGGGAAGCTTTCTAATATCATTATCTATAATTAAACCATGTAAATTTAATGTAAATCTGAGACAAAATGTGTTTTAAGTAATTGTTCCAGTGGCCTTATATTTATTCCTGTTTGATTTTTATCTGCAGATTACCGGTCATTGAATTGGAAGATCCACACGACTACACTGTGTACTGTATTCAGTCTGACGGCAAATATCTGATCGCTAGCGGTACAGCGCTATGGGGTGTGGCCAGACTCTGGGATAAACGCATGAATAAAACATTACAGGTAAACATGCGTGTGTAACATTTCTTTTGGGAGGAGCAGCGTTGGCTCTGAAAAGAGGTCTTCATGTTTTGTGCACTCTGCTTGTCTGTCATTTATTATGTTCTTCTTAGGTGTGTGTGATAAGAGGCTATGGAATTCCATGTGTAATACTTAGAAATCATTTTTTTTGGCATTGTTTAACCTCCAAGATGGCAGCACGATGACTTTAGTTAGTTCCAACACCCTGAGTCATGTTAGTGTATTTTCCTAATGCTAACCCTGAATCCCTAGTTCACACGGTTTTTTGGAACATTATGGTTGTAAAATGTAGCACTCACAATGACATCAATGCATAAGGTCCATCAATGATTGCCAGCATATTGCGCCACAGCACCTTGTAAACCATATACATGGTGCTGTGCAAAAGGAGTATAATTCAAACGTAGCCCCACATACCTTGCAGGAAAATACTGTATGTTAAAGTGCCTTGAACGTCACTGAATACGCCCGCTATAAAAATATAAGAAGCCACTTTTATAATTAAGAGGTTATTAAAGGAACACGTTGCCTTGGATCGGTCGAGTTGGTCTTTGAAAAGCATTTGCAACCGTTTGTTGTAAAATGCATATGGTTAGAAAGATATTTTAGAAGTAGAATATAATGATCCACACAAGTATCACTCGAAATTGCTTGGTTTTCCTTTTACCTCGTTGACAAACACGGTCGGCCATTTATGGGAGTCAAAATTTTGACTCTCATAAATGGCCGATCGTGTTAGTTCACAAAGTAAAGGGAAACCCACGCAATTTCGAAGCAAATGTGTGTGGATCATTGTATTATACTTTTAAAACATCTTTCTAATCATATGCATTCTATAACAAACGGTTACAAACGCTTTTCAAAGAACAACTCGACCAATCCAAGGCAACGTGTTCCTTTAAAGGCAGTGGACACTATTGGTAATTACTCAAAATAATTATTGGCATAAAACCTTTCTTGGTGCAGGTAATGGGGAGAGGTTGATGGTAAAAAATAAAACATTGTGAGAAACGGCTCCTTCTGAAGTGCCATAGTTTTCGAGAAAGAAGTAATTTTCCACGAGTTTGATTTTGAGACCTCAGATTTAGAACTTGAGGTCTCGAAATCAACCATCTAAACGCACACAACTTCGTGTGACAAGGGTTATTTTTCTTTCATTATTATCTCGCAACTTCGATGACCGATTGAGCTCAAATTTTCACAGGTTTGTTGTTTTATGCATATGTTGAGATACACCAACTGTGAAGGCTAGTCTTTGACAATTACCAATAGTGTCCACTGCCTTTAAACCAACACGACAGCTTAAGTAATTTTTGTTTTCTTCTTATTTACTTCACAGAGTTTCTTCATCGGGCGAGGGAGCAATAGTCCAGTCTATAGCCTTCAGTTTAACACTACTCACATGTACGTTGCTTTATCAAACTCACTCAGGGCTTTGAGTTTCACTGGGAGGTGATACATGGAGTTAACTTTTGGTGACAATATCTTGCACTCAGGAAAATTACAGCTGGAAACAGGCGCTCCAGCATCGCGCCAAACCAAACTATCAAATTAAGTACTTGAACAGTTTTGAGTGTATCTGAAAGTCAATACAGTGTTGGCCTATACATTGCTATATGGGGGGACAGAATATCTGGCGGACGGATTTCCGTGGGACACCTAAACTACCGATTCTCAACTGATGAAAACCACCATACTCACTGTGACTCACTAAAGGCAATGGACACTATTGGTAATTACTCAAAATAATTATTAGCATAAAACCTTACTTGCAAAAAATAGTTAATGGCCTGACGTTTCGACCCTAGCAGAGTCTTTCTCGAAGGCTAAATGACAACACAACAAACATGAACAGGTAACAAAGTACTTGGTAACAAGTAATGGGGAAAGGTTGATAGTATAAAACATTGTGAGAAACGGCTCCCTCTGAAGTGAAGTAGTTTTCAAAAAAGAAGTAATTTCCCACAAATTTGATTTCGAGACCTCAGATTTAGAATTTGAGGTCTCGAAATCAAGCATCTGAAAGCACACAACTTCGTGTGATAAGGGTGTATTTTCTTTCATTATAATCTCGCAACTTCTACCTTTTTCACAGGTTTGTTATTTATATGCATATGCTGAGATACACCAAGTGGGAAGACTGGTCTTTGACAATTACCAATAGTGTCCAGTGTCTTTAATCTTAGTTGGGCAGCCCCCTGGCCCAACTTTGGTGCGCGTGCTTTAAAATTGGGGATAACTGCACATCATCAATTGGTGAAAGTTTTTTAACTTGCACTTTCTTTTCAGTTGAAAGTGTGAATGTCTAAGTACATGTATTTGTATTGGGCTTTTGGAGAAAATTAAAAATCAATTGGGACTTTTGTTTTTAAATTTTGAGATTTTAGCTTTGAAAATATTACCTATTTATTCTTGTATTTATAAAAGAAAATATTTAAAAAGAGTAAACTTATTTACAGTTATTTGAATTAAGAGGTTGAAAAGTGTTGCTATGATATCATATTAAAGGTTGAAATAGTTAATTTAGAAATTAAAAACACAGTGGAGGATATGGTATGGTCACAGTAGGCCTGCGCCCTTAACCAGGGACCCGTGTTTGCACCGCTCGTGTGAAAGGGGCTTTAGTTAGACTTGTGGACAAGTCGTTAATGGTCCCACGTGTGAGATAGTCGAGTTGTGGCCGTGCTATGGCGAGATCACTGCTCTCGCGCGAACTGCTGGTTCCTGACTTCGGAACCGTAGTCGTGACAGCAGTGGTAGAATACCGCAGGAATCGCGGGGAGAGTCGGAACGCTATCACCGCGACAGACATTTAAAGACTTGTCCACAAGTCTATGCTTTTGTAGATGCATTTACCACATGATACCATATTGTAGGCTGGATCAATCATTCAATCCGCACGGTGGGTGATATTGAATGATAAGACAGTAGGGGGTTGACTGTGTACTGCTATCTCTAATGAGTTGGGGGGTTCTGAAAAGAACTGTTGGTTTCAACTCTACGTTTCGATCAGTATGCTCCGATCGTCTTCGGGAGAACGAAGAAAAATCATATTGCAGGCCGACAGTTTTATTTGCGGCTCCAAACCACAGTGGAGCAAGACAATATTGAATGGTCATATAGTACAAGGGTTACAAGTATAATACTTGATTGTTTTTTGGGTGAGGTAAGTTTTTTTTAATAAATAAGCATGGAAGTTTTCTGCAAAAGTGTTTTAAAATATTTGGTCCAAGAAGTTGAATAACTCTATCCTTCAAGGAGAAGTAAAAGTGAATTACTTATTAGAAATGGAACAAATGTTCAAAACTTAACAATGGACTGGAAAATAAAAGACACTCGTGACCCAATAAACAAATGTGTTCAACATGTTTTTTATTTTGTTATGAATAAACTTGGGATGTCAACAAAATATAGTTCTTCCAAACCCAAGTCTTCCATTTGAATATTTTATAAATTAACACTTTAAGCTTACTTACGTAGAAATGATTTTTAGTGGCGTTTTTGATTTTATAATATATATGTGTGTATAATGATTATAAATGCATCTAAAGATTAAATTATAGAACTTAAATACTTAACAATAAAAAGGTTGAGAAACAATAACACTACAAGCAGAAGAATAATGGAAGCGACACTGCGTGATAATGACTTCATTATTCCTCCTCAATTTGGCTTCAGATGTATGGAATATAACATTAATAAAGTTAAACTAAAATTAGAAATAAAAAGAGGAGGTTAAGATTGATGTTATGTGAAAAAAAAAGTGATTTTAATCATTAAACTGTTTTAATGCGAAACCTGTGAATTACTGTGGATGAACTGGTTAATGACCACCTTCAATTTTTCCACAAAAAAACATCAAAGAATTCCTTGTAAACTTTACATAACAGATTTAATGGTGCCAGTTAAAACCTGTTAGTAGTTCCCATCCGGAACTCTCTTATAGCCAAAAACAAGCAGGAAACCTTTTGTTAGTTACCTGGGCCCAATTTTATCAAGCTGTTGAGCAGAAAATACTGCATAGCAAGTTTCTTTGCTAAGCACCAGTTGCAACAATGTCAGCTTTATGGAATCTTGGCAGGTAACCAGTTTCTGTTTCGCAATATTTTTCCTTTGCTTAGCAAGTTTGTCTGCATGAAATTGGGCATTAGTAGGATCCCCCTATGTGACTAGTCAAAGAGACATGTTGGAACCTTGTTTGGTAATGTACAATCCAGGGGCCAATTTCATAGAGCTGCTTAAGCAAAAAATTTAGGCTCAATTGGTCATCGGGGTCGGGAGAAAATAACGGGAAAACCCACCTTTGTTTCCGCACATTTCGCCATGTCATGACATGTGTTTAAAATAAATCCGTTATTCTCGATATCGAGAATTGATTATTGTTTTAATGTTTTCTCAAAAAGTAAAGCATTTCATGGAATAATATTTCAAGGGAAGTCTTTCACCAATACCTTCTGTAAACCCTGTAAGTTATTTGTAAATCTGTGAACTTTTAATTTTTGTTAAGGTTTTAAGGCAGGGGTTATAATACTTTTGGTAATTACTCCACACAGTAATGACTATAAAAAATTACTTGTTAGAAGAGCAATGCAAAACTGTTGAGCGTATAAAACATTGCAAGACACTACCCCCTTTAAAGTAATGTTGTTAGGGAAAGAGATAATTTTTAACCTAAAAATTTGAATCTGAAAAAGGCTTCACTCGTGAATGCATCTAAAACAAATCTACGCAACAAGGATTTGTATTTTTTCACTATTTTCTTGAAACTTTTATGACAAATTGAGCCCAAATTTTCACAGGTTTGTTATTTTTATGTATATTTTGGAATACACCAAGTGAGGATACTGATTTTTGACAATTACCCTGCCTTTAACTTTAAGAACTTTCACAAATGACAACTAATAGCCATTCAGGTGATGGTTGGGTGTCTGATATATTAGTCGCAGAGGCATCTGGAACTAGTCGCTGACAATATAGACGTTGACAATCATCGCTATCATCTCGCAACCGACCATAAACAAGCCTTTTGAGATTATGGTGTTTAAGCCCGCTGTAACGTACTTGGAAAAAAATAAGAGAAAATCTGTCCCACCAAGTTCTTTGGGCAATGGTCACAACAGATACGAGGATAGCATTTCAGAAGTTTAATATGAAAAAATTGTTTATAACTGGTTTTTTAAATACGACATATGGAAGCTAAGCCACAGTATTTTCCTGAGGCATACCTTCCCTATGCAACGCTGTCATAACTTTTGGTAACTTATCTTTGTAACCCCCCCCCCCCCAAAAAAAAACCCAAACAAAAACACCCCAAAACAACAACAAACAAACAAACAATAAAACAAACAAACAAACAAATCGGAAGTGCTGCTGTTTTAGGAAGCATACATTAAGAAATAATACAACATAGGCAAGGCCTTGGTTTGAATTTAAAACTTCTACTTCAGTTCCCAAGTTATTTTCAAGCACTTGTTTGTTACATTTTTTGAACATTTTTGTACAATAGAAATATTAACTTGAGAATCTGTTAACAGATACCTCGTTTTGCCTTACGTTCTGGAAAGAAAAAAGGTTTAACCTCAACTCTGAACCATTATTCCCTTATTTTCAAAATAACTGGCCAATGCAATACATTATGCCCAACCACATATTGATGCTTTGAATTTCATCAAAACATTATAATTTTCTCAAATTTCCCAAAGCAAAACTTACCAGGGGAAGAAATTGGCGTATTACTTTTTTAACCACAACATTTCTGACAAATTAATACAAAGATTTAAAGACACCAGACTTAAGATGCACTATTAATTATCGTTACATGTTAATCACTGTTTTGGACCAGGGCAAAATACTGCTCCTTTAAACAGAAAAAAGTTACACCAAGCTCTTTCCTCAACAACAGCCAACAATTTTTTTCCCTGCAAATCTAGAAAATTTGGTACAGCAATTCCAAAAAAAGTACATCAACTCCACACACTATCAAAAAGCTTGGCTGGTATTTAAACACAAACCATCAATTCCTCTCGTAAAAATGAATGAATGAACTGGTGTTCATTCATTTAGAACCTCAGACAGTTTCGCTATTCCTATTGGTGGAGAGCGCATCACGTGGGTGTGTATAAACCTTTGTTTATGACCGGTAAAAAGTGTTAATTCATGGACATGGGCGTGACACGCGACCTTGCACCTGTTCTTATAAGAATAGTTTCTTCATTCCTATTGGTTCGAGAGCAACAGCTGAAACAGTTGTGCAAAGCATTCCCTTATAAGGAGTTGTTTACCCGAGGGCGGCGGAGGGCTTTACATTTCATAGCTGGAGGGGTGTTGTGTTGAAAGAAATCATTAACAATTATAATTTTTGCATTTATTTTACTTTTTGACCAAAAAGTGATGTCTTTGACCGAAAAGGTAATTATGAATGGGAATCAAAGTGTGTTGAATCGGTTTTCAACTAGTGGTTTAAATTCCTAAGATAGTTATCTCGTCATAATCAAGCCATTGGTTTGAATATGAGTTTCTCAAGATACAGTAATCTAACCAGAGCCAAGACAATGTTACGATTACAACACACAACTTTCCCAACATAACTTGAATCATAGGCCCAGTACTTTTTTAACCAAGGTAAAAGTGATGGCTTGGTTAAACAACAACAGAGGGCGCTAATCGTACACCACCTTCTGCCATGGTTTGAGATCAGCCCCTTTGGCCTTAGCGAGGTGCTTGTATTTGCAGCGGTCTCCAAACACGCACCCTGTTGTACGCCAGAAGTAGCATTCGTTGCCATTGACTGGTCCGGTCACCTTGTCACCACTGGTAAAGAGAAAATCACAAAGCATGTAAGTGAGAGAGAATTGTCTTGCAATACATTTGTCCACAATTATCAGGGAAAGAGACAAAACATAAATAAGAGAGAATAGTCGGACAGGACATTTGTCCACAATTCTCAGGGAAAGAGACAAAACATTAAACAAAATATAAATAAGATTTAATAGTCGGACAGGACATTTGTCCACAATTCTCAGGGAAAGAGACAAAACATTAAAAAAAAATATAAATAAGATTTAATAGTCGGACAGGACATTTGTCCACAATTCTTAAAAAAAGATATCAACTAGGCTTATAATTAAATTCTCCTGAAAATAAAGGTATCGACTACAACTTAAACGAGAGAGAATTATCGTGCAATTCATGTGTTCACAATTCTTAAAGAACTCGGCTTATAATAAAATTCTGCGTTAATGTTAGGTATTGACTACAACTTATGTACAAGCGAGATAAGCGTTGGCAAATAAATCATATAAATTTTGTTTGTTTTGTGAAGAGAAGTTACAATATAATTAGTATCACAGAAAAAAGCACATAGTATAACTCAATATTAGGCCTATTCAATATAACAAAAGTAAAACAACAACATATTCAATTCATTTCCAATAAACATTTGGGCAATTCAAAGCAAACATGGACATGACACAAACAAAATCTAATTTTTGTCACAACTTTCTTTCCACTTAGAAGTTACAGCTTACATAGGAAAGCAATCAATTTATTTTTTAGTTGTTGACAAGGAATGAACCCAATTTTGCCAAAATAAGAACTCAGCTTGAGCTCGTCATTTAGGCGTGGCTACAAATCAGTCTACATGTATTAACTTAGTGGAAAGAATATCTCACACAGAACTACTAGCACCAAGATCAAGAAATGACACAGAAAGTGCAATGCGACAGACCATGGAATTGCCCATGTCCCTTACTCTCAAACAAGAGAAAAAAAATGTAACAAATCAAGAAAACAAAATTTAAAAAGAATGACATTTAGTAAAATGGAACAGTGTAATAGAAATAGGAGCATGGAAGCTGATTAAGCAAGTTGAAACTTGTAGAAGACAGCCCTCTGGGTAAAACCATGAATGAATAAGCATTTATTAAAAACAACAAGATAATAGAGATGTCTAAACAATTACAATAAGTAACACATAGAGCCTATATGTCAAAGATAAGCCAAGACATGGTAAAAAAAGGACAACAAATACAGCATACATGACAGATCATTATTGCACATCAGTTGGAAAATAAGTCTCCATGCCCCCTGGTCATTGCCTTGGTGCCCTTGAAATGTTCCAGTAGGAATTCATTATTTCCTCATAGGGTGCCCTTTACAGAGGATAAAATGCCTCGGTGCCCTTGCCCTTTTAAAAACAAAGCATACAGGCCTGGTAAAATCATAGTTTCTTTGTGCATGAGGTACTCTCAAACAAAGAATCCAACAGTTTTGCAAAAATAATCCCAGGAAAAAAAGAGTAGATCCCTGAGAGTAACTTTGTACAATACCTTGCATCAGTATGATTGTTGTAGTTACTGAGTGCAGAAGCACCCTTGCCAGCAAACTGCTGCTGCTGTTGGCTTGTAGGTACCTTGGTGTGGCTGCCGCTGCTGCTGCTGCTGTTGCTGCTGTTGCTGGTGTTGGGGGTACTGGCGCTGGCGGTAGTGTTTTTCTTCAACACCGTGGTGCGGGGCTGACCGTCAACGATTGGGTTATCCGGGAATTTAATCAAAAGAAAACGCCCACCGACCTCGACACCCTGTGGGATATGTATACAAATATTTAAATTTTAGGGTGTGTATGGGCTCTTGAGGGCACTGTTGTGATGTGGTAAAAAAGACTCCAGTGCATCAATTTTGAAACATAATGTTGGTAAGTGCTACTTTTGGGAAGGGAGCGTCCTCAATAGCAGTTCACTCTGTATGACCTGAAACCTTTTTGAAAAACATCGGGCGGTCTGTTACACAGTGGATACATTTATAACAGCAATTCTTGGGTGTCGTATTAAAAACGGAAAAGTCAAAGGATGATTATTCCGAAAAAGAATACAAGCCTGGAGCACAACTCAGTCACTTAATGTGAAAGGCAAAAAGGTCAACACAAGCTGCCTTAAAAAGTAGTTCTCAATAGCACTTGCAAACTTTTGAGAACACTGGACAGTCCCTCAGGTGTCGTTGGGTAAACTGGAATAATTCCAAGGAATGGTTTTTCTAGAGCGTATACAAACCTGGAGCTGATCAAGGGCCAAGGCGGCTTCTTCTGGGCGCTTGTAGTTTATAAAGGCACAAAACCGGTCCGGAAGGCGGCGTAGGCTTTCTATTTCCCCAAACCTGGGTAAAAATAAAATTTAAATGTTGATGTACGATATGACGCCATGTCTTAGTTCCAATGTTCAAATCTACACGTTTTGAGTTAGTAAATATAGACTGACAAAATTTGTGTCCAGCTGTTAATCTATTCATGCGGAACAGATACAGGAACCAAGGGGCTGCTAACGATCTTCCCTATAGCTGACTGAGATATACTGGGCCCAATTTCATAGAGCTGCTTAAGCAAAAAAATCCTTGCTTCGCAAAATCAGATTACCAGCTAAGACTCCACCAATTGTTATGCTAAGTAAACAATAGCTAAATACCAGTCACAAGCAATGTATGTGGCATGAAATTTTTGCCAGTAACATGTGTAAATTAAGCAAGCTATTTTCGTGCTTAAGCAAATTTTTTGCTTAAGCAGCTCTATGAAATTGGCCCCTGGTCTTAAAGGAACACGTTGCCTTGGATCGGTCGAGTTGGTCTTTCAAAAGCATTTGTAACCGTTTGTTATAAAATGCATATGGTTAGAAAGATGTTTTAAAAGTAGAAGACAATAATCCACACAAATTTGCCTCAAAATTGCGTAGTTTTACTTTTACTTTGCGAACTAACACAATCTGCCATTTAAGGCCGACCGTGTTAGTCAACGAGGTAAAAACAAAAACACGCAATTTCGAGTGATGCTCGAGTAAATCATTATATTCTACTTTTAAAATATCTTTTTATTTATATGCATTTTATAACGCTTTTCAAAGACCAAATTGTCCGATCCAAGGCAACGTGTTCCTTTAATGGTTCAACTAGCATGGGGTACGTAAACCAATAACTGTTTCAGTTGAGTTTGCCACTGGTAAATCACTGGCCATTGACTGAAACATTTGTTGGTTACAACTGCCGAAACGTACTCCTGGCCTAGTGTCTTGATCATAAGAAGTGATAACTTACTGCCCAAACTGATCTCTAAGTTCTTTCTCTGAAACAGTTGAATGAAGATTGCCGACCCATAGGGAGCGTAGACTCAATGGATTACGTGCACTTAACGACAAAGAATACAACACAAAGTTAGCATCAATTTCATATTAAATATTTTGAGTGATGAGATTTCCCATATTTAGTCTTATGTTATTTGTGGCTTTTATTTCAAATTTACTTCAAATAGTTTTTGTAGTTGGTTAAAAGTTACTCAAGTTTGTGTGCAGTTGATTAACACTTACTCAATTTTGCTATTTTAAATAGTTTGTGTAGTTGGTTAACACTTATTCAAGTTTGCTAGTTCCAATACTTTGTTAATAGTTGGTCAACACTTACTCGAGTTACTAGGCTAAAAAAATATGAAAGTTGGTGTGCACTAACTCAAGTTTATTAGTTTCAATAAAATTTGTAGTTGGTTTAGTGGTTTCAATAGTTTGTGTAACTGGTTAACACTTACTCAAGTTTACTAGTTTCAATAGTTTGCGTAATATAATCTTCCTCGTCGGAGATATAGACGTCTTCTGGGAAGGTATTACTGACACCTTCTACTCCGTTAATAAGAAGAGCATCAAGGGCCGATTGTACAGACCCATACTGCCGGATGGCTGCATCACACTGAGGTCTATTAAAGCCCATTTCCTGTTCAATTCAAAAGAGAGTATTTTGAGACGGGCCTATATCAAATGAAATACAAACATGTTGTTTTACACTGACCATGAAACTTACAAAACATCATCAAAATGAACAAATATTATTAAAAAAATGTATTTGGTATTTGCATTTTTAAAGTACACCCTCAACCCTCTTTACAGTTTTATAACGATACAAGCAGAAATATTTAAATGTCTTACTCAAGGACACAAGTTTCATGACCAGGACTTGAGCCTACACTCAGATGACTTAGCTACATAGGCGAATGACCCAAGGGGGCAACTGCCCTCCAAAAGGCAGGCGAAGCAGTGGGGAAAAATTGGGCACAGCAAGACAAAAAGAAAATGGACAGTGAAAGCAGAAACACTTTTTACCCGGTATAACAAATTGGTCTTGGCCTTAGTGCCGTTCAAAAGTGTCCCATTGACTTTCAGATTTTCCAATAAAAGTGCCCTTTGACTGTAGATTCAATCAACTGCTGCCGTGTGTGCACCATGTTTGAATGTAATCAAGTGTAATGTGTGTACACATGTCAATGGGAGGTCAAAGGTCCATCTGGCAGGATCAGGCCATGTGCTCAAGGCTGGTACCTCACGAGCCCCAGTCAGACTTACCATTAAGCGAGAGATCCTGGTTTTGTGCAACTCCTCAACGGCGTCCTCACAATTTTTATCCAATTTCAGGACGTGCTCAAAGGCGGTTTCTGCCTCGGCATAGCGCTGCCAATGCAAAAGAAGATTTTTCAAAATGCAAACAGGATGTTAAGTTGAGATTTTGGAAAGCTTCACTTTAATATTAAGCTATTGACGTTGGAAAGGAATCAGACTTGAATTAGAAAAGAAATTGATTCTGTAAAACAATTTCTGCGAGTAAACTGTCATGAAAAGTCATCCATACTTCCTCCCAAGTTCCCAGAAATTCTATTCTGCGGTAGACGGATAACAGCAAACAAAAATAATTAATAATTACTTAGTATTAGCCCTCCACTACTTAGACTGCTTTGGGTCATCTATACCCTCAGTCACCTAGGCCCCAACTCCATTATTGATTTATCTATTTAGACTGCTTTGGGTCATCTATACCCTCAGTCACCTAGGCCCCAACTCCATTATTGACTTATCTATTTAGACTGCTTTGGGTCATCTATACCCTCAGTCACCTAGGCCCCAACTCCATTATTGATTTATCTATTTAGACTGCTTTGGGTCATCTATACCCTCAGTCACCTAGGCCCCAACTCCATTATTGATTTATCTATTTAGACTGCTTTGGGTCATCTATACCCTCAGTCACCTAGGCCCCAACTCCATTATTGATTTATCTATTTAGACTGCTTTGGGTCTTCTATACCCTCAGTCACCTAGGCCCCACACCCTCACTATCCTCTGTGCTTGATCCTACTGATACAGTTCAGTGAGCACACACCCCCCCCCCCATCCACACACACCACGCATCACCCAGCTCCATTTCCCGCCTCTATTTCCCGCCTTTGTGCATCACCAAGCTTATCCATATCTCAGGCATGCAACTGCCCGTTGAAAAAAAAAGAGGAAAATTTTCAACGGCACAAAGCAAGTGCGGAGCGAGGCAGCCGAAACGCCACGAGACATGATACCCACAATGGTACCCTAGAAAATGTTGAGGTTTATTATGCTCTTAGGTGCATTGTTAGCATGTACTAGGCTTATTTGACATGATTGTAGTTGTACACAAGTTTACGGTTTTTTATTTTATTGATTTTTTTACGTTTTTTTTTCACGTAAAAAAAAAACACACAAAAAAACCGCGGAATTCCGTGGAAACGCGGAATTCCGCGGAAGAGATGCATGCCTGATATCTACAGTACTTAAGCAGTATGCAGCATCAGAGTCCAGCCTTCTCCAGTAGGCGATCAGAGCATACTGATCGAAATGCCGAGTTGAAACCAACGGTTCTTTTCAGAACCACCCCAGCTCATTAGAGATAGTAATTACATGGTGTTACCACAAACCCTTCTATATCGTATTTCCAACATGCAAAGTTTCAAATCCTACTTAAAAATAATTTAAACCTTTTTTTCCAAAAGCCAATCTCACCTTCAGTCCGGCTAATGCTCTGCCTTTTCTAAAATAACCCTTAGGCCATTCCTTGGCCAAGGAAATTGCTCGATTTGCATCTTTTAAAGCACTGTTTTGAGAAAAACAAAACACAAAAAATAAATATAACTCTTGCAATACTATTTCAGGCAAGAGCCTTGTAAGATACATGGATTATTGTTGTTAAAAACCAACAAACAAACTTGCAGGGCCAAATTGAGACCAAGTTACAATTATTAGTTTTGTACTTTGAATATAACAGTCATAAGGACATTTGAAAGCTTTATAAAACATTTAATAGTAACAATGATTAAACCACTTTTTATTGTACTTATTTTACCATGAAAGTGTATTGCAAAAATAATAATAATACTAATAATAATAATAGTAGTAATAATAATAATAATAAAAATAATAATAATAATAAAAAAAGTCTTTCGCTAAGTCTTATAAATAGAAAGTACCTAATTGAATGTGAGAGGGCAATCCTTTCCAAACTGTCAGTGCAACTTGTGTAAATGACTTGTCCCCATTGGAATTAAAGGCAGTGGACACTATTGGTAATTGTCAAACACTAGCCTTTACTAGTTGGTGTATCTCAACATATGCATAAAATAACTAACCTGTGAAAATTTGAGCTCAATCGGTCATCAAAGTTGCGAGATAATAATGAAAGAAAAAAACACCCTTGTCACACGAAGTTGCGTGCGTTTAAATGGTTGATTTCGAGACCTCAAGTTCTAAATCTGAGGTCTCGAAATCAAATTCGTTGAAAATTTACTTCTTTCTCAAAAACTATGGCACTTCAGAGGGAGCCGTTTCTCACAATGTTTTATACCACCAACCTCTCCCCACTACCTGCACCACGAAAGGTTTTGTGCTAATAATTATTTTGAGTAATTACCAATAGTGTGCACTGACTTTAATATAACAAGAAATCAAATCAAATAGTTTTTTTTTTAATTATGATTTTTTCAGAATTCCTTTTAATTGTGCACATACCTATCACACTGTTGTAGCCGGTCGTAGCAAAAAGAACGATTTCCGAAAAACCTGCAGAAAATCACGAATGAAGTAAATAAGTAACTTTATAAATTAACATACATATAAATAACATGTTTTTTTTGTCACTGAATACTGAACCAGCACAACTCTGTTAAACAATTCACCAAATGTCACTTTCTAAACAAGAAAAATTTCCACATAGTCTAAAGCATTATTGAACAGTTTGCCTTTATTTCAATTAAATTCAAATCAATTGTCAAAGTGAATTTATTTCAACGCAGTCCTTAATTTATCTATGGTATACTTCTTCTGTCCTTACCTAAAATCTCTTGGATCCAATGATATAGCTTGTGTGAAGAGATCTATTGCTGTACTGTAGTGACCAAGATTCGCCATTTCGTTGCCTTTAACTGAAGAAAACAAACATAGATTTAAAACATCTCATCACATCAGCATTTTTGTTGTACTTAGCTGTAGGGCACCTAAATCTGACTAGACCGATCCATTAAGCACCGCCCCATTGTGTATTGACCAATCACTACCCATTGCGCAACCAAAAGTCCAACAAATAAAGTCTGACACGCGTGCGCCTATGCTTGGAGCACACGGCAGAGTTGTGCAGAATGCCATTGGAGAGGCTCACATGTTCTTGCTCACACGTGCGCTGTGGGCGGAGCCTAATGGATTGGTGCTCACATGTTCTTGCTCACATGTGCGCTGTGGAGGGAACCTAATGGATCGGTGTTCACATGTTCTTGCTCACACGTGCGCTGTGGGCAGAGCCTAATGGATCGGTGCTCACATGTTCTTGCTCACACGTGCGCTGTGGGCGGAGCCTAATGGATCAGTCTCTTGTAGGCAAAGCACCCTAATGGAAACATCACACCAATTTGTTGCAGAGAAGACAATGAAGACGTTCCAGTTTTAGACATGGGAGGAAACCTACACAATCGGGACCCAATATCATAGAGCTGCTTAAGCCAAATAAATTGCTGAACAATTTTCTGCTAAGCAGAAATGAGTAGGACACCAGACACAAAATGTACATGTGACATGGTAGTTTGGCTGGTAACCTTATTCTGGTGTTAGCATACTTTTGTTATGTGCTAAGCTGCTTGTTGTGTTTAAGCAGCTCTATGAAACTGGGCCTGGTAGGGACTGAAAAACCCAACCCATATGCAAGGCTCTGGTCCGGGTATCAAACCAGGGTCCGCAGAGGTGAAAGGCAGGGAGAGAAACCACTGAGCCAACCTGACTGCATTTTGATGGAATGTACATACCTGCACACTGTCTGCTTTGCAAAACAACGGGGTCCATGCTGTCAATCTGAAATCACATACAAAAAAACAAGAATTTAGTTCATAGTAAAAAACAAAACATCAAAAACATTATCAGAAGCACATGTAAAATCTCATCAGCAAATAGAGATCGGAATAACACTTCTTATAAGCAAAGGGAAGGTTATTAGGTATAATAGGTTTGGACCCTGGACACTATTGGTAATTATCAAAGACCAGTCTTCTCACTTGGCTTGGTGTATCTCAATATATGCATGAAATAACAAACCTGTGAAAATTTGAGCTCAATTGGTTGTCGGAGTTGCGAGATAATAATGCAAGAAAAAAACACCCTTGTCACACGAAGTTGTGTGCTTTCAGATGCTTGATTTCGAGACCTCAAATTCTAAATCTGAGGTCTCGAAATCAAATTCGTGGAAAATGACTTCTTTCTCAAAAACTACTTCACTTCAGAGGGAGCCGTTTCTCACAATGTTTTAATACTATCAACAGGTCCCCATTACTTATTACCAATTAAGGTTTTATGCTAATAATTATTTTGAGTAATTACCAATTGTGTCCACTGCCTTTAAATTAATGGTAATAAGAACTTTTGGTTAGAAGCCTACAGCAGCTTGTAAAGCATTTTGAGAACAGTTTCGCTTCAAAGTAATCTGGTTTCTTTATAAAGGACTATTCTTCCTGCCTGGGCAAATTCGATCTGGATTTTCAGCAACATCTCAAAAACATGACATTTTAGTTAAACTGTCATCATCATCATATAAATAGAATAAAAACAATCAAACGGTTCCAAAAAACAAAGGGTATACATTGCTTTTTAAGAAACAGTTCTAAAGAAAGTTCCAAAGGAATGGCTTCAGTCATTAAAAGATGTATTAAAAGTAGAAGCAAGCAGCATAACATGTATAGAGGAAAATAGAAAAAGGTGTTCTGAATTTAAAGCTATGCAACACATGCAGAGGAAATAAGAGCATTGAAAAGGAAAAAAGTGAGACTGCCCTTCACCACCCTCGACAACTTCACAATAATGTAAATATCAGTCAAAACTGAACGTGTACAGACCAATTTGTTTTTGCTGTCTGATGAAGTCAGGTTTCAAGTTAAGCTCGGAGTTGGAAATAAAATGATATTTTAAAAGCAAGGTTTAGAGACCCCCCTCCCCTCGACCCTAACCATACCCCACCACCAACTCCTCACTAATAATCCATTCTAGCCAGTGTCCGCAGATGTCTCCAAGCAAGCAGCAGAAGAATATAAAGAACCCATCCCCAGACGTTGTTACTAACGTCAAATTCATAACACCCCCCCCCCCTTTCCATGCCCTACACCACACCCATACCCATCACCAACTCCTCGCACTCATTCCAGCCAATGTCCGCAGATGTCTTAAAGCAAGCAGAGCAGGAAGATTTGTTAATATGAAATCCCCAGAGGGTGTTACTGACTTGGCCTGAATTCATAGCCCTCACCGACTCGGCTTCCTCCTTCCCTCCTCCCTTTGCAGAGGATTTCTTTCTGGATTTCTCCGGCTTGGAATTTGTCGTCATCTTCTTGTTGGCGGTCGCTGCAGCTCCAGCGAAGAAGGCGCTCTGTTGGTCCCAGCCTGCCGTGTCTTCATCTCTGTCCGAATCAGAGCTCTCCGATTCCCTGAAAGAGAGAATACACAAATCTAGAAACCTTAAAGGGTAGGTATACGTTTGGTAATCACTCTTAAAGACAGTGGACACTATTGGGTAATTACTCAAAATAATTATTAGCATTAAACCTTCCTTGATTACTAGTAATGGGGAGAGGTTGATAGTATAAAACATTGTGAGAAACGGCTCCCTTTGAAATATTGTAGTTTTCCACGAATTGTCATTTTCCACGAATTTGATTTCGAGACCTCAGATTTAGAATTTGAGGTCTCGAAATCAAGTATCTGAAAGCACACAACTTCGTGTGACAAGGGTGTTTTTTCTTTCATTATTATCTCCCAACTTCAATGACCAATGAGTTCAATAAGCTTGGGCGATATCAAATTTTTTTATTCACGATATATCGCCGATAATATATCGCGATATTCGATATAATCGCAATTAATTAAATTTGACATCATCAGTCTTCAAACTCCCAGTGAAAGTTGTAGAAGATACAGTCATAGCATAAGAGAGGTGTTATAATGACCTATTCTTCTGGTTTTACTCCAAACCTATGGGGTGCAAGATGTCTCAGCTAGGAAATACAACGCGATATTGCGATACGTAATTGATATCGCGATCTATCGCAACATATCGCGATATATCCCGATATCGCCCAAGCTTAGCCACGACACCCGACATTACATGATGTACAAACATTATGCACATGCCGATGCAGACAATCGAACGTACAAGCCGACAAACTATATCACCTCGGACCAATCACAAAACAGATATGGAAAGCTTGCATCACTGCATGTATATCCAATAAAATAATTGTATCCAATGAAATCATTGGGTCTACAAGACCAGTGTCTGTCTTTAAGGGACCAGTCTATTTATGCACTAGCACCCATTCCACAGTGAATCCTCTAACACTTAGTCTAGGTACAAGACAACAATTTACACTGACCTGTCAGCAGCTGACTTGAACTTAGCTCGGCCGTCATACTGAGCTCTGGGTTGACTTCTTGCAGAATTTAAGCTATTGGAAATGGTGTTGTTATTTACTCTACTGGAAGACGATGACTTTGTTGCACCCTGCACAGCAAAATAAACAGAGAGATTAGACAAACAAACAAACAGACAGACAGACAGAAAAAGTGGGATGAAAAAGACAAAAATATAAATGTTTTCACTTTTTTTCTCTTTTTAATCTGATATGGAACTTAAACTCACATTCATAAATACCTCAGACAGTTTCGCTACTCCTATTGGTGGAGAGCGCGTCACGTGGGTGTGTATAAACCTTTGTTTATGACCGGTAAAAAGTGTTAATTCATGGGTGTGACACGCGACCTTGCACCTGTTCTTTTAAGACAGTTTCTTCATTCCTATTGATCGAGAGCAACGGCTAAAACAGTTGTGCCCCATCACGCGATTCACGCGACGCGCACAGCATTCCCGGTAAGTTAACTTATTCCACAAAATAAGTCGTCTTGATGAGATAAATTATGTCGGTAACTCAATATGTGGGATGGCACTCCTGGAGCTCCGTAAGTTTCAAATCCTACATAAAGAAAAGACCCATTTATGACTAACCAGATAAGATGTAGATGTTGTGGAATTATTCCTGTGCTCCGCCTGTCTCTTTGCCTTCTCTGCCGACTCTCTCGCCTTTTTTAAAAACTCCTCTTTTTTAATCGCCTCCTCCTGCATCTTATCTTTCTCTTCCCTTTTCTTGTCTCGTTGACGCTTCTTCTTGGATTTCCTCTTCTCTCGGTTCTTCTTCTGCCGTTCTTCCTCCTTCATCAACTCATCTGCGTTCTTACTTGCCTCCTGTTATATTTTTTTTTAAGGAACATTACAGAATTGGTCAAAATTATTTTTAGCATAAAACCTTACTTGGTTACCAGTAATGGAGAGACGATGATAGTATAAAACATTGTGAGAAACAGCTACCTCTGAAGTGAAGTAGATTTTGCAAAAAAAGTATTTTTCCACGAGTTTGATTTTTAGTCCTCAGAATTAGAATTTGAAATCATGCATCATGTCTAGAAATCATGCATCTGAAAGCACACAACTTTGTGTGACAAGGGTGTTTTTTTCTTTCATAGTTATCTCGCAATTTCAACGACCAATTGAGCTCATATTTTCACTGGTTTGTTATTTTATGCATATGTTGAGATACACAAAGTGAGAAGACTGGTTTTGACACTTGCCAATAGTGTCCAGTGTCTTTAATAACAATTAACTGTTTAGGAACGCATACCAGGGGTGAGAGCATGTCGAGAGTCACTGCGTACGAAAAAGTCTGAAACTTGGATCCAGATCTTAGGAGGTACATTGAAATGATGGCATTTCCAGCTTTTGAGAACAGTAACCTCAGCCTAGAGAAGTAGATCCAAGAGCTTGAATTATTTTGGGGAAAAAGGTTTCATTTTACTTACACTGGCAGAAGGTCTGTTGGCTGTATAGGAAAATTCTGAAAAAAATAATAACAAATGTTTTAAAAATGGAATGGAGGTTACAAGATGATAAAAAAATACATAGTTTCATCATGTTAAAAGTTGGGTTATAGATTGGTAAACACTCCATAAACAGGGATGCCAGTGGCTCTTTCCTTCAGAGCCTGAAATTTTGTTTTTCTCCGGCCAGATGAAAAACGGAACGCCGGAAATCTGTTTTCAATAAAATATATTTTCTTCGGCCAGATTAAATACGGAGCGCCGGAAATCTTTTTTTTAAAACTTTTTTTTCCGCGGCAAGATAAAACACAGAGCGGCGGAAAAAATTGGGGAAAATTTGAAGAAAAAAAAACCGGAATTCCGGCAATAAATAGCCGGAACACTGGCATCCCTGAATAAATTAGTTACCATAAACACTTATTTGGTTAGAAACACAAAATAATAACCTCTGACCTGTTTGTTTTTTAGTAAAGTGTCTGTTTGTCTCCACCTGTTCCCATGAGAAGTCATCATCATCACTGTCATCATCATAGTCATAGTCGCTGTGCTCAACAGCAAAACCATTGTAGAAAGCTAAAAGACAGTTGTGAAGAACAAATTGTCAATTCTTAATTTTAATTTTGGCTCTGCTTATTCGCAAAACCCATGTAGAAATCCTAACGAGAGTTTGGAAGAAAAAATTGCAAAGTTCTCAATTTTTAAACTGGACCTGCTCAAATGCAAAACCATTGTAGAAAGCTAAAAGACAGTTTGAACAAAAAAAGTTAAAATTCTCAGTTCTACCTGGCCCTGGTGACCTCTTGTGATTAAGATATCTGGGTCCAATTTCCAAGCCGGATACTTGAGAAGGCAATGAAGGTGATTGCTACCATGCCCCCCCCCCCCCCCTGGTCATTGCCTTGATGCCCTTGAAATGTTCCAGTAGAAACTTACAATTTCCTCATAGGGTGTACTTTACAAAGGAGAAAGGTCTGGGGTCCTTGCCCTTTTGACAACAAAGCACACAGGTAAAGGCCTGGAATTCATTCAGCTCCTTGGGCAGAAAAAAATGCTTGACACATGTCTCCTATAAAGCAGAAATGAGCAATGAACAGAGCCCAATGGCTACAGTAGGCACAGAACTCAGTGTTTACAGCAAGCGTTACTCACAGGTTAGCGGCTTCTGCGTGTGCGTATTTCACACTACTAGGCATTCTATGCTTACAAAGCTAGTGCAGAAATTCAGCACTTGCATGTAAGCAGGGAATCGTGATCGTAAGCGCAGAATTCTGCGGTAAGCAGAGCCATGACTTTGGGCCCAGACAGCGTGACCAGTCAGGGATACATGGGTTAAAGGTAATTTCAAGTTAAATGATTAAGATACTGGTAAACTCTCACCTCCTGAATCAAAGAATATTCGTGCGAACAGGTCAAACATTTCGTCCTGTGAAAACAATGAGATCAAAAAATCAAGTTAGCCTCCAAACACAAAAAAAGGTTCGATAAAGATAACTCCTGTCTCACAAAATTGCATGTAAACTAAATGAAAAAGTAATAAATACATGTTACAAATGTAAATTTGAAATGATTTTGGGTTGAACAAAGAACATTTACTGGGGTGGGACTCGAACCAACGACCTTCGGATTAACGTGTCGGCACTCTACCGACTGAGCTGTCACTTAGTAAAATTTCTAAAATTGCCTTACCATTGTGAGAACCTGGGCATCCTTGTCTTCCGTTGTGAGACATTTGTAGGCAGCAGATATATCCTGGAATTTCTGTAAAAAAAGAAATTTTTGAGAATTTAAAATCAATCCAAGATTACATACAGAGTCTGTGAAATCCCCAAAAAGTCACCTCCAATTTGGACCATCAAAAATGAACGAATTCATGTAACCTGAGGCAAGTCTGCATCTTGTCCTAGGCCTTATTGCAAAGAGCTGCTTGCAAAAGCACAAAAAAGTAGCTCTGCACAATAATGCTCACCAGAATATAGCTACCAGCCATAATACCACTGGTGGTAAGCGATACAAAGAGTTTTTGGGACAGTAGGTGGCGGCAAACTAAATCAGCAGATAAAAATGTTGTTCTCGGTGATGTGCACGTTACTCAGAATTACCTACAAACTTAAAATTACCTGCGCCCAATTTCACCACACTGCTTTTAATACCACGAATTCTAGGTAGGCTTGAATTGGGCACAGAAAGCATACATGTGATTCTGTGGGCTGTAACAGCCCGCGGTTAGCAGATCTGTGAAATTGAACTGATATGACAACAACTACATCTTTGCAGAACATCAAATCTGTGACTTGCTGCGACTGATCTCCAATCTCCCAAATCCTTATTTAAAAATTTTAGGGATCCACAAATTTTCTATTGGTGACCTACATCTACAGATACATGCAATGCTGACATGACTTTCTCCCACTAAATATTGCTTATTACCAATTCACCGCTTAACAGCTACAGAAATTTTTGTTTGAATGTTTATTAGTCATGCTTATGACTCATCCACAATTTTCTGCAGATTTTACGTACATGTACTCATTAGGACTGCTGTATAAACTATAATTCTCACTAGGTGAGCACACACTTATTGTGTGTGTGTGTTGTTAGTGTTGCAGCAACAACTTAAAACTAAACCACTGTCTAACAGTTAATTCACCATTGCAGAATTTTTGTTTGTATCAATTATTCTGGTATACATGTTTGTCAATTAAAAATGAAGGCACTTGAGACAACAAACACACTTTGCATCCGTCATGTTAACCAGGGGTAGGGTAAGGGTTAGGGTTGGACAGTTTCGTCAAAAATTTTGCTTAGCAAAATATTTTGACTGGAATGTTTTGTGCATAATTGGTGAATGCAAATATTGACTAGCAAATGATGGTTTTTGATCACTGTTTCTCCAACCCTTGTGATTTTTATTTTAACAACCGAAACCCCCCAAAAGTGTTTTAACATATAAATGGACATGCAGGCCAACACTAAAAACAATTTTAAATGACATACTGTACTTTTAATTTTTAAGGTTTCCTATATCATGTATATCATGTAAACCAAGCATCTGAAAGCAAACAACTTGTGCGACAAGGATGTGTTTTTTCTTCAATTATTCTCTCGATGACCAATTGAGTTCAAATTTTCACAGATTTGTCCTTTTATGCATACGTTGAGATACATCAAGTGAGAAGACTGGTTCTTTGACCATTCCCAAAGGTGTCCAGTGCCTTTAAGGACAAAAACGAGCAGATAAAAGGATTAAGCGATTCATTTGAATTCAAATCTTGAAAATCAAGAGGTTGGCAGTTGAGAGAATTAAAGGAACACGTTGCTTTGGATCGGCCGAGTAGGTCTTTGAAAAGAGTTTGTAACCGTTTTTTTTTAAAAATAAAATGCATATGGGTAGAAAGATGTTGTAAAAGTAGAATATAATGATCCACACAAACATGCCTCGAAATTGCACGGTTTTCCTTTTACCTCGTCGACTAACACAGTCGGCCATTTATGGGAGTCAAAGTTGTGACTCCCATAAATGGCCGACCGTGTTATTTCGCAGAGTAAAAGAAAAACCTTGCAATTTCCAGGCAAACTTGTGTGGATCATTGTATTCTACTTTTAAGACATCTTTCCAACCATATGTATTTTATAAAAAACGGTCACAAACGTCTTAAAGACCAACTCGTCCGATCCAAGGCAACGTGTTCCTGTAAACTAGGCCCTATTCATTTTATTTCCCTGTAGCGTTGTTTAATCCTTGGGGGGGGGGGGGGGTGAGGCTTACTCACTCACGGAAAAACATCCTATTTAGAGTCTGCACTGACTTCCTGCTTTCTCAAAATGATTTAATAATTTTTAAATGGAATTTGAGAATTTTCCAATTACTATGAACTAACTTGGGGCACCTGACCATGAACTCTTCAACATTTTTATTTTACAACAAATTACAGTATTAACTTTATAGACAGTGTAACATAATTCTATTATTAAAGTGCGTGGAAAATGATAGCTTTGAGGGACGGAAACACATATACTTTATAAAACAAGCCCTACTGATTCCAAATAAAATATTACTTTACCATTATCTGTGTATTTGCACTGGAAAAAGAAACGACAACCCTAGCACTCCCATGACCCCCTCCGCCCCCATAACGTAAAAGTAGGACATTGAGATAATGATATGCACGTGACCCCAAAAACGTCATAAAGGAGATCGAGTCACGTGACGCGGAAGTACAGATAGGAGCTTCAACGTGTGTGTGTATGCTGTGTTTCGCCGTAGCAACGTGTGTGTGCATGCTTTGTTTCGCCGTAGCGATGCGAGCTTCACAATTTTATCCTCTGGTTGTATCCCAGTTTAGTATCATTTAATCTTCGATTTGTGTATCTAAAGTTCAGTGCCGATACCATCAAAATGCCCAAATCGTGTGTTGTAGGCGGGTGCGTCCAACGCTTCAGGTTGCGAGGACATCAGGAGCTGGATACAGGGAATAACCAACAACTTGTATTGGGTGGCAGCGTCTACTCCCGATGGTGACGGCGATTTGATGCTAGCCAAATTTTCAAGTGTTGTCAACCATATCCTCAATATTCATCATCACGACAGTCTACTCTTCCCACAATGTAGCCACGGAGAGCTTGCAGAAAGAGCATGGCTAACTCCAGGTACAGTCACTTGAAAACATAATGTTTTTTGGGCACAAGCATAAAGGAATTGACTAGAAAGAATAATCTGTGGGCCTGACCCCCCTAATTAATTTATGGGATCTGCCCTTGATTTTTGCAATTTTCCAAAGAGTAGATCATAATTGGGTGAAACTTTTAGGTTGGATGATTAAGGTGTACAAAAAAAAAATGTACATGTATAGCGCATTAATATTTTGTGCATTCCACCAGCCTTCATTTAAAGGTTCGGCCAAGGTTTTGGCAGTACATACTGCAACACCATGTATGTTATCATACAAGTACATCCTTGTTTATTTCAGAATATACCTTGCTGCGCTTCATTTCAACGAGAACACCAACAGGGCACAGGCCATGGACAGGGAGGGCAATCCAGCATTCAGCATCTGCTATCCAAGGGCCAAGCAGACCACGGGAGGATATACTGTCAGGAAAGTGCTGATACAGGCCACTCACAGTAAGTGCATGGTTGTGCAAGTATTTACATATGCTGGCACAAGAGGTTTCTTGTCCTGATAAATAATTTCTTTGCAAATAAACTTCAACTGATCAAAGTAATTTTTACTTTTTATTTGGGGCACAGTACAAAGACTAAATTTCTGTAAAGATACAGTTGATGTTCAAGTCTCCTTTTTTATAGTTTTTTTTTCAAATGAACAACTTTTTTTTTTGGGGGGGGGGCACCCCCTTATTTTTTTGTATAAAATTTCCCTCGTTTCACAATTTGCGCCTAGTTTTTCACCCTTCACATTCCTCTAGCAATATTTTGCATGCATCAAAGTTCACCAATTGATTAGGCAAATCCACATGAAGTTTTATGTACACATTGTGGGTTGTGTCCTTATAATTGATTTTATTACATTATAGATTTCAACAAGAGGATCATGGAAAAGGTTCTGTTACTCTGCGCAGCTGGGGCAGACACCAGAGCCAACTACCCGGAGCTGAAGGCAAATCCTGGATATCTAACAGCCAAGGTAACTCGCCCTAACAAAACACAGGCTGTGAAAGAATTTGTGTCAAGGTTTGGTAAAGCGGTGGAGCCTATGGGAAGACCAGAGGGTACTGAAGGTGTGGTTGTTCCAGCAAGTATTGCAACAAAGAAGAAGAAGAAGAGCAAGCATGCTGACAAAAGGCATACCGAGGGCCAACAAGAGGGAGAACCTTCATCCAGAAAGAAACGCAAGAAGTAAACGCCAAGTTGCCGCTAGCACATTCTTTGTGATTTGGTTAAAGTTGTGTGTAAACCAAAAGGGTACATTGAAAACTTGTGAATAAGGACTGTTGCAACTAACACAAAATTGAAAGTTTTTTGGTTTTAATACCTTTGATAAATTCTTGTGAAGCATTAAAATAGATACTGGCAAGGCATGTACCTACCTACAAAGCCACAACAAATATCAACTCGGAATGCTGCGTTTGCCCGATTTAAATAAGCTAAATGTTTACGTGCACAATCTTTATTATACTGTTGCCCACTAACTGTCACTGAACAAAACACAAGAATTAGTCAAATGCGGTCAGTTTCATATTTCTAAAAAGAAACGCAATAAGATGTTCTGTGTGAAACACTCGACTGTCAAAGAAACACAAAGAGAACTGGATATTTGGGACCCAACAATTTACTCTTTGTAAGCAGGATTTCTTTGTTAAGGTATTTTTTAATGACTCGACCAACCTGTTGTACTAAAAGTGAACAAACCACAAGATTTAATAAATCGCAGTGCCAATTTTGTACTAAGTGAAAGATTTTTTTTGTAATTTTATATTGCCCATGAAAATGGTGTGTCTGCATTCCACTGCTCACTGGGAAGATGTACAGTTTAGTTTGTTACAGGTAAATACAGTGAAGATGCCTCTGACAAAATTCTCAAGATAAAAAAAAACATGCTTCCGAAACAAAGGTTCATGAATTCAACCTGTGCCTTAGGGTATTGAAAAAGTTGAAATGGCATCTCACACCCTTTTTCCTCAAACAGAAATCTTGGAATCGTCAGTCATAATATGTTTTCAATTTGTCAGTGTAGGGACCCATTTACTGCAGTATACATGTGCGGGTGGGGGGGTGGGGGGGGGGGGGGGGGGGGGCGGGGGGGGGGGGGGGGGGGGGTGACAACACAACAGAGCATAATCCTTTGATATTCATTATGCATTCATTTCAGCATGCATTTATTGTTACTTGGTTTGCACACTAGAATACTATTCGACTGAACTCGACCAATATAACTAGCCATGGCTACCACTACATTTTCAAATAAAAATGTAACAACGTATTTTTCAAATTTGACATCATGGTGAGGTCTATGACTATTGAATATTAACAAACACGTGTACGTTTTTTTTATTGTAAAATACAAATTCTGTTTTATTTTTCCTACTCGTCCATGAGTGCATCACAAAATTGAATTTGACATGGCGTTCCCTCAATTAGATTCAAATAACTTTGAATGTAAAATATTTTGTAAAAAAAAAACACAACCAAAAATGCAAAGGCCTCTTTTGTAAACTTAACAAAAACGCTTGACCGTTCAAGCTCATTTTTGAAAGACTATCATCATATTTACATTGTAAAGTGTATATTTACTCCTAAACCATGTAAAAGTGTTACTGACATCCAGTTATGTGTTATTATATTGTAAATCTACATGTCATCAAGGTCAGGAAATCTAAACCCTTCATAGTTGCCTCCTTCATCGGGGAAAGTCGTTCTGGTTATCCCCATTATGCATGCTGGGAGGGGCACTCTGTTGTGTCTTCCAAGGTAACCATAACACCACCTGATCACCTGCCGATAAGACACATGTCTGTACTTTCTGTGAAATAAAAAATAATACCATTCTGTTTTACAATCAACAAACTGTATATCATTTGTCCATTTGTTACGTTGAATTGACCAATGTACTAGCCAGTATCAGTGTTACCAGGATAAGTGGGATTGACGAAATGGGCTCAAACAAGGAATAATGGGCTTATCAAGAGAGTCGCCTTTATTGTGGGGGTGGGAAAAGTGTCCTGATACATGTTCATGTATGTACCGGTTCTCATAAAATAGATTATCTGAATATAACAACCAGGTTGTGTGCTTCTATTTCGGTTCAAAAATCTTACAGAAAAAAAAGTTGAAATTTATAAACATTGAAAATTAACTCTTACCGTGGAAGGTCACCTTCAACAGCTCTAGCCCCATACTGTTGTCGGTACGCATAGTACGCTGTCTCTAGTGTTCCGGGGTTCAGACATGTAGCCGAATACCAGGGATGGTCTGTAAAACATCTGAAACCCTCAGTGTCGACTCCAGTATGAACGATTTTCTCCTGTATGGCTGCAATCTCTTTACAGCAAATGCAGTTATGAACGAACTCCATCACCACACATTTACCACAGGAACACCTTCAATTCAAAAAGCAAGACAATTAATAAGTCAGACATTTTTAAGAGAACTGTGGCATGGAATTTAACTCGACATTCATGTACACAACTCAATTTCACCTGGTTGACATCATGACAAATTAGACACTAACAGTTACAGAAAACTACTCACAGACAAAGGTGTCTTTGCATTGTATGATTGTGTAGATAGACGAGCGAGTAAGGCCTATGAGCCAAATGACCTGGTATACACCGTACATGGGTACGTGTTTTGCTGTCATCAATATCAGCAAAAGCCTACATTCACCGGCTATGTTTTTTATGTAAAATCAGTGAACTATACTACATGTGTACGTCAATGATTCAGAAATTAAAATTACCAGTCGGTATTGTTCAATCGTTCGTTATTGGCAGCTTGGTCATTCCCATCTTGTTCTTCATCGGGGTCGGCGTCGTCAGCAGCAGCAGCGTCACCTTGCTGTTGGCGTGGTCTTGCCAGTGGCTCGAATCTATATGGTTCAGCCCCACGAACCACCTCATCCTCATCGTCTGGCTCAACGTCATCGCTGTCTCCCGATCCCCCTGAGGTACTTTCAGATCCTTCACTGAAACCATCAGAGTCTACACTGATTTCTTCCCAAAATTCGTCACCGGAGTTTTCAGAGTCTGACATGTTTACTTCGTCGAAGAAAGAATCAGCGGACAATAAATGAAATAATGCACGCACATTACATGTGGGGCTTGCGTAGCGTGCGTGAGTTGTATGGGTACCAGACTTAGTCAGTCTCCTTTATGACGTCACAGCCATTGCGCAACAACCAATCGTGACCTCTGCATTTTCAGAATCGCGACGCGCGGGCTTTTTAAAAATTCCTTTTTTTAATCTTTTTACAATTTCGAAAAATTATCTTTGTATACTTATATATTGTGTTTGATACATCAGCAACTAGATTTTGAAAGTGGATTGAATGGAAACTTCTCATTTTCCACGCACTTTAACAAAAATTGCGAAAGTACATACAGTGACACACTAAACAAATTATTACAAGAAAATTACTAAAAATGTAAGTTGTTCTAATCATAAAACAAAAGTACCCTGATAATAAACCAGTACTAAAAAAAAACAAGACAAAATACTCATTCACTCAATTCCTGTTAAAACAGAAATGAAAGATTTTCATCAGACTCAAAATCAACATTTGAACATAACGTTGTTTATACTCAAGATATTACGTAGTGACAAAAAATCACTGACCACCGGACCCAACATTAGGTGTTCACCATGGCGACTGAAACCTTCCTACTTCTCGTAACATTTTCTAGAATGTTCAATGATCATTCAAACCATTCATTTGCCTGCATAGGTTGTATGGTTGAGTAATTACTTATGATTTTATATTTATTATTTCTAATCTTTTAATCAGGGAAACCTGTTCACAAACAATGTTGTCTGCCACGAGAATGGCAAAGACAGAAAGAGAGAGAGAGTACATAATATATGTAGGTACAACAGCTGGAATAAACCTCTGTTAAAGGGAGAACACTGACAATTATAGTTCAAATAATTCAAATATCAAAGAAAAATCAATATTTAAAAAAATCAATTAAAAAAAATCAAGTATTGCACAAACAGAAAAACATACGATAAAGTAAAGGACAAAACCATTTTAAAAGAAACTGTAAAAATAAGCAGCAGGCATGAGAATGGGTGATGATAAAAAAACAGGAAAAAAATTCAGTTGATCGAAAATGTCAATATTCCATCAGTTTTGTGTGTGAAGCACACAACACGAGCGCGCAGCGCGAAGTCCTCTACGGCCGGGGTCTAGGGCCCGCTTAAGGGCCCTGGGAGCTCTGGGTATTTTAGAAGCTCTATGGTGGTCTCTGATGCATTTCTGACACCTATTTTTCCAGGTAGAAGTGAGCTACTTTTGTGTGATTTTTCCTTTTTTTAATTTTAATAATAGGTTTAAGGGAAAATAAGGAATGTAAAGCTCAAACAATTCAAACAATTTGGGGTTCGCCTGCGATTTTGTAACAAGTCCGGAAAAAGAAAGGAAAAACAAAAAATAATAGTAATAATATTTTAATTTTTCTGACGATCTTATCCCTTATTTCTGCCCTTGAAAATGCTCTTTTCTCACCAACAACCATTTTTATAGGTTCTTGATTTGAAATTCGGTTGTGTAAAAGAAATTCTTTTGCAATTCAATGTTTGTGATTTTAACGATCCGTCGGCGACGCACATTTAAAATATATATAGGCCTATAGAGCGATGTGTTTTTGAGAAAGAGGTTGTTATTCAGCATAGGGTATAACTGGAACGAGGTTGAGATTAGACCCCAACATAGAAATAGAACCAATGAAGAAAGCACGTCGTCCGGATGTACAGTGTGTTCGCTGGTTCCCAATATATCTTTCGCTGGTTGTGAGGCAACAACAGGTACCAGTTTTCAATGGCCTGCCGGCGATCTCAGATTCGTGCCGCGCCGCTCATTGGTTTGTCTACAAACCTGCACGTACACAGTACACAGTACACATGGTGCAAACACGTGCATTGTTTTTCAGTAGACTTTCAAAAGTCTCCACACGTGTTATCTTTGCTGCAGCAGCAAGCGCATTACACGCCGTACCACTATAAACGAAGCAAGGAATGAGGCAAGTTTATACATCTGTCGCTGCTGCTGCATGTATGCGCAATGCCAGAAAGACCACAAGCCGTAAACTGGGCCAGTTGCTGGACGGCAATTTATTGTTTAGTTTTTAGGTGCCGTTTTTTTCATGAACGCCGTACGTGTGGATCCGCGATAATAACAATTACAAAGGTAAACTGACATTGTCTGACTAGAGAAGAGGGATTAGAGAAATCCAAATGTATACCCCCAAAAACCTACCCCCCGAATTTTATAGTAAATTCACATCGAACTCGGAGACCACAATTTTGAAAGAAAAAAAAACGGAATTCCGGTTTAAACCGGAAGATTCTCATGCCTGAAGCAGGTAAAACCAGTGATTAAAAATATAAACACATTTTGTAAAACAGTTTCATGGGCTTCTTACCGCCAAAATCAGTGCTTAATACGATCACTATTCTCTGCTTACTGAGCGAGGGCCAAATTTCTGCGCTAGCTGTGTAAGTGAATAATGCCTTGCATACGCACAAGGAAAGATTCCCTGCTAATGGCTAACCCATGAAATATGCTTAAGGTAAGTGTGAAATTTCAAGCTACCAATAGCACCAATTCCTTGCTTACGGTATTATCAGAGCCATGAAATTAGGACTAGCAGTGTAGCACATCATGATGATATTGAATGTCAGACATTCATCTCATCACAAAATGGACAACAATTTTCATTTTTCATGTTTCTAAAATCAGAAAGCATTTAGTGTGCATTTAGTATTCAGTCATACATCCCCATGTACATGTAACATATTACTTTGCAAAAGTGCTGGACAAAATCGTAGCCAGTAATTGAAGGAAATATCAACTCAGGAATTATTTTTGGCAGCTGTACAAATTTGTTGATGTCTGATAGATCTGTCCAATTAGGTGCATCACCGAGGTCCATGAACAAGATTATTCCGTCAAAATAAGCCTAATGTATGTCCGACGTTTTTGATACAATAATGGTAAAATTAAATAAAAATAACACGATTTGTGCACTCTGCATTGCACTCTGCAGTGTTCATTTGTTTTCACTTTAAAAGTAAGAGTAGAGTGTACTATTTAGAATACATCAAGTCATTGGGCCTGTAAACCAATGGGCCTGCAAGACCAGTGCTTAGTATGGATAAAGACAAGATGTCGCCAGACACACAAGGCGTGAAGGCCACTTCAAGGTGTGGGCTACATTATCATTTTTTTTTCCAAAGGCCTTTACCACCTACTCCTAGGGCTGAAACAGGGTTACCGCTTTTACTGTATATACAGATGTCAGGATGTAGGCGTGGGTATCATCGATCCGAAGCCTGGCCGGTAGAGTAGAAAGCACTACCTCTCCAATTTTGCGTAGCAAGTGTCACGACCGAGATTCGAGCCCACACTCTGCTGATCAAACACCAGAGCTCGAATCGGGTGCTCTTAACCGCTCGGCCATGACACGCGAGACAGAGAGTACATTGTAAGACCTACAAATGTATATAAGGTGGTTAACTACATACCTCAGTGGCTTTGTCGTTGTTTGCATGTTTATCAGGATGCCATTTGAGAGCAAGGTGTCTATAAGCGGCCCGGATGTCATTCTCACTAGCGCCTGGCGGATTCACACACAAAAAAAAAAAGAGGAAATTTTCAATTAAAGAAAGATCAACAACAGACTTCAATAAGCTTGGGCGATATCACGATATTATCGAATATCGCGATATTAATTTGGAAACGATTTCGATATCGGATGGATTTGGGTTTAATCGAAATATCGATGTATCGCGATATATCGCGATAATCGCGACATATCGCGATATCGATTAAATATCGTGATGTATAAATTGCTAGCTGAGACATCTTGCACATCATAGGTTTGGAGTAAAACCAGAAGTATAGGTCATTAGAACACCTCTCTTATGCCATGACTGTCTCTTCTACAACTTTCACTTGGAGTTTGAAGACTGATGATGTCATATTAATTAATCGCGATTATATCGAATATCGTGATATATTGTCGGCGATATATCGTGAATAAAATAAATCGATATCGCCCAAGCTTAGACTTCAAAAGATTGCACTTTCAAAAGCAAAATGCAGTTTAAGTCCACAGGGAAATGTCCTAGATAGGGTACATTGTTGGAAAATTTTAACAAAGTTGACACAGACGGTGATGTACCTAGGCCTGTATGCTTCGTTTTTGAAAGGGCAAGGGCACCAAGGCATTTTCTTCTTGGTAAAGGGCACCCTATGAGGAAATTGCAAATTTGTACTGGAGCATTTCAAGGGCACACAGGCAATGACCAGGGGACACGGAGGCAATCGCCTTCGTTGCCTCTGTGAAGTATCAGGCCTGTGTACCTCAAAATGACAAGGAAGGTGTACATAAACCTCTTTACATTTTATAACATTGTTCTGGTTGTTTTGAGTCATGTCACAATACATTCAGCGTCGGCGGCCCCCTGAGCTCAATATTTCTGCCTAGCACTCTGAGCTCTCAGCAAATTTCCCGTGTTGCCAGGCAAAGATTTCCCCCAAGAATGAATTAGAATATTGTCAACTGTGGAAGTTTTTTTATTTTTTAAATAGCCAAATCAGGAGCAAGGTTTAAAGTTTTCTTTCCACATTGCCATTAGCATGTGACTTGTAATTTGGACTGATGTATGTAGGATGGGACTACAACAATAAAGTATCCAGCAGGAATAGTTAGACAGAATGTGGACTGTTCCTTCAGTATAAAAAATATACTGTCATTTGGCCAGCGGGCAACTGCTATGGGAGAACACTAAAGGGTATCAAAAGCCACAGAAAAAAAACATAGTCAAAAGGCCATTCAATTTGATTGCAAGTTGATGGCCCCCATAACAATTAACATGAGCAGTCTTGGAACCAGGGCATTATGCCTTCTTTACAGTTACACACAAAGCTTTTGCTTGGCATTGTACATGGTCCAATAAACATGAATAATTAGTAAATTGTGGGCCATGTTCAAAGGATTTTGAAGTATTGTTATGCTTTGCATCAAGTTACAACCCCTCACCCTTGGTAGACAGACAAAATTTGGGTTTAGAGCCGAACCTGATAACATTTCGTTTCTAACTCCATGCATGGAGGTAGCTCCATGATTGTACCATGTACTACACGTACGCCATATATTATAACTTAGTTCAAGGACACTAACTTTACATAAATCTACCTCCAAACTAGCCCACAGCACCCACAGCACTAGACTTGGTTCCAAGTCTTTGATCGTGGCCTTTAAGTCATCCTGCTGATAGCCGCTACAAACGGCGCCCTCTTGTGATCAACCTTCGTCATTTAGCCTAGGATCGCGAAATTAGGGCGCGTGATAGCTAATAATGTGGGGGCGTTTTTCATGGCTGAGATGCAGAAGAATAACCGCGATCTAAGACTTGAATCAAGACTACCACAGCACCAGCAATGGTGCCCTATGCTTTGCTTTGGTGCCATTTGCTAAATGCCAATACAAATAAACATTTTCCTCAGAGAGATGCCCCTAACCAGACATGCTGGGCGAATAGTGAAATTTTGATATTCGGATACCGCTGGCCAACTATCCGAAATTAACCGGATATTCAAATAGTTTTTTCGCCGCTAGAGGGCGCTATTTAAGGGCGCTGTTCGTTTGTGAATGAGATCTTTTGGGCGGATTGATATTAGTTTTAGACAGTGTCACTCGGTTCATTCATAAAAATAACCGGATCTAATTTAAAGATGGCGATTTGCTTTTTCTTTTGATCGTGATTGACTCTACGTGAAGGTAAACTTTCGAAATCTTTGAACAAACTACGTCAGAAATGTCATTGTTTTAGCTCTACACGGAGGTAAGCATAACTAAATACTTAATTTATGCTGTTTTATGCTGTCTTAATAAGAGTTTCATAAGGATTCAGACAAAACATTCCTATCAGTTGTCGCCCGACGTCCACAGATATTCGGATATTAAAGAATATCCGGTTACTTGGTTGTAATTACAGAACTATCCGGTTTATAAATAGGTATTCGCGCCCTATGCAGATATCCGGTTAAAAAAAAAAAGGCATTCGCGGTTACGGATAGGAAAACCTATTCGCCATTAACCGGATTATGATATTCAAATAATTCGCCCAGGCCTACTAACCAGAGCAAAATTTTTTAGTTCAAGGCCTGCAACTGAACCGTTAAAAACACAAAGGAAGACAACTTCATTGCAAATGACAAGGATAATATTTATATCTAAAAGATTATTTGAGTTTTGTTTTTTTTTTCCGAAAAAATCTTGATTGACAAGTAACAAGAAATGAATGTCAAACTTTGTTCTAAAGTTTTCTTTATAATTATTCTGCTTTGATATTTCATGGCTAAATTTGACTTTCCCAACAGTATGAACAAATCCTTTTCACCTCTTGCCTTATTTGTGATTGTCAAATATCATGCTAATGTTGCGCCTGGCCCCCATTCAGAGAATTGGCCCAACTACAGTTGGACCCACAGGACTAAGTACAGTTAGTAGATGGACTCAAGACCAAGTCGTGCTGAATCTATACTTGGGTCAATTCAATAATTGGAAGTATCAGTGGCAATTTCACAATACTTGGGGAAATCCCCTGACATTGACAATAAGTGCACAGGTTGCACAATGAAAGCTTACAATACTGTACAGCATTTAAAGGGGTGTTTCAGCGTGGAACAGACATGGAATTATTAACTCACACAATTACTGCGTGTGTGCACCCTCCCTTTGTGTCATATCTATGGAGGGTATGTGCGCGCTTGCATTAACTAGGTGAGAGTTCCTCATTCCATTTACAGCCACGGGACTGTTTCGATCATGATGACACAGCCCCTTTAAATGGATCAATTTGTTTTGCTGGGGAAATCCTGGTGACTAACTGTGAGTGAAGATTTTTTTAGCAATTCCCTGAAAAAATCAAAGGGCAGTATTATTAATGAAAAATATTATTGAACAAAAATGAAAAATCCAGAAAAGTGTCTAGGTCTCTCCGAGTCTAGTCTGGAGACAAAAACATGGGAAAAAATTAAAATGGTAAAGTATCAGGTCTGCGCTGATGCATACTGGGTGTTTTTTTTAAGTGAGTGATTAAAGATTAACATACAGCAAGTACAACCAAAATTCAGAACACAGAAATTTGACACCGTGTTGAACTTCAACCATGGATGGAGGAAAAATTAGATTCAACGAATACACGGTAGGTTTCTCAATCTTGACATACCATAACAATCATAGGATACATGTAACTTTCCGTTTGGTGCCACCACTTTTTCACTCATTTTACAAAATGGGATATCTCATTGAGGTAAATAATACACCCAGAGATACCAACATACACGATTTGGGCGTAGCAAATACGATTTTGAGCCGTGACTACGACGCTACAATAATACTCAATAAAACACGCTAAACAAGCCACCCAATATAATTTTATTAAATCGTACAATACATGCAAACAACTAATGAACTATTAAGTGGAAATAAAAATTAAGAAAAATATCAAAACAATTGTAAAAGAAAAGAAAAAACACTTTTAATTTTAGAACGCAGTGTTGAATAATAGCGGCGAATTCACTCTAACAATGTACGTGTCTCGACGTAATGATTGTTGCGTGCCCTCCCCCGCTGGCCGGCCGGCTGAGTGTGCATTTTTTTACGCTAGTGCATTTCTGCAAGATCGTACCCATTGATCTCTATTACACGATGGGAATAGTGCACACGTGCGTGGGGAATAGTGCACACGTGCGTGGGGAATAGTGCACACGTGCGTGGGGAATGAGGTTGTGTGTGTGAGCTAACGTGTCACAGTAACCTCATTACTCATGTATCCACTATTAGGACACTATTATTGTGCCCACGCTGGCTGTACATGTACTTCATCGAAGCTTGGCAAAAAAAGTACGAAATAATGGCGACAAAAAAAGGAAACCTTCTGAACAAAAATACCTTCAACTGAGTGGCCTGTGAGGTCTAAGCTAAACAGTTTCCATGTTTTCCTACCAGTAATTTCGTAGCGCCGATGTCCAGACAATGCCCAAAATACGGACACGTATTTTTGGCCCAAAATCCGGACACGTTTTTTTTCTTTTTTTTCCCTCTCTCTCCCAATAGCTTGTTGTTGCGTTTCTGATCATTAAAACAAAAACATTTAAGTAAGGCCACCCTTTTTTATGTTACATTTAAGTAAGGCCACCCTTTTTTATGTTACATTTATTTTTGAAACGTAGTCAGAAGATGAGAGAAATCAGGGTTTTTTTTCAAGTTTTTCTTCACTGGCCATTATAAACATTTGTAGCTGTTCTGTTGATGCATACAGGTAATTGTTATTTCACAACAATGCCTGAAAATGAGCTAATTAGCATTGTAGAGAGTAATAGAAAGATCGGTTTAGGGAGCCCAAGCTGCGCTCGCCCTTAACATTTGGGAGATGCTACTCTTTTTTAAAATTCAATGTTGGCATCTCTGTACACCTATCAATTGTAAGACGCACTACTTGACCCCCGGGGAGGGTGCGTCACTGTCCATATGTGAGTTGGATTTGCGTGTCCAAAGACCCATCCCGAGTCAAAAAATTGACACACTTGTTGCAGATTTGGACGGTCCTCCGAACGATTTTTTGACTTACCAATCGCGGAAACTACGCACCACGGACGGACATAACCGACGCACATAAAATCTCTTGTAAACTACGCAGGCGCAGTGAATACCAAATTTTCGAGACGAGCGGTTCCCAGCGCACCCACAATTCAAAGCACAGCGCACACGTGAGTACACGGTGGTGCGCAATCTTAAAATTGCTGGATGCGCAATCTTCAAATTGCTCGATACACAATTGGAACTGCCTATTCTGCATTGCGCAAGTTATTAATTGCGAAAAAAATTGTTGCGCAAATTTGTTGATTGCGCTCGACAAATGAGCGACAGCGGATGCGTGTTTTGCTGCAAAATTAACGGTCGCAATCACGATCGCGGCTAATTAAATCAAGCAAAACACAGTTTGTGGCATTGAAAGGTTGGAATGTCTGCAAATACCAACATCATACAAAGGCGGGGAGGGGTAGGTGGCTTCATGGACATCGACAGAACATGACGTACCTCGACGCACCTCTTAAAGAGTTTTTGACTGACGACTATTGGATTTTGACGTACCCGCCGTCACTTTTTTGAGAGTAAAGACGCAGACTTGACGCACCCTCCCCGGGGCTCAAGAAGTGCGTCTTACAATTGATAGGTGTATAAGATTACTATATTATTTCATATCGAATGAAAAAGTGGTGGCGCCATACGGAAACTTTTCCCAACTTTGTTACATTCAAGTCCAACAGCTACAGTATTTCTGTAAATAATAAAATATAATCTGGACACCAATAATCTTACCAAGCAAGTAAGTTTCGTTCGTACAAAGTTTTTATGGTCATAGAATGTTTGAACATGTTGGAGTAATTACCGAGAGTTAGGCCCTACTTCTTCTCTTCTAGAACCTAGGCTCCCCTGCATACAGTTTCATAAGAACCGAAGGTGTATTGTTGTCTCTCCCTTTAATTTTAACAAATAAAAGGAAACCTAACTTCCAAATGAGTTATCATACATTATTTATTCATTGAATGATGTAGTAAAGTTAGGAACCAAAGAAAATCTGGCATGTATTAAAGATGGAACAGAATGAGCACACATCCCATATCGTATTTCATTTGTTTGGGACTGAATAAACCGGAGGACAAAATGTTATTATTTACCACAACAAACAACTAATGTCTAAATCATAATAAATGTATTAACATTAACAACACTTCTCTGACCAACCATGGAAACACGGATACAATATTCATTAATAACTGCATTGTCATTGCCACATGGTACATGGTAGTGTAACTTTGCAAAATTGTGATACAGTGAGTCAGTCAGGTCACAGAGTTTCACTGTTTTGTTGTGGCAAACCAGTAATCAGTATATGTACACTACAGCAAGCAATACAGACGAACGTACAGACGGGGTTTACAGACATGCCGGCGACAGACATGACAAAAACACAGACAAGAACTTAAAGAAGTGCCGAGTTTATACAGTATCTTACCTTTAGAGATTCCCAAAATCTCATAGGCGGTTTTCCTGTCAAGTGACATATTTTATTAATAGAAGTTTCAAGTCATATAAAGATGACATTCATAAAGTTTTGTGCAGCTGTCATGGACATTTCGAAGCACGTTTACAAACCATTGTGACATCATATGGCGCATGCATGCAAACTGTACTGTCGGTCCTTGCGCGAAACCTGTATTATAATTGTCACGTGACCTTTGGTATGGCACCCAACTCTATTCGTAACGCAAAGCGCACATGGAGACGGATAGTCGGGAGCCATCGTCTCTAACCGGAAATGCCCCACTTGTTTATTTCTGTAGTAGTTTGCGTGATGGCCGTCACGTTTATTGCTCACTGATGCATGTCTTTGTCTTTACTTTACCGGAAACTATTATGATTCGGGACCGGTGTGTGTCTCTTCAAAAAAAAAAAAGAAGGAATTTCTGGATGTTGTTTGACCAGGCCACTTGGAAACATGCTTGCACAAATCCTAGATAAACCTGAGGAATAAACAAAAAGGGAGGGGCGGAGACAGCCATGAATCTTTTGGGAAGGGGCACTGTGTATAGCACACTGTGTATAGTTCCTTTTCAAAGCACTGGCCCCCATCAATTTTCTAAAGCCTGGACCCAATTTCATAGTTTACTTAAGCAGAAACAATTAATTGCTTAGCGCAAACGAGCAGGATACCAGTCACAAATTGCACACAAGACATTTTGGCGATAAACAACCATTCCATAAGCTCTTTGAAATGAATGAGCCCTATTTTGTTTTAACAAATAAACTTTATAAGCACCGCAAATCTGGTTGCCAACCAAGATTCCATAAAATTGTCGCAACTGGTGCTCAACAAATTATTTTGCTTTTGTCAAATGATTTGTTAATTGAGCAGTTTTTTCTGCATATCAGCTTTGTCATGTCCGCTCCGTAAAAATTGCAGTCCAAAACCCCTGCTATGGCTCGAAACATCATCAAACATGCACCAATACCCCCCCCCCCCACCCCCTTCAAGAAAAAAAATGGTCCTGCTCGCATGCAGTGATCCCCACCCACTGCACCCTCCAGGAGAATGATGCCCATGTCGCATGCAATTATGTCCTCTACGCAATACCATCCGGAGAACATTATTGCATATGCAAAAATGTCCACCGAACGGTTTTGCATATGCAATCGTGTCCGCCTGGACACTACTGCATGATGCAATTGTATCTTCCCGGACACATTTGCATATGCAGTTGTGTCCGCCCATCGTGCAAAACCGTCATTGCAGTAAATTAAACGCCCTTGGTCGATGAAACACATTCGCCACTTTTTACAGGCTTGCATGTCATGAATGACATGGGAAATGTTCGGCCGTTGGGTATTCACTGCAATCATAAAATAAGTGAATATTCATGCTGCATATATTATGTAGGTTCAGTGCATGCATGCTCGCTTGGAAACGCACATACATGTACAGTCATGTACATGTACATTTGTTGTACATGTCCGCCGTACGGTTTTCGCATAGCCCCGGACACGATTGCATATGCAAAAGTGTCCGGAGCGGACAGTATTGCATGGCGGACACAACTGCATCTGACACCCACACTGACAAAAGGTATCTAGAGTGAAATTTGAGGAATCAAGACAAGCTCCAGATTCGGGTAATAAAAAAAATAGTGCACTTTATTATTTTCAAACTTATATCAACAATGCTTAGCTATATACAGCCGAGTAAAGGTATAAAATAGTTATTCCATTAGTTAAAGACTAACATAATATTTTTTTATTATTATTCTAGGGATAGTTAAAGATTTGTTCATTTTTTTATTCAATAATAATACAAATTAAAATACGATCTAAATGTACAAATTTACGCAACGCTCTCTATACCTTTTCAGGAAATTATTTAGAATTAAATTAACCAATGACATTTCCATCATTATCGGTTAATTGACTCGTGTTAATTGTTAATTTTACGAGAAAATAGAATTAGCTGTTGCAAACAAATTACCAACCAAATGGACCGAGAGTATAAATGCAAAAAATAGTTAATGGCCTGACGTTTCGACCCTAGCAGAGTCTTTCTCGAAGGCTAAAATTTGAAAGGTTGTTAATTTTAACTAAACAAAAAAATTTAAATCTAAAATTCAGTTCCCCATCTGCATTGAATTTTTTTTCTTCTTGAAATTTGCCGCAGAACGAATGAAATTCATCTTAAATTGATGCCTTCCACAGTGTATATAAAAGCAACTTATCCTGTATATAACTTTAAAACAAACAAAAACGAGCCTTTTAGTCCTCAAAACATGACAGGACTAATTGAACAAAGTAGCATTTTCCCTTCTTTTCACAATTGCTGAAACTTCAAATTACATTGACACACTTGCCCAATCAATCCTGTGAGGAGAGAAGCCATCATGGTTAACTACCTATCACTAGCACCACAGAGTCTGCCTGATTGAGAATCTGCCCGATTGGGAATTATAAACATTGGTGATACTGTTTTCTAATCGAACTCTGTTTTCTTGAGTGGTACACCCAGAAATATTTTTGAAGTGGGGCATGAGGCTATAGGGCATACTTGTTGTTGATTGCGAGAGGGGCCACAAAAAATATCAAAGGAAAACACAAGCAGGTTTTTGGTGGCATGACACTAGCACACCCCAAACCCCAAACCCAGCCCAACAGTACATCATATCTTGTTTTAACAAGCTCATCTTCAATGTTTGCCCTTAACTTTTTTAGTAACGGTTAGCAGGACCAGTTAGCAGTAGCAGGACCAGTTAGCAGTTGCCATTTATTTAGTCCATCAGCTTCTAAGTCACTTTTCGCTGTTTCAAAAGATAAAGAGATGCTTTCGAACAGGAAACTACTCAGCCGGAGCACTTGAAGTAAATTTTGGCTGTTCCTCAGGTGTTTTAACTAGCATTTGGCCAATGGACCACTCTTTTTAAAGGAACACGTTGCCTTGGATCGGACGAGTTGGTCTATAGAAAGCATTTGAAACCGTTTGTTATGAAATGTATATGGTTAGAAAGATGTTTTAAAAGTAGAATATAATGATCCACACAAGTATCTCTCAAAATTGCACGGTTTTCTTTTTACGCCGCGAACTATCGGCCATTTATTAAACCACGCAATTTCGAGGCATATTTGTGTAGATCATTGTATTCTACTTTTACATCATCTTTCTAACCATATGCATTTTATAATAAACGGTCACAAAACGCTTTTCAAGACCAACTCGACCGATCCTAGGCAACGTGTTCCTTTAAGAGCGGACGCTGATTTTGGTAATACAATTCCATTCCCTTCCACCCCCTACCTACTTTGGGTGTACCACTGTAAATTACTGAGTTTGTTTGAGCACACAATCAATTTACTAACATTTTGAAGTACTATAAACAAAAATTCAGCCACAGAAACTTAACCATAGTGTGCTTTATAACTTTAAAGGCAGGATGTACTTTTGGTAATTACTACACAAATGAATGACATAAAAACTTAAGTGGCTTTTAGCCTTGTTTGGGGTGACCTTGCATAATTTTTTTAAAACAAATTGTTTAATTAACATAGCACTAGAGTCCCATTGAAATTATGAAACATTGTTAGGAACAACCCCCTTTAAAGTAATCAAGTTTTATAGAAAGAGGTCATGTTTCACCAACAAAATTTGAATATGAGAAAGACTTCTCAGGGATCTGAAAGAACACAATTCTAGGCAACGTTTTTCCCCATAAGTTTCTTGCAACTTTGATAGCTATAACAGGTTTGTTATTTGTTGCATATGTTGGAACACACCAAGAGAGGCTACTTGTCTTTGACAAATATACAAAAAGTAAACCCTGCCTTTAAGAAAACTTGTCACGTGATAATTACATGTACTGCCTGCGATCTTCAAGACAGTTGTGTTATCTCGAAATAATCTCATAAACAGTTTCTTTTTATTCTCAAAAGTTCTGATTTCATCAACTTTTACCTAAAATACCAAGAAACTGTTTTCACTGAGGTCTTAAAAGTGGATATTTGCCATACCATAATACTTTTTATAATTTGCATAAATTCAAAATAATAATTTTTTTGATTCTCCTTGGAAGCACATTTTTGGTCAGGTAAAAAAAAGAAGACAATATTTCATATCAATAGTTAAAGCCATTGGACCCTTTCGGTTCAGAAAAAAAAAAAAAAAATCACAGATTTACAAATAACTTACAGGGTTTACAGAAGGTAGTGGTAAAAGACTTCTCTTGAAATATGATTCCATGAAATGCTTTACTTTTTGAGAAAACAGTAAAACAATATCAATTCTCGATAGCGAGAATTACAGATTTATTTTAAACACATGTCATGACACGGCCAAATGCGTGGATACAAGGGTGGGTTTTCCCGTTATTTTCTCCCGACTCTGATGACCGATTGAGCCTAAATTTTCACAGGTCGGTATTTGATATAGAAGTTGTGATACACGAAGTGTGGGACTTGGACAATACTGTTTACCTAAAGGGTCCAATGGCTTTAAGGGAAGTAGATGAATATTTTAAACTTACACAATTGCAATATATAAAGACATTTAAATATGTTCACAATGCTTGATATATATATGATGATTCTTGATAAATGGCTAAAAATAACCTTACAATACCGTTTCAAGACAATAGTTATTTCAACAACAAACTCGCTTTTCCTGTAAGGAGAACCACAAAATCTTTCAACACCAAGAACTTGTTTTCACATTAACTAGGATTTACCTTTGAGCTTCAGAAGTTATTTTACTTCATCAGCAGGACACAACTATTTCAATACAATTGCAAAGTTGCAAAGATACAAGCATTTAGACTTTTACCTGGCAGCCATTTGGTTTTCCTCCTATTAAACCTTATTTTAGGCCATTTCTGAAGAGACTGAGCAAGTATCCAAAATCAAATTATTCTTAATTCTATTCAAGCAAAACAAAAGAAATTGGTGGACACAAAAGATGAAGATCTGTGGTCAACATAACAAATATTTTGTACAAAATGATCAAATAATTCCCTCAGATTCCCCAGAATTCCATCTTGTGCAGTTATTTTATTATTACTGTAGGAACAAATATATATAAGAGAAAAGTAATAAAACTGCAACGGTAAGATTTGAACTTAAGTTTGAAGGCAGGCATTTGAGCTTATATGGATATTACCATCCTCTAAAAACTTGTTACTAACAGCAAAATTTGTTTTCTTCAAATTCAACTGTGCAATTTGTAATTCAAAATAATGTGTCAATCTGTGAGTCCTGAACAGCACTCCGCACTAATACTGAAGCACAATATGGTTACTTCACGCCAAAACCCAGATCGCAATCGGACAACATGTCAAATAACACTGATGTGTGCGCGCATAAATGTCCAAACTACTGTTTCTCACTTGCACTGACAGCGATCCAGTGCAGTGATACTCGAGTGATGGAAAGTTTGTCCAACATACGAGCAACCAAGGCCTCACAAGTGCAGAGTGCTATTTAACTAGTTGTTAAAACTGTTTAAGTTTTGCTATTTTAAGCGGACTGAGCAATTTGTATACCTATGGTACAGAAAGTTCTTGGTTCAAGGTTCAGTTTCACTTTTCCTAAAGAACTCTGCTTTTAGTAGAAAGTGTAAAACTGCTTGTGTAGGGGTGATCTCATTAATACAATAAAATGTCAGTTTTCTACCTGCACAAAAAAACATATAACGAAGCAACCAGGGCCACATTTCATAGCTCTGCTCACCGTTAGCACTGACATAGACCTTTATCATGGTGTGCCGCCATCTTGAATTTTCCCCATTGATATCAATCCAACCAAACCGAGGCTGGAAGAACAAAATAGTCTGGTTCCTATTTGCAAAATGATTATTAGCATTCATTATTGTTATTCGATACAAGGAACATGACCAAGATGGAGGTAGCATGATAAAGGTCTATAAAGACAGCCTTTCCCACAGAGCTGGGGCATAATAGCATGTGCAATTTAAACTAGTCTAATGCTACATGTATGTACTCAGTCAATGCCTACACATAAATCTCCTGGGCCCGATTTAATAGAGCTGCCTAAAGCACAGAGAGTAACTAAGCACAAAACAGGTTTGCCTACCAAACCTCCATGACACATGAACCATTTTTGCGGTGACTGGTTTCCTGCAAACCTTTGCTAAGCAAGAAATTTGTAAGCACCGTCTGCTTAAGCCAACATGAAATTGGACTAGCTAACTTTTGCTAGGGCAATAAACTTGTTAAGCAGTATTTTTTTAATACTCTGCTCATGATTAAATCAGCCTAAAAAACACGGTTTGAGAAAACAGAATGATAGGTAACTTGGTTAATTCGCCACACTAGGAAGCAGCTGACACACCAAGGTAATATTTCAGAGACCTTTCTATTCCAGCAAAATTTTGCCAACCGAAGTTTGAAAACTGTTGAAAGCCATGAATGCAAAACAACAACAGATGGCCAAGTTTGTAATAAAGTCACACAAATACTCGAAACTTTAGTTCTGAGTTTGTTGGAAACAAAGCAACAAATCGTGGGAGGTGTTTTAGTTAATTGAAAGCTGCCGAAGATGTTGATTCTGGTCACAATATCTTTCCACACTATTGAATGTTTTGCTAAAAATCTGTCCATCCATGCCAACCAGCGTGACTTGTTTAACGTCAATAGACAGGTGTATAATTTGAGTATCTCACATTTTCGGAATAACCTAATGGTGAGTCTGCTGCCGCCTAGTGTTCAGAGCCTTAAATGTTAGTCTCTCTGCCTTCGATAAACTCCATTATAATGTTCATCTGTTCTTGATCTTCCTCAGTTCCTGGTTCGTTCCCTCCAGGTTTTACTGGGTTATTCTCAAAGTCTATCGCATCCTCTGGCGGCTGCTCGATGTTGATCTTGATGCCATGCTGTTTCTCCCATTTGACAGTTTGTTCCGTTTCCACAGGAGTCTTAAGTAATTTGGCTCTGATGCAAAATGGTTTACATGTACTTTCAATCTTTGTTGACTTCTTTTGCTTTAAGTTGGAATAAAAGAAAGTGTGATTTAGGTATAAGCTAAAAAGATAACACAATTATCACAATGCTCATTTTATATTTATAACTGCCGCCACAGTAAAGCCTGGTTCATACTTCCTGTGAATTTGAATGGAAACTCTGGTGTTTCTGATCAGCAGAGTGTGGGTTCGAATCCCCAGCAGTGACCCATGTTCCATGCAGTGTGTAACGCATGTCAAAGAACCCAGTGCACTTTTCAAAAAGAGAAGGGGTTCGCCCCGATGTTCCTGGCTGTGGCTGCTGAATGTGCTGTAGCACCTTGTAAACCCTTATAAGGTGCTAAATAATTGGGTCTCAGAATTCATCACTTAAATAACCTATCTTTCTGAAGGTTTGTATATACTCAGCGCCTTGAGTACCTTGTTTGGTAGATACGTGCGCTATACAAGACTTTGATATTGATATTTTCATGTAATACAAATTTTGTCATAATCTCGCAACAAAAAATTCCAAAGAGTTGCCCTGTGCTCAACTCTTCAGAAACATTTGCAACGAAAACAGAGCTGTGAAGTTAATTTTGCTTTTTGGAACCAGGCTTTAGTCTATTCAGTGAAACAGAATGTTAAAAACACAATTATATCTAGGTCCTTTAGTAGCATCTGTGTGTGCACAAAAGCGCTGCGTCATTTCAGTGCTTCATTGAGTGTTTTTGTTTGTTAAAGCTGACTAAAATGTCTTAAAACCATGATGCCATTTGCACCTTTTAGTAACCCTTGGGAGTTATATAGATTTCAAGAGGCTGTTGGGAACAGTGTCCTCAGCACTAGAGAGATAGATAAATACAGCAGGACGTCTTCATATAAAGAGAAAATAACAGAGGATTTAGACATTAAACAGTCTTTCCCAGTAAGTCTGAAATTTGAGTCTGAAAAAAATGAGTAGAATTTTTGCATGCCTTTATGCTGTTGACCTGCCCCAGACAGATTAACTGCTCATCCATGAATTTGACCCAAGTAATGGCAATGTAAATTCACCCACTCACTCAAAAATATGTATAGTTTCAAAGTTTGAGTAGTGAAACTCACAAACTCTTGAGAAATGGAGCTACAGGGAACTTTTACTTACTGAATGTTTGAGTGCGGAATGACACTATCTCAGGCCTGCGTGGTAGGACTGCATCAAAATATAACATGCAAGGAGCAGCAAACAAAACACAAACCAAAAGTAAAAACATGGAGAAAACAAAAGTTTAAATTAAAACATATTGGGTTATTCAGCCATGCAAAGGTTAATGATGAAACAAAACAGCACTCGTGTGAATGTCAAACAATTAGGGGCAGCACCACCGCATTGCTTTGCATGCAAATTCTCACGACCTAACAGGTTATTTGCATATGACCTTTATGCAAATGAGTCAAGCAGCAATTATGCAAAAGTCTACCCTGGTACATCCCATTAGATACAGAGCTTTTTATTCTTATCCTGTAGAAACCAGATGTTTTTGTTGAATTTTTGTTTTGTTTGGATGATTTTTCCCATCAAGAGAACTTTGCAAATTCCAACAGGGAGAAATGAACACCAAACTGACAACATTCTCTCTCATACAACTATTGGATATGCAATGATTATGAACTGCCAAATCAAGAAAATGTAATTCCGTAACAAGACAACAATTCTAGTTTTTGCGAGTGAAATCAGCGATTAGCTTGGTAGAATTCGAACTCGCAACCCTGTAATTGCAAGTCCTGCAGTCTAGAACCACTAGACCACTGTGACCAAATTGTGTACTATGCTATATTGAACACTTCACATCAAATGACTTCTTTAGAATACAACAAGTGTATTAATTATCCCCAAAGAAAATATTGATTCAACTCATGTGGTAGCCGCTAAGAAACTGCCTCTAAACTACCGGGCAGTCTCTGCGATAAAGTAGTAAGACATCTAATCTAGAATGGCAACAGTCATGGGTTTGAATCCTACTCGAGTACTACGTTCTGGGTTAACAGTGTTTTACACACATCAGTGTACAAGTCTCAAATTAGCTTTAGCTCCAATTAGCTTTAATGGGAGTGTCGTGGCCAAGCGGTTAAGAGCACCGAATTCAAACTCTGGTGTTTCTGATCAGCAGAGTGTGGGTTTGAATCCCCAGCCGTGACACTTGTGTCCTTAAGCAAGACACATAACCATTGCTTCGTCCTTCAGATGGGACATAAAGCTATTGGTCCAAAGCTGTTGTGTAAACGCATGTAAAAGAACCCAGTGCACTTATCGAAAAGAGAAGGGGTTCGCCCCGGTGTTCCTGGCTGGATTGGCAGCATATTGCGCCACAGCATCTTGTAAACCATTACATGCATGGTGCTTAAGGATTAGGTCTTATATCTCAAAATTCGCCCCACTCCTTGCAGCAATAATACCTGGCGCTTTGTATCCTTAGGCAAAAGGCGCGTTATAAATACGGTTATTAGGTGTTCGGGGCAACGGCCCGGAACACCTCTTATTTTTTTTCTTTATTTTCTTCATACTTCTTCTTCTTTTTCTTCTCAGCGTCCCTTGTCCGCTAACAGAAACATCTTCAACTCGTATAAACTTGAAACTTCGCACATAGTTAGATATTTATTAGGAGAAGAAAAATGTGTAGTTACGTCATGATGACGTCATCAATTCTTGAGTTATGAAAATTCAAAGTTTATTATTTCAAAAAATCATAACTTTTGATCTACATGATGGATTCCTACAATCGACACATCATTGGAAAGGTCGTTAAAAACTCCGTAAACGCCTTGCAGACATGACCCCATTTTGATCTTGTCTTCCGGTCCAAAATCGAGGTTGAAAAATGTAAAATTCATGTATAAAGAACTACAAAATTCCCCTATTGATTGCGCGTAAAGATTTTACAATTACATGTACATGTACATTGTCGCCACGTGTAAGCATGCGGTGCATTGCGGTCACCACGTGTAAGTATGCGGTGCATTGAGGAGCATAGTCACGCTCTACGCCACGTGTTGATCGTTTTAGTCTGCGTTCGAAGCGTTTTCAACATAATGTCAGGTACATTTGCCTTTCGGTTAGTAAGTCTATTCTACAGTCGAAAATTTGTCGTTAGTTCATATTTCCTCAACCACATCAGCCATTTTGACAATCTATACATCATATGAAAGGGATTTTTGTACTTAACAAAAATGGAAAGGCTGGTGAATTTTTCTTGACCTATTGACCTTTTCAAACCGTAAATGACTGTAAAAATGATTTGAAAGGGCGTTATTTACAGGCTTTTAGGTTGAAATATACATCCTTTCTTGCTTTACCATCACAGCATACAAGTTTGGCAAAGGTCTGGTTTAAAAAAACACTACTGATGACGTCACCAAAAATAAGTGCGCCCTCTAGCGGCAGATTATAAACATCTAAAAATACACCTTTACTAGATGTTTGTGTCGGAGTTTATGAATATTGTTCCAAAATTGGTATACATGTACATAATCTCCTTCATAATGGCAACGTATCCGTGCAGTCTTAGCTTGATGAGGTCATCATGTGTCTGGTGGTATTGCTTTAAAGGTGCACTTTTCAAAGCTGTGTGTATGCCAAACCAATGTTCGACTGAGGTGAAACTTGAGTACAAATCTTGAAAACAAAGCAAGGTGGAATATTTTTTTACACCAGGTTTTTACTCCCGGAAACCGAACACCTAGAGTTTGTTTTAAAACAAACTCTAAATTTCTAGTTATTATTATTATTATTATTACTACTATAATTATTATTATTTAGCTGTGGTGCCTTTGGCAAGGTTTCATTACAAACTTAAATTTTCCTCTCATATAAGTGCCCTTAGGCCTACTATAGGAAAGTTGCTGTACCCATTTTAACGAGCGAAAATCAATACCTGATACATGTAGTATGGGTAAAATCATGTTCTTTTTTTTATCCAAAATGCAAATTCTAAATCTATTTATTTGTAAAGCTTTATCACAGATCTGTTATTGTTAATTTCAATGCAGGATGAGGGATGTACCAGTATTGAGTTAAACATGCAGCGGGCGGTAGTTAAAACATGCAGCGGGCGGTCTCTATGCATGCTTTGAATTGAGACAAAGGCGCCGTGCTTCGTCAGCCACGATGGAATAAGAGTTACGTACATGGATGAGAGGCCAAGTCTCGTGCATAGCTTAGGGTGGTGGTACGCTACACATAATCATCAGAATCATCATCATCGCTATACATGAGGGGCTATCAGTGTGATAGTTCAAAACAAAATATGGTCAACATAGTTACTATGATACCACAAATAAACCCCTTGCATAGGCCATGTTCGAAACGGTGACCTCGGCTAAAGCTATTGCTAGATCAGCGCGTCTGCCAGTATTGAAGAATAGGCAGATGCGATCTACATGTAGTCGTAGCTGTAGCTGAAGTTGTCGTTTCGGACACGGCATTAAGCCGTCATCACTGAGGTCAACAGTAAGGGCGCTATTTGAGCGTGTGACGTTAAATGCAATGGGGTTATGAATTCAAGATGATATAGTACATGTATATGATGGAAAAGATAAAATAATAACAGGAAACGTGTTCTTAGATTTTAAACCATTAAAAGTTAACCTGTAAAAAAACTTTAGCTTATGTTTGCCTCTAGTTCCACTTCAAAATAAATTCAGTTGTAACTTACTCCAACATTTAATTAACATCATCGGGGCCCAACATCATTGAGCTGCTTTAGAAGAAAATACTGTGTTTCTGCTTGGCAAAAGACGTCGGGCCAATTTCATTGAGCTGCTTAAGCAAAAAATTTGCTTAAGCACGAAATAGCTCGCTTATTTTACACATGTTACTGGCCAAAATTTAATGTCATATACATTGCTTATGACTAGTATTTAGCTGTTGTTTACTTAGCATAACAATTGAGTGGAGTCTTGGCCGGTAATCTGATTTGACTAAGCAATGAATTTTGTGCTTAAGCAAAATTTTGTGCTTAAGCAGCTCTATGAAATTGGGTCACAGACGGTACAGGGGACATGCCATTTTGGCTGGTGACCTTTTTCTGGTGAGCATACTTTTTTTTTTCTCAGCTACTTTCTGCACTTTAGCGGCTCTTCGTTCCAATTTCATTGAGCCGCTTAAAATCAACACAACAAAGTTATGCTTTCAAAAATAAGGTTACCAGCCACAATGCTATTTCACACGTACAATTTGTGTGTGGTATCCTGGTCAATTCTGGGGTGCGTTTTGGCGACCCCAACCAAAGCCCAACCAACTCAACAAGTCAGTTACTGGTTGGTCTGAACAGCATCATCAACGTGCTCAACCCAACCCGCGAAAACGCTCAACCTATAACCAATGTTTCTGGTTGGGGTCGCCAAAACGCACTCCTGCTCAGCAGGAAACTGTTAACCAACATTTTCTGCTAAAGCAGCTATATGAAACTGGGACAAGGGCCCATCTTCAAAAAGCCTGTAAGCACCAAAATATTTAACCAGCCAAAATTACATTAAGTTCACTTTTGTGTGACTGGTGCCTCACTCATCATTGGCTCAGCAAAGCAAATTTGCTAAGCAGTATTTTCTGTGGAACAGCTTTATGAAATTGGTCCTTGGTGGTTAGATCAAGCACCTATAACGGCAAACTTGAACGCAGCTTTATTAATTCATGAAGCAAACTTACACTGACTTGGGGAGCACTAGCACGTTTAGGGGCTCGGACATCGTTTATAGCATTAATCCATTCCGCCATGTCCTCTGGCGAGTAGGCCTTAAAGCAGAGAAGAGAAAGAACAAAAATTTGAATTGAACAGACTCTGTTACCGTGGGAGGCAAATACTATCATCATCATCATCCTTTGTTCTTAGACGGAATAGTAGAAGCAGCTTTGATGAAGCGGTGCCAGGTTGCTTTATCCCTTATGAGTTGTTGAATCATATTACTCCATGAAAATTTAATTTAATTTAAGGTTAAACAAGTTAAATTGACTAGGGCAGAAACTGAACCTGCTACCTTAAATAAAATTAAAAAATTGCTTTTTAACAAAGGGCATTTTTGAATGGGGAAAAAAAGGTAGTGAATCGTTCCTTATTAGCTGTTAAAAACCTTGCAGGGTCGTGGCTGTGCGATAACACACCCTCTAGCCGGCATGGTAAATGATTGCTTACCTGTATAAAGAAGGTTCTTGAAGGGCTGATGATTTCAAATAAATTGTCTCTCCCGAGCGTGTCACTACAAAGAAAGAACAAATTGGTGATAACCGTCTTGGCTCAAGATGTTTCTGTTCAAATGCAGTTATTCAGCAAAAAATGATTAAATGATTATAACAGTAACAGTTATAACAAGTATCGTCTCTGTACATGTCTCTGAAATCGAAAACAAAAAGTGTCCATAGAATTACTGACAGACCTAGGCCACAGCCAAAGAAAAGGGCCTGCAGCCGATTTCACGAAACGCTAGGATTAAACCTAACTCGAGTTAGGACGAGTAACTCAATGTTAAGGATGGGTTCAATGCGTCCTTACATATTTGAATACGAAGTCCAAAGACTAATCCTAAGTTAGGAAGAGTTTGGTGAAATCAACGGCTGGGTCTCAAAATAAGGCAAACAAATTATGTGTTTAGCGTCTTGTATTTTTGACAAGAGGACAGTCAACCGATGAACTTGTGACAACTCACCCTTAGCCTTGTCCAAGGCTCTTTACGCAGGCACCACCGGCCCGCTCTGAATTCAAGGACTGCATAGATACTATACTGCACGGTACATAACAGTACTTGATACCGTGGGGGTCGAAGCATGGTTTTTTCGAGGTTTCAATCTCGTACAACGAGGCCGGATGTTGGGGCCTCGTTGTACGAGGTACAACAACCTCGAAAAACCATGCTTCGACCCCCACGGTATCAAGTACTGTTATGTACCGTGCAGTATAGTATCTATGCAGTTCGTGATTTAAGAGCAGGCCGATGGTGCCTGCGTAAAGAGCCTTGGACAAGGCTAACTCACCCTATGTCTGACATCTTGCACACCGTTATATCCTTCTTAGTTATCGTCTTCAGAGGAAGTTTATCCTGAGGGGAGAAATTCAAACCAAACTTTAGTAAAATATGACAAGTGGAGTTTACTGGCTCAAAGACAAATAAATAAACAACATTTATGACCACCTTACATCACAAGGCTGAACAGCCAGTTCAAGGTGAGGGCTACACTGAACAGATTTGGGCTGTCAACCTAAATCAACTGCTACCAGGGTTAAGTTGCTGCCTACTTCTAGGGCTGAAACAGTCCATAAGGATGTAGGCATGGGTATCATCCACTAAAAGCCACCTACTCCTAGGGCTGAAACAGGGTTACCCCTTCACAGTCCATAATGATGTAGGCATGGGTATTATCCTCAATCCACTAGGAGCCTGGCTGATAGATCAGAATGCACTAATGCACTACTGTCCAAAATTTGTGTGTAATTTGGCTCCTAACATGGCAGAATAGGAGACTTTCCAACGCTAGGTGGCAGCAGACATACCGGGTAAATTTCCATTGTTTACGTAGTTCTGAACATGGGCATAATTCTGAGAACAATGGATTTACCCGGTAAGTCTGCTGCCCTCTATTGTCCCAGAAAGTCTCCTATTGGCGAGCATGGCGGAGAGTACATGAGTGACATTCGTGCAATGGTCAATATTAGTTGTTATGGTTTGAAAGAAATCAACGCATACATACGGAAGAGGACTTGTAGTAAGCTATCCCCACATCATCCAGAATGAAATACCTTCTCTTCCAGTTTTTCCTCTGTGAGATAAACAAAAATAAGGATCACATAAAAAACATTTTTATATGAACAATCCATTTCAGAACTCATACTAGTGTTTTATCTGCCATTCCTGGGACACAAGTTATCTTTCAGTCATTTTCTCACAAGCAGCTGCAACAAGTTATGTTGACGTACAAAACATCCAAATGTTGTTTTATGAACTTGTGTGTGATCCCTGGCTACTTATTGCTGTTACAGATTGTATGGCTTGTGACTTGAACCCCCAACAAAAATATTGACAAACAGGGAGATTGCTAACATAGGGCTCAGTTAGTAAAGGGCATGGCACATTCAATCTGGAGGTCGTTACTTCAAATCCAGCTCTATTCAATTGTTCTTTGCTTAACTTCAAGACACAAAGATATATGGAGATAACAGTTGTGAGTTGCAAGATGAAAAGGCTGTTTAACTTTATCCGCGCAGGTTTCCTGTAATATGATCAAATGAAATGTGAGTCTTCTAATAATACAGCTCCTTAAAAGTGACAACAATTAATACTTACCACACCCCCTTGCTTGACACACCATCCAGATTTGACAACCTTCTTCCCGGGAAAGACCGGGCTGAGATTTCGTTCGCCCCCACTCGACGGGGAAGGAGAACGAGGCCACGACCTGGTTCTGAGCACCGCACTCTCGTCCTCACTGTCCGTGTCACTGTGTGCATTCTAGACAAATAAAAAACGCCATAAATCAATCTCAGCCTATAGCCCGTCACCATTTAATCAAAAGCGCAGAATTCGGCAATAAGCAGTTTCATGAAAATTGGCCCAAGTCTGGAGTTTCCATTGGAAAATCTTTAAGTCACTGAGAAACCTTTTGAAGGGGCACCAAGGCCAAGGTCTGGCCCCTGTGGCCTGCTTGTAACTACAGGCCTGACACATAGACCGCGTTATGATTAGACAACGAACTGACATTGTTTTGTTGGGCCAAACGGGCTGTAGTGATTTTTTTGGAAAGTGCTGCGAGGCTTCACAGCGGAGTGTCATAAAAATCCTATAATTTTCATTTATAGCAGTGGACACTATTGGTAACTACACAAAATAATTATTGGCATAAAACCTTACTTGGTTACGAGTAATGGGGAGCTGTTGATAGTATAAAACATTGTGAGAAGCAGCTCCCTCTGAAGTAACGTAATTTTTGAGAAAGAAGTAATTTTCCACGAATTTGATTTCGAGTACTCAGAATTAGATTTTGCTGGTCTCGAAATCAAGCATCTGAAAGCACACATTTGCGTGTGACAAGGGTGTTTTTTCTTTCATTATTATCTCGAACCTTCGAGGACCAATTGAGTTCAAATTTTGACAGGTTTGTTATTTTATGCATATAATGTTGAGATACACCAAGTGAGAAGACTGGTCTTTGACAATTACCAATAGTGTCCACGGTCTTTAAAGGAATCCTATATTAAGTTTTGGAGTGTTACAACAGTATACAAAATATGGCAAGTGACGCGTCTTCACTAATCAAATGACAAAGATCTGTATGTGTGGGATATAACGTTTTTTATGTAAATTTTGTTGAACACTACTTTCGTACTCCATCCATCAATCAATGAATAATGACGAACAAAGCGAAAAGCAATACAACATTCACAAAGCATAAAATGGACATACATGTAATTGACATTGAATTATGATTAAGGATTTATGTGCTTAAGATGTAAAATAGTCTTGACTAAAGAACCTTCACAATCCAATGGCTTGATTAAAAGGGATTCAATACATTTTATATATCACTTTGTTGGCGATGACTGTGAATGAGGATGTTTCAGACGTCGAACTTTTCATGTACGTAATTCAGAATTTGGTTTTGGCGCGTCTCTGGAGCGCCTGCCTGAAACGGGTGTCAGCTTCCACAGAGTCACCACAGAGCCACTTTAAGAGTCTTTATTGGCAATGCTAATTTTCTATTAGTCACTAGTAGATGGCACAGCAGCAAATGGCTCAAAGGGACTGGGCAAGTCTAGAAAGGACTCTTGGTGTGCGTTCGATTAGCTTCCCCGGGTCGACCCTGCGCCCAGGCTCTCGTGGTGATGTCATGCATTTCGGGGCTGACCTGGGTGAGCCCCTGGAACGACGTCAAAGTTATTCCAATGTACCGAGGGCAGACCGGGTCGACCCGGGGAAGCTAATCGAACGCACCCTTGTTCCAAACTTTGATCCAGATGTTTTTTTAATACAGGTATCTCTTCTCCAGTAATTTGTGTTGCGCTATAAGTGACTGACAATAAAAGGAACATCGTCATTCAAAATAACAGTGAAAAGCTGATTGAGGGATGATCAAGTACAAAAACATTACAAGACAATTGTTAGCTAATAAGCAGTCTGCCCACTGACGCCCAGATTTCATAGAGCCATCAACCACACAAACATGCTAAGCACAAATAGCTTTGCTTAGCAAAAAGTAGGTTACCTACTTCAAGTTTCTTACTTGCAGTTCATATACATGTATGTTGCCATAGTTTTTGGCTTTAAATTAGTACATTTAGAAGCTCTCTTTCTACTGAGGCCTATTTGTTTGTTAAAACATCGGAACCAGACTACTACAGCTAAGCACACTGATTGGTTAGTAGTTTCTCCTACCATCAATAAATTTGCATAATTTTGAATAAAGTTTGCACGTAGTCAAGTTCATTGTTTTTAATGAATTTATAATTAATTTGTTAATACTTCTTAGAACGAGAGCTGGATTTTCTAACTGAGATGACTGGCCAGAGTGGTTGGTGAACCATTTGAGAAATTAGGTCAAACTCCTGCCTGCCACATATAACATCAAAAGCTATAGTTAAGTAGGATTTGAAACTCTGCATGGTGGGAATAGAATATGGAAAAGTTTGTGGTAACACCATGTAATGATTATTTCTCAATGAATTGGGGCGGTTCTGAAAAGAACCGTTGGTTTCAATATTTCGATCAGTATGCTCTGATCGTCTTCTGAAGAAAGCATTGAGAGATAATCATTACAAGGTGTTCCCGCAAAATTTTCCATAAGCTTTAGTTGTTAGAAGTTACTATTATTGCCCGTAAACTTAGAAGGCCATCATTACACTGTGTGATGTAAAATAAGCTGTATCTACATACTTAAAGCCATTGGACACTTTCGGTAAACAGTATTGTCCAAAGGCCCACACTTCGTGTATCACAACTTATATATAAAATAACAAACCTGTGAAAAGTTAGGGTCAATTGGACATCAGAGTCAGGAGAAAATAACGGGAAAACCCACCCTTGTTTCCGCACGTTTCGCCGGGTCATGACTCGTGTTTAAAATAAATCTGTATTTCTCGATATCGAGAATTTATAATTGTTTTAATGTGTCCTCAAAAAGTAAGGCATTTCATGGAATAATATTTCAAGAGAAGTCTTTCACCATTACCTTCTGTAAACCCTGTAAGTTATTTGTAAAGCTATGAACTTTTTGTTCTTTTCTTTTCTGTTCCGAAAGTGTATAATGGCTTTAAACGTTCTTGATTTAATTTGGAGATCTACTTAAATCACATTAACCAATACCAAAGCACACACACAGATAAGCTCTAAAGAGTAAGACACTGAAGAATTCAAGCTATGATTTTAAAAACGGTTCAATACCAACATGATAGTTTCATCTCGGTTTAAACTATGCCCTAACTTAGTGGCCATCCCAACTATAGCTAGCCTTTCCAACTATAGCTTAGACAGGCCCAGCTTGAGCAACTTCAAACTGGGATAGGCCCAAGTGTCAATCGGACAGTAACTCAAGTTGGGCATAACATAGTTGGCCTTACCCTCTATAGTTTAGGCAGTCCCAGCTTGAGCAACTTCAAACTGGGATAGGCCCAATTGTCAATTGGACAGTAACTCAAGTTGGGGCATAACATAGACCGTGTCCAATGACCTCCACAGCTTGTGCATACAACGTGTAAATTTACATGCAGATGACAGGCAACCACAAACAACGAATGCATCAAACTGAAGCTGGATTCATACTACATGCAGATATGGAATAAATCTTGACATCAACGATCGAGACACCGTAACAAAAACCCAGACCTATATGTTTTTTGGTTTTTTTTTTTTAAAGGGCAAGGGCACCAAGGCATTTTCTCCTCGCTAAAGGGCACCTTAAGAGAAAATTTCTACCGGAGCATTTCAAGGACACCAAGGCAATGACCATGGGCCACGAAGGCAATCACCTTTGTTGCCTCTTTGAAATATCAGGCCTATGCAACGCACCTTCAAGACATCAAGGTTAACCACTTTATTTTGGATGACATGCATACAGGCCAAATTTTCCCAAAACCGTTTTTTTTTTTAAACACTTGAGACAACTTTGGAGCACCCTAGAACCTTTTAGTCAGTCAGCTGGATGGAGGAGACCTTTATTTCTGTGTAAATTGCACAGGCATTAATTTACCATGCTAGTTTCCTTTCCCCATTCGAAGGGTCAGAGGTACTGGCAATTGAGTTTGAAATCTCCCACAGGTTTTTCATTTCAAGGTGAACCGAACTCATAAAGAGAATACATCCCAGTGCTTATTATGAAAACCTCAATGGAACATTACAGAATTGGTTTTGCTAGCAAAAAAGTAGCTGGCAGTAAAAGCACTTTATGTAATCCACCATATACATAAATTGACAAACCTGTAGAAGTTTGAGATCGATCGGCCATCTGGGCCACGAGAGAACAGTGAAAAACCGATTACAAATTTTGCATAGCATCGATGCCAAAACAAAAATGAGTAAAACGCTCACTGAGCGATAAACTCCAAACGCGAAATTAGATTATTTATTTCTCATCAAATATAAAATTTCAGACAGAAATATTTCAAGGGATGTTTTATACTATCATCATCATTAGACCGTGTAAGTTTTACACGATTTTTGTTCTTACCAATTCTGTGACGTTCCTTTAATTGTTTTTCCCCTGTCAACTCAATGTTTCATTGTGATACAAAAATATTTCCAAATAAAAATTATCACTCCGGAAACTCTAAAAAGTTCCAACATGGATGTCTTTTAAACAATTTCTTTTAACACTGACCCGAGGTGGTTAACAATTCCGCATGAAGTATGAATGTACTTGAAATGTGCAGAGTGGCATGCAATCTGACAAAATGCAGCAATTTACAAGACGAGAGAGGGGTGGCAGGCGAAGGGAGTGGCAGGCGAGGTGTTGGCAGGCGAGGTGTTGGTATAGTTACAAGGAGGTACCTACAGGTGTGTACTCAAGATGAGACTTGAGGTGCGACGACGTACAAGCCGGCTGGTGACTCTGCCTTTTATCACTGTTCTTCACATCAGATAGAAATGTGGTACATTATACAGTACAGTTTTAATAACAATCTATTCCATCCTTCCATAGTCAACCCCCTATCTAGTCATTCAATATCAAGTCGACCATGCCACTATCTGGCCAAAATATAGTCAACCCTCCTACTATCTGGCCATTCACACAGTCAACCCTCCCACTTTCTGGCCATTCAAACAGTCAACCCTCCCACTGCAGCTGGCCATTCAAATAGTCAACCCATCCACTATCTGACCATTTAATATCAAGTCAACCCTCCCACTATCTGGACATTCCATATAGTCAACCCTCCTCCTATCTTGCCATTAAAAAATAACACAGAAAACCCTCCTACTTTATCTCCATTCAATATCATCTAAGTTTTGAATGAATGTACATTGTATGCCACCACGCTGTATGGTGTAGCATATGCAACCACAACACAGTCAACCCTCCTACTGTCTGGCCATTCAAAATCATCCACTGTGGTTTCGAAGGATTTGAAGGATAAATATACTATACCAGCCCGCAATTTGTGGTGAATGCATTTACACAGTTACACAGTCAACCCTCTTACTATATTCAATATCATTCACTGAGTGGTTTTGAAGATTAATACACATAAAATGCCATTTTGCGATGTTAATGTGAATCCATCAACACAATACATCAATGAGTTCACACCACACACAACCAGGGGAAACCCACGCACAGTCAGGTAGGGGCTGATCCATAGAGTTATATATACGAACTAGAGGGCGCACTGGCCTTTATACGCGCCCCGGCATGCGCGAAGGCGGCCATTTTCTAAGTTGACAAAACTGGCATCTCACAGCGTGTGTTTGTGCGGCCAGTTTGTAAGTTGAACAAACAGCATCGCATGAGCGTTCAATAACAAAAAAGCTCAAACGTGTATTTCATATTCAACGCGCGTGCAGAATGACGCGCTTGTCATCTTGCGGTCCCGTGGCGTTTGTGCACGAAGCATCACTCGTGCGCCCTCTAGTTCTTATATATAACTCTATGGGCTGATCCGTATTGCCCCTGGTGGGATTTGAACCAAAGTCCTAGAGGAGGAAGACGAGGAATGATACCGCTACACCAACCCTCTTCCAATTAGTAATTATTTGAAATAGTCACTAGTCCTGACCCTATAAACCAATGAAAAAAACAAGACAAATTTCTCATAAAATCTTTTTGTCAGCAAAAACGAAAATTGTTAAATTTTTGAACTTAATGCTCAATCCTCTGTGATAACATTTTTGAAAGGACAAGGGCACAAAAACATTTTCTCCTTGGTAAAGGGCACCCTATGAGTCAATTGTAAATTTCTACAAGAGCATTTCAAGGGCATCAAGGCATAGACCAGGGGGGATCGAGGCAATCGCCTTTGTTGGCTTCCGGGAGTATCGGGCCTGATAGTTCCCTTTTCCACAACATGTTCACAGCTGTTTCTATTTCAAAGTGTTAGTAGCATGCTTACAAACCACTGAGACCAGATTGGCTGAAATCAAATCAGCATTTATATCATTGTAAAATCAACCACCAACCTTTCAGTTTTAGCACTACATATGACCAACACACACAAATCGTCAAGTTTTTGCATCTTTATCACCGAGCTAGCCTGGTGGCTAGAGGCAGTTCAAATCCTCCGTATTAGCAGCAAGCTGGCCTACTGTGGATTTTTTTCACAAAACTCGGGAAAGATTTTATAATGCAGTGCTTAAAACACAGAACTGTAAGGGTAAAAACGAATTATAAATATTCAATACCCCCAATGCAAAAGTAACACCCACTGCTAACGCCAAGGATTCAAACTGCCTCTACTCACCGGGCTAGCTCAGTAGTCTAGAGAAAGGCAATGCAACGATCATGGGTTGAATTCCCAACCAAATGATTTACAGTGGATATTGTTCACAAAATCAGGAAAGCACCGAGTACACAGTACTCAATACACATTGACGAAGGGGTAAAAACAAATCACATTTGTCTGACAAATGATAACAAATTTCCCTCATGCGTTTTTTTTTTGTGCAACGTGCAAGCAGTCTTTGCACTCACCAGTTTCTTGTACTCTAAATACACTCTCCAGGGGACATTGGATTTCCATTTTAAAGAACTCTGTTGGGTATATTTAGTCAACAGATAACAGTTGTGAGGGCCAAGATTTGCTTGCCCACATCAGGCCTGGAATTACGGCCATGAAATGGCCTCCACTGCCCCTGGTCTTGGCCTTGTTGCCCCTTGAAAAGTTTCCCATTGACTTTAAGATTTTCCAATGGAAGTGCCCTTTGCAAATTGAAAATGACCTTGCCCTTTTAAAGATTGAATTCCAGGCCTGCCAAAATGTAGGTTCTTGTTACTTAAAAACATTGTTACTTAAAAACTCAAATCACGCAGACTCTTTGACAATACACCGATCCATTAGGCTCCGCCCACGGCGCACGTGTGAGCAAGACCATGTCAGCCTCTCCAATGCCATTCTGCACAACTCTGCCGTGCGCGGCAAGCATATGTGCACGCATGTCGGACATTATAGCGTCAGACTTTTGGTTGTGCAATGAGTTGTGATTGGTCAATACGCAATGGGGCGGAAGCACCTCCCAAATTTTACGTAGCAAATGTCACGACCAGGATTCGAACCCACACTCTGCTGATCAAACACCAGGGATTGAATCCGGTGCTCTTAACCGCTTGGCCATGACACACCACAAATTGCCAGTAAGTCTAGTTCCTCACCTCTACCGCCTTTCTGTGTACCACTCCACCAACGATTTCCGTCTTGTAGCTCAGTAGCGATTTATTAGGAGATTTTGGGGATAAACTGCCGAGGCTGTTAGCCTTTGTGATGTCCACTGTTAGAGGGGGACTCGTCTTCGTTGCCGTAGGAACCGGTACCTTTAAAACAGATGGAAAGCAGTTTATGACTTTGGGCTTGGGCTTGTTTGGACTTTGCTCTACCTGTCAGGTATTTTTGAAAACATGGATTTTCCTTACAGATCTAGACCTGCAGATCAGCAAGGGTTGAGTATGTTCATAGATTGGTAAATACTCCATAGTTAATGACCCAATAAAGTTACTTAGTGAAAACACATGTAACACTTTAGCTGATAATAGTATAAACTGTTTTGAAAAAGAAATCCCATAGATAAGTGTATAATTACAGGTAAGCAGGGAATTTGTTGCTTGTGCGCGTGGGTATTCCACGTTACTAGGCATTTTCGCTTACCACAGAAATTTGGCGCTTGCACAAGTAAGCGGAGAATGGCGATCGCAAGTGCAAAATTTGGCAGTATGCCGAGCCATGAAATTGGGCCCAGGGCAAAATTTCATAAGCCTGAAAGCACAAAAAATTGTTTAGCTCTGAAAAATATTTCTTAACAGAAACGAGTTACCAGCCAAATTTACATTAACTTTACATTGTAGTAACTGGTGTCCTATTCAAATTTTGCTTCAACAGCTGTATGAAATTGGGCCCAGATCATAAGAAGGCCAAGTCTTTTCATCTCTGTGATGAAAAACTAAAGGTCCATGGAGATCAGTAAAACATCCTGATAGATCACAAGCCTGTTTTTATCAGTGCAAATGCCAATAACAGGATGCACATAGGAAACTAATCGACATGTTCAGTGTTAGGTGAGGGGATGGCAACCTCTCATAGGGGGGAAACCCCAAGCAATTAGGGTGGGACTGAAACCTCAATCCACACACGCAAGGTACTAAGGTGGGGTGGGTGCAAGCAGGGAAAGAAAACACGGTGCCAGCCTGATCACCAATTGAACCAAAATGTTGAAATACGAGCAAGACTTATTTAGTCATGTGATGTTTTTATTGATTAAAGGCACTGGAAGAAACTGCTCCCTCTGCAGTAACATAGTTTTTGAGAAAGAAGTAATTTCTCACTAAAACATTTTAATTGAATTCAAGACCTCAGCTGAGGTCCCGATTTCAAGGTATCTGAAAGCACACAAAGTTGTGCTGAAGCCTTTGATTATGCATCTGAAAAAACACAAAGTAAATGCAACAAGGGTGTTTTTCTTCCATTGTTATCTCGCAACTTCGACGACCATTTGAGTTGAAATGTTCACAAGTTTATTATTTTATGCATGAGATACACCAAGTGAGAAGACTGGTCTTTGACAATTACCAAAGGTGTCCAGTGCATATAAACCAACAATGGGATGTTTTAAAATCATTATAAAAGCATCAAATCTCAAATTGAATCAAAATGTTGATATGAGCACGACTTGCACAGTCATATGATGTTTTTTGTAAAGATTAAACGAATTTAAGAAATAAATTGTTAAAGAAAACCAACCTTAATTTTGCATGCCTCATTAAGATGAAGAACCCACTCTTCTAAGTCTTGCTGGTTATCTGCACGAAAGTGATAGTTCCTTGAAGGTATAGTCACCACTGTAGAAAAAAATAAAAAATCAAAAACAACAATAAATGTTAGTTTTGCATAGGGGATAAAGAATATAATTTGGTTTTTTTTCTATTATACCGCTGTTACATATTATTAACCATTTAGCCACTGTACCGCCAAGCCGCATATAGCGATACACTGTATGCGGTACGAGGAAACCTCGCTAGCATGTGTTTGTAGAAAAAAAGGAACATCAAAAGAAAACTCGATAGTCATTAGTATGTCTACGCATTTGTTAATTTTTTATATCTAGTGGTTATAGATCGTTATTAATTCTCTGTTCACAGTTGACTTGTCAAAGCTAATGATGGTGAATTAATTTAGCTCTTACGAAAAATAAAACGCTCATTAGTAAACAGAAAACTGTTCATCATTTATGATGATATTGTCAAAAATTAACGCCTTCGCATTTAATCAGTATGAGCATTGAGCCAGACAAAAGCCTTGAAAAGCTATTGTTCATTTTATCCGTGCACAAAAATATTCGCCATAAAAATTACTGTAGCCATTTAACGAGAGGCATTTATTGTTCCCATGAAAACTTGTACTTTTATACAAATATTACCGAAAGGGTAAAAAATTGTGCATACACATTAAGCCGTGCTATCTTTTAAAATTTGAACTACGATTCCAGTAATTTACTGCAAGAATCTTGAGAAATTGGATTTCAGCAAACTCGGGCAATGCAGGGACTAAAGGGTTAAGCACTGTAAACATGTACTCAGTACTTTCCAGAGTTCTGTGGAAAAAAACCCACAATAGTTCCAGAATAAATGGCACTAAATGTTAACAGGGCACACTCGAGCAAAAATCTCCACACCAAGTTGGGGAAATTCCCTTCCTTTTAAAAATAGCAACTTGTCGCCCTAAAACTACACGACAGTATCATCAGGTACGCCTATGCCAACATTCCCAGTCATGCTTAAATAAGATCAAGTAAACAAAAAGCAAAACTGTGTCAACAGAATTACAAACACAGCATTCCATTATAGTAACAAGATTTCAGTCTAGGTTTAACTATTTCATGCCCTGACCAGTTGCTAGCGACTGTTTTAATTCCCTTCAGAGAAATATTTGTAAAATGAAACATATAGATCGCACAACTAAGAAAAAAGGACAAATTCACAAAGGTGACAGCCACTTTCTAATAGATTTTCTTGGGGGATTATTTTAATGGATGTTGAGCTTTATGTCCCTATTTCAAATTTTCCCCTTGAGGAATTGGTTACGAAAATGAAAATTATTGACCCTTTAAAAAGAAAATTCAAGCAGACTCTTTTATTGTGCGACCGGAACTCCCATGCACTCATGCCCAAAGGAAATAATTGGCATTTGGAGAGTAGATGTCAAGACAAGTTTAGAACCGTATATCCGTTGTTCATGCTAAAATACTTTTCGTCTCACAAGACGAAAATTATCTTTGGGAAATTGTTTTACTCGTTTCTCAAAAATTACTTCACCTGAACAGGTAATATTTTCTACCATCACTAGCGAGGTTTAGCTGCACATTACGCGAGCAAACACGTGAACGTGAACATCAACAAATTGTGTGTGTTTTGTATCATACAAAAAGTACACAAACCCTAAAGGCGATCCATGTACTACTATCTTGTAGTAGATCCATTAACTACCATTCCCAGGTTGTGTATCGTATTTTGCAGGACTTGGGATATGATCCCTGATCTACAGGTTGAACCGTTTCACACTGGCACCCTGAACAAAGATATTCACAACATAGGGAGATTGCCAACATAACACAAATGTTAGGGGCAGATAGCTCAGTTGGTAGAGAACCAGCATGTTAAATCCAGAGGTTGCAGGTTCCAACTCCACCTCTCTACACATGCAGTCAAGTTTTCTTCATCCAACCCAAAATTATACAAAAAAATACACAGTCAGTTTCCCTTGTCAGCTTGTGGTTTGTTACTTTGATGTCTGTAACCAAAGTCCTGTAACCAAAAGTGTACATTACAGGCAGAGCCTAACTCTGTCCTTACTCTATGGCCTGAGCCATTGAGCTCTTTCCACTTTGACCAAACCTAACAAAATCTGGCAAAATAAATCATCAAACAACAAGCCCCACAATCAAGAGCACAAAGGGGGGGGGGGGAGAGAGATAATTTTTACAGAGGGGGGGAATCCCTGCTCTTGAACCCTGCAATCCACAGATAAGCGGACTGATCAGAACGAAAGATAAAGAATTACTTATTTCCTTGTTGCCAAACCACCAGGGGATGTGCTGAACAAGGCGAGTAGATCTAAATAAACGATAACATGAGTTGGCCCACAGTTTCTGGTTTACAACCTTTGATGAGGGAGGGTCAAAGTGTGTCAAAGTGGGGTCATGTTGGTTTTAAAGCCTCATCATCATCATTAATATCCATACACATAACTGTGTGTTCTTTGTGTAGGCAGGGCTCGTGATTTACACTCTCAGAACCGAATTTCATAGAGCTGCTTAAGTAGAAAATATACCTCAAGAAATTTCTGCTTAGCAAAAAACAAACAGGATACTACAGTGTACTAGTCACAAATTGTACATGTGACGCGGCGGTTTCAGATGAATTTCAAAGTATAGGCCTGCTAGCCTGTACAAGTTGACCTTTCTATTCATATTCAAATAAGAACAGACTGCATACAAGTTTAAACTGTGCAGAAAGTTTTACAATCATTTTGATTCTGGTTTTGAGAAACTAAAATTAGTTGTTGCTAAATCGTTACTCAGATTTCTGCAGGTTGGTGCCCCACTGCAACTTATGAAAATACTGCGACAGTTTGTTGCTGTTTTCTCAGTAAGTAGACACCGTATTCAGCTGAAACTTTCACATAGGTGTCTTTTATTGTCAGTCTCGTGATTCCCTGGCTTTCCCTTCCTATAGTACTAGAGTGTATCGTAAACTTGGGTGTGCGATCCTTGGCTACACGGCAGCTAACTGTTGTATGGGTTCTGAATGGCACCCCTGCCCCCCCTCCCCGAACAGAGCAAACATAGGGGTAGATGGCTCAGTTGGTAAAGGGTGCTGGTTTAAGTCCCACTCATGTCAATTTTCCTCTGTTCAACCCCAATTCTTTATGATTTCTTGGACAAAACCTAACTCTAGACTCTAGATTTACTACAGAGGTCAGCTATCATATCAACAAGGGTTAAGTGCATAGGGGTCAAGGACCATGAAGATCAGAGTGACATGGTCACTGTAACAGGGGACATATTGCTCCCCACGGTGACCAGTAAAGATTGTATGTCAAGGGTTGAGAGTTATTTAACAACTTGGTATGGGTCGTCAACCATAATAACAATCAGGGAGAATGACGTTCTCAAGGTCAAAGTGATGAGGGCTGATGTTGAACTTCTCCCGAGGTTTAAAAACGATGAGTCTCCTTGTTAACTTGTATTCTTGATACAATGGCATTATGATTCATTTTAGGGTCTATTTTTGTCTTGTTAAACATGTTTTAAAGGGGGACTGTCTGACTGTCTTTGTGATCATAGAGCACCTGGTGCTGTACATGGAATTATGAACTAACCCCAGGTACATATCACAAAGGGCTAGCCCCTCATTACTAAATTATAGGTGGAGACTAGCGCGAATGACGCTTTGTTTGTTTGTTTGTTTGTTTGTTTGTTTGTTAAAAAACGACCTTTTTTAAAGTCAAAACAAACTGGCAAAACAAGGCTTCACCAAGATCAAAGACTTCAGGGACCATTGCCCACAGGGGACTGTTTGAGAAGATCAAAGACTTCAGGGACCATTGCCCACAGGGGACTGTTTGAGGTCCAATACCACCCATACAATCCCATCCACAACAAAAATGATACTTTTTAACAAACTAACCAACCAAGGTTTTGCCAAGGCTGTGGTCAGGCCTGACACTTCACAGAGGCAATAAAGGCAATTGCCTCCGTCCATGCCCCCTGGTCATTGCCTTGGGTGCCCTTGAAATGTTACTGTAGACATTTACAACTTCCTCATAGGAGAAAAATGCCTTGGTGCCCTAGCCCTACCAAAAACGCAGTACACAGGAAGGTGTGGTAATGTGTTGCTTGATATTATCAGTGTTATGCTTGATGGCAGTGACATTTGCTCATCCTGTATGCACCAATCAATGTAATGACTCACTGGATTAAAGGCACTTGACTTGTTTGGTAATTGTCAAAGACAAGTATTCTCACTTGGTGTATCCCAACATGCAGAAAATAAAAAACCTGTGAAAATTTGGGCTCAATTGGTCATCGAATTTGCAAGAGAATAATGAACGAAAAAACACCTTTGTTTCACATTACTTTGTGTTTTTCCAGATGCATAATAAAAGACTTTAGCTGAAGTCTTTTATTATTACCTCTTTCTCAACGACTACATTACTTCAGAGGGAGCCGTTTCTCACAACATTTTATACTATCAACAGCTCTCCACTGCTCGTTACCAAGTAAGTTTTTATGCTAACAATTATTTTGAGAAACTACCAATAGTGTCAAGTGCCTTTAAGGCTTAGGATCCATCCAGGTACTGTACAAGTGTAGGTACTTGTCACTCGACACTCTGCTGCTTGAACATTTTGCGTAAAAGCAACCCTACAATACTGCAGGGCTTGATGTTACACATTTAAAGCTGTATCTAGACATTTATAACAGGAACAGTGCCCGGTTTCAGGAGGGGCCAAAGATTTATACACAGCTTACATGTAGGTTCTGGGTATTGTGTAATGCATCAACAAGAACCAAGTTTCTTATCAGTGCTTATCGCTAAGAGAAGGGGGTTTGCCCCTGTGTTACAAGCAGTGGCTGCCGAGTGTCCTGCAGCACCTTGTAAATTCTAAGATGCTACATAACTGGGTCTCAAAATTTTTATCAGTGCTTTATCCCTAAGAGAAGGGGTTTGCCCCTGTGTTTCTGGCAGTGGCTGCTGAGTGCGCTGCAGCACCTTGTTAATCCTAAGATGCTACATAACTGGGTCTCAAAAAAAATATTAAAAAAATAACCTGTTTAAAAAAGTGTTTATCTTTGTTCAAGCGCCTTTAAGAGCACATAATTGATGGATGCGCCATAAAAGACTCCAATATTATTATTAACATTTTTATCGTAAATAAATGTTGAAAGTAGCACTTACCAAAACAGAATTCTACCTTCGGTCTTTGTTTGGTGGCGTCTCTTGCCTACAAATAAAAGACCCAAATCACCTGATATCACAATTATCTTGGTTGCGCTACTTGGAAGTCAATGTCACCGTGTGTTACACAGTAGACTTGTGGACAAGTCGTTAATGATCCCACACGGTGAGATAGTAAAGTTGTGGCGGTGCTCTCGCGAGATCACTGTTCTCGCGCGAGTGAAGTTCATAGTTGGAATATAGTTTGCAAGTGGAAGGATAAAGCTTGGACAAAAATGAAATTCTGAAGGTGCAGGGCTTGAAATTAACACTGGATCACAGGTCCAAACCTGTGAGTGTTTGGACAGCAAACACACAATGGGACAAGCCCGATGGTCTTGTTTTTTTTCATTTGAATAAAATACCTCATTATGTAATATTTTGTGAAAAAATGCTGACTGTGAATGTGACAATTATCTTTCATGGGTATCAAACACATAAGGTATAGATCTTCTTTGTGTGCTTGTGACTGAATGACAATTCTTGACTATTCTTTCAGTAATCAGCTGGGCATGATTAACAGGGTAGTTGAAAAGCACCAGCTGTGACGAGACAAAGCAGTCAATAGTCGCGACTTTGACACTAGTCAGTCGCACTAGTCGCCCAGGCCTAGTCACAGGGTACTACGCAAACCACGATTGACAAAACCAGCCCTGGGTTGATTTCACAAAGAGTTATTATTAGTCCTACATGTATTTCGAGATAGGACGAGTTACTTGTCAGGACGAGTTACTCGTCCTGACCCAGGAATAGCCTTAAGTTTGTAACATCTCCTAAGTTAGGACTAGTCCTAACTCTTTGTGAAATCGCCTCCTGGGCTGTGACAGTGTAAAACAAATATCGATAAATGGCAGCATTGATAAACCGTTGCTTGAACTGAAATGTATACTTTACATTTGATATTAAAGACAGCTGTATTTCTCCAGATGTACTTGCTCCTTCTTGCAGATTCTAAACGAATAAAAATAACACCAAACAATCGAACATGACTCTAAGTTTTTAAAGTGTAAAATTTGATTCCATCAAATACCTGAGACTCAACTTTACAATATTCAACATATTTGTAATAATGCACTTGAAAATAAATTAATGTCTTTGAATATAAACAATCTTTAAAACTTGAATCTTACTAAAAGCAGTCCCCCCAAAAAGGCAAATAAGTAAATAAATTATAACATAAAAAAAATGAAAAATAAGAAACATTTCCAAGGAAAGTTTCCACAAAGTACATATATACACAACAAAGTCCCACCTCAAAATAGAGCCATGCATGTGGATTGGTTTTCAGTCCTATTGTACCTGATTGCGCAGGTTTTCTCACAAGTTTAATTATATCAACAGCTCTCCGTTGCTCATTTACCAAGTAAGTTTTTATATTTATTTAAAAATTTTCATTTTTGGAATATCTTAAAGACTACTGGCATATTTTGACGGCCTCCTTGTAATTACACGTACATGGCCCAATTCCATAGAGCTACAGCTTTAAAAGCAAGACAAAAATGCTTAAACTTATTCTGGTAAGTATAATTCTGTCATGCTCAGCAAATTTTTGTGCTTTTGAACCAGCTCTATGAAATTGGGCCCAGGCAAACCCTATGCACAAATCCATCAAAGTCAAGATATAAACTTTGCAGTGGATTTCTTTTAAAAAAAACTTACAGATGGGTTATCCATGTACCAGGCAAATATTCCTTTTTCCTGATCGATCATGAAGTAACGACGGAAGAACCGGCCACTCTGATCCTGTTCTTCAAAATCCATGAAACCACAGGTCCGACCTTGTCTATCTACATACGGCATGGCAGTTGGGTTTCGTCTCAGCAGAAGATTGGAAAATATACAACAATATGGCTCAAGATTATCTGTAGAAAGAAAAGGGAAACAAATAATGAACTACATAATATAGGCCCCATAGGCCTAATTGATATTGACAATTGGGATTGAACCTGTGACTTTTGGACTAATTCTGTTAAACCGCTTATCACTTGTTATTAATAATTCATGCAACTTTTACTAATAAAATGTCAAATGAATGTTGTAGGGCCTATCAGTTGTTAAATTACCACCAATTCTGTATTTATTGCAAAAGAAATACAATAATTTTTATGCATATTAAAGACATGGCATTTTACAGTTTACTAAAAAGAAAGCATTACAAAATGTCCTCGTATTTAGTTGACTTGATGTAATTCAATCCTGTGATATACTAAAACCTGAAGTTTAAATAACTTTTCAAGAACAACTTGTATTTAAATAATCAAAATTACTTTTTCAAAAGTTATCATGATTATTATTATTATTATTATTATTTATTTGGCAATTCACATAAAAATACAAAAATACAAATAATTTATATGTAAAGGATAAAACTCTTAAAAACATTAAATATATAAATATATACATCTGGATTGGAAAACATTAAAAAGGGAGATACATCAAGATATAAAAAAGGAGGACAGGCAGTAAAAGAGAAGACAAAGTACTACACGACTGAGGACAACAGAAAGACAACAACAATCCAGGTTTGCCAGGACTGACAAAAGTGCCTGCACTGTCACCCAAGAGGTGTGTCAGTCCAACCTGGAAGGACAAGAGACAAAAAGACAAACAATTTCACATAACAAACAGGTTAACAAACAAACACAGACAAACAAACAAACAAACAAACAAACAAACAAACAAACAAACAAAAACAAACAAAAACAAACAAAAACAAAAACAAACAAACAAATAAAACCAAACTAGCGAGAAAAAAAAAAGAAGAAAAAAAGTATATAGTCCCTTAATCAAACTACAGTAGCAGTCAGGGTATTTAATTATCATATTTGCGCAACTCTAGTTTAGGAAGCTGTTTGTACCTTAAGTCAATACACATTATTATCTGGTTTCATTTTTGAACGCTACCAAAGGTTTGCTGTCAATCATACTTAACTCCAACAGAACTTGACAAAAGTGTTACAGTGTAATTTAACCTGAATTTGTTTTGTATTTTCCTATGATAGATGGCTTATTATTATTGAGGGCAAATCTTGAATCGAACATCAAATCCCTAATTGAGGATTTGTGGGAAGCTTTGAGTCACTTACAGAATCGAGTCACCAAACTAATGAAGTACCCACAATACTTGACAGAGAAAGTAAATAACAATTTCGATTTGATTTAACAAATATCATTCTTTTTATCACAAATTAATAATCAATCGTTTTACAATGACTAGTTGAAAGATTTTTTTTATTTTGATTTTTAACTCCATGTTCAGTGTGACTTCAAAAGCACAAACTTCTGAACCCCCCCCCCCCCCACAATTTCTCAACAAAAAGAAACAACACCCAACAACAATGCAACTGTCTATGTCACTGTGACTTTAAAATCAGGCAGTCCCTAAAATCTACAAAACAAAACACTGAAACATGTCTATTTCATTGTTGTTTTAAGTCCACAACACAAACTCAAAACAAATAACTTTCCGTATGGCGCCACCACTTTTTCACTAATTTTTACAAAAAGGGATATCTCATTGAGGTAAATTAGATACTATATTATTTCATATTAAATGAAAAAGTGGTGGCGCCATACGGAAATTTTCCCCTCAAAACATACATAGAGGAACATAAAACCATAATAAATAAAACAAAACGAAGGAATGTGATTTTTTTTTGTATGTACACAACAAATGCAACTGTCCCACAATCATTTTTATTGTACAACATAAATTTTCTAACCAAATGAATAAATAGTGCCAACAAAGTAGATTGGCCAAGTTGGCACTATTTATGATATGGGCCCGCACTATCATCAGTCAGTGATCATTGACCCCAGTCTTTCATTGTGATTGTCAATGCAAAAATTAATTCTCTCGCCTTCCTTGCGCCTGGTTGGCAAAAACACTATTCAAAGCGATGTCCCAAACTTAAATAAATTCATATGAATGATTGTGTGAATAAAAATACACATTTCACTTACCCTGGTCTCGAGTGCATGAACAAAATTCATCAAGAGTCCACAGTGAAGCAATGTAGGTCCATACAAACTAAAACTACAACCAAAAACTCCTCTCGACTGTTCTCTTTGCTTGAACGTTCCAACGAACCAGGAAGTTGGACGTATTTCCCAGGCCTTGTCGCCTGTGTGACAGTTGACTGCTGAACTGTGGCGATTTTGTGGTCGCGGTTCACCGAACAACTTGCTTGTCCCAGCATGGAGGTAGACCTCTGTTGTCAGTTTTGTTTGTTGAGCTCTTTCAGAATTTGAGAAGTAACTTCTCAGTAAACGTTTACAGAAACGTGGAAATTACGAGAGGCAACGTTGGAACATCCCGATGTCAAATTAAAATGTTGACCTATTATTAACTTGTCATTTTTCGTGTGTACATGTATTTTGCTGTGCATAGTCTACTAGTCGGGTGCCTTGAATTACAATGCTTTTCAAGGTAAAAAAAACGTTTCAGAAGTACATGAAGTAGACTAAGTTATTTTAAAGCGGCAGTTATTATTTTTTAATGTTTCTGGTTTATTTAAAAATGTTTTCAGACCAGCGACTGTGTGTTCATTTTTCCCCCTATTTTTTCAGCACCTAAAAACATAATAAAAACACAAATTTTAGTCTTCTTTTAATAAAAAATAAATAATTGGGTTCAATTTTGTGGGACTACATTGTCATTAACAGCACACCTTTAATGTAAACTCCTACTCCTGCCATCCCCATCAACAGTGGGCGCTGTTTATAAATTATTTGGATTAAAAGTACACACTAGGTGGCGCTATTCTACTTGAGTGGTAAAACAAAAGTTGCCCGCCGCCCGGTGTCGGCGCTTGACGATGGTGCTTTCAGTAGTTAGTTTTTTAAAAAGTTACATTTTATAAATGATATTTTAGAAGATCAACCATTCCATTGCGAAATGGAAATCATTATAAAAGAATAGTCTCACAGTTCCTGACAAGTTCAGGGTTTTTGGTGGTTTAGAATAATTTCAGAGGACTCTGGAGGGGCTCTAACCAAAGACCCAGGGAATAGGCTAGGGTTAAATGACGAAAACAAACAAACAAACAAACTAAAAGAATGTTATTTTACAGAACAGTGTTTATTCAATGCTTTGGAGTAAATACATAGTTGAAGTTTTAGGGAAAAGTAAGATTAAAAAAAAAACAGAAAAAAAAGAAGAAAAAAACAATGGTTACAATTAAAATTTGTAATTAATGGTGACCAACAGTTAGAACCTGGAAAGAGAATTTGTTAATACCCAAATATTTACGTTTAAAATTAGCAATTGAATTTGATAAACTACAGATGCAGAACATCATTTTCAAGTTAGATCACGCTCCTTCTAAGCTGGTAGTAAATGAGAACTGTTACAAAAAAAAGCACCCCCTCAAAAAAAAGGGAAAAAAAACTAAAACAAAGCAAAACCTCAAACAAAACTAACAATACATTTACTGAAAAAGATACGCTGGCTGGCAGCAGGCATACCGGACCCCCATTTCAAAGAGCTTGCAAAAAAGCACTAAAGTTATGATTACCAGAAAAGGTTACCAGCCAAACTACCATGTTACGTGTGTACGAATTGTGATTGGTATCCTGCTCATCTCTGCTCAGCAGAAATTTTCAGCAATATTTTCTGCTTCAGCAGCTCTATGAAATTGGGCCCAGTCATTACGTTTTCTATTACTTTTTTTACATTACTTTTCCTGAGCTTGGATAACAAATCCAAACAACGATTCTTGAAGTCTGCTGCCACCACGTGTCCCTTAAAAGTATCGCATTGAGTTCTGGACACAATTTCATAGACCATGTAAGCACAAAAACTTGCTTAGCAAAGAAAAGTCTTGCTCAGCAGAAACATGTTACCAGCCGACATTCCATAAAGTTGACATTATTGCAACTGGTACCCAACTAATGTTTTCGCTTAACAAAGAAGCTAAAGCAGTATTTTGTGCTGTACATCTTTATGAAATTGGGCCATGGTCTGGAACATTGCTTTGCAGATCATTGTGCCGAGAAACAAACTGAATACAAAAAAGTATTTCTCTAAAATTAAATGGAGTTTGTATGATTAAAACAGGAAATTACTAAAAACTAAAAATTATATAGGACACTTTGGGTGTATATTACGAGTAAGAATCACTGCTGATGTATAAGTCTGAAATTGGGATCCCAGGGTGGATTTCACAAAGAGTTAGGACTAGTCTTATCTCGAGTTCTGAGTCCTAAATTAGGACTAGCTGTACATTTTGATATCTCTTAGGACTAGTCCTAAGTTAGGACTAGTCCTAACTCTGTGAAATCGACCCCCCTTAGAAGGAAATCAAAATGATGACAGTTAAACCTTTTGATAACCCCTGGGTTCTAGGACCATAGTCCTTAGTACTAGAGCTCTAAATCAAAAAACTTTTTTTTATCTGGAGAAAATATCAAAATTTGTCGGTACAAGGTTAAAAAAGTTACTAATCCCTTACTAATCATTTAGATTGGTGGTGGTAGTTGTTTAACAAGCTGTTGACATTCCTCAAAGACATCTGCGTAATCTTCATGTGATTTGACCAAGACGCAACAAGTTGATCTTTTAGCTCCCATAGCTGCTCCAAGATCCTATCAATAAGAAAGAGCTTATGGGTTAATATGAGAGATGAAATAGACCTTTTTAAGATTGCATTGGGGATAAAGATAATACTTTTGTTTTAACCCGTGGGCCGATGTGTATTAATTAAAGGCAGTGGACACTATTGGCAATTACTCAAAATAATTATTAGCATAAAACCTTACTTGGTAACAAGTAATGGGGAGAGGTTAATAATATAAAACTTTGTGAGAAACGGCTCCCTCTGAAGTAACGTAGTTTTCGAGAAAGAAGTAATTTTCCATGAATTTGATTTCGAGACCTCAAGTTTAGAATTTGAGGTCTCAAAATCACGCATCTGAAAGCACACAACTTCGTGTGACAAGGGTGTTTTCTTCTTTCATAGTTATCTCGCAACTCCGATGAAAAAATCAAGCTCAAATTTTCACAGGTTTGTTGTTTTATGCATACGTTGAGATACACCAAGCGAGAAGACTGGTCTTTGACAATTACCAATAGTGTCCACTGTCTTTAAGCACTGTACAGGCCTCAAAATAACTCATGGCACCCACATCAGCAACTACCGTGGTGTCATTGCTGTGGTGCCCTTTGCAAAATTCTATTGCATATTTACAATTCCCTCATAGAGGTGTCCCTTACCTGGGTATACAGTGCTAAATACCCAGCGGTGTAAGGGTAACACAACATTTTGTATGGAATAACGGGAAAAAAATGCAAAAAAAAGAAGAAGGACAGATCACTTTTTAGCTAAATTAATGTATACTTTGATCCCAGGTATGTTTTATGTTTCGAGCAATTTGAAGTTTTATCTCATCCTTCATTCCTCAGAAGAAAAAAAATCCCAATACATACACAAAAACTAGAAAATTGTTTAGAAATGAAACCCTGAACTAACAGAGCGTTATAAGGATACGTTGCTTGTGCGTTGATTGTGTTGCTATGGGTTGACCAATCAGAATAAAACGTTCATGTTTGCTTGACGATTTGCTTGAAAATTGTCCCTTTTTAAACAGGACTGTAGACAGCACTGAATGGTCCCACCAAAGCAGTGCATCACATTGATGCGACTGGAACAGAGGAAAGAGTGAATGAAAATCGTCTATAAATAATAAATTGTTGGTTACCTTCTTCGCTGGGACGTACGCGTAAGGAATATTCCTGTCTTCACAGACTACAGGCAGGTGGCACATGACTTCAATTGGGGTGACATCTCCAGCAAACACTACAAACCTTGAAGGGAAAAATAAGGAAACAAGTTCAAAGTATTGTGCGACTCTCACCTTGATTAAATTAACAAGTGTGCAAGATGGAAAGTGAAAAACAGCAGTAATTGTAACCCTTGGTCGTTCCGACAGCCATAGACCACCAGAAGACACAATGAAGAAAACACAATGTATTCATTTTGAGTTAAAGAAATTAATTTTAATTTTAATGTATTCAGTTGCATTTCCTCCACACTAAAATGCTCCAAAAATTGAGAGGGGGGGGGGGGGGGGGTGATACAAGGAAGTGTCATGAATATTCATGCACAACTGCACTTACCCTGTTTCTCCTTTTCTGAGAAACTTCTGCACCTCCTTTACTCCCCTTCGCAGCATTTTCACTTTTGAAGCTGGAAACAAAAAACACACAAAAGAATGCACAACTGTTCGATTAAAACAAAAAAAATAACTGATATTATATAACACCCAAGCAGATCCTTGCCATTTGATTGGAGGATTGTCCGTCACGTGATAGCAAATAAAAGTACCATTGCACGCTGAGTCACTCGCCGTGCTTTTTCGTTCCATCCGAAAAGTACCATTGCACGCTGCCAGCGTGCAATGGTACTTTTCGGATGGAACGAAAAAGCTGAGTAAAAACATCACTGCGTGCGCGTGTCTTTGGTAACGCAGCAGGTGTTACTGCAAGAAAGCATAGTAAAATTACTAGCATTCGGCTTCTACAGTTGAAATTGTTTGTTTTGGAAGTTGTTTCTTTCAATCAAAATGACAAAGTTCTACTTGGATGTTATATAAAACAAATAATGAATGTTTTTCATTCGTGCAATGGTGCGAATATGTTCATTCGTTGAAAGCTGGAATGTTCCATTCAACTCGGCTCCGCCTCGTTGAATAGAACATTCCATCTTTCAACTCATGAACATATTCGCACCATTGCACTCATAAACATTCATTATGTGTATACTATTTTATCCATCATGGCCAAAAACTACCATGGGGATATTGGTCGCATAATTAAATGTTAATTAAATGGTTTATAACAACAAGTTGAAAATTTCCCCAGGCAGCGTTTTAGCTAGCGAGCTGTGCACCCGTGTTTTGCACGGCCAGTTTTGTGAAATCACGGCCTATTTTTTCGAGCACGGCCTGGCGGTGTAAATCTAGCCGTGCACTATTTAATTATACGTTTGTGTAATCTAGATATCAGGCATGAGAATCTTCCGGTTTAAACCGGAATTCCGTTTTTTTTTCCTTTCAAAATTGTGGTCTCTGAGTGCGATGTGAATTTGCTATCAAATTCGGGGGGTAGGTTTTTGGGGGTGTACATTTGGATTTCTCTAATCCCTCTTCTCTAGTCAGACAATGTAAGTTTACCTTTGTAATTGTTATTATCGCGGATCCCCACACGTCGTTCATGAAATACCGGCACCTAAACAATAAATTGCCGTCCAGCAGCTGGCCCAATTTACGGCTTGTTGTCTTCCTGGCATCGCGCATGCATGCAGCAGCAGCGACAGATGTATAAACTTGCCTCATTCCTTGCTTCGTTTATAGTGGTACGGTTCAATAATGTTTGCGTGTAATGCGCTTGCTGGTGCAGCAAAGATAACACGTGTGGAGACTTTTGAAAGTCTACTGAAAAAACAATGCACGTGTTTGCACCATGTGTACTGTGTACTGTGTACGTGCAGGTTTGCACACGAACCAATGAGCGGCGCGGCACGAATCTGAGATCGCCGGCAGGCCATGGTAAACTGGTACCTGTTATTGCCTCACAACCAGCGAAAGATATATTGGGAACCAGCGAACACACTGTACGTCCGGACGACGTGCTTTCTTCATTGGTTCTATTTCTATGTTGGGGTCTAATCTCAACCTCGTTCCAGTTATACCCTATGCTGAAACACAACCTCTTTCACAAAAACACATCGCTCTCGCCAAATATATAGGCCTATATATATTTTAAAATGTGCCTCGCCGACGGATCGTTAAAATCACAAACATTTAATTGCAAAAGAATTTCTTTTACACAACCGAATTTCAAATCAAGAACCTATAAAAATGGTTTTTGGTGAGAAAAAAAAAGCATTTTCAAGGGCAGAAATAAGGGATAAGATCGTCAAAAAAACAAAAAAATATTATTACTATTATTTTTTCCCCCTTTCTTTTTCAGGAATTGTAACAAAATCACAGGCGAACCCAAAATTGTTTGAGCTTTACATTCCTTATTTTCCCTTAAACCTATTATAAAAAATGAAAAAAAGGAAAAATCACACAAAAGTAGCTCACTTCTACCTGGAAAAATAGGTGTCAGAAATGCATCAGAGACCACCACAGAGCTTCTAAAGTACCCAGAGCTCCCAGGGCCCTTAAGCGGGCCCTGGACCCCGGCCGTAAGGGACTTCGCGCTGCGCACTCGTGTTGTGTGCTTCGCACACAAATTTTGGACTCTAAAAATATTGCACTCCCTGTTTTTCATTTTGCACTCCCACTTTTCAAATCCTAGCTAAAACACTGTCCCCAAGTGCGATTTTTTTTCTTTCTGCTTGTTTCCGGTAAACAAAAAAAGAGACTTCCTCCCAATGTTAAAATCTGAATGATAAAGTCATTTCACAAAATGACAGTGCAAAATTGCGGCCTGGCGCTTCGCAGAGTCTTTCACGATGAAGGCTTTGGCTATAGCTTTTGGGAGAGGCTCTCATCTGCAAGAGTTGTAAAAGAGTTAGTAAAAAAACAATATAGGCTAGAGGGCTTACCTTAATTTAAGAAACATCCTATATACAGCTTGAAATTTAAGACAACTGAACAGAGGTTGCAAATATTACTTCATTCATTAAAACAATATATAACCATCCTATTTCATCGCTACTTTATATCACAATAAAGTAAAGTAAAACACAAATAATAAAAGTAAGTACAGTGGTGTAAACTTTAAGAAGACAATATAACAAACTTATTTCACAAGCAAATATTAAAAAACTGGGTAATCTTTCCAGATCCCATCTTTCGTTTCGTTTCATCTTCTTAAAGCCATTGGACCCTTTCGGTAAACAGTATTGTCCAAGGCCCACACTTCGTGTATGATTTTTGAAAGTGGTAAAAATGGGGCAAATCTGGTGACTAGCTTGGTGAAATTGTATGTGTCGGACCAGATCAACCATTTCCGCTCGAAACAAACTCGTAACACTCCGGCCTAGCGGCCGTCGGGAGGAGGGTTACATTATCGCAACTAAGTTTTAGCATGAAATAACGTATTAACCAGTTTTAATATGTTTTGATATATAATATCATAACTGGTTAACGGGTTTTTAAATGCTAAAACAATTTTTGTCTCCGTGAGTCGAAAATTATTTTGGGACTTGTTTCTTGTTTTACTCATTTCTCAAAAACTACAGCAGCTCAGTGAGTAAGTAATATTTGAAGTGAAGCTTTGTACTATTTTAACTGTCGCTATCTTCAAACCGTGTAAGTTTAATAATGTAAAAATGTAAATCTGTGGACATTTTGACAAAGTACACAAATCCTTTACAAAAAACTAAAAAGATTAACATATATATGGGTGTCAGGACACTTCGTACCTTTGCCACTTCGTACCCTGGACACTTCGTACCTTTTGAAGGTACGAAGTGTCTTTGGACACTTCGTACCTTGGACACTTCGTACCTTCCCTTGAGACACTTCGTACCTTCCCGTGAGACACTTCGTACCTTCTCACGAGACACTTCGTACCTTCAGACGAGACACTTCGTACCTTCAGGATTTCTGCATAGTTTCTGAATTTCTGCATCAACTGAAGGGTCACATTGCTAGTGTCGCCAATAGACTTATTGCACCGATTGAGGGCGCTGTGCATTAATTACTTAATAATAATATTACGTTTTTCCACATGTAGCTGTGAATTAAAGAATTAAACTCAAATGGTGTTTTATTTGTTTACATGTTGACCGATAGTGATGAGTAGGCTATGAAGTAAAAATGAATCAAACCCAAATGTTTTTTTATTTAATTATTTATCCACTGATTATGTTGCGCTTTGTGATGAGTATGAAATAAAAACGAATCCAAATAATGTTTTATTTATTTACATGTTGAATGATAGTGATGAGTAGGCTATGAACACTTACAAGAAACACCCAAACACTTCACAACTCCAAGGATATTCCACAAATAGTTTTAACAGTAATCATTATTTTTAATGAACTTCACTTTACAGTCCATATCAAATAAATAAATCATAATAAAAATCATAGTAATAAAAATCATAGTAAAACACGTTTTAAAAATAAATACTTTTAACTTAAAAACTGGTATTCCATCTTTTCCTATATATCCGGAAACATCGGATGACGTAATGTACACCGGGCCTCAAAAACTTCCAGCGGAGCGGCGCCCTCTATGGCTGACTGGAATGAATGGCTGATCCGCACGAATGTTACAATATTAAATTATGATATTTTAAACTTCACACTGACAAGGACTTTCACATTTTAGACATTAATAACAATTCATGAGGTATTCAGTTATATACTTTTATAATTTTACTGAAGGTACGAAGTGACTCGGCTGACGGTACGAAGTGACTTATCTGATGGTCACTTCGTACCCCGCCCAAGGTACGAAGTGACCAATTTGGGTACGGTACGAAGTGTCCCGAAGGTACGAAGTGTCCAGGGTACGAAGTGGCAAAGGTACGAAGTGTCCGACATCCTATGATATGACTTATGACTCAGTATGAATGATAAACAATATTTTAAATAATTATATGAAAATTTAACAACTTCAATTCAACAATTCACCTCATCTTCTAAAGTAACATTGTCACTAGTAAAAAAAACCCAGTATTTATAATAGCGAGTAAAGATTAGAACTTAGATTCTAAGTTAGATTGAGAACGGGCGACTTTGTCGGGGGGGGGGGGGGGGTCGACTCTGTCAGTGGGCGACTTTATGCATGTATTGAGGGGCGACTTTGTAGTGGGAGGTGAATGTGGGGCGAGTTGACATGTTTCCATTATAAATACCTTTCTTGATGGTTTTGTAGAGTTTTTTTGTCAGTTTCTTTGGAGCTAGAGGATTCGCTATAGGCGCAATTCTTTCCACCAACTCTTCGTATGTCAGCTCCTGTGGTTCATCTTCTTCAACTGATTCCACTCTTTCTTTACGTTCCTTGTCTTTCTTTGGAGTTTTTCCCATTTTAGTTGAGTGCTAAATCCCGAAAGTTGACGAAACAATCAGTTACGCTTCCCATTTAGTTGTAAACACGTGCAGCAGTATGCAAAGCCACGCAACTGAAGCGCAAACCCGATAGACTGGTTTTAGTTTTTGTTGTATAAGCAAGTCAAGTATCAGCAGGTGAGTTACCAGACCACAAATTCGCTCAACCGTGTATTGTAAGTTCAAAGGTCAACTTGTAAAAAAATAACGATGCTGTAGTTACACACATTGATTATTTTATCTTTTAATTCTAAAATATTCAAATCGTAAGTCTGTTGAATTCGAAATAGATTAATACTGATTTTATCAATATTTACAAATGCTAAGATGTCTTTCTTGAGGGATTTTAATAAACTAAATACAGCCCTTTTTAGTTCAACCGGAAGCGGGTCAGTGAACTAGGATAATTTTAAATGGGGTCACTGCGCTAGGTCACTGATGTTAAAACAAGATGGCGGGAATCCACAGAAAGGACGATGAGCATGGTTATCAGTCGCGGGTTGAACGTGGGCCGTATCAGACGCGAAGATCGGATGCTGGGGACAGGCCATTATCAGTGTCGTTTCAAGAACCACCTGACTCAACATTGGGATTCATTTACCAGGCATGAACCACTTCATTTATCGTTGTTTGCAATCAACAAAATGAACGATAACCTACAAAAAAAACTCTCCTCGACAGTAGTTGCGTAACGTAACCCTCCTCCCGACGGCCGCCAGGCAGGAGGGTTACGTTATCGCAACATAGAGTAAGGACAGGATCGCAACTATCCTTGCCGTAAAAAAGGGTTGTTTTATGGATTTTGTTGACACACACTCACAGTTGGGTGACTTTGGACGCAACATAACCACATTCATAGATTAGAAAAACATTTTTTTCTTCATTCAAAATATATATCAAAACATGTCCCCTAGTTTCTTGAAAAAAATATTTACAGTATCCTGGTGTCATGTGTTTTCAGTAGGATAACAGGAAAATTGTTCACATCAAAAACTAATTTTTTTTTTTCAAATTATCTATCCAATTTTTTTAACAATAACACTTTCACTTCATGGTGTGTTGAAATTGTTAAAGTTTTGGTTTTACGTTGCGAGAGACAGTCCGCCATTAACAGTGCTTATGCATGCACGACATTGGAGCAACATCATATGTTTTCACACATTCATTGGTTGGTATTTTGTTGAATATTCAGAAGCTAGTATGGCGTGCAAAATAAATCAAAAATATTATTCAATTATTACTTCACAAATTTAATTACATTTTTGTCCTAAGGCATTATGGCTACTTTATTAGAATCCAGAGATACATTGTATCATAAGGCATGAAAACCATGGTAAAACACCCCACCCCCCTTGATGCACTCACACTTCATAACAATCCGTTTTCCCCCATTTCAGACCAGTAATTTTTGGTTTCAGGAGATAAGAAACCAATCTATGATATTTTATCTTTAATGTAGACTTAATATTTATTACGCTTATCGGAATTTATTACAGGTAACAGTATGCATGAGTAAAGCGGGAAAAGAATTGTTGTAATTTTCACTTAAAATATTTCAATATTTTCCCCACATTTGCACACCATAGAATCCCAAATAGTAACCACCTCACGTGATCCATCTAGTGACTAAAGCAGAATGAAACTCAATCTAGCAGATAGTAATTTTGTTTTGAACTTTCGAGGTTGGATGATGTTTCTTTGACTCATTTGAATGTTGGCATAATAATGCACTAGTGATTTGTACCGAAAATCAATCATTTTATAAATGTTTGAGCATAACCAACGACAGGAAACTTTATTCTCAGCATGATTAAGCCTGATGAAAATACAGACTGTGAGTAAACTGCATAGCTTCTGTCACCGGTGCAGCTTGCACAATTTCGCGATAAACAGGAATCAAAGTTGGGGACCGAAAACATATGAGGGTCGATAACGTATGACGCTACGATAATTACACTACAGTAAAAAATGTTCACAGACTCACTTTGAATTACTTCTCAAGATCAAGACATCATCGGCTGGCTGTTCTGTGGGCAGAGGGGATACATACAGTTTTAAACAGTGCCCTGTACTGCATGTTCGCAGCCTCGCTCCGCCCACAGCAGGCAGGGCCGGCCGATGATGTCATGATTAACATATGAAGTGGTGATTTTGATGACTAAATGATCCAGGCTATTCTAATTTCTGGAATTTTGAAATATTTTTTTCTAAACAGTATTCCCAAAGGCAGAGCCAGGGGTTTAATCCAGACAAAATGAATGAGGCAGTGGATAAACAACGCAACCTCCGCCTTGGACAAAGGTCAGTAACTTTAAACTTTCCGTAACCTGCCACCACTTTTGGATAACTTTCCGTATCACGCCTAAAAGGGATATCTCATAAAGATACTATATTTATTATTTCATATCAAATGAAAAAGTGGTGATGTGATTTTACTCGTTTTTACAAAAAGTAATCTTATTTCAGTAAATTACACACTATTTTATTTCATACAATACATGTCATAACAAATAAAAAAGTGGTGGTACGTAGGATATGGAAATGTTTCCCTTCCAACACGGAGGAACAATTTTGACACTCAATGAAAACACCTAATGCTTTGCAATTCTCTTACTTTTTGTCCATATTTGACTTTGTGTTCTTGTTAACAGAGAGGGCAGCAGACTGTCTCATGGAGGCTTGGAGAGTTCACCTTTAGCAAGGGATAAAATGATGAGCCGCACGCTAAACAAAGACAGATTGACTACAAGATGTATCCTTTCACCTTATTTTTTTAATCCATCCTTTATTAAGGGAATAAAAGGGTAGCGACGAGTTCTTAAACGGCCGTTTAAAACCGGCAGGGTCGTTGCCAGGTGATAAAGGCCTGAGCTGAAGGCGAGGGCCTTTATCGCTTGGCAACGACCATCAGAATTAGGCCTCATAATTCAAATGTTGTTCCACATCTAGCAGGAATACTGTATGTTACAGCGCCAGGAGCATCACTGGGTGACGGACATATGCTTTATAAGAAGCCACAATTCTTATTATTATTATCATGTATTGCGGCATAATGAAGACGAGGCATTAACAAAGTTGTTGGTTGGATTTATCCTTGACCCTTTGTAAAAGCTCCTGGGTTACTGGACCAGACAGCAGGGAAATCACACACTCCAGGCGTACGACAAGAGTTACCACACACACCAGGCAGTGCGCTTAAACACAGTAAATGTGAGTACTCTAAAACTATGAGGTGAAAAGAGAAAAAGTAACTAAAACTTGATTTGAACCAGTGACCTCTGGAATGACGTTCCAGTGTGTAGGCATACATACAGCTGTTGGGACTTATACACAATGTAACAAAGGTCCGTACAATGTATGTCTTTGTTAAATCAGGTCCCCCAAGGGAAGAAAATTTTAACTCTTCGGAGGGTTGGACAGAGAAAAATCTACCCAAACTGGATTTAAACCAGTGACCTTGGGGTTTACCTGCCGGTGTTATACCACTTAAGCTGTCCAGCCCTGCTTTGGCAGTCTCCCTATTTCGTCAATATTGTGAATAGCGAAAAGTCTATGGTTTCTTATTTCTGATTCTGCTGGACACCAATAAAAGGGTTCATATATTTGTAGAAGTTATGTATTTGTAATTTTTATTTTGTTCTTTGAAGACACACCGAGAAAGCCCCCCATGGGGTCGTCCCAATTTGATGTTTCTGACCTGATGGGACAAACACCCAACAGATCCATGTTGACACCAGCAAGGACGGTAAGCTCCTACAAAGTATTGGATTAATTAAATAATTTGGGGTTCTTGCCCCACCAAAGTTCAGGCCTTGATTTTGAAATAGATGGAAACAAATTCACTCTATCAAAAGCCTAATATTTCTGGAAACCTAAAAGATAGAATTATGAATAATTCTTCTATCATCTGAGGATGTGCTGTTTTTAAAATGACTGTGTTTTTCATGTGAACAGTCCTCGAATTACATGAAGGCCTTTGTGGCCTCTGTTGACCCCTTGTCTTGTTCTTGGTGCCCATTTGAAAGTGTCCCTTAGCCTTTCCAGATTTCCAAATGGCAGTGCCCTTTGAAAAATTGCAAATGGCCTTGCCCTCTCAACGATGAAATTTCAGCTTGGCGTAAACAATTGTCTGAGAATTAACTTGTTGGTTCATCTTTGTTTCAGTTTAATTTATCCATGTTGGATCAGTCGCGTCTTAACTCCCTCTTCCCGGCGACGCCCGTACATCCTTCCAACGGAGCCCTGGAACCATCCGCCGTTCAAACGCCTGGGGGTGTAACGGAGGATTTTACAACTACAAATATGAACCTGCTGTTGGTAGAAGACCCAGGAGTGGCAGGTAAACAAAAATCTGCTTAGTAATAAGAAGTGAGAAAAAAAAAACAGCTGTTGCAAACAACTTACCAACCAAAACGACCGATGGTAGAAATGCAAAAAAATAGTTAATGGCCGTACGTTTCGACCCTAGCAGAGTCTCTCTCAAAGGCTCAATGACAACACAACAAATTAAAACATTAATAATTCAAATAATAAATGCAAATTCTTTTCTTAACGAAGAAACCTTCTAATTGAAATTAATTTTGTGTATGGCTTTTAGCGTCAGAGGGACTATTCGAGGAGTTCATGAGTTGTTTCACAAACCACCAGTCACCGACGGATGTCTTTACACTGGTTGCAAAGTACCAGCAGGTGTGCGTGGAGCAAGTGGACATGTTGAACAACCTCGTCCGAAAAGCAGGTCTCAGTTCTTCCTATGGTGTCCCCAAGAAGTGAGTTATCTTCTAAATCTCTTTGATTATTTTTATTATTTATTTGACCTCAACAAATACAAGTACATCAAAAAGCGCAGTAAAGTTGAAACAATAACACAATGAACCAATCAAAATAATGAACACAATAGTTATTCAAGCAAAGAGCACATCTATTTTAGCAATGCAGAGGTACTGGGTTCAAATCCCACCCGAGTTATTTGTCTGTGCTTTCAAGAAAAGGGGTTCAACCTGGTGTTTTCTGGTATGGTTGGCTGCAGATTGCCCACAGCACCTTCTAAACAGTTAAAGCCATTATACACTTTTGGTAAACAGTGTTGTCCAAGGCCCACACTTCGTGTATCACAACTTATATATAAAATAACAAACCTGTGAAAATTTAGGCTCAATCAGTCATCAGAGTCGGGAGAAAATAACAGGAAAACCAACCCTTAATTCCGCACGTTTCGCCGTGTCATGACATGTGTTTCAAATAAATCCGGAAATCTCGCTATCGCATTTCATGGAACAATATTTCAAGAGAAGTCTTTCACCATTACCTTCTGTAAACCCTGTAATTTATTTGTAAATCTGTGAACTTTTTTTTTTTTTTCTGTACCGAAAGTGTATAATGGCTTTAAATGAAGCTATGCAAATAAACAGGTCTTATACTTCAAACACAGCTCTGCATACCTTGTAGAAAAATAATGAGCGCTTTGAGATTCCCTTGACTGTGATGAAGTGCTATATAACAACTGAAAACTATTATTTTTAAAGACACTGGACACTAGTCTTCACAGTTGGTGTATCTCAACATATGCATAAAATAACAAACCTGTGAAAATTTGAGCTCAATCGGTCGTCAAAGTTGCGAGATATTAATGAAAGAAAAAAACACCCTTGTCGACGCATGAAGTTGTGTGCTTTTAGATGCTTGATTTCGAGAGCTCAAATTCTTAATCTGAGGTCTCGAAATCAAATTCGTGGAAAATTACTTCTTTCATGAAAACTACTCCACTTCAGAGGGAGCCGTTTCTCACAATGTTTTATACTATCAACCGCTCCCCATTACTCGTAATCAAGAAAGTTCTTATGCTAATAATTATTTTGAGTAATTACCAATAGTGTCCAATGCCTTTAAGGCCCAAATGTTAAATTTGTCACAAATCATGTCAAACTTTCCTGAGAGGTTTTGATTGGTTTTCTCTCTGTTTAAGATTTGCTCGTACAGTTGAAGTCCTACGTCTACTGGAACAAGAGAAGTGCACGTGGCGTTTGATTGGGTCCCTTTACCAAGACAGGCAAGCTGTACTTGAGGACTTTGAGGATGAAAATATGGATGTTGGAGTTAAGGTACAAGACTTATAGTTTTCTTTTTTAACTGACGGGGGTGTTGGGGTATTACAACAATTTTATTGTGCTCCTTCTGTGAACTTCAACTACTGGCAGTAGCTAACATGCGGTGACATGCGCCACAATATCGAATTGAAAATTTACCCAGAAACCTAATAAATATGTTCATGATTCTAGCTAAGGGTAGAGCGGATTTTCTGTAGCGCTCAGTATTGCATTTTGGGATGTCAAAGCCAGACGTTGAAGCTGCTCTAAGAATTACATACCACAACTGTTTGTTTGTTGAGAATATCATTGTCACAATGAGGCACAAAAGTAACACAACAAACATTCTCATCAAATGAAATGGGATTTTTCAGTCTCCTTAGAATTATGGAATGCCTTTACTGGAATAGGCCAATTAAGCCACGGCCGATAACCAGCCATGGTTAGTTGGAATCTGGGTCTTGCCTACCATATGCTGAATACCAGGGTGGCAGCTTATCAATCTCTCCTTTTACAAAAAAGGACAAAGGTGTGGAATAGGGTATTTCACAAAAAACGGAAAAAGGGAGATTTTAGAGTAGGAAAGTCGGTACCCTTTATCCCTCATGCGTTGACAACTGTTACAAACAAATACATGAAAGTCCGCAAGACAACATGATCAGTTTGTTTTATGTCACTTTTGTTCTTCAATCTGCTGACAGCCAAAAATAAATGACAACAAAGAAAGGCTTTGAAACAGTAGTTAAAGAAAACAAAACTTAGTCATTATCTTTTTTGTACAGCAAGTCATTTGGGGGACAAAAAAGGATTATACGATTTTTATTTTCAAACATGCTTAGACCTCCAAGCACAGTGAGAAAAACATCATGGAAGCACTTTTCCAGCGAGACAGCGACGTCCGTCAGAACCAGATTATAGTCGACTGGCTTGAAGAGAACTCCAGAGATTCTTTGAGATACGGCTATGACCGAGCTGAATTCTACTCCAAGTCTGTCTGTTGGTAAGATATTTCTGAAATTCTCCTGAAGACGAGCAGAGTATACTGTTCGAAACACTAAGACCTAACCGATTCTTTTCAGAGCCAATACTCCCTCAAAAGAGAAATATTACGTGGTTGTACCCGCAAGTTGACTATTATTTATAGTAAATTCTTATCTTTCACACCATGCAAAGCTTCAAACTTCACTTAATTTCAGTTCTGTTGAAGTAAAGATGTCTATGGTTTAAGCTGACTTGTAAAGGCAAGCCGCTACAAGCTACCTGGCTTATTTTGGGCCTTGCCTCCACGCGTTTTCCGCCAGTTTATTTAATTTTTTCTATCATTTATATATACCTGTATGTATTACTATAATATTGTGGAAATGTTTTGTGGAAATAAATGTATATTGAATTGAATTGAATTGAACTTGATAATACTTTGTGAGCTGCTAAGAGGTTTCTTCTGGAGCAGTCATTTTTAAGGGAAGCATTTGCCATGGCTTGTGTAACTTTTCACCTTGAATATAGTCTTGATGCAGGGCGTTCTTGTTGAGTTGATCAACCTCTACGTTAAAACCATCGGCCCATACACAGGGGTTTCCCTTAACCTTTTTTTTCAATCGCCCGCCGGGCGAGTCGACCACAATTCTCGATCGCCCGCAGGTTTTTTCACTAGCCCGCATGTATTTATACACAAAATAAAAAAAAAATAAAAACGATTATGAAGCCCTTAAAATTGCTTTTTTTGAGGATTTTGTAACTGAATTTTTACCTTAAATTATCCCTTTTCCATCAACAACAACTTTAATGACTTCATGGTTAGGGGGTCGGTTGATTTGAACATGTTTTGAACCCCGTTTGCAACAAAATCTTCATGAATCAACGATCAGTCAACAACGCACATCGAGAAATAATTCAATGAACTTTGCCTCGCAACGCCCTCTGTTGGCAAAGGTTGTCCATGTTAATGGAACTCCTCCAAGGCTGTACATTGTGCACAGTCTGCAGGCATTATGCACAACGTTCGGCAATTATTTACTCTGTTCGCGAAAGTGTACTGCATTGAAGTCTAGTCAAGAACATCATGAATATGGAATTATCAACAGCCATCAATGGCCAATCACAGCGTGCAGAGTGTTGGTCAGAATGGACTTTGGACGACTGTGTGTGTGTTGTGTATGTGCTGTGCATACTGCATGGACATGGACGCACCAGTGGGCGACCGTGTACATGTACTGTAAGGATACTCGGCACCATGTGGTTTGTGCATCGAGTTTTCAATTGATTGTACGTGTTTTCTGAAACGAACGACAGCAATCCGGTCCCGATCACGGCAAAATTAAATCTAGCAAATATCTAGAATTGTCAAACTTACTAGTTTAAAAGCTTTAGTAAAAGTTTTCTGTGGGATTTTGCCACTGAACCCTCATTTATATGTGAAAAGGAATAATTATTTGACTCGCCCGGCGGGCTGGTGAGAAAGGGTTTTCACGCGCCCGCCGCTATTTTCACTCGCATTTGGCGACCGGGCGACCGCTAATTTCGAACCCTGATACACTCAACGCTACATGCAAGAAGTTCTTGTTGAGTTGATCAACCTCTACGTTAAAACTATCGACCCATACACTCAACGCTACATGCAAGAAGTTCTTATTGAGTTGGTCAACCTCTATGTTAATACATACCATAGGCCCCATACACTCAACGCTACACACGTCTCTCTCGACTATTCCACCAATAGGGCTGGAAGTCGCGATCCCGCCAGCAAGAGTGTGGTGCGATGGGGTGATCTGATCTGAAAGTCTTTCTCTGCCGTTCGACAGTAATGTGCGCGGTGAGCAGAAGTGGAGCAGGGATCGTGATAGTTGAGTAATAATGAACAATCAGGTCTTGCAACAAGACTACCTTTAATACGGCAAAAGTCTCGTTTGTGGTATTTGATATTACCAATTACCAATTATTGTCTGTTTGTTGTGACAGGGAAAACACCTTGCACAGTCTACAGCAGCAGGTAACTTCAGGTCAGCATCAGTCTTTGCCTCACTTGGACCCGGATGCACCAATCAGGGAGAAAACACCTCTTGCCGATTTAGACAAGGTAAGGGATAATAATAATAATAATAAAAGTCTTATATAGTGCGGGTATTCGCCAATGCAGCCGCTCTTGGCACTTGCTCCAAAAAAGCTGCACTCTAGTCAGCTGAGCTCCAAGTGCTCCGCTCGTGATATCTATTACAATAGTTATATAGTTATAAAATATTCTGTATGCTGTTGAGATAGTTGTTTAAAGGTCAAAGGTGCAATGTCATGAGCAGTGTTGTAGCCATGGTGGGCGGTGCAAGGCGGGCCTGCCCAGGACTCACGATTTTTCCCAGCACTCACAGCAAAAAACGCCCAGCACAGATTTCAAATATTGTCCACTTTGCATTGATCTGAGACACTGCTTATGCTAAGGAGTATCAAATGTCACAGAGATAGAACACAGCCAAAAATGCCATTCAACTTATTGCACAGCCCCACAACATGAAGAGTTTGGAAACCTGGCCCCACTTCAGCAATAATGGCTCCATTATTAAACATGAATAATTTGTTAAACTGCTCGCCCTTGGATTATTGCCCACCACTAAAATTTGTCCGCTACAACCCTGCGTTCTGATCTTTATGTACTAGGAGGATGAAGTTCGTCTTTTCAGCGAGGTCTTCAGTAACATCCGAGCAGGATTGATGGAAGAAGCTCAGAGACTGTGTCGGAAATGTGGACAATCCTGGCGCGCTGCAACACTAGAGGGATGGCGTCTGTATCATGACCCCAACATCAAAGGTGAGTTTTTGGAAAGATTTCTTTATTAGGTTGGTAGTGTGAAAAGCCCTTGCCTCTTCCACTCCGGCTCTGGATTGATTCCCGGCTAGGGCCATAATGTTGTGCGTTGGTTCTCATCTTTGCCATGATGGTTTTCTCCGGCCCATCTCTTTTCCTCCTTTAAAAAAAAGTCACAGACTTTCGACTGCTGGCTGTGGTCCATGTTCATTATGTTGGTCAATGTGGCCAAGGCCGTTGAATGCCTGTGGCACCTAACACATCCGGGCTATTTTAGCAAGATTCAACGTTTTGACAATGTCATAGTTGCGGTTAACATAAGTGCTATTTTAAGAGATCCAATGTTCTCAATGTTTCCTGTAGTTGGCTCGGGACACCTGTCAGGCCATCCTGGCCGTCACAAAACCAAGTTACTCGACCTTCTGCGGAAAGATCCGAATGCTCGTCAGTTAGCCCTCAAAACCCTCATTCTACCGCTTTGTGACGTAGCTGGTGAACAATTGTCCTTGAATACTCTGAGTACATATTGACCCATTTCACCTGACGTCATCAACAGAAAAATCTTGAATGCGCCATACTGGTGGGCAATTTCACTGTGCGTTTTTATGTTAACTCTATGCTGCGCGTTATGCAGTGAAAGTGTGCATTTTAGGCGACGCAGCGTTAATACACGTAAACCTAACTGCCCACCAACATGGTGAGCATGGCATTGGTCGCCGCGTGAGCTACGCGTGCAAGGGGTCAATAGGGGCATTGCTTGGCAACAGACAGCGTGGGATAGAGTGAGATGGAGAGTTGGTGAACAGGCTTTCCTCCTGCAGTGGAGTGAAACAAAAAGGGAGTACTCTGTATAGTAGAGACTGATAGGATATTTATTCAGCATGCACTCGCTTATTCTGTGCCTGTATACAGTTTGTATATGTTTTCCTGTACTGACTTGGAGATTAATTTCTTTGGTCGTATCTTAGGTGCTTCATCAGGCGATCTAGAGCGAATTGTAGGGAACAAACATCGTGATATCTGGAAGTCTGTCTGCTGGAGGATGTCTGAAGCTGAGATGTTTAATGTCTATGAACGTGCCATCTACGCTGCACTCAGTGGGAACCTTAAAGAGGTATTTATCTACTGCCCACCAGGGCCCAATTTCATAGAGCTGCTAAGCATAAAAATTTGCTTAGCATGAAATTGTTGCCTTGATAAAAACCAAATTCCCACGTGATTTTCAGGATAAGCAAATAACAGCTGAATACCAGTAACAAGCAGTATGCAACAAATGGAAATTTGGTTGGTAATCCTGTTTTTTTATCAAGGAAGATATTTCATGCTAAGCAAATGTTTGTGCTTAGCAGCTCTATGAAGTTGCGCCCTGGGTTCCCAAAATATCCCTCTGCTCATGAAATAAATTTGATTACGAGAAGATCATCGACACATTCGAACCTTGACTAAACAAAGTAAAATCAACAACTGCTCTTATAAAAGGAAATATTGGCATGTTAACATCACATTCGACGTCAACGGGTCAAGAAAGTTTTTTCTTAACTACACTTACAGTGAAATGTCTACTGAGCATGTAAATCAAGCAAGTATTTAAACTGTTAGATTGTTACCGACTTGTCTCTTATGGCTTGTATTTTGGCTTTACTTTATCCGTTTAGTTAAGTTTTTGCTTCTGTTTTCATCTGTGAAGCGTCTTGAGGCCCTCGCATAAGGAACTTTCTACAAATATTTTATTATTAATTTTGGTTTATACCCATACACCGATGTGTGTTAGCACTGTATACTCAGTACTTTCCCAAGTCCTGTGAAAAAATATCATAGGCATGTTACTCGGGTGGGATTCAAACCCATGACCCTTGCAATTCTAGAGCAGTGTCTTACCAACTAGACTACCGAGATTGACTGGTAGCTAGAGGCAGTTCGAATCCTATGTTTTGGCAGCGGGTACTGCAACGATACAATTAACATCTATTATAACTATTTTATTGTTATTATTATGAAAGCATTGGTTTCTGTGGTGTTTATGAGTGTGCACATCTATCAAACCTAAATAAAAAGCTACATTTTCTTGAGTTTTCATTTACTTTTTACTCTCAGAACTGTGCTAAGTTCTGGCTGAAACACAGCATCTAGCATGTGTAGACGCATTAAGAAGAAGAAGAAGTTACTTAAAAAACAAAAATTAAAATTCAATCTAGCTTGGGTTAATTGAGCTCCTTGTCTGATTATTTCAGCTTCTTCCAGCTTGTAATACATGGGACGACTGCCTGTGGGCCTACTTTAAGGTGTTAGTCGACCGGCAAGTAGAACAAGAGATTCGGGAGAATTTAACCATCAGCAGAGACATGGACGATTTGCCGGCCTCGTATTTTGACAAAGAGTAAGTGTTACATAATTTAAGTAAGGACAACTATTTTAATTTGGAGAAATTTTAAAGTGGAGAAATCCAGAGCAATTGTTTTGTGTTTTTTTAGTGAAGTCAGAATTGTTATGTAATGTGTGTATTATTGATTTGGTCGTTCTTGTAACATTCGATGTACATTTCAATTATTTTGGCCTAGTGCATTTGGCTGAATCAGCCAATATCCTCAACTCTGTGTTCACTCAACATAAAAATGTTTGTACTCAGTTCAGTACAACATTTATTTCCAATTCCTCAATCAATATAATAGTGTGAATAAATAGGAGAATGCCTGGCCCAATATCCTGAAGACAAGCAGAGTATACTGTGTGAAATGTTGATACCACACTGGCTCTTTTCCACCCCGGCTCTGTTCAGAGCCAACACTCACACAAAAGAGATGTACGCATGGTTGTACCCGCATGTTTTTATTTATTGATATTTTCTTCCGTTGTTTGGACTTGTTTAAAATGGATATGTATGGCTCAGTGATAAGCAATTGTTATTTGTGCCTACAGTCCTAATCTATCCTCCACTCTATGGTCATTCATCCATTCTACCACTGTTGAAGCCCATTTTTTTCACTCTTAGACTTACAGCTTTCAGAATTTTCCAAGAACTGCAGTCTCACCCGAAGCAGGTAGGTTTTCAGAAATAGTAGATTGATCTTCATTTTTGTGATGCCGAAAACCAAAATACAAATGTTTATTTTCTAATGCAATAAAAATTAAATAATTTCTATTCATCTTTCTTCATCATTCACTTATTCATGAAGACGAGCGGGTATCGTTCGAAACGTTAAAACCAAACGGGCTCTTTTCAGAGCCAAAACTCCCTCAAAAGAGAATTATTACATGGTTGTACCCGCAAGTTTACTTTTATTTATAGTTTTTTTCTCAAAGAGTCTCGTGTCAATCTTCTGATTTTGTTTTCTCTCTGTAGATTGTTGAGTTACAGTCCAAAGAGAGACATCACGTTATACAGAAGTACATCATCCTTGGCGATATCGATGGTAAGAGAAAGCAAAGATCTAATTTGGCTCAGTAGTTTTCTTAACTCTACCTTTGACCTTCGTGGACCCTGGGTACGAATCCCACCTCAGACCAGAGCTTTGCATGTGGATTGGGTTTTCAGTCCCTACCTGATTGTGATTAATATAGAGTTGAGTGAAATCGGCCCTTGGTTTGATCCGGTTTGATCTGGTTTGATCTGGTTTGATCTAGTTTGATCTGTTTTTACAGCTCTGATTGAGGAGATGGGAGAATGGTTATCAGATGATGTCAGCCGACCATCACATCATCTTGTACGGTTTATGGCTCATGTTGTGCTCTTCTTGAGATCTTTGGGGCTTCAGACGAAGGAAGAGATTTGTGTTGCCATCATCGAGGCTTATGTCAAGGTATGTTTGAAATCAAAACACTCAGTTCCTTAAGGTTGGGTCGTACTTTCCAAGGTCAAAATTCCAGTTGAACCTCAGATTCAAGAAAATGATGTTTTGAGAAACTTTGCCTCACTAAATAAATTTCTTTTTCCTTTTTTTTGTAGGATTTGATTGAAGAGAAACACAAAAAGCTAGTAGCGACATACACAGCTCAACTTCCATATGAGATGCAGGTATCGTGGTATGCTAGGTTCCTCGAGGGTAAGTGACCTTAAATAATGATCACCCTTGACCTTTGAACTGGATGAACCGACAGCCTCTAATAATGGTCATTCTCATTTTTCTTTTCCTTGACTTCGAAGGTTCGTTCACTACCTCTAGGATTAAACCATTTTTTCTTCTTTTTTTCTTTGACCGCGTCATTGTTTTCCCTTCATTCTTCCCACCATCATTTGAAATATTTGCCTAAGGCTTGTAGAATGGGCTTGAATTGAATTGAATTGAATTCTTGCGTTACTGTATTTTCTCATGCAGGTATCCACGACAAAGATGAGAGACAGCAATGCTTGCAGCTAGCTGAAGAAGCCGGTAAGAGTGACCTTGGTTTCTTAAAGGATTTTGACACCTTTTGTAGATCAAGTTTTCTTGACCATGACATGATGCACCAGACGAACCATTGTTCCTATAAATGCTATTCACATGTTCAACGACAATGCTAGCAGGGTAACTAAGGGTTGATAGCACTTTTTACCATGGTCTTGTGATGTATTGTTCGCACTCTTGGAATGGATCGGTCGGGGCAGCGTTAATTGGTCACGGGTGGCTATGGGGGTAGGAAGGCCGGGTGTTTCTTCCAGCCTGTTTTTGTCTAAGGTGTCAGACATTTTTTACCATGGTCTTGTAATGTATTGTTCGCACTCTTGGAATGGATTGGTCGGGGCAGCGTTAATTGGTCACGGGTGGCTATTGGGGTAGGAAGGCTGGGTGTTTCTTCCAGCCTGTTTTTGCCTGTGGTGTCCCGTGTGAACTGTTGGCGTTGTTTTGGCTGGTACATTTTTTGTTGCTTTTGTCTACTTCTCTTATTTTGTAATTTATATACCGGTAGTTGTGATGTTGATTGTGAATACTTGTATTTGGCCAGTTGATGTCAAGTTTCTATGTTTTTTAACGTGGATAATAAATAAATCTCAATTTAAATCTAAATCTCTACTCACTGTAAATGAAGATGTATGTAAAATAGCTTTTCCTTTGCGCAATCTTGTGTATCAGGTCGGTACAAATGATTTACACACAGCCCCACTCCCCTCGTCAAGAGGAGTTCAAGAACTTTGTTTAAATTCAGCATGCTTTGTCCAAACTTGCGAAAACTGGGCCCAGAGTACCCTGTTGTCTTAAACCATGGGGAGAGCTCTGACTTGAATTGAGTATTCAAACAATTCACAACTAGTTTGATTTGTTTTTTTTAATCTGAAGGACTTGACGTTGCCCAAATTACGAAGACAGTGGTTGAGAATATCCGAACGAGAGACCAGACTGACTTCATGGATTCCAATGAACTCTCTTCAGCTCGGGAAGCTGCCACCTCAGAGGTAAGTGACAGACTTTATTGGGGAGGTAGTGCTTTCTGCTCTACCAGCCACGCTTCTGATTGATGATACCCAAGCCTACATCCGTATGGATTGTTAAGGGGGTAAACCTGTTTCAGCCCCAGGAGTAGGTGGCAACGGCCCCCTGGAATCATAGTTGATTTGTAGCCCACACCTTGAAGTGGCCTTCAGGCCTTGTATTTCTTTCTGGCGGCTTTATGAAATAAATTGTAAAAAATGCCAGGTATGAGAAATTTCAGACTTTTGTCTAAGTTCAGACTTCTTAAAATCTGTCTGGTGAAGTAATTCAATCGTTATTTTTGTCCACAAGTAAAGAAATCCTGCTCTTTGATCTACTTCTCTTGTGCTCAGAACATGTTACTATAAGCTCTCTGAAATCTAAACCGCAGGGGCTACTAAAACTTTTAGAAAGGTATTTTGGTAAAAGGTGGAAATTCCAACCTTTGTAACATGTGGATCGTATTTACAGTCGTTTTTGTCAGTAGTGACTCTCTCCCCCGTTATGCTTATTTGCCAATTTTTACTCCCATAATCCCCCAAAACAAAAAAGCTAGAAATGTTTAAGGTTGCACGTGTTCCTCAGCAGAATTGTTAACATCCCCGTAAAAGACCTCTCACTTTTTTTTTTTTTTTTTTCCTCCCTTTTCCTCTTCCCACCATCATCTCTGTTCTTGCCCTATTCACCAATCAGGAAGACCGGCGCAAGATTGAAGCGACAGATTGGTTGATGTTTGACCCGTCCCAGAGGGCGGAGGCACTCAAACAAAGCAACGCTATCATCAGAACATTCTTAGGTAAGGCTTCTGCACTTTTAATCAAGCTATAAGGATCTTGACACATTTCCTGACATGCCAGATGAAGCATAAACACTAAATTAGGTAAGATTTGTTTTAATCTCCTTTGAGTAGTGAAGACAATCTCATGAAGACGATCAGAGGCACACTAAAATAATAGATGGTAGATACTGGCATTTTAGTGAAAGGTAGAAATACCAACATTTCAACATACTTTTCTAAAATGTGGATCGTATTTACAGATGTTTTTGTGAGTAGTGACTGGCAGTGTCATGGCCGAGCGGTTAAGAGCACCCGATTCAAGCACTGGTGTTTGATCAGCAGAGTGTGGGTTTGGATCCCGGTCGTGACACTTGGCTACATAAAATTGGGGAGGTAGTGCTTTCTGCTCTACCAGCCAGGCTTTGAATTGATAATACCCAAGCCTATTCGTATGGACTGAAAGGGGTAACCCTGTTTCAGCCCTAGGAGTAGGTGGCAACGGCCTCTGGACACAAATAATTGTAGCCCACACCTTGAAGTGGCCTTCAGGCCTTGTGTGTCAGGCGACTTGCATAAACAAAAATAACAAAATAAAAATAAAAGATGAGTTGTCAACCACAGGTTCTTTTCAGAACCAAAACTACTCATAAGAGATTTACACACGGTGCTGCAGCAAACCTCAAACCCAAATTATTAATATTCTAATTATTCTTTGACAGCCTGTAAGAAGCATGAAGCAGCCAAAGAGGTCTTCAATAAGGTTCCAACTGACTCCATCGATCTGATCTATAGGAATTGGCAAGCCAGAGCAGGACGAGAGATGTTGCCAGCCGTTGACAAAAATGCTATCAAGGAGTATCTCTGTATCAAAGCTTACTTAGTGAGTCACATTCTATACTTACTGTATTAGGCCTTAAAGACACCGGACACTATTGGTAATTGTCAAAGACTAGCCTTCACAGTTGGTGTATCTCAACATATGCATCAAATAACTAACCTGTTTTTTTAATGCCATAGTGATGTTCTATTATTTGGTTATACCCATTCCTGAGTCCTGTGTAGAAACTCCACACATGGATAATACCTGTGTGGGACTTGAACCCACAATCTATACCATTCTAAAGCAGATGTGTTACCCCTAGACCACCGAGATTGCCTGGTAGCTTAAGGCAGTTCAAATCCTATATATTATCTATTATATATTTGATGGTCTTCGTTAATATTTTTGTTGTTGATACTTATTTTAATTTCTGTCTTTCTTTTTTCCGTTTTCAGATAAATAATGCTGTCTATTTACATTCTCGCTTTTCCCTGCTCTTTAAATTATCTGTTAACTTTGTTGTGGCAGTTTGTTTTACATTGTTGTTCATATGGTTTTGGTCATATATTTAATCAAAATGTTAATTTCAATGTTTTTGGCTTAAGTGATGTCATTAATAAGTTGTAGAGAAATTTGTGTATGTACATGTATATTTTTTTTTATATAGATGTATTTAATTATTGTTATTATTATTATTTTCTTTGGGGGAGGGGGGTTAAACAAATTAAATTTGACTCGGGCAGGACTTGAACAAACGACTTTCTAGTACTAAAACTTAAGAATTGTTTATTTGTTGCCGTACAGGATGCGTTTGATTCTTTCAACGACTGGTTTGAACATTACCACAACAAGCGGCCATTGGAACGTCTTATGCCGGAAAACCCAAACTTCCATGAGAAAGTTCGCTTTGAGCATGAGCAGAAGGAGTATGAGGTATGAGATGGGGGCAGTCATTTTCCCCTGCTAGCCTCGATTTGGTTAAATGTTTTCTAGTAATATGAAGCAGCAGCATTAAAGGTCTATGTACTTTTTCCTAAAAACACAAAACACAATGTCCACAGATTTATATTAAACTTACACGGTTTAAAGATTATGATAGTAGAAAGCATGCCTGAATATATTACTTACTGAGGTGCTGTAGTTTTTGAGAAATGAGTAAAACAAATAATTTTCGTCTCAGTTCTAGCATGTAAAAAGGTATTAACCAGTTATGCTATGGTTTTGGTATAATATCATAACTGGTTAATAGGATTTTACATGCTAAAATAATTTCTGTCTTCCTGAGACGAAATCTGTGGACATTTTGGAAAAAGTACCCGAATCCTTTTGTGAATTTTTTTGTTTACTTTTTCCAATATTATTGTTGATTTTTCACAGTTGAGTTTTTGTACGTGTCTCCTTTTCCAGGTTTGCTTTGAGACATACAACCTTTGTAGACCTACATCAATCCGTGGCGCACTTCACTACAATTTTTACTACCGTTTAATGATTTAACGATTTTATGCCGTGTCCCTGAGCATTTGTTATGAATGGGTTAAACTCGTATTTTCCCAAATACTACAATTATATAATACTAAGCTAAATAGCAACAAATTTTGGCGGGAAAAATTGGATTGGCAGAGCTGCCAAAATAGTTGCAGACAATGTTTGTGTTTTGAAATCATGAACCTGTGAAAATTTGGGCTCTTTCCGTTAGTGATTTGGGCGAAAATTTTGGTTGTAACAACCAGAATCAGCTGTTGCGTTTCTTTAGACATAATTTGGCAACTTATTGTTCAGCCTGCTAATGGTTAATGATTAGTATAGTAATGTTTAATAATATTTTGTAATTCAGATCAAATTTTTATTATTTTAGTAGTTCACTTTATCCAGTTAACAGGTTAAAAAAAAAATGTTGACCTTTTTTTACTCCTATTGTGATAATTTAGTTTCTTAACTTGTCCATACAATAGACCGATCCAGTAGGCTCCGCCCACAACGCACGTGTGAGCAAGAACACGTGAGGTTCTCCAATGCTTTTCTGCACAACTCTGCCGCGCGCGCCAAGATACGCGCAGGCATGTCGGACCTTAGTGGCGGACCTTCGTTGCATTGTGATTAGTCAATACGCAATGGGGCGGAGCTTAATTGATTGGTCTTTTATACCTGCTAAGTTTCTGACTAGTGCCTTTTGTTCAGTGCCTTGAACATGTTATGATTAAGATGCTATTTGTGACCCGCTTCGTGAAAATGAGTCAGATGTTGACAATTTCAAGGATTGAGTTACGGTATATGCATGGCTGGAAAGAACACATCAGCAGCAGTAACTTGGTATATGTCTAAGCTTTGGGGTGTATCGCGTTGCTGAGTTACTTCCGTTTGAAATTAGCCAATACATAATTTTTTTCTGAAAAACGAAGTAAAGTGATGTTTTAAACTACCATTTCGCGCAAAAGGATACAAATTAGACATAAGTTTGATCACACAATTGTTGTATTCAAAGCTTTATTGCCAAAGAGTAAGTGTTCTAAAGGTTAACCATGCAAATATAGACCTTATAAAGTACTTAACAAAATGTTTTTTTATTTTATTTTATATTTCCCACAATAAACTGTCCATTACTTAATAATGCATTGGGCGACATCTGACTCATTTTCACGTAGTGGGTCACATTTGGTATCAGTATTATTATTATAATTTTGTAATTTTTTCTAGCTTGAGTTGGAAAGATGGCATCAGGCTCTTAATCAGCAGAGTAAAAGAGTCAAGGAGTGCATCTTCAATGTCTTATTGTTTGTCAACGGGGGCTGGATGGTCGACCAGACGATGGTAAATTACAATCTTCTGATTTACATCCACATCCAAATTTGGGAATAAATATTATTCAGTATTGAGATAGAAAACTAATGGTTCATCTATCCAAACCTATGCACTTCTAGAGCAGTGTCTTACCAACCAGACCACCGAGATTGCATGGTAGTTACGAATCCTTTATTATATCAGCGGGTACCGCTAATTTAATAGATGTTAAATTTGCATCGAGATGAATAAAGGATTTGAACTGCCTATAGCCACCAGTGATTTAGTTGGTAAGACACTGCTCTAGAATTGCATAGGTCGTGTGTTCTAGTAGGATGCCTGTGATTTATTTTCAAAGAACTTGTGGAAAGTACCGAGTACACAGTGCTAACACACAACAGTGTAAAGGTATTTAAACCCAAATAAATATTATCCCCGCTGCAAATTTAACATCTATTATTACTATTATGTACCCGAAAAACAAACAAAATTTGCATAAATTGAATTTTATTTTATCTAGACTGACGAAGATGAGACTGAGGATGAGGCGATGAGACAGAAACAACTTGAAGATTTGCGTAAACTGTGTCTCCCCATGCTGTGTTCTCTTCTCTATACAGTATTGCATACATCAGGGCAATATCAAGACTGTGTGGCCCTGGCTGACATCATAGCATCAGAGGAGTACCAACTCTATAAGGTAGGACTATTGACTGCCTACCGGTGCGTTAATAAGGTTGATGGCCCTGGTCATTACATTGCGTAGGATCTTACTCTATAAATATTGACCGCTTATCTGAGCATTATAAAAAGTTGCTGGCCCTGGTAAATTATATAGCTTAAGAGCATTACCTACTCTATAAGGTAAACTATTGTCTGTCAAGCAGGGCAGTATATAAAATGATTGGCCCTGGTAATCTGACACATCACATAGCTTAAGAGGATTACCAGCTTTATATGGACTGCCAGTTAGGGCAATATAAAGCAATGATCTGCCAAGGTAGATATCAAAGTCAAGTTGAGGTGTTCGTTTTTATAAGGGCCTTGCATTGCCTTTTCCTTTGAAAAACAAAAAATATATATATATTTTAAAATTTTGACATTGCAACACCATCACTACAACGTACGTTTCTTCTTGCACTTTTCAGGTTTTCAGCAGACAAGAGCTGCAGCAATTCCTAACCAAGCTCCGGGAATCCTCGCTGCTCTTACTCAATCAGAATCTAGATCCACTCGGCTATGAGCTGGGATCGTGAGAAAGTGTCTCGTATGTTGGAGCCTGAGAAGCAAGTGTTAAAGACAGTGGACACTATTGGTAACTGTCAAAGACTAGCCTTCACAGTTGGTGTATCTCAACATATACATAAATAAACAAACCTGTGGAAATTTGAGCTCAATCGGTCATCGAAGTTGCGAGATAATAATGAAAGAAAAATATCCCTTCTCACACAAAGTTGCGTGCACTAAGATGGTTGATTTCGAGACCTCAAGTTCTAAATCTGAGGTCTCGAAATCAAATTCGTGGAAAATTGCTTCTGTCTCGAAAACTATGGCACTTCAGAGGGAGCCGTTTCTCACAATGTTTTATACCATCAACCTCTCTCCATTACTGGTTACCAAGAAAGGTTTTATGCCAATAATTATTTTGAGTAATTACCAATAGTGTCCACTGCCTTTAAGGCACTTTCTTCAGCTGTTTCTTCAGCAAGTGTTGAAGGCACTGGACACGTTTGGTAATTGTCAAAGAAGACCAGTATTCTCACTTGGTGTAACCCATGTGTAAAATATTGAATCTGTGACAAGTTGGGCTCAATTGGTCATCGAATTTGCAAGAGAATTATGAAATAGAAAACACCCTTGTTGCATTACTTTGTGTGCTTTCAGATGCATATAAATAGGCTTAAGCTGAAGTCTTTTATTATTTGAGTGAAAATTACCTCTTTCTCAAAAACTGTTTTACTTCAAAGGGAGCCGTTTCTCACAATGTTTGATACTATCACCAGCTATTCATAGCTCATTACCAAGTAAGTTTTTAGGCAAACAATTATTTTGAGTAATGACCAATAGTGTCCAGTGCCTTTACACAGGAATAAGAAACTTCAGACTCTAATCTGAATTTAGACTTTTCTGTGCTTGCCCCGTGAAATAAGTACCTGATATTTTCTCAATGTATAAAAAAACCCTGCTCTTTTGTATGTTTCTTTTGTGGCAAGCGTCACGACCGGGATTGGAACCCACACTCTGCTGATCAAAAACCAGAGCTTGAATCCGGTGCTCTTAACCGCTCGGCTATCTACGACACGCCATCTCAAAGTATATTGAAAAGAAACTATTCAAACCACCTGTTGACTTTTGATGCACAAGTTTCTTGAGATGGGCTGGTTTCACAAAGCACTTTAAGATTCATCTGAAGATGAGTAAATCACGTTGTGATATGTCACCATAGTGATATGTACATTTGTGTTGGCACTTTTTGCTAAGCAATTTTCAGATTGTTACACATAAAAATTGATCTGAGCTCTTAGTGAAATCTTCCTAACACTAATAATGTGTAAATAATCAAAGAAATCAGCGTGAAGCAAATTTTCATTGTAACTCTTAGAATTTAGTTTCTTCTGTTACTATAAATGTTTACTGCAATAGATCCCTTGCCTATGACACACTCTCAAAACAGCGCCCCCATTGAGGCAAAAGGAGGGAGCTCATTGGATGGTGCATAATGACATGCGCTTGACCTTGTTGTAGCAGCAAGGTTGTGCAAGGAGTCTATGCAAATGCGTTCTTTAAATCCACAGCCAAGCTGCTTTGGTTTTTTTTTTTACAAACGGCGGTTAACTTTGCCATTTTATTTTGTTCAAGAACTTCATTTTGTATTTTGGAAAACAAGTTGTTTTTGTCTTTATGATGTCGACAGAAAATGTAGATGTATATAATCATGACTTTTGACTTGTTTTCAATTGAAACTTTATTGTCCAAACAATAATAAATCAATAAAGGAAGTGTCCATGATATAATAAACCATTTTGTTGTTTTGCACTTTTTTGTTTTAACTTGTCTCATTGATTTTTCATAAAAACTCATTGACTTATTGATTTTACTTAATTTTTTAAACATAATAACATCCAATAACCGAATGGTGATGAGAAGATTTGAAATTTTGCATGGTGGAAAAAAAGATATACATGTAGTAAAGGTTGGTGGTAACGCAATGTAATGAAAATCTCGAATTGAGTTGGCGCCATCCATCTCGGCATCCCAACAGGTTGCCCTGCCAGCATTTAGAGTCCTATGACCTATGACCTCTGACTGGCTCTAGGAAGCTGTAAACCCAGTCTGGCTCTTGCTCAATGTAAATTGACTTTTCGTCATTTTTATTTTCTCCTCGCACCTTGCACCGTCGACCAATGGCATCGCCAACACACAATCCAAGTTTAGCTTCGTACGTGAGCTGTACATAGGGATTAATCTACTCAAGACGAGGTTCTGAAAAGAAGCGGTGGTTTCAACTCGACGTTTCGATCAGTATGCTCTGATCGTCTTCTGGAGGAAGCAGATGGTGATAGACACAGGGAAATGTTCAGTTTTAGATGTGGGAGGTAACTCAAGCAGTCAGATAGGGACTGAAAACCCAATACACACGCAGGGTTGCAGTCTTAGGTGGAGTTCGAACCGGGGTGCCACATAGGTGAATGTTAGCAACTTGATCAGAATCCTTCGTCCGTAACCAATGACACAAAGCCCAAGACGCCTCAACGAGAAGGCAAATTGTTTCTTCAATCATGATGCCAAGAGCTCGAAAAAGGTCAATTCCATTAATCTGTGAGGGGATATCAATAGGAGATGCGAATTAAAGCGGTTTCTTTCATTGGTACATAATCCAAAAATAAATAAATAAATAAATAAAATAAGTTCGCTCAAAGGCAGGCGCTGAGCCACAGAAGAAATAAAAGGTAATTGATAACATAACATAACAATTAAAATTTATAAGGCGCTACACAATCAAGATCATAGCGCACTAGAAAGAAATTAGACGAAAAGCAGATAGAGTATTAGATTCCCTAATGGCAGTTGGGAGATTGTTCCAAATCATGGGCCCAGCCACACTGAAAGCCTTCCGACCTAGAACTTTGTTTGCTCGGGGAACATTCAAGCGAGTGATGTCAAGTGTGGACCGAAGAAATCGTGGAGGAGTGTAATGTGACAGTAAAGTGGTAATATAATGAGGTGTAGTTTTGTTTAAGCATTTGAAAACGAGAAGAGCAATCTTAAAATGGATTCGTTCTCTAATTGGTAGCCAATGAAGTTTCCTAAGTGATGGGGTAATATGTTCTCTCAACAGTGGAACATTAAACGACCTGCACTATTTTGTAATCTTTGAACTCTGTCCAATTCATGTGACGTTTCCACCAAATAAAACTTTATTGTCACAGTCAATTACGAGAGACGACTAAAAGCTAAAAGCTCATGATGGAGAGTATCCTTATCCAGGTACCGTTTGATTCGCCTTAAGTTACGTAATTGAAAATTTATTGATTGGCAGAGGCTGGAAACTTGCTTGCTCATTTTCATATGAGAATCAAATGTTATTCCTAAATTGCAGACAATATGGTAGGCCTCCGTCATTGTGGTGGACATGAGCCGTTTGACCGAACGAATCTCCGTTCAGCACCAACTTGCAGAATTCTTATGATATAATGACCGAGGGGGCTTGCTAAGATACAAATTGAGGCACTGAACAATTTTGGTAGTTTTCAATGACCAGTATTTTCACTTGGTGTATTCCATCATATACGTAACCTGTGTAAATTTGAACTCAATAGGTCATCGAGTTTACAAGAGAATATTAAAATAAAAGCATCCTTCTTGCATTACTTTGTGCGCTTTCAGATGCATGACATGAGGTTTTATCTGACGTCTTTTGATACCAACCTTTTTCACCGAATTCATTGTAGAAGGCGACATATGAGACTGTACACCTGTTTAAATAGCGATATCCCTGGGCCATTTAAAAGGGACCGAACAGGAAGAAAAAAATCCAAACAAACAGAACTCCAAACAAAAAACAAACAAACAAAACCAACAACAAAATGAACAGACGAACAAACCAGAAAACGAGCAAATCAATACAGGAATAGACAAAACAACGAAAAAACAAACAAACAAAGGAACGAACAAACGAAGGGACGAAAAAACAGAAAAACGAACAAACAGAGGAACGGACAAATGCAGAAAGGAGCAAACAAACAAACGAATTGAAACAAATAAAACACGAACAAACAAAGGAAGTGACGAAACAACTACAAAACGAGCAAACAAAGGAACGAACAAACGAATTGAAAAAACGAACAAACGAACAAACAAAGGCACGAACAAACGAAGGGACGAAAAAACAGAAAAACGAACAAACAGAGGAACGGACAAACGAAGGGACGAAGGAATGAACAAACGAAGGGACGAAAAAATGAAAAAATGAATCGAAAAAACGAACAAACGAACAAACCGAGGAACGAACAAGCGAAGCGAAAAAACGAAAACAAGTAACAAACAGATGACCGAACAAACGATGGGTCGAAAAAACAAAAGAACGAAAACACAAACAAACGTGCAAAAAAACAAAGGAAAAGTAAAAGAAACCAATCAACAAACAAACAAATGAACAAATAAACAGACAAACAATCAAATCAGCCCATTTATAAATGGCATGAGAATAATGGGACGACACCGCATCAAACACCTCCAGCCCGTACTGCGTGAAACAGATAGTAAAAATTAATATTACAGAATTGTTTTTTTTGCTGGTAGCAGTGTAAGCACTTTATGTAACCCACCATCTAAATAACAGATGTTAAATTTGCATCGTGGTATAGAGATATATATTGTTTTACCCATCATACACCGATGTACTCAGTACTTCACATTTCCTCCGTATCATAAAGAGAAAAAGTCAATCTTGGGTGAGCACTGCTCACTTTTGTAAAGCGTATGAACATTAGGCTGCGCAGGAATCAGCCTTTTCTTTGTAAGAGGTCAGTCCTTTGGAGCTTACACAATAGCGGGCGATATTATAAATTCATGATCAATTGCGATCAGTTTGGGTTTTGAATTGTGTGGTTTATTAAACCATTTTGTATGCATGAGTGAACAGGAATTGCATTTTTTGTTTGTAGCATTGTAACTTTCCCTGGTAGACTCAGTGGTGTGTTCATGGAGTCAGGATGGGGGTAATAGTACAAACTGTTATTTCTTTTAATTTTTTGTTTTTATACATCTAGGCCTATGGCCTTGAACTTTCACCCCACATTTCAGTTAGTGTAAAATTAGCTGAACATCTCATTGATTTACTAAGTACCCATATGGGAATTAAGTATGTTGATTATTCAAACACGGTTTGTTGAAAAAAGGAAACGTCACAGATGTTGGCTAATTACTTTTCAGGTTACCCATTGACCTGAAGTAGCCGCTATCATGGATTGAATTATATAAGATATAACGGACTTACCTCACAGAAAGGGAAAGCTTATTTCTGCGCAATCTAATTTTCAAACTCTTTATAAAAGTGAGCAGTGCTCACCCAAGCATTAATGTGTAAGTTTTTAATCTTTTATCTTAAGTGCACTTCTGTAGATTGTTATTAGCTGGGATCCATGGGAGATCAGTGAGTTTTTCTTACTGAATGGATTTCCCAGGATAAACAAGAAATAAATAAATAAAATAAATAAATAAATTAATTAATTATTTTCGGTCTTTTCGGTGTCATTTGAATGCTGAGTCCATCAGCTACATACACCTAAACCTTTTCCCCCGTAATCATATATTTTTTTTATTCGGCCGCCATTTTAAAAAGTGTGTAGTTTTTTCTGAGACACACGGTACAAAAAGTTACTAATAATATGTAGGTCGATCTGCCCTCTGGGTCACGAGAAAATAGTGAAAAAACTATTACACAATTTCTGGCATGACATCGATTAAAGAAAGGTGTATAAAATGCTCACTGGGCGATGAAACAAACAAACAAGAAACAATCAAACAAGCTTCGATGTTGAAAGGGAATGTATACTCTTAAACATTATGGTAATAAAATAATTTGGATAGAAGTCTAACACAAGCTTTCGAAAGAATTTTGAGAAAATGTTCACTTCGCAGTTATAGTGCTAAAATGTAAAAAATATCATTATGTATGCTCCAAAATTGGAATCTAAGAAGCTTTACTGCAGTACTATTGGTAAATATCAAAGACCAGTCTATTCACTTCGTGTATCTCAACATATTCATAAAAAAAAAACAAGCCTGTGAAAATTTGAGTTCAATTGGTCGTCGAAGTTGCGGGTTCTGACAGGACCCAATATGTTACCATAGGGGGTTGTAATTCAACTTCTAAATATTCTAGATGTGGCGTCCCACATGGGTCGAATCTAGGGCCATTACTATTTTTAATTTATATTAATGACTTTGTCAAATCTTCTAATAAAGTTATCATTTATTCTTTTCACTGATGATTCAAATCTGTTTATCTCCCACAGCAATATTAATACGTTGACTGAATTAGTCAATCAAGAGCTTATCTCTTATCTCATAGAGATGTTGTACAAATTCACATGGGGCTTATTTCTTGTCTTCAATGCAATTTTGTTTTCGCTCCTCACGGTATTTCATTTGAATGTATTTTTCCTGCTGACATTAACAATTATAATCCAAGAGTTTTCAGAACGAAATTGATCACTACTTTGCTTAGAATAGTGAATAAATCGGTTTGGTTTTGTTCTGGTTTATACAATGGCCAGATCGAGACGAACGTCCTTGGTATCGACTGGACTCTCTAACCATTATAAGAGGCGGGCAGGGGGTAAGCCCAAAGACTTAAAGGTTATCAACACTATTGGTAATTACTCAAACTTAAATAACAAACCCGTGAAAATTAGGGGTTCAAATTGGTCAGTGACGGTGCAAGAAAATAATGACAGAAACCCCCCCAAAAAACAAAACAATCTCATAGAGATGTTGTACAAATTCACATGGGGCTTATTTCTTGTCTTCAATGCAATTTTGTTTTCGCTCCTCACGGTATTTCATTTGAATGTATTTTTACTGCTGACATTAACAATTATAATCCAAGACTTTTTAAGAACGAAATTGATCACTACTTTGCTTAGAATAGTGAATAAATCGGGTTGGTTTTGTTCTGGTTTATACAATAGGGACTTTCGTTTTCGCTGACGGATGGTTCTGCGACGGTTGTTCAGCTAAACGTTGTCGTTTTCAGCACAACGAAGATTCATCCCAAGTACTGTCGTAGAAATTGAGGGACGACCGTCCTCAAAGCCGACGCATGCGCAGATGACGCCAAATGTCATCTTTACCGTCGCAGAACCATCCGTCGTTGAAAACGAAAAGTCCCTAATGGCCAGATCGAGACGAACGTCCTTGGTATCGACTGGACTCTCTAACCATTATAAGAGGCGAGCAGGGGGTAAGCCCAAAGACTTAAAGGTTATCAACACTATTGGTAATTACTCAAACTATTTGTTAGCATACAAACTTACTTGGTAACAAGCAATGGAGAGCTGTTGATAGTAATAAAATATTGTGAGAAACGGCTCCCTCTGAAGTAACGTAGTTTTTGAGAAAGAGTTTCTGTCTCATTTTTATTGAATTGAGTAAGAGACCTCAGCTGAGGTCTCGAATTCAAGGCATCTGAAAGCTCACATCTTGTGCGACAAGGTTTTTTTTTCTTTCTCGCAACTTCGACGGCCAATTGAGTCCAAGTTTTCACAGGTTTGCTATGTTGTGCATAACGTAGAGATACACCAAGTGAGGAGACTGGAACAAATACCAAATTACCAGTGCCTTCATGATCAAGAAATGCAAACAAGGTAAATGCCCTGCTTCTAGAACATGAATGACATTTTTAGGTAAAGTACAATTCTTTTGGAAAAACTTCTGATAGGCCTACATATATTATTCAGTCCCAAGAAAAATAGTACAATGACTTGCTATGTCTAGAACATGAATGACATAATTATAGAAGTTGGTGCAAAGACAACTAAACTACTTGTCAAAATAAAACTCTTCACTATGTCCTAAGAATTCTGTGGGGAAAAATCAGTCTCAAGACGTAAATATAACAAGTCTTTGGGACTTATGGAGCGATTTTAACAATAGCATGACGTCACAGGTGTGGGGTAAGTCGCAAAAATGCGCTCGTATCGATTAACGCGCCATTCGTGGATGGGGAATGGCCCTGGGGCTTCACACTCTGGTCATTCGTACCCACGAATGGCGCGCACCACAGGCATATTACTTCAAAATCACCAATTCAAAAGCACGGACGGCATGTGCTGTTGTTTTTACACATTTTGTTCACTTACCACATCTTCCCCGAATGGCTGTTTCGAGTAACTTAAATATCCCATAAATGCAACCAGAAATGTCACTCCAACACAAAAGAACTGCACTTTTCCTTTTCGTCTATTTTCCGGCCATTTCCTTTTACCATCAAAAAGTTGCTCGATAACTTGTCTGCTCCGGTCCCCACGCTGCGGTTTGAACACAATCGCCGTCGAAATGGTGACACTGTTTTTTTATTTTATCGCCGGTAGAGGGCACTCATCGACCGTTTTAGAGCTCGACTCTGAAGGACTGGGCAAGTCTACACATCTGGATCGATCCGGGGCCCCATTTCATAGAGCTGCTTAAGCAGAAAATATTGCTCAGCAATATATTGTATTATGTGACATGGTAGTTAAAGCCATTGGACCCTTTCGGTAAGGCCAACAACTTATATATAAAATAACAAAACTGTGAAAATTTAGGCTCATCGGTCATCGGAGTCGGGAGAAAATAACGGGAAAACCCACCCTTGTTTCCCTACGTTTCGCCGTGTCGTGACATGTGTTTAAAATAAATCCGTAATTCTCTCTATCGAGAATTGATATTGTTTTATTGTTTTCTCAAAAAGTAAAGCATTTCATGGAATAATATTTCAAGAGAAGTCTTTCACCATTACCTTCTGTAAACCCTGTAAATTATTTGTAAATCTGTGAACTTTTTTGTTTCTGTACTGAAAGTGTATAATGGCTTTAAGCAGAAAATATTGCTTAACAATATATTGTATTATGTGACATGGTAGTTAAGCTGGTAAAGTTATTCTGGTAAGCATAAATTTGCTTTGCTTATAGCTACTTTTTCTACTAATAAGCAGCCCTATGAACTTGGGCCCATATGTGTTTGTGTGTGATGTATCTCCTCCAGTAATTCTTGTTGCGGATGGTATTCATGTGGCGATATCGGTAACTATTACGTTAACAAAATAAACTTCGCCAATCAAGACAGCGGTCGAATCAATAACTTTGTTTCGGTTGAATTGACCATTGGCCATTGTCCAACGACTGCAGCCTCGAAAACGCACCCTGAGTGTCATATATGACTCTTAGACCCTTTTCGAAACGACTGGACTTTGCTTTGGATTCGGCATCACCAGGCTCCGTCTACTTGTCTGAACAAAGCAAGCGCAATATTGCATAACAATCGCTGGGCCAAGCTAGCCTGAGCCGAGTCTAAAGCCGAAGCCGTGGTTTCAAAAGGGCCATAATTGCAACTTGCAACAAATAGTTGATGGCCTGACGTTTCGACAATGAGCAGACGGCTACCTTATTATATAGTGATAATTTACGAATGTTTACTCCAGATATTGGAAATGATGACTTCATGAAACAATACGCAATAGAAATAATGTAATATTCATATAGTTTTCAATTAACTCAAAAAGTGGGATGGTTAAAGGCAGTGGACATTATTGGTAATTGCTCTAAATAATTATTAGCATAAAACCTTACTTGGTAACGAGTTATGGGGAGCTGTTGATAGTGTAAAACATTGTGAGAAACGGCTCCCTCTGAAGTAACGTAGTTTTCGAGAAAGAAGTAATTTTCCACGAGTTTAATTTCGAGACCTCAGAGGTAGAATTAGATTTTGGGGTCTCGAAATCAAGCATGCACAACTTCGTGTGACTCAACTTCGTGTGACAATGGTGTTTTTCGTTTAATATTATACTTCGACGACCAATTGGGGTAAATTTGTCACAGGTTTATTATTTTATGCATAATGTTAAGATGCACCAAGTGGTCGAGAAGACTGGTCTTTGACAATTACCAAAAGTGTCCAGTGTCTTTAAGCAAAGACACTAAAGACTGCACTGAGTATCCCAATACTGCCAGCATGTATATTCTTAATCTGCTCATCGATTAATAAGTCTTTATTCTCTACACGACGTATAGCAAGTACAATGCAATAATATGGATTTATTGGTTGTGGTTGCTCTACCTGTTGTACAGCCAACCCGTCCAACGCAATGAGTACAAGATGGAGTTTTGAGGTGTTCAATGGGTGAGCTAAACGTCTTCATATAACAATGTTTATGTTTATATAATTTGGGGGTATTGCATGGTGAGGTATCAATATATATTTGGTTTGCGGTAACACCATGTTTGTATCTACTGATGATGACTAGAGCAAGCTAGTCAAAATGTTGCGACAAATTTAAGAACTGACTCCCCGGTAGTACAGTTAATCGCGATCCTATAAGCTAAAGTAGTAGTCCCAGCCAATTTTTATACCATCCGCCCGGGTAATAGTTAAAAAAGCAGGACAGTTTTTTTTTTCAGAACTGAGAAGTCTCCCGAACCTCCGAACATCTACTCAACGGTAGTAGAACAAAGCAAGACATTTCTCTGAGAACAAACTCTACCTGGCAAATAGATACACACATGGTGTTACCGCAAACCAAAATACATAATGTTTCTGTGTTACAACATGTTATGAGTTTACACTTAATAGTTTCTAATGAATGTCTTTATGATGTTATCCAACTTTTGTTTTGAGAGGAAAACAACTCACGTAGATAGTTCTTATATTTCATCCAAACGGTCAGTTTTAATATAACAGAGAAACAATAATTGGCTGCTGCAAACTGCTTACCAACCAAAAGGACCTATGGTAAAAATGCACAAAAATAACACAGTCTTTCTCAAAGGCTAGATGACAATACAACAAACACGAACAGGTAACTTTAGTGTAACATTTATTTAACAGTTGAATCTTCGTCTTAACGTTGTTGCAATAAGATGTTAATTTTTACTCTACAGCATCTACAATAAAGTAAACTAAATATGACATCACAGTGACGTCACCATGGCTGGGGGAGGTCTGCACTGTAACGTAATAACCGTTTCGTTGGTGACTATTGGAACTGTCATTGCCATATTCTTCATGGTATCCGTTGTGGTTTTAAGTGGTCGTTCCAACATCCCGGAAGTATGCGAATCGTATAGTAACGACATGAAGGTAAAATGAACAAGAAAACTCCACCTATCAACTCAAAAACAAACACTATACCACCAACATCAACACATAATAAAATATGACAGCAACTGCGAAACCAACACTTAAAGGCAGTGGACACTTTTGGTACATACTCAAAATTAGCACAAAACCTTACTTGGTAACGAGTAATGGGGAGAGGTTGATAGTATAAAACATTGTGAGAAACAGCTCCCTCTGAAGTGAGGTAGTTTGCGAGAAAGAAGTAGTTTTCCACGAATTTGATTTCGAGACCTCAAGTTTAGAATCTGAGGTCTCGAAAACAAGCATCTGAAAGCACACAACTTCGTGTGGCAAAGGTGTTTTTTTTCTTTCATTATTATCTCGCAACTTCGATGACAAATTGAGCTCAAATTTTTGATTTTTGAGCTCAAGGTTTGTTATTTTATGCATATGTTGAGATACACCAAGAGAGAAGACTGGTCTTTGACAATTACCAATAGTGTCCACTGTCTTTAAAACCAATACCAACTTCCAGTTTCAGCACCAACACCATTACTAATTTCGATAATTTACAAATACAATAAAACCAACGTCAACACCAACATCAATTATTTTAGCACTTACACAAACTTCAACACCAACACCAAAACCAACTTCAACACCAACTACACCTGTCCAACACCACAACGTTAGCAGTTGAGTGACACTGACAGACGTTTTAAGACAATCGTACACACTCAATAGTTTCGAATCAAGATAACAAATAATTGTTGGTCCGACTTTTCAACCCTAGTATTTCTTTCTGTTTAGACCAAAATTGTGTCCTTTTCACATATTATTATCTTCAAACAAAATAAGCAAACAAACAAAATAAAATGAATAAAATAAATACTTAATATCACTCGGACAATTATAGGTTTTAAATCTTGAAATGCTAACTAACTGTTTTACTTTGAATCTTCTCAAATAGGTCACACAATACGGCATTGTGATCGAAGTTGAAACCCCTTTCCCTAAGCCACGCCTATTCTTCTGGAAGTTTGATATAAACGGATCACTAGGCAAAGTTGAAGAAAAAACGTACAGGGTCAAACAAAGTAAGTTTTTGTTACAGTTTACTACTCCTTTTATTTGTAAATTGGTTACAAATTATATATTTTAGCCATAGCACTCCGCACAAAGATGTTGACAAAGTAGGGAGACAGCCAAGCTAGGTCAAGATATTAGTAAGAGCACCGGCACTTTTCTCCGGAGGTCGTTGGTTCAAATCCCGGTCTAGTAAATTTGTCTTTGTTGAACCCCAAATCAATTAGCCCTTTTGAGTTATGGAGGACACAGTATTGCACTGTTGGGTTTGGGTTTCGAAAAAAAAGAGTCATCCACAAACCTAATTATTATAGGGTGCGTTCGATTAGCTTCCCTGGGTCGACCCCGCGGTGCTCACTCGGGTGAGCCCCTGACAAGAGCTAATCAAACGATCACTCACCCTCTCGTGGTGACGTCATGCACCTCGGACCAGCCCCAAGTGACCTGTTCCACAAGTAGGGTACTGGGGCTGAACCGGGTGAGCCCCTGGAACGACGTCAAAGCTATTCGATCGTACCGGGGGCAGACTGGGGTCGACCCGGGGAAGCTAATCGAACGCACCCAGTGTCACAATACTGTGTCCACCATACCTCAAAATGGCTTACTAAATACCCGGTTGGTTTCCCTTGTATAGTTTATTATTTTTAAGATAAATTAATAAATAAATAAATAAGGGAGTCAATGTGTGGTGAAGAGTTTTTCAACTAGTGGTTTAATCCCAACGAGGCCTGGTTCTTGATAATTTTACCGAGACGAAGTCGAGGTAAATTATCAAGAACCAGGCCTCGGCGGGTTTAAACCACTAGTTAAAAACCGGTTCAACACACTTTGATTCCCATTCATCAATACCTTTTCGGTCAAAAACATCAACACTTTTTGGTCAAAAAGTAAAATATTATATGCAAACATTATAATTGTTCAATGACTTCTTTCAACACAACACCCCTCCGGCTGTGAAATGGTAAAGCCCTCCGCCCTGATGTGGCACAACTGTTTCAGCTGTTGCTCTCCACCAATAAGAATGAAGGAACTGTCATATAAGAACAGGTGCAAGCTCGCGTGTCACGCCCAGGTTTCCACACTTTTTACTGGTCATAAACAAAAGTTTATACACCCCATGTAACGCGCTCTCCACCAATAGGAATAGCGAAACTGTCTGAGGTATTTATGAATGAACAATAATGTTCAATGTTCTTTATATGATGACAGATAAAAAGAAACCAAGTGCGTTTCTCGAGTCTTGTTTAGACTCCATCAGCAGGATCGTTTCCAGAGACCAGCGTGAAACTACCGAGGTTGTCCTGCTGGCTACGGATGAGATCGAGGCAGTAAAGTAAGTACCGTTGTGTTTGAAACTGAGATGTCATCCGCAAAAGGCCCATAGTGCTATACGAATATTACACATTTGTAATACATGTATGCTGTGCATTTATGTGGCTGAACGGTCATTGAGATGACTAGTCTTTGGCAATTACCAATAGTGTCCAGTGTCTTTAAAGTTGGATGGACCGATTTTCGCCGAACAGAAATTTGTGAACGATTTTTGACAAAAATTTTGTCAAAAATTGGTAATTGCCAAAGACTAGTCATCTCACTTGGTGTGTTTCAACCTATATATAAAATAACACACCTGTGAAAAAATGAGCTCAATTGGTCGTCGAAGTTGCGAGATAATGAAAGAAAAAAAAACACCCTTGTCACACGAAGTTATGTGCTTTCAGATGCTTGATTTTGGGACCTCAAATTCTAAATCTGAGGTCTCGAAATTAAATAACATTACTTCAGAGGGAGCTGTTTCTCACAGTGTTTTATTCCATCAACCTCTCCCCATACTCGTTACCGAGTAAGGTTTGGTGCTAATAATTATTTTGAGTTATTACCAATAGTGTCCTATGCCTTTAACGGTAAAACTGATCGTCTAATGTTACTGCTAAACATGAGCTCATAAACCTGTTAGCTAAGATTTTTAACCAAAATTTATTTTTAAAACTTTGCCAATAGGCTTCAGACGAAGTTGGACGAAGTCCGTGTTTTGCTTTCATCTTACGCCTTCAACACCAGCAACGATACCGTTGAATCGCACGTCATGACGGCTAATGATATAGCTAGACACCGCTGGACACGTGAAAACGAACTGTTGGGGATTATAAAACCTGTAAGTTTTGTGAAATGGATTGGGAATGTGGTGCAAAGTCACGGCCCGAGTTTTTGCCAACCAAGGTTGGACAACTTTACTATATGGGAAGCAATAATGCAAAGCAAAACTGATAGCCACAATGTTTGTGATAATAATTACACAACCTTTTGAAAATAGTGTTAAATTTGATGGGGAAAAAACTCAAACCAATCACACGATGTATTTTCCGTAGAGACAGAAAATGTTGAATTGGGTTTACAGCATCTTCAAGATTGAATAGTGTAAGAGAATATTGAAAGAGCAACGCCTTTGTTGCATACAAATTAATGAGTGCTTTCACATGAATAATCAAAGGCTTCAGGCCTGAGGTCTTTTATTATTTGAGTGAGAAGTTACCCCTTTCTCAAAAACTATGTCATTTCATATATAGGGAGCCGTTTCTCATAACGGTTTATACTGTCATTAACTCTCAATTGCTCGTTACCAAGTGTATACGTATTTAACGCTAACCCAACTATTTGTTATTTATTACCAGTGGTAGTGTCCAGTGCCTTTGCACATTTCACGAGTTATTTATTCAAACCAATCTCTAACACAGGATATCAACCCAAGGCAAAATGACTTCATGGAAAAAGACAGAACACACTTGACATACGGTTTACTCGAAGTCACGCACAGTTCTGCCCGGATCACTTACGAGGTAAAGATAGATGGTAACTCTTCGCTCACAGCCAATGAGAATATCGGAACACTTGAACTCTACGCGGAGGAATATAGCGTGTTTACTCAGAGTATCCCCTGCTACGGACTACGAGCGGCTTACAGACAGTTCCAGCACCATCTCATAGATAAGGTAGGGTGGCACACATCGGTGTATTTTTTTATGGTCAAAACCAAAATTAACATCCTTTATTCGCGATTAATTTTATATGTTAATATTGTTTGATTTCATAAAAACATTATGAACAGTATGACGCGAACCGATATGGTTGAATTGCACTTGAACATGTACAGTATAAAACATTTCTTTTAAACAGTTTGAACACACAATAGATAATGAGCAAGATTGTTATCACCAATTCACATTCAAAACACTTAAGGGAACTACTTTCTTTTCTGGGTTAGATGATTAAATCATCAAAAGACACGATCGCCAACCCATGTACTCCACCTGGATACCACGAAACTGTCAGGTCATCTGATTTGCATAAGAGGTCATCTTGCCTCATCCAATCAGCGTCCACCAATAACGGAAGTGACGTCGATGCATCGATATCAAGGCAATCTACACAGCCGGAGCTGTACAAACTAGAAGGCACAGGTGATGCCAAGGCATGTGAAAGCGAGGTCAATAGGCTTTCTCTGGGAATGAAGTTGCAACCTGTGCCTCGCGGCAAATTCATGGTAGGTTGCTTTCCCTGAAAACAGTATAGAGTGTATTAAAGTATTTTTGTGACGTCATTCTATTGACGAAAGTGTAGTATTTTGTTTGCGAAGATACACTTAACGTTAGATTCGTAACAAACTAAAGTGAGAGTTCAATTTGAAATGAACACAAAGTACAAAGTTTTGGGGAAATATTGTTTAGTAACGAATCTACACTTTAGAGTCTACTTCTTTGACTTAAACTATTTTCCCAAAACTTGGTACTTAATTTTGTACGCGGTAATTTCAAACTGAACTATCACCTGTAACGAATCTAAATGAGCCCTTTCAGATGTATCGTACAGCAGACTAAATACTGGTTGCTTTTGTTTCATTTCATAACTGAGGTCTTTTATTTTCTTTTGACTAGACATATCTTCCATATTTTCTGGTTGATCTGTCCCACGTGACTGATTTGACCAATAGCAGGGACCAATGCGATTGGACACACATGCCGGTAAGGACACTCCCAAAACTCCAGGGTCAGAATATTGACTCTTTTTCGGGTCAAGCTTAGCCTTTTGTCAAGGCCTTCGTGGCGTTAAATAGCGGAGCGACTGCAACGGGAGACCACACGCACGAGTCGAGTGGCGATCGACTGGCGAAGCTTGCGCCACTTGCGTGCGTAGTCTCTCGTTCCAGTCGCTTGGGATTGCGGCTCTCCAAGCCACGAAGGCCTTGACAAAAGGCTAGGTCAACGGAAAGTGGTGAAAAGATGTGGTTTGAACTCGGATTATATGCGCCATTTTAATTCATTTTTGTGCCAGGTCAATTTGACACAGATTCCGGGTCAGTGGGTCAGGCCCTATACGGGACTTGATCCGAATCAATATTATGACCAGAATTACTCAGAATTACCAAAATAAGATGTAGGATGGTTCTTCTTGAAGGAGTATCAAAACAGCTTGTTTTCTCCTTTTAGGCTGATATGTTCAGAACGGAAGTAAACATCACCGGCATGAACCCTTGTTTTGTTGCCAACTATTTGCACAGCTTGGTATTTGACGACTTGAAGATGGACAGAGAAACTTGGGAGGATGTCATCATGCACGAAGACAATAGAGTAAGTATATCGAGAGAAAGGAACCAATGGTCAAGATTCTTTACGTTATGAGGCCTACACTGCTCTTGTTGTGACTATAGCCCATTTCTGTTATTGATTGTTGATGAAAAAAAAAGTAAATAAACAAATAAATGGTAGCAATCACACATGAATTGTCCCTATTCATAATATACGACGTTGCCCCCTGAAATTAAGGAGCTTTCGTTTTCGACGACGGATGGTTCTGCGACGGTAATGATGACATTTTGCATCATCTGCGCTTGCGGCGGCGTTGAGGACGGTCGCGACCGGCCGTCCCTTAATTTCTACCACAGTATAGGCCTACTCGGGATGAATCTGCGTTGAGCTGAAAATGACAAACCGTCGCAAATCATCCGTGGTCGAAACCGAAAACTCCCTATTGCTCTTGGTTGCGTCTTCATTTTTGGAAGTGCGTTTCTGCCATCTGCATAATAACCGCGTATTATATGTGACGCACGCCATCTTGAAAATGGTAGACCAAAAGAAGACAGGGCAGCGTGTGGTGACGTCATTGCAAAGACGGGTCGAAACGTCAGGTATTAACTATTTTTCGCATTTTTATCATTCTGATACAGCTTGACCATCGCTGGTTCCTTGGGTTTGTTACGGGTGTCGTCAGCAGTCTGCCGCCCCCTACATTCGCCTGCGTCCTGGTGCCAGATCCAAACTTGGTTCAGCGTAAACAGCAAACTGTTCTCATTCTAACTGTAGCCATGATATTTGGGTTTGTTCTGGTTGCATTGGGGTATGGCTTTGCGTGTAAACGAGGTGATGATAACGAGTGGATACCATCATCTGCGGAAATGTATCAATTCGAACAAGTATAGACCATACGTATATATGATTTGAGGTATTGCATGGTGAGGTATCAATATTGGTTTGCGGTAACACCATGTGTGTATCTACTTGCCAGGTAGAGTTTGTTCTTTATAGAGAACCGTCTTTCTTTATCTCCATGATTCTACTACCATGGAGTAGATTTACCGGATGTTCGGGAGACTTCTCAGTTCTGAAAATAAATGGCATGCTTTTTAATTACTACCCGGGCGGTAGGTATAGAAATTGGCTGGAACTACTACTTAATTAGTTTATAGGATCATTATTAACTGCACTACCGCGGAGTCAGTTCTTGAATTGGTCTTAACGTTTCGACTAGCTTGCTCTTATAGTCATCGTCAGGAGACTATGGTCTACAAAATAGGAGTGAAACAGTTGGATTCAATTACCAAATGTTATAACCACCCCTTTAAAGAATAACAGTGAATGGGAAATTCATAAATCTGGGTGTTTAACTTCTGTTTTATTCGTGTTCAAGAACATAATTGCTCGTTTGGAGCATAATTGCTGTGAACACATCCTATCACGATGATAATATTGACAGCTTTTTAGACCTGTCTGGAGACGAATTAATCGTGTTCGTGGAATGAATAATTATATTTTTCATATCCATATAAAGTCTGCGAGCCAATGAACCAGTGAACAATCCATTAGGAATCAGTAAAGTACATTGTGTTTATTCGGCATTTTTAAAGGTTCTCACAAAATTATCAGCAGCCTAATTAACGCTACTAATTTAGGATATTTAGCACTGTCAACCTTCTGACGACTTTTAAAATACATTCGTGCTGAATTAGGCCTACTTAGATGTTGAGATCAGGAATTAAAAAATAGTTGATGATAAAAACATCATATTTTTAAACACATTCAGCGCAGCAGCAAATAAACACACCTGCTTAATTTAATATCACTGGGTGTGTTTAGGTTGATCTCACAATGTTTTGGTTTTAAACACAGTGTTTATTTCATAAACGCGTTACGCGTTAGCATTTTTACAGTGTAGGGTACACTGGGGGAAGATGGGACACGGGATAAGATTAGACATTGCCAATTCAATGCATTATAAAATAAACCAAATCATTTCTGGCAAACCCATCCTATGCATACAAGTTTCGTCCATATCTGGTTTGTATATGTGGAGGTTGCCTCTTAACCGTTTTCTTTTTCTGCGTCCCATCTTGCCCCAAATGATGGAGGAAAACGGGACACTAAATCAAAATTTAAAAAGTAAAGTTTTAGTATCTGAAAACTGAAAAAAAAAACACACCAAAAAACATTGAAATTTCATTTTAAAAGGTGAAAATATAAACAACCTTTAGTATCAGTGAGCCGATGTGACAAATTATGGTAAATTTTAATTGTAATTATCAAAAAACTGTTTATGTGTCCCATCTTCCCCCCACTGTACCCCACTGGCATTGACTTTGCTACTGGCAGTGTGTGTGCAACATCAATGGTGAGATTGAAAAGTATAGGTACGTGCTCAGAGAATTAGACATGACTTTTACATAATAAACATACGGTCATGTGGGAAAACAAACATATAAATATTAATTAAAGGCAGTGGACACTATTGGTAATTGCCAAAGACTAGCCTTCACAGTTGGTGTATCTCAACATATGCATAAAATAACAAACCTGTGAAAATTTGAGCTCAATTGGTTACGAAACTGCGAGATAATAATGAAAGAAAAAATACCCTTGTCACACGAAGTTGTGTGCGTTTAGATGGTTGATTTCGAGACCTCAAGTTCTAAACTTGATGTCTCGAAATCAAATTACTTCTTTCTCGAAAACTACATTACTTCAGAGGGAGCCGTTTCTAACAATGTTTTATACTATCAACCTCTCCCCATTACTCGTCACCAAGAAAGGTCTTATACTAATAATTATTTTGAGTAATTGCCAATAGTGTCCGCTGCCTTTAAACGCCCTATAGTTTTCTTTATGAATTTTCTTTACAAATAATTTTTTGATCTTGCGAATCTAAAAATACAAAGTTTGAAAACAGTCAGTCATGTTTATGTGTCGTGACCCTGATGACCACCTGTGTTCTACAGATTTGCCATTTATTATTTGTTGTAATTTGCCGCACTCAAAGTGTGAAACCTCGAATTAAGTTGTGCTGTGAACTTTTATTTCGTTGTGTTATTATATATTTGATAGAAGCAAAGGTCCATCGTTATACAATGATAGATTTCATTTTCTACAGACTTATAGACTGCATTTACCTCAATTTTAATTATGAAACTCACAGTGATATCACTAAATAATTTAACAAGATACTTTAACACAAAACAATGGTGTTTCTGCACTTCACAGTGAACTATACTCACACCCCTATAACACCCACCGCGGTGGGAGCACCGGCCCCTGGGAATATGAAAAATTAATTTGAGCCGCTCAAAATGTAATCGGAAATAAGACCAAGACTCCAACGACCGTGAATGAGGCAACAATGCCATTATCCGACTATCAACCTATATCCTTGGTACAGACAGGTTGCTCGAATGTATTCGCACAGGTACTGGCACTTTTAATTACTAGGAAGTCATTTTAGACATTAGTTTATTCCAATATTGGCAACAACAAACAATGTATACAATAATAGACATTCAGACAAACAGCAATTGAAACATCATTACCACAAAGTTAAGATACTTTATAGACAGTTAACGTTATTACCAATAAGCAGGGGAAAATGTGAAGCATATTAATGCTTTTTTAAATGTTCACTGTGACAGACAAAGACTTGAACTTTGGACAAGGAAATGAAGCTCTTGACAGTTATTAGACAGACTGACATTGAGACCAGCCATAAATAGACATAGTGAAATTAATATGCGTACAGTGACATTCTATAGTAATCGCTATTAGCTTTGTAAATACATGATTTTAAAAGAAGTACGTTTTAAATTTTCTTTCAAAACTTTCAAGTGTTGAAATCATGGACAATAAACCATGTTTTTGATCATACTCATTTCGCCGTGCACTTTACTCGAAATCTCAACCCCGATGGAAAAGAATATTTAAACATGTCTTTCTGTGCATGTCTTTACACCATTAAAGGCACCGGACATTACTGGTAATTACTCAAAATAATTGTTGATAAAAAATTACTAGGTCTCGAGTAATGGGGAGCTGTTGATAGTACGTTGTGAGAAACTGCTCCCTCTGAAGTAACCTATTTTTTTCAGAGAGAAGTAATTTCCCACTAAAATATTTGAATTTAATAAGAGACCTAAACTAAGGTCTCGAATTCAAGGAATATGTTTATTTTTTTTTCCATCTCACAACTTCGACGACCAATTGAGTCAAAATTTTCACAGGTTTGTTGTTTTATGCATGTTATGTTGAGCTATAGTAAGTGAGAACACTGGTCTTTGACAATTACCAAGAGCATGCCTTTAACCTTAAGAGCCCTTTGTTTACATCTCTATCTCTTTCACTCATACATTGCGATCTTACTTCGAAATGCAAAATGGGGTTAGCCGCTGCATGTCTATACACCATTAACACTTTCTCATCTTCTTCAATGCGGACAGACAATCCTTCCGAAATCGTCTATTCGCAAGACCATATATTAACGGATTCAAAATGTTATTTATGTACACAGTGATAGTAAAGTAGTACACTGCCCTCGTGACGTTAAAGGAGATTATAGCTCCGTAGACTCGGGCCAGATTTAAGGCTACGTACAGCCAATATGGGAACCACGTCACTAGGAGTACGACGCTGGTCCCGAACATCATTCTAGTGGTCTTACGTTGAAGTGAGACAGTTTTATCTTTGCCTTTCTTGGGTTTGTTTGGTTTCACGTTCCCATCAGGTGGACGGTTAGTTTGGGTTGAGTTATCGTTACCTTGAGTAGCAGACTGGTCTTTTCGGTGAAGGGACTCATTGGCTACGCCTGCTGGTGTGTCGATTGTTTCGGTGGTCTCTTGTTGTTTTGACGTGGAAGGTTGGCCGCCATCACCGCTTGAGGGCCCTGAGAGTGGTACCTTGACTGCAATGGCTGGTATCGTAGCATGTTGAGAGGAGGATGCGACCGACAAATCATTTTGTGCAGGACGCTGACTAAGAACATTTACTTTCACATGCTTTCGTATGGTATTGTAGACATGCCCGTAGCAGACGCAAATGGCACCTAGCACAAAGATATACAGTACAAATTGAAATATCAAAAAAGTCCGTTGTAACGCGAGTGTGGATGGCAGCCAGATGATCTCCAGTATACGCGGACTAGCAAAGAGCATCGCCCCAGCGTACGCACTGAGAATCATCATCTTGGCTCTGAAGCGGTTCAGCAAACGGTTTCTCGGGCGACACACACAGTCGTACCTGTCCACTGCAATGAAGCCGGTCAACACAGAAGAGGCGAACACATTCACCAAGCCAATGGCTCCGAGGTATTCAAGCGCCGATGGTGTCTTCTTGTTTTCTAGAACAAATACATAGACGGTAAGGTTGTAGACTCTCATTAGGCAGACGGTGAAGTCCATCCCGGCCAGCCCCATGATCAGGATGTGGGTACTCGTCTTATTAGGCTTGGGCCAGTACACGCCTAGAATGAGACCGTTCCCTATCAGCCCAATTATGATCACGGCAATGTAGAAGATGATCTTCAGTACAGCATTGATGGTCAACCCGACGTCGGGTCCCTGTGGTGGTTCATCTGGGATCCAGTCCGCGGTAGAGGTCTCTACAGATGCGTTATCCATGTTATAATTGTTATAATTAATAGTAATATTAGTCAATATTGCCAACGGCTGCTATCAGTTTATGAATTGCCACAGTCAACACTAGGCCTGGCCTGGAATGTATTCTATAGAGTTGGTATATACATTCAAACTAACAGGGACAATAGGAGGTCTACTACTGCATGCAGGCGTGTAAAAGAGTTGGAGAGCTTTTTACTATTATTCTGTCTGCATGGATGGTTTACTTGTCATAATAACACTCACGTAAATGTCTTAATAAAGCACTTCAGCAGCTCGATTTGGAGAAACGGTTTAAAATGTTATTGAGTTGTTTTGCGATTTCGATCATCAGAACGTTTGAGTGTCGGGAGTGCGTTAGTAAAAAGGCGGGAACTGTAGTTCAAAAAGACAACTTACCACGAGTCAATTAATATAGACCAGGACAATTCATACGCACACTTGGAATTTCAGCTTTCATCCCGTTGGAAGATCGAGTCACTACACAACGTTTAACAACTCCTTCCGTAATGACGACGAGAATGATTATGAACTGTTTGCTATTTATTGAGTCAACCACGCAGACAGTGTGTCTTCGACCAACCACTACAAAAATACTGCCATGAATGTTTTCTATCGTATGTGAAGCATGCATGCACCACAAACTTTCTTTCCAGTTTTCTTTTCGGCAAAGGCGAACACAGCTTGTCTCACCACGACCGGAGAACAAGTGCCGTGTGGTGTGCTCCTTCAACTGTTTTTTAAACAAACGAGATGTGCACTATACGCGTAACAGAATCACCTCCTCTAATGGTAAAAGGCGAACGGATCACACCAATCAGACGTGACTTCACTTAGTGAGCGGAGGCTTTCTCTCCCCCCTCCATTTATTGTCCCTGGAAAAACAGTGTGCTAAGTACGCATCTATTAGACTGGACTCTGTCTTTATCTGCAAGGATAAAGAGAGGTACGTGCTTTTCAGAGCAAGTGATTCCATTCGATACAACGACATTATTGGTTGGACGTTTAGTGACGCAGCTTTTACATTTGTGTTTTGATTGGACGGAAGTGATACGGGTGCAGACGCACTTTCTGTCGTCTGAAAGCATAAAAACTTACTTGGTAACAAGCAATGGGGAGCTGTTGATAGTATAAGACATTGTGAGAAACGGTTCCCTCTGAACTATTGTAGTTTTTGAGAAAGATTTTCGAGAATTAGATTTTGAGGTCTCGAAATCAAGCATCTGAAAGCACACAACTTCGGGTGACAAGGGCGTTTTTTTTTCTTTTCATTATTATATCTCGCAACTTCAAAGACCAATTGAGCTCACATTTTACAGGTTTGTAATTGTATGCATATGTTGAGATACACTGTGAGAAGACTGGTTTTTGACAATATTACCAATAGTTTCCAGTATCTTTAAAGAGGAAGTGATATGGGGCAAATCCCGAAAAGCATAGCTTTGGGAGAGACACACACGCGGGCAACAAAAAGACAAAGTTGAGACTCATATTCATCTCCGTGTTTTTTTTTATATCGCATCTGTCTCCATGCCCCAAGGCTCTGAATCTAAAGCATTTTTTTCTTCACGACACGCGAGAAGAAGAATTGAAGATGCCCATGGTCTGATTTAAGCTCAAGAAAGCCATCATGAAAGTGTTTTTCTTCATACGTCCAGAACTCGTTGTCTTGGAAACATTTTGTTTGTTTCCTGCGGGTTGAGTACACGGTGCTGTTGTTTTCAATACTTTATGCCCCCCTCATTTACGTCAATAATCCTATTTCCACCAACTCAAATGGAAGAACTGTCTTGCCATAGTTATTTTCAAGTCCGTCATTATCACTAGATGTCCTTCATTTTGGATCCATTGTCCACATGTTTAATAGTTAATTGCTTATTGCCATACTAGAATCGCCAATTACTCGACTCGGACAATGAAAAGTGAATTCTGAGGAAGGTCAATCAAAATGTAGTATTTTACGTAATAAGCTAAACTCAATTGGGGGTATTTTCGTAGACGATGTGTCCTGTGACAATACAATAGAACCACATGGACTTCCGGCAGGCACGATTTGTACACAGCTCAATGGAAAACTCACAAAATCTCATATTTTATGGAGATTGCACTGTCCAATTCTTATCAACTTTTGATATTATGAAAGGGGCACATCTGAAAACTTTTCCAGTTTTTACTTTCATAACTCTAGGATTTATGTGGAAATTATGAAACAAAATGTATTATTTACCATAGGACCAGTGCCGTATCTTTCCTGCCATAAAATACAAAGAATGCACAAGGTCACACTTATTGTAGACAAAGGCCTATATTAAAAAGAAATAACAAACATTAAACAGATTTACCAAACAAATATCAACAAAATTAAGGATGAAAACCAAGTGGGTTATAATAAGTCAGTGTGTTTTAAGTTTTGGCATTGAACTTGAAGTATATATTGGTTTGGTCGCGTTCAACCACTGATTTTTAGAAGTTGAATATTACATGCAGGGTGAGTCAAAAAGAAGTTAACCAAGATTTATGATTTAAAAAAAATGAAATTGACAATTGACAATTCCTAAGAGAAGCAAAGAGTACAAAGAGTAATTTGTTTGTTGTGTAAAGTATTCCTTGGACAGCTTGCAAATTGAGTACCGGTACCTTGATTAAAATATACATAACTCCTCAGAAGAATAATCAATTTCTTTAATTTTTTTGTTCTAATAAGCAGGAGAGAATGTTTTTTTTGTATTTTTTTGTATTCGATTATGCAATAAAAACACAAAAAATCACAGAAAAAGCGACCAAAAGAATTAAACACAAATGCCTAAAGGGCAGTAAATAAGAAAACCACGGACAGAAGACAAACGAGAATGGACAACAAAAAGGCCAAGAACTATACAGTACCAACTAAACATCTAAACACAAGATAAACAATAATATAAATCGGGCAGAAAATTCGAATTAAATCATATTAACCCATTTTTTGTTATGGTCATCGAGTGATCCATTTTTCGTTGCTATGGCTTCCTAATATTATGCCCTATCAAATATAGAAAGCTTCTTAATATGATGCTTGATTGAACTTTTGAGTGTCATTTGTTTGTTTTGAAAAACATCACAAATCCCCGCCAACTTCTTGTTGACTCTAACTGTATGTTGTTCGATCAGCAGAAAGGTATAGCTTGCAATCAAATGATCAATTTATTATAACAGACTATATTTTAACGAACAAACCAGGGTTTCTGAAACGCCTTTAAAGGCACACCTTTTGTAATTGTCAAAGAGCAGTCTTCTCAATTGGTGCGTCTCAACATACGCACAAAAATAATAACAAACCTGTGAAAATCTGAACTCAATTATTGGCAGTCGAAGTTGCGAGATAACTATGAAAGAAAATACACCCTTGCACACGAAGTTGGTGCTTTCTGCTTGAATTGGAGACCTAACGCGTGAGGTCTCTATAAATCAATAACAAATTTATTATTTTACTTAATATTCTTTATCCCCGATGCAAATTTAACATCTGTTAGAAATTACTTCTTTCTCCAATCTACGTTACTTCAGAGGGAGCCGTTTCTTACAATGTTGTATACTATCAACAGTTCTCCGTTGCTCGTTACCAAGTAAGTTTGTATACTAACGATTATTTTGAGTAACTACCAATAGTGTCCAGTGCCTTTAAGGATTTAAAACAAGCTTTTAAAAAAGAATAACATTCAATTTCGTTCACAGAATTTGATGAAACGAGCCTGTAGCTTTCCTCTGCTTTATCCACTTACTGTTGGTCTTAAATTCCCTTAACATGGCATTAAAGGGTTCTTAAAAAGTCTTAAATCTGACATATAGATTTATATTCTACTTTAAGTAATCAGTTTCATACAGCTTCCAACTTTTAAAGCATTTTTGTTATTGTATAGTAAGGAGGTTGACCAATAGCTTTTTATCCGCCCAGCAGCAAATTTCACGCAGCGCTATAGGATTAACCCTATCACGAGTTAGGACAAGTAATTCGTCAACATTTAAATAGGATGGGTTCGATGTACGCCTTTAGCCATTTAGCCACTGGACCGCCCAGCCACCTAAAGCGATACACTGTATTATGCGGTAGGAGGAAACCTCGCTATAGCTTTTGTTTGTAGAAAATAAGAAACATCAAAATAAAACTAGGTAGTCAATAGTATGCCTACGCATTGGTGAATCCATCTAGTTGTTTATAGATCATTATTAATTTTTCTCTTCACAGTTGACTTGACGAAGCTAATGATAATGAAATAATATAGCACTTACCCAACAAAACGCTTATTAGTAAACACAAAGGAAACTGTATTTATCATTCATGGTGATATTGTCGAAAACTTATGCCGTCGCAAATAATCAGCATTGAGCCAGATAAAAGCCTTGACAAGCTATTGTATCCATTTTATCATTATACAAAAATAATCGCCATAAATATTACGGTAGTTTTTTTTATTGTTCCCCAATGAGGACTTGTACAAATATTACCGAAAGGGTCAAAAATTGTGCGTTTAATTATAAATAATAAGCCTCGGCTATCTTTAAAAAATTTGAACTACGATTTCAGTAAAGTTACTGCAAGAATCTTGAAAAGAAAAACAAAATTATTTCGGCAAACTCGGGCGGTGCAGGGACTAGAGGGTTTAATACGGAACTTAATTCGTCCTTCAAAGATTAATCCTAAGTTAGGAAGAGTTTGGTGAAATTGACGGCTGGCGGATTAGCAATCCGCCCGTGTGAACGCGTGATCCCGCGGGCGGTGTTGACGGGGCCTGTTTCCGCACACTCCGTATAAATGAGTATTATTACGTCGTTATTTTAATTTAGTTAATTATAAGGGTTGTTGTTGTTTGTACATTTGTTTCTATTTGTGCATCATTTTGTTTGATTGTCTGTCTGTCCACAGGCTGATTACTTATACAAGCCTCGGCTCATCAAATTGGCCCGAGGCCTATTTTCTTTGAATGTAAAAACAAAGACTATAGGCCTAACTATTGCTTCGTCCTTCGGATTGGACGTAAAGCCGTTGTATGGACTGCGTTACTAAGAAAATGCTTATATAGCAGGTTGAAACTTGGTCCCTCTTGCGGGAAAAGTAACCGACCCCCCTCCCCCTCCAACCAAAAAAGTGGGGAAAAAGTAGATCAATTTTACTGGGGCTGAACCCAAGGAGTACCGAGAGTGTTTTTTTTTATATTCCAGAGGTAATTTTGGCGAACTTGCAAAAATATTTATCAGAGAGGGCAAGTGGTTCTTCTTTTTTTTGGCATTGCGAACTTGCAAGATTTTTATATTAGAGAGCACGGTTTTATTGATCGAATTTAGCATTGTCACAATGGAATGCACCGATAACGTGAAGGTTTGGAACCAAAGTTTGGAAATCACGGTGCGGTACCACCAACGACGTCGTGACGAGGAGCCCGTGAACGATGGTGGTTTCAGTGACCCAACACCTATGGAGGTTGATGAGACACCTATGGAGGGTGATGAGACACCTATGGAGGTTGATGAGACACCTATGGAGGGTGATGAGACACCTATGGAGGTTGATGAGACACCTATGGAGGGTGATGATAGTGACTCGACACCTATGGAGGTCGACGTCGGTGGTAACAGCACTGTGACAACACCTAGTATGGACGACGTTGAAGACACAACACCGATGTTGACACAGTCGTCGTGCGCCCGGCCGTGCACGTCGTAACAGCTCCGTCTAGATCGCGAGTACATAGGCAGGTTCTGGCATGGGGGCCGCCATTGGTCCATCTCCTGTCCATTTCCTGCACGTGGCCGATAGCACGAGACATTTTCGTGCGTCCATAGTGGTTTGGCCTATCTCCCACGTTCGTTTCCCGCGCGTGGCCGTTAGCACGTGACATTTACACGGCGTCCATGGAGAACCAAGTCGTGTCGTTGCGAGCGCCTCGGTTGATGAACATGTAGTAATTTATTATATTATATGTGCCATCCGTGACAATGATTAAACACAGTTCGATCTGTCTCGAAAAAAAACAAAACAAGACTTGTCTTCTTTATTCTGTGTTTTCAACTTGTTTAATGAATTCTGATTATAGGAAACGATTGTCTTATATGCATTAAATGAGGGGACCTGTCTTGGAACCAGCCTTATTGCCAACATAATATCAAAGGCCTGCTCTACACAAAGAATAAACCTGGACCTTGCTTGCTAAGAAGCAGTTAAGCTGAAAGAATATCAAGCATTAGTTAGTTCGTCCCCAACTGGAGTATGCAGCAGCCGCATGGAGCTAGAAGTAAAGAAAAAGGCGTCACATACAGCGTCAGCTACAACTAAAAAGAGCAGGCCCAAGAGCAAAAAGCTAGATGTAAACAAATGCGTCACATGAGCTTTTAAAAAAGGCGTCACCACCAAAAGGAACTTTCCAGAAAAGCCAAAATGTTTTTGAACCAGGATAATGGGCAATTTCTTACCCGTTTACTTTGTACACGGCTTATGGAGCGAGATGGTTTTGTGATATATGGCTATATTCATGTGCCAATTCCTTGTGCAAAGAGTATGGGGACTGCGTTACTAAGAAAATGCTTATATAGCAGGTTGAAACTTGGTCCCTTTTGCGGGAAAAGTCACCAAAAGCCGACCCCCTCCCCCTCGAAGTAAAAAAGGTAGGGGAAAAGTAAATAAATTTGACTGTTTCCGAACCAGGGGAGTATCGAGCGCGGTCCCCGGCAGACGGAGGCCTTTGGGTGCCGCGAGAGATAAAATCTTATATTAGAGCAGTTGTTTTGTTTTACTTTCCAGAGTATTTCAGAGAGGGCAAATGGTTTTGCTTTCATTGGGTACTTTTGGCCTCGCTGAAACCCTGCAAGATTTTTTTATATTAGAGAGCACGGTTTTATTAAACGAATTTAGCATTGTCACAATGTAATGCACCGATAACGTGAAGGTTTGGAACCAAAGTTTGGAAATCACGGTGCGGTACCACCAACGACGTCGTGACGAGGAGCCCGTGAACGATGGTGGTTTCAGTGACCCAACACCTATGGAGGTTGATGAGACACCTATGGAGGGTGATGAGACACCTATGGAGGTTGATGAGACACCTATGGAGGGTGATGAGACACCTATGGAGGTTGATGAGACACCTATGGAGGGTGATGATAGTGACTCGACACCTATGGAGGTCGACGTCGGTGGTAACAGCACTGTGACAACACCTAGTATGGACGACGTTGAAGACACAACACCGATGTTGACACAGTCGTCGTGCGCCCGGCCGTGCACGTCGTAACAGCTCCGTCTAGATCGCGAGTACATAGGCAGGTTCTGGCATGGGGGCCGCCATTGGTCCATCTCCTGTCCATTTCCTGCACGTGGCCGATAGCACGAGACATTTTCGTGCGTCCATAGTGGTTTGGCCTATCTCCCACGTTCGTTTCCCGCGCGTGGCCGTTAGCACGTGACATTTACACGGCGTCCATGGAGAACCAAGTCGTGTCGTTGCGAGCGCCTCGGTTGATGAACATGTAGTAATTTATTATATTATATGTGCTATCCGTGACAATGATTAAACACAGTTCGATCTGTCTCGAAAAAAAACAAAACAAGACTTGTCTTCTTTATTCTGTGTTTTCAACTTGTTTAATGAATTCTGATTATAGGAAACGATTGTCTTATATGCATTAAATGAGGGGACCTGTCTTGGAACCAGCCTTATTGCCAACATAATATCAAAGGCCTGCTCTACACAAAGAATAAAACCTGGACCTTGCTTGCTAAGAAGCAGTTAAGCTGAAAGAATATCAAGCATTAGTTAGTTCGTCCCCAACTGGAGTATGCAGCAGCCGCATGGAGCTAGAAGTAAAGAAAAAGGCGTCACATACAGCGTCAGCTACAACTAAAAAGAGCAGGCCCAAGAGCAAAAAGCTAGATGTAAACAAATGGGTCACATGAGCTTTTAAAAAAGACGTCACCACCAAAAGGAACTTTCCAGAAAAGCGAAAATGTTTTTGAACCAGGATAATGGGCAATTTCTTACCCGTTTACTTTGTACACGGCCTATGGAGCGAGATGGTTTTGTGATATATGGCTATATTCATGTGCCAATTCCTTGTGCAAAGAGTATGGGGACTGCGTTACTAAGAAAATGCTTATATAGCAGGTTGAAACTTGGTCCCTTTTGCGGGAAAAGTCACCAAAAGCCGACCCCCCTCCCCCCTCGAAGTAAAAAAGGTAGGGGAAAAGTAAATAAATTTGACTGTTTCCGAACCAGGGGAGTATCGAGCGCGGTCCCCGGCAGACGGAGGCCTTTGGGTGCCGCGAGAGATAAAATCTTATATTAGAGCAGTTGTTTTGTTTTACTTTCCAGAGTATTTCAGAGAGGGCAAATGGTTTTGCTTTCATTGGGTACTTTTGGCCTCGCTGAAACCCTGCAAGATTTTTTTATATTAGAGAGCACGGTTTTATTGATCGAATTTAGCATTGTCACAATGGAATGCACCGATAACGTGAAGGTTTGGAACCAAAGTTTGGAAATCACGGTGCGGTACCACCAACGACGTCGTGACGAGGAGCCCGTGAACGATGGTGGTTTCAGTGACCCAACACCTATGGAGGTTGATGAGACACCTATGGAGGGTGATGAGACACCTATGGAGGTTGATGAGACACCTATGGAGGGTGATGATAGTGACTCGACACCTATGGAGGTCGACGTCAGTGGTAACAGCACTGTGACAACACCTAGTATGGACGACGTTGAAGACACAACACCGATGTTGACACAGTCGTCGTGCGCCCGGCCGTGCACGTCGTAACAGCTCCGTCTAGATCGCGAGTACATAGGCAGGTTCTGGCATGGGGGCCGCCATTGGTCCATCTCCTGTCCATTTCCTGCACGTGGCCGATAGCACGAGACATTTTCGTGCGTCCATAGTGGTTTGGCCTATCTCCCACGTTCGTTTCCCGCGCGTGGCCGTTAGCACGTGACATTTACACGGCGTCCATGGAGAACCAAGTCGTGTCGTTGCGAGCGCCTCGGTTGATGAACATGTAGTAATTTATTATATTATATGTGCCATCCGTGACAATGATTAAACACAGTTCGATCTGTCTCGAAAAAAAACAAAACAAGACTTGTCTTCTTTATTCTGTGTTTTCAACTTGTTTAATGAATTCTGATTATAGGAAACGATTGTCTTATATGCATTAAATGAGGGGACCTGTCTTGGAACCAGCCTTATTGCCAACATAATATCAAAGGCCTGCTCTACACAAAGAATAAACCTGGACCTTGCTTGCTAAGAAGCAGTTAAGCTGAAAGAATATCAAGCATTAGTTAGTTCGTCCCCAACTGGAGTATGCAGCAGCCGCATGGAGCTAGAAGTAAAGAAAAAGGCGTCACATACAGCGTCAGCTACAACTAAAAAGAGCAGGCCCAAGAGCAAAAAGCTAGATGTAAACAAATGCGTCACATGAGCTTTTAAAAAAGACGTCACCACCAAAAGGAACTTTCCAGAAAAGCGAAAATGTTTTTGAACCAGGATAATGGGCAATTTCTTACCCGTTTACTTTGTACACGGCCTATGGAGCGAGATGGTTTTGTGATATATGGCTATATTCATGTGCCAATTCCTTGTGCAAAGAGTATGGGGACTGCGTTACTAAGAAAATGCTTATATAGCAGGTTGAAACTTGGTCCCTTTTGCGGGAAAAGTCACCAAAAGCCGACCCCCTCCCCCTCGAAGTAAAAAAGGTAGGGGAAAAGTAAATAAATTTGACTGTTTCCGAACCAGGGGAGTATCGAGCGCGGTCCCCGGCAGACGGAGGCCTTTGGGTGCCGCGAGAGATAAAATCTTATATTAGAGCAGTTGTTTTGTTTTACTTTCTAGAGTATTTCAGAGAGGGCAAATGGTTTTGCTTTCATTGGGTACTTTTGGCCTCGCTGAAACCCTGCAAGATTTTTTTATATTAGAGAGCACGGTTTTATTGATCGAATTTAGCATTGTCACAATGGAATGCACCGATAACGTGAAGGTTTGGAACCAAAGTTTGGAAATCACGGTGCGGTACCACCAACGACGTCGTGACGAGGAGCCCGTGAACGATGGTGGTTTCAGTGACCCAACACCTATGGAGGTTGATGAGACACCTATGGAGGGTGATGAGACACCTATGGAGGTTGATGAGACACCTATGGAGGGTGATGATAGTGACTCGACACCTATGGAGGTCGACGTCAGTGGTAACAGCACTGTGACAACACCTAGTATGGACGACGTTGAAGACACAACACCGATGTTGACACAGTCGTCGTGCGCCCGGCCGTGCACGTCGTAACAGCTCCGTCTAGATCGCGAGTACATAGGCAGGTTCTGGCATGGGGGCCGCCATTGGTCCATCTCCTGTCCATTTCCTGCACGTGGCCGATAGCACGAGACATTTTCGTGCGTCCATAGTGGTTTGGCCTATCTCCCACGTTCGTTTCCCGCGCGTGGCCGTTAGCACGTGACATTTACACGGCGTCCATGGAGAACCAAGTCGTGTCGTTGCGAGCGCCTCGGTTGATGAACATGTAGTAATTTATTATATTAAATGTGCCATCCGTGACAATGATTAAACACAGTTCGATCTGTCTCGAAAAAAAACAAAACAAGACTTGTCTTCTTTATTCTGTGTTTTCAACTTGTTTAATGAATTCTGATTATAGGAAACGATTGTCTTATATGCATTAAATGAGGGGACCTGTCTTGGAACCAGCCTTATTGCCAACATAATATCAAAGGCCTGCTCTACACAAAGAATAAACCTGGACCTTGCTTGCTAAGAAGCAGTTAAGCTGAAAGAATATCAAGCATTAGTTAGTTCGTCCCCAACTGGAGTATGCAGCAGCCGCATGGAGCTAGAAGTAAAGAAAAAGGCGTCACATACAGCGTCAGCTACAACTAAAAAGAGCAGGCCCAAGAGCAAAAAGCTAGATGTAAACAAATGCGTCACATGAGCTTTTAAAAAAGGCGTCACCACCAAAAGGAACTTTCCGGAAAAGCGAAAATGTTTTTGAACCAGGATAATGGGCAATTTCTTACCCGTTTACTTTGTACACGGCCTATGGAGCGAGATGGTTTTGTGATATATGGCTATATTCATGTGCCAATTCCTTGTGCAAAGAGTATGGGGACTGCGTTACTAAGAAAATGCTTATATAGCAGGTTGAAACTTGGTCCCTTTTGCGGGAAAAGTCACCAAAAGCCGACCCCCTCCCCCCTCGAAGTAAAAAAGGTAGGGGAAAAGTAAATAAATTTGACTGTTTCCGAACCAGGGGAGTATCGAGCGCGGTCCCCGGCAGACGGAGGCCTTTGGGTGCCGCGAGAGATAAAATCTTATATTAGAGCAGTTGTTTTGTTTTACTTTCCAGAGTATTTCAGAGAGGGCAAATGGTTTTGCTTTCATTGGGTACTTTTGGCCTCGCTGAAACCCTGCAAGATTTTTTTATATTAGAGAGCACGGTTTTATTGATCGAATTTAGCATTGTCACAATGGAATGCACCGATAACGTGAAGGTTTGGAACCAAAGTTTGGAAATCACGGTGCGGTACCACCAACGACGTCGTGACGAGGAGCCCGTGAACGATGGTGGTTTCAGTGACCCAACACCTATGGAGGTTGATGAGACACCTATGGAGGTTGATGAGACACCTATGGAGGGTGATGATAGTGACTCGACACCTATGGAGGTCGACGTCAGTGGTAACAGCACTGTGACAACACCTAGTATGGACGACGTTGAAGACACAACACCGATGTTGACAGTCGTCGTGCGCCCGGCCGTGCACGTCGTAACAGCTCCGTCTAGATCGCGAGTACATAGGCAGGTTCTGGCATGGGGGCCGCCATTGGTCCATCTCCTGTCCATTTCCTGCACGTGGCCGATAGCACGAGACATTTTCGTGCGTCCATAGTGGTTTGACCTATCTCCCACGTTCGTTTCCCGCGCGTGGCCGTTAGCACGTGACATTTACACGGCGTCCATGGAGAACCAAGTCGTGTCGTTGCGAGCGCCTCGGTTGATGAACATGTAGTAATTTATTATATTATATGTGCCATCCGTGACAATGATTAAACACAGTTCGATCTGTCTCGAAAAAAACCAAAACAAGACTTGTCTTCTTTATTCTGTGTTTTCAACTTGTTTAATGAATTCTGATTATAGGAAACGATTGTCTTATATGCATTAAATGAGGGGACCTGTCTTGGAACCAGCCTTATTGCCAACATAATATCAAAGGCCTGCTCTACACAAAGAATAAACCTGGACCTTGCTTTCTAAGAAGCAGTTAAGCTGAAAGAATATCAAGCATTAGTTAGTTCGTCCCCAACTGGAGTATGCAGCAGCCGCATGGAGCTAGAAGTAAAGAAAAAGGCGTCACATACAGCGTCAGCTACAACTAAAAAGAGCAGGCCCAAGAGCAAAAAGCTAGATGTAAACAAATGCGTCACATGAGCTTTTAAAAAAGGCGTCACCACCAAAAGGAACTTTCCAGAAAAGCGAAAATGTTTTTGAACCAGGATAATGGGCAATTTCTTACCCGTTTACTTTGTACACGGCCTATGGAGCGAGATGGTTTTGTGATATATGGCTATATTCATGTGCCAATTCCTTGTGCAAAGAGTATGGGGACTGCGTTACTAAGAAAATGCTTATATAGCAGGTTGAAACTTGGTCCCTTTTGCGGGAAAAGTCACCAAAAGCCGACCCCCTCCCCCCTCGAAGTAAAAAAGGTAGGGGAAAAGTAAATAAATTTGACTGTTTCCGAACCAGGGGAGTATCGAGCGCGGTCCCCGGCAGACGGAGGCCTTTGGGTGCCGCGAGAGATAAAATCTTATATTAGAGCAGTTGTTTTGTTTTACTTTCCAGAGTATTTCAGAGAGGGCAAATGGTTTTGCTTTCATTGGGTACTTTTGGCCTCGCTGAAACCCTGCAAGATTTTTTTATATTAGAGAGCACGGTTTTATTGATCGAATTTAGCATTGTCACAATGGAATGCACCGATAACGTGAAGGTTTGGAACCAAAGTTTGGAAATCACGGTGCGGTACCACCAACGACGTCGTGACGAGGAGCCCGTGAACGATGGTGGTTTCAGTGACCCAACACCTATGGAGGTTGATGAGACACCTATGGAGGGTGATGAGACACCTATGGAGGTTGATGAGACACCTATGGAGGGTGATGATAGTGACTCGACACCTATGGAGGTCGACGTCAGTGGTAACAGCACTGTGACAACACCTAGTATGGACGACGTTGAAGACACAACACCGATGTTGACACAGTCGTCGTGCGCCCGGCCGTGCACGTCGTAACAGCTCCGTCTAGATCGCGAGTACATAGGCAGGTTCTGGCATGGGGGCCGCCATTGGTCCATCTCCTGTCCATTTCCTGCACGTGGCCGATAGCACGAGACATTTTCGTGCGTCCATAGTGGTTTGGCCTATCTCCCACGTTCGTTTCCCGCGCGTGGCCGTTAGCACGTGACATTTACACGGCGTCCATGGAGAACCAAGTCGTGTCGTTGCGAGCGCCTCGGTTGATGAACATGTAGTAATTTATTATATTATATGTGCCATCCGTGACAATGATTAAACACAGTTCGATCTGTCTCGAAAAAAACCAAAACAAGACTTGTCTTCTTTATTCTGTGTTTTCAACTTGTTTAATGAATTCTGATTATAGGAAACGATTGTCTTATATGCATTAAATGAGGGGACCTGTCTTGGAACCAGCCTTATTGCCAACATAATATCAAAGGCCTGCTCTACACAAAGAATAAACCTGGACCTTGCTTGCTAAGAAGCAGTTAAGCTGAAAGAATATCAAGCATTAGTTAGTTCGTCCCCAACTGGAGTATGCAGCAGCCGCATGGAGCTAGAAGTAAAGAAAAAGGCGTCACATACAGCGTCAGCTACAACTAAAAAGAGCAGGCCCAAGAGCAAAAAGCTAGATGTAAACAAATGCGTCACATGAGCTTTTAAAAAAGGCGTCACCACCAAAAGGAACTTTCCAGAAAAGCGAAAATGTTTTTGAACCAGGATAATGGGCAATTTCTTACCCGTTTACTTTGTACACGGCCTATGGAGCGAGATGGTTTTGTGATATATGGCTATATTCATGTGCCAATTCCTTGTGCAAAGAGTATGGGGACTGCGTTACTAAGAAAATGCTTATATAGCAGGTTGAAACTTGGTCCCTTTTGCGGGAAAAGTCACCAAAAGCCGACCCCCTCCCCCCTCGAAGTAAAAAAGGTAGGGGAAAAGTAAATAAATTTGACTGTTTCCGAACCAGGGGAGTATCGAGCGCGGTCCCCGGCAGACGGAGGCCTTTGGGTGCCGCGAGAGATAAAATCTTATATTAGAGCAGTTGTTTTGTTTTACTTTCCAGAGTATTTCAGAGAGGGCAAATCGTTTTGCTTTCATTGGGTACTTTTGGCCTCGCTGAAACCCTGCAAGATTTTTTTATATTAGAGAGCACGGTTTTATTGATCGAATTTAGCATTGTCACAATGGAATGCACCGATAACGTGAAGGTTTGGAACCAAAGTTTGGAAATCACGGTGCGGTACCACCAACGACGTCGTGACGAGGAGCCCGTGAACGATGGTGGTTTCAGTGACCCAACACCTATGGAGGGTGATGAGACACCTATGGAGGTTGATGAGACACCTATGGAGGTTGATGAGACACCTATGGAGGTTGATGAGACACCTATGGAGGGTGATGAGACACCTATGGAGGTTGATGAGACACCTATGGAGGGTGATGATAGTGACTCGACACCTATGGAGGTCGACGTCGGTGGTAACAGCACTGTGAAATCACCTAGTATGGACGACGGTGAAGACACAAAACCGATGGAAGTGACACAGTCGTCGTGCCGTACAAATCACAACTCGGTCTTCCCCATTAACTATGTTGACGTGTCGCTGGGTTTTTGTATAGCAGGTTGAAACTTGGTCCCTTTTGCGGGAAAAGTCACCCAAAACTGACCCCCTCCCTCTCTAAGATAAAAGGTTAGGCTCATTCGAGTAGATCAATTTTACTGGTTCCGAACAAACAAAAATGCGTCACATCAAAAATAAATTAACTACATTCCATGTATGTTAAAAAAGTAGTAGTTTACGTGCATGTGACGTCCCTTTTTTTTTAATATCTAGACTTGTTGAAAGATGGGATGTTCTATTCTCCGAGGCGGATTTTTTTTGTATATTAGAGAGCACGGTTTTATTGATCGAATTTAGCATTGCCACAATGGAATACACCTATAGCGTGAAGGTTTGGAACCAAAGTTTGGAAATCGCGGTGTGGTACCACCAACGACGTGGCGTTACGAGGAGCCCGTGAACGATGGTGGTCTCAGTGACCCAACACCTATGGAGGTTGATGAGACACCTATGGAGGTTGATGATAGTGACCCGACACCTATGGAGGTCGACGTCAGTGGTAACAGCACTGTGACATCACCTAGTATGGACGAAGGTGAAGACACAACACCGATGGAAGCGACACAGTCGTCGTGCGTGCGTGCCGTATACGTCGTGAGAGCTCCGTGTAGATCGGCCGCGCGGACGTCGGACATAGGAAGGGTTCTGGCATGGGGGCAGCCATTGGTCCATCTCCTACGTTCATTTCCTGCACGTGGCCGTTAGCATGATACATTTTCGCGCGTTCATAGTGGTTTAGCCTATCTCCCACTTTCATTTTCCGCGCGAGGCCGTTAGCACGTGACCAAGTCGTGTCGTTGCGAGAGAGCGGACAGCTGTTTCGGCCGGCTTGGACAACAGTATTTTTGACCCAGGAGATGGTCAATTTCTTACCTGCGACCTAATGAGCTTTTCCTCTGCGGAGCGTATTGGGTACCGGTCCCGTTTGCAGGAAAAGTCAACAAAAACTGACCCAGAGGGACGCCCATTATACTGATGGGCCAACTATTTATTTATCAAATTAATGTTTACAATGACCATGTAGTAATTATTTTATGTACCATCCGTGACAATGATTAAACACAGTTCGATCTGTCTCGAGAAAAACAAAACAAGACTTGTCTTCTTTATTCTGTGTTTTCAACTTGTTTTAATGAATTCTGATTATGGGAACGGAAACGTATGATCTTAAAGGAATTAAGGGCTGAGGGGAAGAGTGTCAGATTTTGATGAACAGCAAGCGATGAAATTAAAGGTTATAATATTAATTAAGTGGCCAAAATAACAGAGGTTCTACAAATGAAGTTCTCAAATTCAAGAACACATTGCCTCTGATCTAAATAATCGCTCGTAGTGTTTCTCTGGAAAATCCTTTAGCGCAAGACACTCCTGATCTGAAGAGACAGTTTTTACAAATCACAACTCGGTCTTCCCCAATTACTAAGTTGACGTGTCGCTGGGTTTTTGCTTGCCCCCATACACTGCAACTAAATTTTTTTGAACTCCATACACATTTCAAAAATTGACAGTTTACAGCTATTATTTAAATTGCTCAGTTAAGCAAAAAATGATGTGATTTTCTTAAATGGCGGGCGCGCGGCCTACCCACTAAAAGAACTTTTCCAGAAAAGTGAAAATAATTTTGACCCAGGATAATGGGCAATTTCTTACCCGTTTACTTTGTACACGGCCTATGGAGCAGGATGGTTTTGTGATATGGCTATATTCATGTGCCCATTTCTGGTGCAAAGAGTATGGGGACTGCGTTACAAAGAAAATGCTTATATAGCAGGTTTTAACTTGGTCCCTTTTGCGGGAAAAGTCAGCAAAAACCGACCCCCTCCCTCAAAGTAAAAAGGTGAGGCTCAAGTAGTAGATCAATTAATTGACTGGGTCCGAACAAACAAAAATGCGTCACATCAAAAATAAATTAACTACATTCAATGTATGTTAAAAAAAAGTAGTAGTTTACGTGCACGTGACGGCTTTTTTTAACATCTAGCAAAGCTAGATGTTAAAAAAAGGCGTCACATGCACGTAGTTTACGTGCATGTGACGGCTTTTTTTAACATCTAGCAAAGCTAAGGGAAGCACGAAAAGAGAAGGTCACAGGCTTGAGAGCAAAGCCTAGCTCGCCTAGCTCGTGATTGCGAATGTGCCCTCAACGGACAATCGAAGCAAGTTAACGATGGCGCTGCCCATGAGAAGAGAAATGTTGTTAAACACGTGCCCCACATGGACTATTAACTGCAGTTCGGTCTGTTATTGTATGTGGGTGTCAACAAAATAAGCGTGTTGTAGCAAATAATGAATATGACAAAAACACGATGTTTATGTCTCTTCACGAAGGGAATTCTTAATCTTCGAAAAGGTCAAATATTTTGTCGGCGGGATGGGCATGATGGGCTGTTTACATCAACTCGTCACGTTCATGAGGCCGTCTCTGCTGATCGCCCGCCCCCCTCTACCTCCGCTCGAAACAACTGGACAAGAACAGCAGCGGACAAGAATAAACGGAAGTGTGCTCCTCCTCCATTGTTCTCTATTTCAAAACCCCTAAATATTCAATGTTGCCATTCAAATTGTAGGCATTATTCAAACAGTAATAATGGCAATGACAAAAATGATAAAAATATCTCCACTCTGTTTATTCCCGTCCCGGTGAAAATGACTTTCAATCCGGATGATATAAATATTGGAGAAGAGCTTGGTGCCAGTCTTAAGGATAAAAAAGGTAGGCATGACCATGGAATGACCGAATAATATAGACTCTGATTCTGGAGTATTGGTTGACTTTCTTTCTCCCATCCATCAGTTTAACTTCAATGTTATTTTTAAACTTAAATAAAAGTTAAACCTGTGAGTGCAGTGTCACGGTGTGAAAAGTTTTAAGCAATATTTATTAATGATTTACGCCATGATTAGTTAGAGCAGTCCAGTTGTGATAACGTAACACTCCTCCCGACGGCGAGATCGGAGGAGGGTTATGTTATTGCAACTGGACTGTCCACTCTGTAAACAATAACAATAACATATTTTTTTTAGGATGCTGACAGCAAATAGTGGGACCGAAGTTGGAGCCAGATTAGTAAAAACACAGAGGAAAAGAACCCCCCCCAAGAAAAACTTTTACCCGCCTTTTACCCGCTTTTACTGCTGTACATAGTGATCTACACATGTCTGTTGGAATGTCCAAGGCTTTTGATTATCACAGTACTAATACTACATAATAATAATGATAAATCCCCGATGCAAATTTATAACACAGGCTATTATAATAATGATAAACTTGAAACTTTTTTCCCCTGGTATTCCGAACTATAGAGGTATTTCATTGATCTGTTTCAAGCCCACATAATCTTCACATTTTGTTTATTTTTACTTTAATTTATTTAGCGGAGCTCTTACAAGTGCTGAATTTATTCTACAGACGGAAAGAAATACAGAGACTGGCAGCTGAGAGTGGCTTAGATGGTAAAGTGTTACAGACTATGAAGCCTTTTGAACATAAATAAAATTGCAACATATCTACTATTCTAAGCATGGGCGACTAGTGCGACCCGTGTCGAAGTAGAGTGAGTTGGACTACCGTTTTTCAACTACTAATTTAATCGTGCCGCCACGACTACTACAACAAACTAGACATGATTGCACGACTGAATTTGAAAGTGTTCGTGTATTCAAAGCAGTTTGCCCAATCCAGCATAAATAATAAAATAATTCAGATTATACCATGTTCAGTCAGCAATTTATGACTTAAAGGTGTAAAAATAGAAAAAAAAAATCATAAAAAATCATCTGATGACGTCATCACGATGTCATTTCACAATTCACAAGAACCTACTGAGTTTCAACTTGATCGCATCATTACGTTGGAGTTATTTCACTTCAAAAAGTGCACCTTTAATGCCAGGTGACCCCTGATGACGTCATCAATCTGAAACTTCACACATATGATGGCTGCCTGACGATCAACATGTGTGTAAATTTGGAAGTGATTACAAAACACTTCACCACACACATCTTCAAAAAGTCTATTTTGATAAGTTTTCAACCTGTCGCTAGAGGGTGCTCTGTTGTATTGTGACGTCATCGGTATTTTTTTTTAACTGTCCACCCTTGCCAGACACCGTTGTTGAAATCAAGTTCATAGCCTTTGCCAATTTTGAAAGACTAGTCTTAAAGGAACACATTGCCTGTTTAAAAGTATAATACAATGATCCACACAATTATGCCTCAAATATGTGTGGTTTTCCTTTTACCTCGTTGACTAACATGGTCGGCCATTTATGGGAGTCAAGTGTTAGTTCGCAAAGCGAAAATGCATTTTATAACAAACGGTTACAAACGCTTTTAATAGACCAACTCGTCCGATCGAAGGCAACGTGTTCCTTTAACTCTTTGTGAAATCCACCCAAGGCCTGCTCTCAGGAGAACACGCCCTGCTTACTTCATGTTTTTCAGATTTTGCTCCTAAACATACCATTTGTTTTCCTCCCAGAACATTTATTTCATCAGGCATTTGTGAGTTTCCGAAAGTACATCGTAGAGGTCGAAGCGTTGGAGCCAGATCTACACATAATTCTGAGTGACATTCTGGCGGAGGCTGGCCACGTTGACGACATTTTCCCGTACTTCTTACGTCATGCAAGACAAGTCTTCCCTGCTCTAGACTGTATGGAAGACTTGAAGAAAATCAGTGACCTCACTGACCCGGCACAATGGTAAGTTGGTCACTAAAATGATTATATTCCAGGTAAAAGAGTTTAAAAGCAGTGCAACTAAGCAAGGTGTATCGTGGCCAAGTGATCTAGCACACTGAACTCAAGCTGTAGTGTTTCTGATCAGCAGAGTGGGTTCTTGTCACTTGTGTCCCTTGGCAAGACACTTAATCATTATTGCTTTGTTCTTTGGACAGAACGTAAGCAGTAGGTCTCAATGTGTTGTGTATGCAAGTAAAAGAACCCAGTACACTTATTGCTATGGGAATAAAAGGGTAGCGACGAGTTCTCCAAAGCACATTTAAAGCCGGCAGGGTTGGCAGCCATGTGATAAAGGCCCGAGCTTATCACAAGGCAACGACCCTGCAAGGTTTTAAACAGACGTTTAAGAATGAGTCGCTACTCTTTTATTCCCATTCATAAATGCTTTGTAAAAAAATACAGTTACATGTATAGACACTTTAACAATTGAAAATTTGAGGTTTGAAATATTTTTTCCAAAACTCTCTGAAGAATCTGTTCGAGGTGCGTGGGTTGTGTGTACGCGCGCGCGCTTAGATTACGCGCTGATAGCTATGATTTGCGCGTTCCGCGTGATAATCTTGGGCGCCCGACACGCGGAAGCCAGCTAAGTGTGCATAAACAGAGTTCCGGTGTGCATTAACAAAAGGTTTATACACACCCACGTGACGCGCTCTCCACCAATAGGAGTAGAGAAACTGTCTGGGGTATTTATGAATATATTTTAATAGGAAACTTATGGCTTGTGTTATTTTTGATCGAAAAATGACGTGGGTAAACAGTCTTTGTTTAAAAACTTACTTTTAAATAAAGGGCATAGCACACTGCATGGTTTAACAGCATTTGTAGAAAGATTTTCCTCACCCAGTTGCAAAATGCTTCATTTATTTTCTTATAACAGGTATGGAGACGCAAGAGACATCAAAAGGAAAATAGTTTTTCATGCGGGCCCGACTAACAGTGGGAAAACATACCACGCTTTGGAGAGATTCTGCAATGCTAAATCCGGTGTCTACTGCGGACCGTTGAAACTCTTGGCTAGTGAGGTTCACATGAAGACAAATGATAAGGTAAACAAGCAGCCGTCGATTTCACAAAACTCTTCCTAACTTAAGACTAATCTACAGGACTTAGGACGAGTCCCAACCCTGCACTGTAGCATGCAGACCTTAAAATTAATCCTAAGTTAAGACGATTTACTCGTCTTAACTCGAGATATGACTCTTTGTGAAATCGACGGCAGCTTCCTTAGGGGTGCCCACCCCACTAAATAAACTCCCATAGCATACAGTGCAAAATGCTAAACATTTAAAAATACACGAAAAAAACTTTTTACAGTAAAAAGACAATTATTCGTTGACTCTTTCTTGAACTGTAATCCTCTGCTCAATTTTATATGGGAAGTCTATGCGCCCGTCGAGTTATTACCCCTCCAAGCCAAAACACCCCTACACCTAAGTAATTTTTCCCAAACATCCGAGCATCAATCTTGAAAAATGTCCCTACACCTCTCAGCAAATAGAACCAATTTTTGAGGGCCCAATGTCATCCAAAATACATCAAGTTGGAAGTCAACAACCCCAGGTCACAATGTAGCATATTTTTTTACACTGAAACCCCTGTTTTTGGTGCCTCTTAAATCTGTCTCATATAGAATATTTTGAGGGCCTACACAAAATTATAATGAGCTTGCACTCTTTTTTTTTGCTTTTCTTATGTAGTTGGGTGCACCCATAGATCCATAAAAAACTAATGGCAGTTTTTGATTTTGATTACCTCCATACGGAATACCTCTTACTTTTGGTTTTTACCCATACACCGATGTATGTTAGCACTGTGTACTCGGTACTTCCCCGAGTCATGTGAACAAGTAGGGATAGGCATATTACTCGGGAGGGATTCGAACCCACGAGCAGTGTCTAACCAACTAGACTACCGAGATTGCCCGGTAGCTAGAGTCAGTTCGAATCCTATGTTTTGGCAGCTGGTACCGCATATATAAAAGATATTGATTTTTTTTTTTACCCATACACCAATGTGTGTTAGCACTGTATGCTCAGTACTTTAATATAATAGATAATAGATGTTAAATTTGCATCGGGGAATCTTCTTGACAGATCCGACAGAGGCAAGGCTTTGTTCATCACCATGGACAAAATCCAATTGTTTGCGCTTCACGATAAACGCATTCTCGTATTTTCTCATATGAAAACAAGAAATTCTGGCGCTGAATTCTTTCAAACAATTTATGTTTGTCTGTGATGCTTCGTCAGATATTTCAAGAACCTTTAATGCTTTTGTCAAGTCTAGGTTTTATTCAAACAACATTTTTTTCAAAGGCAATGTATAAAAAATAAAAATAAATACTGCGTAGAGTCATACTGTTTTTTGGAATACCAACCAAAAATGGTTACGCACTAAACAAACACATTGTCCTTAATTTTGGTTGTATCAACTGAATTCAAGTGTTGCATTTTTTTAAGGTTTTCAGATAAAGTTTTCTTGAATATGACTTTTTCAGAGGGAAATATTTCACAGAAAAATGGTTCTAGTGTGTACTTAGTGAAATTACATACCAAAAATTAAACAGTTTATTATATATTCTTGAACCTTAATGTTTCTTCAGGGCATTATGTGTGATCTTGTGACTGGTGAGGAACGTCGCTATTCTAATCCTGAAGGAATACCTTCAAGTCATCTGGCCTGTACTGTCGAGATGACAAGTGTCAATCAACCCTGTAAGTCACACTTTGTCACTAGATAATGCCATCGTCACATCTCAGTGTTATTGGGACATATGGATGTCATTGTCTTTATTGGGTTGTCATTGTTTTATGGTGACAACATGTTAGTACTAAATATTGCCATTGTCACACATCCAAGTGTTATTAGGACAAGAATGTTATTGTGTTAATCGGTTGTCATTGTTTTATAATGATTAAATTTGTCACTAGATTATGCCATTTTCACATTTGAATAATATTGGGGCATGACATGCATGATGTCATTGTCTTATTCGGTTGTCATTGTATTATAATGGTGCCATTGACATGTCAGAGTGTCATTGACATGTAGCATCTAATTTATTGTTGGGAGATTGCAAACTTGGGTCTCAATAGTGCAGTTGACAGAGCGCCGATGTGGCAGGAGATTCTGTTCCCCCTGGAGATTCTGGCCCAACCTCGCTACCATGGGCAGCGCGCCGTATCACTCCCTAGCTCTGCGTACATCTCTAACCCCTGGGAGGAAAACTCTGATCCGTGTCTTTGATTGGCTATCATACACGCGCAAAATATGAAACTCTGTGCATCTTCAAGAAGCTCTATACGCCGTCAACGCGTGCGTATAAAGATGTACGTATTCACATTTTATGTCACGCATAACTTTTGTTACACACAGCGCACCCAGTATGTGCGCGACTAACGCCCAAAACAGAACGGATCAACCACAGGACTTATTGGAATATCCCTTATATTTGGATATTTTGGAGTTACACTTCCAGGGGTTATCATCGAGCAAGGCATGCTGGGAAAAAATGGCGCGGCGAGATCAATCACCCCTGGGAACGAGGTTGATTCTGTCCCCCCATATGGACAACTGCGTACAAACGTTTTCTGATGGCGCCCTCTTTTGAATCCTCCTCCTCAAGCCCATGTTAATTTCTCAAATGGGGCACAGAATCTCCGGCGGATGGAATTCCCTGGGACACTGGCATGTTTAACCAGAGGTCTATGGTTCAAATCCCACGTCAATTTTGTTTGTTTCAACCCCAAATTACTTGTTTTTCTCCTCGACCAGATGAAGTCGCCGTGATTGATGAGATTCAGATGTTGAGAGATCCAAGTCGAGGCTGGGCTTGGACTCGAGCCTTCCTAGGTAAGAAATAATAATTATTTGGCACCATTCCAAAAGCACTGGGGAAACATCTAGGTGAAATAACGAAAAATGTTATTGGCCTAATGACCAGGGCACTAATGTAAAGCACATTGATTCTGTTATTCTAAAATGCCCTATATAAGTTATTATTATAAGTTTACTAATAACTAGTTATTATTATAATTGGAGGGTAGATCTGTTACAGAAGGGCGCGCTTTCGGGAACAGCGAGAATCCTGAGACAGACACTTGAAATTTAAGTCTATAAACAATGCCCTGAATTGAGGAGCTACCGGTACAGGCATGTGGACTAACATGTTACAAAGAAAGAGTTAAACCTTTTTTAAGTGAGCAAAATCAAGCAATATTATGGAATCAAATTTGATACTTTTGATTTAAAATCATTACCTTGTCTATCGAAAAGCAGTTGGACACTATTGGTAATTGTCAAAGACCAGTCTTCTCACTTGCTGTATATCAACATATATGCATAAAATAACAAACCTGTGAAAATTTCCGCTCAATCGGTCATCGAAGTTGCAAGGTAATAATGAAAGAAAAACACCCCTGTCACACAAAGTTGTGTGCTTTCAGATGCTTGATTTCGAGACCTCAAATTCTAAATCTGAGGTCTCAAAATCAAATTCGTGGAAAATTACTCACTTTCTCGAAAACTACGTTACTTCAGAGGGAGCTGTTTTTCACAATGTTTTATACTATCAACCTCTCCCCATTACTCGTTACCAAGTGAGTTTTTATGCTAAAAATTATTTTGAGTAATAACGCCAATGTGTGTTGGCAATGTAAACAGTGAGCTCTGTGAACTTACCCAAGCTCTGTGTTAAAACCCATGTGACAAATCTGTTGTCTCTTCGTTAGGTTTGGCAGCTCAGGAGATTCATCTATGTGGAGAGGAGGCGGCCATTGATCTCGTCCAACAACTCACAGCTTCAACCGGAGACGAGATGGAGATAAGACGCTACAAACGTCTTACGTCTCTCAAGATTCTTGATGAGCCATTAGGTAAGAAATAATGATGGTATACATTTTTTTGCATTAATATGTTGTTAAAAGGAACATTAGAGAATTGTTTTTGCTAATAAAACAGTTGCTGGCAGTGTAAGCACTTTATGTTATCCATTATAACGGCCTACATAAACTGACAAACCTGTAGAAGTATGAGATCGATCGGCCATTTGGGTCATAAGAAAATAGTGAAAAACCTATTACACATTTTGAATAAATTATGAATAAATTGATTTATTATAAAATAAATGAATAAAATGCTCACTGAGCGATAAATTCCAAATCGGAATTAGTTTTAGTTCTTTCTCATTGAATATTTTCACTGTTGATGGACCTCGACGACCAGCCACCAACCTGGTCATTACCACGCAGCAAAGACCAGGGGCCAATTTCATAGAGCTTCTTAAGCAAAAAATTTGCTTAAGCACGAAAATAGCTCGCTTATTTTTCACATGTTACTGGCAAAAATTTCATGCCATATACATTGCTTGTGACTGGCATTTAGCTGTTATTTACTTAGCATAACAATTGAGTGAAGTCTTGTCCGGTAATCTGATTTTACTAAGCAAGGATTTTTTTGCTTTTAAAAAGCAAAATTTTGTGCTTAAGCAGCTCTATGAAATTGGGCCCAGGGCGTAACACTGATATTGCCTAAATAACTGATGTTTACTAATTCAGGTTCTTTTTTTTCTTACTCAATTATTCACCTTGTTTTCTTCTGTTGTCTCCAGGGAGTTTGGAAAACACAAGACCTGGAGACTGTATCGTTGCCTTCAATAAGAATGACTTGTATTCAATTAGTCGTCAGTTAGAGGCCATGGGCAAAGAGTGTGCAGTAATCTATGGCAGCCTACCTCCTGGTGAGTGAACATACAGGGTTTGCTGGTCACATCTTCAGTGACTAAGCAGCCGGACCAGTCGGCTGCATGTTTTACTGGTCAACCGGCTTTTTCAATTAATCATATCTCAGGAACATAAACCATTTTAACTCGAGCCTATGTAAAATGGACTGGTGACCAATACAATAAATGAAATATTTTTCCAAAATCTTGCTGATAGATATACATGTAGCACTGCATGTATTCATTCATTCATTCAGTCGATGCGGAGCATCGGATGATGGCCCTCCAAACACGTTGGTCCTCCATTACTGTACGCAGCTCTTCCCAACGCAGTCCAGAGTCCCGGCACAAGGTGTCCACATAGGTGGTTTGTGGTCTGCCTTGAAACAGTGACCTTGAGTAGGGGCCCTAAGCACAATCTTGCACGTAAATATAGCCAGATGCTGAGGGTCTTGGCCGAGGGTGAATCGTGCTGGTAACCTCTCCCCTCTTGTGTTTTTTGTTGACTCTTTTTAAATTCCTATTTGATATTGGTATGTATTGTGCTTCTCTACTTATTGTAAGATTTTATGAGTGTTTTCTCTTTGTATTTTAATATGTAGCTGTTTTTTATTTGAGTGTAAAGCCCTTTGAGGCTTTGCATAAGGCTAGGCCTGATACTTCTTGCCTCCATGCCCTTTGGTGATTGCCTTGGTGCCCTTAAAATGTTCTGGTAGAAATGTACAATTTCCTCATAGGGAGCCCTTTACCAAGGAGAAAATGCCTTGGTGCCCTTGCCCTTTCAGAAACGAAGCACACAGGCCTGTAAGGCGCTTTATAAATGTTCCTTTATTTATATTATTATTTGTACAATGGTTGCACGGTGAGGTTCCTTGGTAATGCAGACATGTCAAGGCCGGTATTGTACAGGCAGTAGATGGCAGAGGGAGTAGTAGGACATGTTCAAGGCATCAACCCTGTTCAACAAATGCTGATGCAGATCCAGCTCTCCTGCGGTCGACGATGACTAGAGCAAGCTAGTCAAAACAATGCGACCAATTTAAGAACTCACTCCGCGATAGTGCAGTTAATTACGATCCTATAAGCTAAAGTAGTAGTCCCAGCCAATGTTCTATACCTTCCGCCCGGGTAGTAGTTAAAAAGCAGGACAGTTCTTTTCAGAACTGATAAGTCTCCCGAACATCCGATAAATCTACTCCGCGGTAGTAGAAGAAAGACAGTTTTCTAAGAACAAACTCTACTTAATGCACGTTGCCAGACACACAAGGCCTGACGGCCACTTCAAGGTGTGAGCTACAATCATTTTTTTCCAGGGGCGGTTGCCACCTACTCCTAGGGCTGAAACAGGGTAACCCCTTTACAGTCCATACGGATGTAGGCTTGAGTATCATCAGTCCGAAGCCTGGCCGGTAGAGTAGAAAGCACTACCTCCCCAATTTTACGTAGAAAGTGTCATGACCAGGATTCGAACCCACACTCTGCTGGTCAAACACCAGAGCTTGAATCCGGCGCTCTTAACCTCTCAGCCATGACACATGGTGTTAACGCAAACCAAAGATATACAGATTGAGCTTGTACTGCTGCACACCAAGCTGTCCTATGGAGTAGCTGTACTTTCCCGTTGCTGGAAACTGATCGCTAATAATGTGGTTTTCTTTTCGTTGTAGGCACCAAACTAAGCCAAGCTAAGAAGTTCAACGACCCTGATGACCCCTGTAAGATCATGGTAGCTACTGACGCTATTGGAATGGGTCTGAACCTGTGAGTATACCGGTCGAAACAAAAGAGATGAGAGTCATCTGATTGAGATTCAATTCAACTTTAACTCTGCAGAAAGCAATAATTTTTACTAAGAAATATGAGTCAAATTTCTTTGCACGTTTCATAGTCTTTATCAAGGGCTAAAAGACAAGACTTTGCTAGGGTTGAAATGTCAGGTTCTTTTGGTTGGTATGTTTTTTTGCAGCAGCTGATTTCTTTACTTCTTTACTTCTTTACTTCTGGCGCCCTGTTTAAAAATGTAAGCACAACATTATGTGGTAAGCATTTGTTGTTCCTTTCGTACTATACTTTTAATTCCCCCCCCCATAATAGGAGTATTAAGCGAGTGATATTCAACTCTCTGATCCGACCAATCATCAATGAGAAAGGAGAAAAAGAGATGGATAGACTCTCTACATCACAGGTAATTAACACCAAACAAACACCAATTTAACACCAGTTGCCTATTAATAAGAAACCAGTATGAACACCAAATATACACCTTCAATCAACACCAATCTGACACTGGTGTTGACAACATAAAAGTAAAGTATGTCCAATAGGGCTCATCAGACTAGTGTTTATATTTGGTATTATATGTTTTTATATAACACCCAAGCAGATCCTTGCCATTTGATTGGAGGATTGTCCGTCACGTGATAGCAAATAAAAGTACCATTGCACGCTGAGTCACTCACCGTGCTTTTTCGTTCCATCCGAAAAGTACCATTGCACTCTGCCAGCGTGCAATGGTACTTTTCGGATGGAACGAAAAAGCTGAGTAAAAACATCACTGCGTGCGTGTTGTCTTCGGTAACGCAGCAAGGCATATTAGTAAAATTACTAGCATTCGTCTTCTACAATTAAAAATTGGAGGCCTACGCTTTTTTTGTTTTGAAAGTTGTATCTTTCAATCAAAATGACAAAGATCTACTTGGATGTTATATAAAACAAATAATGAATGTTTTTCATTCGTGCAATGGTGCGAATATGTTCATTCGTTGAAAGCTGGAATGTTCCATTCAACTCGGCTCCGCCTCGTTGAATAGAACATTCCATCTTTCAACTCATGAACATATTTGCACCATTGCACTCATAAACATTCATTATGTGTATAATATTACTGAGAATATTTTGATTCCCCCTGGACAGAATGGCAGTCCATGGCAGGTTATGTCCCAGCTCAGGAGCAGAGTATACTGTTTGAAAACATCAAGACCAAACTGGCACAATTAAGAACCAACACTCCTCAAAAGAGATTTATCACATGGTTGTATAATCGATGTTAAATTTGCATCGGTGATAAAGAATATTAATTTTGTTTTTACCCATACACCGATGTGTATTAGCACTGTATACTCAGTACTTTCCTGAGTCCTGTGAAAAAATATCACAGACATGTTACTCGGGTGGGATTCAAACCCACGACCCTTGCAATTCTAGAGCAGTGTCTTACCAACTGGACTATCCGAGATTGCTTGGTTGCTAGAGGCAGTTCGAATCCTATGTTTTGGCAGCGGGTACATGGTTGTACCCGCAAGTTTACTATAATATTTGCTATAATGTTTACTTTAACATTGAATAATATTTCTTAATGCTGTTTGCCTTCTTTGTTCCAGGCTCTTCAGATTGCCGGTCGAGCCGGGCGGTTCGGAACTCAATTCCAAGAAGGAGAAGCCACAACGTTCCACGCTAGTGATCTGATAACACTCAAGGATATCTTATCACACTCAGTGGAGAGCATCGAGGCTGCGGGACTCCACCCAACCGCAGAACAGATTGAGCTCTTTGCTTATCATTTACCGGAAGCAACTCTCTCTAACCTTATCGTAAGTAAAACTCAAATCATATATAAACCTCATCTATTCACCATTTATCACTTGACATTGTTTAAAAAAAATCCCACAAAACTGTTTGTATCATTTGTATCTGATGTATTATGTTGCAGTTTAGTTCCTTTGGGTTTGCTCATTTCAGCGCTTTGATCTTGAAAGTAAAGGCGCTTTACAAATATTCTATTGTAGGTATGTATGTATGTATATCACTAGTTGCTCTGCCGTTGGTATTTCTTTCCTGGTGTTTTCTTTTTCTTATCCAGTGCATAGGGACTTTGCAGTGATATACGCTATACAAAGTTTATTATTGCTATTAATTAAAGGCGGTGGACACTATTGGTAATTACTCAAAATAATTATCGGCATAAAACCTAGGTTGGTAGTATAAAACATTGTGAGAAACAGCTCCCTCTGAAGTAATGTAGTTTTCGAGAAAGAAGTAATTTTCCACGAATTTGATTACGAGACCTCAGATTTAGAATTGGAGGTCTCGAAATCAAGCATCTCAAAGCACACAACTTCGTGTGACAAGGGTGTTTTTTTCTTTCATAGTTATCTCACAACTCCAACGACCAATCAAGCTCAAATTTTCACAGGTTTGTTACTTTATGCATATGTTGAGATACACCAAGTGAGAAGACTGGTCTTTGACAATTACCAATAGTGCCAAGTGTCTTTAATTAAATCTTGGAGTAACTCCTCACGAAGGAACTTCCATCACTAAGTTTTTGCCTATTTATTTCAATTTATTTAATCTCATTATGAAGCCAATGACTCTCAGAAAAGCGAACTTAATCACAATACTAGCTAAGAACCCAACACACAGAAAATAATTGCGTTGGTTTTAGTCCCTGGACAAATTGTGTAGGGTTTTCCTCCCACATCTAAAACTGAAACTTCCTTCCTTGTTATCTCTCCATGAAGTTCTTGGCTAGTAAAGTGATTAAGCTCACTTTTCGTATAATCTTTTTTCATGAATGTTAAGGACAGTTTCTTCCAAACTAAGGGCCCTTTTTGGCCAGTCTTTATTGCAATTTCAATAAAACCGAATGTCTCACTTGAGAACTATTCAAGCTCTTATGGAATTGATTTATCTTTCTACAAGATTGGTTCTTTGTTATGTTAAATAATGTTTGACTTTTAGTGACAATCTCTCTTTTCTTTCACCAGGATATCTTTGTGACATTATCGAAAGTGGACAGTAATTACTTTGTTTGCAACGTGGATGACTTTAAGTTTCTTGCCGACATGATACAACACATCCCATTGCACCTGAGGGCTCGCTACGTTTTCTGCTGCGCTCCAATCAACAAGAAGCATCCATTTATTAGTACAATGTTCCTCAAGGTAAGATATGTGTGATTCAAGTTAGTACTTTTGAAAACTTGGTACTTTTGATTTTTTTTTTGTATAACCACTTTGGTCAATTTGGTAATTACTCAAAATAATTATTATCATCTTGATTACGAGTAATGGGGAGAGGCTTGATAGTATAAAACATTGTGAGAAACAGCTCCCTCTGAAGTAACTTAGTTTTCGAGAAAGAAGTAATTTTCCACAAATTTGATTTCAAGACCTCAAGATTTAGAATTTGAGGTTTCGAAATCAAGCATCTGAAAGCACACAACTTCGTGTGACAAGGGTGTTTTTTCTTTCCTTGTTATCCCGCAACTTCGACGACCGATTGAGCTAAAATTTTCACAGGTTTGTTACTTTAAGCATATGTTGAGATACACCAAGTGAGAAGACTAGTCTTTGACAGTTACCAATAGTGTCCAGTGTCTTTAAAAACAATTTCTTTCAAACTTACGGACCTTAAGGCCAGTCTGCAGCGTGGTTTAACATGTTTCAACATTTCAATTTTTTTCTGAATTTGTTTTGACCCACCTACCAACCCCAAATTCCGATTTGAAATTACTGACGCACTATTTAACACTGAAGAACAAAGTGGTGCCTCAAACGCAGCAAATATTTTCGATCAAAAGCCTCACAGCCCAGGAACTTTGAAGTGGAGGAAATGTTGGCCAACTGGTGGCTGTCAAAACAAGGTCTTTAAGATTGAAACAACTAAACATCTTTTCAAATTGAAACAACTGATTGTTGTTTCTCACAAAATTCCTTAAATGTTGAACAGACTTTATTAAGCATGTATCAAGTGCCATCTCTTGAAAAGAACTTAATTGGTCAGTGGTTTTCTATTTCATCTTGCTGCAGTTTGCTCGACAGTATAGTCGGAACGAGCCGATGACCTATGACTGGTTCTGTCGGCAAGTTGGATGGCCGCTATCAGTTCCTAAGAATATACGAGACTTAATGCACTTGGAGGCTGTGCATGATGTCATGGATCTCTATCTGTGGCTCAGGTAAGGAATCTATGGCCCTTTTTAAAGGCACTGGTCACTATTGGTAATTACTCTAAATGATTGTTAGCATAAAAAATTACTTGGTAGTGATCACTGTCATGACTGTAGAGCTGATTGTGAGAAACAGCTCCCACTGAAGTAACATAGTTTTTGAGAATTAGGTGCCAGTGCCTCTAAACCAAGGGTCTGACTTGGGCTCTGGCTTTAGCTTTGGCTAAGTTTATGGCTAGGGCTCTGGCTTTGCCTTAGGCTCCGGCTTATGCTCTTGCTGTAAACGCTTTGTCCAATTAAACAAAAATTATTGTGACAATTATTGTGATTGAATTATGTGACAAATTTATGTTAGCAAAGTGTTGATGGTGCTTTTTTCAACGGATTGAATAAATCATAGAGGGCGCTATTTTTGTGTGGTATTATTATCCCCATTGATGACTGGATTCCATCATGCTAAAATATTTTGTCTAGGCTAATGTGTAACTTTAGTTCAAACAATTGAATATAAAAAAAATCTTTTCCCCCTTCAACCCCTCCTTTGATGTTTTAATTTTGTATTAATTTATCATCTTTTTACAATTGGTATTCACTGTTTATTTTCCTGTTATTCGACCCTTGTTCACCAAGGAAATTTGTTTTAAAAAAGAAAAAACCCATTCATGAACGAATGAATTTTGTTGTTGTTGAATCCTTTGTTTAGTTACCGATTCATGGACATGTTCCCCGACACCTTAATCATTCGAGACATACAAAGAGAACTAGACGACATCATTCATCAAGGCGTTGACAACATCACCAAGCTAATCCGAGCTACTGAGATCCGATCAGCCAATGGCGTGTCTTCACTCCCTGATGATGAAATAACGAGGAAGAAACGCCTAGGAAAATCAGCAGGTACTGGTTTCTTCATCAGTCTTGATTTTAAGTCCATCCAGTCATCTTGCCATACTGGACCAAATTTAACGGCTCTGCTTACCGCATAATTCTGCGCTTATGGCTAAGCAGTGCCTTGCTATTGGGCCTTTGGCTCAATTTCATGGTGCTGCTTAAACTTGGACGAAACTAATCAACTAAGCATTATTCCAAAAATACTAGCGATTCGTATATGTTTCGTGAATGAGTAGTTAATTGCACAACTTTAGTTAGGAGTGCTAAAAACTCGAGTACGTCACTGAGCTAAGATTCATCCGTAGGATGGGACATAAAGCTCTAGGTATTGTAAGGTGTGTATTGTCAAAAACGAACCCAGTACATTGGAGAAGGGAAGGGGTTCGCCCTGGTATTTTCTGGTATGGTGGGCTGCAGTTTGACCCACAGCATCTTTTAAACCTTACATGATGCTGTGTTTACAAACAAGTCTTTTTAATAGCTCTGCATATCTTGTAGAATCAAATAATAAGCACTTCGAGATGACCTCAGGAGTGTGTTTGGCGACCCCAACCAGAAACGTTGGTCATCGGTCGAGTGTTTTTGCGTGTTCGGTTGAGCGCGGTGACGATGCTGTTCACACCAACTGGTAACAGACTTGTTGACTCGGTTGGGCTTTGGTTGGGGTCGCCAAAACGCACTCCAGCCCCCGATTTCACGAAACTCATCGCAAGTAGCGACGCATCGTAGGGTTTTCGATGCGTCGCAGACCTAAGACACACGTCGCGGCTGCGACGAGTTCCACAATACATTTCACCAAACACGTCGTAAGCGCGACGAGTCGCAATACAAACTATTTTCACTCTTAATAAAAACAACCCTTTGGACGAGGATGAACTGCTAAAGTTCTGCCGCTGTTTTATGTTGTGTACAACTAGGTCATGAAACAGTCGTGTATTATAGTTCATTCAAGATGGCAGACACTACACCGTTTCGGACTAGTGTTTAGGTATTTTTTTTTGGGGGGGGGTTATAATTATTTATTTGTTTATTTGTTTTAGGTTGTGTGTGTTCGTTTGTTATGCGTGTGTTTGTTTTCTTTTCTTTTACCCGTCCTTTTTTTTTTTTTTTATTGGGGGGGGGGGGGGAGGGTAAATTTCCATTTTGTTGTTTAGTGTCTTCCCGATTGGTTCACAGAAGTTACGTGTGGTAATTGTTATGTTCTTTCATGCATTTTGTGCGTAAACAAATGAAACATAGCATTCTTACGACGACCCTAGGTCAAGGAACTTGCGACGCATCCAACGCATCGTAACTTTGATGAAATCGATTTCATACTCATCGCAACTTACGACGTGTCACCGGTCGCAACTTGCACTTGCGACGCGTTGCAGCGCTTCGTGAAATCGGGGGCTGGTGTCACAAAAAGCTATACAAGAACTGCATAATATTTTTATATTTTTATGGAGTATTAAAGCCATCGGACACTTTCGGTAAACAGTATTGTCCAAAGGCACACACTTCGTGCATCACAACTTCTATATAAAATAACAATCCTTTAGGCTCAATCGGTCATCGGAGTCGGGAGAAAATAACAGGAAAACCCACCCTTGTTTCCGCACGTTTTGATATCGAGAATTGATAATTGTTTTAATGTTTTCTCAAAAAGTAAAGCATTTCATGGGATAATATTTCAAGAGAAGTCTTTAACCGTTACCTTCTGTAAACCCTGTAAGTTATTTGTAAATCCGGAACTTTTATTTTGTTTTCTGTTCCACAGGGTCCAATGACTGTAAACAGCTAAGCTTTCTTTCAAGTTTTTGTGATTTTTTATATACTCCAAAATAACAGATTCCGGTAAGAAGTCCAGGAGTAAGCCATCAAGAGACAGCCTCAAGTCCCTCAAGGATGAATCGGACATCCAGAATCATGAACTCGACCAGACAAAACTGAAAACCATCTCTGGACGTTTGAGCAAAGAGCTGATCAAACAGGGTCTGCTATCGCAAGACGTCTTAGATCAACTACATCAAGAGTGGCTCAATACTGGAACCAAGGGTGGTAGTAAAGGGAATGGAAGGACAAGGAAAAAGAAGAAATGAGAATCATTGATTTTACAGTTTTTATAAAACCTTTATTACCAGTATTTAATACTCAAATAGGATTCAAGGCATTCATTTGTGAGGTATCAATGTATGATTTGGTTTGATGTAACACCAAGTGTATTAATATCGACTTGCTGACTAGATTATGTTCTTTTGAGAAATTGTCTTGTCACCTGATGATGGCTAGAGCAAGCTAGTCAAAACTTTGAGACCAATTAAGAACACTGCCGCAGTAGTGAAGTTAATAACGATCCACTAAAATGCTTAAGTAGTAGTACCGGCCGATTTTCTACCTTCCGCCCAGGTAGTAGTTGAGAAGCAGAATAGTTCTTTTCAGAACTGAACTGAAATTGCTCCTGAATTTCGAAAAAATCTAATCTACAGTAGTAGAACATACAGCAAGACAAGTTCTCAAAAGAACATAATCAAAAGTACCTAGCAAGTCTAGACGATGTGACCTACGTTTACATTCAACACCCTCTGTTGACAAAACACTGTATACGTCATGTTGCGCAGGGCAAAAAGACGCGTAGTCATGGTAAGATTGCATACACTTTCTAGCTGGCTGCCAAAACACAAAGGTCTGCCCGGCGGTATGTGCGCGAATCATGTTATGGTTTTCGAGTGACGTCACATCGTCTATAGATACACACATAGTGTTACTGAAAACACACATGGTGTTACCGAAAACACACATGGTGTTACCGAAAACACACATGGTGTTACTGAAAACACACATAGTGTTACTGAAAACACACATGGTGTTACCGAAAACACACATGGTGTTACCGAAAACACACATGGTGTTACTGAAAACACACATGGTGTTACCGAAAACACACATGGTGTTACCGAAAACACACATGGTGTTACCGAAAACACACATGGTGTTACCGAAAACACACATGGTGTTACCGAAAACACACAATTGTATACTAAATACTCATTCTAATGTCTTTTATGGAAAAAACCATACATATCTTATTTATCAAATTATTTGCTTGGGTTTCAGCTGGATTACAAAGCTGGAAACAAAGTTTTGCAAATATGCTTTAACGTTTTGAATGCCTTGACTGCAGTCGTCATTTTTAGAATTTTTTTAATGGAATTTGAAAAAGAAAGTTGCAATTTACAGCTAAAATACACATGACATTACTCGCACTGAGCACAGGCTGCTAGGGTTAACAAGCAGGACCCAATTTCAAAAAAGTTTGTAAGCACAAATTGTTGCTTAGCAAAACAAGATTTTGCCAGCAAGACTACCATACAGTTACTAATTCTACGACTGGTCGCGATAATTCCCGCTTAGCCAAGAAACGTTCTAAGCAGAACCCCACTGCTTAACAGCTTTATGACATTTGGTCCAGGTGGCTTAAGAATCGCTGTCAATAAAGAGTACTGCTGTATCAGTGGTTGTACTTTTTTTCTAACACAAAACACAATGTCCACAGATTTACATTAATCTTACACAGTTTGAAGATAATGATAGTAGAAAGCTCCCCTTATAATATTACTTACTGAGGTGCTGTAGTTTTTTAGATATGAGTAAAACAATGTCACAAAAATAATTTTTGTCTCAGTTTTAGATTGTACAAACGTATAAACGAAAACTATTTTGTGACTTGTTTTACTCATTTCTCAAAAAGTACAGCACCACAGTAAGTACTATTTGAAGGGAAGCTTTCTACTATCATTATCTTCAAACCCTGTAAGTTTAAATGTAAATCTGTGGACATTTAAAAAAAAGTACCCGAAGTAAAAAGTGCACTACAACAGCTGCATGAGTTTACAAATTTATAAAGCTATTAATAGTACACATCATCAAATTACATTATTCTATCTTTATTCTGCAGATGAAATTTAAAACGTCAAGATTTATCATTGCGTATTCTTATTTTGATTTGGAAATGTAGGCCATTGTCAGATAAAAGATGTACCAAAGCCAAAAAAATAATGAGACAATATTCATGTCATTTACACGTTTGAGTTTTATAAATTATGCATTTCTTTAATAATCATTCGGTGAAATCTGGACTCTTCCGTTTCACTTTTAACTTGGTTTCATCTTGTGAAATGGAATAGTCCAAATTTCACCTTGTGATTAATTTTTGATTTTGGGGTTGAACAAAGAATTGAAGAGTGGGATTCGAACCAACGACCTCCGGATTAATGTCAATTTTTTGTTCAACCCCAAAAATCATTTCAAAATTTACCCAGTCAGTTTCCCTTGTGGTTTATATTGATATCTGAAACAAAAAGTCTCATCCCCTTAAGGTGATCCCCTGGCTGCCGCTTCCCAGGTTGTATCGTATTTGGGTGTGATCCCTGGCTACACTGCAGTTGACGGTTGTATGGCTTCCGACTGGCACCCCGAACAAAGATATTGACAAAATGGGGACATCGCGAATATAGGGCTAGTTAGCTCAGTTGGTAGAGCGCCGGCACGTTAATCCGGAGGTCGTTGGTTCGAATCCCACTGTAGTCAATTCTTTGTTCAACCCCAAAAATCATTTCAAAATTTACCCAGTCAGTTTCCCTTGTGGTTTATATTGATTTTTATTTTTGTAAAATTCAATGCTTACATTAAATGCATCCAATTGGGCCTATTTGTATAATACAAACAATCAGAGTTAAAATAAAACACGTTCAATCGTTTTAAGATTGATTAATAATTATTACTTGTTATCTAATCTTATTTAAAATTTGTTACGTCATTATTTACGAGTACTGTGAACCGAGATTTTCACAACTGCTCATTTTTTGTACTGGTCTTAATCATTACAATAGCCACATTTCTCTGGCACCCCCCACCCATACAATAAATTACAAATCAAATGTTAGGATACAGAACAAGTAATTTTAGGACAGTGCATTTATCTTGATTTGAACACATGCATTGTGCCTTTATCAACCTGCCACCATCTTGGTTATGTTCCTTGACTCGACAATGAACAGTAACATTCATCGTACAAAAAGGAACCAGACTTCTCCTTCAAGCCTCAGTTTGGTAAGGCTGTGTCAGAGTTAGTGGCTACGGCTATGGCTACGTCTGTTGCTAAGGGTATTGCTAAGGCTGTCCTATACTTCAACGCATGATGACATGGTAATCTAGCACAGCAGCCGTAGCTGTAGCCGCCAATTCAGACAAAGACTCACATTGATTTACATTAAACAGACCTTATGCACATGACGTCATTTCAGTACGGCGCCCTCGCCTTGAGGTCAAAAGGAGGTTGTTCATAGGCGAATGTGCGTTTTGATTGTTTCGTCACCGTTTGACCTCAAAGATGGCGGCTGGATGACGTCAATGTATAAGGTCTATAGACAAGTTGTTAAATGTCTGTCGAGGTGCTAACGTTTTGACTTTCTCTCCGTGAGATTTCCGCGACACTGGCGGGATATATACAAGACTGCTGACCCCCCCTCGCAAGACTACTTCTCTCACTACTACGGTCTCAATTAACGACTTGTAAAACCCTATCAGCATTTTGTGCAGGGCCTATTGGCACTTACAGCCGAATTCGATAATGGGGAGTAGTCGTCGGCAGCCGGCAGCTTCGCCTGAGGAGCAGTGATCGCGCGAGAGCAGTATTCGATCGCGGAAACCTGAATCATTACGACACCACCACGACTTGACTATCTCACGGTGGCAGACCATTAACAACTTGTCCACAAGTCTACGCCCGTCTGTTCTGCCGCAATTATGTATGTATGTTGATGTTTGTGCTATGCCCTCCAATTATGACAAAGTTGTCATCTCCTTTGATATTGTATGTGTGTGTTGTGTTGTTGTCAGCAACGATTGATCTGTTAAGGGCAGCTGCTGCTGTTCGGAGTCCACCTGTACAGCACAATCAAAGAAACACGAAAAGTTTGTTAATGTGGGTAATTACAAGTATTAATAAATAAGCCCTACTCTGCAATCTGGGGAGTTATTATTTGATTTATCTTCACATTGTTTTTATGAATTTGATCTTTAAAAAACAAAAAAAATTTTTTTAAAAGGCAGCAGCCCCCAACACCCCCACCCCCACCCCCACCAGAATGTGGGTTAAAAACAGAGAAATCACATCACTGCAAGGTATCTGACTAACAGAAAATTCTGAGTATTCAAATACCTGCGCCTGCTCCTGTTGTGTACGTTTGGGTAGCAGGTACTGTAATCGAGTCGAGCTTCGTCACAATGAAGCCATGATGTGGCACCAAGGCTTCTCGAAGATGTTTCAAGGCATCGGGTGTTGTAGTTGGCAGTATCTGAATCAGTGTATTTGTTCGACCCTTCAGAAACAAAATATTATTATTATAATTTATTTTCAATTTCACAGAAACAGTACTTGCAAACAAAATTATAGTCACATGAAAAAAAAAAAAAAAAAAAAAAAAAAATGTTTTACAGAAATACCTTTGATGAAGATGACCGACAGGTTTGGATAGAAGGAACATGTAAAGAATAGATGAGAGATGGTAGATTGGGTAAGGACATGAAATGGGGTTGGGGGGGGGGGCAGGGAATTAGGGTTAAAGACAACCTAATTCAAGCTGGCAGTATTAACAAAAAGGTAGTTTAAAAAAAACCGTTGTGACCTGGACGTCTGTCAGTCCAACAAACAAGTCAAATTGAAGTGGATAGCTGTCGCTGATGACAAAAATGGTGGTATAGATCTTGACCAAAGCTTATTCGAGTGCTAGCTTGTACATGGGGAGAATAACAAAAATAATAATAGTGACCTCTTATAGACGATGTTAACATTCAAACCGCCCTCTGTTGACAAAAAACTGTATAATGTAAGTCATGTTTCGCCGAGCAAAATGACTGCTAACAGTAACATTGCATGGTACACTTTCTAGCTGGCTGACAAAACACAAAGGCTTTGCCCGGACATATGCGCGCAAGTCATGTTATGGTTTTCGAGTGACGTCAAAGGTCACATCGTCTATAGAGCGCTCAGGTCTGTCAGGCGTGACGCCCATGGCGCTGTACAAGCAAAATAATAAATATAGATAAATAAGAACAATAAATCTATATTACATTACTATAAATTTAGATACAGGGTGATCAGTGAATTTACTTTACACTGTGGCAATATGATCTTTGTTGTGCAAATTGTGATTGTTTTAATGCAGCACCATGGCTACCAGTCAGCCGAAGCCCTAGTTGTGATGATCGCAACCCCTCCTTTCTAGGGATTGTCAGGGAAAAATGGTTGGGAAAGAGAGTGGCTCTTTTCAAAACCACGGCTATGGCTTTGGATTTGGCTTCAGGCTCTGTTAGTCTCGTCTGAAGCCCTGAGCACTTAAATAAATCACGCTCAAAATGTCAAAACCACCGCCGGGCCAAGCTTGCCTGAGCTGAATCCAAAGCCGAAGCCGTGGTTTCGAAAAGGTCTTTAGTCTTAGTTTATACCTTAGGTGTGAGTTCTGCTCTTATCTGTTCATCGTGGCCTGGATCCAAGACTCCTTTTTCAATAAGATGATCCACAATATGGTTGGCATCTACATTATCTTGAAGATCCGACTCTATGCTTAGCAAACGGTACCTATCAGCAGAGTCCATCTATTTTATAAATTATAAGAATTTTTTTTATTAATGCTACTTCATTTTACTTTACGGGAAAGAATGATGAATTTTTCAGCAGCCGGCTTTTTCTCTTCATGAACAAAAATAAAAATATATCTTAAATGAAGAATTCCCTGTGGTGTGCGTAAGCGCTGATTCTTTGCTCAAAACGGTATAAACAGAGCCATGAAATCGGGCCCAGGTTTTTTCTTTGAATTGGCATAAATATTATATACTAAAACTAAATATGTAATGAATAGGGTAGATGGCCTTAGCTTTCGATCCAATCCGGACCTTCTTCAGAGGCATAAAACAAGTACAAACAAATACATATCCATTTATAGAAAAAGAGAGGGGGAAAGGGATTAAGGAAAGGATCCAGAAAGAAGCGGGAAAATAACAGCCAATCAAAGTTTCTATTTTAGAGACAATATTGGTGGCTATGAACCAATAGGATTGAAGTGGCGACGACAAAGGATGTTTAGAATGAAAGGACGGGTTACTGGACCATAAAAGTGGTAAATGTATTGTTCGACAACAATGCAGGGAGACATGAAAGGGTAGGATTAGAGAGCAAGTTGCATCATGATGCAACTAACAATGGTCAATTAATAAGAATAGCAAGATCAAAGGTATGATGATTTTAAAAATAGTTATGAGGGACCTGTGGGGAAAAAGGGGGGGGGGGGTTACTTACATCAGATAGTTACAGTGATGAATTTATAAAAACAACTTTAAACTAGATTAATTTATACTTTATGTACAAAATATATACAACATATAAGTTCTTAGGCAGAAGTGAAGTGGAGGGTAATGAGAAGTTATTAAACACCAGTGTTTATGTTGAGTCCAAAGGGTTTGACTGTCTTGAGTTGGTGGATCCATTGTGATTCTCTGCTCTTGCGGTGTGTGTCATCACCATTGCAAGCTTCAATCACCAGAAGTTCAACATCAATGACACTATGATCAAAACTAAATATGTAATATCGTTTCAAACACAACACAGCTAGCCCTATATCATATATCATATAGTATATGACTATGTCCAACCGAACACACAACTAACAACTTATTACAAAAACTTCCTTGTGGTGTAGAATCGAATTGCATGGAAACGATGCAAATTTACGTTTCCAATCAAATAAACCCAACATACATGAATTTGATGAAATTTAAATATCCCTTCGATCAATCAATTCGTTTCTTTCACATTTACAAATTGTTGAACACAATCTGAAAAACACGATCTGAATCTCAGTCTTCTTCTGACGATTAAAAAGTAATGATTTTGGTTGGGGGTTGAAAACATTTCAAAATTTACCTACGTCAGTTTCCCTTGTGTGTGGTTTATATTGATTAAAAAGTAACTTACATAATGGTTAAGTTTAGTGTAAAAGTAAGAATCAACTTTACCTTTAAACAATCCTGTAAAATTTCCAAAATGGAGGCAAAACAAACTCACAACTAAGCCAACTGCAATAAACCACCAGAATTTTCTTGAGGGGGAATTCCAAGAAACCAAGAATTGGGGGATTTCCCTTCACCAATTTTTAGTCAGCGCGCCCTCTCGTGCTTTATGATGAACGGTTCTATGAACAAGTCTGATTGGTTGAGAGCTTTGTCACCGTTCTTGTCTTGGATAAATTAGCCAATTAGCTTTCAGCTTACAACAAGTTGTTGAGCATTTATTGGACAGCTAAAAATGACATAAGATGCGGAAGTGTTGTTGTTGCAGTGTTATAATGAATTTTGCTGGCGTGTTTTGTTCCACTGTGTGAGAATTTAAGAAATTTTGTTTGGTGTACAACTGAGAGGTCGTCGTGTCTGCAAGTGCAATGCTCAGCACAGAATGAGTATTGTCATGTTGGTGTAAAAATTCAGCGTTTATAGACAAAATTGTAAGTCAAACTTGCTTGCTTCAATTAGCTTACGGATAACTTTCCGTATGGCGCCACCACTTTTTCACTAATTTTTACAAAAAGGGATATATCATTGAGGTAAATAAGATACTATATTATTTCATATCGAATGAAAAAGTGGTGGCGCCATACGGAAACTTTTCCAAAGTTTGGTATTTTAGGCATTTCTACAAGGTACAAAAATATGTCATAATGTTGAGGCCATATAAAAATATTTGCCCACCGAAAACGTTTCATCAAACACTATTTCAATTCACAACTCACGATGATCAAATCATGTGACTGAATATTTTGCTGAGCATTCTGGAAAAAAAATACAGGCTTAAAGAAGCCATGTGCCTTATATCATTTTCTAATTTTTTTTGAGAATTTTATTTTGTAACCCTCATATCAATACTATTATTAATATTAAAATTTAAACATCAGCTTGTTGATTCAATTATCACTGTTTATTTATACGCTTTATTATAAATATTAAGAAAAAAAATTAATTTTTTTTTAATAAAAATCAGATTTCGAAGCCAGTAATTATTCACACTTTTTATATTTTTTATATTTTTTTATTTTTTGCAAGTTTCCATGGTAATTTAAAAAATTTATTATGAAAAAATATTTTGAATAAAATGAAGGCAACTGCTGGCTATACAGTCATACACAGAGTCTCAAAGAACACTTGTAGTCACTGCAGATGTTTCTTCCATGTATGGCTTCACCGGGAAACCATACTTTCTTGTTTGCCGTGAAAACTGGAAAAACTCAAAACAAATGGGGCCAGTTGAAGTCATCGAAGATCGGTGTGTGGTTTGAACATTTCAATGTTCATCAAGTTTTAATACATGTTTGCATACTTAATATTAACAAATGAAGATAATTAGGGCATCGGTTGATATATGGCATCATTATTTTTTTTCCAATTCAAAGAAAAAGGCATAATAGCGTGAAAACTGGTAAGCAGAGGATACTCCTATCCATTCCTAGAATAGAACTGTGCGGTTTCGTTCCGTGAAGGGAGACGATAGCGGAACGAAACCGCGTAGACGATAGCAGAACTTAACTGCATAGTTCTAGGAGTACTGGGCTAGCTAAATAAGTTAGTTTTTATAGATAATAGTTTTAAAGGTTTTTTGGTTTTAATAGAACATGATGATATAATTATAAAGAAAAAAGACGGCTTTGTTTGGATTTTTAATATTGAATTTAAATACAACTTCTTGTGTAAGCAAATGCTTGCCACACTACCCATCTGTCAAAATAACTTTTTGCTAACAACAAAGCAGTGGGATTGCCAAAGCAGTTACTTAACTTGACCCTGTAGGTGACTGGGGTGGTGTATTCCTTTTTCGGAATTTTGTCATTATTGCCATATTGGTAGTACGACTGATGACTAGGTCTATTATAATAGATGGCATCATTGGCAGTTGAATTGAAGCACTTCGTAATCCACCATATTATGGTAATACATAAAGTTCAAGCCTGTATTTAAGTAGAAGTTTGATTTTGATCAGCCATCTGATCTGACTGACTGAGTCACAAGAAAACAGTGAGAGATTTTTTGTTGTTTGTTTAGCAAGACTGCGGCTAAAAAATGGACATCTCCTGTAGGCCTGTGTGTCGAAGTGGGGCCTATACTCCTTCCTAGATAGAACTGTGGAGAATCGTTCTGCTATTGTCTCCACGTGGAGGGTTAGGGTTAGGGTTAGGGTTAGTGATAGCAGAACGAAACCTCTGTACCTGATGGTCTGTAAATGGTGTTAAGATGAATTGAAATCACAAAGTAACTTTTGACATTTCTTTCAACAGATCAACTTTCAGTGTCAGCCCAAGGAATGATCTAAGTTATTGACCCATCCTCTGTGTAACGTGAGGTGTGCCTGAAACAGTCATCATGGGCAAGCGAACTGTCCAAGATGCCACCATTTCCGATATTCAAAAGAGGAAATTTCCCCTCAAAACATTATGTAAGTTTCCATCCATTTGACTTTGATCATGTGTAGTTGAAATGGAAAGGGTACAAGTTGTTGTCACTTTTGAAATGGTCACAAACTTACATGTGGAAATTGTAAATTACTATTGGACCGTTTCAAGGGGCACCAGGGGCACCAGGGGCATTGACGCAGTTGCCTCCATCAAGTATCAGCCCCGGTGTAGATGTAGACATTTAGTGAATCCGTCTTGAAGTGAGCAATCTGACTACTTTTATTTTAATAGATGGTTTTAAAATAAAATTTTCCTTTATATTCAAACTTTGCTATTTTGGCTAAAGTTAAAACCTTTCTAGCTAGAAGTCTTTTATTAATTTAGTGAGAAATTACCTCTTTCTCAAAAACTACATTACTTAAGAGGGAGTCGTTTCCCACAATGTTTTATACTATTAACAGCTCTCCAATGTTGTAATTACCAAACTTGTACCTTCCCTTTAAGGATGATTTTATCTTTTATGAAAACATCATCAATATTTGAATATTTAGAATTGTTTATTTATTTATTTGTGTATCTAGGTGTATGTAATACACATTTCGTGGTCGGATGGATCCGTCAATGTCATCTACAGACGTTACAGTAAATTCTTTGACTTTCAGGTAAGGAAATATTCCCTTCAATTTTTCTGTTTTTTAAACCAAAATACGATAGCCAGGAGCTGATAACCACAAAGAGCTATGTGTAATCTTAAAGGGTCTGCAGCTGGTTTCACGAAGCGCTAGGATTAATCCTAACTCGAGTTAGGACGGGTCTTAGGATGAGTTCAATGCTTCCTACGTATTTGGATACGGAACTGAACCCGTCCTAAGTCCTAAGATTAGTCCTACGTTAGGAAGAGTTTGGTGAAATCGACAGCTGGGTCTTTTTTGTAGGACACAAAACATTAATTTGCCACAGAGTTACATTAAACTTACACAGTTTGAAGATAATGATGGTAGAAAGCTTCCCTTAAAATATGACTTGCTGAGGTGCTGTAGTTTTTGAGAAATGAGTAAAACACTGTCATATTTGCTGCAGCTTCCAAGGTTGTATCGCAAGCTTTCAGGACAAGTGAAAAAGCTGATAGACTAGTGAAATAAATAGTCCTTTATCATAGTGCAGCCATCTATCTTGAATTTGTCCCAAACTGAGCCGAGGTTGGAAGAACAAAACAGTCTGGTTCCTATTTGCAAAATGATTATTAGCATTCATAACTGTTATTCAATACCAGGAACATGACCAAGATGGAGGCAGCATGGTAAAGGTCTATGGGAAGCTGTAACTGGTCCTTTGGCAAGTCACTAAAACAGCTCAGGGCATACCCTGACCAAACAGTGACGATATTAAGGTCAATAAACTGATCCGCTAGATTACCATTTCAACATTTGAAATATTATGGTTAAATACAAAAATACCATCTGAAAACTCACAAATCAACATTGGTTATTTGAGTTGCTAAAAAAAATAAAAAAAATATGTTCACTAAATCCCTGTCAAATCTGAAATATTTTCACAGAAATGAAACAGTAGTTTGATACAGGTCTGCTATGAAAAACTCAAAATTGATAATTTACATTGCAAACATGCATTACACATGTATTTATCTTGATACAGTTTATAATCCAGAACATCGATCTGTGCGTTTAAAAACCATTGTTTATAACTGGGTTACTGCTTAGGCTTTGTTTGCTCATTTGAAGCCCTGTACCAAGGGGGCATGCTTTAAAAATACCCGGTGGCCCATAAGCCAGAGCAGAGCTGAAGATGTGGTTTCAAAAAAAGGAGGGTTAACCTTTAATTATCAAGAGATGTTTACTTACTGGTTAATTATTACTCTCTCATTTTGTTTTGTAATCGATTGCAAGAATTCTTAGGCCTGAAGCTTCTTTTTGAAAGGGCAAAGGGATCCTCAGGCCTCATTTGGACCTTGGTAAAGGGCACAGCGTGTATGAGGAAATTGTCAATTTCTATTAAAACATTTCAAGGGGCATAAGGGCAGTGACCAGGGGTAATGGGCCATATTTTTGACCGCGTGAGGGCGCTCTCAATCACTTCCGGGGGTATATTCATTCATACGCAAAACAGTTTTTAAAGATTGGAACACATTATAACCACAGACATCTAATCCATCACAGACAATAAGACTTTTAAAGGAGCCGTTATAATCCACCTCTAAAGCAAATTGAAACTACGGCGCAACAAAAGTGACAGAACGCCTATTAATTTGTGCAGGGCGATTCGCGTGTACCCCCGGAAGTGATCAAAATACTATTTATAGCGCCCTCGCGCGGTCAAAAATAAGGGGCATTGAGACAACGCTGCCATCGTGAAGTGTCATGCCTGACATCCCTTAGAGTTATTGAGGTTGTCAGATAATTTTTTTTACACACCTAAATTCAGAACTACATTGTATAATTTTAAACCCAAAATTCTAAGCGTGAATATCTCATTGCCAACAATTTTAAACCTGATTTGTGCTTATAATATTTCTCTGGATAGGAAATTCTTAATTTTGTTTAGTAAACCTGTATTCACATGACCTGTAGCTGGTCAATTAAAACACAAGATTGTGTAAAAATGACAATTGATTTTGGTTTGAACAATGACAATTTTACAGAACTAACGACCTCTGGTTTAACGTGCCAGCACTCTACTGACTGGGCTATATGTTGGGGGTCTCCCTATTTTGTCAATATCTTTGTTCGGGGGCTGCCAGTCAGAAGCCATACTTGGAGAAAGAACTTTCTTCCTCCACGAGGCATACAACTTGTCGCCAAAACTTACCCAGTCATTTCTCTTGTGGCTTATTCTGAAACAAAATATTGATTTGGTAAATGATCTTTGTTATTCTAAAGGTGAAGCTGCTGAGTTTATTTCCCGAGGAAGCCGGAGCTAAAAATCCGACCCAACGAATGATTCCGTTCCTTCCCGGTAGGTTGCATCTTCATCAATTTTCTCATAGTGCCATTATTTGCTTATTGTACTGTTTCTTGTAAAACGCTGTGGTCCCGTGTAAAAGCGCTCTACAACTGCCTGTTATTATTAATATCAAAATAACGACACACTTTCATGAAATTTGTAAACTTGTACATCGGACGAGAACTCTAACACTACTTTTTGCATACACCTTCTGGGGTTGATAGTGGTAATAATTTATATAACAATAATAATTTAATTTAATTTATATTGCACTCTCTTCAGGACCAGCCTTTTCGAGGGTGCATAACAGTAAAAATGCTATAATCAAATTACCCAGAAACAGTTTAAGAAAAAGGTGGTGTGTCTTCCGCGTTTATGCGTCTGTCTGATGCAAACTATAAACTCTGGCGTTTTCCAACTAATAAGGATTGCTTCAAAACGAAAGAAATCCGATGAGACAAAGAAACAAAACAAAACAACATTGGCATGATTGGCAACGAAAACCAAAACACCCACATACTTCCCTTGTTTCACGTATTGGTATTTTGCCGGTACCTGTGCATTGTAACATAACTTATTTCCTTGTCCATATAATGTGTGTTGTTTATATACTTCCTGTTAGCATGAACCATGCAACTATTGTTGTCATGCTGGAAGTGCAAACACTGTTTGTCTGATACTACTGATCCTGAAGTGGTGTCTATAAGAAGTTCACATTGATGCAAGCATTTGGATATTTTAAAGGAAACTGAATTGTATTTAAAAACTTATTAAAAAGTGAATGGTTTGGGTGTAGGTTTTCTTCTTTCATGCTTTATTATTATTAAGTGAAATTGTATCTAAATCTGTGGTAAAGGTAAGGATTGGTAATGATAAAATCGCTGTATTTTTTTTAAGTTTAGTCTGAGAGCTTAGTGGAACAATTTTTTCTGTAAAGTATGTTCCTTTGGAATGAAGCAATATTCTAGAAAACAATAAGTAATTCACAAGGGCATTACATAAAGGCCCACATCAGGCCTGTATGCTTCGTAATCGTTTTTGAAAGGGCAAGGCGGCACGGGCATTTTTTTTTTGGTAAAGGGCACCCTATGAGGAAATTGTAAATTTCTACTGGAGCATTTCAAGGGTACCAAGGCAATGGCAAGGGGCAAAGGAGGCAATCGCCTTCGTTGACTCCGTGTAGTGTCAGACCTGCCACATGCTTGTAATATATATTTTGTTTAACTACTATCTCCTAATTCTCACACAGATGAAGACCAAATCTTTAGAGGTTTCTTATTTCATGTAAATGGTTGATTACACAAAACTTGAACACTGTCTGTGACTGTGTTATAAAGCTCTACTAATCATATAGGCATATTACCTTGATTTGAATTTATTTGTCAAGAGGAATTTTTTGTTTTGTTCTAATAAATAATTAAAAAGGACCCTTCCTCCCTTAACAAAAATCATTATACAACAAAGAAAAATAATTTTTTTTAATGTTTGTTTGGTTTTCGAAGTTTGAAGAACTCTCCTGCTTCTGATCAATTGACACAAAGTAGAATAGGAATTGAGAAACTACCAAATTCTGAAACTTTTCATCTTTTTGAGTTTATTTTTTTTACAGGAAACAATTCCTTCAATGTAAACAAGGTATAAATAACATCCATCTTTATCTTTGTTTGCGGCAGGTAAAAAGTTGTTTGGGCGGAGCCACACGAGAGAAGTTGCAAACGGGCGGATGAAACAACTCAATGAATACTGCAAAGTACGTGCACCGTTTCAGTTTCTGTTGATTCAATTAGACCTAGGAAGAAACTATAAATAAGGGAATCAATGTGTGGTTAAGAGGTTTTCAACTAGTGGTTTAAACCCAACTAGGCCTGGCTCTTGATAATTTTACCGAGACAAAGTCTAGGTAAATTATCAAGAACCAGGCCTCGGCGGGTTTAAACCACTAGTGAAAAGAGATTCAACACATATTGATTCCCATTCATAAATACCTTTTTGGTCAAAAATCATCAACACTTTTTGGTCAAAAGGTAAAATAAATGCAAAAATTATAATTGTTCATGATTTCTCTCAGCACAACACTCCCCAGCTATGAAATGGTAAGGCCCTCAAGTAAACAACTCCTTATAAGGGAATTCTGTGCGCGTCGCGCGTATCGCGTGATGTGGCACAACTGTCCCGGCCGTTGCTCTCGACCAATAGGAATGTCGAAACTGTCTTATAAGCACAGGTGCAAGCTCGTGTGTCACGCCCATGTTTCAACACTTTTTACTGGTCATAAACAAAGGTTTATACACACCCACGTGATGCGCTCTCCACCAATAGGAATAGCGAAACTGTCTGAGGTATTTATGAACAAATAGTAAACTTGCTGGTAAAACCATGTGTAAATCTCTTTTAGCACTTTTAGTGGGAGTCTTGGCTCTGAAAAGAACCGGTGTGGTATCCCGGCTAAAAAGAGACCACACCCGCTCTTTTCAGAGCCAACACTCCCTCGAAATCTAGGAATAAGGACACATTATGAAAGTGTGCCGGGGTGACCTCGGGTAAAGAAAGTCCCAAAGGTCGATTTCACAAATAGTTAGGACTCGTCTTATCTCGAGTTAGGACAAGTAGCTCGTCCTAACTTAGGATTAATCTTAAGGTCTGCATGCTACAGTGCAGGTTGGGACTCGTCCTAATTCCTAAGATTAGTCTTAAGTTAGGATGAGTTTTGTGAAGTCGACGGCTGGCCTCCCCAGGCCTGTTTTCCCTGGAGATAAGAAATATAATTTGAAAAGCGCGTTTTCAGAAAACCTTACAAATAAGTTTTTAAAGATTAATTTGAAATGGCACTATGTTGAACCTCCAGCTGTTGGTGAGACTCCCTACCAAGATATCCGAATGTGATGAAGTGATACAATTTATGACGCCAACCGCAGAGGACATCAACCCACCGAAAGAGGACGGGTCAGTTAAATTTATCTCTTTCTTGAGTCCATTAAGGCCGAGTCACACTGCAGCGATAACGAAAACGACATGGATAACGATGCAAAGAGAATGCATTTTATCGGTTGAATTGCTTCTAGAATACGCCCACGCTTAATCACCCATTCGAGGGCATGCATTTTTAACATTATCGTTTTCGTTCTCGTTATCGAGGCCTGATTCAACGGGCCTTTAGATTGTCCACCATCCTGTGGTGGTCTAAGAAATGAAGTCCCTCAAAACTTCCCTGTCCAGAGCTGTTGACATTATATCATGCATGCTACATGTATATATAGGATTTGAGGCATTGCATGGTGAGGTATCAATGTATATTGATTTGCAGTAACACCATGTGTGTATCAACTTGCCAGGTAGAGTTGTTCTTAGAGAACTGTCTTGCTTTATTCTACTGCCGTGGAGTAGATAATCGGAGGTTCGGGAGACTCCTCAGTTCTGAAAAGAACTGTCCTGCTCCTGACGATGACTAGAGCAAGCTAGTCGAAACGTTGAGACCAATTTCAGAACTGACTCCGCGGCAGTACAGTTAATTACGATCCTATAAGCTAAAGTAGTAGTCCAGTCTAATTTCTATACCATCCGCCCTGGTAATAGTTAAAAAGCAGGACAGTTCTTTTCAGAACTGAGAAGTCTCCCGAACCTCGGATTATCTACTCCACGGCAGTAGAATAAAGCAAGACAGTTCCCTAAGAACAACTCTACATGTACATGTACCTGGCAAGTAGATACACACATGGTGTTACCGCAAACCAAATATACATGCTACATGTACTTGTTTTAAGTGTCATCTAGGCCACCACTTCATTATTTATTTAGACTGCTTTGGGTCTTCTATACCCTCAGTCCCCTAGGCTCCCACACCCTCACTATCCCCTGTGCTTGATCCTACTGACACAGTTCAGTGAGCACACACCCCCCACACACCACCCAAGGCTCCAGAGCAGGTTTCACCACGCATCACCGAGCTTCATTTCCCGCCTCTATTTCCCGCCCTCATGCATCACCAAGCTAATCCACCTCCACAGTACTTAAGCAGCATGCAGCATCAGAGTCCAGCTTTCTCCAGAAGACGATCAGAGCATACTGATCGACACGTCGAATTGAAACCCATGGTTCTTTTCAGAACCACCCCAACTCATTAGAGATAGTCATTACATGGTGTTACCGCAAACCTTTCTATATTGTACAAGTATAATCAGTCCAATTGGCCTTTGGTCTTCCTTTTCCAGCGCCACCAGCTTTGTGTCCTTCCATGCACTGCTTTTAAAGATGTCATGATGTATAAAGAAGCCCACAATAAGCAAGTTCTTAAAACTGATTCCCTGTACATGAGGTGGCCATATTGAATGACTGGACCAATGACAAGTTCCTCAGAAGGTTTAAACAAATAATAACAACCACTCATTTTCTCTCCTTTTTGGCAGTGGTCAGAAGAAATTCGGAAACGGTGAGTGGACTTTGCTGTCTGTTAACAACATCTTTCTTAAGGTCTTTACCAATTTTTGTATGTTTTTTAAATTTTTTTTATTAAAAAAAAACCCTCAATGGATTTTTCTTGCGTTGGTGAAATTAAACAATTCATTGTGTATACCATAGTTCCAATCATAGTTATATTAACAGTTACTTGGTCATTGCTTTCAAATCCTGTAAAAAAATTGTTAGGGTTTGTGGCACTTGGTTAAAATCCAAACAGGATCCAATTTCATTAAGTTGTACTTAACCAGAAAATGGTGCTTAGCAAATTGCTGAGCAAGAAAAAAGTTGGGCACCGGTGGCAATTGTATAAACTATATGGATTGTTGGCTTTAGCTGGTTACCTGTTTCTGCTAAGCAGGATTTTTGTTGTGCTTAGCAAGATTTTGTACTTAGAGGAGGCTCTGGAAATCGGGCCCAGTGGATTCTTCCCCATACTTAATAAAATAGTAATAATACCCATTTCTGCTAAGCAGTTGTTTCAGCTAACCTGTTTCTGCTAAGCAGGGTTTTGTGTATTGACAATGATTGAGCAAGATGTTGTGCTTGCAGGCTTTATGAAATCGGGCCCAGCGGATTCTTCCCCATACTTTATAAAAATAATAACAATGCGCCAAATCTGTCACAAATTGGCACTCCTAAGCAGACTCACCATGTAACTGAGTTTAACTGTTTTAAAATCTTTGTACTACAGAGATTGATATGATCTCGGATCCCATCCAACCAGAGCAGTATGTCGTTATCGCAGATTACAAGAAACAACAGAAGAACGAGGTGGAGCTGCATGCTGGCGACAGCGTTGAAGTCTTTGAGAAGAATGACAATGGTTCGTAAGATCTGTTACGTTAAACTAAGCCTGAAGTAGGATTTTAAACTTTGCATGGTGGATGTATAACTAAGAGAGGTTTGTGGTAATTAAATGTGACTTTCGCTTTTGAGTATAGTGTTGGCATCTGAAAACACACACAGTTGCGCAACAAGGGTGTTTTTTCTTTCATTATTTTCTTGCAACTTTGATGACCAATTAGGTCCAAATTTTCACAGGTTTGTTATTTTAAAGGAAAATTGTCCAGTGCCTTTAAAATGCAATGATCCAAATTTAACATATTTTCAAAACTATTAGTTGCAGACTTCAACTAGTTTTGATTTCCTTGTCTATTAATTGTCTGAAAATGTAATGTCATTCTTAACTGGTTCTCTGCGCAGGTTGGTGGTTCATTAATTCTAATGACAATCAAGGATGGGCACCAGGGACTTTTCTGTCCAAGGGGGATGGAACTGGTGATGAAGAGGAGTCCATCGCGGGAAGTGGTAAGTCAAAAATGCATATTCATGACCTTAATGTACTAATTTCAATGGTCAGAGTTCTAAGCGTGTCAAATGCATATTCATGAGCTAATGTACTCATTTCATTGGTCAGAGTTCTGTTTCGTGTCAAATGCATATTCATGAGCTAATGTACTCATTTCATTGGTCAGAGTTCTATTTCGTGTTAAATGCATATTCATGAGCTAATGTACTCATTTCATTGGTCAGGGTTCTATTCCATGTGATGAAAAATTCACAAAAAGTGGTTTGCCTTGTCGACGATCACATGTTTTGATTTTACCTGGTGATTTTGAGAGAATGTTAAATAAAACTTAAAAGCTAATAAGGATTTGTATTTTTTATTCATTTAAGGTGTTGTCTGACTATAATTTGTTTATTGGGGATGTCTGCATGATTTTTTTTCACAGAACTTGGGAAAGTCCTCAGTACACATCCGTGTAATGGTAAAAATCAAACTATGTATTCTTCAACCCTGTTTCAAAACTAACATCTCACACACTTTAATGTCTTTGTAGTCTGAGCTCTATACTATAGCTTCACTTTTTCACCTTGGTCGAGGCCGAGCGGTTAAGAGCACGAATTCAACTTTGGGTGTTTCTGATCAGCAGAGTGTGGGTTCGAATCCCCAGCCGTGACATTTGTGTCCTACAGCAAGACACTTAACCATTGGTTCGTCCTCGGATCGGACGTTAAGCTGTTGGTCCCATGTGTTGTGTAACGCATGTAAAAGAACCCAGTGCACTTATTGAAAAGAGAAGGGGTTCGCCCGGTGTTCCTGGTCCGATCGGCAGCAAATTAATGCGCCACAGCACCTTGTAAAGCATGACATGAACTATGTTTCATAATTCAAACGTAGTCCCACAACGGCAGGAAATAATGTATGTCACAGCGCCAGGAGCGTCACTGGGTGACGGACATGTGCGCTATATAAGAAGCCACAACTAACTTGGTTTTAGTCCTAGCTCTATGGGTTCAGGGTGTCGTGGTCGAGTGGATAAGAGCACAGAATTCGAGCCCTGGTGTTTCTGTCAGCAGAGTGTGGGTTCGCGTTCCGGTCGTGAGACAATTCACTATAGTTGCTTCTTTCCACCCAGGGGGTAAATTGGTACCTGTAAGGACAGAGATGGTTCTTGTGATTGATTTAGTTATAGTAGCACAGATTTATTGCACTGGTTGTATTCTCCTCAGGGAGCTGAGATGATTTATGGAATGAATTCAATTGCCCAGTGACCATAAGCCTTTTTGAGATAGGGCGGACACAATGCTACAACACTGTAAGGTTTGGGTAAGTCTGTCTGTGTACACCCAAACCAAACAGTACACTCCTATCATGTCCGCCATGCCTCAAAAAGGCTCACTGGTGATAAAGTGCTTTTAGACGCCCTTCGGGTGTATAACCAATTATTATCATTATTGATTTATCTTTGTTTCTAGATGAGCATTACATCACGAATAACTCCTACAAGGGGCAGCAAGCAGATGAAGTCAGCTTTGAGACAGGAGCTGTCTTGAATGTTGTTCAGAAGTCCCTTGATGGCTGGTGGAAAGTTAGGTATGAGGCAAAACATGTTTCCTGACGATGACTAGAGCAAGTCGAAAATGTTGAGACCAGTAGACCCTTCCCATGAAATATTTTAATTGCAGATAGCGCTTGCGAACTAACATTTTGGTTGGCAAAATGAGGGGAACATTGCGCTGTTTTGTACATGGCTAATAAGTGCGTGATGCAGATTCAAATGTGCATCTGCTTAGTGCACATCTATATTACGTTTGCCAACCAACAAGGTCTGTACACATGCGTGAATGTAATTAGCATATTTCATGGAAAGGGTCCATTGAGAACTCAATCCGCGTTAGTGAAGTTAATATTGATCCTCTATAAGCTAAAGTAGAAGCCCCATTCAGCCGACGTTCCGCCCAGGTTGCGGTTAAAAAGCAGGACGGTTCTTTTCAGAACTGAGAAGTCACCCGGAATCTACAAATCTACTCTGTGGTAGTAAACTAATAGCAAGACAGTTCTCTTAAGAACAAAATTTAGCTGGCAAGTAGACACACACGTGATAAGTTCATGGAGTTTTGGCTGGTTACACGTGATAAGGTCATGGAGTTTGGCTGGTTTTCTTGTTCTACTAAGCAATAAGCCATTATGCTTACTAAAGGCCTTTTCCAATACTCGGCTTGGGTTCTGGCTTGGGCTCCAGCTTTGACTACACACGTGATAAGTTCATGGAGTTTTGGCTGGTTTTCTGGTTCTACTAAGCAATAAGCTATTATGCTTACTAAAGGCCTTTTCCAATACTCGGCTTGGGTTCTGGCTTGGGCTCCAGCTTTGACTACATCATCAATATAGTGAGCAGTGTACATATTAAACAGTGTTTCCAACATCAAACGAAACCCAGAGTCGGAGAACCATCACCTTAGCGAGATTTGTAATTGTGATGTGAACTTCTGTAGTGCTTAGCAATGAAGATCAATTACCTTTGGGTGATTCTGCATCCAGCACAGCTAGCACCCTTGTGGGACAAACTAACATTAGTTTTTCAATAAAATGTGAAACTTTTGATCTCAACACTGGACAAATTTTCGTGCCTGTAAATTTCGACCAGTACTTAAATCTTCATCAGCAGGATGTCCCTGACACGGAAGTATATCCAGCATTCCAGTCTTGTGATCAAAATATGAACATTAAATTGTGTCGAATTACCAACACAGTCGATTTTCATGCTGACAACAGTCATGTAATGGTATTTGTAATTTGATGTGCATATTGTATGTTAACAGTTACCAAGGCAAGACTGGCTGGGTACCGGCTGCATTCCTTCAGCCGTATAACGGACCATCTGATATAACGGCCAATGCACCAACTCAACGCATCGGTAACGTCATGAATGTCTCGGATATCCTCAACAAGCGCAAAGCTGGAGAGACAGGGTTAAAATGTAAGCCTAGAAATCTTTTAGAAAAGAAGGACAAAAAAAATATCTGATTTTTTTTTTTATCTTGTGCATCATGTGTTTTTTAAATTAAATGGATGATTTGTATTGTGAGTTTTCAGTGGCCTTATCATAGGGGGAGGGGCAGGGGAGAGACCCTCCTCCACGCTCAGAACCTTTGTCTCCCCCCCCCCTTAAATTGAGACAGAGATGCACAATTGAATGGTTGAATACATTAAATAGCCCCAACTTTTTTTCTTTGCCCCGACTTGTCCCACCTCAAATAAAAGTGTCTGATTAGGCCAATGTTCATTTCTATAAGTGTTTTGATAGACGAGTGAATTATTCAATAAAACACAGTTGGTATTTTTTGAACTAAAATACCAATTAAGCTCTCTATAAATGTCTAGTTATTATTCTTCTTCTTATTACAGCTGTTGGGACTGAAGCTAAACCCACACCACCGAGACGATGTACAGTCAGGGTAAGTTACTTTAAGACAATTTATTAGAGCAAAAGCCATTCAACCTGTAAATACCATAATGACACCCGAGTGACGATACTATATGGGAAGTAGCGGCAGAGGGACCACCTTAACGGGATGCAATCTTTTAAAGTATAATCCAACTCAATCCTTAAGTGTTAGCTTCTCATGTACTGAACTCTTTAATTTGGACATCACATTTACCAAAGAAGTGGAATGCACATTTAAATGTTCACTTATAAACCCTCTTGTAAACCTAGCCCAAGATAAATAACGACACATTGAAAGAGGAAGGTAAATGTTTTTGTAGAAATAAAAATCATAAAGACTGAAAGGCAGTGTACACTATTGGTAATTACTCAAAATAATTATTAGCATAAAACCTTACTTGGTAATGAGTAATGGGGAGAGGTTGGTAGTATAAAACATTGTAAGAAACAGCTCCCTCTGAAGTGGAGTAGTTTTCGAGAAAGAAGTAATTTTCCACGAATTTGATTTCGAGACCTCAAGTTTAGAATTTGAGGTCCCGAAATCAAGCATCTGAAAGCACACAATTCCGTGTGACAAGGATGTTTTTCTCTTTCATAGTTATCTCGCAACTCCGACGACCAATCGAGCTCAAATTTTCACAGGTTTGTTATTTTAAGCATATGTTGAGATACAGCAAGTGAGAAGACTGGTCTTTGACAAATACCAATAGTGTCCACTGGCTTTAAAATGGTTCTGTATATGAAGACAATCAAACACTCAATATATCATTTTGTTATTGAAATGTACAACATTTTGTTCAGTACTTTCTATTTGTTTGCTTACAATGCAGCCAGTGGGTTCAAATAACGAGGTTTGTAGGTCACTATTCTTTGGTCATTATGTGCTGTGTCTTGTTTTATGTCCGTGGTGGAACACCAATCAATCTCTCAGTAACATTTCAATCATGTCAATTGGTCACAAATCAGATTGATGGGTCTCCCATTGTGGGTTGTCTTCCACACCAAACATTCAGAAAAGAGCAGAGGGCCCAATCTTTAAAAACTGTAAGCAGACATTTTCTGCTTACTGAACAGCATTAGCCGAAATTCTATTCCACCAACTTTGCTAATTTTTAAGCAAGGCGAAAATTGTCTGCTAGCTTGATGGTGTTTCTGTAAGCAGATATGTGATGGAGCAACGATGCAAATCCATCCAAGTCCCAGGCCTGTATGCTTCGTTTTTGGAAGGTCAAAGGCACCAAGGCATTTTTCTTTGGTCAAGGGCACCCTATGTGGAAATTGTTAATTTCTAATGGAGCATTTCAAGGGCACCAAGGCAACAACCAGGGGGCATGGAGGCAATTGCTTTCGATGCTTCCATGAAGTACCAGGCTTAAAATCTTCTCAATCCTTTATGAAATACAATTTGCTTTTATGCAGGTTTTTCTGCTATGCCTGTAAACACCTTTTTGAAATTGGGCCCATGTCACCATGGTGTTTATCAACATCCCACAAATCCTTCACTTTTGTCACTGATTTTTGTGTAGACTGTGCATCTTGGCGCCTTTGCAAGCATGGTTTATTTTGACAATGTAACTGAAGTGCACTGTTTTTATCCCTCTCCATCAAAAACTCATGGTCCTCAGAAGTTTGAATTTGTACATGACTTGCATGACCTTTTGATCCCTTGCATGCCTGGAATTTCATCTTTGAAAGGGCAAGGCCAATTTCATTTTACAAAGGGCACTTCCATCTGAAAATCTGAAAAATGGGTAACCTTTTGAAGGGGCACCAAGGCCAAGACTTGGGCAACAGATTCCTGGCCTGGGTGTAATTCCAGGCCATTTTTGTAATTTTGAGAGTCAATTCTTTAAATTGTTATATTTTTGACTCTCAAAATGGCAGACAGTTCAGGTGTATAGAGCGTTGCAGATCATAAGAGCGGGCAGTTAATGTATGTCACTGACTCAAACAGTTAGTGACTGCACTGAAGTCAAGGGAAGACGCATCATTGGCTAAGAATTGGTCTTCATTCTTTGACTTCAACGATGGCAGACATACTGGGGATCAAATAATTGTGTCAGTGTGTGCATCGTGTGTGTGTAAACATTACAGCCCTCTTGTCAATTCGTTGATGCTTCAAATTTTGTTGACGTGTATTGCGTATCAAGAATAGCAGTAGGACATCCATTTTATGCATCAATCGAAATTTCCCCCATTCTGCATGAAAAACCACATCTCATTTACTTACCAATCAAATCACTGATTTTGTATACAATTTATTTCCCCAGCCTTTAGTTCATACAAAATTCATACTTCAACACCAAACCTGGTTCATTTCCATGTGAGTGCTGAAGTAAATTTTTATGAACTGTAACGGTCATTACATCGATTCATGACATTGTTCAACCTGCGTTTATTGTTTCTAGGGGACAGTGAGGAAGGGTGCAACGAGGAGTAAACGCCCACCTCCTAAGAAGAAAGAATACTACACCGTCGCAGACTTTGCAAGCAGTGCTGGGGATAGCATCAGCTTCCAAAGTGGCGAGAAAGTTCAGGTATGTGAAAAGCCAAAAACCAGTTAATTGCATTTCGACCCTAGCAAAGTCTTTCTATTGCCAAGATGTTCTGACTTGAAACTTAAATAAAAACAAAGTGGCGAGAAAGTTCAGGTACGTATAAGGCAAAAAACAGTTTGTTGCATTTCGAGCTTAGCAAAGAGAGTAAACAAAAGACTCTGCTAGGGTTGAAACGTCGGGCCATTAATAACATTTTTGCATTTATACCATAGGTCCTCGTTGTTGGTAAGTTGTTTGCAAGAGCTAATTCTAATTTTTTGTATGTAAAAAGCAACAGTCGTGATCACAGAAGATAACTGTTGGTGTACCAAGTGGTTCTTGCACCAGAAGCACTTTATTTTCTGCCTTCCTCTTGCACATTTTATTATTATTATTATGATAATAATTATTGTTGTTATTTCATATTTCTGGTAATGAAACTATAGATGCCTCATGAGTGAACTTTCTCGCAAGCATGAGCAGACCTGTAAACAAGGGTGCTTGCTACATGTATGTGAACTACAAACACCGAGTTCTGAAGTTTTTTTTTATCTGATTTAAAATTTGTTGAATAGGTGGTGCAAGAGTCCGACAGTGGTTGGTGGTTAGTGAAGATCGGTGAAGAAGAAGGCTGGGCACCATCCACTTACATAGAAGCTAAACCTGAACCAGAGGCAGAAACCAGACCGATAAGATCCTCCATTCAATCCCTTGATGAAGAAACGGGGGAGTCTAAGCCACCACGCCCCCCTCCCCTCAGAAAAACCAGCGATGCCACACAAGGTCAAAGTTCGGCAAAAGGTCAAAGTTCGCCTAATATGTACAGGCCGGTGCCTACCCCGCCGAGTGATGGTAACCGTAGTGCTTTCAGACCGATATCAAATCATGGCAGACCACTGCCTATTGTCCCGGCAAAGAAACCCCTACCAAATAAAAAAATTACCTCCACACCACAAAACGGGGGAGGTTCTCCAGCATTCCTCACAGCTCAGGCGAATCTGAAACCAGTTAACGGCAATGCCAAGAAAGTCCCTGTAAAGGTTACTCAGCCGAAGAACCAATTACAATCCATGAAGACCCAGGATAGCCAATCAAAGCCGAGCAAGGCCGGGGGTTATATAACAACAGGTGCATATGCAAATGATGATGAAGATGGGTTTAGTTTTGAGGAAGGGGCTAAGGTGGAGGTGATACAGGAGGATGACAGTGGGTGGTGGTTGGTACGAATCGATGATGTAGAGGGTTGGGCGCCGTCCACTTACCTTGAAAAATTGTAATGTATGTAGAGAGTCTGTCACTGTAATTTATATAGAGAAATATCAACAAGTCGTCAATAAAATGATTGTTTAAGTTAAAGGAACACGTTGCCTTGGATCGGTCGAGTTGGTCTTTGAAAAGCGTTCTGTAACCGTTTGTTATACAATGCATATGGGTAGAAAGATGTTGTAAAAGTAGAACACAATGATCTACACAAATATGCCTCGAAATTGTTTTCTTTTTACCTCGACGACTAACACGGTCGGCCATTTATGAGAGTCAATTTTTTGACTCCCATAAATGGCCGACCGTGTTAGTTCGCGACGTAAAAGGCAAACCGTGCCATTTTGAGTGATACTTGTGTGGATCATTATGTTCTACTTTTAAAACATCTTTCTAACCATATGCATTTCATAACAAATGTTTTAAACCGCTTTTTATAGACCAACTCGACCGATCCAAGGCAACGTATTCCTTTAATGTTATGCTGCCAAACATTTGGATGTTTTGCAATTTTCTGAAATTCATAGGTAGAATCTATGCAATCAAACATGATCCTAGTGTAGAGTGTGCACAATTTTCGTTTTATAATTTACCCCACCAACTCGACAATGCAATTGGATATCATGAAACTCTTTATGTGCAAGAAGAACTCCCTTTATATTAACTAAAAACGTTACAGTTTTTGTAGAGAATCCTAAAATATTTGTATCTTTGTGATTGGTGAATATTTTTGTGAGATATCAGAAAGTATGGGGGAGAATGTTGTAGTATTTTTTTAATGTGAGGCCGTGTCCGAAACGACGACTTCGGCTACAGCTACGTCTAGATCAGCGCGTCTACCAGTGTTGAAGAATAGGCAGACGCGCGCGATCTAGCCGTAGCTGTAGCCGAAGTCGCCGTTTCGGACACGGCCTTATCAAATTAAACAAGTAACGGTATGGAGTCCTGACTCCAGAGTATTGTCCTGCAGGAATTTGAAAGTAAATGATAGATTCCCCATAGCATTGGTCAGGTTGGTGCTGGATGGGAATTAGGCTGATTGAAGTTCTAGGGCTAATGGCTGCGGCTTTATTTGAATTTGAATTTGAAAATGAAGTTAATTTTAAATTCGAATTTGAATTTGAATTTGAATTTGAATTCGAATTTTTCAGATTATGGAGACAGTTGCTAGGTTAAATGGTTTGGGGCAAGTATAGAAGGCAAACCAGATGAGCAAATCCTGGTACCTCTGACTGTACACAACTGTATCAATAGTATGAGGAAATCGGATTAAAGGAAAGGTACACGTTGGGTAATTGTCAAAGACCAGTCTTCTCACTTAGTATACCCCAACATAAGCATAAAGTAACAAGCCTGTGAAAAGTTTAAGCTAAATTGCTCATCGAAGTTGTGAGAAAGTGATGAGAGAAAAAAACACCCATGGTGGACGAATTTGTGTGCTTTCAGATAGGAATAAAATACTTCTGGCTTGAAGTCTTTTATTATCTTAGTGAGAAATTACCTCTTTCTCAAAATCTATGCTACTTCAGAGGGAGCCGTTACTCACAATGTTTTATACTATCAACAGCTCTCCAATGCTCGTTAGCAAGCCAGTTTTTAAGTTACTGTTCGTTTTGAGTAATTACCAAACTTGTACCTTCCCTATAAGCAGATACTGAGTTGTGGCTATAAAGTATAGTCATTATTCAAATCTAATTTGCAAAAAGCTTATTTTTTGCCTTTTTCTCTCATCTACATTGACACTTTTGTTTGCCAGTGGAGACCACAGAGTCCCAACTTTACAGTGCCTGACATAATTATAAATGGTGATACAAAGCAATTTTCATTTGTAATTACTATACTTGTATTTTTATAAATCACAATATATATTTTTGTATAACTACTTGGGCTTATAGTTAAATGTATCTGTACAACTTGAAAGATTTATGAAACATTAAATATTTAATTTCGTTTTTTAAAGCAGTTGAAGGTTTAATTGATACATGACTCAGTTGGTGTCAATTTAGAACCTACATATGCACGTCGTCAATTGAGGCAGGCGTCCTTTCGAAAGAGCTCAAAAAGGAGATGGTGTTGATGGCGCCTTGATGAGGTCAATGCATAAGGGTTGTAACTTTGTAGTAAGATTATACATATATTTCTTATACCTAAGTAAAATTATTCTTACTATTATTCATGGTTGATTAAAACACTGCAATAACAGCTATAAATAGCGGCGGCTAAAAGCTGAAATGTACAGTTTACAAAATGAGTCTTTAAAAGTATTACATTTATGACAAGAGAAATAATGATATATCAAATATATAAACACACAGGCAACACATCTGTGACAAGAACACATTCAAAAGAGCACAAAAACGTTTTGATTAGATTAAAAGTCAACCATCGTCGCTCATGATCCAAAAAGCCTCGCCACATATTGATAACGTTAGACTAATGTGGTTTAACCTCTTTAAAGACACGAGACACGTTTGGTAATTGTCAAAGACCAGTCTTCCCACTTGCTGTATCTCAACATATGCATAAAATATCAAACCTGTGAAAATTTGAGCTCAATTGGTCGTCAAAGTTTTGAGATAGTAATGAAAGAAAAAACAATCTTGTCACACGTACGAAGTTGTAAGCGCTGAGATGGTTTATTTCGAGACCTCAAATTCTAAGTCTGAGGTCTCAAAAATCAAATTTGTGGAAAATTACTTCTTTCTCGAAAACTATGTCACTTCAGAGGGAGTCGTTTGGTTTTATGCTAATAATTATTTTGAGTAATTACCAAAAGTGTCCACTGCCTTTAATTTAATTGCCCTGTGCCTCTTAAAATCCTGGGATCAATCCCAGCTCAGTACCCAATAAAGATGTTAAACAGATAGTACTGCTGAGCAAATAATTATGCAAAGTTTACAACACCGAAGATTTTTTTCCTTCAACTTCATTAAAATTTACCTAGTTATTTCCCATTCACAGTGGGCCTATCATTTTATAAAGTAGGATGAGTTTTGGTGAACAAAGGGAAATTTATTTGTTAGATAATTACCAAATAATAAATTTTAGTACAAGCAAATTCCTGTGTAACAAACTTGTCCCTCATCAGCTGAAATTTTATTCCAACAAGTTTATTTGACAAAATGGCAGAAACTTTTTTTAGTTCCCCCAATATCAGTACTTTCGCTTCAATTTTTCTTGACCACATTCACTGCATGGAATTTATGATCACAATAAATATATTATGAATAGCTGAACAACAGATCTGCTGTTTTACTGTGTTTTGTTTGTATGTGTTATAAATCTGCTTAAAGGGAAGGTACACGTTTGGGAATTGTCAAGGACCAGTCTTCTCACTTGGTGTATCCCATCATAAGCATAAAATAACAAGCCTGTGAAAATTTGGGCTCAATCGGTCACCGAAGTTGCGAGAAAATGATGAAAGAAAAAACACCCTTGTCGGACGAATTTGTGTGCTTTCAGATAGGAATTAAAAGACTTTTATTATTTTAGTGAGAAATTACCTCTTTTTACAAAACTACGTTACTTTAGAGGGATCAGTCGTTTCCCACAATGTTTTATACTATCAACAGCTCTCCAATGCTCATTACCAAGTCAGTTTTTAAGTTTAAATTTGTTTTGAGTAATTACCAAACGTGTACCTTCCCTTTAAAGCATGGGCAACATTGTTAACAACCATCAACAAAAGTATTGGGACTTTATATGACCGAATAAAATAAAAGTTGAAGCCATTAAACTTTTTCTTTTCAATGTTTTTACAAACAGAGAAATCTAAAACTCGTTTCAGGCAAAAAAAAAAGTTTTCTGACCATCGTGATATTTGATATTATGTTTCAACCGCTTAATCTTAGCCAATTAATGTTGTGCATAACTTTTAGAATTACAATATATTTTGGTAGTTTTAAAAAATTCTCATTAATTTATAAAATTGATAGTTTTCAAAGGGCATGGAACTTACCATACAAAAAAACTCAGCAAAAAATGAATAGGTGAAAAGTAAAGAAATTAGAAGAAGTTGTACTTTTATTTTTGTACATTTTTAGCTGCTTATTTATTTGCCCCCCACTGCTTTTGGACCAGCACGCCCACCCCCACGGTCCCGAGCTCGAGCAGAAACAAATGAGATCGAGGTACTTCTCGAAGCCTTGTGTGTGGGGAGGAGGATGACAGTGTTGATGAATTTAAAGATGGCGGCCTCCGTGTGATCCGCGTGCGTTCACAACGTGGTACTTCTTCAAATCAGTTTCTACAAAGTTTACACCCAGGTTTTTGAGGTAAAACATGATTAAAATAATTGATTACATACTACAGATTGGGATATTGTTTTTTCCCTTTAATTGGAGAGTTTGTTCAGATTCCAGGCAAATTAGATTAGAATTATATGCGGCGAACTGTGTTGTGTTGAAATCGGGTCGCACTACTACTTACTAGCTACAGTACTCACGACAACAATTTTTAAATGCATTTTAACAGAATATTTGAACATAAGTCAACCATTAAATATATGCAAAAGAGCCATTAGCACACAAATCATTTTCAAACTGTTGAAAAAATTGTATTTTTAATTGTAAAAAAGGTGTTTTTTTACCCAAATTTAGTAACCAAAGGTTATATCCGCCATGTTGTCTTTCGACGCACTTGGACGATTCTATTATACGGCAGGGGTGATACAATATGCAAGATGATTATTTACTTTTTTGAAATGTATTTCATGGAGTTTAAAACAATATTATATTTAAGTTTCCCCTAACTTCGAATTCCAGAGTGGCGGCTTAGTTACTTACAAGAAAGAAAAAAGGGTCCTACTAAAAGCCGACAACTCGCCGACAACGCCGACAACAAGTCCAGAGCGCCGACAACTCGCCGCCAACAAGTTTTAATTACCTCGAAAATTGCCAATATACCATAGATGTATACTATATTAGAACTATGTGTTCTGTAATATAAACATAAATTTAATGGACAAACTTCACGAAAAGTGTGAATTTTTAACCAGAAAAAAAACTGAACGTTCACGGAAAACGGTCAGATGCCATCTTGGCTTAAAATCGTGTTCGGACCAGTCCATTATGATGCGGGTGAGTCAGACTTAGCAATAGAGGGCGGGCGTCATGCACTGTGCACACTGCAGTGAAGGTCTTCACATGAAGCCCGCCCTCTGTTGTTGACAAGTGCTAAATCTACCCGTATCATAATGGTCTGGTCCAAACACGGTTTTTAAGCCAAGATGGCGTCCGACCGCTTTTCGTGCAAGTGAAGTTTTTTTCTGGTTAAAAATTCACACTTTTTGTGAAGTTTTTCCATTAACTTTATGTTTATATTACAGAACACATATAGTTCTAATACATCTATGGTTTATTGGCCATTTTTGAGGTAATTAAAACTTGTTGGCGGCGAGTTGTCGGCGCTCTGGACTTGTTGTCGGCGTTGTCGGCGAGTTATCGGCTTTTAGTAGGACCGAGAAAAAATCAGCAGCTAAAACCAAAATGAAAAAATAAAACTCGCCCCTCAGAAATTACCTCGCCCCCTGCGGTGTAATAGAATCTTCCAAGTACGTCAAAAGACAACATGGCGGATATTTCCGTTTGTTACTAAATTCGGGTTAAAAAAACACCTTTTTTACAGTTAAAAAAATACAATTTTTCAACAGTTTGAAAGTGATTTAGATGCATACACGTATGACTCTTGCGCACATATTTAACTGTTGAATTTCCTTCAAATGCTCTGTTAAAGTGTATTTAAAAATTGTTGTTGTGAGTTGTCGTGAGGGGTCGTGAGTGTTGGTATTAAGTGCGACCGCTATCGCAACTATAATTGATGAGGCATTGATGGCGATTTGAGGAAAGTTGTTCCAGCTGTTTATGCTCCGCACTGAAAATGACATCTGCCTCGTCTTAGATTTGCAGTGGGGCTTCCTTATTTTGAGCCTGTGTCCCCTTGTTCTGGATTCTTCAATGATTTTAAACATGTCATTCTTCTCTATAGCCTCAAATCCATGCATAATTTTGTATATTTGAAGAAGATCAGCCCCCTGTTTGCCAATGCCTTACTGTAATTTAATTTAATATTTTAAAATCATTTTCTAGTTTCACAATGGAAGAGGAAGACTTCCCTCGTGGCCGAGGCAACCAGAAGAAAGTGACATTCCTGGAAACGAAATCCATCAAAAGAAAACATGAAGATGCTTTGTTCAAGGTAAAACGCATTGATCATCTTTTTGGAATTGCGCTATATAAGAGCTGGTTTTATTATTATTATTTAAGGAACACCAACAGGAATTTAGTGAGAAACAAATACAAGAGTTCCGTTATGATTCATGCACAAGTCTTTATTTCTTTTTTTATATATTGTTATAAACCACAAAGGAAACTGACTGGGTAAATGATTGAATAATTTGTGGTTGAACAAAGACAATTTTACCAAAGCAGGATTTGAACCAGCAACCTCCAGTTTAACAAGCTTTTTTTATTACAAAGTCAATAATTTTGTTTGACAAAATTGTAATGAATTTGTATGTGCCCTGTTATCTGCTCTTTTTAAAAGTCTCAGTTATTGTACGTAATACTTAGGCCGAGTAAAAAAAACATGTTTCACGTCCGGGTTTTTCAAAAAAAGGAGGAAGAGGGGCTTTTTATTTTTTATTTCAAGATGGCCGCCATTCTTTGTTAAAATGTCAAATATCCGTTTTTTTTTTCTACTGCTGAAATACACAAAACATAAATGAAATAATTTAGTCGAGGCATTCAGACAAGACATTCAGATTGTTTTTGCTGAGATCATTTAATATAACCCTATTTAAAAAAAAATGTGCATAAAAAAATAAAATAAAAAATAAAATAAAAAAGGAGGCGGCCTGTAAAAAGGAAGTGGGCGGGGACGCGAAACATGTTTTTGTTTTTACTTGACCTTATTGATTTAGTTTGGCTCATCCTACATGTAATTATGGCTTGAGAATTAAACTTGAGGATCACTTCAAGGAATACATTGCCAAAACCACGCAATTTCGAGGCATAATTGTGTAGATCATTGTATTCTACTTTTACGACATCTTTCTACCCATATGCATTTTACAACAAACGGTTACAGAATGCTTTTCATAGACCAACTCAACCGACCCAAGGAAATGTGTTCTTTTAAGATCACTGACATGGCCAGACTTAAACTGGGCTGATCATTATGTGCGTATACAAAATAAATTATCTCAGACTTTGTATAAAATAAAAACATTAACGGAAAAGTCTGAGATGCCACAGTTGACAATGCTAGACAAAACCTGAGACTATTAGAACTCACTCCACAATAGTAAAGTTAATAACAAGAAGTTCCATGATCCACTATGAGCTAAAGTATAGTAGTCCCGCCTGATTGTCTACCTTCCACCCAGATAGAAGTTAAAAAGCAGGACAGTATTTTTTCAGGACTGAGAAGTCTCCCGAAAAATCTACTCCGTTGAGTAGAAGACAAGTTCTCAAAAGAACATGATCTACCTGGCAAGTAGATACACACACGGTGTTACCGCAAAGCAAATATATACTGACAATACATTACCTCACCAAGCGATTTCCTCAAACCCTTACTTTCATTTACAAATTGTTAATCTTAAGGATGACAGTGAGACAAGCAACTTGGAAAAGAGGAGGCGTGAGTCGAAGGTGACTATCATTGAAGAGGACAAGGATGATGATGAAGATGAATCACCACTCAAGATGTTCGAGTATGATGAGGGTGATGAGAATATTGAAGAAGGAGCAGAGGGAGTAATTGAAGATGGTCTTCTGAGCACATCGGAAATAGTTCCAAAGTTCTCCAAACTCAGAAGAACGGTTTGTTACTTTAATTTTATTTAGACAGTACTTTCATACAAAAGACTCTAAAATCCTACAATATATAAAGCTTTAAAGACACTGGACACTATTAGTAATTCTCAAAGATCAGTCTTCTCACTTAGTGTATCTCAACATATGCATAATAACAATAATAATAATAATAATAAAATAACAAACCTGTGAAAACTTGAGCTCAATCGGTCGTAGAGGTTGCGGGATAATAATGAAAGAAAAAACGCCTTAGTCGCACAAGTTGTGTGCTTTCAGATGGTTGATTTCGAGACCTCAAATTCTAAATCTGAGGTCTCAAAGTCAAATTCGTAGAAAATTACTTCTTTCTCGAAAAACTACGTCACTTCAGAGGGAGCCATTTCTCACAATGTTGGATACCATCAACGGCTCCCCATTACGCGTTACCAAGTAATGCTAATAATTATTTTGAGTAATTACCAATAGTGTCCACTGCCTTTAAAGGTCATGAGTGAATTTTGTTTTGAGCCCATCAAAAAACAGTACACAAGAGCATAAGCAGAGCAAGGGTATGGGGCTGTATTTACGCTGGTATTACATGAAGGTAAAAATGATAAACATTCCTCTGCGTTGTGCCATCGGGAAAAGTGGTATAACAAAAACAATTGTTTGCATGCTGTGACGGGGTCTATGGGTTTTGTACACTCTCTTGGCCATTTGGCCTCTCGTGTGTACAAAATACCATGGACCACGTCACAGCGTGCAACATGGTATAGTGTAATCAGAAGTATGGGCTTCTGGCAAAAAAGCTGACAGACAAGTGAAACAATGTGTAACTGGAAACTCTTAAAGCATACAGCCGTCGATTTCACCAGCCGTCGATTTTCCTAACTTAGGATTAATCTTAGGACTTAGGACGAGTTCACTTCTGTTTCTGAAGACGTTAGGACGCATTGAACTTATCTTAAGTTCGGACAGGTTACTTGTCCTAACTCCAAATAGGATTAATCCTAGCGTTTTGTGAAACCGGACACTGGTCACTTACAAAAGGAAACGCAAACCCTGAATGAATTAATCAAGTGTTTGCTTCTTATTTGCAGACGATATCCGAAGGTTTGTTGGTGCTGGGAGCAATTAAAGAGCTGCATGAATATGAGATAGTGGTGAATCTACCTAGTATGATGACGGGGTACGTTCAGATCACTGATATCTCAGCGTCTTATACCAAACTACTGGAGAAACTCGGAGATGCTCAGATGGAGAGAATGGATGAGGTTCAGGTAAAAACAAAAATTATTTTCAGTAAAATTTTGTGTTAATGTAATGCAGATTACCGAGGGTGTTGTGGCCGAGCGGATAAGAGCACCGAACTCGAGCTCTGGTGCTGCTGTTGAGGAGAGTGTGGGTTTGAATCCCGGTCGAAACACTTGTGTCCTGGAGCAAGACACTAAACTATAATTGCTTCTCTTCCACCCAGGGGTGAATGGGTACCTGTGAGGGCAGAGATGGTTCTTGTAATCGACTTAGCCGAGTAGCGCATTATGTTGCACAGACTGTATACTCCCAAAGGAGCTGAGATGGTTTAAGGAATGATTTAAGGCCCAGTGACCAGGGGTAATAACGTTGTTAGCGCTTTTCGCTTGGTCGGTCTCTGAGCATTTTGCATCCTTTGGAAAAAAAGCTTTATCAATGTTATGTATTTGGTTTGCGGTAACACCATGTGTGTATCTACATGCCAGATAGAGTTTGTTCTTTAGAGAACTGTCTCTCTTTATTCTACTACTGCGGAATATATTTATCGGATGTTCGGGAGACTTCTCAGTTCTGAAAAGAACTGTCCTATTTTTTAACTACTACCCGGGCGAATGGTAGTTGTAGTCCCAGCCAATTTTCTATACCTTCCTCTCAGGTAGTAGTTAAAAAGCAGGACAGTTCTTTTCAAAACTGAGAAGTCTCCCGAACATCCGATAAATCTACGCCGCGGTAGTAGAATAGAGACAGACAGTTCTCTAAACACAAACAAACAAACTCTACCTGGCATGTAGATACACACATGGTGTTACCACAAACCAAATATATATTTATAAATGTTGTTTTTATTATTATTGTGATAATAAAAAGTATTGTTGTTTTGTTCTCACCCTCCAGGGAATACCAAATCTGCAGGATCTTTATTCCATTGGCGAGCTTGTCCTGTGTAAGGTCAAATCGGCAGGGACAACCAAGTCTGGACGTCAGCACATACAATTAACCCTTGACCCACAGGCTATTAATTCTCAACTCAGTCCCAGCATGCTCCAGAGTGGAATGGTAAGAGCTTTCATAATTCTGGATTCAAATATAAAAAAAAAAAAAAACCAAAACCCAGTTTTGTATCTTAAAAGTAAATTTACCAGTTGCATGGAATGATTTCACTTGCCAATTTTGGCTCAGTGACTCATTTGTTTTCCCTTTTTTTAATTTTTTTTTTACAGTCAATGATGTAATGATGAACTTACCTTGACCTTTTCCTTAATCATAGACCTACTTGAATAAAATGGTAAATGGTATAGATGCATTGATTATTAAAGATACTGGACACCTCTGGTAATTGTCAAAGACCAGCCGTCTCACTAGGTGTATCTCAACATATGAATAAAATAACAAACCTGTGAAAATTTTAGCTCAAAACAACCTTGTCACACGAAGTTGTGTGCTTTCAGATGCTTGATTTTGAGACCTCAGGGGTCTCAAAATCAAATTCATGGAAAATTACTTCTTACCCGAAAACTTTGGTAATTCAGGGAGTCGTTTCTCACAATGTTTTATACTATCAACAGCTCCCCATTACTCGTTACCAAGTAAGATTGTATGCTAATAATTATTTTGAGTAACTACCAATAGTGTCCACTGCCTTCATGATTATAGTTTCATTTCGCAGACTGGCATAACTTATGGAATGATATTCAATCGTTGAATGGTAGGAGCGTTGAAGTATATCTACGAATGAACCATGCATTACAGTTAGTAATATTTCAAGTTTTATAAAGCACTTTAAACTATCCTGTGTATAGCATTAAGTCTCACTTTTGTTTTGTTTGTCGCCTTTTGTATTTTTCAGACTGTTGTTGGAAGCATATCCAGCAAAGAAGACCACGGTTATGTAATAGAGACCGGTGTAGCTGGCGTTCATGGCTTCCTTAACAACAGCGATGCAGAGTGGTACATGAAGAATAGTAAACAAGGTATGACAATCTTGCCTGGATTTCCCAAGACAATCATTTATTTTAAAAGATTGATTTGAAGTCTCCTACAATGACTAGAGCAGGCTAGTCAAAACATTGAGACAAAATTAAGAACTCACTCTGAATCAGTTAAGATAATAAGGAGAAGTTCCCTCGATCCACTAAAGCAAAAGTAGTAATAGTAATAATAATAATAATAATAATAATAATAATAATAATAATAATAATAATAATAATAATAATAATAATAATAATAATAATAATAATAATAATAATAATAATCGAGAAGTACCAGGACCTGGCCAGGGAACTTCGTAAGATTTGGCAGGTAAAGGTAAAAGTAGTCCCCGTGGTGGTTGGAGCACTTGGCACCATTCCCAAAGCACTGGGGAAACATCTAGATGAAATAGGGACAAATGTGAGGGTAGATCTATTACAGAAGGCAGCGCTTTTGGGAACAGCGAGGATCCTGAGAAAGACCCTTGAGATCTAAGGCTACGGGACGTAGCCCGGCTCGAGGAGTTACCGGCACAAAGGAAAATGAGATCTTTCTTTTGCATGCTGTGATAAAATGAAATAATAATAATAATAATAATAATAATAATAATAATAATAATAATAATAATAATATTAATAATAATAATAATAATAATAATAATAATAATAATAATAATAATAATAATAATAATAATAATAATAATAATAATAATAATAATAATAATATTCGGTTTTTATATAGCGCTTTATACACCATGTCTTAAAGCGCTTCCAACATTAGTACCCTGATCAATGGGCCTTTTCATTCCTTAAACCATCTCAGCTCCCTGGGGAGTATACAGCCAATGCTGCCAAATATGTAGCGCACTAAGCTAAATCAATTACAAGAACCATCTCTGCCCTCACAGGTGGAGAGAAGCAGTTGTAGTAAAGTGTCTTGCTCAGGGACACAAGTGTCACGACCGGGATTCGATCGGGATTCGAACTCACATAACCAACACAAACACTAGAGTTTGAGTTCGGTGCTCTTATCCGCTCGGCCACGACACCCAACGTCAAGGCCAAACTGCAAACCGAGTATACATTGATTTGAATTCATTCATACATTCAAGAGTTTGTCATTTTGAAGGCATAATACATGATTTGTAGAGCTGACAAAATAGTCGCAGACAGTGTTCACGTTTGTTGTGATCAACCATATACATAAACAACAAAAGACCTGTGAACATTTGTGCTCAATCCGTTTTGTGTGCCGAGAGAAAATAGTGAAAAACCATTAATTTAATATGTAAACACATTGTTCTTAATTTTGGTTTAATACATGTTTGTAAAAACCAAATTCAGCTGTTGCTTTTTTATACATTTTTCAGATACAGTTTTTATTATGACTGCATTTCAGAGTGAAATATTTCAAAGATTTTTATTTTATTTTCTAGTTTTAACTTCATAGTCGGTATGCCATTTAGACTAAAACTAAACAAGGATAACAAATCTCTAAGATACTTGGCACTCATTGGAAATGGTGCTGATACCCCTGCTGTCAAATGGCATCCAAGAGTTTCCAATTTAATTGTTGGACAATAATTCCCTTTTTAACCTGTTTTTGAACCATTTTTATCCCTTTGCTTTTCGAGTATGATATTTTTGTATTACTATTGTAATATTCATTTGAATTACCATAGGAACAATTTTGTTTCCAGAGCAACCGCTGTTTGTCTCCAAGCCAATCAAATGCCAGATAAAGGAAGTGAAGTCCAATGGGAGATCTCTGGTACTCTCCACCAACCCAGCTGCTTTTTCTAGAGCAAAGATCAGGAAGCAAGATAGGGCCCCAAAGCTGCCAGTAAAGCGTCACTTCTCTTCACTGCTACCAGGCGCCATAGTTAACGCTACGGTAACAAAGGTAAGATGTTACCCAATGATCATCATCCCATTTGAACTTCAAAGCTCTGGCTACGACTGTTGCTAAGTGTGATGCTAAGGCAGTCTGACACTTCAAACAGGGAATCAATGTGTGGTGAAGAGGTTTTCAACTAGTGGTTTAAACCCAACGAGGCCTGGTTCTTGATAATTTTACCAAGACGAAGTCGAGGTAAATTACAAAGAACCAGGCCTTGGCAGGTTTGAACCACTAGTTGAAAACCGATTCAACACACTTTGATTCCCATTCACAAATACCTTTTTGGTCAAAAACATCATCACTTTTTGGTCAGAAAGTAAAATAAATGCAAACATTATAATTGTTCAAGGATTGCTTTCAACACAACACCCCTCCAGCTATGAAATGGTAAAGCCCTTCGCCGTAAACAACTCCTGATAAGGGAATGCTGTGTGCGTCGCGCGTATCGCAATAGGAATAGCGAAACTGTGTGAGGTATGTATGAATGTATGATTACGCAGAATTCTAGCCATTGCCTTAGCTCTAGCCAATAATACGGACCTGGCCTTAGTCTTAAACTGCTCTTTAAGACCTTTAGTACACTTATATATATTCCACTATTCAAAGCCAGATTGGATGATATTGAACAGTCACAGAAGAGGAGGGTTGATACATTTATTTTTTTTTTGTATTCATTGATATAGGTTATCGAAGAAAACATCAAGGTCAGCTTCTTGAATTCTTTTACTGGCTGCATCGATCAGTTCCACTTAAAAGACAGCAGTGCCGGTACGAGTTTATACAAAGAGAAACAAATGGTAAGGATCATGACACTGTCTTGAAATAATTACATATGAATGGATGAAACAATATATAAAACCCAAGTAGATCCTTTCAATTTGGACACGTGAAGCTGTTGGTCCCATGCGTTGTGATGCACGTAAAAGATCCAAGTTTACCGCTTAGAGAAAGCATGCGCCATAGCTCCTTCTATTAAACCCTTGTAAGGTGCTACATAATTAGGTCTCCGAATTTCATAACTTCAATAACCTATCTTTCTGGATAAATGTATACAAACTAAAGTGCCTTGAGTACCTTGTTGGTAGCTACCTTTGCTGTCATGGCTGTGTAAGACATCATTATTATTGTTATTATTATTATTATTATTATTATTATTATTATTATTATTATTATTATTATTATTATTATTATTATTATTATTATTATTATTATTATTATTATTATTATTATTATTATTATTATTATTATTATTATTATTATTATTATTATTATTATTATTATTATTATTATTATCCTTGTCATTTGATTGGTGTATTGTTGGTCACATGGCATTCATTAATTATACAAACTACATGGTCTAAGGAAATGTGGTATTACAGGGCACCCAATTGTAGCCTTGTCTTACTTTACGGATGTGAAGCATGGGCAATTAACATCTGGGGCCAATTTCATAGGGCTGCTTAAGCAGAAAATTTGCTTAAGCACGAAAATAGCACACTTATTTTAAACATGTTACTGGCCAAAATGTCATGCCATATACATTGCTTGTGACTGGTATTTAGCTGTTGTTTACTTAGCATAACAATTGAGTGGAGTCTTGGCCGGTAATCTGATTTTACTAAGCAAGGATTTTTTTGCTGAAGCAAAATTTTGTGCTTAAGCAGCTCTATGAAATTGGGCCCTGTTCTAAACAAAACAACTTGATGGTTGCAACACCAGAATGCTACTCCAGGTGTTGGTGCTTGGGAGGGAAATACACATATCAAATTCTGCTCTGTATCTTGGGTTCCACAAAAAGGCTTAGTGCAAAATCTGCGCAAAAAAGGTCGAGTTTGCTGATACATGTACGTGCCAGATATATGACTTCAGTATTATTCACTTTGCGATATCACCATGAGTATAAAACTATATACGTTGATGTGTATATTGGTTCTATGAGAATTTGTTCTTGCTGTTTATTCTACTGTTGCAGGGAAGATTTTAGCATTCGGTAGTATCATTATAAAAGTTATTCATATTCATATTCATGTTCATATCATTATTATAAAAAAGAAAATGCTTGGAAAATCTATTTGGCTTCAACTTGTACATGTATTAGTGCTTTTTCTTTGCCACTCTTCAAGTCCATCATCAACTCGTAATTCAAATGTTTGGCCAGGGTTGGGCGCATCACTCGTTTGCTGCCATCACATCTTCTTGGCAGCACTGCTCCTAGTTATGAGACATTTATTTGCCAAACTGATCCCATTAAATCTATTGTTTGTTTTGTTTCTTTTTTTCATTCATGACTTTTCTTTGTACTCTGGTCCTTTCAGGTGAAAGCGTGTATCATATTCAGTTGTCCAAACAGTAAGTCTCTTGGCCTCAGCTTGATGCTCCAGCACGTTGACCCCGTCAATCAGACGCAATCACAGCTCCAGGATTTAAAGATTGGTGAAATCATCAAGCACTCAACGATCTTAAGAATTGATAAGAGGCTTGGCATGTTAGTTCAGCTACATGAAGAGTCCAGAGGGTTCGTTTATGTGAGTAGTTATTTGATGTTTCGGTGAAAAAAGAAAAGTGGCTTGAGCGGGATATGAACCTGTGACCTGTTGATTACTTTGCAAGCGCTCTACCATCAGAACTTTTTAGCCCATTGTTGGTATTACAATTTTTTGTTGAGAGCGCCAGTTATAAGCCAAACACAGGTATTGTCAAATTACGGAGACAACCAACATTAGGGCTAGATAAACTCAGTGTGTAGACCACCGGTAGTCAATCTAGAGGTCACAGGTCATGCAGGTTCCAATCCCTTTGTGGTATGTTTCCTATGTTCGACCCATGCCCACTTCATTTGAAATGTGCATAGGCAGTTCTCACTGTGGTTTATTGCTTGATATAGAATGTAAAATATAAAAATAAAATATGTAAAATGCATAAAATGTGCAAGAAATTTAGGTGCAGTTGACTTCATTTAAATGTTCATTGTTAAAGGCAGTGGACACTATTGGTAATTACTCAAAATAATTATTGGCATAAAACCTTTCTTGGTGACGAGTAATGGGGAGAGGTTGATGATATAAACCATTGTGAGAAACGGCTCCCTCTGAAGTGCCATAGTTTTCGAGAAAGAAGTAATTTTCCACGAATTTGATTTCAAGACCTCAGATTTAGAACTTGAGGTCTCGAAATCAACCATCTAAACGTACACAACTTCGTGTGACAAGGGTGTTTTTTTTCTTTCATTATTATTTTGCTCGATTATTAAGTTCGATGACCGATTGAGCTCAAATTTTCACAAGTTTGTTATTTTATACATATGTTGAGATACACCAACTGTGAAGGCTAGTCTTTGACAATTACCAATAGTGTCCACTGCCTTTAACCTACTTCCGAGCATTGCGCATATTATTTCCGAGATCAATGGATTTACCCAGTTAGGCCTGGTTCATACTTCCTGCGAAGGTTCATACGTATGTGAGTGCGATACGAATGTTTACGTCACAAATTCACAACGAATCATTCATATCAGTTGAAATGTGCTCAACTCCTGCGTAATATTCGCAGCGAGGGAAGCTTGTGACGTCATAATTCGCTTCCCGTTCGAATTCGCAGGAAGTCTGCTGGAATAGTGTCCCCACAACTCTATTGAGCAAGGAAGGAAGTTTGATTTCAGCAGGCTTCGAACTGATGATACCCTAGCCTACATCCGTATGGACTGTAAAAGGGGAAACCCTGTTTCAGCCCTAGAAATAGGTGGCAACGGCCCCTGGAAAAAGAACTTATTGTAGCCCACACCTTGAAGTGGTCTTCAGGCCTTGTGTGTCTGGCGACGTGCATTAAAAAAAGAAAAGAAAACAAAAGAAAGATAGTTTCCAAAGTTTTATCAGTGCCGGTTCTATGACTAATTGCAGCTCCCACATTTATCGGACAAGAAGGACAAAATTACGACGCAAGGCTTCAAAGTAGGAGGTATCGTGAAAGTCCGGGTACTGGACATCAATTTGATGGACAAGTTGGCATCTGTATCCATGAAGGTATCTATCTTAAAGCAGCCATTCCTCGGCTACTATGACATTCAGCCTGGTGCCAAAGTGGAGGTGAGTTTTTCAATAGATGGAAATTTTCATTGAGGATAACAAATATTATATAACACCCAAGCATATCCTTGCCATTTGATTGGAGGATTGTCCGTCACGTGATAACAAATAAAAGTACCATTGCACGCTGAGTCACTCACCGTGCTTTTTCGTTCCATCCGAAAAGTACCATTGCACGCTGCCAGCGTGCAATGGTACTTTTCGGATGGAACGAAAAAGCTGAGTAAAAACATCACTGCGTGCGCGTGTCTTTGTAACGCAGCAGTGTTACTGCAAGGAATAATATTAGTAAAATTACTAATACTAGCATCTGGATTCTACAATTAAAAATTGTAGGCCTACGCTTTGTTTGTTTTGAAAGTTGTATCTTTCAATCAAAATGACAAAGATCTACTTTGATGTTATATAAAACAAATAATGAATGTTTTTCATTCGTGCAATGGTGCGAATATGTTCATTCGTTGAAAGCTGGAATGTTCCATTCAACTCGGCTCCGCCTCGTTGAATAGAACATTCCATCTTTCAACTCATGAACATATTCGCACCATTGCACTCATAAACATTCATTATGTGTATACTAATAATTGTGGTTTTACCAATTATGTATATATACAGGTACACTGATGTGTTTTAACAGCGTGATAGGACACTGCTCTAGACTTGCAAAGGTTGTGGGTTTTAATCCTACCCCGAGTAATATGCATGTGATTTGTTTTTTTACAGAGCTGGAGTACCGAGTGCATATTGGTAAAACCAAAACTACTCATATTTGTGAGATTTTTTGTTGTTAAACTGGTCCCCTCTTTGTTATTGATTGGTTTTGAATATTAAACTGTAGATGACATATTTTTTAAGTGGTGGGCCAGCGTGTTATTTGTCAGGAATTTTCCTGTTTTTGTCATCATTGAAAAACTTGTTTGTGGTACTTGCAGTGGATTTCTGATTCTCTCAAAATAAGGTTCAGGATTTATGATTGTTTAGACCAAGCAAAGTTGCAGACTATATTGTCAGTTTTTAATTCGGGTTGGGCAACTGATTTTTCAATATTTTGTTTATTTAAAAATTGCTTAAAGCCATTGGACCCTTTCGGTACAGACAAAAATAAAAAGTTCACAGATTTACAAATAATTTACAGGGTTTACAGAAGGTAATGATGAAAGACTTCTCTCGAAATATTAGTCCATGAAATGCTTTACTTTTTGAGAAAACGGTAAAACAATATAAATTCTCGTTAACGAGAATTACGGATTTGTTATAAACACATGTCATGACACGGCGAAACGCGCGAAAACAGGAGTGGGTTTTCTTGTTATTTTCTCCCGACTCCGATGTCCGATTGAGCCTAAATTTCCACAGGATTGTTATTTTATATATAAGTTGTGATACACGAAGTGTGTGACTTGGATAATACTGTTTACCGAATGTGTATAATGGCTTTAAGTGTTTCTTGTTGTTGTTGCTGTTTTTTTGTGTTGGGGGGGGGGATATAACAAGCCAGCAAATAATGATTGTTGTTCGAAGATTGTTTTTATCTTGGTGCACCTTATGACTTTAAAATGTTTATTCGACCGAAAGTAGACGGTTAATTTGTAATTAATTTTACTCCACATTTTTAGATCTTTTCTTGATACATATTTGATCTTTTCCCCGGTTTCAGGGCACGGTGTCAGCTGTCACAGACAAAGGTTTACGGATACAAATCTCTCCTCACGTCGCAGGCTTTGTGCCTAACTTACATATGGCGGATGTGATTATTCATAAACCAAGTAGCAAGTTCCAAATTGATCAGGCTCTGCAACTCAGGGTAACTATCCAATGTTTGTTTTTTGTTTCTTGACATATTTCTTAGAGGCACTGAACACATTTGGTAATTGTCAAAGACCAGTATTCTCACTTGGTGTATCCCAACATATGCATCAAGTAACAAACCAGTGAAAATTTTGACTTTAGTAAATTTTGACTTTATTCAATTTTAGTGTGCTTTCAGTAAGGAATAAAAGGCTTCTGGTCAGAAGTCTTTTATTATTTTAGTCAGAAATTACCTCTTTCTCAAAAACGACGTTACTTCAGAGGGAGCAGTTTCTCACAATGTTTTATACATCAACAGCTCTCCGTTGTTTGTTACAAGTACGGTTTTATGCTGATATATATTTTGAGTAATTACCGAACGTGTGCAGTGCCTTTAAATGGAGTATACACCTTTTGTTTTTTGAAGCTGTTCATTTTTTTTCAATCCTTATAAATGAAGATATATACAATATGTAGATGTAGATGTATGCAATATAAACCATATCTGTAAAAATTCATTTCAAAAGATGGAAGCATTTTTGAGATATCCCTAAAAATGTTTGATTATAATAATGCAAAAAATAGTAAATGGCCTGACGTTTGGACCCTAGCAGAGTCTTTCTCGAAGGCTAAATGACAACACAACAAACATGAACAGGTAACTAAAGTGAAACATAAGCAGTGAAGTGGAAATACATGAATGGGGTTAGAAAGCATACATAAAAAAGCAGGGGGTAAACAATGAATAGGGGGACAAACAAGGGGGGGGGTGAAGGGAAGGGACTGCTTGACCACAAGCAAGAAGATGGAAACACAAAGGACAACATCAAGGGTGGTGAGGTTGGGTAAAAAGTAATTTATATTAGTGAATGAGGCTCAGGCTAAAAGGCTATGGGGTAAAAAGGAGACGGCAAAACAAAAGGTTTATTAGTCGTTTCCTTCTTGGATGTTCAGACCATGGGGTTGAATGGTCTGGAGGCGTCTAATCCAGAGTTTTTCCCTACTCAAACGCACAGTCTCTCTGTGGTTGCCTAGTGCCTCTATGCCCTGTAAAATCATGTTATTATTATTATTTATTCGGCCAAGATTTCAACAAACAGTACAAGATACAATATTTACCATACTAAAGAAATATAACAGTATAAGAAACAACGAATGTAAACTTATGACACCTAAAAGAATTGTAAACCAATGATTGAATGAGACAGAGCACTGGCAATCAAGCAAGACAATTATAAAAACAGATAGGACAAGCCCATTCTAAGATGGCCAGGATCAATAAAAGTGAACCTAACCACTGTGACTCGAAAGCCTATCAATCCAAAATATCAGAAATGGAGTGATTAGGAAGATTGAAGTGATGTCCTACAGGTGTATCCAGCTTTTGGGTCTTGACTGTAGATCTGTGGCCGTAGAAACGCCTCTTGAGTGTAGTTCTTGTTTCACCTGTATATTAAACACCACAGACTCTGCAAGATATGAGATAAATGAGATTAGTGGTGGTGCAGGTGACATGACCCCTTGTCTTATGGGTGGTACCGCCGGTGTTACTGGTGAAGGAGTCCGATTCCCTGATGTGTTGTCTACAGACGATGCATTTGGAGATGTTGGAACACCTAAAAGTTCCCTGTGGTAGAGGGGGGTTAACATCATCATTAATGGGAGGGACTTCTGCTCAGACAATGAGATCCCTGATGTAAAAGATCCCAGTGCACATATCGAAAAGAGAAGGGGTTCGCCCCGGTGTTCCTGGCTGAGTCTGCTAAATGTGCCGTAGCACCTTGTAAACCATTATAAGGTGCTAAATAACTGGGTCCCAGAATTCATTACTGCAATATCCTATCTTTCTGAAAGTTTGTATATACTCAGCACCTTGAGTACCTTGTTTGGTAGATACGTGTGCTATATAAGACATCGATTTAATATTATTATCTGACTCGTTATATTTACTCCCAAGGTTCTCGTGGTGGATGCAAACAAACGTCGTCTTCTCCTGACCCACAAAAAAAGCTTAGTGGAGTCCACCCTTCCAGTCATCACGTCTTATGACCAACCGGAAGTTGATATGTTGCTACATGCTTATATTGTTACAATCAAGGACTTTGGTTACCTTGTCCGTTTCTACAACGATGTCACAGGTATGTTGGTTACCGGTGTGTAATGAGTACCGATGTCATTTGAGGCTTTTGATTTGTGACAAGGGTGTATTTTTCTTCCATTATTATCTGGCAACTTCGACGACAAATTGAGTTGAAATTTTCACAGGTTTGTTATTTTGTGCATTATGTTGAGATACACCAAGTTACCAAAGGTGTCCAGTGTCTTTAAAGTGACGTTTCAATTTTGGTTATTGCACATGTTTATCTTATTGTTTGTATTTAGCGCCATGAGCACTTTCATGGATTTGTGCGCTTTATAAGTTTTCATTATAAATATTATTATAATTGGAATTTTATTTCCAGGGTTGATCCACTCTTCAGAGCTGTGCATTGGCAATGAAGCGGTAGAAGAAGGCGCCTACGCTGTGGGTCAAGTCGTCAAGTGTCGCGTCACGAAGACATATCCTGTTGAAGACAGACGCATCTCATTGTCTCTTAATTTAACCAAGAAGCCCACGGAGATCAAGGAGGCTGGCTACAGCAATCCCGAGATGGGACAGGTTTGTCATTTAACTCATTTTATTTGTAGAGTTTGGGTTTGAACGTTTAAAAATTGATTTGAGCGGGACACCGATGTGTGTTTGCAGTAATTTCCAGAGTTCTGTGAAAAATCCCAGGAAAAATATTGGATTGGAACTGCCTCTAGCTATCAGGTTATCTCTGTGGTTTAGTTGGTAAGACACTGTTTTAGAATTGCATGGGTTGTGGGTTAAAATTTCACCCAAGTAAAATTTGTCTGTTTTTTTTTTTTTCAGAAGTACTGAGTAACACACAGCGGGTAAAACCAATAGTCATCGTTGGTGCGTGCTAAAGCTGTGTACATTATGGTCATCAAATTGTTGCCATAAATCTTCGTTATGGTGTTATCTGTGTAAAGAATTGTGTACAGTTGTATGATACTTTTTAACTTTTTCTTTTTGCAGCTCACAGATGCCAAAGTGACCAGGGTCACTGACTATGGCCTAGATGTCACGCTGCAGCCTGGTGGCGCTAGAGCCTTCCTTCCCAAAATGCACCTGTCTGATTTTACAGAGAACTGTGGTCCGATGCTGGCATGCTACGAGCGGAACGACATCATTTCTAACGTTATGCACTGGTCTTTCTCTACTCGCACAAACCATGCTGTATCCTTTGAAGAAAATAAATGGTGGCAGTCCCTAGGCAGTGCTTCCTAGTAATTTCAGTTTGTCGTCCCTGACTCACCATTATGAGAAGGCTACACCTCGAAGTTGATTTTGTTTAAAACAAAACATTTTCCATAATACTGGTCACCTAAGTTTGGAAAATTGTTAAAGGGACTTTCTTGACCCGATACGTTTAGTTGCATTACGTGAATTTCATTCTAACCAAAATCTCTGAACTCTACTCATTGGTTTCAATGTGACTCTTATCAGATGTTTTAAAGTAATTGTTTTAGAAACACTCACCCTTGAATTATCATCATCATCATAATTCTCAGTGGTCCATCAAGGGGGGACGTAGAGCCGCCCAAACCAAACATTTTGTTGCAGACTGCTGCAGACTGCTGTGTCGATGAGTCATGGTCCGCTTAGCTGGCGCAACCAGGTGTTACGTGGTCGCCCTCTTGGTCTCTTTCAGGCTGGGCCAGGACGGAGTCCCCCCTCGAGCGAGCGTTGACGCTCAGCTTGAGGGTGGCATGTGCTGGAGTGTCTATTGGAAGTCGACGGACGTGGTCAAAGAGGGAGTGGCGTCGCCGTGAGATGGTCTCACGGATGCCCTGGAACCCGTTCGTGTCAAAAAACTGAAATGCTGAAAAGCAGAGAGAAACTTCTAATGTTTTTTATTCAAATTCTTGATATGAATTGGTCCGTTCTTTATGAGTCGATGTTGCTTTCATGATAACATTTGACACTGTTTCCTATTACCTCGACTTATTAGCAATAATATAACAACTGTAATTATTCTTTAGCTATTCGTGTTAGTAATCTTACAGGCAGACACCCTAAACCACAAACTTTTTATCTGGTAACACAGATCGTGCTCAAAACTGTTCTTTCCCAAATCAGTGAGTACTATAACCCCAGGTTGTCTTAGGCAAACACTGGTCTAGTTTTTATGGGTGGTTCACGACACGTAATAGTATATTTCCAAGCAGACTTTTTTCAAAATTCCTTAGCGAGACATCTACTCAGGTTGTGACACAAAAACCGATGCTGATACAAGCGAAGCAAAACAAGGAGCTTATCAAAGAGTTTAATGAGCTGCAGTCTGACGCCGTCGTCATGGGCGTCGTCAAGCGCGTCATGAAATATGGCCTCTTCATTGAGTTGCCCAACAATCTCGTGGGACTTGCCCCAATATCTGTGAGTATTTGAAGATGATTTTTGGGGTTGAACAAAGAATTGACTAGAGTGGGATTCGAACCAACGACCTCCGGATTAAAGTGCCGGCGCTCTACCAACTGAGTTATCTAGCCCTAATTGGCGGTGTCCCAGGTTGTATAGTAATTTGGGTGTGATCCCTGGCTACACGGCAGTTAACGGTTGTATGGCTTCTGACTGGCACCCCCGAACAAAGATATTGACAAAATAGGGACACCGCCAATTAGGGCTAGATAACTCAGTTGGTAGAGCGCCGGCACGTTAATCCGGAGGTCGTTGGTTCGAATCCCACTCTAGTCAATTCTTTGTTCAACCCCAAAAATCATTTACAAATTTACCCAGTCAGTTTCCCTTGTGGTTTATATTAGTATTTGAAGATCAACGAAGTTGTTTTGTAAACAAAGAATACAGTATTGAAATTTGTGCACAAATTTTTTTTCAATCTGAGAGCTCACTGATTATAGAATTCATGGGTGGTGTGTTGTAGCAGCACAGATAAGCTCACCAGACTCAAGCCATGGTGTTTCTGATTAGCAGATTGGGTTTGACTCACGGTTTTGGCGCTTGTGTCCTTAAACAAAGACGCTAAGCCATTATTGCCGCGTCCTTTAGACATTTGATGGAACGTAGGTCAAGTGTGTTGTGAATACACATCAAAAACATTGAACTTATCAAAAAGAGAAGGGGTTTGCCTCGGTGTCCCTGGTTTGATTGGCAGCATGTTGCGCCACAGCACCTTGTAAATCATTGCATGGTGCAGTGTAAAATAAAAACAGTATTTCAATTTTGGCCTTTAGGCATACAGCCAACCTTTTTTTGGCCTTGGTGCCCCTTCACCCTTTGCAAAATGAAAATGGCCTTGCCCTCTCAAAGATGAAACTCCAGGCCAGGGGATCGATTTCACACACCACTAAAATTCATAGTGCCATGGCTGTTTGTATTCTGACATTACACTTTACTTAGCAACTACGATTGATTTGCAGTTATTGTCAAAGACCAGTCTTCTCACTTGGTGTATCCCATTATAACCATACAATAACAAGCCTGTGAAAATTTGAGCTAAATTGGTCATCGAAGTTGCGAGAAAATGATGAGAGAAAAGACACCCTTGTTGGACGAATTTGTGTGCTTTCAGATAGGAATAAAAGACTTCTGGCTAGAAGTCTTTTATTATTTTAGTGAGAAATTACCTCTTTCTCAAAAACAACATTACTTCAGAGGGAGCCGTTTCTCACATTGTTTTATACTATCAACAGCTCTCCAATGCTCGTTACCAAGTCAGTTTTTAAGTTAATATTTGTTTTGAGTAATTACCAAACGTGTACCTTCCCTTTAACCTACATCGGTAAATGGGTCAAACACAAATAACGTTTTTTAAATTTTTTTTTTAGGCGATGTCAGATGACTTTACCACCAACTCGGATGCATTCCAAGTGGGTCAGACCCTGAGAGCTAATGTGACGGAGGTAGTCGTCGAGAAATCTCGATTTCTCTTGAGTCTTCAGTCGTCCATGTGCCACCCTAAGAAGGGAGAAGATCGTCTCCTGATGGAGCAGTACTTCAACGAGAGAGATGTTATCAGCAAGAAACTGGCAACAAAGGAAGGTAAGAGAGAGAGTTTCATGAGGGGTGTAATAATAATGACCAGTTTTTATATAGCGCTTTTGACACTCGAAGGGCGTCTCAAAACGCTTCCAACATTATTACTCCTGGTCTCTGGGCCAATTAATTCTTTCCTTAAACCATCTCAGCTCCCTGGGGAGTATACAGCCTGTGAAACAAAGAAGCGCTACTAAGCTAAATCAATCACAGGAACCATCTCTGCCCTCGCAGGTACCCATAGTTAAGTGTCTTGTTTAGGGACACAATTGTCACGATCGGGATTCGAACCAACACTTTGCGAAACAGAAACACCAGAGCTTGAGTTTGGTGCTCTTCTTAGCTCAGCCACAACACCGTACAGTCTCAGGCTTGATACTTCACGGAGGCAATGAAGGTGATTACCTCTATGCCCCCTGGTCAATGCCTTGGTGCCCTTGAAATGCTTCAGTATAAATTTACAATTTTCTCATAGTGTTTGGTTGCCCTTTTACACAGAGAAAATGCCTTGGTGCCCCTTATCTTTAAACAAGCAAGGCAAACAGGACTGTTATCCTGTTTGGGTCTTCTGAGAAAAAAAGAAGTTCTAACCAAAGTTCTACTGTCTTTACCCTTAGCCTGGAAGCAGCTTCTGAAACCCAAGATCTGTCAGCAAGTAGAAGTCGAAGTCAGTCAAACAACCCCAGTAGGATTAGTTTGTCAGCTGCCCAACGACGTCAACGGATTTATTGATAGTTCTTACATTGGAGGTAACATTTTATAACTTGTTTACTTATCAAATCAAAAATATACAAATGCAATTTTATGAAATGCGTACAAACTGCACTAACGGGCAGACAACTATGTAGTGTAAATGGTCAATGCTGTTAGAGTGCCGTGCTTTTTGAAAAATAATGAATCTTTTGAGTTTGCAAGAAAAATAAAGAATTTGATAATTGTGGCTTGATTACATTGATTTTGGCATCATTTGAAACCTTGTGTAGACCCAATTTGGTCAATACACAAACCCTATTAACCCTTGACCCTGAATTCCATGATGTTAGATTATTTAGATAAGTATATAAATGTAAAATATTCTTTCTTTTATTGGATTATAGAAAATGAAGCTGAAGAGGGGTCAAAGGTCAGCGCCTACGTACTGAATGTCGATCTCAAGGAGAAGTTTGTTGAACTTTGCCTGGATCCTCGGACCATTCATCTGGACGTGAAGGTGTCTCAACAACAGCTCTCCAAGAAGAGCAAAAACAGTGATGTTGCGGAAGCAACTGTTGCCATGGTGAAGGATGACTTTGTCATGGTTTGCTTGAATTCTAGCGGGAGGATAGCGTACATCCCGGGAAGAAGGGTGAGCTAAGTGAAAAGAATTTATCTGCGTTTTTAGACAAAGTATGGGATATATTTAAAGACACCATCGGACACGTTTGGTAATTGTCAAAGACCAGTATTCTCACTTGGTGTATCTGAACATATGCACAACTTAACAAACCTGTGAAAATTTGAACTCAATTGGTCGTCCAAGTTGTGAGGTAATAATAGAAGAAAAAACACCCTTGTCTCAGGAAGTTGTGTGCTTTCAGATGCTTGATTTTGGGTCAACAAAATCTAATTCTGAGGTTTCAAACTCAAATTTGTGGAAATAGACTATATTTCTCGAAAACTCTGTTACTTCAGAGGAAGCCGTTTCTCACAATGGTTTATACTATCAACAGCTCCCCATTGCTTGTTACCAAGTAAGGTTTTATGCTAACAAGTATTTTGAGTTATTACCAATAGTGTCCAGTGCCTTTAAGGGTTTTGATACCTTTTTTAGATCATGTTTTCGGCCTTGACATGAATCCTTACTCACTGTGAATGAAGATATATGTGGTATAATTTACCTGTCGACATTTCAGCCTCATTAGTTGTCAAGTGTTTGAGGAAAAAGGGTGAGATCACAGAGAAATGTTTGTTACAAATCCTTAAAGGCAGTGGACACTATTGGTTATTGTCAGAGACTAGCCCTCACAGTCGGTGTATCTCAACATCAGCATAAAATAACAAGCCAGTGAAAATTTGAGCTCAAACGGTCATCGAAAAAACACACTTGTCACACGAAGTTTTGTGCGTTTAGATGGTTGATTTCGAGACCTCAAGTTCTATATCTGAGGTCTCGAAATCAAATTCATGGAAAACTACTTCTTTCTCGAAAACTATGGCACTTCAGAGGGAGCCGTTTCTCACAATGTTGTATACCATCAACCTCTCCCCATTACTTGTTTCCAAGAAAGGTTTTATGCTAATACTTATTTTGAGTAATTACCAATAGTGTCCACTGCCTTTAAGTGAATGTGTTATATGACCAGTGTTTATATATTTTGTTGTTGTTGTCAGCATCTGAATGATATTCGTGTTGGAGACGATTGTCTCGCTGTTGGACAGACCATCAACGTCATCAAACAGAGGTAAGTCTCCCATTAGCCTTTTTGATGTATGGTGGACATTGTAAAGGCCAGTTTATCCGCGCTGTGACTGCGTGCATTTGAATTTTGATTACACTTTGCGCTTCCGTTTACGCACTTTGCGACTTTGATAAACGGGTCCGCAGCGAGAGTAATCTGGTTTGGGTGTATTCAGACAAATTTACCCAAAACAAGTAGTCCTCTATCTAGTAGGTCATGAGTGTCCACCAAACATGTACCTCTAAATGGCTTCTTTTTTGTCATATCTTTCAGGTAAGATATTCTTCCTACTTCAGTCTGTTTTCCAATCAGAAAGAATTGTTATTAGCAAGGCGCTTAAAGACAGTGGACACCTTTGGTTATTGTCAAAGACCAGTTTTCTCACTTGGTGTATCTCAACATATGCATAACATAACAAACCTGTAAAAGTTTGAGCTAAATCGATCATGGAAGCTGCGAGAAAATGATGAAAGAAAAAACACCCTTGTTGGACGAATTTGTGTTCTTTCAGATAGGAATAAAAGACTTCTAGAAGTCTTTTATTATTTTAGTGAGAAATTACCTCTTTCTTAAAAACTACGTTACTTCAGAGGGACTCCTTTCCCACAATGTTTTATACTATCCATCGTTCTCCAATGCTCGTTACCAAGTAAGTTTTTAAGTTAATATTTGTTTTGAGTATATACCAAACGTGTACCTTCCCTTTAACCATGAACCCTTTTCTAACCCAGTTTTATAAATGGAGCTTGAGAATGCCGAGTCATTATTTTGTTAGACTAACCACTTTGAGCTATTTTAAGCAACTCTTTTTTAAATAGATGGATTTATAAGTACGATAACAGAAAAGACTAAAACCCAAGAAAATGTAACGATCCTAAAGATTTTGGCACAAAAAATCAGCTGAGTTTGAAAGATGTAGAGGAGATTGACCTTGATTTTTTTTATATCTCTTTAGATTCATCAACAATCGAGTGTTCACTGAGCAGTTTGTCAGTCAGAAAAAAAATACGACCAAACCATCGGCGCCGCAGACTGTTGAGAAAGCTGTGCCTAAGAAAACATCCAAGAAGGAACTCAAGAATCAGGCTAAGAAAGAACCCAAGAAAGAGTCAAGGAAGGAGAGGAAGATGAAGACAGAATCTGCAGACATCAACGCAGAAGGATTACAACTGGGTCAAACGGTCACCGCAGTGTAAGTATATGAACTTTATGATCAGCGAGCTTTCATATGGAGTTATATATCTCTGTAGGATTGGTACTGGTATGAACTGTAGAATTAGTGAGCTTTCAGAAAGCTTACAACTGGGTCAAACCGCCACTGCAGTGTGAGTTTATGAACTTTATGATCAGCGAGCTTTCATATTGAGTTATATATCTCTGTAGGATTGGTAGTGATATGAACTTCAGAATTAGTGAGCTTTCAGAAAGCTTACAACTAGGTCAAATCGCCACTGCAGTGTGAGTTTATGAACTTTATGATCAGTGAGCTTTCACATGGAATTGTTTTTTACCTTGCTGAAGTGTATGGGATTTGAGGCATACTCAAGTGAACAAGAAGCTAGTAGTAATAACTTACAGCTAGAGTTCATAAATTTGTGAGCAGGGGGCATGTTCATAAGAGTTTTAGGAATTCTGGATTTGAAAGACTGTGCTGACTGGGCTGATTTCTAGATGGTCTGTGTTGTAGTATTTCCTCCCGCGTCACCTCGAGGTGGTCTATGTTGGATGGAGCAAGATAGTTCTTTAAAGACACTGAACACTATTGGTAACTGTCAAAGACCAGTCTTCTCACTTGGTGTATCTCAACATATGCATAAAATAACAAACCTGTGAAAATTTGAGCTCAATTGATCGTCGAAGTTGCGAGATAATAATGAAAGGAAAAACACCCTTATCACACGAAGTTGTGTGCCTCCGGATGCTTGATTTCGAGACCTCAAAATCGAATTCTGAGGTCTCAAAATCAAATTTGTGGAAAATTACTTCTTTCTCGAAAACTACGTTACTTCAGAGGGAGCCGCTTCTTACAATGTTTTATACTATCAACAGCTCTCTGTTAATTGTTACCAAGAAATGTTTAATGCAAATAAATATTTTGAGTAATAACCAATAGTGTCCAGACCTTTAAAGATTACAGTTAGACGAGATTTTAAACGTCTAGCGTCGAGTCGTTCCAACTCAAGTTGTTGTAGAAGCTGGGTGACACTGCTTTCACGCCTGTAATCATTTGCGACAAAGCATGCTGCTCTGGGCTGAACTTTTTCAACTGCTTCTATGAGGTTCTGTTTGTGTGGGTCCCATATGCTGCTGCAGTACTCTAATTAAGGTCAAACAAGTGTCTTGTAGGCGGTGGCTTTGGTCTTTTCATCACAGCATCTCAAGTTTCTCTTAAGGAGGCCAAGAATCTTATTTGTCCCAGATGTAACTTGGCTGATGTGTTTGGACCAGGAAAAATCTCTTGTCAGTTCAACCCCTAAGTATTTTTGCTGAATCACTTCCTGTAAAGTGGCATCTCCCATTTGATGAGTAGTTGGCTTCTTTTTATGTGTCATATGCATTTTAAAACATTTTGAAGCATTGAAGCTCATTTGCCAGGTTTTCTCCCTTTCACACAGCGAGTTGATGTCTTGTTGTTAAGGGACATAGTCATTATTTGATGTTATTTCTCTGTGCAAAATGCAATCATCTGCAAATACCTGAGAGCTTTACATGGTTAATATACATGAGGAATAACAACAGACCTAAGGCTGTCCCCTGAGGAGCTCCTGAAATGACTGGTGAATTTTAGGATTTTTCTCCATCAATGACGACAGTTTGATGACGCATAGTTAGAAAACAATTGCTCCAGTTTGTTATACTATTTCTGATTCCGAGGTGATGTAATTTGGTGAGTAAGCGTTTGTGGGGAACCGTGGTACTGGTATGAACTTTAGAATCTGTGAGCTTTCAGATGGAAATATTTCTCTGGAGGATTGGTACTGGTATGAACTTCAGAATGACTGAGCTTTCAGATGGAAATATTTCTCTGGAGGATTGGTACTGGTATGAACTTTAGAATCAGTAAACTATTTGGATGGAAATATTTCTCTGTATGATTGGTACTGATGAACTTGCAATCTAGACAAGAAAATCCATCCTGACGAAGTAACATTGATGTATTTTATAAAATATTTGATCCAACTCTTTTTGTGTTGTTTTTATTTAGGGTGAAATCTATCCTTGAATGCCAGATGAATGTGCGAGTAAATGATGTCATCATGGGTCGAGTGCACGCTTTAGAAGTCAGACACTTTATGAAACCGGTGAGTCGTGACACTTGTGTTCTTGAGCAAGACACTTAAAGGAACACGTTGCATTGGATCGGACAAGTTGGTCTATAAAAATTGTTTGTAACCGTTTTTTTTTTATATATAAAATGCATGTTTTAAAAGTAGAATACAATGATGCACACAAATTTGCCTCAAAGTAGCGTGGTTTCCCTTTACTCTGCGAACTAACACGGTCGGCCATTTATGGGAGTCAAAAATTTGACTCCCATAAATGGCTGACCGTGTTAGTCGACAAGGTAAAAGGAAAACCGTGCAATTTCGAGGCATGTTTGTGTGGATCATTGTCTTCTACTTTTACAACATCTTTCTACCCATATGCATTTTATAACAAACGGTTACAAACACTTTTCAAAGACCAACTCGACCGATCCAAGGCAACGTGTTCCTTTAACTACATGCTTTCGCCAGAAGACGATCAGAGCACACTGATCGAAATGTCGAGTTGAAACCAACAGTTCTTTTCAGAACCACCCCAATTCATGGTGTTACCGCAAACCTTTCCATATCGTATTTCCACCATGCAAAGTTTCAAATCCTGCTCACATGTTTCCCTCCACCCAGGGGTAAAAGGGTACCTGTGAGGGCAGAGATGGTTCTTGTGATTGATTTGTCCGAGTAGCGCATAATTGTTGCACAGGTTGTATACTCCCCAGGGAGCTGAGATGGTTTAAAGGCAGTGAACACTATTGGTCTGTCAAAGACTAGCCTTCACAGTTGGTGTATCTCAACATATGCATAAGACAACAAACCTGTGAAAATTTTAGCTCAATCAGTCATCGAACTTGCGAGATAATAATGAAAGAAAAAAAGAACCCCTGTAACACGAAGTTGTGTGCGTTTGGATGGTTGATTTCGAGACTTAAGTTCTAAATCTGAGGTCTCGAAAACTCTTCTTTCTCGAAAACTACGCCACTTCAGATGGAGCCGTTTCTCACAACGTTTTATACCATCAACCTCTCCCCATTACTCGTCACCAAGAAAAGTTTTATGCTAATAATTATTTGGAGTAATTACCAACAGTGTCCACTGCCGGAATGATCTAAGGCCTAGTCACCAGGGGTAATAATGTTGGAAGCGCTTTGAGAAGCCCTCGGGTGTGAAAAGCACTATATAAAAACTGGTTATTATTATTATTATTATTACAAAATCCAACAAATCAGTTTTCTTTTGTCATGAGCAAATTTAGAATGTGTGACTCAACGATGTTTTTTCATGTTTGGTAAAACTTTTCTTTTACAGACTAAGTCTCCATTTAAAGGAATGAAAGTGGGACAGGAGTTAAAAGCAAAGGTCATAGGTTATCTACAGGTCAAAGATCACCACTACCTCCCGATCACACATACTCACGGCGTTAAGATGGCAGTAGATTTGACACTAATACAAAGGTATAGTGCATTTTTTTGTATACACTTGTTCTTGATATGTGGGGTCGGGTGTCATGGCCGAGTGATCTGGGGTGTTGGACTCTGAGTCCTGTCATTTATAGAGTGTGGTTTAGACTCCTGGCTCGGTCAGTTCCGACAACTGTGTCCTTGAGCAAGGCTTCCTTGATGCCATTTTCACAAGGTGCTTGTATTGTGTGTTTTCTTTTCACAAGACTAGAAAATAGGCAGTAAGTAGACTCTTCTAAAACCAATGATGTGCTATCCATTTTTGGCTGTAAAATTTGTCAAGCTATTTTGCTTATATTTTTAACTGGTGTACTCTTCTAAAAACTGTTTACTTAATGTACGTAATTTTATTAATCTTTTGCAATTTTTACTGTTATGCGCCCTCAAACAGGCTGGTCCTGTAGAGAGCGCAATATAAAACCAATACATTATTATTATAATTATCACTTTTTCTTATAGTAACCAACCTCAAAATATACACAAAAGTTGAAGTTATAGAATTACAAGGAATAGCTATAATCATCAAATATGGATAACAATCTCAGATTATCCAACATATTAAGTGATGCCAACTTGCTTGTCTTTCCACCTTCCAGGTAACCTTACGGGCTAGAAGTTTCTCAGTTTTAGCCCCCCGCCTGTGGAACTGCTTGCATCTCACCCTTAGTTCACAACCTGACGTTTTTTCATTCAAATCCAATCGCGAAACTTACCTCTTCAGTCAAGCCTACCATTAAATTTTTCCTTGATCCTATAGCGAAGTGAATAAGGGAATAAACGTTTAGAACTGGCAGGGTCGTTGCCGTGTCGGCGACGACCTTTATCACACTGCAACGACCCTGCATGGTTTTAAATGGCCGTTAAAGAACGACGTGCTTGAGCTCTGTTTGTACATGTACAACGTATGTGTGTTGCATTGTTAAGACTGAGACGCCTATTTCTGACAGTTTCTGGCTCTGTTCGTGCGCATAGTCTTGGTGCAACACGTTCTCGTTTTCCTTTCACACGCAGCGCGGCCAACTCACCGACAGCACCCGCATCGCCTGTTACAAGAAACGTCTTGCACCAAGACTAGCGCGGAGTATCCGCTCACAACCGATTATAAACACTGGTCATTATGAAAGGTTTAAACACCCCCATGTGATGCACTCTCCACCAATAGGAATAGCGAAACTGTCTGAGGTATTTATGAATAGTATTTCTTGATACCAGCGCTTTACAAGTTTTATTATTATAATTTAATCCGTGTCTTTTATGCAGCAAATTGGATGATGACGATTTCAAGACTGAAGATTTAACTCTAGAGAAGCAGTTACTTTCCTACAAGCCTGAACAGACTGTCACCTGTGTGGTTCAGAAGGTAAGAAAGTGCTCATCTCCCTCGGTGTTCAGATCGTGAATCCCAACCTTGTTTCTAGGGGTGATTGTGGGGTGTCATGGCTGAGCGGATAAAAGCACCAAACTCAAGCTGTGGTGTTTCTGTTCAGCAGAGTGTGGGTTTGAGTCCTGGTCGTGACACTTGTGTCCCTGAGCAAGACACTTCACGATAATTACTTCTCTCCACCCAGGGGAAGGCAGAGATAGTTCTTGTGTTTGATTTAGCTTATAGTGATAGTTGCTCATATTTGGCTGCACGAGCTGTATACTCCCAAGGGAGCTGAGATGGTTTAAGGAATGATTTTAATGCAGTTTTTAGGCTGACTATGTACAAACATGATTCGTTTGAAATGGAATTGCGTTAGAAAAACTTGCTATTTGACAAGCATAAAGCGGCCTACAAGCGCCATACAAGCGTTTTTAATAAGTGTGCATGCAAAAGTGTCAAGTAGTTTTCTCATTTTTACCGCCACTAAATGGAAATTAAAATTCATTTAAAATTGTTTTGTTTTCACAGTATGTACAGAATGTGTTGTGGGTGGCTGTGACTGGTACCCTGCAAGGCAAGATTTTCCAGTTAAATCTGTCCAAGAGCTTGAGTGAAGTGCAGAAACCGGCTAAGTTATTCAAACCAGGAGCGGTCAGAAAAGCCAAAGTGGTCAAAATTGACATGACACATAAGGTTTTAGAACTAACATTTGTTGGTGAGTTTTTGAACTGTTAATATATTTATTCAAGTTTGAGTAGGATTTGACATTTAGTAAGGTTTGCAGTTACGCCATGTTAATAAATCGCTCGTTTGAATTCTCCATAACAAAATCTAGCATAAGAGATTCATGTGCATGGTATTAAACCACAAACCTTACCCGAAGAAAAATTTTATTGTCAGTGCAAAACCTTTGTATCCCTAAAATACGCGAGTTTGAAATTTATTACGGTAAGCCTCCACTAAATAATTTGCCTTGTGGAGCACCCGACACCAAGTTTTTAGAATCGAGCCCTTTTATTGTCCCTTTTTGTCTTCTGTTTGGTCTCAATGAGGTACCGAAAATCAGCACAAGGATTTTTGCACGGACCGTTTTTGTGTAAGAATCAATGTTTTTGTTCTTAGAAAAATATTCTATGATTATGATGATTGTTACTTATCAACACTTATCATCATTTTCCCGTAGGTACTGGCTCGTCTGAGTTGACCCCTGGAATGATCCTGAATGGATTTATAACTCGAATCATCCCCGGAGTGGGTCTGGTCATTCAGCTTCCCTTCTGTCATCACGGCAGGGTGTCTCTCACTGACCTTAGAGACCGCTTCATCAAAGATCCTTTGGCGGGATTCAAGAAGAAACAGTGTGTCAGGTAGGAAGCCAACTCTTCAATTTGTTGTGTAGTGATCTAAAAAGGAATCAGAGCGCGAGCACGTGCTCGTTTGGTGTCTCTTTTAATGTTTGATTTTGAATATGATTAACAACAAAGATGAAAAACTAATAAAGGAATGTAAGAATATTTGAGGAGTTTGGGGATGAGATTGAATAAAAGCGGTATCAGAATATTAAAGACCTTGCTATAATCATTTATAACTCAATTGCATCAACTTATCTTTATGGTAGGTTTCACTCCACAAACGAACAAGGAGAAATCTACACTGACTCCACATATTACAGTTGCTTAAAGTAAAGCGGTAAAAAACTGTAGGGAAAAGTGACTATGTAACTTATAGAATTTCAGGTTGACAAATTTGTATCCCTAAATTAATTCAAACTTACCCAGTCATTTTCCCATTTGGTTTATGAATTTTTTATTTGAAATAAGAAGCTACATCCTTTTGTATAGGTGATCCATAGATACTATGATAACATAGAAAAAATTTGACAATGTCAATTGATACCACGATCTTTACTTTGAATGTTTTGTCGGGGTGGAGGTAGGTCCGATCTTGCAGCCATTTGCGCTGCCATGGGCCTTTTTGTACAAGCTGTTTCCAGCCACTATGGTCTCTAAAAAGGGCTAACTATCAGGCCTGATACTTAACGTAGGCAATTAAATGCAGTGGACACTATTAGTATTTGTCAAAGACTAGCCTTCATAGTTGGTGTATCTCAATATACCCATAAAATAACTAACCTGTGAAAATTTGAGCTCAATCGGTCATAAAAGTTGCGAGATAATAATGAAAGAAGAAAACACCCTGGTTGATTTCGAGACCTCGCGTTCTAAACCTGAGGTCTCAAAATCAAATTCGTGGAAAATTATGTCTTTCTCAAAAACTATGGCACTTCAGAGGGACCTGTTTCTTACAATGTTTTATACCATCAACCTCTCCCCATTACTTGTTACCAAGAAAGGTTTTATGCTAAATATTATTTCGAGTAATTACCAATAGTGTCCACTGCATTTAAGGTGATTGCCTCCATGCCCCCTGGTCACTGCCTTGGCGCCCTTGAAATGCTCCAGTACAAATTTACAATTTCCTCCCAAGGGTGCCCTTTACCAGGAAGAAAATGCCTTGGTGCCCTTGCCCCTCCAAACATGAAGAATACAAGCCTGAACTATAAACCTAGGAAATAATACTACAGAGTTGATTTTGTATAAAGGTGTTGCGTGATGGCAGTGCCAAAGAAAGACAATGCAGTTTTATCATTGAGAGCTTCGGACACATGGGAGGATCACGCCGCAGTTATTGACAAGGACATTCGCTCTGCTGAGGAGTTAGCAGTCGGTGACATCGTTAAAGGATATGTGAGCAGCTGCACAAAGGTCGGCGTCTTCGTCAGGTAAGTTGAACTTGTTATTGTCATTGATTTTCAATCCATGAGGAGGCAGGAACACTAGTCCTGCAGTTTTTTCATGCATGATGTTCTTCCTACCGAAATCTGTTTTCCACTTTTTGTTTTGCCCTCGGGAAAATGGACAAAACTGTGATATACATGTACAGTAGCCTGAACAAAAGTCTATAAATGTACGACATGTATATTCTCTGCTCGAAACTACACGGTCATCAATTGGTTGTAACATACTAAATGTTTGTCTGTTCATAGGTTAGGGAACAGAAGCTTCTCGCTCGCATACAGTACAAAGTCCTGCTCCTCACGTTCAATGCTGTCCATGGTCTCTCCCCTCATTACATTTCTGAACTGATAACGCCATACACCCCGACAAGGTCCCTCAGATCCTCTTCACAGCTTCTCCTACAAGTTCCCCCATACAGAACAAAAACGTATGGTAAAAGAGCCTTTGCTTTCAGCGCACCCACCCTTTGGAACTCTCTTCCTGCTACCCTCCGTTCCCAGATAAACCCGGACCTCTTCAAATCCCATCTCAAAACTCACTTGTTCTCTCAATCTTTTTTTGTAATATTGTATTGTTTAGTTTATTTGTTGCTTTCTCTTGTATAAATGTGTTTATTTGTTTTGTAAAGCGCATTGTGAGTGCTTGCAGTACTGAACTGCGCTAAATAAGCATTTCTTCTTATTATTATTAACCTTATCCCTAAATGTTGTCTTTAAATTGTTGCTTATTATTGAACTATTGTGTACCTTATACTAATAATTATATCATACCTCATACTGTATTGCTTTTGTAGTTTCAACATAAATATGCAATATTGTAATTTTTGCATTGAAATAAATGTTACTGAATGAATAATTGCAATTTCATATTTCAGCTTTTTGCTTTTACAGTCCACAGTTGGCATAGAGGGTCTGAACAGACAGGGAAAGAACATGTTTTCTTGAAATGCTCTGTCCTTCAAAATGTTTCTGTTTTTCTTGTTGGCAGTTTATCACGAAAAGTTTTTGGTCGAATCCAAATGAAGAACTTGTCGGAATCTTTTGTCAAGGATCCAGGACCTCTGTTTCCAACAGGAATGCTTCTTACTGTTGCAGTGTTAAGGTGAGAGAATCTAGTAATAATTTATGTCTTAAAGACAGTGGACACTATTGGTAATTGTCATAGACCAGTCTTCTCACTTGGTGTATCTCAACATATGCATAAAATAACAAACCTATTAAAATTTGAGCTCAATTGTTCGTCGAAGTTACGAGAGAATAATGAAAGAAAAAACACCCTTGTCACACAAGTTTTGTGCTTTCAGATGCTTGAATTCGACACCTCAGCTGAGGTCTCGAATTCCATTCAAATATTTGAGTGAGAAATTACTTCTTTCTCAAAAACTACGTTACTTCAGAGGGAGCCGTTTCTCACAATTATTTATACTATCAACAGCTCTCCATTGCTTGTTACAAAGTAAGATTTTATGCTAACAATTATTTTGAGTAACTACCAATAGTGTCTGGTGCCTTTAATAGAGAGTTGCTTCGATAAAGAGGTCTGAAGTCTACTGCCTCGGCAGTAGCTTTATCCTAAATCGTTGCATGTTCTTGGTATTAACTCATGGCTACAAACGTCTCCAAGCTTGATGTATTCTTTATCCTCGATGCAAAATTAACATCTATTATATTGTTGAGGTACCCGCTGCCAAAACAAAGGATTCCAACTGCCTCTAGCAATCTCGGTAGTTTAGTTGGTAAGACACTGCTCTAGAATTGCAAGGGTCATGGGGAAAAAAAGATGAAAACAACTACTGAAAAGCTATTTGAAACAAATGGAATTTCAATCTGTCTCTATAAAAAACTGACTTGAATCTAATGAGAGAGAGAGAGCAAGATTCTGCGCTGAGATTTATTTTGGGGGAATGAGGCCAGTTTTTTAAGGAGGGGTTTGATGTTATTTTTATACAAAACCCTTTGATGAACCAGAAGTGCGAATGTAACAACATTTCTTATTGAGTGTATTATTGTTTACTTTTCTGGTAGCGTTAATAAGAAGTCAGGAAAGATTGAGCTCTCTTCAGCGAGCACTGCCACTGGCGCCGAAGATCCGGTTCCTGCCAAACTCAGAGTGACAAGTAAGTTTATATTTAAATCCAGACACAAGATATGATCCAATAATTCAGCCCAGTGTATTCATCCTGTGCATTGGTGCACAGCCGTCACGGCTACGTATTTTTTGGGTGTCCATTTTATGAACAGCAGTTTGAAACCACCGATGTAGCTGTTATCTTAAAGCCATTGGACCCTTTCGGTAAACAGTGTTGTCCAAGGCCCACACTTTGTGTACCACATCTTCTATATCAAATAACAAACCTGTGGAAATTTAGGCTCAATCGGTCATCGGAGTCGGGAGAAAATAACGGAAAAACCCACCCTTGTTTCCGCGCGTTTCGCCGTGTCATGACATGTGTTTAAAATAAATCCGTAATTCTCGTTAACGAGAATTTATATTGTTTTGCTGTTTTCTCAAAAGTAAAGCATTTCATGGAATAATATTTCAAGAGAAGTCTTTCACCATTGCCTTCTGTAAACCCTGTAAGTTATTTGTGTACTTTTATTTTTTTTTCTGAACCGAAAGGGTCCAATGGCTTTAATGTTATTTGTATAATCAGTTAAAGGTACCCGTTGCCTTGGATCGGTCGAGTTGGTCTTTGAAAAGCGTTGGTAACAGTTTGTTATAAAATGCATTGATTAGAAAGATGTTTTAAAAGTAGAACATAATGATCCACACAAGTATCACTCGAAATTGCATGGTTTTCCTTTTACCTCGTCGAAAACCACAGTGGACCAATGATGGGAGTCAAAATTTTGAGTCCCATAAATGGCCGCCCATGTTAGTTCCCAAAGTAAAAGGAAAACCACACAATTTCGAGGCAAATGTGTGTGGATTATTGTATTCTACTTTTAAAACATCTTTCTAACCATATGCATTTTATAACAAACAAATGCTTTTCTAAGACCAACTTAACCGATGCAAGGCAACGTGTTCCTTTAACAATTTTGCGTCAATGATGAATAAAGAGTTTGTCGAATACAAGATCTGCATAGAGTTACTCAACAGTTGTCTGTTGTTCATTTGGTGTCTTTGTAACAAAAAGGGTACTCATAATTGTGAATGTGCCTATTGACATCATGCTGCCATCTTAGAGGTAAAATAATGGGCCAATGAGCAACCTTCTTTTGACCTCTCGTAGAGGGCTCTCTGCTCAAATGATGTCATTTGTGTCAGGTATATTATGTAACATCATGTTATGAATATGAATAATGTTTTATTGTCACTTGCAAAAAAACAAATATTTGTACAATGAAATGCGTTTTGGTTTTATAATAGCGTGTCTAAAAATGCGTTATATAAAAATACACACTAAAAATTTACCATTTATACAAAAATACTTTGAACATTTTATATAAACATTTATGAAAAGTATTACAATATACAGGCAAAATACAAAAGAAAAAAACAGCATGATAAGGTCTAGCAATGTTCGAATGTTATTAAAAATTGTGGGTTTATTTTTTATTTATTTTTATTTACAGGAAAGAAGAATCTGAAGAGGAAACGAAACATATCGGAAGGAGAGGAGGACATTGATAGCGGATTAGAAGAACCAGAAACATTGAGTGACACGGAAGTAGAGGTTAGTTTCAACTCGTCCACCTACCCCCCCCCCCCCACCCCTCCAACCCGTGCCAAGTATTGGTTCAAGTTAGGAATTTACATATTGGTTAAAGTGCACATGTTCAAAATCTCGGCTTATAAAACTTTCTAGGGGCAAGTGACAAAAACACAGTTAACTAGCGTCGTCAGCTACTTTTAAAAAAGATTAAGCACAAAGCCTGTTGGTGAAATAAAATTTCACCATAACTTGTTTCCCTACACCCAAATGTACAAATGGGTACCTGCAAGATCTGAGTCATGCATTTGATCAATTCCAAACTGCAGCTTGAAGTATGTTTGTCCGAGAGCAAAATCTTGAGTGAATTTTCCGTCCAGTTCAGATTCAAACCATAATTTTGTGTGATTTTTTTCTTAATTTTAGGTGATACAGAAACCAAGAGAGGGCGCTCCAGTTGCTCGACTCAACGTTGACTCTGGATTTAGTTGGGATAGTAGTCATGCACCAGATGCCAAGAAGAGTAAGAAGACAGTACTCCGCAACGAGGAGGAATCCAGCAGCGAGGAAAGTGATGTGGAAGAGGAGGAGACAGTTGTCAAAGAGGTAAGAATTCAAGAAATTGGTTCGATCTGTGGCGTGATGTTCATTCAATCTTATATCTTTTAGTTTCACATGCCGGGTCATCTCTTTGGAACAGCGTCCCACCTAAATCTCAAAACATATCTATTTTGGAAATCATAGCTTTGGCCTCTGCTTTTCTTTGTGTGTAGCAGAGTTCTTGTTTTTGTAACAGGAGTGTCATTCTTGATCGCCAGCCTGGGCCTTGAATACCCAGCAAGGTGGATATGTGCTCAAAACAAGTCTTCATTACTATTATTATTATTATTCCTGGCAGACATGCCGCACTAAAAAGGTTCAATTTTATTGTTGTTATTATTAGAGTGGGTTTTCTTGTGTTGTGAACCGAGAGAAAGCCCAAATAAAAATTAAAACTTTGATGTTGTCAATGCTTGAAATATTGAAAAGGTTTGCCTCACCACTTGGCCAAGTATACTAATCTAACCTGAGTCCAAACTTGTTGGTGTTGAGTGTCATAAGAGTGGGGAAGGGAGGTTATTGTTGTTCAAGGTGACACAAATTTTATATTTAAAAAATATTTTTTCCCAGCAGAACTGTCATTACATAGAAAATAGATGTGATTTAATTGAACTTCTATTGACATTTTACTCATCGGTGTATATTTTCTGTTTTCAGAATGAAAAAAGGATTCTCTGATTTAAGTCAATACTTTTGTTGTTTTTTGCACTTGGAATTTTTTATATTTTTTATTTATTTTTTTATTTTTATTCAAGTGCTAGTCACACAAGGCCTGAAGGCCACTTCAAGGTGTGGGCTACAATAATTTTTTTCCAGAGGCCGTTGCCACCTTCCCCTTGGGCTGAAACAGGGTTACCCCTTTACAGTCGTTACCCCCCTTGTATCACAACGTGAGGGTTCTGTTTGGTGATTTAAGTTTTTTCTTGGTTGACGTCTCTCTTAGCCTTCTCAGGTCAAAAGCAAGAAGGAGAAGGAAGCCATAGAAAAGGCAGAAGAAGAGCTTCTCTTCAAGGTATGTGATCTTTTAAAAATAATTTTGAATAATTTTTTTTGTCCCTCCATCTTGATGTAAAGCCAAATATTTACACTTGAGCCACAGAGCCCGGACTTCCTGCATAAATGATTAGTACAGATATGGGTCACAATTTGACAAAGCACTGTTAGATTCATCTCTCTCGTGACTTGGCAAGTTACTGAGTATACAGTTCTTATTCCATAGGATTAACTTATATACATTGTACAAAGAAGACTTTGTTGTTCTACGGTGCAAATATAACGAATCCCACCAAGTAAAAATGCCTGGTTTTTTTTCCTTCTCAGAACTCAATCAATACAGTGCTTACACACATCGGTGTAAGGGGAAAGTACTGAGTATACAGTGCTTACACACATCGGTGTAAGGGGAAAGTACTGAGTATACAGTGCTTACACACATCGGTGTTAGGGGAAAGTACTGAGTATACAGTGCTTACACACATCGGTGTAAGGGGAAAGTACTAAGTATACAGTGCTACACACATCGGTGTAAGGGGAAAGTACTGAGTATACAGTGCTAACACACATCGGTGTAAGGGGAAAGTACTGAGTATACAGTGCTTACACACATCGGTGTAAGGGGAAAGTACTGAGTATACAGTGCTAACACACATCGGTGTAAGGGGAAAGTACTAAGTATACAGTGCTACACACATCGGTGTAAGGGGAAAGTACTGAGTATACAGTGCTTACACACATCGGTGTAAGGGGAAAGTACTGAGGATACAGTGCTTACACACATCGGTGTAAGGGGAAAGTACTAAGTATACAGTGCTTACACACATCGGTGTAAGGGGAAAGTACTGAGTATACAGTGCTACCACACATCGGTGAAAGGGTAAAGTACTGAGTATACAGTGCTTACACACATCGGTGTATGGGGAAAGTACTGAGTATACAGTGCTTACACACATCGGTGTATGGGGAAAGTACTAAGTATACAGTGCTAACACACATCGATGTATGGGGAAAGTACTGAGTATACAGTGCTACCACACATCGGTGAAAGGGTAAAGTACTGAGTATACAGTGCTTTACACACATCGGTGTAAGGGGAAAGTACTGAGTATACAGTGCTTACACACATCGGTGTAAGGGGAAAGTACTAAGTATACAGTGCTTACACACATCGGTGTAAGGGGAAAGTACTGAGTATACAGTGCTACCACACATCGGTGAAAGGGTAAAGTACTGAGTATACAGTGCTTACACACATCGGTGTATGGGGAAAGTACTGAGTATACAGTGCTTACACACATCGGTGTATGGGGAAAGTACTAAGTATACAGTGCTAACACACATCGATGTATGGGGAAAGTACTGAGTATACAGTGCTACCACACATCGGTGAAAGGGTAAAGTACTGAGTATACAGTGCTTTACACACATCGGTGTAAGGGGAAAGTACTGAGTATACAGTGCTTACACACATCGGTGTATGGGGAAAGTACTGAGTATACAGTGCTTACACACATCGGTGTATGGGGAAAGTACTAAGTATACAGTGCTAACACACATCGATGTATGGGGAAAGTACTGAGTATACAGTGCTACCACACATCGGTGAAAGGGTAAAGTACTGAGTATACAGTGCTTTACACACATCGGTGTATGGGGAAAGTACTGAGTATACAGTGCTTACACACATCGGTGTATGGGGAAAGTACTGAGTATACAGTGCTACCACACATCGGTGAAAGGGTAAAGTACTGAGTATACAGTGCTTACACACATCGGTGTATGGGGAAAGTACTGAGTATACAGTGCTTACACACATCGGTGTATGGGGAAAGTACTAAGTATACAGTGCTAACACACATCGATGTATGGGGAAAGTACTGAGTATACAGTGCTACCACACATCGGTGAAAGGGTAAAGTACTGAGTATACAGTGCTTTACACACATCGGTGTATGGGGAAAGTACTGAGTATACAGTGCTTACACACATCGGTGTAAGGGGAAAGTACTGAGTATACAGTGCTTACACACATCGGTGTAAGGGGAAAGTACTGAGTATACAGTGCTAACACACATCGGTGTAAGGGGAAAGTACTAAGTATACAGTGCTAGCACACATCGGTGTAAGGGGAAAGTACTGAGTATACAGTGCTAACACACATCGGTGTAAGGGGAAAGTACTGAGTATACAGTGCTTACACACATTGGTGTAAGGGGAAAGTACTAAGTATACAGTGCTAGCACACATCGGTGTAAGGGGAAAGTACTGAGTATACAGTGCTTACACACATCGGTGTAAGGGGAAAGTACTAAGTATACAGTGCTAGCACACATCGGTGTAAGGGGAAAGTACTGAGTATACAGTGCTTACACACATCGGTGTAAGGGGAAAGTACTGAGTATACAGTGCTTACACACATCGGTGTAAGGGGAAAGTACTGAGTATACAGTGCTAACACACATCGGTGTAAGGGGAAAGTACTAAGTATACAGTGCTAGCACACATCGGTGTAAGGGGAAAGTACTGAGTATACAGTGCTAACACACATCGGTGTAAGGGGAAAGTACTGAGTATACAGTGCTTACACACATCGGTGTAAGGGGAAAGTACTAAGTATACAGTGCTAGCACACATCGGTGTAAGGGGGAAGTACTGAGTATACAGTGCTTACACACATCGGTGTAAGGGGAAAGTACTAAGTATACAGTGCTTACACACATCGGTGTAAGGGTATAACCAAGTTACATTCTTTATTCCTGTGCAATTTTAACATCTATTAAATCAATTTGTTGTCAGACGGAGTGTGAATTGATGGATGAAGACAAAACACCGCAGACGTCCGATGAATACGATCGTCTCGTTCTGAGTTCTCCAAACTCCTCCCTGGTATGGATTCGTTACATGGCCTTCTACCTTCAGTCAGCCGAGATTGACAAAGCTAGAGCAGTGGCTGAGAGAGCTCTTAAAACTATGAGCTTCAGGTCAGTATCTTTATTAGCAAAAAAAGAAGAAGAAAGTTTGGGGTTCAAATTCTACCAGAATTTCCTTTGAATACTTCCAGCATTACAGAGCTTTGTCTGAATTCATTTGTAGCGACAAGTTGAAACTGTTTGATTTCTGCTTTGGGATTCTGCTTTGGGAATCTACATGTAATCACCTTTGTTCTAAAGAATTTTTTACATCTCAGTGAAATGCCAAGCTTTATTTATTTATGCAACTGCAAAAGATATGAGTACCACTAAAAAAAAAGAGGCTGGACTAGACAAATTAATGTAGAGGTATTGCTTTAACACAGCTGACAACTGCCCTCGATTCTGCAGAAGTTTCCCTGAAAATAACCCAACCTTTCCATGATCTGCTGAACAATTTTGGAAATCGCCCTACTTAAGGAAACTTATTCCCTATTTTGTTAAATGTAGTTCTTTATATCTCCCCAACTGATGCACTATCTCCCGGACTGCAAGATGCAAATGTTTGCAGCTCTGCAATAAAGACCAACATCCCTTAAGAAGCGAAAACAAAATCATCTTCATCTCAAGAGTGTTTGAGCAACCACTAACATTCCAAAGTTTTATTCTTGATATTATTTAGAGAGGAGTCTGAGAAGCTGAATGTGTGGGTGTCATTCTTGAATCTTGAGAATCTATACGGAACGGAAGAGTCTCTACTCAAGGTGTTTGAGAGGGCGCTAAAGCACTGTGAACCAATCAAAGTCTTCCAGAATATGGTCAACATCTACGTCCGCACAGAGAAACTCGAGGTGAGTGGCACTAAAGGCCCGGTCCCACTGCAGCGATACGATAACGATAACGATAACGATGCAAAGAGACGCATACTATTGGTTGAATGAGCATGTACATATCCTGCGTGGAGCAATTCAACCAATACAATGCGTTCTCTCTGCGTCGTGATCGTTATCGTTTTCGTTATCGCTGCAGTGTGACTCGGCCTTTAGACTCATGATAAGTCAGAAATTTTTCCAATTTTATTATTACTTTCATAGCTGTATTTACCCATATCTCTTTTTTGATTGTCACATAACATCAACTCTGTTCCTGCCTAAACCCGTACAAAGAAAAGAAATTTCAGACCTTTTAGGTCAGCCTTATGAAGAAAATCACCCACAGCTAAAGCAAGTTCCTGCTCTGTGATACACTTCTGAGGACACTGCCCTTGAAAGCGTTGCTAAATCTGAACCCTAGGGGCTATCAAGAGGTTGAAATACCGTCCTTTCATCAAATACCTACTCAAACCTAGTTTTAGACTGTTTAGTCAGCAATGGCTCTCCCTCCTGCATTGTGAGTAGCACTTATTGCTGCAAGAATCTTGTATTGGTTTTTATTTACACCGAACGGGCGTAGCAAAGTACTAAAAACAACAAATATACAGACTTTTTACAAGAATACAAAGACCTCTATTACACTGTCTACTGTCTGAATTTACTATTGGTGCTAAACAATAATAATATAATTTATTTTGAATAAAGCGTCTTCCTTAAAAAAAAAAAATCTAAAAACGCTGTACAGAATTAAAAAAACATTAAGCTAAAAAGAGATAAGCAAAATACAGCAAGATTACATTGTCCAAAATGACCGACAAAATACAAACAGCGGGAAAAACAACAACAACACAACAATTAAATTTAAATAAGTTGTGGATGAATGGTGTTTCAAATCCTGGTGTTGCAGTTTTTCGCTGCGTTAAAAAAACATTGCTAAGTGTGGAATTAATTTGTACATTTTTTAATGCATTTGTTGTTTCAGCAAGCAGAGCAGTTGTACAATACGATGGTGAAGCGATTTAACTTCAATAAAGATGTCTGGATCAGCTATGGTTACTTTCTGATGAAGAGCGGACGTCACGGTGCAGCCCACAAACTTATGCAGAGAAGTTTCAAAAGTCTAACACAAAAAGAGCGTAAGTTTCACTGTACTCATCAAACACAAGTTCAACTTAAACGATTTATGTTTTGGACTGTACTGTTGTTGATTTATATATCAGTTGGAGAGTGAGATGAATAAAATATCGGTTATAAAGATTTTGTGATGTCAATGACACATTACAGGAAAGCGCCATTAAAGAAATTCTGAGTTTGGCCAAAAAAAACTCGGAAAGTATACATCCTTTTTACTGAGTGGGTGTTTTTAACATTGAATTTCTGGGGTCATTAATTTAACTTAATGGATGAGCAGTTACTCTTCCTGAGGCATTGAGCAGCCCAACTGCCTTTTGCATGATCCAATTAAGTCCACAGTTTGGAAAAAAAGGAATTACATGCAGATAACAAGTGTGAGTTGCCCGATAAAAAGGATGTTTTATTTTAGCTTTTCTTATTTGGAGCTTTCCCGTTATGGTTAGGTTTACAGTTTTTCAAAAGTATAAATAATTTACAAGCTAGAATAAAAAACAAAATACGGGTTGTATTAATTGATATAATTTGTTCCTTCCAGATGTTGATGTAATTACAAAATTTGCTCAAATGGAGTTCAAGTTTGCCGAAGCTGAACGAGGCAAGACGATGTTTGAAAATGTCCTCAGCAACTATCCAAAGCGTACTGATATCTGGTCGGTGTACCTGGATATGATGATCAAGGAAGCAGATGTAGAGGCTGTCAGGTACAAGACTTTGCTTCAATTGTCATAGCTCAAGCAGTGATAAAGTGCTTTGTTTTTCTTAAAGAAGAAATTACAGTGTTCCACTTCCACGTCCACTGAATTGTAAAGAGTACCGCGGATTAAAAAAATCGTATGATATATTCTGTAAGTTTGTAAACCTTTTAAAAATAGTGGACACTATTGGTAATAACTCAAATTAATTGTTAGCATAAAACCTTACTTGGTATTGAGTAATGGGGAGCTGTTGATAGTATAAAATATTGTGAGAAACAGCTCCCTCTGAAGTAGCGTAGTTTTTGAGAAAGAAGTAATTGTACGCAAAATTGATTTTGAGACCTCAGAATTAGGTCTTGAAATCAAGCATCTGAAAGCACACAACTTAATGTGACGAGGGTGTTTTTTTTTCCATTATCATCTCGCAACTTCAAAGACCAATTGAGCTCAAATTTTCACAGGTTTGTTATTTTATGCATATGTTGAGATGCACAAAGTGAGAAGACTGGTTTTTGACAATTACAAATTTTTTCTCCATGCAGACATCTTTTCGAGAGAGTCATCCACCTTAGTCTCTCGGCCAAGAAGATGAAGTTCTTCTTCAAGCGCTACTTGGAGTTTGAGAAAAAATCTGGCACCGATGCCAGTGTAGTGGAGGTTAAACGCAAGGCTGTCGAGTATGTAGAGTCTAAGATGGAGGTGGTCGCTGATAGCTGAGCTGGGTCGTACAGCCGTGTCTGACTCAAGCAACTTAGGTTATGGTTATGGCTGCTGGCTACAGGAGCAACATTGGAGAATAGGACTTTTAAATAAGGTCAGCCATAGCAGCAGCTGAAGCCATAAATTCAGACTGTTTCTGAATTAGTGGCTATGGCTGTGACTGTGGCTAACTCACTGTGTCATAATATTTGGTGTGTTCGTTTAGCTTCCCCCGGGTCGACCCCGGTCTGCCCACGGTTTGTTCGAATAGCTTTGACGTCATTCCAGAGGGCCAGCCCCAAGTGCCCTGCTTGTGGAACGGGTCACTTGGGGCTGGCTCGAGGTACATGATGTCACCACGAGAGGGCGAGTGATCGTTCAGTTAGCTCTTGTCTGGGGGCTCACCCGAATGAGCACACCGGGGTCGACCCGGGGAAGGTAATCGAACACACCCATTGAAGCAGAGGATGGACTTGGCAACACTCTTCATAACATTTAAAGCTGTCAATAGAACTTTTGCAAATACTTGATACATGCAGGTTAGGCGTGGAATGAGGTGCATGCTGGTCTAGCTAGCAATCAAGTTGGGTATTTGCGAAAGGTTTTATGCTTACGATGTTATTTGAGTTGGGTGCCCTAGCCTAGAGGACAAAAGGAGGTTGTTCATCGGCTAATCCTGTGCACCGGGTATACAAGTCTTTGCTTTCTTTATCTTCATCATTGGTTTCTGTCTAAGATGGCGGCTTGATGGTCTATTCAAGTTTAGCCTTTTTGAAGACACTATCTGTAAATCAATTGAAAGTTTCTTGCTATATAACTTTTGACTCGGCAATGAAAAAGACAGGTATTTTACCCTAAAATTAATAGAAATAATCTTTGTTGTAAAGCACTGTTTCATATAATGTAGAGATGATGTGCACCAGGCCTTTTTATAAATGTATTGATCAGTAACTTACAGGTTTGTATTGTGAAAACGAAGAGTTTTTTTTAATGCTGAATCATTACTTGCTCATCTGATTTGAAAAAAAGGTTTGGGCGTAAAATCTGTTGGTTCAGTAAGAACAATTGAATAAATAATGGGGTACAATGTACTCTGATTTTATTAGTTCTTCAAATCAATGAGTATTTAACTATAGGATTCTTCCTGACTCAACGAACCCAAGGTTTCCTGGGGTCGATTTCGCAAAAAAATAAGGCTAGCCCTAAGTTAAGCCATTATACACTTTCGGTAAACAGTATTGTCCAAGTCCCACACTCCGTGTATCACAACTCGTATATAAAATAATAAACCTGTGAATCGGTCATCGGAGTCGGGAGAAAATAACGGGAGAACCCACTCTTGTTTCCGCGTGTTTCGCCGTGTCATGACATGTGTAAACTATAAATCCATAATTCTCGCTATCGAGAATTGATATTGTTTTAATGTTTTCTCAAAAAGTGAAGCATTTCATGGAATAATATTTCAAGAGAAGTCTTTCACCATTACCTTCTGCAAACCCTGTAAATTATTTGTAAATCTGTAAACTTTTTTTTTTTTTTTTCGGTACCGAAAGTGTGTAATGGCTTTAAACAAATAAAATTAAAAACTTTGTTCATATTATGTTGATAATTTTCACCACAGTGACAGATACAAATCAATTTTACTGTTTATAGGGTCATTGATTAGTTTTTGTCATCTTCAGAAAATGCCGATAAAAATTAGGAGAAATTTTCAATAAAGATACAATAGAAGTTACCTATGAAAGTTGCAACTGAATACTGTGTTCCTTTCTTGTTGAGAAAACAGCAAAAAACCTTTTGCAAGGTGATGCGACTATCAACCATGTCTTCGGCTGCAGCATTCACATCTGGAAATTTGGATCCCCTAACTCCCCTTGAGTTACGTTTTGGAGATTAAATTTGGTTGACATACTTTTATTTACAAATCATTTTGAAGGATCAACGAATTGGGTTTTGAATAAAAATTGCATTATTTTATTTCTCTCTGGTCATCACCAAATTTTGACCCTAGCTTTAAATTTAATAATCTTGTTTAATTTGAAAAAACTTTTTTTCTTAATACTCAGCAGTTATAAGTATATTATATTTGTGAATTCCTTCCTTCATGGTAACATGGAAATTTTATTTGATTCAATTTGCTTTCGACCGGAATATTTGTTTATTTTATTTTCCAATTTAAAAAACAATAATTAACCAAATTAATAAACAGATAGGCCTAGCTCCTACAATATCACCTTTCTTTTGGTGCTTGTACATGTTATTAATAAAAGGAAAATTAATATTTTCATTGAGGAAAGTTTTCATTCAAACATTATTCACTAGGAGGAGTCTATATCAATTTCCTTGGTGTATAACATTGTGTTAATAAATGACATTCAAGAATAAAAACCTGTTGGTTTGATTTAATTGTATTATTTTTTTGTATGTGTAATGGTCAGACTTTTACTAGTGATGCACAAGAATAAGGAATACATTAAATATTTTAAAAGCACATGATGGAAATTGTTCATCATTGTCATCGGGCCCAATTTGCTGCTAAGCACAAAAATTGCTTAGTATGAAATTTTTGTCTTGATAAAAACAGGATTATCAACCAATTTCAGGATATAAAGCAAACAACAGAATACCAGTAACAAGCAAATTGAAATATTATTGTTAATCCTGTTTTTATTAAGGAAGAAATTTCATGGTAAGCAGATTATTATTATTATTATTATTATTTATTTGACCTCAGCAGTACAAGTACAGAAAATACAAACAAGGTAACAATGAAAGGGAAAAACCCATAAGAGAAACATTAAGAGTAAACACCAAAAGACAAATAAGTGAAAAATAAATAAATATGTTAATTAATTAATAAAACTAGCAGCTCTAGGAAATATGGGCTCAGGTCCCAACTTCATCATAGAGCTGCTTAATTGCTTAACATTGTTCTAAGTTGCGCTTAGCAGTTTTTTTTGGGGTCCCAGTATCTAGGCATGCAGGTAGAATGCTGATCTAAGTAACCCAACATAATAATACAGAATCTCCCCATCAACCCAAACACGGAAATAGATATCCAACCCTAATCAATTAAAGCCGCTCGCCCACACACGACGGGCTCCTCCTCTTGGCTATGGCTACGGCAGGATCATAGCAACATCTTTAGCAACAGTCAAGTCGTAGTCGTAGCCGTAACCTTCAGAAAGTATGTAGTCGGGTGCGTGATCACGGCTTGGCACGCTTGCCAACCTACGATTATAAATAGGACTCCAGTCTGCAAGTAACACACAAAATCTCACGTGACAGACAGCAGACAAGAAAGGGGTTTGACTTTTGAGCATGTTTTGTAAATAAAAGAGCACGCAAGCTACAAATGTAACCAAAGTCTTCACGGTTTGGGGTGAGTATGAACGTTAGCGGTAATAATTATGTCAACATGTTTTTTGAAAGGCTTTTTTTGCTCCTTTTTCTAACTTGGCATTCCTGTGCACACTACCGACATGACCGACATGACGGCGCGGAACACACCCACCCCCTTTCTTTGCCGCCGCACACACACTGCTGTCTGCTAGGTCCACTCAGATCCGGTCCTACTAAAAGCCGACAACGCCGACAACAAGTCCAGAGCGCCGACAACTCGGCGCCAACAAGTTTTAATTACCTCAAAAATGGCCAATAAACCATAGATGTATTAGAACTATATGTGTTCTGTAGTATAAACATAAAGTTAATGGAAAAACTTCACAAAAAGTGTGAATTTTTAACCAGAAAAAAACATCACTTGCACGAAAAGCGGTCGGACGCCATCTTGGCTTAAAAACCGTGTTTGGACCAGACCATTATGATACGGCTAGATTTAGCACTTGTCAACCACAGAGGGCGGGCTTCATGTGAAGACCTTCACTGCAGTGTGCACAGTGCATGACGCCCGCCCTCTATTGCTAAGTCTGACTCACCCGCATCATAATGGACTGGTCCGAACACGATTTTAAGCCAAGATGGCGTCCGGCCGTTTTCCGTGAACGTTCAGTTTTTTTTTCTGGTTAAAAATTCACACTTTTCGTGAAGTTTTTCCATTAAATTTATGTTTATATTACAGAACACATATAGTTCTAATACATCTATGGTATATTGGCAATTTTCGAGGTAATTAAAACTTGTTGGCGGCGAGTTGTCGGCGCTCTTGACTTGTTGTCGGCGTTGTCGGCGAGTTGTCGGCTTTTAGTAGGACCCCTCAGATCATATCAATTATCATGGAGATGGAGGTAGAAATAGACCTCCATGGTCCTCTGCCATTGCACATTTTTAAAGAACAAAATATCACAATATTAATAATATCATAATCATCTGATCGGAAAAGTTTCCGTATGGCGCCACCACTTTTTCATTCGAAATAAAATAATATAGTATCTAATTTACCTGATTGATATATCCCTTTTTTGTAAAAATGAGTGAAAAAGTGGTGGCGCCATGCGGAAAGTTATCCATCTGATCATCATAGGCCGTCATATTTGTGCGCACACATTCCAGAAAATTTAATTTTATCCTTCGAACTAAGCTTGGTTGGCCAGAGGCCGCTTGGTTGATCTGATAATTTTATTTTTGACAAAAAAAGTAAAAAAAATGGATGTGTCTCTCTCTGTCTCTGACTCTGTACAATAATACAGTGTTAGTGTAAGTGTTTAGTAGTAGGGGTACCGGTCAACTCGGTCCCAAGCCAACTCGGTCCCAAGTCAACTCGGTCCCAAGTCAACTTGGTCCCAAATCAACTCAGTCCCAAGTCAACTTGGTCCCAAGTCAACTTGGTCCCAAGTCAACTTGGTCCCAAATCAACTCAGTCCCAAGTCAACTCGGTCCCAAGTCAACTCGATCCCAAGTCACATCGGTCCCAAGTCAACTCGGTCCCAAGACAGGGAAGCTTTGCACGCACGGACCCGGGCGCGGGGGACCGCAACCCAAGTTATTTGATCAATATTATATTCGTTTTTTATTTTCGACCAAACATTAATTTCCTTAATAGTTTTAGTTTTTTAATTAGTAGATTTTTGAAACTATTTTTTATTCTTATAAGTTGGTTTGAAAGTTTTATTCATACTTTAACCAAACATTAATTTCCTTTCTTTATTTTTTAATAATTATGTAACGTACTGTTTTTATATTATTTAATTTAAATGTAAGTTACTGGAAAAGAAATAAAAAAAAAAGGATTCAATTATTAATGTTTGTCAATTAATGAATTGTTGAGAGCCATACAGAAAACAATACTCTGGTTGAAAGAAGAGACATTTGAAGACTTTTTTTTAGTTGAAATTTATTGGCCAACACAATAATTTTCAATGTTGAATACAGAAACAAATGGGTTTTGAAGGAATCGAATATTATTACCTGAACATCGGTGCACACTTATCCCGTTTCATGTACAAAGTCAAAGGACATATTTTTTTCCAATTCAAAGAAAATATACAATTACTTCCCGTCAACCATACGGACCGAGCTGACTTGAGACCGAGTTGACTTGGGACCGAGTTGACTTGGGACCGAGTTGATTTGGGACCGAGTTGACTTGGGACCGAGTTGACTTGGGACCGAGTTGACTTGGGACCGAGTTGACTTGGGACCAAGTTGACTCTGGTATGGAAGCATTACTGGGCGGGAATACAGATCAACGGCTGTTTTATGTGAATAAGCTTGGGTACTTTTCGTGAACTACGTAGCACGTAGTTATTGTTAACATTTTCTTTTAAATTTTGTATTTGTTTCGCTTTTCATTACACACAAAGCAAGCTAAGAGTTAGGTGAACACGCTCAGCCAGTTTATACTGCCGGGTGGCTCGTAGATAAGGCGCTAGAATTTTTTTATTTCTTAGTTGCATGAGGAAATGGGGTGGACCTGTGGCTAAGGATTCAGCTATCCTTGGCCACACAAGTGGGGCTAAGGCCTACCTAGCATGCCTCTTGCTAGCCAATAATTTAGCCCCATCCTATTTATGGGCTAGCCAAAAGCCCAATCAATATGATCAATTTTAGAGAAGACAAAGAAGGAAGTTTCAATTTTAGATGTTGGAGAAAAACCCAAGAGAATTAATCCAGGGAAAATCTGGGTAGGACTGAAAATCCAATCCACATAGAAAACCCAGTCCACTTTTTAGGCACTCCCTAACAAAATTTACAGTGAATTTAAAAAGTAAGTGTGTATATTACCCTGCAATGTAACAAACACTAATAGAATGCTTTGCTTTAGATAACTTGAAAGATTAGGTTGCTACTCATTTTGCACACGTGCTCACACGTCATTATGTACAAAGGAAGCGTGGATCTTTATTTTCTTGAGTAATGAAATGACACCTATTAATATACAGAGGAAGGGAACTGTCATTTATAAAAATTTGTGATCTACCGGTATTTTCCAATAGTACAGGCCTGGAATAACACGCAGTCAACGGAGGCCATTGCCTTCGTTGCCCCTGGTCTTGGCATTGGTGCCCCTTCAAAAGTTTCCAATTGACTTTTTAAAGATTTTTCAATGGAAATGCCCTATTCAAGATTAAAATCCCGGCCTGATAGTAGATAGAGTCCTGATGTGGATGAGTGGGGAAGCAATTACAAATCTCTAAACCTTTTGTAAATGGTATCAATTGCCATTTAAGGCAGTGGACACTATTGGTAATTACTCAAAATAATGATTAGCATAGAACCTTTCCTGGTGACGAGTAATGGGGAGAGGTTGATGGTCTAAAACATTGTGAGAAACGGCTCCCACTGAAGTGCCATAGTTTTCAATATGTTGAGATACACCAACTGTAAAGGCTAGTCTTTGACATTTACCAATAGTGTCCACTGCCTTTAAAGGGAAGGTACACGTTCAGTCTCCACTGGAAAACCAAAAGTGTCAATGTAGATGAGAGAGGAGTTAAGGCCAAAACAAGCTTTTTGCAAGTTAGATTTGAATAATGACTATACTTTATAGCCACAACTCATTATCTGCTTATAGGGAAGGTACAAGTTTGGTAATTACTCAAAACGAATATTAACTTAAAAACTGACTTGGTAACTAGCATTGGCGAGCTGTTGATAGTATAGTACATTGTGGAAAACGACTCCCTCTGAAGTAACGTAGTTTTTGAGACAGATGTAATTTCTCACTAAATTAAGACTTCTAGCTAGAAGTCTTTTATTCCTATCTGAAAGCACATACATACATTGTACGTCAAACAAGGGTGTTTTTTTCTTTCATTATTTTCTCCCAACTCCGATGACTAATTGAGCTCAAATTTTCACAGGTTTGTTATTTTATGCATATTTTTAGATACACCAAGTGAGAACACTGGTCTTCGACAATTACCAATAGTGTGTATCTTCCCTTTAATTGTCAACATCCAAATCATCCGATGACATCTTAGAAAAATGGGTAAAAATGGGATGAGTGAATATCTGGTAGTAGGACAGCATTCTTACCCCAAAAGAGAACTAAAATTTCCCAAACTTATTGTAAGATTTGAAACTTTGCATGGTGGAAATACAACATATAGTAAGGTTTGCCGTAGCACCATGTACATGCAGTGATGGTCTCTAGTTCTCAAAAGAACCGTTGGTTTCAACTCAACGTTTTGATTGTGGTTTTTTTTCCACCCAGATGCAATGGATGATGACAAGCTGTTATCCGATCTCCTTGATCCAGTGGTGAACTCAGTAAATAGCAGCAAACGCAATATGTCTAGTAGCACAACGTCTACCCCTTCACAGTCCAGCCACTACCAAGTATACACAAGAAGATGGTACATGCTGAGCGTACTGGTTGTGCTCAACCTATCCAATGCTATTGTGAGTAATTTGTGGTAGGGAAACAGGGTGGGAAAGACCAATTTAGCTGCCTGGGTTGTGTGGCTGGTTAAAAACAAGTGTAAATAAAGCTTTGTAAACTATACCTTAGTGCACTATTTTGCCACGTGTCCAAGGTTCGATTTCACAAAGCAATAGAATCCATCGTAAGACAATTTGTCAGTATCACCATAATGATTTGTATTGTGACATCACACATTACTTAGTGACTACGATTGATTTGCAACTACGATCGATCTTAGATCTTTATGAAATCGGTGCCTGGGTATACATTATTGTGCTGCTAACAGGGTAAGCATGTTTTCGTGCTGGCTATAGCAGAAAAAATGTGCTAAAGCCTAAGCATATTTCATGTGTAAAAAAAACAAATGAATGTTTTTTATCCTGATGTTAATTTAACATATGGGCCCAATTTCATAGAGTTGCTAAGCACAACAAGTTGCTAAGCACGAAATTTCTTCCTTGATAAAAACAGGATTACCAACCAAATTTCCATTTGTTGCATATTGTTTGTTACTGGTATTCAGCTGTTGTCTGCTTATCCTGAAAATCACATGGTAATTTGGTTGGCAATCCTGTTTTTATCAAAGCAAAACTTCCTTGCTAAGCAAATTTTTGTGCTTAGCAGCTCTATGAAATTGGGCCCTGATTAACATCATATTCAACAGGTTAGCAAGAAAATCAGGTGGCCAGCTTTAAATGCGTTCACTATGTGACATGTGACATAATCCGGAGGTCGTTGGTTCGAATCCCACTCTAGTCAATTCTTTGTTCAACCCCAAAAATCATTCATTTTCATTAACTTGTACATGTAGGGGTAGCTTTGTGTTGTGATGTTCTTGAGGTTTAGCAGCGCTATGAAATAGAAAGTCAAGCAGTAGGCACAAAATTTAAAACCATGATATTGAGTGGTCACACATTTGGTTTTCAGATTACCTTTGTGAACTTGTATTTTGTGTTTTGTATACTATTTTGTTGAACTTGTTTAAAGGGTTGGATCTCCTTTATTGTGAGTGCTTTTAGGGTATCCATGTTTTCCTGCTGGCTATAGCCGAAAAATGTTCTAAGGCGTACATGTAAGCATATTTCATGTGTGAAAAAAACAAAATGTAGATTTTTTATCCTGATGCAAATTTAACATCTAATTATCATCATATTTCAAAGGTTAGCAAGACAATTAGGTGGCCAGCTTAAATGCGTTCACTGTGTGACATGTGACATCATTCACTTTTATTTACTTGTAGGGGTAGCTTTGTGTTTTTATGTGCTTGAGGTTAGCAGCGCTATCAAATGGAAACCCGCACAGTAGGCACAGAATTTGAGTGATTTTCAGATGTAGTTGTGTGAACTTGTATTTTGTGTACTATAATTTTTTTGAACTTTGTTGGACAGACGGAATCAAAGAACTCACAGGCTTATCAATAAACGATGCATATCGATCTGCACTGGATAGGAAGAATGGGAACTTCACCATAATCAGGGTCATAAAGGGTCAGCCATGACTCATAGGACGATGACGATGACGTGTTTTGTTTACTTGGATGCTATAAAAAAAAGTAATGTATTTTTTTGAAACTTGATTACAGGGTTGGATCTCCTTTGCTCCAAAAGCAGACATCACCGCTGAATACTACAAAACTTCCTTTGCTAACGTCAATTGGTTATCTCTGATTTACATGGTGACAACTATTCCCATTGGTTTCTTATCAACATGGGTTCTGGATACATTCGGATTGAGAACTGGGGTAAGTTTGGTTTGCTTTAAATCACTAATCCATTGGTCTACAACTGTCCACCAAGCTTGTTGTAAAATTGACCTGATTTCAGGAGTGTTCTCAAAAAAAAGGGAAAAAAATAAAATAAAAATTAGACAGGATAAGCCCATTCTAAGATTTTTAAATAGATTAAAAATAGTGAACCGAACCACTGTGACTCGAAAACCTATCAATCCAAACTTAAAACGGGAATAGAATCTATGTCTGAACCCAGAACACAAACAAGTTAGACAAACTTGTTTTTATTTACAAATAATTTCCTGATGAATTTGTTTTTCATTTGCAGATGTTACTAGGTGCCTGGCTGAACCTCATTGGACTCGCAACACGATACGTAAGCACAATCCCACAAGTTGATGGTTACAGATTCCTGATCGTCATGATCGGCCAAGGGATCGCAGCGTCTGCACAACCGTTTCTTCTCTTCGCGCCGACTAAACTAGCAGCAGTCTGGTTTCCGGACAGTCAGAGGGCTATCGCTAATACGTTAGGTTCGGCGTCCAATCCTCTTGGAATACTCCTGGCATTTGCACTGACTAATGTTATCGTACAGGATGTGACTGATATTCCAACAATGGTATGTTAAGTTTTAGTGGCAAATGTATTGAATAGCAAGTTGTAAATTAAAAGATGAAAATTTGCATCGGGGATAAAGAGAAAATTTGCATCGAGGATTAATATTTTTATCCCCGATGAAAATTTCTATTTGGGATAGCGAAAATTTTTCATCGGGGATTAATATTCTCAACATTTGTTTGCAGTAGCCGCTGCTACAATATAGTATTTGAACTGCCTCTAGCTACCGGGCAATCTTGGTGGTCTAGTCAGTAAGACACTGCTAAAAAATTGCAATGGTCGTGGGTTTGAATCCCACCTGAGTAATATGCCTGTGATTTTTTCACAGCTCGGGAAAGTATGGAGTAGACAGTACTTACATACAAAAATAGATACAAATTACAGTCATGTCATTTTTTATATGAATAAGAAAAGCAAATGGGAGTAGTTGTGTGATGAAAGTGGCAAGTCTTGGTACAGCAGTTAAAGACACTGGACACTAATGGTAACTGTCAAAGGTTAGTCTTTACAGATGGTGTATCTCAACATATGCATAAAATAACAAACCTGTGAAAATTTGAGCTCAAACGGTCGTCGAAGTTGTGAGATATTAATGAAAGAAAAACACCCTTGTCGCACCATGGTCGAATGAAGTTGTGTGTGCTTTCAGATGCTTGATTTCGAGACCTCAAATTTTAAATCTGAGGTCTCAAAATCAAAGTCGTGGTAAATTACTTCTTTTCCGAAAACTATGTCACTTCAGGAGACCTGTTTCTCACAATGTTTTATACTACCAACCTCTCCCCATTACTCGTAATCAAGAAAGGTTTTATGATTATAATTATTTTGAGTAATTACCAATAGTGTCCACTGCCTTTAAGAGCACCATTTCAAGCTCTGATGTTTCTGATCAGCAGAGTGCGGGTCAAGTTCTTGCTCTGGGCACTTGTGTCCTTTAAAAGGGTTTTCCTTTAGCATTTGTAGTGAGCGCTATATAAAAAGCTTCTTTTACTTTATTACATGTATTATTATTAACAAAACAAGAAATCAAATCAATTCTAATCACTTTTGACAATTTGGTTTCAGTTGTGGATATACACTATTCCGGGCGGAGTGGCAGCGGCTATGATGACAGTAGGATTCTGTAACAGTCTTCCCCCTACGCCTCCTAGTGCTAGTGCTGCTGCTGTTAGTGAATCTTTTGTACAGGGTCTTAAGAAGGTTAGTCTCTACATCAAGAAGTTATTGTTACATTCTGATTCAGAGTGTGTAAGTCTGTCTCTCTTAGACACATCTGTAGATGTGGTCGAGCGGTTAAGAGCACCGAATTCAAACTCTGGTGTTTCTGATCAGCAGAGTGTGGGTTCGAATCCCCAGCCGTGACACTTGTGTCCTTAAGCAAGACACTTAACCATTGCTTCATCCTTCGGATGGGACGTAAAGCCGTTGGTCCCATGTGTTGTGTAACGCATGTAAAAGAACCCAGTGCACTTATCGAAAAGAGAAGGGGTTCGCCCCGGTGTTCCTGGCTGTGGCTGCTGCTGTATGCGCCGTAGCACCATTTAAACCCTTATGAGGTGCTACATAATTGGGTCTCAGAATTCATCACTGCAATTACCTATCTTTCTGAGTTTATATACTCTGCGCCTTAAGTACCTTGTTTGGTAGATACTTGCGCTATGTAAGACTTCGGTATTATTATTGTTATTATGTATAGTTTGTATTGTGACATGTCATGTCATCAAGCGCAGAAGGTCAGCAGAGTATGGGTTTGAGTCCTGGGCCCAATTGAGTGGTCTGCTTACCGCCGAATTCTGCGCTTACAATCACGATTCCCTGCTTACGTGCAAGTGCCAAATTTCTGCGCTAGCTTTGTAAGCGTAGAATGCCTAGTAACGTGGAGCACGCTTCCGTAAGCACCCATTCTGTGCTTACGGTAAGCAGAGCCAAGAAATTGGGCCCTGGTCTTGACACTGCTTTGTCTTTTTGATGGGACGTAAAGCCTTTGGTCCCGTGTGTTGTGTAATGCACACTAAAGAACCCATTACATGCATAACATGTATCATTTAGAGAAGCAATTTCATAGAGCTACTTATTCACAAAAAGTAGCAAAGCACAACACAAAATGCTTACCAGACTAAGGTTACCAGCCAAATTACTGTGTCACATGCACCATTTCTGATAAAATGTCTGCTTTAACAGCTCTTTGAAATTGGGTCCTGAACTGGCACCTAAAACTAATGTGATTGTTGGCGATGTTGTTTTACTGTACAGATAATACGCAATCCTGCCTTCCTGCTCCTTCTTCAAGTGTTTGGGTCTGGTCTTGGGTTATTCAACACTGTCAGCTCATTGGTCGAGCAAGTTCTTTGTTCAAGAGGCTACTCCGATGTAAGTGCAACTCGTCCGTTTGGATTTAATTTCTTAAAGTAGGGTTTTTGGAATGTAGCTGAAGAAAGTAAATAATTATACTTTTAAAAGGGCCCTACCAGCTGGTTGTGTGTTTAACTGAAAATGTGTATTATGATATTTCAAAGGGGACAGAGGGAACTGGAATTCATGCTTGATATCTCCCTTTTACTAAAGACTACAATATTCAATGGGGGTATGTCTGCTGTGGGTCACGGTCAGGGTATGGCCTAGTCATGGTAAAAGAGTTTTCTCGAAGGAGAAAAATAAATCCCTGTGCATTTGTTTATTGTCTGTAATTAATTGAGATGGTTTTACTCAAACAGCCATGTTTAAAAAAAAATGTTTTGCTGCAAAGGTACTGAAAAACATTTCCAAGACAAACCCTTGCAGGGACCTGGAAAGACATTTTTGTATATGTCTATGAAGTGGTTAACTAATTCCATCTATTCCATATTTGCTCTCATTAATGGTTTATGAACTTGATTGCCTATTTTTTTTACTATGTTTTTTTTATGCAAGTTGCCAGACACACAAGGCTTGAAGGTCACTTCAAGGTGTGGGCTACAATTGTTTTTTTCCAGACGCCGTTGCCACCTACTCCTAGGGCTGAACAGGGTCACCCCTTTTACAGTCCATATGTTAAGGGATTGCATAGTTTCGCTTGTAAATTTCTTTCACAACTTTATTGTGTGTGCTGCTTGCTTACAATGTACTTTCCGATATTCCTTCGGTTTTATTCTTTAAAAGTTTTATACCATTTGATTGTAATAGTTCATTGCTTTATTGTCATAGCATGTATTAATAGTCTGATTCAAAATTGTTTTATATTTTATATGTATTACTATGAATGTTTTCTCCTGTCTTTACTGTTAAACTTACCATTTTTACATTTTAACAATTTTTAACATTTTAATGCAAAATATCGTACATTGTAAATTGTAAAATTAAACAAATATCTAGCATTAAAGTTTATATTTGACTGCCTTAACACTGTATTAAATCAGACATGGAGTTAGGGTTATATCATTAAGTACTTTTAATGTGTAGGTTTTATGATTTGATGTAATTGGTTCTTTTGTTAGATAACACAAATTGTTTGATCAATAGACTGTGCAAGTCACACAATGTTTTTGAACATTAAACGAGTTGGTTTCTGGTAAACATAAAAACAAAAATTAATATAGGATTATATGTACAGTGTAAGGAAAACTAGTAAACAGAACTTAATAATATGATATTTGGAGGTCGCAGACAAGAAGCCTAAGCTTGTACAAGGTCTAGCATCTTCAAAAAGAGTACATATAAATGGGAAGTTACAATCATGAGTTTTCAAAATAAATAAGCAATAGTTATTAATAATTTAATATAATAAATTAATAACCTGATAAGTCAAGAAATACAATTTAAAAGAAACAAAAAACCATCTTTAACTAAAGAATTTTATTAATTTTCATGTAATTTATTCTTTACTGAAGACATTTCCGTTTAATTTTTGATTTAATCTGACAGAATTTCTCCTCGATGGTTGGTGCTCTGATGATTGGCGGTGGAATGGTTGGAGCAATTATAACAGGCGTCTACGTTGATAAGACAAAGAAGTTTGAGATGACGGCCAAGATGTCCTTCACTGTGGCCGTTCTTGGCGTCATTTCTTTCTGCACGGTAATCAAATCTCTAAATCATATTTACATTTATAACAATACATTTTTACATTTAAAACAATACATTTATAACAATATATTTATAACAATAGAAATAATAACGGCTTATGTGTAGTGCTTATCGGTCACCTAGTGACTCTCAAAGCCAAGCTTCACTGTGGCTGTTCTTTGGGTCATTTCTTTCTGCACGGTAATCAAATCTCTAAATCATATTTACGTTAACAACAATTGTTATATAGCTTTTTATATACACGTAAGATTCATACTCGTCACTCAGTGGCGCTCCTAACACTGTAACAGTATTTCCTGCAAGGTATGACGTAGGACTTTGTAAAAATTATGAGGCCTAATCCTTGTATAGCACCTGGTAATGGTTTACTACATGTAGGCATTGAGGTGCAACATGCTGCCAATCAAACCAGGGACACTGGGGTGAACCCCCTTCTCTTTTCAATAAGTGCACTGGGTTATATCATGGATGTAGTCTACCTCCATGGAAATATTATGTGTGTTAAACAACACACAGGAATCAACTATCAGTATTTTTTTGCAAGGTATTGTTGATCTTTGTTTTTGAAGAATGACGCCTTTTGCAGACTCTCAACCTTAGAAGAGTCGGATTGACACGTTAAAAAAAAAAAGGTATAGGGAAACCTGAAAAACAAGTAGTTATTCCATTGTTAAAGGCCCTGTGCACTATTGGTAATTACTCAAATAATTTTTAAGGCATCTGAAAGCACACAAATTTGTGCAACAAGGGTGTTTTTTCTGTCATTGTTCTCTTGCAACTTCGATGACCGATTGAGTAATTTTTTTTTTACAGATTTGTTATTTTATGCATAAGTGAGAATACTGGTCTTTGACAATTACCAAAGGTGTCAATTGCCTTTAAGCATGCACTCTGACCATGTTACGTACACAGCCTTATATACAATGATACTCTATTTCCACTAACAAGTCCACTTATTACCATCACCATACAGCTATCGTGCTACCAGGGTTTAGATCCATACATAGCAGTAGCCGCTGGAATATTCGGCACATTTGGATTTGGTGCATACCCCGTTATTATGGAGCTTGGAGTTGAAACAACGTACCCTGTGGCTGAAGGGACTAGCACTGGCTTTCTAGTAATGGCTGGGTGAGTACATTTCACCCCAACCCCCACCCCCTCCAGGGTTGTAGCTAGACCAATTTTAGTCGCCACTCTTGTATTACTGTTCAAATCTGCCAGTTTAGATTGAGCTTGCCTTGACTTTGTGTTTAATTTCTATTTGTATTGAACATTAAGTTAAGAAGTTCGGCGCACAAGTTTTAAACTTGTGCTAGCCTAATATGCGACATAAAGGCCTTAACATTTGGCTGTAAAAATGTACATGCTGAAAGATATATAAACCTGACTCACAGTTGACATTTCATTATCATTTGTAAATACTTCCATAACAGATATTATTATGCAATTAAAAACCACAAGACCGCCAAACTTGTCCAGTCGTAAGTTTACTGACCCGATGCAAAAAATTGCTTTCTAGTGTAAAATTGAAGTCCTACCCCTTATTTTCAGCTGAATGTCTTCTCATCAGTTGTTTCCTTTTTTACTTTCAGGCAAGTACAAGGCATTGCTGGCATCCTACTCAGCCAGTACCTGACCACAGATCTTACTCCACATCAGAAAAATATACAAGTTTGCCAAGGAGACGTCACTCCCCAAGATTTAACTCGTACGTGAAGAGAAGCAGATGTTCTTTAATAATTTTTGTTTGACCTTTACACCCATGTTTGTTAGCACTGTACACATGTATACTCACTTAGTACTTTACCGAGTTCTGTGAATTAATCACAGGCATATCACTATTATGTAAAAATACTATTATAATTACATACCAATATATTTTAAATCAAAGAAATGACAATTAAAATTGATTTCCAACTCTGATTTCTTGTTTCTAGTTCCACTCCTGATCTTTGCTGGTTATGCAGCGTTCAACGCTTGCATCTTTTTACTCTTCTTCAAGACGGAATACAAGCGACTCAAAGCTGAGGAGCGCCAAGCAGCTAGTAGCATCTTAAACTTCAGCAGTCGAAGCCTTGGGACACCGGCCCCTCAAGGCATTTATTCGTGAGATCAAAGGTCAGATAATTACCGACATCTACATGTATGCCCAATTTCATGGCTCTGCTTACCGTAAGTAAAGAATCTTCGCGAATGGAAGCAGGGAATTTCGTGCTAACGTCAGCGTATTTCACAGGTTGGCAGGGGATTTGTGTGCGTGAGTACTCTCTGATACTAAGACAAATTCGCCAAACTTTATCAAAACTGCTCCAGATGAAAAAAATTTCAAATCTATGCTTATAACTTGCATCTTTTTATTTTAATTTGATGCTTCTTTATTTTGTGAAGCGCTTCGGGACTTCTGTGTAAGGTTTATTATTAGTATTATAAGGCATTCTTCACCTACGCAGCTAGTACATAAATGTGGTGCTTGCCCTCTTGAAGAATTGTGATCGCAAGCACTGAATTTGTCGGTATCAGAGCTGTGAAATTGAGACCTGGTTTTGCAATATTCCCATAAGGGCTACACGGAGGGCATGGCCTACATGTATGTTGCCCCACTTCTTGGCCTTGGTGCACCTTTCAAAATATTCTGACAGACTTTTCCATTGGAAGTGCTTTTTTTAAAAGACTAATTTTCTTGCCCTGTCAAAATGAATGTTCACTCCTGCAATACGTCTGTTATTGTTATTAATGAAGCAAAACATTTTTAGAAATCCGGAAGGTACTTTTGTTTGAGGTTAAAAGGGTAGCTCACTGTACTTGAATATGTTGGTCAAGCTACCTGACTGCTGGTTGCAAACCCTACTTCATTGGTTATGGATCTAAGAATAAACCATACATAATAGTAAACTAGCGAGTACAACCATGTGTAAATCTTTTCTGTTGGATTGTTGGTTCTGAAAAGAGCCGGTTCAGTCGTGACAATTCTTAAAGTACTATCTCCTCGACTTCAGTTTTTTTTTAAAGACGAGCAGAAACGTCTAGACGAAGGATCTTCTCATAGCCAACAAGCTCTCAGGAGAGGATTATTACATGGTTGTAACCGCAAGTTTACCATTATTTATAGTTTATTTTTATCCTTCACACCATGCAAAGCTTCAAACATCACTTGATTATGGATCTCTTGACGAGTTAACCATTGTATTTCTTTTTCTGTTTAAAAGTGAGCCTTGCGAACTGCCTTTTCAAAAACGAAGGTCAAAAAACTTTGGGTGTGACAAGGAAGAAAAGGAATCGTGCAGCTTTGATAAAACTAGCGCAAATTATGCCCAATCGATCACACTCCTTTAATTTATTGTTGACGTACTTTATTTTTTGCCTTTTCTCTTAATTTTCCTTTTTGTTTATTGATGCAATGTACATGTATACTTTGTTTAAAATTATTTTTGTTTGTGAGAACAAAAACTAAACCAAGCATTTTGATGAATGAAAAAATAATTTGAACATCACCAGAAATTGAAATTAAAATAATTTCTACACCTAAATGTCGCTCATCACCTATGTTCTTTTTAGTTGAAATTGTAACTGGTGTAGAATGTTGACTTCATTTTTTGTTATGCCACTTTCTACATGTCGCTATCTCTATTGGTGCATGTGGGTCCACCAAACCCTTGATATTTATAATTCATATTAAATTACAATGATATAGAAACAAACATTGTTTGTATAATCTATAAATATGAAGAATACAAATTCATTCAAAAGCAAGAGATGAAATCATCTTGTATTTTTTTACTAATTAGCTTTTCTATCTTTTGTACAATGTATACAAATTCTCTACAAAAAATAATAATGTACTTTTTTAAATCTGATATTCAGGATAAATATTAGTTATCCCACAAGAATGTGTTAAAATGTGAGAAATTTTGCACTCTTGCGTCCCATATACAACAAGGTGGAATGCGAAGTGTCTGTGCGATGCAGAAGCGCACATTTTTCCCCATTTTGCAGGAGTGCCTCTGGGAGAAATTGTTTTAATTTTGATTTGTTGTAAATGTTTCCACAAACATCATTCTAAAACAACTACAAGCAAAATGAATTTCAAATTAGTCTTGAACAGGTTGGTAACTGGGTTTGCTACTAAGATTAATATTGACTGTTTGTGTATTTACAACCATTTAAGACAGCAGTCTTGCCAGGTGGCAGTAGACTTTCCAAGTAAATCCATTGTCCTCAGTAATGTGCGCATGCTCAGAGCTAAGTAAACAATGGAAATTTACTTGGGAGTCTGCTGCCACCCAGCGTTCCAGAGTCTCAAATTAGTTCAAATAGTATCAATTACTTTTTGTAATGTTGACAGCTTGTGTAATACAATTATTTAAACATGCAATTTTTTGTATTTAATTTAAACTAATCTTCACATGTGATGTACTTGTATGTAACTTGTGTAATATATTATACATATATACTGTATTTTGTAAAATGATGACAAATTCACTAATTGAAATATCTCTTCCACAAGTTGAGGTGAAGAACAACCAATAAATATTTTGTCTTGATAAGAGGAGTTTTCGATGTAAGGTTTTTGAGAGAATAATTATACGCTAATACTGCTGATAATTATACGCCTTGACAGAAACTGCCAACAGAAGAGAAAAACGGTTTCCTCTGTATCGTATTCTGTTAAAGGCAGTGGACACTATTGGTAAACACTCAAAATTTTTACTAGCATAAAACCTTTCTTGGTGACGAGTAATGGGGGTGAGGTTGATGGTATACAACATTGTGAGAAACGGCTCCCTCTGAAGCAATGTAGTTTTCGAGAAAGAAGTAATTTTCCACGAATTTGATTTCAAGACCTCAGGTTTAGAACTTGAGGTCTCGAAATCAACCATTCAAACGCACACAACTTCGTGTGACAAGGGTGTTTTTTTCTTTCATTATTATCTCGCAAGTTCGATGACCGATTGAGCTCAAATTTTCACAGGTTTGTTATTTTATGCATATGTTGAGATACACCAACTGAGAAGGCAGGTCTTTGACAATTACCAATAGTGTCCACTGCCTTTAAGTCAAAGTGATTTTATTTCTATTTTGGTAACCATTTCAGCTTCGTAGGTCATGATAAAGAGCCTGGCCAGTCATTTGCATACTCTGTATTCCCATGGTAGTGTCAGGACACTTCAATCATAACAAATACATAAAGACAGTACAAATAAAGCATGAAGTCGAGTCTCTACAAGCACATCTTTCATTTCGGAAATAATGTTCATTGTTTATTATCTGCTATTTCATTATGAAACTATTCATATGTTCATTATTATTATATGAACGAAACATATGGAACACAATTTATAAATGTACTTCTTGATTACAATAAAGACGTATGATTGAAGAAAACTATGAAAAGACATGTTTATTCTATTATTACCGCTGACCAATAGCGAACCGATACGTCACGATATTGCTGGTATCCTATAGTTTGCCGTTGACCAATAGCGAGACGGCCCGGTATCCTGGGGACCGTTCCACTCGGGCAAATCTTTGCCAACGTTATGCTTACGTTTTAAAAGTGACAGACTTTCAAAGTGGCACACGTTAAGTGCATGGAGGCATTTGCACTCGCTTGCTACGTCACATACTGAATATGGTGCGCCTTCAGTGTTTGACCTTCATATTATTGTCCTTGTTTTAGAGTGGAAATGGGCGACTTGGTATTGGTATCAAATTTGTTGGGTCAAATCGGCCAAAAATCTGACATAGCGTCTTTAAAAGAGTTGTGACATTGTACTTTGAACCATAGAGTAAAAAGTATGTTTGAACCCTAGAGCAAAGACTTCACAAAGCTGCCGTTTAATCGTTACCTTTGCTCTGTGGACCTTTAATATGGTTGGAAGCAAATTGCGATAGCAATCATTCCACTTTAAACATGTCAATGACCTGCTGATCTGCAGCCCCAAAGCCATACATTTTTCTTGTTTTCGTGAAAAATGTGACCCCCCCCCTGTTTAAGGACACGGCCTTCAACTATGACAGATAGGGCCTAATTGTTATAAAGCATGCTGCATAGAGAATGAACACAACCTAGGCTTTACTGGTTCTAATACACCATTTAGACCCAATCAAGGGCTCTACCCAAGTTCATGGCATATTTTCTGACAGCACGTATAGTCTAGTAATCTTTAGGCATCACACAATGCACAGTCAGTGATCAACATGTACTGTACACTATACCGGTAACGATTGACAACATTAATTGAAAACTTGCATCGGCAGTTCAACTCGTACCGTCCACATCAGTAGTGCCAGCTCGTCTCAGCAAAGTTAAATTGCTGTGAGTTTAGCAGTGGGCTTACACTGTGAAACCATTGTTTGTGTATCTCAGCAAAGTTCAATCGCTGGCAGGTAGAGGCACACACTGTGAAACAAATTATTTGTGTTTGGTGCAATGGAAGACCCAACTCTCAAGGAGGGCCGAGTGACTTCTGATGGCGTGTCGCTCGACGGCAGTGTCTCTTCGCTGGTTCAGATGAAGCGAACAATCTCTCTCATCAGCGGTGTAGCCATCAACGTCGGCATCATGATCGGTTCTGGTATCTTCATTTCACCGAAAGGTGTCCTGGCCGGGGCTAACTCCGTCGGCCTCACCCTCATTATTTGGTCAGTCTGCGGCATCTTCTCTCTGCTCGGTGCGCTAAGTTTCGCCGAACTCGGACTCACTTTCCCGTCATCTGGTGCCGTGTATTCGTACCTCAAGTGCATCTTCGGTGACTTCGTAGCTTTCTTGTACCTTTGGGTGACTGTATTGGTGGCAGTGCCTGCGTTTTTTGCTATTGTGGCGCTGACATTCGGTGATTATTGCATCCAACCTTTCTTCCCTGATCCAGCCTGCCAGCCACCGAGGATTGCCGTTAATCTCATTGGAACGATTTGTCTATGTAAGTAACTCAATTTTACAAAATGTTTTGCCTGACAGGGTCTGAACCATCCCCTTTAAGAGTTATAATATGCGGTATACTATATGCCGAATGCCACCAGAGAGGCAACGAAGGCGATCATACCTCCATGCCCCCTGGTCAATGCTTAGGTGCCCTTGAAATGCTCTTAGTAGAAATTTGCATATGGCTCATAGGGTGTACTTTACCAGGAAGAAACTGCCTTGGTGCCCATAACCTGCCCTTTCAAAAAACACAGGCCTAAAGTGCAGTCTACAAAATCACACAAAATACACCCTTGGTTAGAGTGGCCTTTAAAGTGGTTGCATGAGGGGTGGAGGTCGCTGGAAACCACATTGCTGCTCAGAGTGCCTATATACCAGACATCAACGGCACTGCCTGATGCAAAACATGGCTGGACTGGCTTCACTTTATCAGATGGTTGAATATATATAGGCGGGATGTGTTGACAACAATGCTAAGACAGTGGGTATGTGCAGTGATTTTCAACTGATACCCACCCCACGCAGAAACAATGATTTGAGAATACAAATGGGACACAATGGGAGCACTATCTGTGTTCAATCCGAACCGTGATTTGGTTGTAACTGTCAACTTGGCAATCAATGTGTAAAAAACACACATACAAAAATGTATAAATAATTGGACAAATTGGACCTTTGATCATTTTTGTTTTTATGACAACTCAGCAAAGTTTCTCATTTTAAAGGAGGACCTGTGGTATTGCACACGTTGGACAATGATCTGTGTACTTGACATATCAGAGCAGACGCATGCTACGAGAAAGGTCGACATGCATTGTTTGTATATCAGTTTATTTAGAAAAAAAATTCGCTGTGCTCAATTTATTTTTGATCAATATCAACTGATAAACAGACCAACAACCTTCGTGATAATAAGTAGGATTTGAAACTTTGCATACTGGGAATACACATTGGAAATGAGTTCGGATGGTTCTAAAAAGAACCGTTGGTTTCCGACTCGACGTTTCGATCAGTATGCTCTGATCGTCTTCTGGAGAAAGCTGGAGTCTGGTGCTGCATGCCGCTAAATTAAGCATGGTTGTCCTTTCACACGGGAAACATTTTGCAATCATTCTACAATAATTTAACAAGGAAACCTTGCTAAAGTGCTCTGGTGCGAAAGGGATTGCTGCACTAGAAAATAAGTACTGCGTTAAAATAAAAAACAGAATGGAAACTGTTCGTATGGGAAACCCTCTGACCTATATCGGGCAGCGATCGGGCATAGTAGCCCTTTCATGCGAGACTGCACAAATAAACTGAGCCAATTCCATGGCTCTGCTTACCCAAAGCAAATAATAGGAGCTTACGGAAGCTAGCAGGGATTTCCGCACTTACACGTACGTCAATAGTGTTACATCACGAGATAGCAGGGAACTTTTGATTTTGCGCGTGCGTATTATACTATCACGTAAATACGATGCATATAATTCGTTTTACAGAAACGGAGAATGGTGATTAATTATTATAAGCATAACTTGGCAGAAAGCAGAGCCCTTATACAACTCGGTCATGTACGCCTAACATGAACAGTAATCTCGATTTTGAAATGGCCTGGTATAGCACCCTGTTATCAGTATCATTCAGTGTGATTGTGGGGTCATGTTGCTTGATCAAACAAACGCGTAACTAATCGGATTAGAAATACGAAGAACATTTTTTTTTCTGTGATTGTACCAAGTCTGGCATTGGAACTATTTTTGTTAAATTCTACTTCAGTGTGGCAGGTAAACAAGCAGAGAATTTTTTTGGGGGAGACTAATAAAGCGAGCTTTGAATTTTATAAACGCCGATTTCGAGGCACGTTAGTGTGGATCATTATATTCTACTTTTAAATTATTTATCTAACCATTATGCACTTCATAACAAATAGTTCCAAACGCTTTTCAAAGACCAACTCGACCGATCAAGCAGCGTGTTACTATTAAGTATTCAGAGGGTTGCTCCTGCTTGCATGCAGCCTTGAAGGCTGAACCAGGAGGTCGACTATTATCAGTTTGAGAGCTACCACGGCTCTGGTCAAGTCTACCTCACCCGAAATGGCTCTACTCAAAATTCATGTTCTGGTAAATAATATTGTTGTTGTTTACAGTGCTACTCGGATTGACCAATGCAATTGGCACCCGGCTGTCTACGCGGATACAGAAGTTATTTACATTGTGTAAGGTTGCCGCCCTGGCAATCATTATAATTACTGGAATGGTACAGATAGGCAAAGGTAATTATGGGTTTTGTTTTTCTGTAGGCCTACAGTGCAGTGTAGTACAAAGGGCAGACTCTGTTACTCCGAACATTAGAGAGAGATGAAGATAACAGTATAACAATCGAAAAATATGTTTCAAAAGGTATTGTGTATACAATATTGGTTTGAAGTTTGATCTATATACTCTGCTGATATTATAAATTATTTTATTGCTCTAGAAATTTTACTTTCAAATTTCAAGTTTTGACGAACTCTATCAAGACTTATTTAAAAGCACGTGGACAGCATACAGTATTATTTTTAGTAGATTATTTGTGAAACAGTAAAGCCAAAAATGTGTCATGGTGTGAACTTCATCACTGTAGCTTGCAAGCCTTGGGGAACATGCATAAGGGTGATCAGTATAGTGTTGTAGCATTGTGTCCGCCATAATAATATCTCAAAAAGGCTTATTACTAGAAGTACATGGATTCTACGCTACAAACACATTAACAAAATATGAACGCAGTTAAAAAGAATTAAATATATTATGTGTTCTATATGCATTGAAACATTTGTTTTATAAGGCAAAAACTTGTTGGTTTATTGCGCTTTTGGTTTGCATTTTGTCTTTAAGGTGAAACCCAAAATTTTCAAAATGCCTTTGAAGGTTCGACCTTCAGTGGGCTTGGAATCGCTCTTTACTCTGGACTATTCTCATACACGGGCTGGTATGTATAATTATACACTCTAAAAAGCCCCACCCCCGGATTAGAGTTGACTCGGATTAATGGGCTGACCCATTTCAAAGTCAGGCTGGCCCGAAAAGAGTTAAACTCTGACTTTGCGTCTCTTGACTCATTTCTGGGTCATAATAATAATAAAAATAAATAATAGTAGGTATTTGCGAGAAAAAAAACACCTTTGTCACACGAAGTTGTGTGCTTTCAGATGCTTGATTTCGAGACCTCAAAATCTATTTCTGAGATCTCGAAATCAAATTCGTGGAAAATTACTCATTTCTCGAAAACTACGTCACTTCAGAGGGAGCCGTTTCTCACAGTGTTTTATACTATCAACCTCTCCCCATAACTCGTTACCAAGTAAGGTTTTATGCTAATAATTGTTTGAGTAATTACCAATAGTGTCCACGGTCTTTTTTCCTTTAGGTTTCACCTTTCTAACAGTTCGTTGATTGTGCATTATTCATGTGCAGGGAAAGTCTAAATTTTGTGTCCGAAGAGGTGAAGAACCCAACCAGGTAGGCAATATGAATACCGTATCTAGAACTAAGATCGTATCCGGTTTACGGCTGAATAGCTGCGTCATGCGTAAAGTATATGACGTCCTTAGCAACAGTCGTAGCAGTAGCTCTAATAGCCACCAATTCAGATTGACCTCAATGGCAATCATAACGTTAAAACAACCTCTTGGACTAAAGACTGTTTGTAACGCTTTGAAATGTTGATAACTTAAACCTTCTAAATTGCTCGTAATTATCGATCAAAAAATAGGCCCTAACAAACCTCAAGGTTTTTATAACCTAGCTCTATTTCTGCCGTTGACGGCGTGCATCAATAGGAAGGTTTAGCTGCACGTTACGCGGTCAAAAACGTGAACGTGAACGTCAGACATTTGTGTTGTTAAAATTTCACAATTTTAGCATACGTGAATACGTTTTTATTCATACAATTTTTCGCGTCTGGTGCGTACGTGCAGACGTCATAGGTGAGCTTGAAAAGAGCCCTAAGTGGTGATGTCAAATAAAAAAACAATTTTTTTTGCTCGCGTAACGTCCAGCTAAGAGAGGATTGGCTGCACGTTACGCAAGCAAACACGAAAACGTGAACGTCAGAAAATTGTGTCCTTTCTAGTAGGTGAAGTCACCACTTATTTCATGCTCACGTACGCACGTACGCATGACGTCTACGCGTACGTACCTGACGTAAGAAATTGTAACTTCGCGTATGCTAAAAACGTGAGATTTTTACAACAAAGATTTTTGACTTTTGTGTTCACGTAACGTGCAGCTAAACCTCCCTAAAACTGCACTTTGTTGACGTCATCTCTGGGATTTTCCCTTTGTCATGCACCCTGTTGCCACAAAGCGGCTTACAAAACAGAGCTCCTGCACGTGACGTTAACTGAGTGATGACGTAACGGTCTTTTCGCAAATCTTTCGGACGATTCCCGAGAGGGCATCATCTTACAATCAAAATCTGTTTAGTCTTTAGGCCTATTGACTTCTTGAGAACATTTTAAATGAGTTTACAGAAAAGATCTTTTGTTGCTGTGTGTAACAAGGACATACTATTGTTTCCATACTGCAGGAACCTGCCACGCGCAATAGCGATAAGTGTATGCTCTGTGACTGTGCTGTACATATTAACAAACTTGGCATACTTCACCGCAATGACGCCTCAAGAGCTCATGGCGTCTAATACAGTTGTAGTGGTAAGTTTAAAATCGTTTCTATAGACCTTATGCACATGATGTCATATCAGTAGGGCGCCCTCACCTAGATGTCGAAAAGTGACCGTTCATCATTGGCCAAACATGTGCGCCGCGCGTACAACTCAGTGCGTTTCGATTATTTTCGTCTTCGTTTTACCTCTAAGATGACGGCTGGATGACGTCAACGTAAGGTCTTTACAAATTGTTATCCTTCATTTATTTACCACCCTTTATATTATTATTCGACAAATAAATGATGCTGCTAAGGGGATCTATGAGTAGGCTTAATTAGGAGATGGGGTTAATGGGGTAGACATTTTTGGTTCATTTTGTCGATATCTTTTTGGCAAGTAATTTGCCGTGGTTTCACTGGCTATACGACATCGTTGTTTTTGTAAGAATGGTTTATTATAGCTTCTGTTGAAACGGATACTAAATGAAAATACACCCCTGCGTGCTTTATTTTTTGTCTTTAGATGTTTGGTAACAAGCTACTGGGTCGTTTTGCAGTCATCATGCCGGTGTTCGTAGCACTGTCCACATTTGGCTCCATCAATGGAAGTATAATAGTTTATTCAAGGTATGATGTAAAAACCCATTTTTTTTCTTTCGAGTCCATCATCTTTGTACTCTTCAAATAATCCCGTTTGAAGCCCGAGCTCGTACTCGCACATTGTCTTTGGTGGATAGCGACCCTGACCCTCTTTTGAACCTCACAGTGGTTGCGTTCGATAAGCTTCTCTGGGTCGACCCCGCAGTGCTCACTCGGGTGAGTCCCTGACAAGAGCTAATCGAACGATCACACTCGCCCTCTCGTGGTGACGGCATGCACCTCAGGTCACCCCCAAGTTACCCACTCCACAAGCAAAGCACTGGGAGCTGACCCGGGTGAGCCCCGTCAAAGTTATTCGAACGCACCGGGGCAGGCCGGGGTCGACCCATCAGGGAAGCTAAACGAACGCACCCATTATGGGGAAGGCTAGCCTGAACATCTGACGTCACACTTCGAGGCTCGGGGATGCCTCCAGAGACTTGCCTCCAGACCGGGGTGTACATTCACCTTTAACCTACATTCACTTCACACAGAGATCTAAACGCAGTCAAATTTTATCGCGGAAGTGATAGGAGTGTAGTGTTTGGGCATCCATGGAAAGCTCATTATGTCACCACACGTTTGTCCGATGATATCCGATGTATCCAATGGAATCACTGGATTTTGTAGCAGGTACCTGTCTCTTATGGGTCTAGTCTAGGGGGGACACAGACTGGTCCCCCATCCTTATCCGTAGATAGGTGTTGGATTATGTATACACATGAACTTCGCTTTTAACACCGAATCTCAATAACCATGAAAGCCATGTGAAATGATGCGGGGTCGGGGTAATTGTGTTCATGGGCTCATCAGCCGAACTCTGGCGTAATTCACGAGCCTCATCAATGTGTGACGTCAGATGTTCAGGCTAGGGGGACACACGCCGGTCGGACAAACCCCTCCCTTAAGACTGCACTCAATCTTAACACATTACTCAATCGGTCCAATACACAGTGGTTTAAGACCCAGGCATCAGGTCCGATTTTTTTTTATGAGATAACTACATATCTTTGGTGACTTGAACAAGAAGAACTAATTTGTTGAAGAATTTTAATTTTTTTGAAATTTATACCCCTTGTTTTTTAAGGAATTGTAGTTCGTAAATATAGTGACATACGTTTATATTCAGCAAAAATCACAAACCCTTATGTTAAAAAAATACCTGGATAGGCATATAAAAATTGTTTTAGAAAACAAATATTGTTTTTAAATTGCCTTTATAAGTGACCTTTCGCACTGTAGAAAATTAAATACGGACCGAAGTTTTGATGATACGGCAAACATGCTTTGAAATCTTCGATTAAAATGTCAAAAAATGCTACTTATAAAAAAAATACCGCCACACATCTTTAAAAAAAGCCATTAAGGGCCTGGACGAAATGCTAAAAATATGTAATATATTAATAAAGTAACCATTCGTTGTGGCTAGAAATTCACGGTAAATTAGCGAAAATTAATTTTTACTCCTGAAAATGAGAATTTTCAAAAAAGCAATTGTTTACATCGCAAAACTAAGGAAAATAAACAAAAACCAAAACGTTGGATATTTTCCCAATCGGCCACCAACGGCCAACATATTTTTTGTATTTGTTTCCATAAAATGATAGAGTGACTACTTAGCTTTGAAAATAAAACAGCGCCGAAATCCCGCAAGATCGCCTTCACTCCCAAAAACTAAGTTTTCAGAACGCTGTTTTTAACCAATTCTTTGTCAATTACATTTCAGAGTTTATTACGTAGGGTCACGAGAGAAGCAGTTGCCCTCTTTACTTTCCATGATACATGTTAAGCATCTCACACCTCTTCCATCCATTGCACTTATGGTAAGTTTATATTTTATAACTTCAATTTCCACTGAGCGTGCGTTCACGAAAAGGGTCTACCCTGAAGAACCAGATTAAACAAATTGCAAGGGAATTGCAACCAGACTCAAGAAACTATACAGTACTGGTCTACCACACAACAAGTAACTCGACAATTAAAACAATGGTATTCGGGCAAACATTTGGTGGCGCACTATATTCAGTTTGTTCTTTCAAGTGTGATGTTGTACTTTTCAGTTTGTACCAATTTGTGTTTCTTAAGGTATTACTATCGGGTTGCTGTACGTATTCCCTAGATATAAACAGCTAAATCAACACTTGTTGGCGCACTATATCCCGTTTGTTCTTTCAAGTGTGACGTACTTTTCGGTATCTACCATTTTGTTTTTTCTAAAGGTACTCTTGTCGGTTTGCTTCACGTATTCCCAAGATATAAACAGCTTAATTAACTACTTCAGCTTCGCTGTGTGGACACCCATAGGAGCTGCTGTAGCTGGGATGGTATGGTTGAGATGGAGAGATCCTGACAGAGCACGCCCTTACAAGGTGATACTTAACTCTTGTCAAAATATTTTGTGCGCATTTCTTCTTGCAATCATGATATAAAAGCATCAGGCCGGAAACTTAGAAGTTGAGTTTCTTTTACAGTTTGCCACTTTGTCTGTTGGGTGGAGTTAGCTGGTTTGTTTGTTTTTGAGGGGTACTCCATTCTTCTTCTTATTCTACGTAATGTTATACCAGTGTTACTTTTTTAATCACCTGGGGAGAGGGAAATCTGTTAGCGATGGTTGTTTTCATGGTCTTAAACGTAAATCTTGAAAGATAATATCCAGCATTCAGTGTAGGCCTATCTGGTGTACCTCCTGCAAGCACGATAGTGACCATCGAAAAGAAAATTTGAAAACGTTTGACTTTTGTCGGTGTTGCATGAGATTCTGTGCCTCGGATATTCTTTCCCCCCAAATGGCAAACTATGTACAAACTAGTGCTAGTAGCTCCCTCTTTTGAGTCATCCTCCTCCAATGTTAATTTCTCATATGGGGGACATAATCTCCGGCGGACGGATTTCCTTGTGGCCACCGGTTTTTCTGACGGTAATATATCGGAATACAGAATAAATTATAGGAAGAATATAAATTTCTGTTTCTGTGTTCAAAGGTACACATTATCATACCGGTTATCTTCGTGATTGCGGCCATCTTTCTTGTCGTCATGGCAACCATTGACGCTCCACTGGATACAGCAATCGGTATTTGTATAACACTTACCGGGGTGCCAGTGTATTTTCTCTTCGTTCATCCTAAGCACTTGCCAAGACGGTTGTCCAGACTGGAGGGTAAGTTAACAGTTTGTTTGGAAAGCTATCGAATATGGATAGAGGATCATTGCAGATCGGTTCACATATATCTCAGTCGACCGTTGTGTTGGGATGGGATGCAGAAGGGTTGCTAGGTAATTTCATTTCAGTGGATCCAGAGCAACAGTTTCAAGCTAGTTAGTCTGTTTGTAAATTAAAGGCATGTTTGTTTGCATCAGAGATTGTTTATGTGATTCTCTTAACTGAGCACTATGTCAGTGTACCTTTTGTGTGTGTACGTAACGCTGGGCAAAATGTCAGTATTTTGTGTGTGTATGTAACGGTATCGTTTTTCTTGTATACGTTTATTTTGTCTTTGTCTGTATAGGGAAGGGGAACAAAAAGCAACATTGCTTCTCCCTTTTCCTACATGTTAATGTCACACTATTATCTATTTATTGTTCATTAACTTTATCAAGTTTTCAGTTGAAAAATTTATTATATGTTTTCTGAGCAATATTATCACACTATGTATGGATTGATGTTGACATGAAATACATGTATCTGAAATGAATACACCATAAACACGTCTCAATGCGCATGATTTGCGTGTAAAGGATTCTGAGTAGAGTTCGAGTCCAATCAACACTGGCAACCACTATTACGCGCTGGTTTTGAAGCAGTGCGGTACATATTAACTAAACAAAACCTGGCATAGCTACGTACGTACACCTTAACATGGCGGCCATTTTGGCAGCTTGATTGATTTTTGAACTGTACTCGGTTTCCCATGATGTCTTGTGGTGTATATTTTTTTAAGATGGCGCTGGTGCACATTATGGCCCATTACAATTTCTATTTTTATTTCAGGTACTATTACCAGATGGTTTCAGAAGGCATTACTGGTCATTGAGGAGGAGAAAGACTGATGCTAATATTCTTTTCTCTCCTAAACCAAACAAAGCCCAACGGTAATACTACCATTCTGCTCATTTGAAATGTGTATTTCAGTAGGTGAAGGTTAAGTTACAAATTGTAATGACAAAAGGGTTTTTCAATGGACTATCCTGTTGTTGGAACTCATAACGTTATAAGGTTTTTGAATTAGTGTTTTCATTGGTTTGATGTCTATCTCCCAGTACTGTCTATCTTTGACTTTTTAACTTGATTATCTAATGTATTTTATGTTATTATGTATGGATTTAAAATATTGTTGGTTGAACAAACACACGAGAGGGCGTAAACCTGCCAGTGCTCTACTAAATGAGCTAGCCCCATTTTCTCGAACTCCCTCTTTTGTCAATATCTTTGTTCAAAGTGCCAGTTAGAAGCCATTTAAACCTATAACTGACATGTAACCGATTTTCGCAAACGTGTGCAAATGTGCAAATGCCTGCACTAAACGCGTCCACTTTAAAAACGTAGGCCTGCGCGTATAGTTTGCAAACATTTACCCAAGTGGAACTAACCCCCTGGGCGCAATTTCATAAAGCCTCTGAGCACGAAAATTAGCATGCTGAGCATGCATTTTCCTCCTTGATAAAAACAGGATTACCAACCAAAGTTCCACGTGAATTTCAGGATTTAGCAAACAACATTTGAATACCAGTATCAAGCAATATGCAACAAATGAAAATTGGTTGGTAATCCTGTTTTTTATCAAGGAAGAACTTTCATGCTAAGCACATTTTTGTGCTTACCGGCTTTATGAAATTGGTCCCTGGACACTAGGCCATCTCGCTATTGGTAAACCGCAAAACAGGATACCCACAAAATAGTGACGTATCGGTTCGCTATTGGTTAGTGGTAACAATAAAGTAAACATGAGAGTTTTCTTTCATCAAAATGTCTTTATTGTAATCAAGAAATATAATATTGTTTGTATTACAATAATACAATATGGAGCGTAAAGGAGAGTTTGATGACGATAATACAATGCAAACAAAAACAGAGTTTCCAAAATATAACAACGTTCTGTTCTGTCATCGTTGACAGTCATCTCTCTCATTGTTATTTTTACTCCCCCGATTTTTTTGTTCCTTCAATTTCGTATTTTGTTTGCTAGTAATATTTTTTTCCCAGACACATAATAATTTGTTCTTTTTAATTTATTTCAATGAGAGATAAGACTGTTTTCAGGATGAAGTTCTAAAGAATGAAATAAATAATGAGAGGGGAAAAAATGTGACGAAACAATTATTCAAGGAAGAAAATTACTTTAATGCAGAAATAATAACAATACTCTATGGTGCTTTGTCACACCCGGTGCGTCTTAAAGCGCTCATTATTTGGGTTCCGCAAGATATGCGTATGCATAGCCACCGAGGCCAACTACAACAGGTGAGTTGGGACGTTAACAAAACAAAAACAGCTCTTTAGAGGGTCAACACTTCTCCAAAAAGATTACAAGGTTGTAAGTGCTTTAATTACACTAATATATTGAAAAAAAGTACGACGATGATGATACACGACGATGTTCGCCCTTCAAATATTTTTCTCCTCCTTAACGACGAACAATAGCATCTGCAACCATCCAGTCACAGCATCTAGATGCGTCACAAATCATGAAAACACAGGATTATGTACATTCATATATTTCTCGGGTATAGGGGGGCTTCTTACCTAGTTATGTAACAGAACTCCAGCCCAACCGAGTCATTTTGGACAAGTCCCGAGTTACGAGTCCGAATCTTTGACCAAGGACCACCGATCCGACTCCCATATGTGATTGGATCCGGACCTCAAACCAGATTGCCAAGTTGCTGTTTTACGTGAAACTGACAAAACCATAAACAATGAACAGTCACTATGTTTTTCAGCGGCCCGCAATGAACTATTACTTTACCTTGAATTTTATCCAGCCACATTGGTAATCGCTCTGGATACACAAAAAGGAAGTAAACTGGTACCCCGGTCAGCGTAATACCAACACCAATTGCGGTATCTATTGGAGAGTCAATGGTTCCCATGACGACCAGAAAGATGGCGGCAATCACGAAGAGAATCGGTATAGTGATGTGAACCTGTAAATAGAACGGTCACTGGAGAAAGTTGGAATGTAATTGTTTATGTGATAACCAAAAATGAGCAATGCCTCGCAACATGCTCCACGGAAATTCTTAAAATCGTATTTGGTTGGGGAGCATCAATTTGTAAACAAACGGAGATGGAGAGGAGTCGGATTATGAGCCTGAACGTCTGACGTCACACTTCGAGACTCGTGAATAACGCCAAAAAGTTCCCTTTATACAGCCTATAGTCATACCCCGTCCAAAATAACCTTTCACCTACATTCATTTCACATGGAGACACGCACACCAAATTTGTGTATGAATGTAGGTGAAAGGTAAGGATTTAATCCTTACTAACATGCAAGTACGATCCCCCATGATACACAAAAACACTGTGATTTGATTGGTCCGATGTGATTTTTGTCAGCTGCACCCACATCACTCTAGACCAATCAAAACACAGATATGGAAAGCTCACATCACTGCACGTTTTAATGACATCATTGTATCCAATGAAATCACTGGTTCTGAAAGGCAAGGAACTGTCTCGAGTAAAGACACAGGGGACCAGTCTGTGGGTGCGTCCGATTTAGCTCCCCTTGGTCGACCCCGGTCTGCTCCCGGTACGTTCGAATAGCTTTGACGTAATTCCGGGGGCTCGCGGGTCAGCCCCTAGTGCCTTGCTTGTGGAACTGGTCCGAGGTGGATGACGTCACCACGAGAGGGTAAGTGATCGTTTGATTAGCTCTTGTCAGGCGCTCACCTGAATGAGCACCGCGGGGTCGACTAGGGGAAGCTAATCGAACGCACCCAGTTTAAAGTCACCTGGAAATATAATTGTTCTTTCTTTCAAACATAATAGTATATTCTTATGAACAATAAAACATTTTTTTAGTAATTGTCACGATTTATATGTTTAAAAAATGTATGCGTTTAAAAAAAAAAGTTGTTTGGGGGGCTGACTCCGCCTACCCTTTTTGTGACGTCAATCGAAGCAGACTTTGCCTGCAATGCATAGAGTAAACCCACGTGCAAAGTACATGTACGGTCCAAGTCGTGAGTTTGTACGTTTCGATTTTTGTTGTTGCATTTTTCCGGCAATGCTGACCAGGTGTATTGCTGCTGGGTGCAGCAAACAACTAAAGATGGGGTCAGGTTGCGTCTATTTCCTGTAGATCCATAGTATGCGATGGGCGGTGGGCCGCGAAAGTCGGACTCACAAGAGGAATAGTGGTCCGGTCCGACGTCTTTTTCAGCGCTGTGCAGCGAACACTTCGAGCCGTCGTGCTTCGAATCCGGAATACACCACACATTTGGCATGGGAAGAAAAGTTATTCTAAAACATGACGGCCATCGTAACAATTTTTCCAGAGTGGGAAGTCAAAGAAGGTACCTGAAAGACCTGACGAACCTAGAGGAGCATATGCCAAACGTCAAAAATTCGGGTAAGATTGAACTTTGAAGCCATGTTTTTAGCTTGCGATTCACCGTGCAGGGTAATCCGAGGTAATCCGTGACCGTAGTTCTGTATGTAGGCATCATACCGATACAGGTACCCAGACGTAGTGTACGGGGCCACATTTACTACACATTTTCTCTTCATATATCGCACCTCGATTGACGTCACGAACAGCGCCCTCTCGGGTCGGGCCGACTCTTAAAATTGTAAATAAAATGATAACAAATTTTAAGAACCTTAGTTAACTGTTTATTCACATTCCACTCATCAAAACACATATCTTAGTGACAAAATCTTTATTTTTAAAAAATACCACTTCCAGGTGACTTTAAGTACCTGTCTCGAATAAAGACACGGGACCAGTCTATTGGACCGTTACCTTGTAAGGGCGTGGTCTGTCTGGCTCTCGCCATCTAACCCACACCATACCCGCTACAACAGCACCAATAGATGTCCATGTGACGAAGCTGAAATAGTTGATTAATGTGAAGATATCGTTGGAATAAGTGTAGATACACGACAACAAAACCTGCGTAAGTAAAACACCAATTAATTGTGTATATGGAGCATTGTCTGAACGCTTTCTACATTGAGTCGGACGTGGACACACAGTAATGATTTTTGTGGAACTAATTCGCTGACTTAAAAAAACCCAGAATGTATGTTTTTCATGGGGGAACTTTTCTGCAAACGAGGTGTATCTGTAAAATGACAAGCTAGGGTGCGGCCCTTTGCCAGCACGTTAGGCCTATGCATCAAGGATCGCAGACACACGATGTGGAATTCGGAGGAAATGTGAAGTATGCACAGGAATCCATTGTAAGTGTGCAACAACAGATCAGCACAGACAATAGTCATGGCTAACAATGTTGTTATAACAAAACGTGTACACTGAAATGGCCCAATGCCGTGCTTCTAACAACACAGCTTTAGTTGACCACGTTGTGCTTTGCAATGCTATACGATCTTTGGCTTTAGGACATCAAGATCCTGCTCTGCTAAATCTTAGAGATTTGTATCGAGTCCGTGGAATTTATTTAGTCATCTTTGAGATTCTGATTATGTCTACATCATCAGCAAGTTTCTTCTCTAAAGGTATACAGGTATGTTTCATGTTTAACTTATTTTATGTTTATTGTAGCATGTACTAATTTTGAAACGTACTTTGTGGAATGTCACTAGTCAAAATGTGAGAATGCGAAAAGAATTATGATTTTCGACGGGAGTAAATCTCATTGATTCAAGGTGTGTGTCTTTATATCACTAGTAGAGTTCCATGTTTAAAGGCACTGGACACTATTGGTAATTACTCTAAATGATTGTTAGCAAAAAGAAGGACCTGATAACGAGCAATTGAGAGCTGTTGGTATTATACAATATTGTTAGAAACGGCTCCCTCTAATGAGAACAAGAATTTCTCACTCAAACAACTAAAGACGTCAGGCCTGAAGCTTTTAGTATACATCTGAGAGCACAAAAATGTGTACAACAAGGGTGTTCTTTCATTATTTTCGTGAAACTTTGATGACAAAGTCAAAATGTTCACAGATTTGTTATTGTATATGCATACAATTGTGTTGGGATACACCAATTATTAAGATACTGATCTTTGACAATTATGGTTTTAATTATGTGTTTGCGCAAACTCACCACGATGACAATTGAAGGTAGTGGGGTTAAGAAGTCAACATGTATCATCGACAGAAGAGGTGGGAAGTGTTTCTCACGGGATCCCACGTACAACACTCTAGCATATAAATATAAATATTGATAATTACTTAGCAACATTAATATCATACTTTAGAATTGGACCATGTCCGATGAGGCACAGTGTTTCGCCCAATTTCCCCATACTTTAACCCTCCGAGCAGCCCCGGAGAATATACTATAGATTCACTAGGTGTGATCGGAAGGCAGATTGGGTAAATAACTGTGATCGGGGCCCAACTCTCGTTCTATGGTCTATAACAGATGAATGTTCGTTGGACCCACACACTCATGACTGAAGCATTCTGAAAATTTACTCATGTCAACATTAGATGTACTCAAAATCAAAGGGTTAAGTTTTTTTGCACACAGTAAGACTTTTGTTGTGCACATTATTATAAGAAAACGTAGACTAAACTGCCATCCCACCCAGAAATTGCTTCATAATATGAAAATGATTGTTAAGGGTATGTTAAAAAATAGTGAAATCTATTCACACATTTTGTAGTCATTGACAAAAAAGCTGGTCTTTCCGCCCGTGAACACACTGTTTTCCCTCTTACAAATGTGCAAAATTGCTACCGCTAAAAATCCTCTGAAAAATTCACACACAGCAAAAAAATCCGCACACGGACTAGAAGCGCCTTGACACGAGGCTAGTGACAAGCCTTGATAACAGTTTGTTGTTATTGTTTACCTTGAACACACCATAATGTTGCCATTTATAGCGCCAAATGTTGACAGGGCAACAGATAACGGCATGACCCATGCAAAGCTGCCCAGCACGTTGTTTCCGAATGTCTGAAAATACAAAAAAAGAGTAGGATAACTTTCCTTCCTGCCACCACTTTTTCACTCATTAAAAATAAAAAAAAACCATTTCATTATAAGGTAAATTTCCCCCCAAAATGGTACAGGTGTTTTAAAGTAGTAGCCTCTCTTTCGGAGTGATACAAGAATTTTAGGAGCTGGGGGAACAGCAAAGTAAACACAGCTTGTGTTAGGGATGTTCCTGTTTTTAATTATACCTAGGGTCTACATATTTTTGGCGTTCAATGTAATTTACTCTATGCAGCATCGGGGGCGGGGGGGGGGGGGGGGGTGGGTGATTTGGATTTCTTACCACTGCCACTGCGTTGGAAGCAAGGAGTTCACTTGGTGTCATAGCTGTGAAATATGCCACATTGGTCAGCACGTACAACGTCGTTATAATAGGGACGCTTATCAATATAGCACGCGGTAAATTTCTGTAAACCAAACATGTGGTAAAAAAATGTTATAAAAAAAAAGATTTGATCATTCCTAAACAGATTCATGACAATAGCTCAATCGAAACATTTGTGTGTACAGATAATTGTTTCCTTTTTTGTGAGAGGGAACCAAACTTTACTCACTGATTTGGATTTTTCAGTTCCTCTGCAACATAGTTTACACTTTCACTGCAAAAAATAAGCAAACAATTGTAACAGCAATAATAAATTAACGAATTTCAAAAAAGAAGAAGAAGCTACAAACACACCAAACAAAACAAATACTTATGCATAATGCGTCAAAACAAAAATAAAATGTTTGCTTACCAGCCCGTGTAAGCAAATAGTCCAGAATAAAGAGCAACTCCTAGACCACTGAAGGTCGATCCTTCGAAAGCATTCTCAAAGTTTTGGGTCTCACCTGTGACAAGAATTTTGGACACTTTTGAAGTGAGTTAACGTATACGTTTGCTAATCACTCTTAAAGTTAATAGCAGCTTACGATATATTTTAATATCATTCTTAGAAACATTTTACTTCCAAGAAATAATTCAGATTAAGTAAAAAATATATCAGTTTTTATGCTCCAAAATATGAATCTGAACGCTTCCCATATTGTGTAATCTTCTTATAAGTGATATTTCTTCCCCCATTATGACCATATTCGCTCCGGATGTATAAGTTGTATTGTATATATCTACATTTATATGGGATTAAAACAATTAAACGGTTAAAAAAGCAAAGATATAATTTGCTTTTAAGAGGAATTGCTTGTGGGCTTGGAAAAGGTGTCTATGTGCTTGGAGTATGGGTGAAATTCACATTAGTAATATTTACACTAAATTTTAAAAGTAATAATTGTCTCGTCATGTAACTGAGGCGCACTATACATTAGTAAAATTATGGTTGGCAAAAAGCTCGGGCTGTGACGTAATAAAAATTTATATATAAAAGTATGATAAAAATAGTCAGTTCCCGTGTGTACATAATGCTTAAAATGAATTCGAGTGAGATCAGGAAACAACCTTTGCCTAATTGCACCATGCCGCCTCCGATGATGATGGTAAGAGAAACTACCTTGATTACAGTAAAGATGTTCTGCACATGCGTCGACAATCGGGTGCTTATCGTACTGGTTATTCCAAGGAAAACTGGATTTGGAAAAACAAATATAAAATTTTTTCAATATTACAAACTGTTGGCACCAAAATATCTAACAAAAAACATCATCCTCTTCAATAGGTATCTCTATTAACGTAACAAATTGAAGGCTAAGTGTTTCGATGCACTGAGGTGGATTTCACAAAGGTAGTCCTAACTTAGGACTAGTCATATAGGCTATTAAGAGATAGGACTGGTCCTAAGTTAGGACCAGTAAATCATCCTAACTTAGGACTGGTCCTATCTCTTAGCATTGCCTACGTCCTAAGTTAGGACTACCTTTGTGAAATCCACCCCAGGACACCTTTGATAATTATCAAAGACCAGTATTCCCACTTCAAATGCATAAAGTATTGGTCATCGAATTTGCAAGAGAACAAAACAAGAAAAAGCACCTTGTTGCATTAGTTTGTGTGCTTTCAGATGCATAATAAAAGGCTTCAACTGAAGACTTTTATTATTTGAGTGAGAAATTACCTCTAAATAACTACATACTTCAGACTATATGCTTAATACTATAACCAACAGCTCTCCATTGCTCGCTACCAAGTAAGTTTTATGCTAAGAATTAATTTAGTAATAACCAACAGTGGACAGTGCCTTTAAAGATTTTTAATTTGTTGTCATGATTTTGTTTAATGTTGGTTTTCGAAGGGGCAATCTTTAGACTTACCTAAAGCCGATGTGCCAATGAGCTGGACGGCGATCCTTGATGGCTGACACGCTGGATCAGGATAAAAAGGTTGGATGCAATAATCACCGAATGTCAGCGCCACTACAGCAAGAAATGATGGCATTGCGAGAATCACACTGACCCAAAGATACAGAAACGCCACAAAGTCACCGTAAATCTCCCTCAAATAAGTGTAGATCGCTCCGGAGGAGGTGAAGGTTGTTCCGAGTTCGGCGAAGCAAAGCGCTCCGAGGAGCGAGAAGGCACCGCAGACTACCCAAATGATCAGGGTAAGACCGACGGAACCAACGCCTTCCAGGACACCCTTCGGTGATACGAAGATACCGGAGCCGATGATGATACCTATGTTGATGGCAACCCCGCTCAGGAGAGAGATGGTACGTTTCATCTGCACCAGGGATGACTCGCTGGTGTGACTGGTGCACGACACCCCGTCCTTAAAACTGTCTTGTGGAGTCATCTTCATTTTATTTTGCCTGTTGTGTGCAACATGAGAGGGTATGCCAGACTAGAGTGACAACATTTACACAATTTAGACCAAGAATTCAAAGCTTAGGTTGTAAAGTGAGGAACTCGTCGGTGGATTTATATCAGTGTTTGTGTACACTGTGGTGTTAAATAGAAAAGCAAATATCGGTTTATATTGTGAGATTAAAGATCATAAACCCCGCTCACAGCATTTAGAGGTTATCATTGGAGGTTATTGAATGTAGCTGATACCATGGAGGTAGATAATTAATAGAGATCAGTGAGGTGGACGAGCATCGGATTTAAGCTCGATGTTCTCTACAATTATTTCCCAGACTGGTACCATGTCTTTATCCGCAAGGATAAGGACAGGCTTGCATTTCAGTACCTGTGATTTCATTGGAAACAACGATTTTATTGGATAATATTTTTGTGTGTAGTGACGAAAGCTTTCTGTATCTGTGTTTTGATTGGTCCGAGCTGAGGTTTGGCAGCTGCGCTTGCGGTCATCTGCATATGAATGTAGGTGAAAGGTGAAGATGAGCAGGGATTGATCTAGGCTAGAGGCCACCTTTTTCGCGTTATTCATGATCCTTGAAGTAAGACGTCAGATGTCCAGGCTAATTTCTTCCTTCCTAATTATGTCATAAACCGTGTTAGTGTTGCGACGATAGAGGGCAGCATTGAGCTTCCGGGCCACTGAATAGAAGTCACTGTTCCGGGCACCTCTGAGCAACAAACTGTGGGAGATTACAGGGACTAGACACCTTAATTGTCAAAGACCAGTACTCTCTCTTGATGTATCCCAACATAATATGCAAAAAAAACTTACCAAAAACAGAGAACTGAGACACGCTGAGACATGAAAAAAAACAACTCATTATCAATTCAATTTTCTATGATGGTTTATTCCAAATAAAACATTTGGAAACTAAGCAACTGCAAATGTGGATAACTCTGCTTCAGAGTAAAATGGTAGTGTTTAACATTTTTTTTAAAATTATTTAATTAATGTTTACCTTTTCAGCAATATCTGGCTCTTACAGGTGTTATTGTTTGATACTCTTAAATAATCAATCTTTTACTGACCGTAGTTAGTTATTTTCTGGCTGATTTCGAAAATTTTTGTTTTTATTGCAGAACCCTTGTTGTTTGTTATTTACATTGTTTCAATTTATTAAATGTACTTTTGATTTTTGTTAAATAAATACATTTTGTTGAGATCTTACTTTTAGTTTGTTCTTGAAGCGCCTTGGGCGCCTTTCAGGTAAATGTTGTGCATGTTCTGTTATTTTGTTTTGTCAAAAATTGTATTTAAAAATAATTGACAAAATATCATTTTCTAAGAATGTGAAATAACTCTCTGCTATTCATGAAATCTGTGTATAGATATCTGTGAATAAGAAGCTATTTCATATTAATGTAAGACACAGCAAAAATAATACCTGATAAAGCATTTTATTGTTTAAAACAACACGTTACAACTTAACGACTTTTTTTGATGATGCGTGAATGTAGAATACAGTGCAAGTGGAATGTAGAATACAGTGCATGTGAATAATAATTACACACAATATTTCATGTATTTTTCTTATTCACTTGATCGAAGGCAGCGTAATATTTGCGTGAAAACGGTCCTTGAAACAATCTTACTGTTTGATAAAAATGACACATTCTAAATGTAATACAATTAGCATTGAATAACGGTTTTTAAGGCACTTAGGCATAGTATATTAAAATCTTAGCGCAAACATTGAGATTTATATTTAGTTTATTGACAAAAAAAAACACTTGTTCGAAGACATGTAATTAATGGCACTAGACACTATTGACAATATTATTCAAAATAATTATTAGCATAAAAACTTACTTGGTAATAAGCAATAGAGAGCTGTTGATATTATAAAACGTTGTGATAAACGGCTGCCTCTGAAGTAACGTAGTATTGAAAAGAAGTATTTTTCCACGAGTTTGATTTCGAAACCTCAGAATGTAATTTTGAAGTCTCGAAATCAAGCATCTGAAAGCACACCTATGTGTGACAATTTTTGTTCTTCTATTATTATCTCGCAACTTCGACGACCAATATTTAGCTCAAATTTTCACAGCTTTGTTATTTTTTATGCATACAGAAAAAAGATAGAAAAAAATTTCACAGATTTACAAATAACTTACAGGGTTTACTGAAGGTAAGGGTGAAAGACTTCTCTTGAAATATTATTCCATGAAATGCTTTACTTTAGAAAACATTTAAACAAGTATCAATTCACGATTTCGAGAATAACGGATATATTTTAAATACATGTCATGACAAGGCGAAACAAGGATGGGTTTTCCCGTTATTTTCTCCGACTCCGATGACCGATTCAGCCTAAAATTTCACAGGTTTGTTAGTTTATATATAAGTTGTGATACACGAAGTGTTGGCCTTTGGACAATACTGTTTACCGAAAGTGTACGATGGCTTTAAGGTCGCATCAAGCTCTCTTTATGTTTAATAGTGATAAATAAGTTTACTTTCATGTCAAGCTCAGACGTTGTGTTAGTGATTTGTGTCTTTATTTTTCATTGTCTGTTGGGGGAACAGACCTCAAGAGGAAATTCCTTCACCGTTACCTCACACAGCTGCAGTATTGCAAGCTTGGCTATCGGTATGTCTACAAAGACATAGCGCGCCCTCACCGGCGGGTCACATTTAAACTCAATGATGCCACCACGTGGTGCAGCCTGTTCAGCCGTCACTGGTTCCCCGCATATGTCGTTGTTGGTTACGATGTGGTTTATCCCTGCTCTTGCAACGGCACCAGTCAAACGCTCGCCTGTTTTAAAATGTTTCAAAGGTAATAATATAACGGCTACTTTGTTTAAACTCTGCAAGAAAATACAATTGCTTTTTTGTAAGCCAATGCATAAGCTAAACCTCAGTCGTTTGTTGATATAAAAAGTATGTTTACTTACTGCAACAGTCGATCCTATTGATGATTGTAATCGTCCTGATGCAATGAGCACCCTCAAGATCAACTCTCCACCACGGGTCCATCTCGCCACCATCCGCTGTTGGCACAGATTGTGAAAAGAAAGCACAGATTTGTATTTGTTTTGAGGGAGAATGAAACCTTCAATGTGGACTTAATTGTATAGTTATATAAAATGTCAACTCGCTGCAGGACGCCGGTGTCAAATGCAATTGTGTCCGCCATGCAGTACTGTCCGTTCCGGACACTCTTGCATATGCAATCGTGTCCGGGGCTATGCAAAAACCGTCCAGCGGACATGCACATGACTGTACATGTATTATGTGCGCGCGTAAGCGAGCGTGCATGTACTGAATCTACGTATTGTTCACGTATTTTATGATTGCAGCGAATACCCAACGGCCGAACATTTCCCATGCCATTCATGACATGCACTTAGTTAGCTTGAAAAAAAAGGCAGACGTGTTCCGTCGACCAAGGGCGTTTAATTTACTGCAAGGACGGTTTTGCACGGGGGCTGACACAACTGCATATGCAAATGTGTCCGGGCGGACACGATTGCATATGCAAAACCGTCCGGCGGACATTATTGCATATGCAATAATGTGCAATATGTGCATATGCAATAATGTCCTCCGGATAGTGTTGCATAGAGGACATAATTGCATGCGACACCGGTCACAAGCTCTTTCGCGTGAGAAAAGTACGATCCGTGACGTCACGCATCATAACAACCAGTATTTCCATATAACTATTGTGCACTACCTCAACTTGGTCCACCTGGTACTCTTTAAAGGCAGTGGACACTATTGGTAATTACTCAAAATAATTATTAGCATAACACCTTACTTGGTAACGAGTAATGGGGAGAGGTAAAAAACATTTTGAGAAACGGCTCCCTCTGAAGTGCCATAGTTTTCGAGCAAGAAGTAATTTTCCACGAATTTGATTTCGAGACCTCAGATTTAGAACTTGAGGTATCGAAATCAACCATCTAAACGCACACAACTTCGTGTGACAAGGGTGTTTTTTTCTTTCATTATTATCTCGCAAGTTCGATGACCATTGAGCTCAAATTTTCACAGGTTTATTATTTTATGCATATGTTGAGATACACCAACTGTGGGGACTAGTCTTTGACACTTACCAATAGTGTCCACTGCCTTTAAAAGACTCTTTCTTTTAAATGTCTGTATAGGCCTACAGTTGTCACTTCAAATTAGCCCAAAGCTGTGAAAGATTAACAGGACTCTCTACTGTCCGCCTTGCTGGCAAATTAGTGTTTATACTTAAAACTCATTCCTACAAATACATGGTATGCTAAATAGTGTGAGAAGCTTTGCATGGTGTGAAAAATAAAAATAAACTATTTATTATGCGGGTTCATACCATTATGTGATCTCTTTTCGAACAGTATACTCTGCTTGTCATTAGAGCCAATACTCCCTCAAAAGAGATCTCATATACATGGTTGTACCCGCAAAGTTTACTATTTTTTACTATTTACTTCTATACATTTTGAGTTGTCCCTCAAATGGCTCTTTAAAAAGAGCGGTGCTTATTTTACTCTTTTAGGGGGGTTTCACTCCAGGACAGAGTGAAAATCACTTTAAAAAAAGATGAAAACTACAATCTAAAAGAGTGGAAGACCACTTGAAAAAGAGTTGTCCCTCATATGGCTCTTCAAAGAGTGCCTTTTCACTGTTTTGCGTTTAAAAAGAATAATACTTCTCACATGATGGTTGTTAAATGTTTGTTTTCTTACTTGTGTGTGTGAAACTCTTGAGTGGAGCCTCATCGCAAATCTTGCCATCTACAGCATAGTAAGGTTCGTGCCCGTCCCTGAATTTGGAACTTTGATCAGTTGGTTTGCCAATAATGGAGAAATCCACTGAAAAGAACAAAGAGATTGTAAAAGCAATGGAAAGTGGCTCTAAAGAAACGTTACAGAATGGTTTGTTTGCTTACATAACATCGATTCAAAATTAAAAATGAATAAAACGCTCACTGAGCGATAAACTCCAAACGGGAAATTAGATTATTTATTTCTCATCAAATATGAAATTTCAGACAGAATCATTCAAGGGATGTTTTCTCTTGTCATCATCATTAGACCATGTAAGTTTCATGTAAATCTGTGACCTGCTTGATTGTTGTTCTGACCAATTCTGTAACGTTCCTTAAATGATAAAATTATACCCCCCCCCATTTATAATCTATACAAACATATTTTGTACATTTTTGTAAAGGTTAGTTTTGATTTGTTTTCTTCTTCAAATAGCAGACAACCAGAAATCATCGATTTCTCAGCATGGTCAATTTCAAAGTGTTTCAAATCTAAATTAGGTGAGGTCCTATAGACCATGTGAACTGTACAATAAGTGTGACCTTGTAGTGTACATTCTTTCGCTAGTCTGGCAGACAAGATACTGCACTGCTCACATGGGAAAGTTTACATTTTTTGGTCATAATTTCCACATAAAGCCAATGAAAGTAAAAGCTGGACAAGTTTTGAGATGTGCCCCCTTTCATCATATCAAAAGTTGATAGGAATTAGACAGTGCAATCTCCTTAAAATATAAGGTTTATTGTTTTCTTCCGTTAGGCTGTGTACAAATCGTGCCTGCTGGAAGTCCAGGCTTTGTGGCTCTTTTGTAAACATGTGATGTCACAGGTCACATCGTCTATCAGGAGGGTAACAGTAAAACAAAAACTATACATAGATAATCACACTATCAAATATTGTTAATTTTGCAGGGCCAAAAGGTTTTTAAAGGAGACAATGCTGACCTGGGCAATCCAAAAAGACGACAATTTCTATCTCAGTGGCTCTGAATGGTGGCTGATCAATGTAATAAGGTATGTACGATCTCTCTGGTGTGTACAAATTCAATCCGCCTGGTAGGAGTCGTGTACAAATACAGCGGTTGTTGTAGTCAACTGGTAACACCCATCTGAGTTTACCCTCTTGGTTAGAGTCAGGCTCCTGGCCTAGGTAACATTTGTTGGCCGCCACCGCTATCCAATAATGAGCTGAGGGATAACAAATGGCCCAGTTGGACAAGTGATTTAAAAAAAAATTGACTTGACAATGTTATGCTTATCTAAGCAATGGGAAGGTGTACTTCGGTTACTCTTAAACATATCAATAATGGCAGCTTTCAATAGTTTTTAGCATTTCGAGAAACATTTCACTTTGGAGTAATGTGGTTATGTAAAGGGACACATTGTCATAGATTGGGTGCTTTTTGTTACAAATGCATGTGTGAAAGTTTTATGGTCGAAAGATGTTTTTAATGTAAGAATATAAGGACTACAAATATCCTCCAAAACTGATTTGTTGTGTGAACTAACACTGTCCGCCATTTTGTGTAATACAACAAATGTTTCTGCAAAATGGCGAACCTTGTCAATTCACGAACCATAAGAGAAACCACGCCTTAAATTTATGTTAATGCCCATATTTATTTTTAGAACACATTATATAAACCATATTTATGTCATAACAAACGCGTTTTTGAAGCCTACTATAAAGCACACATTCCAGGCAACATGTACGTTCAAGAGAGTTGACTTACCACAGAACACAGCCGAAATGATTACACTCAGCCAAGTAAACTGCGCCATAATACCACAAAGCTTGCTGGTTTTTATTTTACAACTCACAGTACATTACATTTGCAGCAGATAAGACCTTTTATAAAAAGAAATACGCTGGTTATGAGACTTTCCCCCACAAGACAAGATGTCTGCCCCGTTGAATGCGTAGAGTTTTTGTGTATTGTACTACCAGATACATCTCAGCATACAGAACGTTCTAATTAAAGTGAATATCTGGGTAAAACCAATACATGATCGAATAATCAGGCCACGTAACACAAGAAGTCGCTATGACGAACAGACTTTTCATAAAGTATATCAAATCATACCATTTTTTAATATCGGCAACCTTGACATGTTTATCAGATAGGATAGTGCGAACAATATAGATTTTATCAATACTTGTTAGGTTGTGAGTATGGTAGACTTATAGACTACGTCAAATTGATCCCAACCAGAATTGATGAAAGAACCAAACCTTCTTATATGTAAACGTTTCGTGTGCTGGTAGTATGTGTTAAATGTTTATTTGATCTGCTCTAATTTATACTGTAATCACAAGAAGGTATTTCCATGGATACTCTCTATACATCCAGTGTGTATCTCAAACCGAGACAAAGAGTCAGAACGTATTGTAAACTTGTTTAGTCCCCCTCTTAGCTGCTTTTTAATTCAAATTCAATTCGATAGATAGTTGAACTTTGCGAAGGAGCAACAACCTGAAAATGTCCAACAAAGGGTCATTCCAAAGAATTGTGTTTAACACACCCTGGTATTCATACACCCGTGTGTGATAATAGAGCGTAACAATTGCCTTGGATGTAGCTCTATAAAACTCACCTTTAAGGTGACTTCTCTTGACTGACACTTGATGATGCCTATATGCACGAACTCAAATGTCCGTTTCACTACATTCCAGCTTGGATACGTGTATTAAGGTTTTACAATAATTTTGTCTGTACACATGGGTTTTTGAAAACTGCATGTTGGGTAATGCGACACTTGATGACGTCAACTATAACATGGCCTCATCTTTTTTCCTGCAATATACCCTAGTTTAGATACCTGCAATATTTGACCTTGCGATTCCATTGCACTCATTACTACAGTGTTGTTAGTCCCCGAAGGCCTTAGTTCATATTTTTTTAAACTACATGTATTTATTAATATAGTTTAAAGCTAACAGCCTATTACGTTGTAGTGCATAAACAGCATTGTCACAGAACTTGAACGGTATTTTAAAGTATCTTAAAAATTTTAGATGGCAGGTATTAACAATTATATTGTTCATTACAAAGTTAAAGAATTAAAACAAAACAAAACATTTTTTCAGACATATTTAAATTACTGTGAATTAATAGTTGAAAAAAAAAATGCTCACAACAAAGTCGAAATCTGCAAACCGCTTTCTTGGAATTATTTTTTTCCCGAAAAACAACCGAACTATCCTTTTGGAAAAATCGAACAGAGTTTGTCATTTTTTTAAAAACTCTATAGACTTCACTTTCAAACTGTTAGTGATTTTTGTTTTCGATGTGTTTCTTCACTTAAAGGAACACGTTGCCTTGGATCGGACGAGTTAGTCTTTGAAAAGCGTTTGAAACCGTTTGTTACGAAATGCATATGGTTGGATAGACAATTTAAGAGTAGAATATAATGATCAACAAAAACATGCCTCGAAATTGCACGGTTTTCATTTACGTAGCGAACCGACACGGTCGGCCATTTTGTGGAGTCAAAATTTTGACTCCATAAAATGGCCGACCGTGTTTATTTGCGACGTAAGGAAAACCGTGCAATTTCGAGTGATTGTGTTGATTATTATATTTTACTTTTAAATATCTTTCTAACCATATGCATTTTCCTTTAACTCAGGTGTTCTTTCTGTTTATTTACTTACATTGTTTTAAATAGTTATCTGCTTTTCATGAAGTATGCATGTCAAGTTGACAATACCTTACAAAGCATCCGACCAAAATGAATGTCGAACACATTACAGTGGACTGTCTTTTTTGAAACCCCATTACAAAGAACAATGTATTTCATCTTGTTTTCTTACTTACTCGATCGAAAGTAGCGTAACACTTACGTGAAAAACATACCTCGACACATAACTTGATTTTCTGCGCGACGAATACGAAAAGCAATGAATATTGTATTTAAGAAATTATGGCTTTAAAGTAATATTATAATCTAAACCACAGATTTACAATTAATACGAAATACATCGCGATAGGGCCTAAATCAATCGAATTTGTATTACTTTTCTACAGGCTCTCATGTTGAATTGGTGATTGTTGGCTTCAATTCCCATCGTCTGTGGATGAACATAATTGCAAGGGGAAATTCTTTCACCGTTACCTCACACAGCTGCAATATTGCAACCGTGTATATCGGTATGTCTACAAAGACGTAGCGCGCCCTCACCGACGGGTCACATTTAAACTCAATAATGCCAGTGGTGCAGCCTGTTCAGCCATCACTGGTTTCCCGCATATGTCGTTGTTGGTAACGACGGGATCTATCCATGCTCTAGCAACGGCACCAGTCAAACGCTCGCCTGTAAATAAAAATAAGTACATTTTTTTGTTTAGAGTTTCTAGAGGAAAACATTATAGGGTTGACAGATCGTGTAAAAGCAAAACCTAAGTCGTGTTTTGATGTGAAAATAAAATAAACTTACTGCAACAGTCGACCCTATTGATGATTGTAATCGTCCTGATGCAATGCTCACCCTCAAGATCAACTCTCCACCAAGGGTTCATCTCGCCACCTCTCACTGTTGGCAAAGAGTAAAAAACAACACCGAAACTCACATGAAATGTATTGCAAGAAATATCCTTCGATCCTTCGATACAGTTGGTCTTGACTTTTAAATGTTCACTTACTCGTTTGTGTGCAATCTCCGCTCTTAGTTGATGCCAAACCTTTGCCATCTACAGCTTTATGTGATACGTATACACCCGTGTTCGTTGAACTCTGCTCAGTTGGTTTGTCAATGATGGACAAATTCACTGGGTGGAAAATTGCAAAATGATTTTTTATCAAAAACGTTAAATTAAAATGATGTCGTGGAGTCAGCTTGTGACTTACCATTCTAGAATATATGATACTTTCAGGGATACTTTTTGTAACTTGTTATTTCACACTTTGTTTCACCAACTAGACTGGCCCAAACGTCTTTTTGCCTCACCTGGACAATCCAACAAGATGACAATTTCTTTCTCAGTGGCTCTGAATGGTGGCTGATCAATGTAATAAGGTATGTACGATCTCTCTGGTGTGTACAAATTCAACCCGCCTGGTAGGAGTCGTGTACAAATACAGCGGTTGTTGTAGTCAACTGGTAACACCCATTTGAGTTTACCCTCTTGGTTAGAGTCAGGCTCCTGGCCTAGGTAACAATTGTTGGCCACAACCTCTATCTCAAAATGAACTGAGGGATAACAAGATGTACAGTTTGAAAAAATTGTTTAAGGCTAGTTTTACCTAACAATCTATTTGCATACAAATGTAGGAGTTTTCATACCTGCAGCGTGACACTTCCAAATGCTGGTTAAAAGCATTAATTGGTTCAAATAATACTCTCTTGATTATTATTGACTCGAAATTGTTACACAGAAAAGATATCCAAACTACGGCGGATCATGATAACGGTTTTAAGATCAATAAAGTTGCACAACACATGGTTACCTTTAGGAACGGTTATACTCTTTGATATACTTCCCTTGGAGCCGACAACATCCGATGCCTCGCATGCAATAGTAACGTCGGATGTCGGTTTCATAGAGCGAAACTTCAACTCCGACCGCGTCCTATAGATATTGGGAAAGCTTTCGACGATATCAACGTTTGATGAAGGAGACACCACGTAGAAGTGGGCCTCGTCATCAGAGCGATGCCAGGTGATGTTCGGGTGATTTCCAGATTTCGCTAAGCACAGCAACTCCACATCGAAAGCGTCGTCGTTGTTTCTTTCAAACAAGTAGTGAATCACTAAGTTTGATTCTGAAAAAACAAATACTTGATGACACAGATTTCCACATAATGGATACCAAAAAAGAATCAAAATTTACAACAATATGGTGTTGAAATGACACTAGTTTCTGCCAACACATTTTACATATTTTGTTGTTTAAAGGGTCTGGGTAGGCCTACTTTTTGTAGGACACAAAACACACTGCTTACATATTTACACTGACTTTACACGGTTTGAAGATAATGATGGTAGACTGCTTCCCTTAAATTATTACCTATAAGGTTCTGTAGATTTTGAGAAATTAGTAAACAAGTCACAACAAATATTTTAGAATGTAAAACCGTACGTATTTTCGTGACATTGTTTTACTCGTTTCTCAAAAACTACAGCACCTCGGCAAGTAATATTTCAAGGGAAGCCTTCTGCTGTCATTATCTTCAAACTGTAAGTTTAAGATGTAAATCTGTGGACATTGTGTTTTGTGTAAGTACCCAAATCCTTTAAAGCCATTATACACTTTCGGTAAACAGTATTGTCCAAGTCCCACACTTCGTGTATCACAACTTAGATATAAAACAACAAACCTGTTAAAATTTAGGCTCAATCGGTCATCAGGAGTCGGGAGAAAATACCAGGAAAACCCACTCTTTTTCCGCGCGTTTCGCCGTGCCAGGACATGTGTTTAAAATAAATCCGTATATCTCGCTAACGAGAATTTATTTCGATGACTTCATGTTTTAAGTTTCGCTGTGAAAGATTATCGATCTATTGAAAAATGAGTGCATCACAAAACCGGCTATGACCGTACATCTCTCTCTATAAAGAGATGGTGAAAAACCCATATGTTTTAAAGCCATTGGACACTTTCGGAACAGAAAAAAAAAAAAAAGTTCACAGATTTACAAATAACTTACAGGGTTTACGGTAATGGTGAAAGACTTCTCTTGAAATATTATTCCATGAAATGCCTTACTTTTTGAGAAAACATTAAAACAATATCAATTCTCGATAGAGAGAATTATGGATTTATTTTAAACACATGTCATGACCCGGCGAAATGTGCGGACATAGGGGTGGGTGTTCCCGTTATTTTCTCCCGACTCCGATGACCGATTGAGCCTAAATTTTCACAGGTTTGTTATTTTATATATAAGTTGTGATACACGAAGTGTGGGCCTTGGATAATATTGTTTACCGAAAGTGTCCAATTGCTTTGAACAGCTTTCATTTCAAGAGAGTATATATGTGTTGAACTCACCAGACGTTTCCCTGAGGTATGCAGTTTGAACTTCAGTGTCGTTGAACGTTCTGTAGAACATTTTGAAATCACTGAATTCACCCTCTGGGCTTCCTGCACTTACACCAGTACTTGTGAACATACGAACATTGTCAGTGTTTGTGGGGTGGGTGGTTGAAATACTAGTCTCCGTTTCAAGCGAGTAACCTAACACCCCATTCTTGTAATACCTGGTACCAACATCGGCATTGTACGTGAAACAATGATGGGTCCAGACATCAGTAGGAAATACATCAGGAGTATCCATTTCATCTCCCAAACCTTGTTATTGAGATCGCCGCGGACCATCAAAACAAATTTCCTTGTCATATAAATAGCGAAACCTCGTGCGGTTGCGTCATGCCCTCCCGTGGATATTATATATCGTCTTAAAGTACTTGGAAGGCTCTTGTAGTTCATCCAGAATGTCAAGGTCCAACCGGATGTACAGCAAGATGTCTCCGAGATGCATTTGAAAGGCACAGACCCGAAGAACAAGTGGCCATCAACATTTCTGTGTGCGCAAAGATGATTGGATGAGTTGAAACTGTCTGCAGATATCGGTGTCGGTCCATTCACCGCTCCGGTCAAGCCACCTTTACTGGGATAGATAGAGAATATTGGCCCACCGCATGATGTCGGATCTTCGTCACTCTCACTCGCCTTACCGCTCAGTTCCCAGTAGAAATTGGGGTCTGGAAGGGTATCTAAAAATATCAAAAATAAGAAAATAGCAGTTATGTCAATAGTAACAGTGTTAAACATTGCAATAAATGATACTTTTATTGAAGTGAAATGAAGAAAGCAATGAAATCATTAATCTGTAAGACTGACGTAGTCCATTACCAACCACGAACAAGTGGCTGTTAGTTATTTACAATCTGATCTCGAAAGTATAACAATAATAATCTAACCAAACACCACCTTAGACACGAAAAAGAAACAGAAGTGTGTGAAAGAAGCCAGTCATGAAAATATTAGATTTTGATTGGTGCTTGTGCGTGTCTATTGTAAACCAATAAATAAGTCAGACTCAATCACACTTTCTTTAGTGGATGCCACCAACTTTTCATTTTAAAATGATTACCCAAACGAAGCATGTTTCAAAATATCACATAGAAAACACTTTGACTATTAGTTTTAAGTCTTAGTTTTAAATAAGAGATAAAGATGGAACGCCAGTATAGTCTGGTTCGTCTCACGTCTCAACTCTCATTTTGTTGATGTTTGGTACAAGGAACCAGATACAAAATTAGATGTTAAACAATTAGTAAAAATAGTATACAATTTACCCGCAGGTGTTGGACATTCAAATCTGATCTCATAGTCCAGGCATGTCTCCTGGGGATGAGGTTGATCCGAGTTTTGACACAGGAGTCCGGTAGCAGGAGTGCAACTAAAGACCAAAGACTGTCCGGCAGTGACGTAATCAGTGTGGAGGAATTTCACTCGGCACTCGGCCTGGGTTGGGCTGACGCACACCGATTGGTAAGCCTGTTTAAATTAAAACATATATAACTGAAACGGCGCATTATTCTGTTTAAAGTTGAAACGGCTACAATTATTGTTTTCAACAATTTGCTCTTTTAAGCTTAGAAACAGACTAAACATGTGTCATGTGTCCAGAACGGGCCTTTTTTGATACCTTTTCAGAACAAAACGGAAGTACAACTTAATATGTGAAACACAGCCTAGGTCTATCGAACAAAAAACTTTCAACTTCTACCAAAAAAAAGCAAAAAACAACAAAAACAACAACAAACCAACTAACCGATCTGACTGCTGCTAGTGTCTCGTTTTCCGTACCGTCTGTAGGGTCATCCACGCTAAACCAAGCAGTCCAAGTGGTAGGGGGCACGATAAGAGGTATTGACTCTGTCAAAATAACGTTAACAATGTTAGCCATGCGAGTTGCTTCTGTGTTCTTAAAGTCGAAAGTCGATGATTTGAACTTGATCAATATACTGTTTGTTTTGTATACATATTTGACGTCATCAAGTAACAATCAACAGACGTGTGTGTCACTTTGTGAAAACGGAGGTCCGTGATAAACTGAATTTTTGAGTCAGTTCGTGATACCATAGCTTGTAGCATTCGTGCAAATGTTGCAAGCTATAAATTATTATACCAGAACCAAGATGTTTTGATAACAGAGAAAAAAGAAAAAGAAACTTGAGTTTGTCTATTAAGTTGACTACACTTAGTATTCAAGTTGATTGAATGAAAGAGTAAGCATACCATATACACAAACTCCTGTAGTTAAACTCATCTCGAGACAAATTAACTGTAAAAGAAAAAATACAGTAAGTTTCAGGTCAGTCAGGTGATAATCATGTGAGTTAATGGGGGCAAGTATAAAGGGAACATTTTCCCCAAAAGATGATACGGACAAGTTGTAGAAATACATAGGAACGTTGTGGACGATCACTTATATGGACAGTTTGAATTTTGTTTTTGCTTTTTTTCAAACTGTCCATTCCAGCCGATTGGATCGCAATGTTTGCTGGAAGTTTTGTATAATTTTGCTCAGTCTTCATTACAGCATATTGTTTCAAAACCCACAGTCCAATCTTTAATCAGTCTTTGTGTCACCACTTGTTTACCATTCATGAGGAAGCTTGTTGACGATCTCTTCTCATATGAACAGTTTTAAAACCATCCGTTGCCTGATCAAGCCAGTCGATACCCATTGTTTGAGTCGATTTGTTTGCTGGAAGTTTGGTGTAATTTCGCCCAGTCATTCTGATAAATGACGTCTTATTGTTTATTGCTGTTTATTATTTCTACTTATGTTGACAAGCTGTATATCATGTAAAAGGAACCTTGTTAAAAAGTTTGAACCATACCCGTTGCCTGTTCAAGCATGGTTCAAGCCAGTCGGTACGCATCACGTGTTGAATCTATTTGTTTGCTGGAAGTTTGTTGGCGCAATTTCGCTCAGTCTTCATTACGGCATATTGTTTCAAAATCCACAGTCCAATCTTCAATCAGGGTCTGTGTGACAAATTTTGTCCTTGTTTACCACTCATAAAGAAGCTTGTTGATGATCACTTTTCATATGAACAGTTTTAAAACCATACCGTTGCCTTTTCAAGCCAGTCGATACCTTTTGTTTAAATCGATTTGTTTGCTGGAAGTTTTGCGTTATTTTGCTCAGTAATTTTAATCATTAACGTCCTTATTGTCTAAGCTGATGTTATGTCTGCTTGTTGCTGTTGCTGTGTCTTTAAATGAAGGGACCATAAACTTTGCTCAATACATGAATGATTTCAGCCTGGTGTGTCTATGGTCCCCCGCATATGAAATTGATGTACAATTTAAAAGGCAATCCTAATCCCAACAGTCGCCCTCTACAAAGTCACCGCTCATATACAAAGTCGCCCCTCTCAACGTCACCCTGACAAAGTCGCCTCATGACAAAGTCGTCCCGGCACGTTTGGCCCCTGGCATATATGGATTTGTGTGGGGCGAGTGTCGAGGGCAACTTCGTCAGGGAGCGATTTTGAGAGGGGCGACTTTGTACGTCAGGGGCGACGTTGTACGTCAGGGGCGACTTTGCTAAGGGCGACTTTGTAGTAGGCGACTTTTTGATGGGCGACTTTGCTGGGGTGAGTTTACTGGTTCCCGTTATTTTATGCCAAAGAGTCAACCCATGGTAACTAAAAAAATCACTGTTCTAAATACTCCACGGACGTCATCCAGTGTTTGATAATTATTAATTGACGGTATAGTGTTCACAACACCAAGGTATAATATGGTTAAAACACAACCTGTAGCACTTCACTTTCATTTATACTAAAAATCAACTTGGCAATGCTTCTCAAACCAGATATCTAGCTAGACTTATTAAGTCTATGAATCAAACATGAGCTGCTGATTGCAATTTTCTGTGATAACCACATGTTAAAATTAGCTTCATACAGTTTAACTTTATAATAATTTGTAGCAGAACAAGTAAAGTGAACATTATCCCAAAATGATCACAACGACGAGTTGGTTTATCATCAACATGGAATCTGGTTTACGATCACAGCTTGACCATAAAAGCTTGTTTTTATTTCAAACTACACCCGTTTCCTGTATTAAAATGCCAGTTGATACCAACTCTTAAGGTTTGAATCGAATTGTGAGCTGAAAGATTGGCGTTATTTTGATGAGTCTTCGTTATGGCATATTGTACCCCAAGAAACAGTCTTATGGTTTAATTCAAGGTTCGAATCGATTTGTTTGCTTGGAGATTAATAAGTCATCTCCATTAATGCATATTGTTTTTAAAACCCATAGTCCCATCGTTTAATCATGGTTGTTGTGATCAACTGCATCCTTATTGTCTATTGTTGATGTAGCTTACTTTACTGTTTTTATGTCTTGCAATAAAGAAAACCTAAAACTTATGCTCAATATGTAAACAGTTTTGAAAGGAAGCAAAATAAAATTGTATGAGTTGTCAGAAAAATCCAATTATTGTAAACGGCATCTGTACCTGCAGCAAGATGACGTCGTAATTGCATTTTCAAAGTTTAGGTAGATCAAAATGGCAAAGATTATTGAGGAAAAACCAGCAGCAAGAGGCTGGTCCACCATTCAATATCAGTAAGTGTAATTATTATGTGTTTGAAATTAAACTACACAATTGAGAAAATCGAATATAAAATCTCAATAAAGAAAACAAAAAACCTAACGAACCTAATTCCGATGAAATCAAATGAATGAACGAAAACGAAAACTGAAATCAAAAGCAGCATAAACTATAACCCTTGATTTTGAATTCGTGTTGTCATCAGACACTCATCAACTGTCCATGTATCCCATAAAATACAACTTGCCAAAAAGCTTTCAAACATTGTTTTTGACCATCGTATTTGATTTTTTTTTACCAAAAAAACTTGAACGAATTAATTAACAATCAACTCTTGCGGATTTTCCAGAGTATCGTTACAGCTTTAAGGTAAAAGTAATGGGCATTTTTTTAAGATGACCGGGAGACCTTACTTTAACAAAAATTGCTTAAAGGCAGTGGACACTTTTGGTAATTAATAATTATCATCATAAAACCTTACTTGGTGACGAGTAATGGGGAGAGGTTGGTGGTAATAAACATTGTGAGAAACAGCTCCCTCTGAATTGACATAGTTTTCGAGAAAGAAGTAATTTTCCACGAATTTGATTTCGAGACCTCAAGTTTAGAACTTGAGGTCTCGAAATCAAGCATCTGAACGCACACAACTTCGTGTGACAAGGGTGTTTTTTTATTTCAGCATTATCTCGCAACTTCGACGACTGATTGAGCTCAAATTTACACAGGTTTGTTATTCTATGCATATGTTGAGATACACCAAATGTGAAGACTAGTCTTTGGCAATTACCAATAGTGTCCACTGCCTTTAAAACAGTGACAACTCGCCAGTGACTTTAATCTCAACCCTTATAGGCAATGTCAAAGGCGCAATTTTAGAGCATTTCTGATGCAAACATACAAACTCTGTCAGACATTCCTCTAGCTGTAACCCACTATGCTCAAGAGATAAAAGAAAACTGAACAACCTTGAATATAATTATGTTCGTATTTGAGTTTGCCTGGAACTTGTCACCTGTAAATTTCTTCGTGTTTTAATATAGTTAGACAACTCCATTTCTCAAATAATTCTACAGCTTGAGGCACAATAATGCAATTTTGTAACTGTCCGAACCAACTAAATAAACACAAGAAATATATCGGATTTTTTTCCTTCGTTTTTTAATAACTTTTCACAAAGTCAACAACAACAGTGTAGCATGTAGCACTAAGTCAACTGAAACAAAGCAAATTAATTTCAAACAATAATGTAAAGCATAAATACCAAACAAAATGCATTGACTCACCAAGCTCAATAATACTAGACCCATCGCTGATGCAGTACACGTCCTCATCGCAACAATAATACAGATATCAAGAGTACGATTATGTGACTAGCATATTATTGTCATCACTGCAAGGGTAGCAGAGTAAAAATGACTAAAGAGGCAGTCACCATCGTCTTATCATCATCAACACAATAAGATGATTATGAAACAAGTAGACTCTAACAAGACTTCCTTGAGGCCGGTATTAAAGAAAGATGTGTAAACAACTAAAATTTAAACGACTGATTGTCTGTTTTTCCCCTTTTTTCCCAATGTATTAAACAAATGGACACGTTGCCTTCGGATTGGGCACTTTGAGTCTATCGTTCGTTTGGAAAGAATATGGTTCGTGAAAGATATTTAAAAACAAATGAATGATTCACATCAAAATATCTCTAGGTTGTGTGATTTATTTTACTTCTACCACTCCATGACCTTACATTTTAAAACCAAAAGTGTGTATATCCATTTACTTGCGGACCGTGATATAGTTCACTCAAAGTCAAAAGAAAATCTTCCCTTTCATCTTGTTTTCACTCGATCGCAGGCAGCGTAAAATAAACTTATAAGTGGTAATTGTCAAGAAAAAGCATAAGGGTCTACTCTTAAATGGATGGTACACGTTTGGTTATTGTCAAAGACCAATCTTCTCACACTTGGTGTATCCCAACATAAGCATACAATAACAAGCCTGTAAAAATTTGAGCTAAATTCGTCATCGAAGTTGCGAGCAAATGATGAGAGAAAAAAACGACCTTGTCGGACGAATTTGTGTGCTTTCAGATAGGAATAAAAGACTTCTGGCTAAAGTAGAGGTCTTTTGTTATTTGAGTGAGAAATTACCTCTTTCTCAAAATCCGTGTACTTCAGCAGAGGGAGCGAGGCGTTTCTCACAATGTTTAATGCTATCGTTACCAAGTCAGTTTTTAAGTTAATATATATAAGTGTTCCTTTCCCTTTAATATATTCTACAGTTATTACGATTAGCAGTCACTATTGTTACAGTTATTGCATTACAGTAAATATAACTTCGAAAAAAATAGCAACAACGATGTAATATTAATACAATGTTGAAGAAAGCCCTCATATTGTTCTATTAATTTGTTGCCTACATCACCACTTCTTAAATTGAACAGATTTCAAGGGGAAATTCTTTCACCATAACCTCACACAAATGCAATTTAGCAGGCTTTTCTATCGGTATGTCTACAAAGACGTAGCGCGCCCTCACTGGCGGGTCACATTTAAACTCGATAATGCCACCACGTGGTGCAGCCTGTTCAGCCGTCACTGGTTCCCCGCATATGGTGTTGTTGGTTACTATGGGGTCTATCCCTGCTCTAGCAACGGCACCAGTCAAACGCTCGCCTGTAAAAAAAAAAAAAAAAAAAAAAAAAAAAACGATGTAGGCGGTTCAATTTTTGAAAGTTTTTAAAGAAAGAAGCAAAAACAGAAGCAAAGACCCAGTCGTCTGTTGATTTAGAAATAATAATGACTTACTGCAACAGTCGATCCTATTGATGATTGTAATCGTCCTGATGCATAGGTTACCCTCTAGATTAACTCTCCACCAAGGGTCGATCTCGCCATCATCCGCTGTTGGCAAAATAAATCAAACAACCACCTTTATTTTAGCTGTTAAGGAATAACACATTAAAATATTGAAATTATGTCATCATGTTCTCACATTGGCCCTCACTGAATTGGTAAAGTCGAATTTCTGATATCTTATTGGCAAATTCTAACTTTGGCTGTAATATTTTTTAGTATTCTTATAAATTATGCTCTGAATGGTACGGTACTCGTTCTTTTGAAGATATTCGGACATTACTGTTCGTAAAGTTGTCACTGCTAGTTTGATAAAAGCTGCAAAAGGATATACACGTTGTTGTTTTATTCATCATGCTCATCCGTTCACAAACTAAATAATATCGTGTTTCATGGTGAAAATTCGGTTGTGCTTGTTTGTGAACATGTCTTCGCATTTAAATCAAGAATTACAAAAAAGGGATCTGGGAATTTGACCTGGGACAGCCCTCCGTTTGTGTCGTGTACAAAACCAATGGGGACGTCGCACAAAAAGTTTTAACTTTTAACTTTTAAAGTCCATACCACGGGATGTTCTCGATTAACACAAATTACATGTGTGTTTGTATGGCATACTCTCCGAGGACAAATGTCAATAAGGACAATAGGTCCTCACTAGTCGGTTCTTTGTTTACATGTGTTCTCTGTAGTCATGTGTACAAAACCAATGGCGATTGCTTCAACAACAGTAAGAACAATAGGTGTCTCTAACGTAATGGTCAAACACGACGGGGTGTGGGTGATAAGTGTTTCGCCTCACTTACTTGTGTGTGTGCAATCTCCGTTTTGTGTTGCTGTCACACCTTTGCCATCTACAGCCTTGTCAGATGAGTATTGGGACCTGTACGTGGAACTCTGCTCAGTTGGTTTGCCAATTATGGAGAAATCCACTGAAAAGAGCAAACACAGTTCTTTTAGATCGGCATTAATTCTGACTATACAACACGTTACTTTCATGGCATTGTCTTAAAAAAAAACGTTTTACCTTAAATAAAGAAAAGAAAAAACAAGATCCTCACATTTCGAATAAAGTCCTTACCGTTACAGCTTTCTTTTGTCAAAGACCCATACATGTATAATAATACGTTTAAGCGTGTTTGAAACCTAAACCATTCTGAGGTTCGATGTATCGAGGGTTACCTCCGTAGGCCTTAAGTAAGGAACATCAACTACCGTTACTTTTTAGGGGACAAATGGGATTCAAAGAAGGCAAAACCAACCTGGACAATCCCAGAAGATGGTCGTTTCTCTCTTAATGGCGATGATTGATGGCTGACCAATGGTACCATTAAGAACTGAGGGATAAAACAGGCCAGTTAAAATATTTGAAAAAAATTTGACACAACAATCTGTCACATCAAAAATAACACATTATTAAAGATAACGCCTTGAAACATAACGTCTGTGCCCTTGACCATAGCACTTTTTGGTATAAAGCGAAACATTCATTCGACTCGCTCTAGTGGCCTCCCCTTCCAATTGTTTGGAAACGGAATCTGTCCGAGCAACGACAATGGCAGTTGACAAAGGCAGTTAATTATTTTGATTTGGGGTAGTGTGCATCCTGTTCAGCCAGCCTTGGTCACAGTGGATGAAGGGGGGTAACCCTGTTCCAGACATAGGGGTAGTTTGCAATGCATCCTTGGCGACAGTAGATTTGGTTCGGCAGACCAGGGCCCACATTCATTGAGCTGCTAAGCTTGACATTTTTGCCTTGATAAAAACAGGATTACAAACCAAATTTCCACGTGATTGTCAGGTTAAGCAAACAACAGCTGAATACCAGTAACAAGCAATATGCAACAATGGAAATTTGGTCGGCTAGCCTGTTTTTATCAAGGAAGAAATTTCATGTTAAGCAAATTTTTGCGCTCAGCAGCTCTTTGATATTTGACGCTGAGCAGTTGTGTAGCGGCCTTCACGTGGCCGTTGCGGCCTTGTGATGTTAGGTGATATAAAAATATCTCATTCAAATAAGATGTACAATTATAATCTACGCTATGATGAAACAAAAGACTAAAAAATAGAGCGTCGTGGTCAGCATTATAGCCTTTTAGTCGAGTACCAAGCGTTAACTCGACTACGAGTAGTACAATCTAGATACAAGTCTAGTCCAACAGCTAAATACAAGTACTCTAAAAGTACTACGAGTCATACAACACTCTTACGGGTTTATACTTCAATTTGCAGTGTATTTCTTCGGTTTTAAAGTTTTGATCAGCATTAACTTATTGTTGGTGATAGTTCGGTTACTTTTGCCCCAATATCAACCATGTTACATACCTTTATGGTAACAATGGCAGCCAAAGAATTCACGCAGTCTGACGATCATCTTATCCAGGTAAAAGGGCGCCCCCTGTCGGCATGATGCATTTTGAGCAGTCATTCCGCAGAGTACAGTAACATACTCGCATGGATCTTCGTACGGTAAGACCCATCGGTGTGGATTGTTAGAGTTGAGATCGTACTTCAATCCGTTGTGGCAAGCGTGTTGGGACGAGACTAGAGTAACACCTGAAATGCAACGTTGTTGTGAGTTTAATGTTGTTATCGACTCTTTCAGTGACCTCGAAGCCTACGTCGGTGATTGTTTTTTAGAGGGTGAAGTTTGTGTTCCTTTCAAATAAATGTTCGTTCCCTCAAAAACAGTTGACACACAAAATGACTTTTTTATCAGAACACAATTTTACCTGTTCCATAAGGGGGTTATTACCCCTAAGCAATGTTTCAGCCTGATCGTTAGAGTTCTTACGTAAACATAACAAATAATGCACCTTTAAGAAGATCATGACGTCACAATAACGGAACTTGTACTTGTAAACTTGTAAATTTTGCCATAAATGTAAATCAAAGCTCAGACAACAAAATATGTTGCAGAGCAGAAAAAAGGTGTACAAAGTCGCCGGCAATTGAAGTAAAACAAATGCAAGCACACGAATAGGGGGAAAATTAGTAAATATAAAAAATTTATTTTCCGCGTAACACGGGAAGCCACACAACAATATAAAAACAATTTTAAAGTCTTTAACACTTTGGGTGCGTTCGTTTAGCTTCCCTGGGTCGACCCCGGTGTGTGGCGTTTTTTTTTCCAGGACAAGCGTGTGCAGATAATTACCCACGTTCGTCCTGGTAAAAAAAAACGCCACGCACCGGGGTCGACCCAGGGAAGCTAAACGAACGCACCCTTTAGAGCTGAAACACCAAGTAGCTTCAATTAAAGGCAGTGGACACTATTGGTAATTACTCAAAATAATTATTAGCATAATACCTCACTTGGTAACGAGTAATGGGGAGAGGTTGACAGTATACAAACTTTGTGAGAAACGGCTCCCTCTGAAGTGAGGTAGTTTTCGAGAAAGAAGTAATTTTCCACGAATTTGATTTCGAGACCTCAGATTTAGAGTTTGAGGTCTTGAAATCAAGCATCTGAAAGCACACAACTACGCGTTACAAGGGTGTTTTTTCATTCTAATAATAATAATAATACGACATTTGTAAAGCGCCTAATGCAAAAGCCTCTAAGCGCATTAAAGAAACAATAAAATAAACAATTAGAGAAAGATACAAGATACAAATAGGCAAATTACAAAAAAGAAGCTTTAAACAAATGAGTTTTCAACAAGGACTTAAAACATTGTAAAGTATTAGCTTGGCGAATATGCACAGGAAGACTATTCCAAAGAAACGGTGCGGCGTAAGAAAAAGATCTGTGGCCATAAAAAATGGAAGAAGCTCTAGTAGCAGAAAGCAATGACTGTTGAGATGATCGTAAAGTCCGAGTAGGGGAATAATGATGAACAAGTTCAGATAAATAAGCAGGAGATTGACTTGTTTGAGCCTTGAAAGTTAACAGAAGAATTTTGTAAACTGTTCGAAACTTAACTGAGAGCCAATGCAATTGCATTAGTACAGGTGTAATATGGTGAGAACGAGGCAGACAAGAAACGAGGCGGGCAGCAGTGTTCTGTACACGTTGAATTTTAGCAAGATCTTTATCGGGGAGTCCATACAGAAGTGAATTGCAGGAATCAAGTCTAGTGGTGACGAAGGCATGAACAAGACGAAGAGTAGTTGCTTCAATCCAGGCATAGCGGCGATCTTGTGATATTTTCCTAATAGCCATGAGAGCTCCTTTGCAAACATTATCACAATGTCTACTCATGCACAATGATGAATCCATAATAACACCGAGGTTACGGGCAAATTCAGATGGTTCAATGACAGACTGGGCAATTTGTATTGTTGGCGGCGAAATCTCAGTTTTTGAGTCATTCAAAGCAAGTTTATTTGACAACGCCCAAGATTTGACATCTTGAATGCACACTTCTGTGTTATCTTGCAACTTCGACAACCCATTGAGCTCAAATGTTCACAGGTTTGTTGTTTTATGCATATGTTGAGATACACCTAGTGAGAAGCCTGGTCTTTTAAAATTATCAATTGTGTCCAGTGTCTTTAAATGTTGAATTTATTAAAATTGAATTTTAATGAAAGAGATCACTTACCAACAAAAAGAGCCCAGGTTATCACGCACATCCAAATAAACTGCGACATGTTATCACACAGCTTTGCTGATTTTATGTTACAACTCACTGTAGTCCTACATCAAATTTGAAACAGTTATAACATCCTTATTTCTTAACCAATTTATTCTTAGAAACCAGCTTGAAGAAAAGTAAGGCTTTTGACGTGACTTCCCTTTAAAAGACAAAACGTCAAATCTGCTGAATTTTGTGAGATTGGTCTTCTATTATTAACCACATGACCTTCCACAAGAAATAATTATAAAAATTTAATAGACGGAAACGGCCGTAAGATTATTTGAAGAGGATTTAATATAGAGTTAAGCCAAAAGACGATTAGTCAATCGAAGGTTAAGTCACCATGACGAAGACACTTTTCAGAAAACAATATCAAACATATCATCCAGGCAACCTTGGCACTTTCAAATTAATTGTAGGTAGGTACGGCAACAAAATAGGCTAATCACTGTCATGGGTTATATGGAGTATACGAAGAAAGAAGTCTATTGATGAAAAAAACAGCATAATGAAAAATACCGAATCGAAAAACCCCTTTAAAGGCAGTGGACACTATTGGAAATTACTCAAAATAATTATTAGCATGAAACCTTACTTGGTAACGAGTAATAGGGAGAGGTTGATAGTATAAAACATTGTGAGAAACGGCTCCCTCTGAAGTGACGTAGTTTTCGAGAAAGAAGTAATTTTCCACGAATTTGATTTCGAGACCTCAGATTTAGAGTTTGAGGTCTTGAAATCAAGCACCTGAACGCACACAACTTCGTGTGACAAGGGTGTTTTTTCATTCTAATAATAATAATAATACGACATTTGTAAAGCGCCTAATGCAAAAGCCTCTAAGCGCATTAAAGAAACAATAAAATAAACAATTAGAGAAAGATACAAGATACAAATAGGCAAATTACAAAAAAGAAGCTTTAAACAAATGAGTTTTCAACAAGGACTAAAAATATTGTAAAGTATTAGCTTGGCGAATATGCACAGGAAGACTATTCCAAAGAAACGGTGCGGCGTAAGAAAAAGATCTGTGGCCATAAAAAATGGAAGAAGCTCTAGTAGCAGAAAGCAATGACTGTTGAGATGATCGTAAAGTCCGAGTAGGGGAATAATGATGAACAAGTTCAGATAAATAAGCAGGAGATTGACTTGTTTGAGCCTTGAAAGTTAACAGAAGAATTTTGTAAACTGTTCGAAACTTAACTGAGAGCCAATGCAATTGCATTAGTACAGGTGTAATATGGTGAGAACGAGGCAGACAAGAAACGAGGCGGGCAGCAGTGTTCTGTACACGTTGAATTTTAGCAAGATCTTTATCGGGGAGTCCATACAGAAGTGAATTGCAGGAATCAAGTCTAGTGGTGACGAAGGCATGAACAAGACGAAGAGTAGTTGCTTCAATCCAGGCATAGCGGCGATCTTGTGATATTTTCCTAATAGCCATGAGAGCTCCTTTGCAAACATTATCACAATGTCTACTCATGCACAATGATGAATCCATAATAACACCGAGGTTACGGGCAAATTCAGATGGTTCAATGACAGACTGGGCAATTTGTATTGTTGGCGGCGAAATCTCAGTTTTTGAGTCATTCAAAGCAAGTTTATTTGACAACGCCCAAGATTTGACATCTTGAATGCACACTTCTGTGTTATCTTGCAACTTCGACAACCCATTGAGCTCAAATGTTCACAGGTTTGTTGTTTTATGCATATGTTGAGATACACCTAGTGAGAAGCCTGGTCTTTTAAAATTATCAATTGTGTCCAGTGTCTTTAAATGTTGAATTTATTAAAATTGAATTTTAATGAAAGAGATCACTTACCAACAAAAAGAGCCCAGGTTATCACGCACATCCAAATAAACTGCGACATGTTATCACACAGCTTTGCTGATTTTATGTTACAACTCACTGTAGTCCTACATCAAATTTGAAACAGTTATAACATCCTTATTTCTTAACCAATTTATTCTTAGAAACCAGCTTGAAGAGAAGTAAGGCTTTTGACGTGACTTCCCTTTAAAAGACAAAACGTCAAATCTGCTGAATTTTGTGAGATTGGTCTTCTATTATTAACCACATGACCTTCCACAAGAAATAATTATAAAAATTTAATAGACGGAAACGGCCGTAAGATTATTTGAAGAGGATTTAATATTGAGTTAAGCCAAAAGACGATTAGTCAATCGAAGGTTAAGTCACCATGACGAAGACACTTTTCAGAAAACAATATCAAACAAATCATACAGGCAACCTTGGCACTTTCAAATTAATTGTAGGTAGGTACGGCAACAAAATAGGATAATCACTGTCATGGGTTATATGGAGTATACGAAGAAAGAAGTCTATTGATGAAAAAAACAGAATAATGAAAAATACCGAATCGAAAAACCCCTTTAAAGGCAGTGGACACTATTGGAAATTACTCAAAATAATTATTAGCATGAAACCTTACTTGGTAACGAGTAATAGGGAGAGGTTGATAGTATAAAACATTGTGAGAAACGGCTCCCTCTGAAGTAACGTAGTTTTCGAGAAAGAAGTAATTTTCCACGAACTTGATTTCGAGACCCCAGTATTAGATTTGAGGTCTCGAAATCAAGCAACTTCGTGTGACAAGGGTGTTTTTTCTTCCATTATTATCTCGCAACTTCGACGACCAATATTGAGCTCAAATTTTCACAGGTTTGTTATTTTATGCATATGTTGAGATACACAACGTGAGAAGACTGGTCTTTGACAATCACCAATAGTGTCCAGTGTCATTAAAATGGAGTTAACCAAAAGACGATTATTTCATTGCAGATTTAGTCACACTGACGAAGAGAATTTTGATAAGTACCAATCAATACGCGATGTTCGTATTGGCAACCTTTGACTTTTTCAAGTATCGGCCGGTACAGCGAAAACACGAGCTAATCCATATAGGTGTAGACGCATACGTACAGCAATCACAGAAAATTATTGATTGATTCGTTCCTTTGTGTGTTAACTGTAGGCCTAAATTAGTCGCCAAATTATTGCATTTTTTAAATTTATTTTTTATTTGTGTGTGAATAATTGTAATAAAAAGGGAACTCTGCTTTAATTTTTTTAATTAAAATGTTAAAGGCTATAGTTTAATATTCTTCTAATTCACCATAATTACTGTTGTTGATTTCCTTTTTTTATTTTGTTGTATCTCTGTATTTACATTCAGGCTTCACTGGTCTGTTTTAGTGAGATTGTTTTAAACTTCAATAAACAATAAACTGCTTTTAATGGATATTGTTTCAGCATACGTGCCACTAATAACTGAGTTAATTATATCAATGTCAGACAAAACCTATCAACAGCAGTATCAAACAAAATATTTTACTAGAGCGAAGATAGCGTAAAGCCCGGTTAATACTTCATGCGAATGAGATAGGAATGCTTTAACGTCACAAATTCGCAACGAATAATTCGCATGAAATGGTAGAGCTCAACTGGTCAATTATCTTGCATTCGCATTTGCAGAAAGTATGAACTGGGTTTAAGGCTCAATTGAGAAAAAAAGAAAAGAAAAAAAACAAAACCTTGAGATTAAACTTGATGTTATGCTACAAATGCATTTTACATGACGTTTAAGAAAAAAAAAAATGAACATTGTGTTTAGGCAATAAAGCATAAAGTAATATTAACATAAACAACATTTAAAATTAATCGCGATCAAGAAAATAACTTTTTATCAGTTTAATACAAGCTCACACGTTGTGTTTGTGATTTGCAGCATCAATTACACTTCTAACGGTGAACAAACTGCACGGGGAAATTCTTTCACCATTACCTCACACAGCTGCAGTTTTGCAGGCGTGTCTTTTGGTATGTCTACAAAAACGTGGCGCGCCCTCACCGGCGGGTCACATTTAAACTCAATGATGCCACCAAGTGGTGCAGCCTGTTCAGCCGTCACTGGTTCCCCGCATATGTCGTTGTTGGTAAGGATGGGGTCTATCCCTGCTCTAGCAACGGCACCAGTCAAACGATCGCCTATAAATAAAAAAATTATCATAAAAAAGCATTATGTAGGCGGTTCAATTTCTGACAGTTTTCAAGCCCCCAAATTAAGCAAAAGCCACAGTCGTCTGTGATTTAGAAGTAATATAACTTACTGCAACAGAAGATCCTGTTGATGATTGTAATCGTTCTGATGCAATGCTCGCCCTCAAGATCAACTCTCCACCAAGGATCTATATCGCCACCATCCTTATCCGCTGTTGGCAAAGAATCGAACGACCACCTTTTATTATGTTGTATAAGGGAATAAAACATTAAAATAATTACTAAAATGCCAGCATGTCCTAATTCTGCATTATTAAAGTCGCATATACAATCGGTTTCCCCATAAATTATGCTTCAAAGGGTACGGTACTCGTTCCTTTGAATGTATTTATTGCACAGGCTGTTCTTAACGTATAGTCATTGCTGCTAAAGCGCACATACAAAGCTGCGACGAGATACACGTTTTGTATCTACCCGTCATGTATTCATCGGACTCATTCTTTCACAAACCAAACAACATCGTGTTTAATGAAGTAAATCAGGTTTTGTGAGTGTGAACATGTCTACGCATCAAAACCGAAGATTTCAGTAAAAGGGATCCGAAAAAAGAACATATCGACTGTCCTCGTTTTGTTTTGTGTACTAAACTAATGGAAATTCCCCGGACAAAGGCTTGGGATGTTTTTGCCTTTACTTGTGTGTGTGCAATCTCCGTTTTGTGTTGCTGTCACACCTTTGCCGTCTACAGCCTTGTAAGATGAGTATTGAACACTGTGCGTCGAACTTTGCTCAGTTGGTTTGCCAATTATGGAGAAATCCACTGAAAAGAACAAACACAGTTATTTTAGATTGGAATTAATTCCAACTTAACGGCAAGTCGCTCACGTCCTAACCTTAATGAACCTTACATTTTGAATAAAAGTCCGTACCGGTACCTCTGGACTGTGCCAAAAGAACTTAACACGTATAATACATTTAGAGTACTGTATAAAACACAAAAATCCTGTGTCAATAACCAATGAAACACACTAAAAACCAGTATTTCTGCTTGAATTCCTGACCGTTTTATTCCAGACATCCGAGCTTTACAAATACACAAATCTAGACATACGAAAACATCTCCATCCGAGCGGGTTCCCCAATCATCAAGCATAGGGCTCCACCGGCAACTAGCTCCACTACCGCGGAGCCGTGCTGGTGCCCTCTGCTGGCGTATTGACACGAATGTTACAGTACTTATAGGCCTATCCCATTTTGAGGTACGATATTGTTTTATTTGCACGAAGTGGCAGAAGTGTTTAAGGTTCAAACTAGGCCAAAAGTAAAATATATCAACTATAATCGTTACTTCTCAGTATGCCGGGGGGAAAAGAAGTTTCAAAGGAGACAACACCAACCTGGACAATCCCAGAAGATGGTTGTTTCCCTCTCAATGGCGCTGGTTGATGACTGATCTTTGGTGTCATCATAAACTGAGGGATAAATAAGACAAAATTAAAATATTATTTGAAACAAATTTGACATAACAATCTGTCACATCATAAGTATTGAAACATAACGCCGTGAAACATTAAACGCCTGTGCCCTTGAGCGTAGTCTTTTTTCTAGGCCTTCGTGAATTGGACAACTTGTTTTTCGTTATGTTTCGTGTTTGGTAGGCGATGCATTCATTCGCCTCGCGCAGGTGGTCTTCCCTTCCAGCTGTTTGGGAACGCGGCTCTAGAAAGCCTAGCCATTCCGGACTATGAAGGGGTAAACCCTGTTGCAGACACTGGAGTAGTTGGCATCTAATTTGTTTCGGCAGACCAAACCAGTTAAGTGTAGCCCTCACATTATAAAGTGGCCGTGCGGCTTTGCGATGGTAGGCGACTACCTAGTCGAACAGCTAAATACAAGTATTCTAAAAAATAAAATAAAAAACAGTAAGGCGAAGAACGCTCTAGCGAGTTTTGTAGCTCATTTTGCAGTGTTTCTTCTGTATTAAAATTGCATTGTCTTTGTTTCTGAAAATGCCGTCATTTTTGCCTTAATATCAACCATGGTATGCATACCTTTTTGATAACATTGGCAACCAAAGATTGTATGCAGTCTGACGAATATCTTATCCAGATACAAGGGCGCCCCCTGTTGATATGATATATTATGAGTAGTCAGTCCGCCGAGTACAGCAACATACTCGCATGGATCTTCGTACGGTAAGACCCATCGGTGTGGATTGTTAGAGTTGAGATCGTACTTCAATCCGTTGTGGCAAGCGTGTTGTGACGAGACTAGAGAAACACCTGAAATGCAACGTTGTTGTGAGTTTAATATTGTTATCGACTCTTTCAGTGACCCCAAACCCTACATCCTTACTTCCTTCCATCAATCCATCTATGTACCTTTTCCTAACACAATACACAAAGCTAGATTTACATTAAACGTACACAGTTTGAATATTATGATGGTAGAAAGCTTCCCTTGAAGTTGTACATACTGAGGTGTTGTAGTTTTTGAGAAATAAGTGTTCGTCTCAGTCTTATCATGTAAAAAACGTAGCATAACTGGTTAAAACCAGTTATGCTATGATTATGGTATAATATATATTATTATATATATTAAATAATTTTCGTCTTCCTGAGACGATAGTTATGTTGTGACTTGTTTTACTCATTTCTCAAAAACTACAGAACCCCAGTTAGTAATATTTCGAGGAAAACTTTCCACTATCATTATCTTCAAACCCCGTAAGTTTAATGTAAATCTGTGGACATTTTGAAAAAGTACATTATAAACATAATAACTATACACCTTCACCAAAAAACAAAAAACAGAAAGATATTTCGAATGTATTACAGCCACTTTAACATAGTATAATAAGGGAATAAATAATGTGCTTGGCCGGTTTTAAACACCCAGTTAATACCGGTTGCAGTCGGGATGCAATAATTCCCATTCATATACACTTTTTGAAAAAAAATGCAACAATTATAATTGTTCAATGATTTCTTTCAACAAAAACACCCCCTGTTTCCCTGCCTCCAGCTATGAATGGTAAGGCCCTCTGATAAAAACTCCTTATAAGGAGTTTGGCGTGCGCGTTGCACGTATCGCGTGATGTGTCACAGATGTTCCAGACGTTGCTCTCGACCAATATGAAAGAATAAACATAAGCACAGGTGCAAGCTCGCGTGTCACGCCCGCCCATGCTTATACAATTCTGGCTGTGGTTATATCATCCATTTAAACACCCACACGAGATGTCCTCCAAATCAATCAAAATGGAGAAACTGTCAAATGAATAAAGAGAAAAAAGGTGTAGCGACGAGTTCTTAAACGGCCGTTTAAAACCTGCAGGGTCAACGACCCCGCAAGGTTTTAAACATCCATTAAGAACGAGTCACTACTCTTTTATACCCATTCATGAATGCCTTTTTGGTTAAAAGGCGTAACAAAGTATAAAGAAACTCTGTAAAACTTATCCATATTGGACGTTTTTGAGCTCTCTACGTCTATGTGTTGTATTGTTATGACAGTTTCCGGATCCGTTCGTGCGCGTATAGTCTTGGTGCAAGACATTCTCGCTTTCCTCTCACACACAGCGCGGCCAACTCATCGACAGCGCCTGCATCGCCCGTAACAAGAAACGTCTTGCACCAACACTAGCGATTAATATCTGAAAACAGCCGGTTATAAACTGCAGAGCTCCAGCTGGTCATAATATCAACCGTTCAAACACCCCCACGTGACGCGCTCTCCACCAATAGGAATAGCGAAACTGTCTGAGGTATTTATGAATGTGGTTTTGTTCTACGGGTTGCCGACAAAGGCTACCAGCGGGTTCAACCCATATCCATTTTGTAGAACTGCACCCATGAAGGTGACGTCACATGACACTCAATGGCGTTATTAACAGTACCTTTCTTTGCTTGAACACCAATAATGTTTCAGCTTGATCGTTCAAGTTCATGTGTGAAAATATTAAACGTTGAACAATGCACATTTTTCAGTAGGATTTGAAACTTTGCATGGTGGAAATGCGATATAGAAAGGTTTGCGGTAACACACACCATGTAATGACTTAACTCGAATGAGTTGTGGTGGTTCTGAAAAGAACCGTTGGTTTCAACGGAACTCGATTGACGTCACGAACAGCGCCCTCTCGGGTCGGGCTTATTTTTCAAATTTGTAAATAACATGGAAACTAATTTTTGTAAACCTGAGTTAATTGTTTATTCATATTCCACTCATCAAAACACATGTTTTACCGACAAAAGCTTTATTTTGACAAAATACCACTTCCAGTTGACTTTAATGTAGCCCCAAAGTTGTATCCATATGTCGCCCGACCTTTATGTGGCCCCAATGTGTACCTAGATGTCGCCCGACCTAATGGTAGCCCCAAAGTTGTATCTATATGTCGCCTGACCTTTATGTGGCCCCAATGTGTACCTAGATGGCGCCCGACCTAATGGTAGCCCCAAAGTTGTATCTATATGTCGCCTGACCTTTATGTGGCCCCAATGTGTACCTAGATGGCGCCCGACCTAATGGTAGCCCCAAAGTTGTATCTAAATGTCGCCTGACATTTATGTGGCCCCAATGTTGCACCTATATGTCGCTCGACCTAATGGTAGCCCCAAAGTTGTATCTATATGTCGCCTGACCTTTATGTGGCCCCAATGTGCACCTAGATGTCGCCCGACCTAATGGTAACCCCAAAGTTGTATCTATATGTCGCCCGACCTTTATGTGGCCCCAATGTGTATCTAGATGTCTTCCGACCTAATGGTAGCCCCAAAGTTGTATCTATATGTCGCCTGACCTTTATGTGGCCCCGAAGTGCACCTAGATGTCGCCCGACCTAATGGTAACCCCAAAGTTGTATCTATATGTCGCCCGACCTTTATGTGGCCCCAATGTGTATCTAGATGTCGCCCGACCTACTGGTAGCCCCAAAGTTGTATCTATATGTCGCCTGACCTTTATGTGGCCCCGAAGTGCACCTAGATGTCGCCCGACCTAATGGTAACCCCAAAGTTGTATCTACAATATGTCGCTCGACCTTTATGTGGCCCCAATGAACAGACAAAATACAACTAATTTTAATTTTGAAACTAAGGTGTTGATTTATTTTAAATAAATACCAAATTGACAAGTTACAAATTAAATAAATACGAAATGAAGTAACCTTGAGAATAGTTCTAAAACCAAGTTTTTCTGCTCGCGTCGATAGACTTAAGTTTTTGAATGAACGGGAATAGTATTCTCTACCTGGTAACAATGCTGCCACCCAGCATCCAATTTGTTTTGTTTCGAGTAAGACACAAAATATTAAAAGTTCTTAGTTTATATACTCGAAATTTGTTGTTTTATGTTATAGCAGTTACATTTGTTGAATTTAAACACATATAGAAAGCACGTGTAGTGTGTGGCTATCTCAGCAAAGTCACTACTTAGTCCATGGCCCGTTTACATATACTTTTCCCGTTCTACAAGGTAATCCTATATCATCGTATTTCACGTTCAAAGCATGATCTAAGAAAATAGTGCCCCCAAATTTACTTTATGCACCATACTACATGGTTTTTCATGTATTAAAGGCAGTGGACACTATTGGTAATTGCTCAAAATAATTATTAGCATAACACCTTTCTTGGTGATGAGTAATGGGGATCGGGAGACGTTAATGGTATAAAACATTGTGAGAAACGGCTCCCTCTGAGGTGGAGTAGTTTTCGAGAAAGTAGTAATTTTCCACGAATTTGATTTCGAGACCTCAGATTTAGAACTTGAGGTCTCGAAATGAACCATCTAAACGCACACAACTTCGTGTGACAAGGGTGTTTTTTGCTTTTATTATTATTTCGCAACTTCGATGACCGATTGAGCTCAAATTTTCACAGGTTTGTTATCATATGCATATGTTAAGATACACCAAATGTGAAGGCTAGTCTTTGACAATTACCAAAAGTGTTCACTGCCTTTAACAATTACTTTTTGAAGATGCCGACCTTATCCAAGAGAAGCACGTTCCCAAATCAAGACGGAACGCGCAAGTCTGGTTCCCCTAACGTTTCAACTGTCTTTACAAGGAACCAGGTGAAAGTGAGTAGGTTTTGAAACTTTGCATGGTGGAAATACGATATAGAAAGGTTTGCGGTAACACCATGTAATGACTATCTCTAATGAGTTGGGGTGGTTCTGAAAAGAACCGTTGGTTTCAACTCCTTGAACTACCCCAACTCATTAGAGAAAACCAACGGTTCTTTTCAGAACCACCCCAACTCAGTAGAGATAGTCATTACATGGTGTTACCGCAAACCTTTCAATATCAGGTGAAAGTGTTCGAGTAATAGTGGAATAAAGTTTAATTGAGTTTACCTGCAGGTGTTGGACATTCAAATCTGATCTCATAGTCCAGGCATGTCTCCTGGGGATGAGGTTGATCCAAGTTTTGACACAGGAGTCCGGTAGCAGGAGTGCAACTAAAGACCAAAGACTGTCCGGCAGTGACGTAATCAGTGTGGAGGAATTTCACTCGGCACTCGGCCTGGGTTGGGCTGACGCACACCGATGGGTAAGCCTATTTAAATAAAAAAGTTCGCAATATTAGTCTCTATAGAGTTGAATTCACTTCTAACTTTGGCTGCACTTTGGAGAAGGCTTCATTTGAAATCCTCATGAGAAAGCATGATGGTATACCTCAACTAGAGGGTGACCTCTTATGGAAAAAAACCTACAAAACTTCTTTAAAGGTACACGTTAACTTGGATCGGAAGAGTTGGTCTTTGAGAAGCGTTTATAACCGTTTGTTATAAAAATGCATATACTTAAAAAAAAAAGTTTTAAAAGTAGAATATAATGATCCGCACAGGTATTTCTCGAAATTGCACGGTTATCCTTTTACGTCGCAAACTACTGGTCGGCCATTTGTTTTATGTGCCTATAGGGGCTCCATAAAGAAGATATGAAACTTAAAATCGAAATAAAAAATAAAAACTTCAAAAACCTAACGAAAAACATAGATACAAACAAACCAACTAACCGATCTGACTGCTGCTAGTGTCTCGTTTTCCGTACCGTCTGTAGGGTCATCCACGCTAAACCAAGCAGTCCAAGTGGTAGGGGGCACGATAGGAGGTATCGATTCTGTCAAATTAATTTTTACGAGTCAGCAATGTAGGCTAACTAATAGTTTTCTCAAAACGAATGATTCGAGCTTGACCAATATACTGCTTTTGAATAATTATTTGAGTATCTGCTTGTGGGTTGCTTGCACCACCCTAGATACAACAACATTCATTTCATACTGACTCGAGGTAATGTACAGGGCCAAATTTCATAGAGCTGCTAAGCACAAAAACTTGCTTAGCATGAAATTAATTCTTCTTTGATAAAAACAGGATTACCAACCAAATTTATATTCGTTGCATATTGCTTGTTACTCGTATTCAGCTTTTGTTTGCTTATCCTGAGTGTCACATGGAAATTTGGTTGGTAATCCTGTTTTTATCATGGGAAGAAATTTCACGCTTAGCAAATTTGTGTGCTTAGCAGCTCCATTGAATTGGACCCAGATATGTCGATGATATGTTCAACTTTAGTTTAACAATCTATTTAGCAATAAATTGGATTATAGAAACTTAGCAACAGAGCAGATGAAAATAGAGCCAGCATGGTAGGACAAAAAGTGATGCAGAGAAGAACTGATTTGATAATGGGAGACTTTTGGGACGCTTGGTGGCAGCAGACTTACCAGGTAAAATCCATTGTTCTCGGTCATGTGCGCACGCTCAGAACTACGTAAACAATGGGAATATACCTGGTAAGTCTGCTGCCACCTAGCGTCCCAAAGTCTCCCATTGTTACTGAGTTGATTTTTGAAATTTACAATGGGCGTTACAATGATGAACTTAATCTTCGTGTTTGTTCTTGAAAACCGAAATTGTACAAATCGAAGACAAGTTGCAGTGAGAATCTACCCCAATGTAAAAGTTTAAAGTTCTTGTGTCTGTGAGTATTCGCGATAGTTTAGGTTTTGATGAATAGTTAAAGGCAGTGGACACTATTGGTAATGACACAAAATAATTGTTAGCATAAAACCTTACTTGGTAACGAGTAATGGGGAGAAGTTGGTAGAAACAATGTGAGAAACAGCTCCCTCTGGAGTAAAGTAGTTTTTGAGAAAGAAGTAATTTTCCAAGAATTTGATTTCGAGACGTCAGATTTAGAATTTGAAATCAAGCATCTAAAAGTGCTGACAAGGGTGTTTTTTCTTTCATTATTATCTCGCAACTTTGACGGCCAATTTAGCTCAACTTTTCAGATTACAAACCTGTTTGTAATTTTGTGTATAGGTTGAGATACAGCAAGTGCGAAGACTGATCTTTGACAATTACCTCTAGTGTCCACTGCCTTTAATTGTTTAAACATGACTTGTAAGAAAACTGAGAAAGGGTCGGTTCCTGTTGCAGTTACAATTTATGTCAAAATATATAGGTTGTCTTAACAGGGACCTCGAAACTTACCAGGTAAACAAACTCCTGCGGTGAAACTCATTTGAAGAAAAACTAGCTGAAAAAGGAATAGCGAGCAATTTGAAGACAAGTTGAGTTTCGCTTAAAGACATTGGGCACTTTTGGTAATTTCTCAAAAAAATGTTAGCATAAAAACTTAGTATTTAGCGTATCGGGTATTTAGCGTATTTATTGTTTTTAGCGTGCGCCTAGCGTCATGATTTTTTATTGGCACGGCATGCGCTTCACCGTGCAGGGTCATCCGCACAGCAGCCGGCAGTGTGTGCAGTCTGCTCCGTGGAACGTAGTTCTGTACGTAGGCATCGTACCGACCAGGTACCAGACATAGTGTACTGGGCCAGACTACACATTTTTGTCTTCAAATATCGCGCCTCGATAATTGACGCCACAAACAGCGCCCTCTCGGGCCGGGGCCTACTCTTAAATTTGGAAAGAGATAAGAACTGATTTTTTAGAACCTTGGTTAACTGCTGTTTATTCACATTCCACTCATCAAAATACATAGTTTAGTGACAAAAGCTTTATTTTGACAAAATACCACTTCCAGGCTAGGTGAGCCTTACATTAATTGTGCGATTATGGCCCATTAACTTACTTGGGCATTGTTGCTGTCTTCCGCGTCATCGACCACAATCAATATCCTTAATAACGATTCCTGTCAGAATGGTCTCGAGCCTTTAGACCCAATCAATCAAAATGCCAAGTCATCACCCAGGTGATGACTTGGCATTTTGACTGATTGAGGAAGTAGCAAACAATCCCCCTCCTGAAGCGAGTTGGAACGCATTGATGATTCCAGCTGGTATAGCCTTGATCGCCAGCCGCGAACTGCATAATCCGAGTCCCCACACTGCAGTTCGCCAGTGCACCCCATAACATAAAGCGTGCATACGTGTACAGCGTATGTACACATACCGTCTGTACGGTACATGTACTGTACATGAGTAATTTCTTTCATGAGTACTTTGTTGTTGAGCCACGCGCACGAGGTTGAAAGACACGACCGTACTCATGACTATGCTATACTGTTCTCGCTGTGCAGTGTACTGCACATAATACTTTGTTCGTATATGCACTGCGAACAGTTTTTGTTGCCGAGTCGTGCCGCCAACCGGGCTGGGCGGGGCACACTACGCCAACAGCCTTGAATCAAGGCTACAGCTGGTATTGATAAATGGTACTTTGCTCTAATTTTTATTGAATGATGCATAAATTGGTATTTAAAAAAAAAAAAAAAAGTAGGTCACCGATCGACTTCTGTATGCCAAAGAATCGATCCATGGCATTTCAAATTAAAATTTTGCCATGGTATTTGGTAAGGTTTTACAAATTTTGAGATTTGCGTCCGAAACACGTTTTGTAAACAGCAATGTTTACAAGCATTTTTTCTAAATGGTCAGATGACATCATCAAGCGTCAAATGAAGTACTAAAGAACACAAAGCGCAAAACGGACCGGCGTTAAGTCTAAAAACACAACCGTTACAGCATAGTGTATTTTTCTATACAATTTATATTAATTCCTTTCTTTTTCGAAAGTTTGGTAATTTTAGAGAAAAATTGTTAAGTGTACGAAAATGCGAAAGGATTTATAAAAATAAGCAACCAAACAAAAATAAGTACTAAAATAAACAAAACAAAAGTGTTGATTGTTCAGGTGCTGTGCCTGCCCCCATTTGTGTTCTTGCAAGTTGGAATAAATGATTAAACACTCTAAACGTTTAGTGGTCACTAAACTTCAAGATTTAATGAACTGCTGGTAAGTTTATTTTACCACTTAAGGCAGTGGACACTTTTGGTAATTGTCAAAGACTAGCCCTCACAGTCGGTGTATCTCAACATATGCCTAAAATAACAAACCTGTGAAAATTTGAGCTCAATCAGTCATCGAACTTACGAGATTAATGAAAGAAAAAACACCCTTGTCACATGAAGTTGTATGCGTTTAGATGGTTGATCTCGAGACCTCAAGTTCTAAGTCTCAGGTCTCGAAATCAAATTCGTGGAAAATTACTTCTTTTTCGAAAACTATGGCACTTCAGAGGGAGCCGTTTCTCACAATGTTTTATACCATCGACCTCTCCCCATTACTCGTGACCAAGAAAGGTTTTATGCTAATAATTATTTTGAGTATTAATACCAATAGTGTCCACTGCCTTTAAATATTTTACAGACAACTATTTAAATGGCGAAAGTGAGCCTACTTTTAAATTTGTACTATTACACATTGCAAATTTGAACAGGAGACAGTGCCAGTATGACCCCGTGACAGGGGACTTGACTCGAGTCCCAATCCCGTGCCATCGCACTGTTTTTTGATACTCTGGTATAATCCCAAACCTGTTCTCGGTACCACAATTTGACGGCGAGATTGCTGCGCGATATGTGTTTAGGGACATCTCAACCGAGAACGAGACTTGAATCAAGTCTAGGTATTCAGTCAAACCAATCCATACAGCTTGATTCTGAAAGTTTGAATCGTTCATTAAACCTCAGTTGATATGATACTCAGTCAACTTCGTCAAAAACCAATTTGAACGCTCGCTTTGTTTGACTCTCATTAACGAAGTCATATTGGCAATGCCTCCCGTCAAAACAGTTACATGGCTACACTTTTATACTCTAAATTGATCTTGTAAGCTCAGTGTTGATATTAAAAAGCTAACTGCATTTCACAGGCTTTCAAAAAAAAAATCGTGAGCTATAAGTTCGAAATAATTGTTAGCATTACAAGTTAAAATGCAAAATTGTCCCAAAAAATTACACCGACACTTTGTAGGCCCCTTTATCATTCAGATGGAATGTTGTTGACGATCGCTTCAACATTATAGGCCTAAAGTTGGCTGTATATAAGCCAGTCAACTTTGACGTGTTGTTTGAATTTATCTGTTTGCTGGAAGTAGGCGCCATTTTGCTCAGTCTTTATTGCGGATTATTGTACCAAAACCCACAGTTCCATTGTTTAAAGATGCTATGTCAGATTTTTGGCCCCAAACATTAAAACATAGATTTTTTTTTAGTGTCACCCGCTCTAACGAAAAATTTTTAACTTTTACTTTTAATGGTCAGGAACCATGACAACAATTTAAAACATTTCTTATAAAACACATAAGAATTGGTCACGTGATATATGTCGGGATCCCGACAAAAACTAATTTTTATCACTTTATTTCACTGCTACTAATAATTGGCGGACTTTTTCGAGCAATGGCTCAAATGAAAGCTTGTAACTTTCTCGACCCCACCATAATACCTATTGAATTTCAAATCAAAATTTGTGGGTCAAATCGGCCAAAAATCAGACATGGCATCTTTAATCAAATTTAGTTTTTTAAGTACATACGTATGTCGATTAACTCTTTAATTTAAATCGATTGGTTTGCTGGAAGATTGCCCAGTCTTCATTACAGTGGCGTGTCGTTGCCTTTAGCGGTTAAGAACACCGGCCTCCAAATCTGGTGCTTCTGATCAGCAGAGTGTGGGCTCGAGTCCCAGTCGTGACCCCTGTGTCCTTGAGCAATACACGTAATCATTGCTTCGTCCTTCGGATGGGACGACAAGCCGTTGGTCTCGTGTGCTGTGTAACGCATGCGAAAGAACCTATTGTACTTATAGAAACAAGCAGGGGTTCGCCCTGTTGTTCCTGGTTTTATCGGCAGAACATTGTGCCACAGCAACTTGTAAACCTTTACATGGTGCGTTAAAGGGTCTGGTAAAAAACGCAATGTCCACAGATTTACAAAAAAGTCACCTGGAAGTTGTATTTTGTCAAAATAAAGCTTTTTGTCACTAAAATATTAATAAACAATTAACTAAGGTTTAAACAAATTAGTTTCCATGTTATTTACAAAAAAAAAAAAAAAAAAAAAAACCGACCCGAGAGGGCGCTGTTCGTGACGTCAATCGAGGCGCGATGAATCGCATGCAGTGCCAACACAAGATAGTGACGCATGGCGCAAGCTAAAAACATGCCCTCAAAGTTGAAACAATACCTGATTTTTTTCACGTTAGGCAAATGCTCCTTAAGGTTCGTTACGTCTTTCAGGTACCTTCTTCGACAAATTGTTGGGATGGCGTCATGATTTAGACAATAACTTTCTCTTTATGTTAAAATGTGCAGTGTATTCCGGATTCTCAAAGGACGCGATATTTTTTTTATCCAGCTCATTTGCGGCAGAACCAATAAAGTTTATGAGAGTTTCATCTTGAAAAATATATGAATGATGCATGACAAACTTATCTTCTTGTTTGTCGAGTGTCGCGTGCTACAATACGCTTGCCGGACCACTTTGCAAACTGACCCTATCTTTAGTTGTTTTGCTGCATCCACATCCGACCAATATACCTGGTCGAAATTGCCAGAAAAATGCAAGAAAAAAACTTTTCGAAACGTACAAACTCACGACTAGGACTTGAATGTACTTGCACGTACGTGTGTTCGATGTTCGATCGACACAAAGTCTGCCTCGATTGACGTCACAAAAGGGGTAGGCGAAGTCACCCCCACACAACTTTTTTTTTTAACATACAAATCGTTAAAACCAATTACTCAATTTGTTTTATTGTTCAGAACCATATACTCTAATGGTTGAGGGAAAACAAATATATTTCCAGGTGACTTTAAACTCACACAGTTTGATGATTATGATGGTAGAAAGCTGCCCTTGAAATATTACTAGCTGAGGTAATGTAGTTTTTGAGAAATGAGTTTAACAAGCCACGAAAATAATTTCTTTCTTTGACTTCTCCCCTTAGAAAGTACACAGAAAGTAATAATTTAAAGTTAAGTTTTTTACTATCAGTATCTTCAAACGGTGTAAGTTTAATGTAAATCTGTGCACATTGTGTTTTGTGTCACGAAAAGTACCCATATTCTGTAAAGAAAAAATGGTATCATACTTGAAAACATAATTTATAGCTCCACATTCCTTGCAGGACAAAATACTGGGCGCTTTGATATGCCCCGAGGGTGTGATATATAAGATCGCTATAATGTGAGCGCTATATAAGACCATATTTATTTATTCATTTGTTTATTAGAGTGTATTATACTTACACTCACGGTCTTGTCCTTTAACCAGTGATTGTTCTCTCTTATTGTCTACTGTTGTTGTTTTTGATGTTGTTGTGTCTTATATATGAGAATAGTCATAAACTTTGCTCAATATGTAATAAATTGCAGAAAAGACAAAAAAAATATTCCTACAAGGAAGTCGGAAAATTTTCTTATAATAATTGCCCGTTAATTCTGCTTCATCTACGATGGCGTCTTAATGGCATTTATATTCAAACTCAAAAGTATTTTCGAGTTATTGGTTAGTATTAAAAATATTTTCAGTAGTTTGTAATTGTCTTAAGCAATTAAATTAACGCATAAAATATTCAATGAACATTTTATGATTTTTTGTTTTAGTGTGCAGGTTTCTTAGTGCATTTAATTTATCGTTGTTATAATTATTCACGGAGGGAACTAGTCTTTTATAAGTACCAATAAAATAAGTTCACCGAAACAAAACAAAATAATTGCAATTTAAGGCAAGCGAAATGAAAGAAATGCATTGACTCACCAAGCTTAATGATACTAGACCCATCGCTGATGCAGTGCACGTCCCCATCGCAACAACAATACATATATCAAGATCAACGATTATATGACCAGCATATTATTGTCATCACTGCAAGGGTAGCAGAGTAAAAATGACTAAAGATGCAGTTACCATCGTTATCGTCTACACAATAGACCGATTGCGCTCCGTGCGTCACGTGACCTAATTAATGTAAACAAACACGGCAGACATGATATTTTATACTGTTGCAATTTGTTGTTCAATAAAGACTCAATTCTCGAAGTCACTGCAGAATATTCCGGAGTTTTTAACATGACAATGCCAGTAATTGGGTAAACACAGTTGAGTCCAATAGGAAATTCCACGAGAATGTTCACTCAATGTCATGTGTTTGTGCACGGAAAGTGTGGTTTTATTGCCCTCATTGTAATGATTTTGCTGCCAATATTTTCAATAAAAATCTCCCAAAGCTGAAAATTCCTTTTTGTTCACCTTCAAATTATTTGATTGGAAGGGGCGAGCTGTCAGCTACGAATGGGACAACTTTGCGATCTTCCTTATCACAGCCCGACTGACGCCGTGCACAACGCAAAATCCACGGCGCGTGAGCTCTCTCAAACCTCAGTAATTTACGTAGTCTAACCATATTATCTCAAAAGAAACCTCCTTTGTAGTAGAATACTGGAAATATCAAATTTACAAAACGGGCTTCGTTTTTCTAGTTAAAAGTGTTATTTATTGAAAATACAGCCGATTGTGGTCCATCTGCACGAGTCTTCCCGTGTCTTTACTGTGTAGCTTTGTTTTTCTATACCCACTATATGTCACGTGATCACATGTAAACATTGGTAGCGCAATCGGTCTATTAGATTATTATGAAACAAGTAGACTCTAATAAGAATGTCTTGAAACTTGTTAAGAAGATGTGCAAACAACTAAAATCCATCCGACTGATTGTCTATTGTTTTTTTGCTGTTGACTCCAATGTGCTTGATAAAATGGACACGATGCCTTCGCATTTAGGCGTGTTGGGTATCGTTTGAAAAGAATATGTTTGAAAGATATTTTTTGAAAAAGCTATAATGATACACAACTATAACTCAAAGTTGTGTGATATATTTTACTTCTATCGAACACTCCCTGACCTAGCACTGTCCGCCACTTTGTTTTTGTGCATAATGTTGAGATACATAAAGTGAGAAGACTGGTCTTTGTCTAGTGTCTTTAAACTCACAACCCAACGCGATGATAAAAATAAACCTGCCTCCAATAAAAGCGTCGAGGCTACCGATTCGTTCGTTTGTTAGCTACACGTGAGAATCATCGAAGCATATAGAAGCGACTCAATCTTTGTGGCCTGATTAATTTTAAGTGTTTGGTTTTATTGTGAACAAAAATGAGTATACGAGGTCTTTTGGTGCGTGCATGCTACAAGCTGTAGAGTAACGCATAGCAAATTTATTTTTCCCAGCGCAGTAAAGGCCAACATTTTCATACATTGCACAAAACACAACATGCACAGCTTCATTAATCACACGTCGCGGGACAGTTTTTCATATTATTGTCTCTTGACCAAGATGCCCGATCGATCTCGAACTATGGTGGATTACATTAAGTGCTTACACTGCCAGCAACTTTTTTGCTAGCAAAACCAGTTTTGTAATGTAATGTTCGTTTAAATTAATTAATTTTGTTTGGTAATTGGTAATGAACATGGGTGTCTGCTCTAAATACATTCTACATTTATAACGATAAGCAGTGAATGTTGTGTTGGTAATGCATTACAGTTAATCAAAACAAAACACAACAGTGTATACTTGATATAATGTTCACCACTTCTTAGAGTGAACAGATTTCAAGGGGAAATTCTTTCACCATTACCTCACACAGCTGCAGTATTGCAGGTGTGTCTAGCGGTATGTCTACAAAGACGTAGCGCGCCCTCACCGGCGGGTCACATTTAAACTCATTAATGCCACCACGTGGTGCAGCCTGTTCAGCTGTCACTGGTTCCCCGCATATGGTGTTGTTGGTTACGATGGGGTCTATCCCTGCTCTAGCAACGGCACCAGTCAAACGCTCGCCTGTAAATCCAAAAACGAACAATGATTTTGTTTTTCGTTAAAAGTGTTTAGGGGAAAACAGTGCAGTAGTAAAGGTTTCGAGACCACGTAAGAGCGAAAACAAGAATACTCACTGCAGCAGTAGATCCTGTTGATGATTGTAATCGTCCTGATGCAATGCTCACCCTCAAAATCAACTCTCCACCAAGGATCTATCTCACCATCTCCCGCTGTTGGCAAATAATCAAACAACCACATTGAGATATTTTCGAAATTAATCAACTTTAAAATGTTTAATTGGTAATTACTCAAAATAATTGTTAGCATAAAACATACTTGGTAACAAGCAATGGAGAGCTGTTGATAGTATAAAACATCGTAAAAAACGGCTCCCTCTGAAGTAACGTAGCTTTCGAGAAAGAATTAATTTTCCACAAATTTGATTTCGAGACCTCAGAATATAGATTTTGAGGTCCCGAAATCAAACAGTTGAAAGCACTGACAAGAGTGTTTTTTCTTCCATCATTATCTCGAAACTTTGACGACCAATTGAGCTCAAATTTTCACAGTTTTTTAATGCATAATGTTGAGATACACCAAGTGAGAAGACTGGTCTTTGACAATTACCAATAGTGTCCAGTGTATTTACGGCAGAATTTGCAAATTTAAAAGCTTGCAGTAGCATCAATCATGAGAATGAATAGTTAACCACTGAAATCTAGCATTTCTATAAAATCTGCCCCAAATCATGATTTGCATTACTCTTTCTTTTGAAGACATTCGGATAGTTCTAATCGAAACGTAGGGTTGTCTCTGATAACTCGCCGAAAAACAGTTACAAGACTTTCAGTCGAGCTGACATGACATTTTTGAAACTAAACTCAATTGTTCAAAAAACAATTTGAGACTTTGGGACGCTAGGTGGCAGCAACTTACAAGGTAAATGTCCATCGTTGCCTAGTTCTGAGCGTGCGCAAATAACCGAGAACAATGGATTTTACCTGGTAAGTCTGCTGCCGGCCCACCAAGCGTCCAAAAAGTTCTTCATTGTTCTGTTTAAAGACAGTGGACACTATTGGTACTTGTCAAAGACAAGTCTTCTCACTTGCTGTATGTCAACATATGCATAAAATAACAAACCTGTGAAAATTTGAGCTCAATTGGTCATCGTAGTTGCGAGATAATAATGAAAGAAAAAACACCCTTGGTCACACGAAGTTGTGTGCTTTCAGATGCTTGATTTCGAGACCTCAAATTCTAAACTTGAGGTCTCGAAATCAAATTCGTGGAAAATTACTTCTTTCTCGAAAACTACGTCACTTCAGAGGGAGCCGTGTCTCACAATGTTTTATACTATCAACCTCTCCCCATTACTCATTACTAAGTAAGGTTTTATGCTAACAATCATTTTGAGTAATTACCAAGTGTCCACTGCCTTTAAAAGTAATTTTTTATTTATTATAACTTATTGTTTTTCCTTACTTGTGTGTGAGCACATTCTAGTGAATTCTTTGCCATCTACAGCTGTGTCGGCTCCCTTTGAAGGCCCGTACGTAGAACTCTGCTCAGTTGGTTTGCCAATAATGGAGTAATTTACTGAAAGGAAAAACAAATGTTTGTTAACTTATCATAAAGCGGCTTTAGTTACAAATGGGCATAAAGATAATGTTTAAATCTGTGAACAAACTTGTACAAAATAGATGTCAGTTTTGAAAGTAACCTTAACACAAAACCCCCAATTTGTATCATACAAACCTTCAATTTTTAGTTAAACTTCTTTTTTTGGTACCACCGGTGTTGTGTGCAAAGCAATTGTTAACGTATTTCAAACCTAAAACAAAGAAGGTTAGATTAATATTATTGTTTTAGTTTTATGAAAATTATTTCCATTAAAAATATCACTGTCGTTACTTTTTAGGGGAACGGATTTAAGGCAACTATTTCCAACCTAGGCAATCCATGAAGACGACCAAATCTCTCTCAGTGGCTCTGAATGGTGGCTGATCAATGTAATAAGGTATGTACGATCTCTCTGGTGTGTACAAATTCAATCCGCCTGGTAGGAGTCGTGTACAAATACAGCGGTTGTTGTAGTCAACTGGTAACACCCATCTGAGTTTACCCTCTTGGTTAGAGTCAGGCTCCTGGCCAAGGTAACAATCTTTCGTCATAACCTCTATCTCAAAATGAACTGAGGAACAAAAAAGTCCCAGTGTAAAAAATTATTTAAAACAAATTTCAATTTGTTTAATCACAATTTAAGTAACAGGTGAAAGTTGTTTTCCATTTGTGCACTAAAAACATTCAAATTTAATCATAATAACAAAACATGAACCATTTCATTTAAAAAACACAAGAAATAGTTACAAAAATTAAAAAGTTTGCAATACACGACCGTAGGATTAATTTAAAAGGATTTTTATAATGGGGTTAAGCCAAAAGACGATTAGTCCACCGAAGCAATTGTCGCCATCAAAAAAGTAATTTCAGAAGTTTTATCGACAAAACAAAAATTTCATCCTGCAACCTTGACATTTTCAGATTAACTGTAGACAGGTACGGCAACAAAATAGGCTAATCACTGTTTGGGGTTTATAAAGAATTGACCCAATTCAGATGACGTCATCATCAGAATAATCTTGGATGCGCCATTTTGGTGGTCAATCACTGTGAGTTCTGCAGTGAAGTGCGCATTTTAGGCGACGCGGCGTTTACACGTAAACCTATCCATCACCAATGGTAACGTGCGTGCAAGGGGTCAATACGGATAAAACAGAATGATGAAAAGTACCGAATCGAAGAAAACCTTTACATTTGCATTGATAATGTGAAATAAATCTTCTCCATTTTATATTGCTAGTTTTTAACATATCTTATCTAATCTAATGGTAAAGACCTAATTCTTTAAGATTGTAACTATTGCACCTTTAAGAAGATTCATATTCAACGTTGTGACGTCACACTTGCGATAATTGTAATGAACTAATCATTGCCATTTTAGTGAAAAACCAAAGTAAACACTATTACCAAATCACCGTATAGAAATGAAATAAATACGTAAAGAGTCGATGGCATTCGGGATATAAAAATGTTGTAGAAAGGGGGAAAAAGGATTACAGTTACAATATCTTTAACTGTAGATTTTAAAAGCTTCAATAAAAGACATTGGACACTATTGTAAATTGTCATAGACTAGTCTTCACAGCTGGTGTATCTCAACATATGCATAAGATAACAAACCTGTGCAAATTTTAGCTTAATCGGTCTTCGAAGCTGCGAGATATTACTGAAAGAAAAAACACCCTTGTCGCACCATGGTCACACGAAATTGTGTGCTTTTAGATGCATGATTTCGAGCCCTCAAATTCTAAACTTGAGGTCTCGAAATCAAATTTGTGGAAAACTACTTCTTTCTCGGTAACTATGTCACTTCAGAGGGAGCTGTTTCCGCATAATGTTTTATACTTTCGACCTCTCCCCATTACTCGTAATCAAGAAAGGTTTTATGATAAAAAGTATTTTGAGTAATTACCAATAGTGTCCACTACCTTTAAGAGATTACTTACCAAATAGACCCCAAATGCACACTGTCATCCAACAAAACTGCGTCGTTTCTAGCAATTATGACTTTAGAAAGAGATACGCTAGTGAAGTGACTCCCCTCAAAGAGTTAAAAACACCTTTGTCACACCTGTCGAGAATGGTCGTCTTACGCACAATACAACTCGAGCTTGCCGCGCACAACCAATACTAACTATAGAAGATAATACAGTAAAACAAAGACATGCATCACCAAAGATTGAGTTGCCATGACGAAGAGACTTTTCAGAAGTGTATCAAACAATAGGAAAATTTCTAATCAGCAGTCTTTACAATTTCAAACAATGCAGGCAGGTATATAGGGCGATAATTCAGGCAAATCAACAGGTTCGCATAAGAGTGCATCGACATACAATATTAGACCACACAAAAAAACATGAACACCTATTATGGGGTATCTTGCACTTGTAAGTAGTTTATTAAACAAATAAATAGTCTCTTCATTCCATGTATTTCTGACAAAATTTAAAGGCTGTGGACACTATTGGTAATTACTCAAAATAATTATCATCATAAAACCTTACTTGGTAACGAGTAATGGGGAGAGGTTGATTGTATAAAACATTGTGAGAAACGGCTCCCTCTGAAGTTATGTAGTTTTCGAGAAAGAAGTAATTTTCCACGAATTTGATTTCGAGACCTCAAGTGTTTTTTTGCTTTCATTAGTTATCTCGCAACTCCGCAGACCAAATGAGCTTAAATTTTCACAGGTGTGCTATTTTATACATAATGTTGAGATACACCAAGTGAGAAGACTGGTCTCTCACAATCACCTATGATGTCCAATGTCCTTAAAGGCTCCGGACACTATTGGTAATTACTCAAAATATTTTTTAGCATAAAACTTGTCTTGGTGACGAGTAATGGGGAGAGGTTGATGGTATAAAACATTGTGAGAAACGGCTCCCTCTGAAGTGCCATAGTTTTCGAGAAAGAAGTAATTTTCAACGAATTTGATTTCGAGACCTCATGTTTAGAACTTGAGGTCTCGAAATCAACCATCTAAACGCACACAACTTCGTGTGACAAGGGTGTTTTTTCTTTCATTATTATCTCGCAAGTTTGATGACCGATTGAGCTCAAATTTTCACAGGTTTGTTATTTTATGGATATGTTGAGATACACCAAGTGAAAGACTGGTCTTTGACAATTACCAATAGTGTCCAGTGTCTTTAAGCAAAACTGTCACATACATGGTTGGTGTCATTGCCCCCCCCCCAAAAAAAAAAAATAAATAAAATATGACAAATAGATTCAGGCTATCTTTAAACACCAGAGCTCTTAAACACTCTTTGCTAAACCATGGAGGATGGTTAATTAAACCTCACTGTTTTACAAAGAAAAATTGTGTTGGTTCTAGGTGACGTCACCACTTTGGGCTTATTTCATGCTCACATGACGTTTGCATTCGTACCTGTCGTGAAAAATGGTAACTTCACGTATGCTAAATACTTGAGTTTTAACAACACAATTTGTTGACGTTGGATTTCTAAAAATGTGAGATTTTAACACCCCAATTTTTTGACGTTGGATTTCTCCCACCACAAGTCATGTCCAGTGATTTAACTTGTCCTAGGAGGGTCAACCTCTTAATGATTGTTTGTCTTCAGATTAAATAAAATAATAAAAATCTCATGAAATTTATACATTGCCAATAATATTATAAGGAATATAAGGAAATTGTTGAGTGTTTACCAATAGTGTATACTGCCTTTAATGTAAGGCATATTAAAACTGTCAGCAAAAATACCCAACAAGAATATCTTACATAAATGAATGTAGAATACAATGCAAGTGGACTTTCTTTTTACAAGTCTCTACAACTAGCAATTTTTATCTTGCTTTTTTAATCATTCGATCGACGGTAGCGTACGTTCACGTCAAGAAGACTTCAATATTAACACTCGCTGATCTCAACGCGTTTTACATGACGTATACATTTATCACTGAATTCTGTAATACATTAATTTTTATTAATTTCCCACAAACTCCCATTTGAGTGGCATTAATTTCCATTGTCTATGGATGAACAGACCTCAAGGGGAAATTCCTTCACCATTACCTCACACAGCTGCAGTACTGCACGCTTGGCTATAGGTATGTCTACAAAGACGTAGCGCGCCCTCACCGGCGGGTAACATTTAAACTCAATAATGCCACCAAGTGGTGCAGCCTGTTCAACCGTCACTGGTTCCCCGCATATGTCGTTGTTGGTTACGATGGCGTCTATCCCTGCTCTAGCAACGGCACCAGTCAAACGCTCGCCTGAGAAATTAAATTAACAAAATAATGATTTAGCCGGTTCGATTTTGGTGTAGAGTTTGTAGAGAGAACAAGTTTTACAGATAATAGATGCAAAAGCACAGTCCTGTGTTAAAAGCAGTGGATACTATTGGTAATTACTCAAAATAATTATTAGCATAAACCTTTCTTGGTGACGAGTAATAGGGAGAGGTTGATGGTAAAAAACATTGTGAGAAACGGCTCCCTCTGAAGTGCCATAGTTTTCGAGAAAGCAGTTATTTTCCACGAATTTGATTTCGAGACCTCAGATTTAGAACTTGAAGTCTCGAAATCAACCATCTAAACGCACACAACTTCGTGTGACAAGGGTGTTTTTTCTTTCACTATTATCTCGCAAGTTCGATGACCGATTTGAGCTCAAATTTCCCTATGTTTGTTATTTTGTGCTTATGTTGAGACACGCCAATTGTGAAGGCTATTCCTTGACAATTACCAATAGTGTCCTCTGCCTTTAATATAAACATATTTACTCACTACAACAGTCGACCCTATTGATGATTGTAATCGTCCCGATGCAATGCTCACCCTCAAGATTAACTCTCCACCAAGGATCTATATCGTAATCTTCCATATTAGAAAAGCAAGACAAGAAGAGGAGAAAACACCATTTAAAGCTATTGGACACTATTGGTAATGGTCAAAGACCAGTCTTCTCATTTGGTGTTTCTCATCATATGCATAAAGTAAAAAACCTGTGAAAATTTGAGCGCGATCGGTCGTCGGAGTTGCGAGATAACTATGAAAGAAAAAACCCTTGTCACACGAAGTTGTGTGCTTTCAGATGCTTGATTTCGAGACCTCAAGTTCTAAACTTGAGGTCTCGAAATCAAATTCGTAGAAAATTACTTCTTTCTCCAAAACTACGTTACTTCAGAGGGAGCCGTTTCTCACAATGTTTTATACTATCAACCTCTCCCCATTACTCTTTATTATTTTGAGTAATTACCAATAGTGTCCACTGCCTTTAAAACACCTCGATTTCCTTTTAACGGGAATATAATCCCTAAACGTACTAGTAATCAGCTGACAATTGCTTTCATTGCAGTAGGTTTCGCAATTTTAAAAGTAGCGCCATTTCTGATAATGAATAGACTTCAAACACTGACATCGCCTGTAATAACAACCAGCATTCCAATAAATTATGCCCTAAAATGATAGTCGATTGAAGACATTCGGACACTACTGGTCGAAACGTAGAATTGTCATTGCTGTTGCGCCTAAACTTGTGACGAAATTTACATTATTTTGTTCTGCGTTTCATGATGACAAGAGGTTCTTAGAAAAACTCATTCGTTGTAACACTTAATGATGTGCTGTTTTATGGTAAAATGTTTTGTTGATTTTTGTATTGTTTGTTTGATTGTTTTTGTATCGTTTGTTTGTTGGGGTGTTTGTTTGTTTATTTGTTAGGTAGTTTTAAGTTTGTGTGTGTTATTTAAAGACACTGGACACTATTGGTGATTGTCAAAGACCAGTCTCCTCATTTGGTTTATCTCAACATATGCATAAAATAACAGACCCGTGAAAATGTGAGCTCAATTGGTCGTCGAAGTTGCGAGATAATAATGAAAGAAAGAAAAAACCCTTGTCACACCAAGTTGTGTGCTTTGAGATGCTTGATTTCGGGACCTCAATCTGAGGTCTCGAAATCAAATTCGTGGAAAATTACTTCTTCCTTGAAAACTACGTTACTTCAGAGGGAGCCGTTTCTCACAGTGTTTTATACTACCAACCTCTCCCCATTACTCGTTACCAAGTAAGGTTTTATGCTAATAATTGTTTTGAGTAATAAACAATAGTGTCCACTGCCTTTAAGGTGGAGGTTACCTTACTTGTATGTGTGCATTCTTCTTTTGGGGTGGTTGCTGTAACACGTTTACCATCTACTGCTTTGTTAGATATGTGTACGTCATGAGTTGAACTCTGCACTGTTGGTTTGCCAATAATAATGAAACCCACTGGAAAAAAAGTCAACGTATTACATTATTAGCTTTAAATTCTGCAAACTATTTACTTTTCACAAATATTATTGTAAGGTTGAAAAACATTTTTCTTTTTTAACATAACGCTCAATTTTTTAAGGAAAAATCCTCCGTGGTATTGGTAGTGTTTTATGTAAGAACCTTCACATGTATAGGTTGTGGTTTATTTCAAATAGAGAAAATAGCTGAAAGGAACAAACGGTATGTAAACATCTTATAAATTAGATTTAATTAAACTTGTGCACGAAATCTCGATCTAAATCTCCGAACAAACCTTTACTTCGCAATTTTTTATTTTATTTTCACTTTGGGAAAACGACTTTTGTTTAAACTAAACCCTCAATTTGGAGTTGGTACCGCCGGTGTTGTGTCAGGAGATCCCTTAAAGGAACACGTTGCCTTGGATCGGTCGAGATGGTCTTTGAAAAGCGTTCTATAACCGTTTGCTGTAAAATGTATGGTTAGAAAGATATTGTAAAAGTAGAATACAATGATCTACACAAATATGCCTCGAAATTGCGTGGTTTTCTTTTTACCCTGTCGATTGACACGGTCGGCCATTTATGGGAGTCAAAATTTTGACTCCCATAAATGGCCGACAGTGATAGTTCGCGACGTAAAAGGAATACTTGTGTGGATCATTATATTCTACTTTTAAAACATCTGTCTAACCATATGCATTTTATAACAAACGGTTTCAAACGCTTTTAATAGACCAACTCGTCCGATCCAAGGCAACGTGTTCCTTTAATATATTTAACCATTTTTGCACTGGACTCATTTGGTAATTACTAAAAAAAAATAAAAAAATAAAAAATGGTAATTATAAAAACACAAGAACTTACGTTGTAACGAGCAACGGAGAGATGTTGATAGTCAAAACATTGAGAAACAACTCTTTCTGAAGTCACGTAGTATTTTAATAAGAACGAGGTAATTTCTCACTAAAATATAATCTGAAAAAGACTTCAGGCCTGAAGCCTTTTTCGGTCACCGGAAAGCACAAATTTGTATTTTTGTGTATTTACTTGCAACTTCGATGACCAATTGATAGCAAGATATGATCTCAATTTATGAACAAACTTGTACTTTTCAAAATAAATGTATATTTTGAAAAATAAAAATAAATTAAAACGAAATCCCAAATTTTGAATAAACAAATCCTTCAATTTCGTGTAAAACTTCTTTTTGGTACAACCGGTGTTGTGTCGAAAGACCATAAATGCATACTAATTTTGTATGTATTTCAAACCTTAAAGACTCTGGACTCGAAGTTGCGAGATAATAATGAAAGAAAAAACATCCTTGTCACACGAAGTTGTGTGCTTTCAGATGCTTGAACATTACTTCTTTCTCCAAAACTACGTTGTTTCAGAGGGAGCCGTTTCTCCAAATTTGTTATAGTATCAACAGCTCTCCATTGCTCGTTACCAAGTCAAGGTTTTATGGTGATAACTGTTTTGAGAAATTACCAATAGTGTCCACTGCCTTTAACCATTTAGCCAATGGACTGCCCAGCCACCTAAAGCGATACACTGTATTATGCGGTAGGAGGAAACCTCGCTATAGCTTTTGTTTGTAGAAAATAAGAAACATCAAAATAAAACTATAGGTAGTAAAAAGTATGCCTACGCATTGGTGAATCCATCTAGTTGTTTTTAGATCATTATTAATTTTTCTCTTCACAGTTGACTTGACGAAGCTAATGATGATGAAATAATTTAGCACTTACCCAACAAAACGCTTATTAGTAAACACAAAGGAAACTGTATTTATCATTCATGGCGATATTATCGAAAACGTATGCCTTCGCAAATAATCAGCATTGAGCCAGATAAAAGCCTTGAAAAGCTACTGTATTCATTTTATCATTATACAAAAATAATCGCCATAAATATTACCGTAGTTTTTTTTATTGTTCCCCAATGAGGACTTGTACAAATATTACCGAAAGGGTCAAAAATTGTGCGTTTAATTATAAATAATAAGCCTTGGCTATCTTTAAAAAATTTGAACTACGATTTCAGTAAAGTTACTGCAAGAATCTTGAAAAGAAAAACAAAATTATTTCGGCAAACTCGGGCGGTGCAGGGACTAGAGGGTTATACAAAGAAGGTCAGATTAATATTACATTGTTTTGGTTTTATGAAGTTTAAATTTATAACAGATTATCAATGTAATTTTCAGGGGCAAATATTTCCAACCTGGACAATCCATGAAGGTGACCATTTCTTTCTCAGTGGCTCTGAATGGTGGCTGATCAATGTAATAAGGTATGTACGATCTCTCTGGTGTGTACAAATTCAATCCGCCTGGTAGGAGTCGTGTACAAATACAGCGGTTGTTGTAGTCAACTGGTAACACCCATCTGAGTTTACCCTCTTGGTTAGAGTCTGGCTCCTGGCCAAGGTTACAATTGTTGGCCGACACCGCTATCCAATAATGAGCTGAGGAATAACAAATTGTCGAGTTGGAAAGTGATTTTAAACACATTTTGCCTGACAATATTATGTGTTATGCTTATCTAAGCGAAGGGAAGGTGTACTTCTGGTTACTCTTATATTCAAACATAATGCCAATAATGGCAGCTTTCAGAAGTTTCAAGCATTTGGAGAAACATTTCACTCCGAAGTTATGTGATTCTGTAAGAACATGATTTTATGCCCAAAAGTTTGAATATGAGAAGCGTTACCATAGCAAAGAAAAAAAAAAAAAAAAAAAAAAAAAAAGGTAAAAAAAAAACCCAAAACACCATAGGCGTTCTGGGCAAAGTACCCATTTAGTTTACGTAAACAAAAAGACAAAAATACCAAAAAAAAAGAAAATAACGGGCTCCGGCCGTAGTGCAAAAACACCTTATTAATTTCAGATAAACGGGCACAACGGTAGCAAAAACGGTTTTTGCTACAAAACGTATGTGTTGTGAAAATAATATGGTTGAAAGATGAAGAAGAGTACAAGGTCTCGCACAAAATCCTCCCAAACTGATTCCCCCCCTTTTACTGCATGAACTAACAATGTCCGCCATTGTGGAATACAACACTTGTTTATGCAAAATGGAGAGCCTTATATATTCACAAACCTCAAGTGAAACCACGCTTTATATGTATGTTAACCCTCATATTGTCCTTTTTTTTAAAGTAAAAAGCACATTTATTTATTTCAAAACAACGTTTGTTCTAAAGCCTAAGCGCACATTACAATGCAACATGTACGTTCAAAGAGGAGGTAACTTATCACCGAGTACAGCCGAAATGATAACACTCGGCCAAGAACTGTACTGTACTGTACTGTACTGTACTGTACTGTACTGTACTGTACTGTACTGTACTGTACTGTACTGTACTGTACTGTACTGTACTGTACTGTACTGTACTGTACTGTACTGTACTGTACTGTACTGTACTGTACTGTACTGTACTGTACTGTACTGTACTGTACTGTACTGTACTGTACTGTACTGTACTGTACTGTACTGTACTGTACTGTACTGTACTGTACTGTACTGTACTGTACTGTACTGTACTGTACTGTACTGTACTGTACTGTACTGTACTGTACTGTACTGTACTGTACTGTACTGTACTGTACTGTACTGTACTGTACTGTACTGTACTGTACTGTACTGTACTGTACTGTACTGTACTGTACTGTACTGTACTGTACTGTACTGTACTGTACTGTACTGTACTGTACTGTACTGTACTGTACTGTACTGTACTGTACTGTACTGTACTGTACTGTACTGTACTGTACTGTACTGTACTGTACTGTACTGTACTGTACTGTACTGTACTGTACTGTACTGTACTGTACTGTACTGTACTGTACTGTACTGTACTGTACTGTACTGTACTGTACTGTACTGTACTGTACTGTACTGTACTGTACTGTACTGTACTGTACTGTACTGTACTGTACTGTACTGTACTGTACTGTACTGTACTGTACTGTACTGTACTGTACTGTACTGTACTGTACTGTACTGTACTGTACTGTACTGTACTGTACTGTACTGTACTGTACTGTACTGTACTGTACTGTACTGTACTGTACTGTACTGTACTGTACTGTACTGTACTGTACTGTACTGTACTGTACTGTACTGTACTGTACTGTACTGTACTGTACTGTACTGTACTGTACTGTACTGTACTGTACTGTACTGTACTGTACTGTACTGTACTGTACTGTACTGTACTGTACTGTACTGTACTGTACTGTACTGTACTGTACTGTACTGTACTGTACTGTACTGTACTGTACTGTACTGTACTGTACTGTACTGTACTGTACTGTACTGTACTGTACTGTACTGTACTGTACTGTACTGTACTGTACTGTACTGTACTGTACTGTACTGTACTGTACTGTACTGTACTGTACTGTACTGTACTGTACTGTACTGTACTGTACTGTACTGTACTGTACTGTACTGTACTGTACTGTACTGTACTGTACTGTACTGTACTGTACTGTACTGTACTGTACTGTACTGTACTGTACTGTACTGTACTGTACTGTACTGTACTGTACTGTACTGTACTGTACTGTACTGTACTGTACTGTACTGTACTGTACTGTACTGTACTGTACTGTACTGTACTGTACTGTACTGTACTGTACTGTACTGTACTGTACTGTACTGTACTGTACTGTACTGTACTGTACTGTACTGTACTGTACTGTACTGTACTGTACTGTACTGTACTGTACTGTACTGTACTGTACTGTACTGTACTGTACTGTACTGTACTGTACTGTACTGTACTGTACTGTACTGTACTGTACTGTACTGTACTGTACTGTACTGTACTGTACTGTACTGTACTGTACTGTACTGTACTGTACTGTACTGTACTGTACTGTACTGTACTGTACTGTACTGTACTGTACTGTACTGTACTGTACTGTACTGTACTGTACTGTACTGTACTGTACTGTACTGTACTGTACTGTACTGTACTGTACTGTACTGTACTGTACTGTACTGTACTGTACTGTACTGTACTGTACTGTACTGTACTGTACTGTACTGTACTGTACTGTACTGTACTGTACTGTACTGTACTGTACTGTACTGTACTGTACTGTACTGTACTGTACTGTACTGTACTGTACTGTACTGTACTGTACTGTACTGTACTGTACTGTACTGTACTGTACTGTACTGTACTGTACTGTACTGTACTGTACTGTACTGTACTGTACTGTACTGTACTGTACTGTACTGTACTGTACTGTACTGTACTGTACTGTACTGTACTGTACTGTACTGTACTGTACTGTACTGTACTGTACTGTACTGTACTGTACTGTACTGTACTGTACTGTACTGTACTGTACTGTACTGTACTGTACTGTACTGTACTGTACTGTACTGTACTGTACTGTACTGTACTGTACTGTACTGTACTG